>NC_138827.1:26099930-27299930 GCF_965183815.1 Platalea leucorodia | reverse complement strand
GAAAGCTGTGATTATCAAAGAATAATTCTGTTCTAGACTTAAAATACAGAATAATGGATAGTTATGTCTTGTCTATATAGGCATGTTCCATTAACTCCTCAAAACACATTCTTACCACTCAGTAGTATGCAGAAAAGAGGGATGATTATTCCTAAGAACAGAACCTTCTCTTATCCCTGACAAATTTTATCCTGCTTTTTCAGTTTCCAAATGCTAATTTAGCATGCTTAACTCACCTTGAATTACCTAAACTTCTCCAAAAAGATTCCATCAGCATCAGTGAAATATGCTAACGGCACAACCTTACTCTGCTATCACTTCAAAATGTGTTTTCAAATGATACTTTTACAGAAAGGCAGTTTTTCAAAGCAGATGTAAATACTTTCGTCACCAACAGTCACCATTCCAATGGCATATTTCAATTAACAGTCTCCAAATATTTTTTTTTTTAATATGGAATATGACAGCATTTCCTGAATGCATATAGCTATTCAAATATTCTCATCTAAAGTGCAAGTTGTCACATCCCTGATGCTAATATCCCTTGCATGTAAGAGGCAGGTTTGTTTTCTCGTTTTTGTTCTGATGCAGGCTACAACACGGAAACATACCATCAATCGCAGATACTGCCATTTTTCAGAAACTTCACCGCAGTTCCCACATTTCAGCTGAAAAATAAACATAAACCAGAGAATTTAAAGCTGTCAATAATCAGGCATTAAAAAGCTGAAGGAGCTGATGTGAGGCCCCCAGATTCACAAACCCCACTGAGAGGAGCCGGAGGCAGGCATGAGGTGCTGTCTGTCCCCACAGGCCCACGAGCTGACTCGACGTGGCGGGTATGCCCGCCGCAGAGGGTCTGCCCTTGGGGGCGTTGGATGGAAAACGTGTTACAAATCATGGTCACGAAACAAAAGATAGCAGCGCATCTCGCCACCTACCTGGGTTACCTGCCAATGGATACTGGATTACCAACCACCTCACCAACGGAGGTGTGGACCAACACTTAAGACTTTTCATTATTGCAGACCAATGTATAGTGTCATGCTTGTGCTAATGTGTAGATGTCTATATACTTATACCATCACATTCGTTGCTCCTGCAGCAGCCTGCTTGTGCTGCGTGGAAAAAACCACATCGCTTTTTAAGCCGAGTGACGTGACGCTCACCACCACAGGCCTCGGTCGCCCGCCGCCCCGCTGGACGGCCCAACGGGCTCCTGGCGCCGAGGGCGGCCTTTCCCGCCCCCGAAGCCCCCGCGGCCGCCCGGGCCCGCCGCACCTTGAGGTACCAGCGGAAGTCCTCCCCCTCGGCCCGCAGGCGGGTGATGTTCTCCAGCGTGGCGCGCAGCTGCAGCCCGATCCTCTGCAAGGCAAGAGGCAGCGAGACAGGCCGTCAGCGCAGCTCGGCCCAGCGCCGCTCGCTTCGGTTCGGCCCGGCCGCGGCTCCTACCTACCCCCATGGCCTCGCAGGGTGCCCGGCAGCTGGCGGGGCCGCCGCGCTATCGGAACTGCCCTGACGGCCCCCGTCAGCCCCGTCCCGCCTCTCGCGGGAGCAGCTGCGGGTTTCAGGCTGCTCCTGCGTGGTTTTAGTGTTGGTTTGGTTTTTTTTTTTCCACCCTCTTGCGTTGGTGCCCTCAGCCAAGCTGGCGGCCGCCTCCCCGTGCTCTCTGCCGGGGTGAAGCCAACGTGAAGCCGAAGCTGCCCTCGGCCAAGATGGCGCCCGGCGGCGCGGCCTGTCACCGCCCCCGGCGCGGCCCCGGGCGGGAGGCGCGGCGGGCCGGGCCCCGGGGAGCGGGGCGGCCGCTTCGGGCGAGGGAACGGAACGGTGGTGGTGGGGAAGCGGGGCAGGCAGGGGGGGAGGGCGCAGGAGGGTGCTGGCGGGAAAGGCAGAGGGTGCCTGTGGCAAGAAGAGGGAAAGCAGGAGGTGCTGGCATGGGTAACGGGTTATGTTTTTACCTTTTAAAAAAGTCATTTAACCACAATCGTTTTTTAATCGCAGTGGCTACTGATTTAGGGAGAACAGAAAGAGGTGCTAGAGAAGGCAAGGGCACGGTTTGGCAGAGCTGCTGTTGGGGAACACCCTCAGAGCCCACGGGGAATCTCAGACCCTGTGGGGGTCTCCCACAGTGCATTACAAAAATTACCGCTTTGAAGTTGAGACACGTTTGGTCCTCCAAGCCTCTTAATTCTGCGCAGCAGACGTGCTAGTCTAGAACTTAACTAAATACATTCTCCATTGCTTTTAATGTCAGTTTTTCTAAAGCTGGATGGGAGTACCAGTGAAGATCCTGGATGGCTCCCGGGTGGGCTGTTGTCTACATCTGCTCTGAAGGCAAACGGGTAATCACAGCAGCAGGTTGTTACAAAGCTGACGTGTGTCTTTGCTGTAACTGGTTATTGTGAGCAGTCAGGGCTTCAGTTATTCTGCATATTTGAGCTGACCAACAGAGTATCCAACTCGGGACAGTAACAAAAGTTTATCTTGACAGCTGGCACAAGTTTCATTTCACAGAGCCAGACTTAATTCCATTTTCTACTACTGCATAGATAGAGAAGTGAAATAGAGCTTTGTGTGATACTAGTGAAGTAACATAGCCCGAACGTACCATGATAAAAGAAGTGTTAGGAAGTCAGTTTCTCACCAGAACTTATAAATTAAAAATACAGATCTCACCATTTTATTAAGACAGTCACTGACAGTTTGTAAAAAAAACATTCTAACATACATAAAAGCTTCAGGCCAGAAATACCAAGAAATGGAAACAGCATTCCTCCCCACCCCATCCCCTCCCCGATACTGCACTACAAACTTCAGTTTGTTTGATTTAAATTGGCTTAATCTTGAAGTGTAGTCCAATAAGGCTGAAGACTAGACACTTAAGGTCCTGGACCAGGTAGTAGAACACTCTCAAGCCTTCTGGATCCCTGCAGTGCACAACAGAAGGAAGGGGGGAAAAAAGTTAGATTGATGTTCTAAGAGAGCAGTTTATAGAACTAACTGATTAAAAAACCAACAAAGCCTATAGGGACACTTTCTAAGAGGTCATCTTAGACATTAGGAGATTTGTTTCATTCTACATGGATTGATAAAACATTCTGTACACCAAGTTTGCATGTTTTAAGTCTTAACAAAATGTGCATTTTTATCATGAAAGATAGTAGTAACATCACTTTGGATTTAAAAAACGCGATAGCCAGTCTTTTCAGCTTAGCTGAAATAGAGAAACCTTGGTTGTCCCAGAGACATTGGTGTGGACGGGCCAATGACGGCTCAGTTCAGACTCTGAATACGCCTAACGGATTCCTACAGCGAGGTTAGCTGCTCGTCGAGTTTGAAAATACAGCACGTAATGCCGCAGTCTAAAAGCATTTGGTACATTATGCTGGAACACAGAGCACTCACGCCTCCAGGAACTGGTCTGTACTTTGAAAGAATATAAAATACAAGTACCTAGTAATCAGCAAGCTCTAATATAGATTGTTACATAAAAACAACAGCAACGTAAGAAAGCAGAGTACGTACTTGGACTGATTTACGTCAATGAGTGAACCGATTTTGGATGTGGTAAAGGAGATGTGCTCGTCACCGATTACTATTTCAAGCTCCTGAAAAATAAAAGATTATAGGAACTCAGAAGTACTGCTTTGCGGTATTAGTTACAGAAATGCTTACGTACTGAGATGATGGCTTTTCCATTTTTATTACAAAGATATTGAATACCCCAGGTCTGTGAATCATATTAACTCTCACAACCAAATTGCCATTTAGGCACTGCTCAGGTTTTAAAATGGTGTTTGTTTCCCTCTTGGCTAGAAACAACGCTGACTTGAAGAAAAAGTTCAGTTACGTTTCCAATGAGCTAACACATAAAAATTAAAGCAGCAATTAGAAAAGACACCGTACACCAACCTGTCGACCGACTCTGTCGGGAGGAGGCCACAGAGCATCATCTTCTTTTGTGATTTCGCTGTCGTCGATGATTCTCTTCAGCTCCTCCATCACGCTCTTATGCACGTAAGCCTACAAGCAAGACTCCAACATGAAAAAACCACCCCAGGCGCTACCCCGCACGCCCCGCGGGGACTCCGCCTGCGCACACCGCCGCCTGAGCGCCCTGCTCGCCTGGCTGCCGAGGCAGCACCCGCTCGAGGCGCAGGCCGCCGCCCCGGCCCCGGCCCCGGCCCCAGGAACCGGCCGGCTCCCCCCGCGCCCAGGGGCGGCCGCCCCTCCCTCACCTCCTTTCGGATCATGACGTCGTTCTTGTAGTTGCTGTTGTTGGCGTAGCGCAGCTTCCCTGGCGAAGACAGGACGGACGTTAAACCCCCGCCAGGGCAGCGCTCCGCGGCGGACCCCGGCCCGCCTCCGCATCCTGCCGGGAGCGGAGAGAGCGGGTGCCGCCGCCGCCGCCCCCCCTCCCGCCCGGTCCCGCCGCGCCCCTCACCGTCGGGCCGGAACTCGAACTCGAGGAACTCGTGGCCGAACTTGCCCTTGTGCCCCACATAGTAACGCAGGTAGAAGTCGCTCGCCATGGTCCCGCCGCCGCCCCGGCATGCACCGCAGCGGCGCGGGCGAAGCGCGTCACGCCGCGCGGGGCGGAGCGTGCTCCCCACTCCGATTGGCCCGCAGCGCCAACCGCCGCGCGCCGGAGCAGCAACGGCGGCGGTGGTTACGGCCGCCCCCTGGCGGGCGCCGGTGGCTGCAGCCGGGCGCGTGAGGGGAGGGCTGGGCTCGGCTCGGCTCGGCTCCGCTCCCGCTTCTTCTGGGGCGGCGGGAGGAGGGCAGGGCCTCAGCCAAAACTCCGCCGGGGCGGCCCGGACATCGCCGAGTCCCCTAGCGACACGGAACGGAACAGGTGAGGGGCGCCGCCTCACCCGCCCGCCCCGCCCACCGCCTTCCCCGGGGCAAAGGCTTGGGCCTTCGGCAGGTGGCTCCCCCGGGGGTACCTGGAGCCCGGGCAGCTGACGCAAACCTGTTTTCTCATAGTAATATTTGCAACTTTTGCTCTTTGGGGAACTGCTGAGAGAAAGGAAATAGCCAGAGACATGCCCTTTTGTAAAACAGTTCCTTCTGAAAGGAAAATTTAGAACTAGGGTATCTCTTGTGCTGATCACAAGAAGGGACAATTTTTATTGAGGACACTGAATTAGGGAGGACATTTTGTACTGTGGTACTATTGAGGTACTGTTGAAGATGGATTTTGCACTGATGAACTTGATTTCATGTAGGTGGTGCTGCATCACATCCCAGGTGTAGGCAGTTAGTGCAGGGCTAATGAAGCTCACTCTGCTTACTTGAGAGTTACGCCAAGGTTAAATCTGGCTATATTTAGTATTATGAACTGAGTGAAAATAGCTGAACTGCTTCGAGATCTAATCAGTCCATGGAAATAACATAGTCTTTGGTATGGTATTGTGTAAATAATCAAATAAACCTTTTGATCTCAGTTAATTCTGTGTGGAGGAAAGCCCTAGGTGTCCACATCTGGAGATAATTAATATGTAAACTGACTCAGCCCCCCATTGATAGGTCAGATTTGGCTGTGGTTTGTTTTTCAGGAGCCCTGTATGTTTTGTGATCTAGCTTTCTCTTCTGACTGTGTAGGAGCTCTAAGCTTTCACCAAGTCAAAACCAAAAAATGTTGGGATTGGTGGTTGATTTCTTTTAACATAAATTTTTAGAATGAGACACAATACAGTAATTTTTTGGAAAAACATGAATGTTTAAATCTAGGCATTCATAAATTAGGGTTAAATAGGTACTTTGGATATATTTTAGGACTTCATTGGATTAAAATAATGGAGCCAAGAAATTGTATCTTTGTCTCATTTAACTTAAATTACTATTTTCTTGGACCTAAAGACACTATTCACTGGACACACACAAAAAACAATTTATTATAGACTCATCAAGAATGAGAGAAGAAAATAAAAAGATAGGTGGAGGGAGGTGAAATATTTAAGGATCGCTCTTGAACAGATAATGGACTCCTAGTGTCATTCACTGTGTGGTAATAGGTCAAGCTCCTTCTCCTCTGCCTAGGTTAGACAGCTTTTCTTATGTTCTTTTCCCAAGGGAATTGGAGGGTATTGAGGGACAATGATTAGTAGTCTGGAGAAATCTATTTATGAATAAAGATTAAAAACTAAATATGTACAACTCAGCTAAATGATGAAGTAGAGCACTTCTTAAATCTAATATGGCAGTACTCATTGCATTTGTATTGTAGTTTGATTGTTCTGTATGATGTGACATGCTATGTTGTACTGTGCTTACGCAGAGTAAATTTAATCTTTACCTGTAGTTATAAGTTAATAGAATGACGTCTTCAGCGTTCTGCCAGATACCATTACAGAAGTGAAGACATCTTTTGAAGTCAGAGTTTTTTCTGTTAGAAAATTAGAATTATGGTTCATTTTGAAGCAAACTCTGCAGAAGCACCTCAGAAGGTGTTAATGCAACAAGACAGAAGTTTGGCGAACTGAAATAACGTTAGGTTAAAGATGTTCACTAAAGAAACTGTAAAGGGTTTTTTTTGAAGTTTCACTAGATGAAGAGAGGTTCAAGAGTGTAAATTTTAAAATAAATCCCTTTTCTTCTTGCATTTACATTATGGTTAGGAATACTGGAAATAATAAATCTGTCCTGGTTTGACTGGAAGATATATTTGACTTCAGAACATACATGAGTCTTTTCTGTTCACAGCTGAGATGCTAGGAGGCAAAGTCAGAACTGTAATGGAAAGCTGGCCTGCATGAGGAAGTTAGTATATGCACTTTGCCTGGATTTATGTCTAGTTTACTTCAGTTTAGCTTCACATGGACTGGCACATGTGAAAGATATGCACATACTACACTCCTGTTTAAGGAAGGCTGATGTTACACTAATCCAATTAAATGACTTTCTGTCAGCCTCATGGACTCCTCTGGTTTACAGCTTCCTAACATTCAATCTCTCTGGGTGCCGTATTCCCACTAGAGCAGTTATGGTAAAAGAGACCTCAACTTCTGTGAATTAACAAAAGTTAGCACTTAGCCTGTTATGCATATTACTCCTAAGTGTATGCATAAGAAGAGGCTCAGCGTTTTGCAGAAAATGTTGGGAGTCCTTTTTTCCTGTTAAAAGGAAAATGGGAGTTGCAGTCTCTCACAGCATTTAAGGATCAAACACTTACATGTCTTTATTCCATTTCTTCTTCCTGAGTTTTTCCATGTAAAAAAGATCTAATGGGGTTATATTGCCTTATTCTGTTACTCTCTGTCCACTTCTAGCACTTGTAGGAAGTTGATGTAGTTCATTGCTGTTCCATCAGTGCAGTAAGAAGCACTTTCAGTGCCACTCCGTGTACAGTGTGAATCTTTGTTTAAATAGTATTGTCCTTTTCTGGGAATATTATCACTTAATACAGTTCTAATTCTTTAAAACTAATGGAGTACCAGCTAGCGAAGCCCTCTGATACAAACAGATGGGAGCTACCACTAGGAAGCCTTGCCAGACCTGGACATCTGATGAGAAAGTTTTTCTGGGGTGAGTTCTGTCTGAATGACTGGGACAAAGTCATGCCTGTCCTTCTGGGCTTAGTGGCTTGGGCTATCGAATCAAAGGTCCCCATATCATTCCCATCACAATAAACCTACCTGTCTGTCATTCCGTCACTCATGGCACCTTTCTCATAAAATTTTTGAGTTTTTCTTCAGTCCTCTCACAATTTAACTGGCTGTAGATAGTATCCAGAGTTATTCATTCAAGAAAAGAGCGTTCTTTTGGAATGTCAAAGGGCTGTTTAAAATAGGTGGTTAAAAATTACTGATTTCTTGGCCATAGTTTCCTGGGTTTAGGCAGACTCTTGGTAGGAGCTATATAAATGTGAAAAAGGATTCATTATTTTTCATATCTTTGGGCTTGAATATTCACAGTTGCATTCTGCATTCTTTATGAATTTCCATTCTATAAAATATAAAAGTTGGCTCTTCAGTAGAAGAGTCCTACTGATACAGAAATAGCTAACCAATTGCTTTCTTAACATTTACAGGTAGTGCAAAGAAATTAAAACATGAGCCTAAAAAAAGTAACATTCATATTTATACCAGACTGAAGGATTTTTGGCAGAACTATTACCCTGCTTATTATATGAACTTCATTGTCCAATCTAAAGGTAATGCCAAGTATAAACTTTATATGTTCTTCTTAAGTACTGTCTGGTTTGACTTAAAGTTCAGAGGGTTTTTTTTTTGTGAGAGAATGACCCTACTTTAATTGTCTGAATTGTTTTATAAGCCTTTTCAGGACTATTAGTGCTTAATGCATTGTTGTTTAAATTACTGTGTTGGAAGGAAGGGCAAACTGGAATATGAGTTATCCTGAGAACCTGCATTTAAATTCATCCGGGAAGTGTCAACGGTCTTTGAGTTCTGTATACTAATTCTAACATATTTTATGATGCATGCATATTATGGGTGAGATAAAAATGTTTTTTTGCTGTGTGTGTATTAGGCTGTTTGTGAGATAAAAATATTTTTTTCCTGTGTGTGTATTAGGTTGTTTGTCTTCTGAAAATAAATGTCATGTTTGATGGCATTACAATAGATAGCGTATTGCTACCACAGTGCTGTTTGGGTTATCTTGACACATTTATAATCAAAAGGCATGCTACGCTTGAATGCATTGGCTTAAGGTTGTATTTGTGAAAGACAGAAATGTGTGGATTGTAGTTCTTATCATTCTGCTTAAAAGCATATACAAACAGTAACTGTTCTGTTTCTGAAGAAAATATCTCTATAAATACACATTTTTAGCATTATTATTTTAGATATGATAGAAGGACTGTAATATAACAATGTGCATATCAAATCTTGATACTGGTACTGGTTTATAAGGGTTTTTAGGGGGGAGGCGTTGTTTTAAGAAGAGCAAAATTTACATGGTTTTCACTTCTGACCTATGGGGAGCAGGTATCCATGGGAGTTGGCAAAATGGGAGAAATCAGGTAAACATCCTCTGAATATTTCTATTTGTTTGGTTTTTTTTCTCATGTCAGTAAAAGCTGGCAGAAAGCTCTAATAAATCAACCTACTTTGGATCCCTAATTTAACTTAGTTTTAAGGTTGCAAGATTTATGAATCTTTTGTATTTTTCTGAAAACCTGCTTATGCCATTGAAGTAGTTGTATTTCTGCTGTTTTTTCTCTTCACTAGAAATGTTGAACACTTTGGAGAATTGGGTGACAGAATTTTTTTCACAGATTCCGCGTAAGTCAGGTTCTTTTCTGATATTTTCCATGTCTGTAAGTTGTGAAACTATGTTCTAAACATGCAGAATTTTATGCAATTGCTTTTCCTTGTATCTACAGAGGCTTTAATTCTTATTGATTCCCTTATCAAAGAAACTGCTTTCACTGACTGAATTAAGATGATATAATCTTTAGGAGTTAATAAATTCATAAAATGTTTCTTTAAAATGTATTTGATAGCATTTAATGTGTTCCATGGTGTGGATCTTGACTTTGCACGTAGATCCCTGTTATACCTGTGTTACTTCTTTAGTTGCTGGGAAGAGAATTATATTCTAGTTTCGAAGAATGTTAATTTCTATGCCTCTGCATTGTGTGAAGGATAATTAGTATCAAAATATAGCTGAGTCGGCAGTCCGTTGTGGCCGTTAGAGACAAACTGACTGTGGGTTTCTATGTTAATACTAAGCTATGCATTGTAATATACTATTTAGAAAAGACATCCTGTTTTGTATCTTGAAATTGCGATATGGATAAGTTTTATCTACTTGGTTAAAAATACAGCTCTGTAAGAAGTAACATCTACTGTTTTGGTGCCAAGTAAAATGACCTTATTACTCTCTGAGGTAAGGTTTTCCGTGCTGTGCTATGCCGCTGTTACCAGCTATTGACTGAAAGACATTCTTCGAAAACGCACATCCTTCCTTACGAGACAATACTCACTGAAGATGACTAAGTAAACAAAAATGCGGTGTATTGACATCCGTATTAGAAGAAAAAAATCCTAAGCCTAGCATAGACTCAGATGTGTAAATGAGTGTCTGAAAAGGAGAGAGATTAATGGAAATTAATAGAAAACAGGACTGAAAGGGACTGTCAGAGTTGCCATGTTCATCCCCCTGTCCTCAGACAAGATCAGCTCTCTCTCATGTGAATCTTTTTATGAATTTTAATGAAGCTTTTTGATTTTGATTGATTTTGATTCTCTACTTTTTCTGTAGATTGTTTTTGTGGCAAATGCAAGTTTATCATGTAATTTACTTTCTCATTTGAAAAGTCAGCCCCCATATGAATCTGTTTGGTTCTAACCTGTTTGGTTTGGCAATGCTAGAACTTGGTGCGTAGTCCGGTGTATTAGAACTGCTAGCCTTGAAGAGTAACAGGGGTGCGGTACAGATGAATCCACCTCATTATAGTTGATTTCCACAAATAATTTAAAAAAAATAAATATTACTTATTTAATTTTTTTTTTTTCATGGTAGACCTGTGGCTTCAACTTACACAAAATATTATTTGCTTTTATTTAAAAATAGATGTGTGTTAATTCTCACTTCAAAATTTTACAGAGATATTTATGAGGGCTGACATGGGGAAGCTTGTCTCCAGTGGTTTCTTCTGAAATGCAGAAAGAATCTGGCAGATCTTGACTGAAGTTAGCCTTGTGAATTGTCCTCTAAATAGTTCCCCCAAAATGTTGGTATTATGTAAGAAAGAAGGTGTCGTACGTCGCTGCATGCTTCAAGCTCTTCATTTAGAAATTAGCCAAGTGCCGTATTCTATTCATGTATTTCTGTGGAAGTTGATTTTGTTTAAACAGTTCTGCCAAACTGTTTGAAGGTTCCCCAAGGGGCAGGGAGCAAAGGTATTTATTTAACCTTTAGCCCATGACCTTCCTATAGGGGCAGGTTATGTCTACAAAAGGGCTGTATGTCTGTGGAAATAGTCAAAGGAGGGCTGAACATTTTACCTTTTTAATTGGAATGTCCAAGTTCCAGTCAGTGTCACTTGAAAGGACATCGTAGTTCTGTCGAGCTGCTCAAGACGATACTTCAGACCTGGGCTACTAAGCAACTTTTGCTTGCTTCCGTGTGGCCTTGCTTTGTCTTCGATAAACATTGCGCTATTTTTTTTTTCTTTTATTTGAAGTAGTTTACCAAATCCAAGTTTTGACCATCTGAGAGAGCCTGTTGACACACCAGAATTTCCCAGACTTTACAGAGGTGAGAGACCTGGGGCAGTGCATAGACAACAGAAACTTTTAAATTTTACCTTTGGAGACTTGCTTATGCTGCTCTGAATGGACCTCATATTCTCTGTTACACTTTGACAAGAAGCTGAATTGAATTTTATTTCTTTCTAACATTTTAACTTGTGTTTCTGCATACTTTTAAATTGTTTTCGCATTTCATTTTTTTCTCATGCTTGTCATCTTCTCTAAGCAACTTACTTAGGTTCTTCCAACATATTTGATTCCAATATTTAGTTCTTTGCTTTTCCCTTATTCTATAAAGAAGGAAACTCGTCTAGTAGATCAGGAGATCCAAACGTAAGGCTTCATTAGCAGAAAGGTAGAGACCTCTGGCACGTCCTGTCTTCTCACAGAAAACTGCCAGGCCTTACTTGTCCCCTGCACACATCAGATTTTCCAGTCTCTACAGCCATTTGAAAACTTAGATCAAGAAAAATACATTGCTTTCCCTTTACATAGGTAATTGTACCTTTGTGCAGTCTTTGATCTGGTGGATGCAAAAGTATCATCCATTTCCTGTGCAATCCTCATTTGTAAAGCCTTTGTATAATTTCTAGGGATCCCTAGTAAGCAGCAGACAAACCCTCAACTTTCAAGACAGCCCTTGCAGATAGACTTTATGTGCAGGTGATGTGCTGAATTCATTCAGGGTTGCCATGGCAACCCCTTTCTTCTTTATCCAGAAAAAGACTGCTTTATCAGTAAACGTACCCTTTCACAGTACCCTGTGACTTTTGTTCAGGGGTCTCATAGCTGTTAGAAGCAAGAGATAGGCGGGCCCTGAAATGAGCAGTGTCATAGGCCCTCTTGTGCATCTTTGCTCACCGATACTCTTTATCTTTCATCTGTAAGTATACCAGTATTTATTCCCTCCGCTTTCTCTACTTTTTTTTTGGCAGAAGACTGTCCCTTCTATACTGCATGGGGGCATATAATTTCAGATTCTGGGTTTTGAGCACTGTTACTTTATAGCTAGGCAATACAATTCTGTCCTGCTGTTCTCCTGTCCACTTTCCCTGATCTCTAAGAGTTCTTGGTCATCTTTTCCAAGAGTCTATTTTGTTGTGCATAACTCCGCTCCTGCCCCTAGGAGCCATCAGATTGGTTCTGTTTCATGTCACTGGCAATTTTGCAGTGATAGAAAACAGGGGGATGGAAACCCAAACCGAGATGAAAATGATGATACTGACTGTAATAAACTAATCCCCTTCCAGAAGCGAGGGAATTACTTCTCTGTGTGTAGATCTCATAATAAAGTGATTTGACTCTCAGAAAATTATTCTTGATTTCTAGTCAGTCAGGATTACTCTGACTATAAGTGTATCCCGTTAAAGCATGGGGATGGTGCATAAGCAGTACCTTACTGACAATGGTTTAAGAGAATGGTGGATGGCAGCTTAATGAATTAATGTATGTATTTTTATATATTGCCACATACGCAAATGCATATGTTTTTTTCTACATCAAATAAAATATCTTGCCTGCAGACGGCTCTTGGGATTAAAAGGATTGGAAGTAATAACACATTTCTATTTTCAATGAATAAACCTATTTTGCAGTTATTCCCGTCAGCAACATCCATCTGTTGAACATTACTTGGGCACTGCCCCCACAAGAGAAAAATTACAGGTAAAATGATGTTTAGACTATCATTACATTAATGATGTAATTATCATTAGTTTACATTATATTTTGATTTCATGCTGTTTATAAAACAGTTTGTGTAGAGAATCCAATAAATGATCAAGACCTCATTTCCTCATAATACCACAGAAAAGGATAATTTCAGGAAATATATTTTGTGCTTCTGGTTCTTTGAGAACAGCATGCAGAATGGTATCAGTATTAGGTATAATAATCTCAATGTTGACATAATAGATATAATATCCCATAAACATATCTCACTTTTAATGATCTTCATTGTACAGGCCATGAACTGATACTTGTGTGTTGTAGGATCCTGAGGAGATACAGGGCTGGTTTGGATGGCCAGTCGTATCCCAGCCTTCATTGGTTTTGGCCCCTGGGCCCCTAGCCCAAATATCCACTCCTATTTCAGCACCAGCCTTTGTGGCTTGCTGGCCTGTGTGGTCTTTGACCCAACTTTGAGGGCGATGTTACAGATCTCTGATGGTACCCACAGAAGCTCCTGTGTTGGGGTTAGGAAAGGTGTGCATGTTTTCTCCTTTATGGTGACACAAAACTCTGATTTAGGAAGAACAAAAGAGCTTAAATGCTTGCCCAATCACTTTGCATCCTGCAATGGAGTAAGAAAGGTCAGGCAATAACTTATGTTCAAAAAGACTTCAGTAGAATGGATTTGGTTTATTTAATAGTAAAGAAAAGGTCGTGTCTTTTGTTCTTTTGTTCTCACATAAATTGATTTTGTAAAGTTGAAGTTGGTTTATCACCGTTTGTGTTCTATGGCTTTGTTGTTCCAGTACTGGAGAAAAGGTCATCTTCTTAGTGGGTACCTGATATTCCATGGTCCATTAAAATGGCATTATTTCTGCTGAAGCCAAAGTTTTTTTTTTTTTCTTGCATTTTTTTCTCACATTTTTTTCTCTTCTCTTTTTTTTCCCCTAACTTCACCTGTCCCAAGTCAACCCAGCTCCAATGGGGTACTTTGTCATGCAGTCTAGTATATCAGAGGTGCCTGCATATGGTTATATTTTTGTTTTATTTGGGTTATAGAAACTGGAATGTCTTGGCTGTGCTAGCCTGATACACCATTTAGATTCACATAGATTTTTTTTCATGTTTTGTGCAAGAGCTTGAAGAGATTCCCACTCTAGTATCTTTCCTTAGGGGAGTGAATTGCATTATCTGTCTCAAAATGAAGTGTCAGTAGAAGACAGTGACCGAGTATTGGCATTCTTATTGTTTCATTGACCTCTAACTTCTCAACATGAAGCTGCTCCAAGAACTGAAAGCCTTTCTAACAACTCAATCTATTTCCTCTTTTTAATACCACACACCCCACACCCCCATTTTCTAGTAGAGATCTAACTAAGAAAATATGAGGGCATCTCAGGACTGAAAACATCTGGGAGGAGGAAAACAGTTGGGGGCTCACAAGACTGGTAGTAGTTAAACAAAACCAAACAAAAAAAGTTAGAAACCCCAACCCAAAACATTGCGACCCTTCTGTCTCCTCAAACCTTCATATTTTCTCTGTATATTCAGAAAATACTACCTGGAGTCACAGAGACACAATACAAAATAAAACTATATTACCATTATTAGTATAATGATATTCTGTGGCATGACACTTTAGTTCTTACTGGTAAGCTTTTTGATGTAGCATTTATGTACTGTAAGAGGTTTTTTTGTTGTTGTTTTAAGAGGCCTTTTTATTGCTTTTGACATAGAGGGGTAATACTGGCATCTATAAAGATAATGGAAACAGATAAAGACATTATGCCAAACTTGAGCAATATACAAACTGAATAAACATTAAATCTTTTTTCACCAGAAGGGTGGCTTTTTCTGTTCTTAATGCAAAGTGACTACAATTCCAAGTTCTCTTTAGTTTTCAGTGTAGTTCAAAGTACACAAGTTGGTGAAACAACACAACAGTCTAGAGGAAAAGTATTTGCATACTCGAATTGAAGCTGGCAGTCTGCAGTTCCCTTCCTTTTTCCCTTCCCTTCCCTTTTCTCTCTTCTCTTTTCTCTCCCCCCCTTCCTCCCCCTCCCCTCAGCTTAATGTACATTTCCACCTGATTTCTTCGCAGGTCTGCAGAGAGGTAAGAGTATCTCTCTGTAATCTGCCTCGCAGACCAAGAGAGAAAATTAAGTCTTTGATAAAGTAATACCAATTAAAATGTCCAGTGCAAGTTAAAATAAAGACTTCCTTTCTTTCATTTAATTTTCTCTGTATCTTGGTAGTTATCTTTTGAGGAGGTAGGAGATGGCATATTTTTGCAGGAGAAAGGAAATGCGTACTAGGTGTTAGCGCAGCTGGCTCAATATGAGAGTAACTTAAAACCCTTATGGTAATCAGAATAATCTGCTAGAACAGAAAGCCATCAAAGCCTCTGCTGGAACGGGCCGTCAGCCGTGGGCAGCACAGTTCAACAGGCTGAGAGACCTCTAGTGTGTAGCTGTTCAAGACACTGATACAGAGCAGCAGTGAAGTGTGTGTATATTATATAGTCTTCTGCTTGTGACTCTGCGAATATATGGCACCCCTCCCATGCAGCATGCCCGCTAACCTTTGATCAAGACTGTCTGTTGTAAAAAATTGGATAGTAGTTCTATTGTAAGATCACTAAAGAGCTTCATGAAAGGGAGAATCATTTATTTGAAATATCTTTAAAAGCCTGTATTTCACCAGGCCTTAACAATATAGGTTTTGAATTTTTAATAGAAATGCTTGATTTTAATACTCTGGGGCATTTCACAATTTTTAACCATCATGAAAGATTTCTTAAAGTGATAAAAAGTATTTATACCTATTTTGACTTTGTCATAGCCACTTCCATTTCAGATAACGTTATGAATCAATTATCTTCTCTGCAGCTACCTCTAATGCATTTTTTAGCATTGTTAATATACAGCAAACACATCTTACTGAGAGTTAATGTAGTCCTTGAAAATTAATTCTTTATTCAAGGTAGGTGTTATCCTTGTTCACTCTTGAGAATGCTGCTGGTAATCATACACTGATACCTTTTTTTTTCTTTTCTCTGGCATACCAAATTTCTAACTCTCATGCCAGAAAAACTACAGGACATCCTTGTGTATCCTCTGAATGAAAAAAGTAATACCTAACTGGGTGTTTCAAGGTCTTAGCCTGAACAACGTGTTCTTAGAACTATTGACTTGAGTGTTTGTTTCTTTTCTATGTTGATTCCCACTATAATGTCCTTTTTAATTCATGTAGTGTGGTGCTTCTAGACACTTCCGTAAGCATCCTCTCTCTGAATCTGTCAGAACCAGCATATGGAGCTGGTATTGCTAAACTGGAGGACAAATTTGTGGCTGGAGAGCGCAGTTTAGTCATTAAGGGTGAAAGGATTAAACCACAAGCTACCTGTAAGTAGTAACAGCGCATTGTCCTTAATAGAGCTCAACAAATCATCTGTTGAACATTATTTTCTACATTAGTCAGAAGCCTGAAATGCTTAGGTTTAGACTGCAACTCATTAATTCATAGTTTTGCGTGGTTTTAAAGACTACAGAGGGATAGTGGTTTTGCATATAATAAAGAACCATGTGCTTTTTTTGCCAAGTACCCCAAAACTAAGGTTAGTGAGGTGAAGACGTATGGTTTAGGGTGGAGATTTTATGACATGAATTATAAAAAAGAATGAGTGTGGAAGAAAGAAGGCTAAATACAAAACAATTGGTCTTTTGAGTAAAGCAATATTTTTTTTTGCATGGAGTAAGAAAGAAAATCAAATGAAAATGTTTAAAAATACTGATGTCTGATGTGAAATTTATAATGTCACTCTTCTACAAAGGAAGTAGCATTTTCTTTACAGCCAGCTGATCACTGACCATTTGTCTGACTTCAGTTTTACTCCAGCAGCCTTTGAGATGATTAAAGAGGAACTAAAAAAGACTTACTGCAATATGCTCATCAAATCAGAAGTGTTAGCCAAATGAGTGTCAGTGGGGAAAGGCTTAATTTTAGGGTAGTGGCAGAAAAGAAAGCAATCATCTTTGTTCTTCCTGTGTTGTCATAGTAGCATAAAGTAGTGGCTTGAGGAGTTGCCTGTCTTTTTATCAGAAATTACCATGCAGTTCTTTGCATGCTCTTGTTGAATATAGTGAATGCCAGCACAATAATTATATGTGAGCGCAATTTTCAAACTGCCAAATATTTTTGCTTTATACTAAGTACTAGTACTAATGATCAGGTGCCAAAGGCTGACATGAATTCACATATAAAAAGTTATCCTGTGTATTTTTTTTATAGCTGCTTGCGTTTCTTCTGTCAGCAGCACCTGTGTGTATGTACTTGGAGGTTAAAATTCCTCCTGTAGAAGATTATCAAATCATCTGAATAAGCGTCAGCTGGGGTCATTCCCCTCCCAGAGTTCCAGCCCAGCTGCCCCTTGCTTCTTTCTAATTGCCATTGGTCTCAGATCACTCACATTTCACCCTCTTTCTTTATCAGTCCCTCTCATCCTCTCTGGAAGCAAACTTTATTTACACTTAGATTATAATTTAGACAGTTTTTGTTTATTTCCTTTCTTTTTAAAAATTTTGATAGCGAAGAGGAGATACTTGAGGCCTGCTGCTGCAGAGGTAGGGGTAAGTAGACAAAACTGATACTGCGTAAGATCAGCGTCAACCAGCAAAATTTCTGCTTGGTTCAGAAAGGGTAGCTTACTGGGGTCAGAGCTGCCCTGTAGCCCAGAAGAGCAAGAGATACCTGGAGTCTTCTTCAACAGACCAAGGGAAACCATGTTGCTAAGTCTCCCAAGTAAAGACAGTAGCTTGTACTGTATGAATATAATCTGACATCTTATTTAATGTTAATTGGATCTGATGACATAAATATTCTGATAGCACTGTGTGTTGATTTTTCTCCAAGGAGAAAAGGTTAATCAAAATAACGTATGGCTGTAGACTCCCACTCTGCAGGTTACTCCTCTTTGGCCTTATTGTTGTTATGAAGGTAGAGTGCGCTCTAAAAGGGAGATATTAAATCAAAGCTCAGTGTATTCTGTAGCTTTTGTAGCACTAATAGCTTTTTGCTTTGAAGGCACAATGGGAAATCAGAAATTGTCAGCTAGTTGTTTTGGGTGATTGATAACTTACTGAGCATTTAATGCTGAAGTCCATCGAGGCTGGATTTGTTTCTTTGTTTGTGGCTGGGGTGAGGAGTTTAAGAGAATGTGTTCTTATGGGGTTGCTTGTGGTAAGTTTTGACCATTCCTAACAAATCTTGAATGCTTATTAGTGTGTGTATAGGCTGCTTGGTTCCAGTGCTTGCTACTTGGAAAAATAATGGTTGATACTAAGATAGGTCGTAACTCTGATGACATGTACCCTTGTTACAGCCTACTAGCACTTCCATGGTGTAGGTACCTGGGACTGTTCTGGTATGGTTCTCAAACAATGCATTGTTTCACTTAAGAATTAATAAATAATCATTTTTATTATAAAACATAAGTGCTTGTGAAGGCTAATCGCCTGTCTTACCCTGTTGCAGAGACATAGATTTACCAGTGTTCGTGTCTTCCTCAATTGGTGAGGAGGGGGGAAGCTGGGTGGGAGTTCAGTGGGTTTCTTGATGTGGCCAGGCTTGTCTGCAGGGTCTGAAACGGCGTGGGCATGGCCAAGCACCTGCTGCTGTGAACAGGAGTATGCTTCGACTAAAATCAAGCTGTATTTCAGGTGCACGTGGAGGAGCCTTGGTTCAGTTTCTGCAAACCAGGCTTGGGTGGGCTTGCTGTGGGGAGGTACAGCTCCCGTTCAGCTGGTTTTTCCTGAGCAATTGGTCCCATATACCTTGTTGCTATGGGAGACCATAACTGTAGCTAATTCCCGGAATAGTGTAGCTCAAAGTCCAGAGGAATGTATTACAGCCAAATGCAGCATCATCACTAGATGCTTCTGTCACAGCTTCTCAATTCATTCATCTAGGTCTACAGACGGGCCCGTGTCTTATCTTAGGTTGCGTATAAATCAGGCTTGGGGTGCACCCCTATCCGTGTATATCTGTATTACTCAGAGTCTGAATCTAGGCCAGCGATCATACTTTGAGTATCATACCTTCTCTGATGTAATTGTTTTGGTGCCATATGTATTGAAGTTACATGAGCTTCTGTAAACGGATAACATGACTGAAGAAAAAAACCAAGATGTTCTGTATTTGGTGGTTGTCCATATAAGTTATAATGCTTAAGACATCAGTGTTCAGTTGTAGTTATCTCCTGGGCAAAGAGCGATAGCTGAGGCAAATGAAAAACCTTACCTGTCGTTTGGGATTGTGTGGCAAAGCCCTAGGTTTTTGTCTCTTAACCTGCAAGAGACAAAGTAGGTATTCATGATCGGAGTCCCTGTTGGTAGTTCTTAACGGGTAGATCTTAAATCACCAAAATTAAAACCAAACCAAAACAACAAACAAAAAAAAACCCCAAAAAAACAAAAAGGAAGAAGTAAAGGGAGATGTAGTTTGGAGAGTTCATGCCTCGCCACACTGGGATGGTGCTCACATCTGCTTAACACCAGAAGGGCAAAAGGATTGGAAATTTGGCCTTTCCTGCAAAAAGACCGGTGCTCATAAGTGACAGTCTGTCGAGGCATCTCATACGGTTGGGAGAATGAACTTATTCTCAGAATGAACTTATTCAGCGAGCTCAACTATTTCAAATTTCTTGTTCTTGCAATGCTTGTATTTATGGTACAGTGATACAGCTCTTGGAAGCTCATGTTTATCTGTCAGTTTTGGAAATGAAAATAATTTTACACAGTTTAAAATCTCTGCTGTGTATACTCAACCATGTTTTGTAATGTTGAGATTGCACAGACTGTGTCTGTCTTTTATTCCTTTTAGTAAATAGATGTTCTTTTTTTCTCAAGTCCATTGCCCTTAAAATTTTGCTGTTCCTCTTTGCTCTGTTAAGATTCTAATATTAGTAATAAAAAGGCCCGTGTGAACAACAAAACCTCCTAAAATACCTATTTTGAAATTAGTAACAGTGATTTTTTTTTTTTTTTTTTAAATTCTTTATTTGTTAAGCACTGTCAGTTTTAGTGCCTGAGCAACTCTGCGTGTGTCTTTTTGGATGATGATGCTTCTGTTTTGAAGACTGCTGTTGCTTCATAAATTAGTTTTGCAGTTTCACAGGACTGTCTTAAAGGAAGAGCGGCAGTTAAACATCCCGGCTGGAGTATCTTTCTCATTCAGCTCAGAGGGGTGGGATGAACAATACGATGTGATCAAAGCGACTTTACTGAATATTGCCTTTTAAACAAGGGATATTAGGTATTTATTGGAGAAAGGTGCTCCAAAAGAGCCACAGGAGGCCACTGAGAGGAACAGAAATGCAGGCACGGGTGTGGGAGTGCTACTGTGACCTTAATGGCAGCCTAGAGATAAAGGCTTTTCGTCAGGTGTTGCCTGGAAGAGGTAAACTGCAATGGTTTTCCTTCTCCTGTAAATATTAAGGAATAAAGGAAGGAAAGGTGTGTAATCGTCTGGTGTGGCTCCGCAGGGAACCAGAGCTGCCTTTGAGGTCCGTGACGTGCTTTGTTCATATGGACAGTAAGTCTGTTAAGTTATTGTATTTTCTAAAAAAAAAAAAAAAAAAAAAAATCCATGTTCTATAGTAAATAAGGCAATGATTAAAAAAGAAAGAAAAGCAAATATGAGAAATTACTCATCTGATCATCAGGACTGTCATATTGGATCAGACTCATTCCATTTACCCCATCTCCTGTCTGATAGTAGCTAGTAATGGATACTTAAAAAAATAATTACGCTCTAGTGCTTTCTCTCCACCATTAATGATTTTATACGTAAGTATTGGATGTCCTCTCAGTTGTGTCTTGCTGAGTTGAAGCTTTGAAAAGTGTAAAATCTTCCTCAGTTATCCTTGCTGACCTTCTCGGTGTCTTTTCGAGCTGCATTGGGCTTTTTTAAGGTGGGAAGATCAAGGTTGTATGCAAAATTAGAAATGCTCCTTCACCATGAGTTTCGTCTACAGCAACAGATCTGTTAACCTCACCCGCTCTTTTCCAGGCTTCCAGCCTCTGATGTGTTTGAAAAAGTTTTGATTATTAACTTCTTCATTACTTTTATTGCCGCTGATGTCTTTAGTGTCAAAGTAATACAAAGTCACTTTATGAGGTCAGGCTTTTAAATGTGGCACACATTTTGGATATTGCTAATAATAATAATAATGTAAATTTCCAATAACTTTGTCAGTTTTTCATTATTGCAGGAAGTCTAAAAGTCAGCTTAGCCTTTGTAAGAAAATTCCTGTCATCAAAACTTAGACCTAAACGTTACTTTCCAAGTACTGTTTATCTTCTAAGCGTTATTACAAGGTGTTCTCTTTGCTTAGATCTTATTTACCTCTGTGCCTTATTAGCAAAATATGTAGATTCAGGGATTTTTCTTGACTGTTTGGTCATAAGGCTTTCCATTATCCTGTATGTGTAATGGCTTCAATTAAATGAGTGGACGTGCTGTCAGCTAAGGCCAAGTGGGGAACATACGTGTGAAAATAAATTACTGCAGTTGGAACTGGTTAATTCCTTGGTTGGCACTCAGCAGATAAAATCCTGAACAGGGTAACGTAAAGTGTCTTTGTTATTTGGCCTCAGCTGTACCTGGCCGAGAACTGCAGTTACCACCTCTGCTCTTCCACCTGCCTTTGTAGCCTGCAGGCAAGGACCGAAGACGGGATCTGATGCAAAGACAAAAAAACCACGCTGTCAGCTCAGCCTTCTCTTTGCTGTAATCCTGCGTAGGCCTTGGCCTGGCTGCGTGGGTGGCTTGACAAAACATCAGGGAGACTCGCTTGTTATGCTGTCGTAACTTCTAGCTCAACTTTTAGCTAAGATGGCTGCCTTACCATGAGTGACAAGGTTACAATGGCTTCCTTAATAGTGCGGAGAACTTAGCAGGCAGCTGCAGCTAATCCCTTAAGAAAATGCTCTCCCAATGAGGTACATAGTGACATCTGAATGCTGCAAATGATTTGAAAAAGATTATTATTTTTAAAATCATGTTAATTCTCATTCTGCTTGTTGATGCATAGGTACAGGTATGAGTTGGCATTACTGACCTTCTGTAAGAGCTAAGAACGTAGCCTTAGCGGGTGCATGTTGGCTTCCTCTGGTAGGTGCTACCACTGCTGGTATGAGAAATGTTGAGTTCAGCGTCCTGAGGCAGATGGCCTCACTTCTGGGGACGCTGTTGTGAGGTCATCTGTTGTGAAGCCCATCTTTTGTGTTACTGTGTCTGCTGCTCTGATATCAAAAGCCACAAGTTCATCTTTATCTGCGTAACATTTGATTCTGTGAGACTTGTGCCTTGGCTGGGGAGTCCGTGCTTGCAGCCATCCAAGTGAAACGAGGGGCGCTAGCGCAGTTCGGTTTCCACTGATCGAGGTGCAGCGAGCTTGGTAAACCATTTGCCAGGCACATTGCAGGGAGTTGGGAATAGCCAGCTCAGTCTCTGTCACTACCCTGAAGAAAGTCACCCCCCTCATTTTTCTCTTGCAGGGACTTTACTAAGGGCTGTAGCGCCCTTCTTGAAGGCACGGATGAAAATTAGAAAGATTTAAAACTGCTTCACAAAGTTAAAGGACTAATTTGATGGAGAACAAACAGAGCGTGAGGAAAGGATGCATACGCACTCCTGCAGGAGGCAGAAAGGTAACGGAGTTACACAAACACTAAGGGGATATATGAGAGGTGTAGTTATACAGCATCTTAATGACAGTAGGCATCACACTATTAGTATGGATTATCGCATACTGTACAGTTGCTATGTGTAAAAAAGTGAAACAAAAAAAAACCAGAATTTTATTGCTGATACAGCATAGAGTCGAAAAAATGGGGGGGGGAGGGGAGAGTTGTTCAGCAGGCATACCTCATACCTCAGTGCCCCAGATGGGTTTGGGACTCTCGTGTGAGGCTCGTACACTTTTCATTTGTACTTTCCTCTCTATTTAGACCTGGAGAGACTTTTTTTTCTGTTTTTGTTGTCAGTTTTTCTATTTGCTACCATATTACTCTGCTAAAACTGAAATGGAGAAATACTTTAAAGTAAGAAAAAACCTATTTTCAGTTAAATAGAAAACTAACCCACCAATATTTACCAGTACATAAGTCCATATTAGTTTGAGAATAGCTATTTGTGTCTGAAAAGTGTTAGCTTTAGGGACAAAAATAGACTGAAAGTTACTTTCAGTAACTACACTGCTTCAAAAGGCTTCATAACAACACACGGCAGTGAAAGGCTGTGGTGTCTTCAGGTCTCTGATTTCTAATGCTGCTTTGAGTAGATCCTGCAAATTACCTGGGGCAGGAAGAAGGACGGCCGTTCGATGCGCGGTTTGGCTGTCTTGGTTTTCAAGAGGTACATACCAAGGGATATTGGTAGTTATGGCTACTTTATTCCCCTGGCTAATAACTTAACATTCAAGTTAAGTTATGCAGTAGGTGTCTCACGAAGACAGACCAAAGGAGACATACAGCAGTACTTAAAAGGAGGAAAGTCTTTGCCTGCCTGCTCGAGCTTCTCTCTGCACAGGGCAGTGTCGTACACAAGTCTGTACAGGACCCGAAGTGCCCATCCATTTCAGAAAACGCCTCCAGTCGTCCCTCCTCCTTCACAATATCCTTGGTTGTTACCTAGGATTTCATTTTTCCAAGAGAAGGGGAAGAGACACCTGCACCTTTACTTCTGACTGACTTGTGTCTCTAACTAACGCTATCATTGTACTTCTCGTACAGTGGGTCTCATTTCAGCTTTATTTCCATAGAAGAGATTGTCTGTGTGTGTTTTTTTTTAAAAAAAAAAAACAAGTTAAGGCTGCCTGTTGTGATTCCAACCATAGCAGTATTTCTGTCTTTTCTTTCAGGATGGCAGAAGAGTGCATCTTTGGCAGTAACAAGTTTTCTAGATGCGCTTTACCAAAAGCCACACAAAGAAACTGAGTAGTTTGCACCCAGCCCTTGAACAGCCTAACACGTAACAGTTTGGGTTAAAAACTGCACCAGTTTTGTTGTATGCACCATTCACTTTTGAGACAACGTTTTCTCACACTGGGTAAGGACTAGTGTACGTGTACCACTGGAAGTTTTACTCGCTCATTTTAGTTGCATCACTGATACAATGGTTCAGCTCAGGGAGATAATGAACCCGGTACTGTCTTCCATGTGATGTGAAGATGACCAAAACCAAAGCGGCAGAGAGAGATAATTCAGAACAAAATGGTCTGTTCATTTCCAGGCAGAATGTGAACTCCTTGCAGTGCTGCTATTGCGAAGCTGCGGCTACTGCAGCTCCAGAGCGGAACTGTACAGAGACCAGCTGAGTTACACGACAGCATTCCCAAGCCCCACTTTGGACAATTAAGACTTAAGGAAGACTCAGACCAAAACACGGTACAATCCCAGGCCTAGGCGAGCATGTGAAGTACGCTGAAGTAATTAGTTCAGTAGTCCCAGATAAAAAAATTTAATCTTTCTCTAGAAACAGTGCACTGTTTTACAAATGTGTTCATTTGGTTTTCAGTAATCCGTATTGATGTAAGTACAGCGAGTGTTACACAGAGCAGATCCCTCCCCTGCCCCTCCCAGGGCCTTTTGTCCGTAACGTAAAAACTGAAACACAAAAGGCACCAAGCAAGAACTTACTTTAACAGAACTTCAATATGACAAGACAGAGATCAGAAATGATTACAATGTTAAATATCATCCTAACAATCTGAACCATTATTTAAAATAATTACTTTCTTAAAAAACAAATTTGGTGTTTGACTTTTCAGTAGTTATAAATCTGCAAAGGTTGAAATCAACACTGTGCATTGAGTTCATTTACAATGGTTTGAAAAAAATGGCAGCCCTCTATACATGGTTTATACAGGTTTGTTCCGTGTGTATGTGTTCTTACAAAAGTATCAAAACTGTAGAACTTTCAAATATATTTACATTCGTCTGTTAGTTACAGTGTTATCACGTACAGCCTTTTCTCGGTTCTTTCTCCTCATGTACACAGTGCATGGATTTGTAGAAACAGAGCTTCATACCTTAAAACAATGACTGGATATCTCAATCATTTTTTCACTGCCTTAAAATCTAAAATTTGAACAGAAGGATGCTTGCTTGCTTATGTATTGTCTATGCAGGCCATGAAGTATTTTGAGAGTACGTATTATGTTTGTAATGCATACTAGGTCTTTAGACACTGTCTTCCTTTTCTTAGCCAAGAATGAACTTCCAGCTTGCATTACACACTGAATTTATTCTAAAAGAAAGAAAAACAAAAGGAAAAAAGGAAAAAAACCCAAACCTATTCAGGCCGAGTTCCTTCTACTCACTTGAATACAAAAGCTTGGACTGACGGAAGAACGGCAGGGAGACTTCTCTGGGTTTTGGAGGTGCTAGCCCATTATGCAGTGGTAGGTAAGTGTATGCACTTCCCACAGAATTCCCTGGGAATCTTCTAGAATGAGATGAGAAAAAACTTTTTTTCTGCGAGGTGCGGGCTGACCCAGCCGAAGGTATTGATACAGCTGTGAATTTTTCACCTCCTTTAAGGGCTCTGTGGTATGAGAGATCTGCCCTGGGGCAGGTTGTTCCACTGGCGGTAATCCGGAAGATAACTGCTGCACTTCAAAGAATCCTGCATATGGTGAACTAAGACACTGCCCCATAGCATCTCCCAAACTGGGACTCTTGAGTAGGGGAAAAGGGCAAGGAGGGAAGGAATTAACTTTTGTTATTGTGTTTTTTTTTTTTTTTCCCTGATGAGCCCGGTGAGAGTGCTCACTTTGGGTGTATGGAAGTATATGGCCAAATCTTTATTTCTACGAATTCCAAGCTAATTTGAGAGGTGCGAGATTCCCAGTGGGGACAAGCATTGAGATTTACACCTTAGAAACAAACAAACAAGCAAGCTAAATCAGGTTAGTACCCAGCTGTAAAAAGCAACAATACAAAACAAAACAAAAAAAAAAACTGGGCGCTGTAGGAGCTTCTCCTGCCTGAAATGCTGTAAGCAATAGCTCTTCAGCTGAAAGCACTGCAGATGAATCTCGCTGGATGGATTGGAAAATGTAGAAGCAACCCTTACGAGCCAGTCCGGAAAAGACGAGCTCTGTTTGTTACGGGAGCGCTTCATTTGTCCGCTGTCTTAGAGTACAGCTCTTTCTTACTCAGGGTCTTTAGATTTCAAAGCAAACTTCTGAAACATCCTGTAAAAATTCACTTGTCCTTAATTTTTGCAAACGTAGGCTAGTAGTTTTAAAATATATGTATATATTTTTATATATGTATATATTTATATGCTTGTATATCTATCTAGCCTAGATAGATAGATATATACACAGATAATCTATGCACAGCAAGCCAAACATACAAAAAATAAATACTCTCACCCCTCTACTATATTTACAGAACAGATCTTATAATCCAGATTTTGTTAATAAATATTTCTAAACTGCCTGTACAGAATCTGTTTTACTTATGTTGATGGATAGCCACAAAGCATATTCAACATATTTACAAAATATCTATAAATATAGTCTTAAAATAAAGCAATAGCTACTGAACCTTCAGCCTGGCTGGTTATGTACATTGAGTTAGTAGCTCAGCTGTCGCTTATTCACTATCACAAATGGGTAGTGCAACAAGTTAAGATGTGTATAAAAGATTATACATACAAAACTCTCACATCCTTTGGATGTTTGCAGTTCATTATAACTTTGTGGTTACCCTTCTGCAACATAAATAACGATTAAAAAGAAGCAGCCGGTTCTGTGATCCAGCGCACATTTGCCGAGTGTGTTGTCTGGAGCAGCAACTTCATCCTCATGGCAACCCGTCATCTTCTAAGCTTAATGCTACACGCTGTGAAGGAAGAAAGACACCCTTGAGGAGAAAGTTTGGGACTTGTGAATTTTGACGCATTAGAACCAAATTCTGAAACTGTTGCTAACTTGTATTTCCTGTTAAAAATCTCATTGTCATCCCTAGCGTAATGGTGACAGAAATCTGTTTTTGATCTGATTCTTTTCGCCAAATGGGGTCGCTCACTCAAGTGTTACTAAAGAGGTGTTGGAAAGTTTAATTCACTGGTGAATTGCATGGATAAAGTTCCTTCTAAGGGATGACACCCTCTTCCAGTGTGCTCTTTAGCAGGATCTTGAGATAATATAGGGCATTGCCTGCCTGCCTATAGAAGCTATATTGCCTTCACTTACTACTTATGGATCTTTACGCTTTCTTCTAAAAATACAATGCAGTTACAACTGCCAATGCTTCACCTCACCAGGCTGCTGCTTCAAGGGAGGTGCCGTTACAGGCAAACTGCCATGCAGAACAGGTTCTCTTTCTTCTGCATACAGAGGACTTGCTATCAAAATGAGTGTTTGCTTTTTGTAAAGCTTAATCTTGCCAAGGCAAATTTTCATAACTTCTTACAGAACCTCATTCAGAGGAATCTGGCTCTTCTTTACGCTGTTATATTATACAGAAAATATTCTCCCTGGTGTCTTGGTTTCAGCTGGGATAGAGTTAATTTTCATCTTGGTAGCCGGTATGGGGCTGTGTTTTGGGTTTAGGATGAGAACAATGTCGATGATACACTGATGCTTTGGTTCTTGCTAAGCAGTGTTAAGTAGTTGCTAAGTGGCGCTCACACTGGTCAAGGACTTTTCAGCTTCCCATGCTCTGCTGGGTGCACACGAAGCTGGGAGGGGGCACAGCCAGGGCAGCTGACCCCGACTGGCCAAGGGGCTGCTCCGTACCACATGAGGTCATGCTCAGTGTATGAGCAGGGGGAGTTGGCTGGGGGAGGGGCAACAATGCTTGGGGGACATGCTGGGCATCAGTCGGCGGGTGGTGAGCAATTGTACAGTGTAGCACTGGCTTTGTATTACTATTGTACTATTATTACTTGTTTTTATTATTATTGTTATTATTACTATTACTGCTGTTCTATTTTTATTTTACTTTTGTTATTAAACTGTTCTTATCTCAACCCGCAAGTTTTCCCCTTTTTGCCCTTCCGATTCTCTCCCCCATCCCACGGGTGGGGGAGTGAGCGAGCGGCTGCGTGGTGCTTAGTTGCTGGCTGGGGTTAAACCACGACACTTGTTTTGTAGAGAAGCTCGAGTTATCCTTAAGACAGTTTAGACACTTGGTAGCAGTCTAAGCACAGATACAATGGAATCCAATAGAGGATAAGTAATCAGCTGTCACATATTGAGCTCTTGAGATAGATAGCTAGCTTTACACTTGCTAGCTTACTGTGTATATCGATTAGGACAATTATTCTTCATTTAAACAGAATATCTTATTATATAGACCGCTATATTCTAAGACAACTGCAAGAGCTGCCTAGAAGTTTAGGCTTCTGCCTATTCAAGGATTATTAAAGAAGTTCTGGTTTTTGTCATTATATGCCAAATAACCAACACTGTAATTGGCTGGAGATAATTCTGTAGCTCAACTCTCAACAAAATTAATCTTCTCCGTCAGCAGTTTCCTCAGATACTTACTGCTGGGTAGACATGTCCAATTTGGGCAGTCCGTCCAATGTGGATTTCATCTTCATCTTCCTCTTCTGTTGTCTTCCTATACACTGGATTATCAAAATTCATGCTTTTAGTATTCTTCCGTTTCCAGTTTCTCCAGATGAGGTATCCCCCCATGCAGAGCAAGCCAATGACCACTAAGGAGAGGGGAAAGGAAGGGCTGTTAGCCAGGCGTGAATCTGCCGGGATGTCCCCACCGAGGTATCCATCCTCGTACAATTTTCTCGAAGCCGGGCTACTTTTCCCCATTTCAACAGTTCCTGTACTCTTTCCCACCCCAACCCTGAAAGGCAGAAGGGTGTATTTACACTGGCATTTTGGTATGATCTCCTTCAAAGGTTAAATCAAATCAGCTTACCGACAGGAATGACAATTCCAATCACAGCAGCTGTCACAGTTGAATCAAAGCCTTGGTCGTTATTTGCATCTGTAATTACAGAAGTAGTTCTGATCATTTAACTCGTTTGCTGGTTTTAAAGCCACGTCTAAAGAACGTTTTATGTTAGTAACCATGTTGTTCTGCCCATCAGAAAGCTTTTGTAATCGAAGAGTTTATGAAAAGTTCTGCAATAAAGTTATTACGGAGAAGATAAAAAGCATATGTGCACAAATCTGGGCTAAGCTGAGCTGTTTCTTCGTAGGAGCAATAACAGCCTGGCCACAAAGTGCTACTGCCCTCGCAGGACTGCAAACTGCGCACCGGGAGAGGGTGGCAGTTCAGGGAAGCGCTCGGTACACTGCTGTCAGATAGAGAAGCTCTACCCAGAAATGAGTGACTGCACTTGTGCCTCTAATTTTCAAGCACAAAAAAGGAGGCCAGTTTTAAAAAAACGTGACTTTTAATGGAAATTCCACGCGTGGATGAGGGGATGCTGAATAGTGCTCTTAAAAATCCACAGTGGAACACATTCTAGTGCTGACACAATTAATGATTTATTGAGCTGTCAGAAGAAGAATGTAGTTCAAAGCCATCTGCACAGCTTTTCTTTTCCATTATTTTTTATTTATTTACAGCTAAGGAGTTAGTCAGCACATGTATCACTCATTGCTGCAGTCTGCCTCAGCACGCAAGAATGACCCCAAAACTTGATATTGTACTTACAAGAGAAAAAAAACAATTATAGGGAAAAATATATAAAAAAAAAATAAATCAATATACCTTTCAAGTTATATACTTTAAAATGTTTGCTCTAAGCTCTTATACTAGGGGATCAGCACAGAAAATCTATTTTTACTAAAATATCAGGAACTGAGAGAGGAGGAACTAACTGTACAGTTTGTCTTTTTAAACACCAATTCACGGAACTTAAAAGGCAATTTATCCTTTTAAATGCTTCCCTCTGGCAGGTTGTTCTGTTACATAGTTATTTACTTAATAATAAGCCAGACTATTTCAAATGTGGACAATTAAAGCACCTTGCTTCCATGGCTTATTAAAAAGTTAATTATTGCATTTGAAAGAAATTTGCACAAAAAGGACTTACAAGAATGAATTTTAGAAACTGACTCTGCTTTCCCACACGCAGTGCTGCGTGCGCTGCATCACTATTACTACAAAAAGGCGCCCTAGTCAAACAGGGACGGTTTATTTTTGCTTTCCAGATGCAATGGAAACTGCCTATTCTGCTTTTTTTTTTTTTTTTAAGGGAAAAAGGTATTTTACTCTTTTTAAAGCAGTCTAGATCTGCTTGAGGTCTTGAATGACAGTCCTGAAGAGTAAAGTCTTCTCTCTGGACTAGAACTTTTTTTTTTAATTGGAAAAGCAGTTCAGCTTTTCTGCTCTGCCTTGGCAGCCCCATCTGGAGGGACGACCTGCTAGCGCTGAGGTGGCAGGCTGGTGTTTCATTACGCACACATTGTGTAGGGTGAGCTTTAGGAGGCCCCATCAGTGCTCTCCATCGGGATACTTTTCTAATATTGTAATGAAAAATTTCAAACGTATGTCATGGATCAGGCCACATTAACGTGCAACGCACAGCCACGCAAAACACGTGCAGCTTGTCTTGGGCTACAGTAATTCCAAACGTCCAGCAGGGCTGAAGCTGGACAGGAGGCATTTTTCACCCACAACTTGTTCTGGATCACATAAATAATTAAACCATTAAAATAGGTGAAGCGCCTGTAGAATCATCCATATTGCGGTACGCAGCACTACAAACAGCACTGAAACTGGGATGAACTAGTATTAGGCACAAGGCAAGGACTAGTACGAGCTCTCAGGGCCTCAGCTCTAGAGTCAGCTTTACGTGTGTTGGATGAAAACCCGACGTAAGCTCCTTAACACCCCGAGCGACTGGAATCACATCAGCCATCGTAACAGAGGTGCCTGCAGAAAGAGTACCTGATTTCTCCCGCTACGCAACAGATGTGCCTGCATCTGACCTGTTTATAACTCAGGTGTTAGGTCAGGTCTCCCACCAGAGCCTGAGTTTTTGTGATATGGTATATATAGAAAAAGAAAAGAGGAATATTATTCTCTTACAGTGCTGCGATAAATTGCTGTTTCCAGTGGTCATCTCAGAATCGATAAGGATGGATGTGGTGGAAGGTAAATGAAAACTTGGGGTGGTAATCGTAGCTTCTGGCACAGCTTTGGGGACGACTTCAGTGGCGTTACTGGCACTGCCAATTACAGTTGCGATGGTCGTGGTCCTGGCAGTATGGGATGCTGCGGTTGTAGAAACCAGTACAGTAGTTGAATTAGTTGGAAGCTCTGAAAAGCAAGAGCAAACATAAAATTCGGTAAAAGTAAGTACACAAAGCAAATCACAAATGGTGATATAAATCTGGGGAGGATTGTTACGTTTACTGATTAGATGCAGAAACCAAATTCCAATTCTATTTACCAGGTAGTCAGACCATCGATAGTTGTCTGCCTAAAGCTACAGAAATGATTTCCTGAAGTCAGGCTTTATTTATTAATAGCAATAAAGCACTCTGGATGGAAGGCAGTTAAGAAGTTCAAAAACATAGGGTTTTTTTCAGTACCTCAGAAGATACTGAATTTGTACTAGGAACTATTTGCATGTTAGGGAAAACCGCACTGAAACCACCCGTCTCTTCAGGATATTATCAGCAATGACTGTGGCCTCTCCAGATCCAGAATCTGTAGGGCAATAACGTGGCAAATTTTGATGATTTATTGACCGTTCATACTTTCAGTGCTGAGCCTTATCCCTTTTTTCCTCTTCCTGCTGTATCTTTTTCTGGTTATGCTTTCAAAAATAAGCAAGTTTTCAGCAAAGGACAGCACAACGCTGTGTGCAGAAGGCAGCAAGTACGTGGCATACAAAAGCTAATGTTTGTGTTCCACCGTCAGGAAATATATTCACTCCAAGTATGATTTTGTTGGAATAGCAAAACAGCAACGTGGCTGTATTTACCTTTGTAGCATTTTTTCATGTCGGGGCCCAGCCACATATTGTCGGGACAGGCGCACGTATACTTGGGAGAATGGGGAGAGATCTGAGGTGCAGGAAGACACAAATACTCGCAGCCTCCATTTGGTTGGGGGCTGAGCTCACAGGAATCTGGAGCTGTTGAAGGATGGAAGAAAAGACAAGTTATTTTTCTAATTATTTATTTCTTGTTCTTGGCAAAGAAATATCAGGTCCTCTAAGAAGACTCTCTTCCACTCCCTACCTCAATTAATCGGGCTGCTTATTCATCTTTACAGGTTGGAGTAAAACCTTACAGACTACTAGAAAAACTGCCCAAATATATAACAAATGGCAAGCATCACAGTGATGAGAGTAACTCACTGTTATCAAAGATGCTAATTAAACAGCTATTAACAAATTGCAGACTTTTTAATAAATGCTGCTCCTGAATTAATTATGCAGGAACTTCAAACATTAGGCATTGATTTCACATTATTACCTGTGCTTTCTCTCTCATCAAGAACCATCAGGAAGCATTTCATTTGCTAACTATATAAACCTGATTTAGGGCCATGATACCCCGAGGACACGTCTTACCTTTGGGCTGCTTTAATTCATGAAATACCACGATGTCATGAGGATTATTGAGGTTTTCTGCCAAAATGGAGATGTCCAAGCCATTCAGCCTGTTTGCGCTGAAGATTGCTTCATTCTCCAGGTCAGTCCAGAAGACTCTGTCCTGCAGGAAACACACAGGATTTCTGACCTTGCCCTGCTCAAATCCAACTCAAGTTGGATGAAACTCCAGCAGTCACAAAGTCAATGCACTGTGTTCCTACCTTGCGGCACCTTCAGTTCATGCTACTGCTATCTGCAGCTTTTTTCTTTTTTTTTGGACACCGTCATTTCTAATGTTTAAAAGCACAGCAATCCTACCTGTTTATAAAGTGCTTAGTAATTCTGAGTAGCTGTAAGACTGAGACAAGGGACCAGAAATTTGGTTAAGTACAGAAGAGTTGCATCCATTCTGTTTCGGAACCTTTTTTTTTTAAAGACAGGGTGGATCATGAGCAGAACCAAAGGGCCATACCAGAAACTTTCGTTACCTCTGCTGATTTTTTTTTCTTTCCAAAGATAAGACCTGCATTAAGCAGGTATCTATGAACAGAGCAGTGCCTGCGGCACACCTGGAAGATGAGTATCTATTTTTCTTTTTTTATTAATATCTTTTGCATGGCATACTATGATTGAAGATACAAAATAACTGGTGAAAGAGGTAGAAAGGAATTGCAGTTATCAAGCAGTATTTAGTTGCTTGGTCAGAGATGTATGCTGCTGCCTGCTAAAACACACATATATTTCAGTAAGGAAAGCCACATTGCTGGAGAACAAGGGCAAATTATCAAAAGCAAAGGGGTCGTCTGTTATTCTACCCAGCTATTCAGATGAGGAAGGGTGTACAGAGCTTAAATTACGCAAGAGATCCTTCCAAATATTGCTGATGAGGATAATACTAAAGAGCAGCAATGTTTTGGGGAAACCTGTGCCCAAAGTTACATGCCTAGATACCACACATGTTGCATGGGAGGAATAAGGATTTTAAGGAAGAGGAGTTTGCTGAGTCAAAAGCCAACCTAGTTAAGTGAAATGAAGAGAAAAGAAAGGAGGCTGTGACACGCACCTTGACAGGTAGCCAACCAGACACCTTCCTCTGCTATAGCTTACCTAGAGTGAGGTGCCAAAGTTGAAGATTTTGTTCCCATAATCATTTAAATAACCACAGAAAGGAGCTTTGCTACAAGAGAGACGACTTCACTGCCCGAGGCTAGTGATACTTGGCAATCCTCTACCAGGGGAGGAAGAGCTGGATTGTCTCTCTGCTTCCACCCACGCAAAGCAGGGATTTGAATTATGTCTTCCACACCCCTGGAGTACTCCTGAGATAGGACGGGGAACGCAGAGTTTCGAATGCATGCTTAGCATGAGATGCAAACTGCAAGGAAGCCATTAGCCCTGGGCCCTGCCACTGGGTAGCCGCGTATAAACTAATGGCAGAAATGTGGATGCCCATTTATGTAGTAATTTCTGCAGATCTCAGCAGGTCTTAGCTCTTCCTTGATGGCATTTGAGGACCTGAACTGTACTATTTAATTAATTACTGCACTGCTCTTAGTAAGGCTACAGCGTGACAATGAATGGCACAAGCGTACTGAATCTACAGGACTAATAGGGTTTTCAGTGGAACATACTGAAGTAGGAGTTGGAAACCTAAAGCCTTTGTGAAAATAGGCTTATGTCTTTGTAGGATCACAGCTGTATTTTTTTGGACAGGGAAGTTTCTCTGATGTGTGGCAAGGTCTGTGTGTCAGAACTGGAGCAGTTCAGCCTGAAAGCGAATTATCTGACCCTTTCAGAACTAGGTGAACAAGCACCTTTTTAATGCCAAGTCCCCAGCCTCAGCAACGCACTGGCACACGGTGACTGCAGGGGGAGCCCGGCGAGTGCCTTGCTGGCACAGATACTCCCAGCTGAAGCCTTGAGACACCTGAGACAGGTAAAAATGTTTCTGAGGATACTTCTGCAGATGCTGGGATGGACAACAGAAACAAGTAGCCAACACAGCAAAATTTAAGGGGCTGTCCTCCCCGAGGGTTCTGTTGGCACCAGAAAATGCAACACAGGTATGCAAAGATGTTGTGAAACAAAGGTGCTGAGAGCAGCAGAGTGCTCCACTGCAGGCCGAGAGGTTGCTCTGAGCCCATGCACCTCCCCTCCAAGTCCGACTTTCAAAAGACGAGAGACAGGTTGCAGTGTCACTCAGTGAACGGTTGTCCCACCTGCTGATCACAGTAAGCAGCTTCTCCCTTCCCTTGCTAATAGTTTTGGCCTCTGTAGGGACAGTTGGCTCAGCTCAAATCAAGGAAAACCCACTACCCATTTTCCAATTCTAGTGGGAGGTGTTACGCTCATGGCTGCACTGGTACTACATTAGGTAAAAGCATGAGACAACGCATTGCTCCCGATTAAGGGCTTTAGAAAACAATTTCCCCCCCTGAACCCACACCAGGTTGATCAGTTTCTATAGCAGCAAACGCCCTTGCTGAGCCTTCTGTGCTATGCAAAAGGCAGAGCTTTTAATCAAGAAGAGCTTTGAGACCTCTTGCAGTCTTCAGTCTGTTCTGCATCCGTTTTCGACTCTTACCTCAAACACTGCTAAGCCGAAAGGATGGCTCAGATCGTCAACAGAAGAGATCAGAACTTTTCTGTTGCTGCCATTGAAATCAATGCAGGACAGTGAATGCAATTTGGAGTCTACCCAGTAGAGCCGCTGATTCAGCAAATCTGAGAAGTGAAACACAATGAAGCAAAATTACACACAGCTCCTGCAACTCTTTTTCTCTTGCCCAGCATGTTTTTCCTGCTGGCAGCATGACTAATCTCTTTATTACTGGGCCTTTTTTTTTTTTTTTTTAAAAACACTGGTTCTGATTTTGAATCAGTGCCCAGATATGCTGGGATAAGATCCTATAAAAAAGATTACAAAGGAGGAACTTTCTGGTGGGGGTGTGCGTGGGGGGAATGCCTGACTGACAGCTTTGTACAATGAGGTTCTTTTGTTACCAGGAGGAGCAGGCCAGCAGCAGTTTGGGCTTCCCAGAGTCACTCCATCGGTGCCTGAGCAAGAAGCTTCATCCCTCTCAAGGCTATTCAGTCCTTGGCCTCTTGCTGGAGAACAACTACTGTGATTCAAATGAAACACCTCTCTGAAGGAGCCGTGCGCTTTACACGTTTTCAGTGAAGAAGAATCCTGGGTCCAGAAACCCTTCTTGTGGTGCAGGCTGGGGGAACGCTGGTGGTGGGGACACCCCTACCACAACCAGCCAGGTTTTGGGGAGGGTGCAGGCAAGAGTGGGAGGGAAGGATCCAATGTTATTTAGAATGCTAAGCACTGATTTTCTCTTCCTGGAGCAAATTCACTCATTTTGGATGAGATTCACTAAACAGAATGCAAGTGGATGAGTGCCAACACAAAACAAGTTCTGTAATTAAACAAGTCATTAATTAATTTCTTAATTACTAAAGGATAACATTATTTGTTCACAGCAGTAGCACTTCAACACTATGCAAAGGTAGCAGCATTTTCTCCTACATCCTTGTCATGGCCAGAATTTTCAAATATAAAACCAAGCAGAGAACCTCACATCTGCACGGCGTTAAACACAAATGGCTGTAACTCCAGACAAGGGTGTCTGCTGCTGCTGCTGCCCCAGGAAGGAAGGAAACCTCCTCTCCACTCCTGCAACTCAGTGTGGCAGTGAGAACGACCACAGCCCTCTGTGGGCCAGCAGGGCAGGGTATGAGCCAAGATGGGTTCCACCTCGCTACCCCTACCCAGAGCGGCTGGGAAGGCATGTCGACAGGGAATGGGCGCTGCAGGCTACGTCTCTTTCCTTGATGTACCATGCATTAATCAGTCCAATGAAGTATCTTGACACTGCTGCTGAGAAAGGTCCAGGCCCAGAGACACCAGCACCAAGGACTCTCTGATGCTTCCTGGACTTCCAAAGGGTTGCTGCAGCTCTGCATCCTCCCCTAACATTCCCCTTTGCCTTAAGGCACACCTAAAAGCAACTCAAAGCTCCTGCAGTATGAGGTTCTGACTGTGGCAAGACTTACTGCCTACGCTCGCTACTGAAATAAAATCGCTCGTGTTGGTGAGCAGTGACAGAGTATTTCCAGGATTTTTGTGTGCAGGCGCCTTTGTGCATTTACCATTTTGTTTTCCTGTTTAACAATAAAAATAAATTTATGTCAGCCACAGTGGATGCTGTAGCTCTAACCTGGGCACTTACCAAGTGTGATGCCATTTGGCCACTCGATGTTGTCAGTCACCAGCACTTGCCGCCCCACGCCATTCAGGCCAGCTTTCTCGATCTTAGCTTTGTCTCCCCAGTCAGACCAGTACATGAACCTGAGACAGATGCAAGAAAACAGTAAATTGGACTCTAGTGTAAGAAATCTGCACTACTAATCAGAGTAGGAGGTGCCCTGTTCTCTCCTTATTACAGCAAAGCCCCTCAGCCACTTCAGTTAATTCGGATATGCTCCTAGTGGAGCCACATACCATCCCACAGGGCACTCTGCCACAAAACTTGCACCAGAATGCAAAATCTCACCTTAGTAACCCCATGCAAACTATCTCCTGGTGCATCTGCTAGGTATGTGGACTTCACTCATCCAAGTAGCCCATACGTGTCAGACACACTACTTCATTTCCAGCACAAGCCAAGTGCCTGGACCAGCTCAGGCCCATGGAACTCATGACCTGACCCTTATTTTCAGAACTTTCTTTAACAGCAGTGGCCTTGCAAAGAGTTAGTTGAACCATCTCAGCAGTCCCATTTAAGCTCAATGGATCTAGCTCTCTTAAAGGGCATCTGAAGTCTTGATGAGATGAGAACCACCCATGAGTTTGTAAGAGAGGCAGAAAGAAGACTGGAACGTCTTTGGTGAAGGGAGTGTTTGTGGTCTTTACACCTACCTCCGTGTGGGATCAACAGCAATGGCTCTTGGCTCACTGAGGTCCCTGTTGAAAAGTGTCCTCCTCCTGCTTCCATCCGCAGTGGCCACTGAGATGGTCTTGTTTCCCGAATCCGTCCAGTAGATATTCTTATGAACCCAGTCTATTGCCAGTCCTTCAGGGGAGTTCAGCTGGCTGTCTATCAAAATCACCTGCTCAGCTGTATCACTCGCTTTGTCTATGTAGGCACTGCAAAGACAGGACTGGTCACTGGACTGGCATGTGGCACAGAGGGGGCCATGCACATGTGCATGGGGTTGGACCTCAGACAGCTGAACGCCAGGTAGCACCACTGCAACCCCATGGAAAGGAAGCGCATGTGGCAGCATGACTGACATCGAAACTCTTATGGCTGCATGCTGCAACCTTCCGCTTTCTCCTACAACTTACTTCCCTATATCTGGACGGCAGGCATTTCCAGAATGGAACTGTCATTTCATTTTTCTACCTGCCTCCTGCTATATCTGCACCATTCAGCAAAACATTTGACTTCAGGCACGTTAACTTTGATTCATGGAATTTACAGACATTAGAAATATAATCTCCAGTGCTCTGCTGAACAGAGTTGAACTTAGCATGCAAATAAATGTGCTTAAATGTATTGCAGAATTAGGACCTGTGTAACTAATTATGAATCATCAAAGGAATTCATGGAGCTGTACTAATCTGGCAAGTGATCTCATTAGATCCAAAGAAAATGTTCACTAAATATCAGTGGCAGCCTCCAAATCTTTCAAAACGCTAATGAAAGGCAGCAAACTCCACATGGATGTTTCATAAATAACTCACTGTTGGTCCTACAAGCACAGGCTGATTCTGCTCTGTTGCCCCTGCACCAATATCAATTGCACTGAGTGAACTGAAATGGGAGTTATTCTGAGTTTGCATCAGTGTTTCTAAGAGCTTAGTCTGGCTCTTAGAATAACTTGGTACATCTTAAAAGAGTAACAATACAGCAGAAAGTTTCTGCCCCCCGCCCCGAAACTGCAAGATGGTTTACAACTCCTGTTCATCCTGCCTTTGGTCATGGAATGAGAAGGTAAGTCGTACAGCAGCTGAGCTCTCCAGTATCAGAGACTTGGAAACAAATGTCTAAACTCAGGAATTCTTGACACCGTTTTATGGTCTGTGGCCCAGGCTGGAACGGCTATGCAGAGTCTGCCTGGATTAACAGCACGCTACTGCATCTTCACTACAAGGAATGGTTTTGGTTTCTCTCCGACCCAACACCAAACGAACAGTATCATCGGGGTTCTGCAGGGCATCTGACAGTGCTCCCAGGACTCTGTTATTTTAGTCTGCCGAGCACCACATGTTCTAACTACACAACTCCAGGTCAGTTAATTCCTCCCTAGTGAAATAGTCGTGTTCAATACTTCCTGTCCACCACTGCGGTGAGCTGCTGCGCTGTACCCTCAGTGTGACTCGCTGCGCTGGTGGGTAAGCCGAGAGAGGCTCCTGTGGCTTTCAGAATGGGAAGGCTGAAATACAGGTGACATTTCAATTCTCCCAGTAACTAAATATTGTAAAAGATCTTCTGACAGCCCAAAGGGGGACATCATCTGAATAGGAGAGGATCTGGAAAGGCAAGTGAGGTGAGCATTAAGAAAGATGGGATCTCTTGCCAGCAATTACCTCCTGCACCATAGTTTCCACCTTGTGGTAGCCTCTCAACTATAGACTGCTTTTCCCCAGAGGACTCCTGCAGGTGGAGTCCTGTTCTCTGCTGGAAGGACATGGTGGCCTTTTGTTTAGAAGTGTTTGGTATTAGTGATAGTAGCAGTATCTTAAACAGGAACATTAATTGTTAAGAAGTTATAATTGCACAGCTTGCTCTGCAGAAAAGGTGGGACTTACAACAAAGCTAATGCAAGTAGGAGTAAGAAAGAGAAAAATTCTGCTGTTTGGAAAAAGAAAAAGGCTTGGTATAGCCATGTTCAGGGTATGAACACTGTTCAGTGGCCCCCAGCACCCCAGGGCATTCACTGTCAAGAACTACAGAAAGAGCAGTGTGTCTTGAATAATTCTCTGTGTATGAATACGAAGCCCTTACCCACCCCTGCCTGCCTGTGCCTATAGAATCAGACACAGTGAAAGCAGCCAGCTTTCTTCTGAACCATGTCCCCATTTTCAGAGCCCCACAGGCCCAGCTCAGGGTACCTGCCTAGCTACTTGAGTGCTTAATACTCAGTACGGCCTGGGCAAATTTCCCTGCCAATGGCATGGGAGCTACCACAGCCTGCAGAAACCCTGGCTTGGCTCCCACGCACTGAAACCAATCAACCTTTGCCTGATCATTAGCTAAAATCCAGAACAAATCACTGTAGAAGCTGCAATAGGGTGCAATAGCTATGCAAATCAGAATATACATGGGGGATTTTCAGCGCATAAATTAAATGCATTTTTGACTAGGCACACTCACAAGCCCTGGTACCTAATACTGTGATGGATGCCATAAAAACATCTGAAGGAGGGGGGAGAATGAGAATTACAGAATGTGTACTGTGGTCAAGTGCTGTGAATTTAAATCCAGTCTACCAGAGACTACAGTGGGCAGCTAGCATCTATGTTGCTACCTCCTTGCTTCCACCATTTGCCTCCTTTGTGCTTTCAGATGCTAAGTCCTTTGGGCTTTCACGTACAGCAAGCACACAGCATCGCTTAGCAATATTATGATTCAGTGAACAAGAGTCGACGTGTAATTGCACAAATGCAGCAGGATCTATTATTGACGAAAAGCCTTCCTGTATTATCAAACCAGATAACTGCACAAGCCCCTGATTTCTTTATCAATTCCTAAAAAAGCTTACAAAGTCTGGGCCACAACAGGTAATCCAGTAAGGGAAGAAAAGCCCTCAGGTTCACTGTACCCTGCATTGTTCTCTGCAGATTGTCCTTAAGGGGTACAGATTGAACCATAGCTTTGGAAAGGTACCAAAGCACGTGTTCTCTCTTGCCCCTTACCTGTAGATTTTTCGGTAGAACAAATCACACCAATATATTCTGTTTGTTGACACCTCCACGTCCAGCGCCACGACATTCTTCAGCATGGGAATGATGCGGGAGTAGTCCCTTTTCACCAGGTCTATCTTACGGACCTCATGGCGATTGGTGAAGATCAGGTACGGGCTCTTGCCTACCACAGAAAATAAGTGCATTTGTCATTTTAGCAGCTGACCCAAGGGCTGGATTCAGCTTTCATTTCTCAAATAACAACAGAACTGTCAGTCACTGATAATTCTGCTTTGTAAGGAAGTTTTGAAGCAAGTGTAAATGGCTTCCAGAGGCAGAGCTATCACACGCAGACGTGAAGGACCGCAGGCCCTCCGTGGTCACGAGATGCATGCTGGCTATTGGTCTGCCCAAGCAAAACTCTGGAGAATGTCCTCACCTTCAATTACACATTTTAGATACAAAATACATGGGGCAGATTCTGGGGACTCATGGCCAGGACAAGGAAGAGACAGCCCTCCGGGCTGCCTGGAGGGAAGGGAGGCAGCCAGACTTGAGGCATGATAGAGCCACATTGCTGGTGATACTGCTACTGTAGTCGTGATCTCAGGCCAGAGCCTCTCAAAAAGCATAAAACTGAGATGAATTTTCCAAAAGACACGAGAGCAGGACACATAGAAATCCAACAGTTATTTTCCTTAGAAGACCACAGCCAGGACCTTGGCCTCCACGGTTATTCACAGCGGGCCCCACAGAGGCCAGTTTCCTACTGTAGGGGGCAGACACGTATGTCTCTAGGCTCAGACACATTCTTGCCCTCTGTGAGCAGCGGAGCACGTGATTCTCTGTGTTCTTAAGTGTCACTAAAATAAGCTGTGAGTCAAACAGCTAAGGCTTTAGTTAGCTCTTTGTGCACTTCCCTGTTTGAGGTAGGGACAGGATGGGAGGCTCAGAACAAGCTTTAGTGGGTTAGACTGGTTTGCCTCCAACAGCAGCCAGTAGGAGACCCTAGCGAAGAGCATCTTTCCACTGGGAAGGACAAAAGGGGATTGAGGAACATGATAGTGAAAGGGAAGAGCTGGGACAAGGTTCTAGCTCTGGAATACGTCATGCTGCAGGGCTCCCAGCACAGACTCTCAGGCACAACAGAATTTTCTAACCAACAAGCAGATCAGTATCCCAGGATTTGGGTCAGTCCTAACTCACTGCAGGTGTGAGACTAACAAACTTTATGAGGACAGCAGGACACTCTGCATACCATATAGAACCTAGGAAGAAAGAGGCCACACGGATGTGCAGGATAACACTAGAGAAGCAATTCTGTATTGCAGGTAACTCACCCTTCTCCAGGAGACCCACTATTTCCATTAAAGAAACCCCCAGCATGGCTAATGCTCAGTCTTGCACAATTCAACTTTCTATCCCTCTGACATTAACATTCATTTTTGCAATAACGTTGAGCAAACTGCTGGTGTTCATGTTGGTATTTGCCTAAGAGGCTGGGGGGGGCAGAGAGGTGGCTAACCTACTGTGCTTTAATTGGGATGCTTCCTTCCTTCCTACTACCACTAAATGTTTTTACTGCACTGTTTTCAATAACACCTGTCAAGAGACTTTCTTTTCCAGTTTCAGCTTCAAACAGCCAACTAGTGACTGTAATCTTGCTCTGTACACTGTTAAAATATTCTGATCTGCATGATCAGTAGTTCTTGCCTAGAGACGCATCTGCTATCACTGCAGCAGTTCTGTGCTGCTTGAAATGAAATGTCTTTGCTTGCTTTGCTAGTTTCCTTTTGTTTCTGTTCCCCTAGCCTCAGCCCTGCGAGCATGTTTTCTTATTGGAGTTGTGATGTTGAGCAAGCAGAGTTTAAGTGCCTGTGGCGTTGTCTTACCTACAGCTTTGCAGTTCTTGGACAGGGTGTCCATCTCGTATCCCTCGTAGCACTCGCATTTGTAGTCCCCCTTGTAATTAATGCAGATCTGGCTACAAGCGTCTGGATTCTCACATTCATCTATGTCTGAAAGGAGTGTTTGAAACCCATCAATAACTTGAAATCAAACCATCTGTGATGGAGCAATGCTGAAGTGAATATAATCATGTCTCTGTATGGTGAAACACAAGGGACTGCTGTTTGCATGTAAATTACCTCCACACGTTTTTTTATCCAGAAGCTTGTATCCGAGCGGGCATTCACATTCATAACCAATCTTCAAGTCTTTGCATATGTGTGAGCAACCACCGTTGTTCATAGAGCATTCATTAATACCTGGAAGGGATGTACAGATTATCTATGACAAAGGAGGGCTTTTAGTTGTAGGATTGAATAAAATTAAGAGAGGCCCTCAGAAATTTTCCCCTATCTATCAGCTTTTGGGAGCCAGGAGCTGGTCCCACAGAGCATATGAGTGACTTCACAGATAGGAAGCCACCACCATATCACTTTCTTGTTCTTTATTATTCCAAACCAACACTGTAAGATCATTTGGACTGAAAGCTAGTGGCTAAACGAACAGGGAGCCCTGGGGATACAGCGTATGTGAATCTCTGCATCTCATCCCATCAGAGAGCTGCTGCTTTGAGCATGTTCTGCCACATGTGAGAAACTTCCAAGGGACCTGAGGGCTTTCTCCAGGAGACTCCTTCTTCCCCATGCGCTAGTTCATGTTGACTTTTCTGAACAGTCTCTCTGAGCTTTAATAATTCATGCTGGGGGAGTCTGATCTCCCAGGGGCCAGCTATTTTGAAATACTGTACTATTTTCCCATCTAGCTCCAAGGAATGATCTATGCGAAAATTCCAGAAAACACCAAAGTACAGTCTGTCAGAGATACTCCATTAGCACTAAGATACAGTCCTCCCACAAACACCTCCCACATGACAGTCTCTGCTGGCAGCCTGCATCAGCCCAAGTGTGCAATTTATGAAGCAACAGCCCCCATCCTCTCCTGGGTCCCTGTCTAATGCAAGGCCACCTCGCTGATCCTACTTTCAAGTGCTGAAATGAAAAACAGACTAAATGGATCCTTGTAACTAGAATTGAATGAAAGGTTGAGGAAAGCTGGTTTCCTGTCAGAAATAACATTTCTTGTTGTTGTAATTAACCTATGCAAGGTGAAGAGAAAGCCCTCTCCTTAAGTAAGACTGCTGAAGAGAAGCCTGTGGGATTTCAGGGATAGTGGGCTCACTAGAACAAGCAAAACTGATTTGCTTCTATCTATAATGCAATTTAAAGGCAAATTTGTCATTTATCTTTTACTTCTTGCTTCCTTGCACACTGCAGTGAGCAGTACAGCAGTGCCATTAAACCAGTGCTCTTGGAAGAAAGTGAAAACAACCACAAACCAATTAAGTCAGTAAGACTAGGAAAATACCATGCCAGAAGGAACCCCATCTCAGCTCTGGGATGCTTTCACCTTCCTATCAAAGACACACGCATATAGATATCAATACCTTATTAACAGAGCAAGTTCACTAGGCTCCAAGGTGTCCACAGAGTCACATAATGTGTTGTCACTGTTCAATGATGTTTATTAATGGATATCACCTATTCCTACACTTGCATAAGGCCTCCAGCAAATTGGGTCATAAACATGCACAACTGCTCTCTGTAAAATACTACAAAGGCTGTTTCGACTAACAAGTAAACCCTCACTCAGATGATTCCCATGGTTTCAGAGGTGCTTTGTGGAATGGATTTAGAGACTGTAAATCAAGTGCTGGTTCTCTTGCTGCACTTCTCAATAGGAGCTGAGGAGGAGCCAGGCAGAGACATTAGCCTGTTCTCTTTCTGCTGGGCAGCTGCTGCCCATTACCCAAACTTCAGCAGTATATTCACTGCCTGCCTAAAATAAGTGATGTTCTGTCTTCTGCCATGCTTTTTTGGGGAATCTCGGAGGGCACTGCAGTCTCTAGCACACAGCTAGACAAGACACACCAAGATGAGGAGCATGTCCTGCACCTCCTGCCTTCTGCATGGATTACTTGTGTGTGGGCATTACATTCACAGCAATCCACATCATTCTGCACTCTTAAAGAAATGTTTCCTTTGGGGGCTATCCTCTGCTCAGCTTCCTAACTCAAATGACACTTCACTGCCAGCCTGGGACTGCACCAAGTCAGCCATGGCACCACTGTAAGGCTGAGCACCAAGCCCAGCTGTGCTGTGCCACTGCCCAGTCTCCTAAGACAAACTGGGCTGCTGGCTTTGTTGGGAGACCTCCACAGACAGACAAGTTGCAACACCCACTCAGAAAGACAGGGAGATGTGGATTAGTGTGGAAGAAAGCAAGGGCATACCGAAAGCACAAGGTAAGAGCATCCTCACTAGGCATGCACTCACACTTCTTGTCTGGTACAGAAGAGAGACTGACAGTTCTTCCTGTATGTGAGTTATTTAAGAGGCAGGCACTGAGCTCCATGCTACTGGTGCTCCACAATGTCATGGAAAGGGATGCCTGTCTGAGACATTCTGCGCTGGGGAAAAACACAAATGTGTCTGAGTAATGCTCCAGATTGGAGCTGGTGCCCTCAATGCCCAGTGGGAAAGGTGAGAGAGGGGCTGCCCTAGGGAGAGCAGCACAGCTCTCTGGCCTGGGCTTTCTGTTCTGCTGAGTCTGACAGCCCCACTGCAGACCTGGCTCTCATGGCTTGTGCATTCTCACTAGATCAGAGCTGGCAGGACGCTGCAGAGAACAACCTGCTGCCATTTCTAAGGGAAGCAGCAACAACAACATGTAAAACCCAGAAATGACTGAAGTAATCTTTCAGTGATTGCTGCCACTCTGTCTTTTCATCTTCAAAGCAAGTTCCCAATGCTAAATTTTTAGGATGTTATCATCACCTTACAATTCAAAGATAATTTAGGCAATGAGGCTAAGTAAACTGGTCTGTGCCATGGAGGACACTAGTATCTGGGGAGAGGGGGAATTCCTGGTTCCTAGTCCCGTGCTCAGTTCATACATCCCTCCAAGAATAAAAGCTGAGCTGCGAAGGGCACAGTTCAAACTTACAGATGATCAGACTAGGCTACTAATTATATTCATATGAAGGGTGATGAGAGAATAAAGGCAAGGAAAGAGGAGCAGAGTGAGAAATAGCATTAGCAGCTACATGTGGTTACACTCAAAGCTGTGAGCACCAGATGGAGGAGAGGGGAAGCAGTTACAACAGGAGCAACACGTAGAAGGCAAGTACTGTACCACATTCTTTCAGAGGCTCGTCAGACCAGTCCCTGCAGTCTCTATGTGAATCGCACACTTTGCCTCCGTCAATGCACTCTCCACTCTTACACTGAAACTTGCTGGGACTTTCACATGCTGACTCTGTCATGTCGGGCAAGAGAGGAAAGCAACTAAGTTAGACGAGGCTCATGACAACAAAAAGCCTGACATAAAGCTTCAAGAGGGTGTCATTAGCAGAAATGGGATGCGATTAAGCAAATGAACATTAAGCCTGAGTATCATGCAAGGAACTTTTCAAGTCATGCAGTCTGCCTGCTCAGCACAATCATCTCTCCCAAGCAACCCCACTGCCAGAACGGCTTAAAACTCTCTACAGGCATCAGCCTGCCATGGCCCAGAGGAGCAGCACAGGCCTCTTCCCTTTCCAGTGGCCATGCAGCTCTTGCAGGCTTACACCATGGAGCATGAGGAGTGCAGAGCTGTCTCTACCTACCTTGGACACAGCCTGCCTCATCGCTGTTGTCAGGACAGTCGTGCACCTTGTCACACTGCTTTGCTCCGTGGATACAGGTCCCATCGCCACACTGGAATTCATCCGGCTGGCAGGTCACCAGAGCTTTAAGACAACACATTCAAGCATTAGCCACACAGGACTTGAATCTTTCACGTGGTACCTTTTAGCCATGTACCTCTGACACTGCTGGAGTTTTGCACCCTCTGTCAGCAAATGTCACAGAGCATCGGCTGCTTCCACCAAAGCAAGAGAGGCAGTGGCTGCCTCAGCCACTGTCCTCCTGTGCCCCTCTGCCATCCCAGATCACCCTCTACGTCCTTGGGAAAAGAGCCCCAAAGCCTGTATGAGCAGATCTAGTCAAAACAGAATCAGCACAGGCAGTGAAGCTTCTCAGGTGAGACACAAGAAAGCAAGCAGGCAGCAAAACTATCAGCAGTGGAGCCCTTCTGGGGTCTTCAGTCTATGTAGGAGGCCAGGCTGCTTTCCAACTAGGAGTGCGGAGTGGCACTGGGTAGGCAAAGGCTCCTCAGCTCTCCTTCCTTCAGAAAAAATGATATTTAAGATATATTTCAAAACATGTTCAGGCTCAGGGCATGGGCAAGAGACATGTATTGACTCTCTCTGCCAAAGCAAACATGGTCACACTAGGGATGAAGCTAGCAACCCAGACATGATCATTTGGGTTACTAAATGCCCATGAGCTAACAGACCACTGGAAGGCAGAAGAGCTCCATTGCACTGCGGCTTGGTGTTTCTTGGGGTTACGGGCCAAAAACAGCTCCACAATGTCAGGCCAGGTTTCAAGCCTGAAGCTCATTTGCCCAGGTCAGATTATTACAGACTCAAAACAGATCTGATGAACAGCAAAATTGGGGAAAAAAATAAAACAGACAGCTGCACTGACCATACTAAAAGCAGTTATGTTTCCCTCCCCAAGGTTACACTAAGTGAGAGACCTCCCTAGCTGGGACCAGACAAAGCGTACAGGCACTCACTAGCCCCCAAAAGGCTGCAGCTTGTAGTTCACTGGCAATACAGGCTCCTCATTCCTGGAACATGTTATGCAGCTTACTTCTGAGGGGACCGTCTTACAGATGTTTTCTTAAAATCCTATTAAGGCAGCGTACCCTGGAGAGCTCTTGATTCTAGCCTTTCCATCTTGCTGATTGCGTCCTGATAATATATGACAGAAAATCACTGCCTCTGAATAGCTAGAGGAGGTCAGCACTGATGTTACTACCTAGGAGGTGAGAGCTACGTGGCAGACCTTCCTTGACAATTTGACAAACTGGTTCTAATACAAAAATTACTACTTTTAGATAACCCAGGAAGAGCCACAGACATGAAGTGAGCTAGCATCGATACCATAATGTATTAGTTGCACACAGGCTCAGCACGGTTCTTGCATCCAACAGGATGCAGGATCCAGATTCATGACTGCTTCACTGTACTTAGCTCTAGCGCATCTTCAGCCGGTGAAGGGCATAAGAGACAGAAAGCCACAACTGCAGGGCTGGTTGGGGAAGGAAGAAATCCTGCCTTTAGAAATACACAGTATTCACATGAGAAAAGTTTGGAAATAGCACTGCTCCTTGAAGAGGAAAGCCATATGCACTATATTCATAAAAAGCTGCAAAGCGAGAAAAAATCCCAAGCAATAAGCATAGTTATGGGTCCAGCTGTGTCGCCACATTTCAGCTAATAAACCCAGGCACAGAAATGGGAAACCTCCGTGGGACATCTGGGACAGCAGCTCCAAACTAAGCATGTGGGAACTGCTGCTCTAAATGGAGAAAAATGAAGGAGAGAAAGAAACAAAGCTGTGGTCTGGGAGAATCACAGACCACAGATCTGGAAGCGGCACTGAGAGCTCCTGCAGGGAGGCAGAGGCACTTCTGCCTGAACCGTTCCTGCCATGTACAACCACCTGCCTGGAGAATCCCTGACGATGGAAAGACAACCTTCCCCCAAGGCAATCCCAACCTCTTCCAAGCTAAACCTTGGCCACTGCAAAGCTTTTCCTACTGTCTAGCTGAAAATTCCCTTGCCACAATTATTTCTTGTCTTCACCCCCAACATGAAAACCAGTTTACTTCACCTTTTCTGTAGCAACTTCTATATGTGGAAAAAGGAAAGGATGGTCCTCCGTTTCTGACTATAAGTATTAACCCCCCACAGAAGCGCAATATGTAATCAAAGCCAATGGGGGTCTTGTCTTTCCTGGAGCAGGAACAGGTCTCCAGTTTATCAAGTAAATCTGCATGACAACAGCTACAGATTTGGAAGGCAGACGTTATAAAACCTACTAATTGTCTTCAACTGTAATCTTCAAAGCTCTTCTGAAAAGCAGTTATAGCTAAATGCTAAGAATAGAAAGGTTTCTAATCCTAAAACAAATTAAAATGAAGGAGAATTTTGCAGGAACTGCAAAGAGAATGTTGCACAAGTACCACAAGACTGAGAGAAAAATGACAGCACAGCTCTTAGCTTGGTTGCTACAGGGACTGCAAAACACAGATGTAGGATTGTACAACATCATGGCACAAAGCTTTTGCTTCAAGAAGAAGGCACAGAAGTTTGGAGACCAAGCTTGGTTTCCTGGCTCACTTCTCACTCCAGCAGAGCTGTGGAAGTTCAGACCTTTGAGGAATGGCCCCTGAGCCTCTTAACAGACATCTAAAAAGAGCAGATACAGTAACAACTCTTACTGATCACAAAGATATTAAAATGCATATACAGCATTTCTATTTTCAGTGTGGTTTTCAGTAGGAGAAGAGAGAATGCTATGTTTATACCTGGCCTGGAAAGTGTAAGTTCGAGGGAAGAGGGCCATGAACTTTGTTATCCTGAAGCTGGGACACAAACCCATCTCAGTACCACTGGCAGAGCTGACAGCAGGTTGCCATCAGGGCCATTCCCAAAGCAGAGCAATATCCCAAGAAGAGGGAAGAGCTGTGCTATTTATTTGTACAAGATGTCCAGAAAATTGCTGTGCTATCGGAGGGTTTAAACCAGTGAAATCTCAGCAGTTTTATAGCCATCTCCTCTGCTCTGCAAATCAAATATGAAACAATTTACCAAAGCCCTGCTAAAGTAACAGGCACACTCAGACACACTTCCCATTTGCAAATACTGGGCACAAAGCTGTATTGCTCAAATTCAGCAGATATATTCCAGATTCCAAGTGTGAGCCTGTGTTTCTTCTGTCTTCTGCTCCCCCCCCCCAATGAACTTAATCTCAAGAAAACCCCAGCATTTGCAAAATGCATCAATCCCATTTTATAGATGGGGAGACAGAGGCACAAAAAGTGTGAGGTCAGGCCTCAAGGGATCTGCTTTCTAGCTGTCAGTTTTTATTTATTATTTATTATTTATTCTCCCTCCTGGATGCCCTAATGTAAGTTGCAAAGGACATTTTAAAATCTAACCATTCCAGATTTGGAGACTAATAAATCTAGCCTAATGTTCATTTTATAAATATATATACATATTTGAATATATATGCTAGGGAAAAAACCTAACCACTCAATGTTCTCACAGGCTTTCCTGAAATGACTCATTCCCTCCTATTTATTTGCTGTCTCGCTGCCAAAACCTGTTCACCAATTGTCACACTTCATTTCTGCTCTACTCGTTTAACACCCCAAAATGATTATAACAAATGACTGGTGATGGCCTCATGACTTTTTTTTTTTTAAAGCATTAGCTCCCATCCCTCTATTTTATACAATGCAAACCCCGTACGATTCCCATTTGCAAGAGAAGACGTAGTGCTGGTATCTGCAGTTTTAATCAAGTCAAACCTAGCGGTACTTGTGCCATCCCTGTTGCTAAGGGGATGGAGCAGTGTCACGCATCTGTAACTCCCTGCGTGCCACATGATACTGATCTCAAAAAGAGAATTTCTGGAGAGAGGGGAAAAAAAAAAAAAAAGGTCATTCCCTAAACTCTTCAGTCCAACAGACAAACAGTCACGCTGCGTTTCCAGAGCTCTCAAATGTCACTTTCTTACTGCAGGCACGTGTACCCAAGCAACAGCTGCATTTAGGATGGGGGAAGCAACATTAGTTTTGACTCTGACCCAGTTGACCCATCAGCTACACAAGCACTCAGTGCTGCAAGTCCTCTCCTGGCTACTACCTTAGAGATTCGCCTCCCCGTGGTGTCAACAGCAGCAGGCTTGTGCACCTCTGTGGCACTGGGGTGACTCCTAGTTTCTGTGGGCATAAAGGGCAGAACCAGGCAGTCTGTATAGAGGAGCACTGCAGTAGCTAAAACATGGGGCTTTGAATCCCACTGTTTCCTGGCCCACAGGACTGAAAGCAGCAGAAGCAGCTCACATGCTCATTTCTCCTGGGTAGATAAGCTGCACATTGTGCTGCACTGAGACTTACTGGAAAAAAACCTTGAGTGCTAAATCTCCACTAGTGAGAGATATAGTAATCTCAAGTCACTTCTGCCACATTTCCTCCTTCCTCCACTGGTTGTCAGCACCGTGCTATGCTGCAGCAGTGTCCAGCTGTGTCCTCTGCCTTAGGGAGGCTGCCCTTGGTGTATCTGGAGGTGCTACTTGGTGAAGCTGCTCTGTAGCTGAGGGATGCTGTCAGAGCCATGCTCCTTTTGGGCCTCACATCTCAGCAGTTTAAGCTCAGCTGGATATTGCTGGTGTCTGTCATATCAAGGGAAGAAGCTGGGAAACAGAGTGCTCCCTCTGCCTCAGCAAGGTACATGGGCACAGTCCCACTCCACTCACGCAGCAGAGAGCAAAGTAAACAGGGCCTGTAAAAGACTTAAAAAAATTCCTTTCAAGCTAAATGACAGAGATTGAAATTTTAGAGACATTTCATCAGAAAGTGCCATGTGTAAGCTGCTCCCCTCTTTCACCACTTGGAAATAGAAGGGAGCTCACCTTTACCTCTCCCGAGTTGTCTAAACTCAGCCATCCTGCCAGGCTGCTGTCACTGCAGGGAATGCAGTGACAGAGTGGGACAGAGATTAGTTCTGCTGGGAGTACCCTGCGCCAGACACCAGTTCTTCACCTGTGTTTGCGATGTGGGCCTAGCCACTGCCTCCTGATTCGGAGGGGATATGAGTACAGGATTGTCTGCAGGAGATCCCAGAATAAAAACAGGCACCAAACAACACAGACTGTCCCAGCTAGCAGTGCACATCTCCACTGGACATGCTCCTGCTTGGCTGGCTTACAGTCACTTCATGCTGAAATGGATGCCAGGAAGCAACTTTGTCTCTTGACTCCACTGTCCCTGTGACGCTTCAGACCCTGGAAGTACTGCCTGGGTACCTGCTGCCCAAGAGCTCTGTCAGCTCCTGTATCCCCTTCTTGGAGATGAAGGAAAAGACATCCTACCTAATCCATCCCTACTTGGAAGGGGGTTGACAGCAATGATATCCTTGTACCCAGCAGTCAAAGCTGCTCTCTTCCTATCAAAACATATTTGGCTTCTCCTACTTTGCTCTCATCTCTCTTTTAAAAGAGTCCTTGGCTCCTTGAAAGGCACAGCAGCTCCAGGATTACCTGTGGCTCATTCCCCAGCTCTCCTGCAGCGTAAACAGTGGTGTCCAGGACTTAGTACATCCTCCTCCTCTTGCTAAAGAAGCCACTGAATTTACACCTGCCTCTTTCTGCGTGGCAGAGTGATCCCCCACTCCTTGAAGGGCTCTCCCACACAGCTGCTCTGAGCTCACCCGCCTGGACTCAGTGTTGTCATGGGTATGAAAAGATGGCACTGGCAAAAGTGGTAAATTTTCTTAGGTACCTTTGCAAAAATGTCTGGTTTCTGCAGCTGGTTGCTGCCTTCCTCCCCAGAGGTGGCCCAATGTCAGAGCTGCTAAATATATACAGCTATGTAAGTATTTTATTTTATTTCAATCTTGTGATGATGAATATTTTAGCAAAACATTTTGCTCTTATTTTCTTGTGTCTCTCTCCCTCCCTCCTCAGGTAAGTGACCAGCTTGAACAGTTTAGTGGCTAAAAATAGATGAAACATTCAAAATACCACGCACACCAACACCACCATGTTAAATGCATAAAGCCAGCTGAAAAGAAATCCATTATTTATTAGCTCTGTGCCTTTATCAAGCCAAGCTCAAAGTGCATTTCAAACTGGATTCTTCAGAGGTGCTGCTCTTGACTGCCTTGTTCAGTATACTCTAACTTCAGAGGCAGAAAATTAATTATTTTTTTTTCTCCTGATCATATATTCCCTTTAGCATTGTGGCTTCTAACCTCCAGGCCGTGACCCCACCATGCAGCCTGAGGCTTTGAACATTTTTCCCATTTTCCACTCCTTGTCTTTCTAGTGAAACAGATACCTTCTGAGGCACGGTACCATCCAACAGCTCTGGCACCTCCTCTCTGAATCCTGAAGGAAAAAGCATAAAAGGAGTCTGCAATATACCTGACCCTGCTGGGTTGGGCACCCAGCCACACCATCTGGGAGACAAACGCTCCTTGTCAGGCACACAGTTGCTGCACAGACATCAAAGACTTGCCTTACAACACAGCCCACAGCAGCCTTCCGGCCCCTCTCCCCCACAAAGGAGTGCCCTCAGCCCTGCCCTACCCCTGCAGGCACTCACGGCAATCCTGCTCATCAGACTTGTCCTTGCAGTCTTCGTCCCCGTCGCATTTCCAGTTCAGGTGGATGCATTCACCATTGCCGCACTGGAACTCATGGGCCGCGCAGGTGTTCAGGGCCTTGGCATCGTAGCCACACTTCTCTACGGACTCGTCCGACTGATCCTCACAGTCCATCTGGTTATCACAGACCCACAGCTCTGGGATGCACACGCTGTTGTTGCACTGGAACTCATTGGGGTTGCAGGTCAGAGGGGAGCATTTTCTTTCATCACTGCCATCCCCGCAGTTATTGTCACCATCACACACGAAGATGATGGAGATGCACGACTTGTTACTGCACTGGAACTCATTGGGAGAACAGGCTTGGGAATAAAAACAAACAGTGAGCTATGAGGTCTCCAACCTACCCCTCATCACTGTGCCAGCTTTAGCACATTAGGAATATCTGAGACAGGGCTGGACAAGGGCACAAAAGCACCACCTTGGCTGTCCTAACCCAAAACATTTTTCCCAATGGTAAACTACGTGGCAAAGATCAGGTGAAGACACAGTGGTCATCTCCCCAGCTGTGCCATAGGATGTATCCTCTATTGGCCATGGGCAGCCCTGTAGAAGAAGGGGCAGCTGGGCTGTGAGAACTGCAGGTAGGAAAAGTGGGGGGCCAGCTGCAGCGCTGCCCTGGTGTTGAGGCAAGAGCAGCCAGGCAAGCCCCGGTGTATGGGGTGACAGCACGGAAAGAGTGGGGAGGTTGCGGGGTGGGCCGGAGGTGTGCTGGCATGTGCTGGTGGACTCGCACAGCGCTTCGCTTTGCTCCGTGCTGACATTACCAGCTTCCTGACTTTCACAAGCACAAAATCAGGTTTCAGGATTTCACAGTGTGCCTGGTTTTGGACATATTAAGTGGGATGTGTAGGGTAAATATTTAGTGAGTCGAGCATCAATTTAGCTGCAATCTGCCAGTAAGGCCCTTTACAACACACTGAATGCCTTCCCTGGAAATCACAACTCAACATTAACATACAAATGAGGCGTTTGTCAGATAGGAAGCTGAGTGGAGTACTCTCCTCTGCAAGCCTAATGGACAGCTGAACCAGAGAAGCCTGCTCCAGTTAAACTTTCAGGTACTCCAGCAATGTGCAGTTCACAGTCACTTTGTTTCATCAAGGTGCGGGGGAACCAAAACCCTGGAAGAAATTCTCCATAAGTGCTTTTAGGTAGTTACTTAAAAAAGAATTCTGCTTCTGCAGTTTCAGTCATCTACAGGAAAGTTATGGCTTTGATAAACTACAAGTACAATAAATATATACAAATAAATTACAATAAACTTTTTTTTTTTACATTGCACTTGGGAGTCTTTTTGTCTTCAGAAGCAGAACTATTTACTGTCGTATCTGCAGAGCCCCTGTGATAAACCACACAGTTCAGATGCTACCGATCGCTGCAATGGCAAGTGCATCTGGAAGGCAGCAGAATCTCTGTAAAAGAGTTGTCATATTCCAGCTTTCAGCCAGCGACAGGAACCCGGTGGTATTCTACTGAAATATTATGTTTGTTTTATACCTGGGAATGAAACTCTATTTACCTAGCAATTAAGAACATGTTCACTTGTACAGGGATACTTATTTACATTCTAGCTTGCAAACTTGCTGGGCTCTGACTGTTAACATAAGCAGGCTCTAGATTTACATGAGAGCGTGACAATACATATACTTCTCCCCTCCTGCCCTGTGCTCTGTCCCATTTAGTCCCAGGTTTTCCAGATGTTACTGTGTCTACCAGAGTAGCAATCTGCCTAATTAGAAGAAAAAGAGGTTTGTCTTCCTTGGTGCAATACTACCATGCACTGGCTACAACACAAGCTCCCTCCAACAGGGATAAATGTTAAAGAGAATCTCAGCTGCACACTGCTGTGTGCCCAACTTGACATCAATAATTAAATGCAATAGAGTGTGGTCACCAAAGGAGCACCTAGTGTTAGACACCAAAGTATCATCTGGTCCAGGCGGGTTGTTCAGGCTCCCTTCTGTACTCGGTAAAATATTTTTGATATAGACAGATGCCCTCAACAGGCAAATCCTGCCACCTACCTTGGGATAAGAACTGTCCCTTGGAGGGGCTAATATTTCTCCTCTCCAAACAGAGGGAACTGAGATCAGACAAGTAATATTAGGAGATGAATTAGGACCTGACATATGTGCACAGTCTGGTGGAGAAGCATCTAAAAAAAAACCCCTCTTTTGCATGGCAGAATTGAGACCATTAAAATGCTCCATTTTTCACCCACATTCTGCTCTTTTTCTTCATTGAGCATACTTTTCTATCCTTATCCCGTAACTAGAAATAAAATAATCTATTAACCCTACCAATCAGTATGCTGCTGTATAACTTAACACTCTCTTCAGATGATACATAATATGGAACTGCCAAGTGGAAATTTAAGGTAACAGTTATAATCTTACCAATCTATTTGAAAAAGGAAGTGAGAAACAGGAATATTTCTAGGGCTATGTACAGTTTCTGCAACAGATCAATGCTGAGAAGAAAAAATTGCTTTTCTAGCATTATTTTGATGAATCTCAGAAACAGATCAGTGAGCAAAATTTTTCATAGTCCTTTGATCCCTAATTTTTGGGCAAGGCTGTAATGATTTGCACACTCCAAATGTGCATTAATTTCCTTTCTCCCAACTGTAATGAGCCCATCTTTTTTCCCTCATTGTTTTCCTGGTCCCACCTCCACCCCTCCTTCTGGCTGTATGCATTTCCCTTCAGAAATCTGCTGCATTGGCAAATTAGAGACTGATAAACATATGTGTGGGATACAGACAATGGAAGTTTGCACAAAAGCTCCTCCTCTGCACCTACAAATCCCATTACAGATATAAAATTACTGATAATCGCAGCCAGAAAATAGAAGCAGTTCAGCTTTTGTAACATCTCATGAGGACTTTCTCAGTGAAGCTTGTGAATTACTAGCCGGAAAAATTGCATGGTCATGATTATTTTATTTCTTTTTAAAAATTAAATTTAGTGTGAAGACAGCACTAGAGACTACAAGTTCTCCCTCCACTGAACAAGCACAGCAGCGTGGCTGGTGCTAACTCCCCCTTCCCACCACCGCAGTCCTTCAGTGGGGATCAATCTCTGCAACTAACTCATGCAGCTAAAGCCAGGGGCAGCGGCACCAGCACTGACAGGGCATCACCTGCACTGGGACAAGGCCTAGGAGGCAGAAGAGCAGCTCTTTGTGCTCAGCTCTTCCTGTCTGCAATTACAGTAGCCATACGCTGCTGGGACAACCAGTAAGACTGATGGGCTGCTACCCCTGCACCACGACAAGGAGGCCGCTGGACAGCCACCAGAGCTGCCGCAGGGGCCACTGCAGTGCATGCACTAGCAGCCAGTGGCAGTGCCAAATGGGAGCACATGGTCCCTTACTACAGAAGGCTGCTCTAGGCACCTCCTGGTGAACTCAAGAAATAAAAATGCCCTTTTCTTCATTTACAGATCTAATGACCATCTTCAGGCTAGCTCAAATAGGACAGTTCCTTCTGTGTCACACATGCCTCCAGCAGAGACCTCCGTCTCCCTGTGCAGCTGGCTCTCCTGCTGGCCATGGGAAGGCAGACAACGTCCCAATTCCTCTCACCCTTCCGTTATCCTCTCTGACAGCTAAAATCCGCAGGGCATGCCAGGATAAAGCAAAGTCTGCAGCTTCCAGCCACTCGGGGACTTGCTCTGGCACAAACAGGCAACAGAGGAGAAAAGCTGCTTATAATCCCTCTGTACCTAGGCAAGAGCCAGCATGCTCATGCTCTTTGGGGTCCCTGCTGCATGGTTTGGTGCTAGTTTGAAGAACCCAATAAAAAGCAGCACTACAAATTATCTTAATAGCACCTGGGGAGATGAGGATGGGGAAGTAAAGTCCTAGGGACAGTTTACTTCACACCTCCTTTCATAAATCTGTCAGGGTACCTAGGTAGTCCCATCACTACAGCATTTCACTGCCTCCAGAGCATTTAAATAGAAAATGTGCAGATAGTAATTAAATGATCACTGGAGTATTTTTTCCTTGACTTGAGCAATTTGCTTGCATTCTCTGATTTTGCCACCTGTCCTATTATAAGCTTATTCATGCAAAGCGAAGAAAACAAATATTAACTTGCTTTCCTTAGTGCCAAAGAAATTAATAAATGTCGTACTCTAAGATGCAAAATCTACTTCAAATATGGAGTCATCCCAGTACAAATCTTGGAAATGTTTGTAAAGAAGAAGTGTTTAACCAACAGGCTTCAAAGCAGTAAACAAGCATAATTACAAAAACAGTTTTGTACAGTACTGTAATACGTTAAGGTTCTTCACAGTTTTAGGAAGTAAAATATCACATCTAAATGATAGCGTACGTGTGCTTTGGCCTATAGACAATATATACCAGAGGTGTTCTGCATTAATTTCTGCCTTGTACTATATACCAACAGAGAGAGCACAACTATCACAGGTTTCGCCTCACAGCCTTCAGCTGCAGTCTTGTCACATCTCTTGAGAAGAGTGGAGCAGAAGCAGTCTTTGGATAGAGGAAGTTTGAAAACAAAAGAGAAGAGACTGTAGTTGTAGAGTTAGTGTTTTAGTACTGTCTGGTTCTCTTTTGCCTGGAGCCAGGATTTAATCAGAGGCTTTAGTGAGTGGTCTGGTGCGGCATGAACAATCTTAGCTCAGGTGCTGTACCAAAAAATTAAGATAATTCTACCACATGTTTTTTAAGTGCTTATAGAGAAAAGGAGAATGCTCTAAAGACACAGGGCACTCTTTGAGAACTGTAATTTCAAAAAATATATATTTGTACGTAACAACATTTCTACAATGGACATCTCTACCAAGCATGAATCCTCAAATCTGGATGAAACTCAAAATAAGAAATAAACAGGATATCTATCATTAATAGGAGCTTGGAACTACGTACAATGGACTGTAACTGCTGCCTCTGCTAATCTTTAATTAAAGATTTTCTAGCTTTTCAGTGAAAGTCAGATAATTAATTCATCTCTCTCCTCCAAAAAAGTCAGTTCCACTTGAAATTACATGAATGGCTTAAAGAAAGATGATTATTTGGTAAAATTTGTGGTGAAGTGGATAACAGCAATTACAGATGCTGAAGACAAGAAAATAAGATGAATTATTATACTGCATTTTTCTGACACCCTCCCCAAAGCAGCTTGAAAAAAGTGTGGCTCAAAATTTCTTGTTTGCTTAAATCTGATAATAGATCTTCTAAAGAAGGCAAAGGATGATTTGTGCACACTAACATTTGCACTGGGGAGGGAGAGATCTGCTGTTGATTCATCACTGCTTCAACACTGGCAGGAGAGGCTGGTGGACTTCAGAAACTCTCCTAAGCTGTAAGGTTTAGGATCTGAGCTCCACATGGCTGCAGGAGGGGAATGCCTGAGCTCCACCTGCCCAGGTATTCTGCGCAGAGTGCAAACCCAGCTACCACACGCAGCCCACATAAATTCACCTCTGAGCTGGACCACGGATAAGGAGGCCACAGAGTCCAGACAGGCTAAATTAAGCTGGAACTCCCAGGCCAGCTACCGATGCTGTCATCATATTAGTTTTATTTCATTAGTATTTATTTTCAAGCTTAATTGTATCTAAATTATTTGTTTTGTCTGCAGACAATTGGTGTGCTTACCAAATATCTGAATATTTCATACAGATCTTCAGTCAAATGCCAGTCTTTAAAGCACAGATTCATGCCTAGAAGGACAAATTTCCCACGGAAAGCTGCCCTCCAGGAAGGACAGCAAAAGAGATGGAGGTAAATGAAGATGACCTTGAAGCGCATTGCTCTGAAAAAATGACAGGCCTCCCATAGAGGGAATAATGCAGCTGAATTGCAGTCTCACTACTAACAGTGGTTGTTGCTATGGTGATTGATACCGAAAAGCCCATATAGATGAAGACTGCAGAAGGAATAGTAATTCCTGATATTGTTCAAATCACTAATGTAGCTAAGGAGCCACCTCACACACTCTTGCAAAATAATATTTGCATGCACTCACTGCCTTTGCCACACTGCTCCCCTCAAACACAAATGAGTTCTTTTTCTATTCTCTGCAGCAGTATTTGCATAGTATTAGTTAATTATAATGGAGCAACCAGATGCCAAAGCTCCTGCTGATAAATAATAGTTGGTTCAAAAATGTATCTACCGATTTAGAACATATTTCCTGAGAATCATATATTCATTCAAAGTGGTTTAATTTTCTGAAAATAGAATTAATTATGACCCCACAATTTACGGAGAGAAGCAGCTTATGTACAAAAGGTATGCACACTCTGAATTTCTTCCCTTTCTTTAATCTTACTTATGTGCAATAATGCTGCTAACTCATACTTGCAGTCTCCTCAATTTTACTTCATACCAGGAAAAGTGTTGAGAAGTTTATTACAGGTTCTTCTGGTTAAATGACTGAAAATGACCTCAAAATAAGAACAAGCGAGTCCAGTGTAGAGAGTTTAGTGATAAAATAAAGCAGCTTGGGAGAAAAAAAAAAAAAGATGGTCAGAATGCCTAAGGTTGATACTGTGCTGCTTTAATAAAGACATTATTGTTACTCTTTTATATTCTGATTGGAATATAATCAGCTGAATCAGATTGGAGATGTTTGGTACTAGCCAAAATTTAAATGGAAAAAAAATCTGCTGGGATGTGCTTAGTGGGTTTCTTTTCTGACTTTGAAAATTGGCACCTGTACGGGGCAAGCTCACTCCTATTCCATCAGATATGACTCGCTTATTAAAACAGCAATTTTACAGATTACACCAATTTGGCAAATCCCTCAGAAACATCTGATAATAACCATGAAACTAACAGCTGCTCTAATATTATCACACAAAATTCTGTATTTCTGAGGAATATATAAACGTTTTTCCAGCAACCAGAACAGGGCCTTGATCCTGTGACAGTACACATAAAAACCACATTACTGCATATGTAGACCTCCTGGATTCAGCAGGAATCCCTGTGGTTATGAGGATTGCCTGCACAGAACTTTCTGCATGAGCAGGAGTTAATTTAGCCATTGCAGAGTTTAAATCACAGACACTTTGCCAGGAAAAGCCTACACCATAGATCTCAATGTCCAGCCATTGGGCAGACTTCCACTCTGTGCTCATCTGCTAATACAGGGACACAGACTGCCTTACTACACCTGTCTGTTTTCTCCATGGCTTTCTGGTTTCTTATGTCCAGCTCAGGAGAGAGACTTCATCAGAATCTTAAAAGCAACACTTCAGTCACAGTGGCAAATGACGGCACAATTTGTTTTATTCTCAGAAAACATGCAAGCTCTTTTTTCTTTCTGACTAGGAAAGGCAAAGAATTCAAACCCATGTCTGTTGGTCCACAGCTATGTTGCTGGCCTGCCACTTCCCAAGCACAGGGATGGCACCAGTTTAACCAGTTGGAAAACTGAACCCGTTCCACCAGAATCAATCAAGTCTTTTACACTGCCATAACTAAGAAGGGAATACCGGAGATTTGTAATGACCTACAATACTTATCTTTATTGAATGCAGACAAGGAACAAGGGAGCAGCAATTGACACCACAAACCTACATGCACTGCTAAAGCCTATGCAGCTACTCTCACGTCATGAAAACTGTGCACACCTTGAAAGCAGTTGAAGATAAAGAAAAAAATCTGAATTCTTAGGTAGAATTCTTCATTGATGGAATTGCCACAGAGGCCTAACTGGGGAAAACAGAGCAAAGGAAAGCCACACTGGCCACCCTCAGGATACATTTCTGAACCAATGGGCCAAACAGGTAAGGCAAACAGAAAAACCTGAATTCAGCCTGATAATCTGGTAGCTACAGCAATGGAGGGTTCATGAGTTTTAACTCCGCTAAGTAATGAAGGACAAAGCAGTGCTCACATTGCAAGCAATGAGGTCACTGCGCCATAAAATCTCCACTTCCGCTAATTTACTTTGCTTGATGGGAATTCTCTGTAAGAGAAGATATTTCTTCTTATTGCAGTTTGGTTCACTATTAGACTTAAATATTGCATTTAGAACATGGCACTATTAACTCTTCCGGAGCACAAACAAAACACGGAAACGCTGGGAGTTGTCACATCTCACCCCCCAAGTTTACTCAACTGTCTCTCACATTTCTCTAGGAACAGCGATCCAAAGTGAGTTTGAACAAAGGCTCAATAATAATTAAAAAGATACTTTTGAAATAAAACAGTTTGCAAGGCAACTGATGTGAAGGGAAGAGTACCTTAAAAAAGAAGCATCAAGGATACAATGAGACAATTGGCAGAATTCAGTGTAGCCAGATTCAAGGTTATGAATACAAGCACATACTGTATTGACCAAGTCTATGAAAACAAGACCACTGTGGTGGTTTTGGGAGGGGGAGAGATTGACAGACTTTTCAGGAAACAACCAGCCCCTAATTATTTTCAGTTATGTGGTATTAAGGGGCACAGCTATTAGTTGATGTAAACAACATACCCACATCATGTATCCACAATTCCACAAAAGAACGGTAATCTTTTTTAGAAAAAAATGTCTTAGATTTTCTACTCAAATGGAAAATTCAAGCGCTGAGTGACGCTCACTGCAATTAAAAGTGTAAGGCTCATGTGCTAGCTACATTCACTTTAATAGTAGTGAGATTTCTATGGCATTAGGATTTGCCCTTCAGTTTCTACGGCTTTGAAATAGGAGGCAGTGCTTTCCTGGATTTGAGCTGAGAAGAAGAATCAATCGTATAACACGAGTAATTATTTTAAACTTCTTGGAAAAAAGAAGTGTACTGAAGTGTATTTTATTGTGAGCTAAGCCTTCCCAGTCATATTTTATCAAATAAACAAATTTCTTTGCAAAATATAAGCAAAGTTAATCCAACCATTATATCTTCCTCTGTATGAAAATAGTGTATTTCAGCCACTAAGAAAACTTTCAGATGTTGTTTTATCCATTAACATGACTCATAAAACAGCTTTTTTTTTGGTTTTGCATCAAACATTACATGGCCATCTCCTGCGTAGGACTGTACTGAGTTCAAGCTAACTGATTTTGATTCAGTCTTCAGATCATATGCTCAGGAAGCATAACTGTTAAGAACTCGTTAATTAGCATAACGCCTATGTACCCGTGGCCACCGAAGGATGGAACTCCTACCCACATATCTGCCATCGTAACATGATCATTGGCACTGACAGCTAAAGAAGATTTCCCTTAATAAAACTAAACAGATTCTTGCTTTTTGAATAAACAAGCTCAGAATTATAGCTCCATTCTTATGAAGAAAGCACTTCAGGGACATGAAATACAATCATATTTAGCAATAAGAGATACTATTTCTTGGCTATTTCAACTCCAAGAGCTCTAACCGTTGAAAGACAGACTGCCCAGAAGATAAACATAACTACAGGCGAATTTTTGCTCCTCTGACAGTATGACATGTGAGACTGGAAAGAAGAATCAGAGACAACTTCTCCAGCTAAAGTACCGAAAGAGCAGCAGGACAAAGCTTTTGTGTGTGCGCACAGGTAACATGCAGTCCAGCAGCATTAGCCTTTCATTTTAATTATCCACAAATCTTTGTATAAAACCAGTTCTTTCCTACCACACTTCCACAACTCTGTGAAAAATTATCATTTGGGGTGTGTAGGATTGGTGTGTCTGTGTGCACGTGAGCATGTGCCTGCAGTGTGTTCTTAGCATCTACTCTTTTTTCCTAGTGTACCTTCAGGGAAACATTGTAAAAGTACCAAATTCTAAATTGTCTTGTTTTCATGCTGTGTTTTCATCTATTATGCTTTAAAGAATAAATTATTCATGGAACATACTGATACGGACAATTTATCTGTAACCGAGGGATCAGCACAGACCAAGTGTGCAGAGGCCACAACCAAAGCCTGCTATCATGAGCAAGTCACCACTCAGTACTGGGAAACTCCATTTCCAGAACATTACACATGTCTGTTCTTTTTTTAAACCTAAGCTCAAGAGACAGCAGTAGGGAAAACAAAGCCATTTTGCCCTAACCTTCTGCAGGTAGAGCCCTGGCACAGCTTAGGCCACAGCTTTAGGGTTTAATTCTTGACTCACGCAATGACTGTCCTACCTCTAACCTGAGTTCATGCAGTATTTTACATTTAATTACAACAAGCATCCAATATATTAAAAATACAACTACCTTAATTTTTCCTGGAAGAGTGCAATTAAAGATAACTACCAATCTCATTTTTCTTGCTGTTTTGTTCTGAAGGAACTCAGGACAAATATGATTACAGGCTGAGATTTTTCCTAAATAACAATGGGGATTTTTCTGCAATTACTACTGCTTTCGAAGGAGCTCTAATACTTTAAGCAGTGATAAAGTGGCAGCTGTACATGTTTAATTTCTGAGAGCCAGGGCATAATGCACAAGCATTAATCCCTCCAGCTGTCCAGTAATTAAACATCATGTAAAGCCCAGAGGATATCATTGCTGTGCTACCTTATCTTATTTATGAAGGACTTTCATTTGTTAAATCTATAGTAATTTTCTTTCCATTCTTGGAAATGATTGTAGATTCCTCCACCATGGCAAGTGTACTCAAGTTACAGCTATCTTCTATAAAATTACAGGAATTTCAGGCTAGCCATGTCTCTTTTCATTACATGCTGAAATAATAATGAATAGTGATAACAGATAAATATTTCCTCCACGGGCAGGCACGAATGCAATACTATGGGCTTTAACCCCATTAAAATTGGTGGGCTTCTCAAGGAGAATATATGGCAAAATCTGATCCTTTGGGTTTGATTTCCCTCTGAGCTGACTGAGGAACAGTACATCACTGTGCACCTAGCCTGTTAATGAAGGTAAGGAACAGAATTCGTAACTTTGACGAAAGCACCTATTAATCAGGCTGCACAGGAAGATAAAATTAGTGCTACATTATCACCAAGTAAAAAGCTCTCAGTAGGATTTGTGGAGATTTGGAATGAACAGAATTAGTATGGTCAAATCCCCACAGGTAGCACTGGAAGTGTGACTCAGATGCAAAACAGAGGTACCTTTTACTGCGTGAAGAAGAAAATGATGCTGAGACAACATGATGCTCCTTATTGCTACAGGACAATGATAAAAGATGATAAAACAATTTAACTGTCAACAGAAAGGTCACTTCATGTGAGCGCAGGTGCAGTGTGGAGGAAGGTGGCTTTAAATCAGCTTTGTAATTTCCCCACTTCAGCTGGCTCATCACCAGGTGGATCTGCTGAAGGATCAGACCAGCTTTAGTCTGCTTTAAATTCTGCCTTCTGCCAATGGTTCTCAGGTGTTGGGAGGGTTACTGAGCAGGGCATTGGAAAGAGTTGACCCTGAAAGCTTTCTGCACTTGGACCTTCCAAGAAAAGGATCCCTCACTGGTAGGCACTGCTGCTTTTCATGGAGAATCACACATGTGCCTGGAGCTTTGCCAGGAAAGAGTAAGTGAAAAGCTCCTGCCCAGAGGATCTTGTAAGTGATATATATAGCATGGAAATGTGAAGGCTGTGAGCTACCACAGCAGGGACCTGTGGCTTACAGCTGAGCAAGACTGTGCTTACTGTTGTTTCCCTTATTAATTTAGAAAACTTTACCCAGTTTGTTCACTTTCAATCCAGCATATTGTATCATAGGGCTGAAAACCTAGAACTAGTTCTGAGATATATGGTCAGCAATGAAAAGCTGGAAGACCAGGGTCCAAAAGAAGATGTTCTCAGTAATAAGGCTGTCACCGTCATAAGACTCCTGCAGGAATTACTGGCTCTCACTCTTGGACAACTTTATGAAATCAGTATAAGTATGTCTGTTACCTGCAAAATTTCCAAGTATCGCTGTCTCTGTACTATAGTTAAGCAGAATAAATCATGGTATGGGAAAATATCTTATTATGCTATCACTATATCAATGAATACCTCATTTCACTGTATCTGACTATTGGGAAAGGGGAAAATTGTACACTTCCAACTCCTCATCTGCAAGACATAATTTCCATACTGGGTGCAAGAAGTGGTCCAGGTGAGAACCAGTAACACAATCAGAAGAGATGAGGCCAGAGCCTTGCTTTCTCTGTTGACCATCCCAGAGTCCTGTCAGGAGGAACAAGTGATGTGTGCATTAAATGGGTGCCATGCCCATTTCAGCTGTTACAGGATGGTAGCTCTTCTGTTCTAAAGCCATGGTGAAATGCTCTGTGCATTCCTGAGAGGCTGACAAAACACTGGTTAGTGTCTCCCTTAGCAGAGATTTAACAAGTTCTGCAGTAGTTAGTAAAGTCCAGACTGACCCTGAGTTGTGATGCTTCAATTACAGTCTCCCATAATATTTAATTTCTCTTTTTAGTCTCAGTAAATGCATTCCTAAGCTTGTCCAATCAATTGTGACAAAGGTTAGGTACACTGGGAGCAGAAAACCTCAAGCAGGGAGACAAGAGAGAGGAAGCCAGCACCTCCAAGCCAGCAAATTCAAGACTGCTCTTACATTATTAACTGTCGATGTCTATTTTAGAGGACTAAACCTGACCTATGACTACAACACACTTAGTATTGTAAAGACACAAATTACTTCTGCTCCAAAGAACTGAAAAATAAGTGCTCCAAAGACCCGAACAATAAGTTTATTTTCTTTTGATATGCTCTTTTATTTTATAAAGGCAGTGTTTGCATTTTCAAAAATTGTTTGTGCACTGGAAGTTAGCAGTGGACTTAACGCCTACCTGCTGGAAGTAAATTATTTAGGCAGACAGGCACTTAGCTACCTACATGCATGGATTAATACCCGCAATTAATCCCTGGTGCAATTACAGCCTGTGCAGACACAAATCTGGATCCCTAATCGCTGGTGCTTTATCCACTGCAGGTTAAATAATTCACAGCTTCCATTGCTTCCTCGGGAAGTTATTCCACAGAGTTAAAATAGCACCATTTTTCCTCCTTGTTTATGGGTGAACAACAACAACAAACTGCCTTACCATCCACTGATAATGGCTTCCATGCGGTATGATGGGGTCAGTGCCTGGACTGCTTATGAGAAAAACTGCTTTCCTAATACTGGTACCAGACCAGGCCTAACAGGCCAGCAAAGGCTGTTTTACACATCTCTGTGGAAGTTCTGATTTTAATGGATTTCACCTATCAAATTGTTGTTTCTCACTCCAGACATGGCAAACAGTACCCTTATTTCAGATGAATACAGTCTGCTTTGCTTACTACTAAGGCTAGCTTTTTATAGGGCTAGATTGTACAGGGAGAGATGAGGAACTCAAAGGAAATATTTGACTTATCCATTGTTTGATATGCATTTTTTTTCAGCATACCTGCACTTAGGTAAGTCCAGAGCTTGCTAACTGCAGCTGAACCCTTTGTCTAAAGAAGGTTACACGAAGACAGCATACAAGACTGCAAATTCTCTCCTTCCCTGAAGGAAAGACATTCTGAGCACTGCTGTGACAAACCTTTTTCAGATCACACAGGGTGCTGATTGAAACAGCAAGTCTTCAACAGTGACAAAAAGCAAAGGACAGGAATGTAAAGCACCAGTTTGTTTCCATTCGTGCAAGATGATGCACCAAGGATGTGGCTGATAAAAAGCACAAAGGAGAACCCAACACAAACAGAAGATTCTCTTATTCATATTCTGTACTTTTGTCCCTGAATTTTTGAACAGCAGCTTTCTCCCTCCAGCTGGTCATGCCAGTGCCTACACTGACTATGCTGGATAAATTTCACATTGATTCAAACAGCAATTACATAATTCTGAGAAAATCCAGCAAGAATTATCAAACCCAGAAGAGTATCTGAAAAGCAAGTTGTTGGGAGGCCAGAAGCAGACATAGGAGGAAGAACCATAATACACTTCCACTGTTCTTACAGTTTTGGATGATTCTCCTACCATAATCATTGTTTTCCTCTCCTGCACTCTCCTGAAGTAGATCCTCCCTTAACTTGGACTGTGAACATTTTGACATAGGGACAGGTGCTTGGACAGCCTCAGCACAACCAAGCCCTGCTCCTGTATTTGGATACCAAGGCAATATTGTTAGTGATACCAATTACATATGCAGAAATGGAGGATCAAGTAATGTTCATAAACTCCATATTAAGTTCTTTAGAAGAATTTCAATACTAAGAGCCAGTTATTCCTATCAAGAAATAGGAGTATCCATAGCTAAAACGTTTAAAGTGTCACATTAGCTTGAAGTAATAGCTTTATTAACATAGATTTAGAAAGAGCTTAGAGTTTTTCTTCTGGATGCCCTCACTCACAATATCTTCAGGCTCTCACCATAGAAATTATCCTGAGCACAAATAAACTCCCTTCCAAACATTTATCCAGAAAGATGTGTTATTTATAGACAAGTTGGTCAGCTCTGTGATAGGTGCAGCCTTAGCTATGACAGGGTACTCTGCTCCAAGGGGCTGCAGGTGACAGTCAGTGATGAATCTTCTTTTAAAATGAGAACAAAAACATGGGTGCAGAGGTTTAAAAAAAACAAACAAACAAAAAAGAAAGGTCTGAACCGAAGAACAGACTTTTTTTTTTTTTTTTTTATCAGGATACTGTGTGCTGCTGAGATAAGAGAAAATGGATAAAGGAGGATTCTAAACAGGGAAGAAATAGGAATGTTAACAGAGTATCCGTGGATAGGCTTAGTGAGGTTTATCAGATTTGGATAAAAGAGAGGATAGCTATCAATCCTCCACAAGCTCTCAGAGTTTAAATGACTAGCACATTTGTTCTCATCCATGAGAAAAACACCTTAATTTGACAAGCAACCTCACTGAAAATGCTCCCACAACAGCCATTCAGCAGTACCTCCTGTTTCCTTCTCAAAGTGAGTTTAATGCCTCTGAAAGGTGCTGAGTTGACAGATCCTAGGACGGAAAGCTGCTGCTGTTTGCACCCACCCAGGAAGCTCCAAGTCTGCTTGTCAGTGCCCTTCTGCCTGGTCCTCTGGCCAGAGAACGGCGCATCCCACATTCAGACTCAGCAGCGACCCCTTGGCAGAGATTGCCAATGTGCGCCCACCGAGGTGGCAGCCTATGTGGGGACAACACTCAGTCATAAGGAACTAGATGAAAGTCGCTAATTCATTTCACATGAGTTACTCAACAACAATCAGAAGATGGTAATTTGTCCTTGCATTAAATTTCCACTTTAAGAACCTGCATGTGCACTAAAAACAGGGAAGATAAGCAAGACTAGAGATGCTGAAACATTCAGAAGAGAAACACTCAGCTATTTCTAAATCCATTAATAGCGTAATTATGCTGAAATTATGTGGCACTCAGAACATATTTATATTCATTTTGGGGGTTACCTAGAGCCTTGAAAAAAAAAGAAGTTCAATGCAATTTCAAGTAGATTTTTATTATAAATAAAAGACTGCATGAGACAATTCCTACTGGTGTAAGCAGCAGCACCATTAAATTAGCGGAGGCAGCCACCAGTGTAAAAATTTTTCTAATTTCACTAACTCATATTGGGAAAAGAATAATTTTTTCAATAGCAGTTATAATTATTTTCTGAACTTGTCTCTAATTCAAGCCTCCCATTCAAAGGAAAAAAAAAGCATATGCTATAGAGAGAACACTAAGGGTTTCATACAGAAAACAAATAGAAGACTTTTGAAAACTGCCAAAATATCATTAGCTTAAAGGACACAGAACCAGGGGCCTAAGCACATCACCAACTTACCACATCATAATAATTTATTACTTAGCAACTGTCCATGCACACGCACTTAATTCCACGTGAAATAGGAGGCAACGTAAGGCAACCTACGCTATTTCCTTGCGAGCCAACCCAACTGGAACTATGACGCACAGGCTCCTCGCAAGCACAGTAACCTCTTACTGTTACCCCATGACCTCTGAGTCATGTGCAATATGGAATGAAGATGCTTTGAAAAACTTTGTGTTGAATCTGTAGTTAATTGAATTAGTGAGTCACATCAAACCTTCATACTGAGCTTCATACATAACAAACTGCACACTGGGTTTCATTAGCAAGAGTGAGGCCAGCAGGTTGAGGGAGGTGGTTATTCTCCTCTAGCTGATAGTTGTTAGGTCGTATCTGAAACACTGTCCAGTGTTGTGTCACTCTGACCATATAGGAAAGGCATTCGCAACCTGGAGAGCGTCCAGTGGAAGTCCAGCAAGATGGTTATGGTGCTGGAGTACATGATATACAAGGAGGGGCTGAGGGAAATGGTTTTGGTTAACCTGGAGAAGGTTAGAGGGAGATCTTATTGCAATTTTCCAATATCTAAAGGGGTGATACAGCAAAGCTGGAGGCCAACTCTTTTCAGAAGTGCACAGCAAAAGGTGAGGAGGCAATGGGCACAAGTTGTGCCAAAGAAAAAAGAAAGGACAAAGAAAAAATATTTTTACAATGAGTAGCTAAACACTGGAACAGGTTGCTCAGACAGCAAAATCTTTGGTAAGATTTTGTTTGATAAAGCTGACTGCAAAGAAATAAATTTATCCATGTTTTACTCAGAACGACAAAATGTTCACAAAAAACATATTTCATTACACATCTTCAATGAAAAGATACAATGTGGATTATGAAATGGCTAGGTATTAGAGCCCAAAATTCGGTTTTCAAATGAAGAAACATCTATGTGTGTTTGCATGTCATCATTCATCCCTTTCACCAGCAATCTGGAAGTAAAAATAACATTGCTGATACCACATGCGACACCAGAAATATTGATGGATGGGTGAATAGCTACACAGAGCATGAGATAGCTTCTTAATAGCCTGGGATTGTTTGCACACAAAGAACGTAAGAACGACAAACAATGTTATATAAGAACAGTATCAGAAAGGCGATTTTACTTCTGCACAGACTGGTAAGACTGATATTCCCTAAGTTCTGGTGGTCTGTATAAAAAGAAAGTTGGAAAATCAGCTGGGATACCAAAGGGAGCCACAAAAAAACGAGTCAAGCATTCATTCAAAAGAAAATATTTGACAACAAGCAGCATAAAGAACTAAATATGTTTAGTCTATCAAAAAGACAGTTTGAGAAATGGCTTGATTACACAGTGTAGGAGTTTTCACAGAGGGAAAACACTGTTAAAGAGCTCTTTCATTCAGCAGAGAAAGGGCTAATAAAAGGCAATGGGCATTTAGGGACTGAATTTAAAACAGTTACAGTAAATAGTGTATCATTCTCTCTCTGTCCAGTGAAACTAACAAGCTATTAATAAAGAAATGTCCAGGCCTATCTATTATATCCCAGCAGAAGCTAGCCTTAGTCTATAGGGCTACGCTCTGCAGGAGGAAGGACATAGCGGTAAGCTGCTGAGCTACCACAGAAAAAGGTTTGAACATTGTTATTTAAGTCCGTATCGCATCATTTGGGTATTAACCCTGGTAATCATGTTCCAAACTGACTAACTATATTCTGCTACAGTAGTAAAAGAATACTTAATTCTCCATAGAGTTCACTTTATATTCTCCAGCTAGCTCCAACGGGAAAATCCTTCTTTCCTCTCTTTTTCTAAAATTCACTAAGCACTGCAAAGGTAGAGCGAATGAGTTTGTTGGCAGGAAAAGTCATCCCTTCACATGCAATTTATAACAGTCACTCTAGGACTTTTATGGTCCTAAAGGGAGATGTTGCATACATATTAAAGTATTACTCTAACTCACCAGGAGTACAACCAGCCTCATCAATACCACTTTCACAATCCTTCTGCCCATCACATCTCCAGGACGATGGTATGCATTTGTTGCTTAAGTCTCCACAGCTAATTTTTTCATCTGGACATACTTGCTTGGCTGGAAGAATAAAATAAAGAAAAAAAAAAAAAAAAAACAACAAAATAAGTTAAACATAATTCTAGACATTGCTAACTTTGTTTACACTTTTAAAGTTACTGTTATTTTGCATGGCTCAATCCTGACACATATTGTAATGAAATCCCAAGTCAACACTGATTTTGAGGTGTGGCTGCTGACATGTCCCGCATGTGTTTCCCAAAAGAGATCACAATACTTTTACACGGGGAAAAAAAGGGAAAAAAGCGCACCACTGTTTATTTCAATAAAATCCCAGAAACTTAACTTTAAACTCAAAGGGATTAGGGGAGAAGAACAGCAGTCAGATTTGTATGCAACTTCTCCTACCTAGCATTTCCTTGCAGGTAGGCTCTTGCTTCTGGTCATCCCAATGATGCAGAGTTGTAACAAACTGGGCATAGGCCCTGTGGCTCTTTACGCACTCTTGGGGCCTGGTGGCCCGTTCCCACCTTGTCTTTGCCATCTCAGTCTGTGCATGCGCTAGAAGCGCCCAGCTTTGTGCTGCGACTCTCCTCTCTCCAACATGCTGCTGCCTCTTGAATCAAGTCTCCTTGCACAGGCTCCCCCAGAAACAAGGACCTTCCTGTCCTTCCAGCCTGTGCCTGACCCAGCCAATACCTTCCAGGAAGGTAACTGTACAGGAACATGCAAATAAAACAAATACCACCCCTCACTCTTATTTTCAAGCTTAACTCAACCAAAATGACCAAGTTGCTTCAATAGATCAACAGGGATTTCAACTGAACCTCGGCTGGTTGAAGGACTGGCAGAAGGACTGGCATACTCGGTGGGAGTAATGCTCAATACAGCAACAGCACTGCCAGTTTGTGACTGCCTCAAACCCCCAATACACTCTGCTTTTGCTATTAAAACACTAGTACCCTGCACACAGCAGCAGTAGTTCTAGACAGACTACTGTGAAAATACTACCTCAAATTAAGTCAGGAAAAACAAATTGCCTAATTTTAGTATAAGGGTTTACTTCTATCTTTGGTATTGCAAAGCAATTTCTAAATTTAATGACCTAGGCAGATTATGGTCAGTAAACCTGGGGAAAAAGTGGCAAGCACAAGCATGAAGTCACACATATTAAACAAACTTAACTGTAACTACCTAAATTAAAGGTGACTGTGATCTAAGACATGGAGACGTGAAGACCCGCAGAAGCAAAACCCCCAGTACATGCAAGAATACAACTATGAAAAAAAATCTGCCAAATTTATCTGGAACCAAGTAAGCTGTGAAGCTTGTTCTCTTACAACTATTTTGCGTTGCCAAAATTCCTTTTTTTTTTTTTTATACTAGTGTAAAGAGCAACAGATCTACATTTATTGTGACAAGGCTGCTCGAATGCATAATGTTCCACAGTTTAAACAATTGTTTAGTATTCTGGAATCCTCATCCAGTTTGGCAGGATTTACTTATTAAACAGACCAATTTCTCTCTAAAAAATTACATGTTTTCAAATAGTTCTTCCATTGGTATTAATAATGATAATGCTACATATGGCTGCAGATCAACTGAAAAGGGAGGAACCTAAATTCTGAATTAAAACTTTCACATTACCCTGCCCTGGTAAAGGTATTTATGCAAAGTGAATCAGCTTCCCAAGTGCTGAGCAAAAGAGGATGAAAATTATACCTCTCCCTTTCCACCTGCACAAGATGTCTGTAGAGGGGCATCTTACAGCCCCAAAGCATCAATCAACCACTTAGAAAGCAATGTCATTTAATCCCAGGATTTCTCTGTCTTAGCACCTTGAAGTGCTATAAGAAGCAGTTTCTAAAAGCTGTGGGCAACCAATATATCAAGAAAAATTAGGTCCTGCCACAGATAGTTAATAATAGATGTAGTGAAGTTTTATAACTCTGAGGCAAGACAGCATTTTTGTTGAAATTTGCTCACTGCATACCTAAATAACATTTATGAATGTTGCATGATCTACAGGGTGGGGGGGTGGGGTGGGTGGGAAGGATCCTTACTTAGGCTTTTTGATTATTTTACCAGCAGGTCACTAATAAAAGTCACCTGACATTGGAAAGGCTCCACAACACCACCCCACCAGGATCAACATGTCTGCCAGCTCAGATCTGTGCCCTGCCACAGGCCAGGAGCCATGTCCCGCATTTTCCCCTTGGCCCTGGTCCTTCTAAACTGCAGGTTTATAATGCACGACCGCAGGGACGCTCGGTGGCGCTGAGCACTCGCGTCCTTCCGCAGAAGTCAGACAGCACGTCTGAAAACCAGGTCACTTGCCAACTATGCAAAATGGTGTAAAAGGAGGTGCTTGCCCTCACCCTTGAGGAAGCTGGCATGCCTCGCTGTGGCTGAGCTGCTCTGGACACCATCCCCAGAGCTGTATGCTGAGGTGCACCATCCTTAAACATGCCTAAGTAATTCGTGGATACAGAAGGAAAAACAAATTCTGTGGCAGCTGATTGGCAACCAGCAGCCCCCTCAAACAAGAAAAAATGGAGCTAAAATGGTCCATTTGGCCTAGAAGCACCACAGCCCCTCAGCACAGAGGGCTCACACCCCAAAAATACTGCTTCTGCCAGCCTTACCCAGCCCTCTCATGCACAGGTGTGAGTCTGGGGAATGCTGCATGGAAAAATAAATGTGCAGCCAAGTCACTAAAATTTTTTTTTTTTTTAAATCTCTGTACAGAGCCACGCAAGGATTACAGACTGCACTCTCGCAGGAGGAGCCTGCAGGGGCCAGGGAAGGAAGGCGCCAGAGGCCTCCCCTCACTGCCATCGGCCCCTCTGAGGAGAAAGGTGGCAACTCTGAAGAGAAGACAGCAACTTCTGGGAAAGGGACAGGGATGGCCACAGGCCACGTGTATGAGGCAGCACAGGAGGCCTGGGGATGTGAGAGAGAGGCACAACGCCTGGCTGCAGGGAAGGGACCCCAACCCCAACAGCAGGGCTGCCTTGTCTTCTGAGGGACCTGCCAAGCAGCATCCATGAAACCAGGGCTTTTTGCCACAAATACCATACAAAGGGATGACGTGACTGGGGTCTCCAGCAGCTACCTGGGCTTTGCATTCCTCCATCACTGCCTCCAAAGCCGCTCAACTCTGAGGTGTGCAGCTCCACGGCCACCGAAACCCATCTCTGCCCTCCCAAATGTCTTCACCCCCAAACCCTGGCTGCTGAGGAGCTGCTTTGGAGGGCTAGGCAGATGGGAGTTTGCTGCTGGGGCAAGGAGGTCACAGCTCCCCCACCCTGCACACAGCTGCACAAGGCAGAGCACTCGCACCCTACGGAGCCCCTCTTCTTCCCCCATTCAATTCAAGGTTGGGCCCTGTGACAAGGTTTGCTTCTAGGCCACCCCATGCTCTAGAACAAGTTTTTACCATAAGCAAACACATGCTTAGAATACATGAGATAAAAATAACTTTCTTTGCTAGATTTATTACTCCAAATGGAATTTCATGCTTTTGCACTTTGAAAGTTTGTTTCCTGTCTGCATTTGTGCAGTGCGTTCAAGAACAAGGTTTCCATTGGACTGGCATACTGGGAAAACTAGGAGACCAAAGAAAGTTATGAAGACATTTGTTAATCAGGTTATTGTTCCACATCCCAAAAAATTGTTCTAGTTCTTGCTACAGTGATGGAAACGAAAATTTGTTTTGTTGCTAAGTAGGACCAGCTTTTTCATCCTTGTAGTAATCTCCATTGAGAACTAAGTGGGTCAAGATAGGCGAGAACACTTTCCACACACCTGATTTTGAAGAAGGCGAAATATAATTATAAAATGGTATCATAACACACTGGGATCATTAACGAGCAAAAAGCTTATTTATTGGTCGCTGTTTAAGTATGGACATTCCTTTTGCTTGGTTGCTGTGGGCAGATGCTTAATAGCTTTGGGAAGCCGAAGGTTCAGAAAGGTATGGACAGAAGACTCCTATTTATGGAAAGCAATCTCTGTGACAGAGTTATTAAAGACATTTAAAAAATGTAAATCAAAGCTTGAACTTGCAGGGATGCAGCAACAGAAGCTGCTGTTGGTCACAGTTCATCAAATCTCTGCGTTGCAGTGGTTTCTGCACCCAAGCAATCATTGCATGGAAGCCAACAACTTGTAAGCGCTGGCAGGTAACAGATAGGAGATAGTGCATAAAACTCAAAGAAAAATTTTGATGAAAATACTTCTGCATTATTTCAGAAAGTTCGGTTCCCCCCCCCCCCCCCCCCCCACCGCTGGAGATGCTGCAGCAGCACAAGTGGACTCAATGCTGTTGTCCATGCTATGAAACAGGCTTTTAGCTACTGCAATCCAGACTTAACGTTTCTGTTTCTGGATGCTGCTTATACAAATCCAGGCCTTCTGGGCTTACGTGACCAAAATGTTTACTTCCTACTTTTGTCTTCATCCACCCAGAAAGGAAAGGGTTAGCGCTGTACGTGACGGTGAGTGCTCTTACCCTGGATATATTCTGGACCAATGCTAGTTATAGCAAGATCTGCCTTTTCAGAAAAGCACCATTAAACAACTTGGTTGAAATGTCAGACACATCAAGACCAATTTATCACAATGAACTGCAAATGCCAACGATGGACAACAATGGTTTATTTATAAGGAGACAAGAGCAAAGAAGACAAGAAGGTTCCATTTACTCACTACCGCCAATGGCACATTCTTCTTTTTCTTTACAGGAGGCTACAAAGTCTTTCAGAGAACCATAGAGCCTAACTGGCGCCCCACTGTTTGCTTCCTCTTGTGCCACTGCTGTGCTTTTCAGGCTCCGGACATCATGTATATTCAAGAAAGCCCAAGAAAACAGAATTGATTTACTTTCAGAAGACCATTTGTCAGGTTCTCACCAAACAGGTACTCTAAGAGCATACACAAAATGTAATTAAGCAGCTTCTATTGGTGGGAAATCCACAAGACTTTTCATCAGCAGACTGAAAAGAACGCCCTTTGTGGAAATACTTCATCTTACAGGTTTGAACAGTATCTCTATATCTGCTGAAATAACTTCCCATCCTCTCCAGACTGCCCCCTGTGTTTTACCCAGGTTCTTCAGAAGAAAAATCCCAACCCAGAACTTCATTCTGCAACAGAGAAAATACCGTACTAAGATGGTTTCATTCATTTCTAACATGCTAATAAATTGTTCCTGCAAAACTTCCACTACTACTTTATTATGGAACTTAAAATTCCTATCTCCCTCTTTCCTCCAGCAACAGTCTAGTTGTCGGCTTTTTTTTAAAGGAATGTTTTTTAACAAGGATCTCCCCTCCTCAAATATTGCCCTTAAATCTTCTTTTGTCATAGCTGGCAGTCCTATCTCAGAGATGTACCAAGAACAAAATAAATGTTCATACCTGCCCATGTACAGGGACCAGTACCTCTACGTTTCCAGCCAAAACAAGCACAATTGTTAAATGAGCAGCTGTTCAGAAGAGAGAAAGGGAGCTGACAGCTGGAGGTTGCTTAGGGAAATTCAGAACTCAGAGTTCTCAATTCCTGGAGATTTGCGATTCAGAAAAATATCTCAGTCACATGTTTGCATATGTAGTCTTTTTTTAATGTATGCGTGTGTGTATATATATACATGAATGTATATCCCAGTCTACACTCACTACTGACTTACATCTGATACTTTCCCATTGAAGTATTTAGGGTACATAAGAAACACATTTCAAAATCCATCTTGTGACTTAAATTACTAATACAGCTGAAGATGCATCTGCACTGGTATTTTCCTTGCCTTGCCTCTTCTCCCACCTCAGCGTGGGTGCTAGGAACACTGGCTTCTACCCTATTCACCCACTAGTTCACTCCATAGCTCAGGACAGGTTGCTGTTGCCTTAGTTCACTTAACCCTGCAAGGCACATCAGATTTTCTGCTAAAGAGTGTTATATAATCATATTTGTTATATTTAGTTAATCTCCTTTATCTCCTCCTTGTGCCAAGCCGAGCCCAAACCAAACAATTTCAAACAAGAGTCTCACTGACAGCAAGAAGTGTTTGCATGGGATCAGCAACAGCCATGGTGGATGCGTCTCAGGAATTTCTTTGGCATTGATGTACAGAGCACACACACTGTCACTACACAGGAATTCCTCTGAACCCACAGCTTTGCTGGGTGCCTGTGTTTGGATCTGTGTGTTAGCAATACACAAAGACAGAAAGCGTTACGGGGAATCTTAATCAAAGAATTGTTTCCACAAAGGTTAGGATTCTGCAGTGAACTTTCCCTTCTGTCATGTAAAGCAATGTGCTATGAGTATCAGCCTGCTGAGACGGCAAGCTTTACGTAAACTTGCAACTTCTAAAGCCAGTGCAACTGCATCCAGTAGCAGTATGTGGTTTGCTCACCATATATGTATTATTTGTTCACCATATCTGTATTATACATACTCTTGAGATCACTGAGAAAATAAGGCAACTTTACATTTTCAGCTGAAACCAGCCCAGGCCAAAACTAATGTCATGATTAGTGGCTTAAGTGAGTTAAGATTACAGCACTGGGAGACTTGGAATGAGACCAAACCACCACCACAATTGATGCCTTTGTTGACAGAGCAGGCAGAGGAGGCCGACCCATCCATCTGCTAGCACAGGATGGTCTGTTCAGGTCAGAATTGGGGCATGCTGACAACACTGATTCCCAGGACTGCTGCTACCTGACTCTACATTTTTGAGTATGTAAGAACACACTTCTGTGCAATAACTTTTGTGGAAACGTGCAAAGGCAGAGAAACAGTGAAAACGTTATGCTTTCTGCACAAAAAGATAATTAACTTACAGATGTTACGTTTAAACTTTGAACATAAATTACTGTAAGCAACTCAAATGACAGATTACGAAAGGTTACTAAGAAACTATACTATAAAGGTCAAGAAATCATATCATAAACAGCATTAACAATTGATACATCTGATAAAATGTTAGATTCTGCAGTGTGATTTGTTTGATGGTGACTTATGTTCAGAAGTTCCCAGAGGAATGGAAAAGGATTTACACAGATTTAACTTCATTACACTGCATAGTACAGTCCTTAAGTCCATTCCTATGTGCTTGTAAGAAAGGCTTCTTTACAACAGCATGGGTTAGGAGTCTTCGATGAGTCTCCAACTCCTTCTCTACCTAGAAACTGGAGGGATAAAATAAGCTTGGCATGCAAAGAGTTCAGCACGTCTAAAATAGACAGCATGTACCTTGCTTTTGTACAGATTATCACATTGGTGATTATCACCACTGATATCACAGTGAAACAATCAGGAATTCAAAATCCCAGGATTAATCCTAATTACTGAAATACAGACTCACTGTCAGAATAAAAGTGAGGGAGCTTTTACGGGAAAAGCATTTTTCAAACACAGACACTACAAACAACCTCAATGAAAAAAAAAATGATTCTCAGGGGTAGTGCCAATATTTTTAATAGGTAATATAAACTGTATTTGAGCACAGTGTAAAGAGGTAAGATATTTCTATAGTAGGCTGAAAAGACAAATGGCATCAGGTTTTATAGCAACGAATAACTAAGCTTCATGTCCCACAACTTAAGCCATGGGTCAGGAAGGGATTCTTTACCCAAGTTCAGAGCTATCCTGGCACAGTTATGGTTTGTTTTTAAACCTTTCCCAGAATACTGAATATTGGCACAGGTCAAGATAGCATGCTGGACAGAAAGGACTAGTACTCTTGGGCTTCCAGCACATCATCTTTCTTAGATTCCTAATTGCTATACCTTACTCACCCATTTTAAAAATCAAAACTACCATCAAACTTGGATAAGAAAAGCATTTCCCTTCCTCAGCCAGACTGGCAGGACTTCAGCTGATGTTGTCTTTCTGTAAACATAGCAAATGCTCACTTGCTGCAATCATCTGAGCATGTCTCACCTGATTAATTTCATAGCTTTGCAAGATATTGTTTTGATGGCACTTCTGTTCTCTACCTGATATGCCTAAGAGACCCTGCTGCTGAGAACTAAAGTCCTTTAACTCAACTCACTTGGCTCATTTCAGGTAAATCCAAGTCAATGTTAATGGCCCATGGTAAACAGGAGGTCAAACTGGATGACATCACGATCCTCCCTGGCTTCAAACTATAGGAAACTTGCGATACTTTCAGTAGGAGTCAGGAAGCTTTTAAATTGTTTCTAACCTGTCCTCATGGTCATACTTTCTAAAGTTTCAGAATTTACAAACTAAGATCAGGTGTTTAACAACAGTCAGGATATAGGTTGTTGAGCCTCATTAATGACAGTGTTTTAGCGGTGTCTGTGCAATACAGTGACCTTCCCCCGCTGTGAAGTCTGGCTGAGCACAGAGAGAACAGTTTCTAAGAGATCACAACAGGTTAAGTATGAGGAAGATCTACATGATACAATAAGGATTTTCTGCTCCCAAACAAACTGCATTTAATTATCAGCCATTACACACATGAGAATTCAAGAACATATTGTAAAGGCTCATTCCCTACAGCAGCTTTTATGCCCAAGCAACTGGTTACAAAGAAGTTCCCTTCCCAGGGGACACTTAACATGTCCACACAGAGGGTTAGCAATTCCTCAGCGAGGTTAGTCCTTGGACTGTCTTGGCCTTTGTACTCCACCTAGCTTATTCAGCCCAGCTTCTTATGATCAATAGTATTTAGATGTCTCTTAGTTAGTTAAATGTCTCTAAGAATTGATTTGGTCAGAGATGCATGAATCCTTTAATAAACCTGAATGAGACGTAACATAGCCCAGGGATTCCAATCCTTACTACCATTTTATATAAATTCTGGACAACAGTAAAATACAAAACAACTACGACCACCACCTACTTGTGGCATGACGGTGCTAGAACGCGTTGATCCTGTTGCAGAGCTGAGCGTGAAGGGTAAGACTCCACGCGGCAAGGCAGAAGAGGTGTACAACAGAAACAAGGTTGGTGTAGCCCAACTCCATCTGAGTAAAACATTGTTGTAGTGTGTGTAGCCATGTGAGATACCACAAACCTCCTGCCACCTCTAAACGCGACAGAGTTTTTCCTGACACCACAGCCATATGGTCACTGGAAATGTTTACTCAAATTAATCCAGAGAATAAATTAATACAGCCCTGTAATGACAGGCAAGTGCCTAGCTTAATCACTATGAAGCACAGCCCTCATTGTTTAGCGGAACAAGAAGAGGATTTTGACAAACTGAAGTCTGAGGCCATCTGCCAACTTTTCTCCCTACTTCTACCAACTTTGGCCCTTTGCATGTCTTCCCTGTGGGTAAGACAAATCCATGATTTATCCTGGACTTAAAATGGAGAAATGTTCAAGCACACACAGAAAAATCCTGGTGCAAGAAATTTGCTGCTGACTTCAGCTGAATAGGGAATCAAGTCACAGATCATGTTGAGAATTTGCCAAAATGGGTCCAGTGACTGCTCCATCCCAGCTAGTATCCTGTAGGCCAACATTAATATGGAAACCAGTCAAAATATATCCTTGCCAATTGTGGCATTTACTTCCTTATATTAAGTCACAAAAGGATATTACTGCTACAGTGATTTTTAAGAGGAGAATAGCTATACAGAAGATTTCGTTTTGTACTTTTATCAGCAGCAGTCATAAGGCAGACTAGCCCTTTTAAACCTCAAGCAGGATAAAACCTTAACTTATTTCTGCTTACAGGAAGAGTTCAAGGCACTCATTTAAATCAGCACAAAAGTAGCCTCTGCTGGTATTTATGAGTAAAAACGTGCAATGTTGAAACTTCAAACAGGCTGGTGCTACAAATGCCGCTGAAGCCCATCATGTAGCCAAGCAGGAGGAATGGGCATGGAGTCAGAGTGGCTGGATGCTTCACCCCACCCCACTGAAACCCTAACACGGTCTGTCCCTGTGAAACCACGAAACCTTCTTGCCCTTCTCTCTGCTCCACCTCTAAGCCAGGGCAGAACTTGTCTTCAAGAGGAGCTGTGACAGTAAGACATTATTCTGGCTACTGAAAACCTGAGCTTCCATATTAGAGTTCTTCAGATCATTTTGCACTACTTAAAATTTTATTTTCCCTTCACTGATGAGCATCTCTGCTCATGGATCAGCTAGTCATGCCCTTAGCTTGGCACAGAGGAGAGAAGATATTAGTAATAAACACAGGGGAAAAACTTACGACATCAAAGTAAGAAACAAGAACAACTGAAGAACCTGTTCTTGGTGTACCTAAAGCAGCAACGTGCACTGCTGATCTCAAGAAGTTTAATAATTTAATAAACTGACAGTTGACTTTGTTAGTTACCAAATACACAGGCCTGTTAGCAAAACCCAGGACTCAATTTTCTTTAGAGATGGTTTTCTAATAGCAAAGCTATTAAGTATTCCCTTTTGAGAGAGGCATTTTTCAAGCTCAATCAAAAGCAAAGATTAAAAAAAAAAAAAATCCAACAAAGAAATGACTTTAAGAAGGTCAGTTAAAATACTGCCCTTCTTTCTATCCTGAACATAACATCTTCTTTAAACTCTCTTGTTTTTAGAGCTAGTTTGAGAGTGAAAGATGTACAACATTGTCCTGTCAAACCTCCCATCCCACCACTGTCTACATCAATAATTACCCTGTCAGTCTGTGCACACATTGCCAGTTGTAATGCAGTTCAGCTTCCCCTCCTTTTTGCATTAACAGTAATGGGTGAGGTCAGGGAAAAACACAACCAACCAACAAAAAAAAAAAAAAAAAAAAAAAAAAAAAAGAAGAAGAAGGAATTTGCCTTTCCTATAGCCCAGAAATCAAACTGAACTCCAGTCTTTCGCATGGTTGAGAGCAGAGCTCTCTTGCTCAACACAGATCCCCTACCTCTGCTTATATCCAGGGATGCCTACCATGAAAACCTAACTCTGGCTGCAGGCATCCTTTAAAAATCTATCATGATCCACTATGTTCCCCCATAATTAGCAATGCATGATGCTTTCAAGGCAATTCTGATTCAGGCAAGCCTTTGGAGAATAAAACACTCAAAGGTAACAGCTGACCCAGCACAGACTGGTAGCAACGTAGCTGGGAATCAGCGAAGTTCAAACACAGACATGCTACAGGAAGAAAGAAGTGTCAAGGAAAAAAAAAATCAGAGTCAGGAGGTTAAGGTGGTACAAGCTAGGCATGAATGTAAGTCAGCTAATTAACCCTGAGAAATGCAACTTTCGAAAAGAAAACTTGTTCACTGCCCTAGATCAGTAATTCTGAAGCCCTGTGGGCAAATAGATTTTTTTTTTTTTTTTTTTTTTAACAACTTTCAAACTTTCTCACGCAGCCACACAGTTGACAAATTGATGCATTTAGGTGCTGAATACAGCTCTTGGGGCCTATGACGGCCTTGCTAAGCAAAGGTGCACAGCTAGGGAACAACTGCCTTAGCCTTCCTCCACTGAAGCGTGACTTATTACAAGTCTCTTGTCATCTATTCAGGTATCAGCCTGGCTGTGTCAGCCGTGTGCCTAAGTAGCACAGCCTAATTCCCATTACCTGGGCGTCCCATGGGCACACCAGACCCAACAACGTAGCCTTGACTTACGAAACCTATCCCTCATGGCCTGACTTAGCAGAGACTGACAGAAGAGCTATTCTCTACAGAAATGCAGGCAATAACTATATTCTCCTGATCTATAGTAATGCAGTAGCACTTCTTTCTCTATTCCTAGGCTTTTGGTCTAAATACATTGCAGCTTTATTAACATCAACCTTCTTCACTACAGATTCAGTGATAAAGTACTCCACATTGCAGCACACAATAGAATCAATCATACCTCCCCGTGTGATTTGTAACTCAGCAGTTTGAAAGCATCTTGGAACAATTTCTGCACAGATACTTTTAGACAAGAGACACATTTACTTTTTATTGAATCAAACGTTATTTGATTTTTTTTTTTGTTTACAAATGATGGAGAATTTTCTAGACTCTCTTCAAATCTGTGGCACTGTAACCCTGAACTGTTAAAAACTAGTTTCCTAGAAAGAATTCATTCTTTTCACTAGCAGTAATCTCACTTAGTACAAGCCTACCAGCCACAATCACCTTGGTCACTTGTCAAATTCTTACACAAGCAGCTGAGCACAGCACCAGGACCGATTTATCTATTTCTCTTCCCATGTATTAATTTCTAGAATTCCCCATAATATGCATACCAGAGCACTCCATTCCTATTACAGCAAATCCAGAAACAAATTCCAGAAGGCAGCTTACTTCATACACATTCTGGCACATTTAAGCTCTTGACTTCTCCACTTCTTTTGAAGCAAATTAATGCTCAACTCAAAATTAGGTTTTTAAGCACAATTTAAAAAACCGTTCACCAGACTATATCAGGCAATTAACAAAAATCAGTTACCAGATGTCAGTCTGAACTTGAAGACAGAAGAAATATCATATTTTCCAAGTACTGAAAGTAATTACAAAAATCACTTAAGTCAGAGAAATGCCTCTGCAAAGGTGGCTCTGTTTTACGGGGTCAGTACACAGACTGGAGTTAAGAGTACCAAACAGATCAAAGCAAACATCCAGAACGACACTGGGATGAACCCACTGACAAGCTACCTCGGTAAAAGCGTGTTGTGGGAACAAAAGATACAAAAAACCCTGTAGTGATCCTCACAGTAAATGGCTATACACTGTGCCCATTTAGCAACCACATAAGCCAAGACACATGTGGGGCCAACTTCCAACTCCAGTTCTTCCCAGAAAACCCCACTTCCACCAAGGCAACAGAAGACTTAGCCTATAAGTCGAGATGTAAAATTACATATATATATATAAAGTGGCAGATAACAGATATGTAAACTGTATTATATAAATTTTCCTGTGGCAGTTCCTGTCTCTCACTCTTATCACTTAAGCAATAACTAGGAAATTGTCAGATATTCTACTACTATTCTGAAGATAAGCATAGTTTGATATCTGATGAACTCCTGATGAATATACTGTTAATTGCATAACCTTCCTTCAGTACAGTAACTTTTCTGTTCATCAAGGGCATGGATTAAACAGCTTCTGTGCTTTAGAGCATCCTTGTAATTAATAGTATATTCTTCCCACTTCTAAATATAACCTATAATGAGATGCTTTAAAGAAACCAAGCTGCACCTTTCACCAAGCACTTTTGATCAGAAGAAAACAAGCCAGAGTTTGTTCAGACAACGAAGCCTGCTTTAACTGTGACTGTCAGCTACTTCAAGCAGGTCACAGCAACAAAACCTGCCAACAGCAGAAAGCACTTTCCTCTATCTAAAACATAGTCTCTCTTTATCTCTGGGGATATTCTGTGCAGATCAGAGATGAAAAGAAGTATACATAGATATATTAGATATAGATAGTATATATAAGATAATATACATAGATATATATATTAGATAATTATTCTTCACTGAGTAGAAGTTAACTCCATGAAAACTCTGCCATCAATCCGCCTATCAGGCAGTAAGCTAATACACCGTGCAAAATCTCACCAATTACATTTTCCATCCACATGACATATCCCCTCTCAGAGGTTTCTCTTGGTTTCCATTTGTTGAGGAAAGACAGATCTCTAAGGATCACAGAACAGAAAAAAGGTTTCTTGATACCTATGACTGCCTTTAGAGATCTACAAATCATGATCCATGGCTGGGGAGGAGGAATTCCTTCCCAGTGATCTGGATGCCCAACTAATTCCCAGATAAAGTACCTGCTGGTGTCAGAGCCTACTGCAGCTTGCAGCAGCTGGGCCAAACATCTTTACCTACAAACGGTGCAGCTTCACCAACATCTGTTTGCACCAGCTGAGAGAACTTCCCACATTTAAAAGCTACAGGACAAGTATCTACTTTGATTTAAAGACTTCAGTTGGTAAAGATTTCTGCACAAGTGACTTTACTTGTTTTTTTACCACTACTGTTAAGAGCTGTATCTTATCTCTAGTTCTAGTCCTTATCTCTAGTTCTCTTATCTAGTTTCAGCTTCTGTTCACTGGATCAAATTATGCTGTTTCTTGCTAAGCTAAAGAAACAACTGTGATGAAACCTCTTCTCTGAGGAGACAGGTGTAAATTGATAAAGGCAACTCTCGACCCTTTCTTCAATAAATCAAATACCCTTCTAATAAGGCACATTTTCCAACTCTATAATCACATGAGCCTTGTAAGATTGTTCACAACCCCTTGTCTAATAACCTTTCCCCTTTATAGCAGCTACCCATGCCTTCTACCACCTCTCAGTCACTTGTTCTTCAATTTAACATGGCCTCTAATTATTTTGTAAACTACATTTTTATAACCTTTATGCTTAAGTGAAATCACATATCACAAAATACACATAGTAACTTATTAACACACACAGTATCTTATTAACAAGCTCATGATTCAATCAAGTAACTGAAAAGTGAAGCAACTCCTGTTTTCCCTCACATGTTGACAGATTTTTTTTTTTTAAACTCTTGAGGTATTATATTCCATTATCAGCCTTTCTGTGGTTTTGTCCAAAACTAACAGCAGCATGATCAGCACATACAGCTCTTAGAGCTGAATTGTGTATTGTTGTAGCAGTTAGGAACTCAAGTCTTGGACTGCAGACCTTCTACAGCAGGTTCTGTACCGTGCTCTGTTTAACCTTTTAAACTACCATGAAAATACCAGCTTTTATTAACTTACTGTTTCCATAAACAATTAAAAAAACCCCCCAAGAATCTATTTCTATGCCTTCATAAATTCTGAATGCATTGGTCAAATCAAAGAAAATAACAAAAAGATAAGAGGTCTCAAGGGAGAGGTCCTATAAGGTCAGTGAAAATACATGAGTGGGCAGAATGCTCTGACAGGACAAAAGGCTGCCATGTAAGCTCAACCTATATTGGAAGACACAGAATCCATGCAGGAGGAAACTTGGGAAACTGGGGAAAACTTTTAACTGGAATTCTTACCCTCTTATGCACCAAAAAGTCAATCAAGCCCAGGACATTAATGAACAGGGAGGGGGGTGGGAGAAAAATCAAACTTCCCTAGTTCTGGTGCTCCTGAAGTTTTTTTGCTAACCCAGTGACTGAATTATCTTTATTTGCAAGAATCTGATACACATAGCAAGGGGAGGAAAAAGCCCACAGAAATATAGTATAATGTGCTGGTTCTTAAGGGCTGGTACATGTTTTTTTAACTTTTTCAGCAGGAAGACGTTCTTTCCACCCTAGCTTAACTAAAAGAGGTAGAATAGATCTCCGAGAAAAAAGTTCTGTTGCCCGTATAGTAGATAAGATTGCATTTGGTCTAGATAAAGTAATTTTTATGACTTTCAAGTTGAAAGTACACCTCATTTCCTATGCAGGTCAGCTATAATTTCCTATGCAGCCACCTAAGACTCGAGGGAGTGTGATGTCAGAACTTTAAATAACTTGCTGCTCTCACAGCGCCTAACCTTTCCAAAACCTTCTCTGACAACAAGACAGAATTGTCTTTATGTAGGTTTTTCCACCTGCCAACTGCAGGAGAGAAGACACACAGGGCTCAAGGGGAAAGGGTCTAGCAGACTGTAAGAGCTTTGCTGCAAGACTCGAAGCACCTGCCCAGCCCTGCTTCACACGGAAGACGAGAGCAGCAAGAAGCCACCATCCCAGTCTGCTAACATCAGGGACATGGGATGACTGGCAAGCACGTGCACGCTTTCCATTAATCATCCTATGCCTTGCAGAAAGGTCAGCTGTACCACTGTGAGTCAGCTCCTCTGCAGTAGGGGCATCTGTGCCATCTTCCCCGAAGAAAACAGATGCCAGTCTGCTAATCTGTTTTTAGAAGAGGGAAAGGATACCCTGGCAGAGATTTTGATCTGTGTCACGATTACAGTCTAGTCCTGCAGCACCACACGCTTCTAATGATCCCAGGCTGGAGTTAATAACAAAGGCTGAGCTGAACCAGTATAACCTTCAAAATGTAAAGGAAATAGTCTCTTACATTCCCCCTAAAAAACAACTGAAAGTATAAAAACTGTCTGAATACCCAAAGAATTCTTCATTCTGTTGGGTTAAAAAAATAAAAACAAAAAACCACCACACAAAACAAACCAAACCAGAGTAGCTATGTGAAATCAGCAAAATCAAGTATCTATTTCTTAGTGTTTGAAATAACCCCAATATCCTGATTGACTCTGCCTGGAGAAGTGTGCTCATAACAATGTTGAAGTGTATTAATTGACTACATCAGTCTTTCCAATAAAGGTAATAACACCGTGAGGCCACACAAAAGAATAAAACCAGCCTACAAGTTGCCACAGCATCCAGATTCCAGCACTATTTTGAAATAGCGCCTAGTCTCTATGAACCAGGGTATACAGAAAATCAAATGCAAATTTTGTGAGCGTATTCAAGAAGAGGATATAACATGCTCTTGTTGACTTTCAATCAACAGAACAACCTGACTTTTTCTGTCCACTCTCTCTGCTGTCTAGACCCAGTTCGTAATATGGTTTTAGCTGACAACACCTACACGCCACACGATGTGCAGGAGCTCCAGGCATAGCAAATATTTTTTAAAAGACAGATTCTTGCATCTATGTATTGTGTGTATTGGCATGTGTCATCCATGGCTGCTGTAACTGTGCATTGAATCATCACATTCAAGGACCACATGTCACTGTTCCTCCTCCTCCTCTCAAACCTCTCCATTCTCTCCATCCAGTCAGTTTTGATCTCTACAGATCCCTGGGGTTTGGGAAAGTGGTTAAGTAATTACAGTACAGAGGAAGTAAGTCAGCACATGTGCGAGTTTGAACTACCAAAATTTTTCCTTTGGCTCAGTAGGAGAGAAAAATGTGTCTTGAAAGCCAGAAACATCAGCCCTAGTTCTCATAATATTTGATGAGCAGATAGGGATGTATTCACTCCTTCTGGGATATACGTTACACAGCAGCTTCCAGTGGCAGCTGCTTTACACTCTTTGGAAAAAAACACTTCTTCCAAGCCAGGACCATAGGAGATGAATGAAAAAACCCAAGTTAAGAAGAAGAATATGCAAAATTGTTGTTAGGCTATGAAAAGTAAGAAACTGATCCCACAAGTGTGAAGATCCTGATTTTGCATAATCATTGAACACACTTTTCTCAGGAACCTGAATCCCAGACTTTTTTTTTTTTTTTTTTAATTTTTTTGCACAATTTTAGAGTTCTCTCCTCCATTTATTATGTATAACAGGGATTATTTTTTTATTTAGTTTAAATTGGCCTTTTCTAAACATCGTTCTATAGCTTCAAGATATTTCCCTTTGAAATGTTTTCACAGTGGTCGTCTCCCTGGTATTTAGAAATCACCATGACTAATTCCTCATAGCTTCTTAAATATATGCAAAAAGAAAAGGACTTTGATTTATGTTACTAAATGCAGTCACATCACAGACTGTGTCCTAAAGCCAACCTTTAAAAACAGTAATAAATATTTTATACCATATGAAGAAAATATCATGGGCTCCCATCTCAAAGAAAACAGTCACACACATGGAAACTCCTTGCTCACTACTAGTCTGTGGAAAGAAACTGTAACGCAGAACTTAGACACACGTGCATATAGAAGTTGGCATACATAAGCACAATGCAATGGCCACTACTAGATAAACACAAAATCTTGTACATTGGACTCAACCTGTGCTCAGAATTCAGGCCACCGGTGACCTGAGGCCACCAACAGTTTAGATCTGTTACTTTTTCTGTTTTTCATTGCAAGTATCCTTTAAAAGGATAATTCTGCATTTCAGAAAAAACAAGGGTGTAATGTTTACACCGACATAGTCTGGCAATGAAAGGAAGGAAAAAGAACAATAATCAAAATTCTGCTTTTTCTCCATAATCCTGATATACAATACTGCTTAAACATTTCTCCTTAAACCTTCACAATCAAGATTTCTGACTCATGAAAAATAACAAGAAAAAGTTCAAAACACAATGAACAATGAAGCGTGACTGGTACTGAGACAATGTCATACTGCTATTCTGCAATGATGTGCTGATTCCTAGACAACCCAAAAATCCATGCTCCCAGTCCAACAGCAGCTGGAAGTAGCAATAGTGGCCTTTAAATTTCAGGACAATAAAGTCCAGCTACAGCATGCATTAGAACAGCAAGATACAAAATCTGAGAGCACACATGGAAGGGATAGTATGTGCCCTGGAGGCTACACAGATTCAAAAAAATTAAAAAACAAAACCAAAAAACCCCCAACAAACAAAAAACCCAAACACAAAACCACAAACCAAACACAACTTTCACACGGATGGTTTTGAAGTAGTTGCTTAAGCTCAGTTTTTGTCAGAGCCTGTGCATCTCGCTGCCCTCACTAAACTACTGATGCATGTACACATGATATTAAAGCATGGACATGGCCAGATGCCCTCCTTTCCACTAGCACTACAGAACTAAAGTCTGCAAAAGAAATTGCTTCCTAAAAACCACTAATTTAGGGCATTCAGCTTAGAAGCAGCTGCCTACACTGAAGCATCCAAAAAAGGTGCATTAAAAATCGGTAATCTTTTTCAAAGGTCTCAGCTCAGAGCCTACATATTTTCCTTGTGCACTTCTGAAAGTTTACGCTTTACTCCTTAATTTATATTCTAAGAAGTGAAATCAAGAAAATACCTTACTAAAGAGGTGTGAAGAAAATGTAAGTAAGGGATTGCGAAAGAGCAATGTTCAACTTAAAATGCCGCTGTGTTCTCAACTTTTACTCAGTTAATAGAAAAAAATGGCAAGAAACTAGACCAAGAAGAGTACTGAAGTTAAGAGCTTTTAACCCCATGGTAAAATAGAATCACAGTTCATAGCCCTATTGTTAACTGGTGCCTAAAGATGAATATAGTCAACAGACTTACTCCAACCACCTAGTAAGATATAGTGGCACCACTGTGAGCAGCTTTGACAAAATTACACCACTGTTTTTGCAGATGGTGACACTTCGAACCACTTCACTCACCTATGGTCCCACCGCGAGGCAACAGTAGAGCCAAAACCTCAAACCCAGGTTTCTTGACTGCCAGACTTGAATCTCAGCAACTTTCCTGAGCAATGTCATGCAAGTCCCCTGAGAAACACATATCGATATCTTAATTTCCTACCACTGCCTCAATGCAGAAAGCTGTGCTCCACCACTGGCACCAGACTCCTGTTTATCCCACCCTTTCCTTTCACCCTCCTACCTTAACTGCTGCTCGCCCTGCCCTTTGCACAGAACATCCTCTCATACTTCTTGTGTATGCTCTCTCCCTCAAATTCGCCCTCGCAGGCTACTTTTGCAAAATTTGTAATAATGTTTTTAACAGAATTATGTATCTACGTATCTACTATATACCTATATACACATATAAAGGTAACAGTCAAGCCATGCTTGGCCTCAGATGAGGGACCCTTTGACCTTATTACTGTAATCTTTGTTTCACTCCTTCTGCTATTCCTCTGTTTCATTAGTCTTCTTGCTTTACTCGAGTCTGTTCTCATATAAAACCCACCCTGCAAGCCCCCATGTAAGTTACTTCACCATGGCTGTAAGGTCTGTGGTAGAAGGCAGCTGCACAACCCTGGGGAGAACCCCCTTGGCTTCAGCAATGCTCTGTTGCAAACACAATTACTTAATGATAAAGGAAATACCAAATGCTATTACAGGACCCACGTTTGACCTGCTTTTCTGAAGCACCCTCATGCACCTCTTGGTGCTGAAGTAACCACTGAGTTTAATCATGGTTTGTAAAGTACCTGGTGGTTATTGGATAGAACTACAATATAGAAGGGGTTTGTAGTAAAGTAGTTAAGTGCAGAAAGGATTTTAAAGTGTGCTTTTAAAGTTGACAATTTTTCTTTCATCCCTTTAAAGCAGTTTATTTTGCTGTCTGGCTTGAACAGAATGGATCAGGAACTGTTTCTCCGAGTTTCACATCAGATAAGCAGTTAGGTAATTAGGGAAAGAGAATGGAACTTTAATTATAAAAAAACCCCATAGATTGTTCTATTGTGATCTTCCACAGCATTGCTGTTTCTTATAAATGAACATATTGTGCAAGCTGGGAAGAAATCATTGATTAAAATAATCCAAAGCCCTACTAGAAACTTAGACATGTTTTCCCTTTGTGAAAAAACAAAACATTGTATCTGAAGGCTTGAGAGAATTGAATTACTCCTTCCCAAAGCTCACTTTAATTTTTCCTCACAGATTAATTTTAATTAAATTATTCTTACAGGGTGATTTTTTTTTTTTATTTTTACATAAACTATAAGAAAGCTTGACGATTAGAAAAATTTACCAATAGCTTTTTATCTTTATTTCCTACCAGTCATTTTCAGCTGAAGGAACTTGTTTGACTAACATGCTGTTTCCAACCATGACAGCAATCAAATACTTTTAGAAGTGAAACATAAGCAGTTGCACTTATAGGTACCTCAGCAGCAGAGCAACTTTTCAGTTCCTGCTCTGAAAAGCTGGACTATCATTAAACACATGGTCAAAGAGGTCAATTACAGGGAGGAGTCCATAACCGGAGTTAACCTACCACATCAGGCTACTAACTGAATAGTCACCACCTTTTCCCCCAACACCTGGGTTTTGTGTCAGCAGAGCAGGTGCTCTGCAGTTGATGCCAGCCCAGGACAGCCACGTACATACCAATATTTCAAAGGAGATCAGGTCCAGTGGAGGCAGCACCACTTCTGCAGATACTCAAGAATATAAATGAGACTGGGGGGCTTCTATGTACAAGCACACGTGTGCATGCTGGCTCCTTCCCTTTCTTTACCTGGCTAATTGGAAGCAATTCTGTGCCCCAGGCGCTGGGAAGAAGGAACACTCACAGACCACACGCTAGGCTCCATTGAGAGCCTGCTGGTTACAAACAGCGATGAAAACACAGCCTCTTCAGAAGTCCCTGAACTGTGGCTGAGAGTCCAGCACACACCCATGGGGCTCTCCAAGCCTCTGTATCAGCAGCTGCTCTTTCATTTTTCCTCTTACCAGGCTCATTTTCTTCCTCTCGTTCACAGAGATTACTCTGATTCTAATCGGAACAGAGAGGAAAAAGCCCCACAGAATGCTAGGGGGACAAAATTATACAAAGGATAAAGAAGTTGAGTAGCACCAAGATCCTACCCATTTGTAAAAGAGATTATGGTTGCAAAAGTGCTTCTTATCGATAAGGAAAATAAAGCCACAAAAGGTCCCTAGATGAGCAAGTATAGTGAAACCTGCCAAGGTGAGTGATAAAAATTATAGAAAGAAAAATTATACAGGTCTCTAGGAAACGGCCAGAATTAATCGTAAAACACTTTTTCGTGCTACCTGAAGTATGCACCTTTTTTTAATCCAAATGAAAAGCTTGCCTAAGTATGCTGCAACATTGGTATTTCACCTTGTATCTGCCATTATGGTATCTCCCCTCTGTTCTGTCAAAGGATCGAGTATACCAAACACCATCCAGGACTTCTTAAAAATTCATACTGGAGAGGAAAAATTGAGCGCAGTGTCACACTCCATGTTACGCCATCTCCAGCACCCACAGCAGCCGAAAGGAAGCCATCCTGCACCATTGCTGGTAACATCTGCATGGCCACAAAGAGGTAATGGCTTCATCAGGATCCGAGCTCACACCAAGTGAAGATGCTGCTTTTTCACACTAAAGTGACAACTCTTTTGAGGTATGAAAGGTATTAACAAACGAATTCCTACTCAAAGGGACCAACAGAACATGAAGAACCCAGGGCAAAAAAAGGATTCAGCAAATGAACACAGACTGAATAATTTTTAATATGTCCTCACTTTTATATGTGCAACAGTCTGAAAAGGTTCTGCTGCTATTAAATAATTGGGTTTCTTATCTTGGAGTGAACATTTCATCTTTTATATACATACAAAGAAACCCCCACCTGTTTTCTTTTTCAGAGGATGGAACAGGCAGCTTAGATGGCAATTTTAATTGAATGTGTTCAGGCTGTTGCACAAGAATAGTAGCATGTAGACCTGTGCCTGAGAAGAAAAGGCTTTCCCCTACCACCTACACCTTTACTTCATTACAAATATCCCTGCTGGTTCACGCAACTCAGCTCCAAGTTTGACACTTGCAACATGTCTAGAGGCAGGAATTGAAGCAGAAGCATATAAATTCTAGCAGCATTCAGTATGTTAATTGCTATTGCTTATTCACATTCCATACAGGGCCAATACACCTGCTGAAATGCTTGAACAGCATACCATTATTTTTTTGTGTCTGTGCATATGTGCATTTCTAAATACACATGTATAATTTTACCCATATAGATGTACACACAATGACTAGAAATGAAATTGCTGTCAAACATGCTAGACATGCTTCTCCCTGTACAAAAAAGAGGGAGAAGCATAGTTATGTTTGTGCTAAAATGACTACTGTTTGCAACCTCTATGCCAAAACAGAGAATTCAGAGTCTTCATACAATAACTTGATTCTTGTACAACAGTACACTTAGAGAACTCAAATGACATGGTAAGATGACTACCCTAGCAGCATAAGCCAGAAAAATGGTGCAATAACTGGCATGTGTCCATTCATATGGGAACGTGTAAGCATGTGCAGTCTAACAAAGCTACTGAGCTAAGTCCTCTATATTTTAATGCAAAGGATTCTTAACATCTTTTAATATGTTAAAATACAAGACAGAAAGGGTGAGCTGAAATCTGTCACTCTGAATACAGCTACTGAATACAGCATCCCTAGGAAGGAGACTAGAAGCTATTGCTAAAGCAAAGCCCTGATTAAGGCTCTCAGCACCTATGGAAGCTCATTGCATCCCACAAATACACAGAGCGAAGATCCACACTACCCCCACACGTGCAGGCAGCGCCATCAGTGACTATGCCTCACCCCAGAGCACAACCTGACGGAAAGCATTTCAGAGAATTAAAAATCCCCAGTGCAAGGTTTAAATTACATAAATTATCTACCAAAGCATGCAGACACTGCATATTAAACCAGTCTTAATCACGATCCTAATCTCAAGGAAGCAGGACAGAGTATCACGAGACCCTTATTAAAACTGCAAATGATTTCAGTGGGAGTTTGTCCTGAACGAAAACACGATCCTACAACTGCAGAAACAGAGAAAGAGGAAAAATACCTATCAAGGAAAAGGTGGTGGAACTAGGAATCACAGCTTCAACATATAATTAATTATGATACTAAAACACAGAAGCTATTTAAATGTGAAAAATGTTAAAATAATGTCATTTGATATTCACTTATTTTCCTCACACCGTAATTTACCTTTCTCAAATGGGTGAAATGGTTTGCTTTCTGTGCTCTTGCAGTGCAATATTGCTTCATTCAGTTAGCAAAACATTTCAATTTTCAAATTATGTTTTGCCTTTGATTCCCAGAAATTATTTCTTTTCCATATCAGCCATAAGTAAACCAACCGTCATCCCCCTTCCCCCCCAATAAACAAGCAAAAGTATAAATATAAAAATCAGATAATCTGAATTTCACAAAGCAAGCAGCAAGAGAACAGAAAAAAACAAAAACAAAAGCACTAGGCAATGAAGAGTTGCTTGAGTATTTCTGAAAACCTCTGAAGTTTTTACTAGTTCAGTATTTATGGCCTGTTAAATAATTAGACATACAAGATCTTCACATGCTCAACTTTAATTTTCCTGCTATTCTCTCCTATTGAAATAACTGCGAGATTAATTATAGCCATAAAAAAAGCAGCATTTTATGACCATTCCTGTTTATGAACTGCATGAACACATTAGACCAATAGGAAAAATATTTAAATGCCAGCGTTTAAATCTTTGTAGCAGTCAACTAGCAAAAGCTCAAAGTTGATCTGAGGTACAGGAACACTGCAAATGTCAGAGCTTGCAATGGTACATGAAAAAGTGACTTTCTTGCAAGGTAACATTACTTAAGAAAAGAATAATAAAAGCATCAGAAGAGACCTGACTGGTATTTTCTGTTGGTTTTCCTATTGGACTCAGCTGTCTGAAAAGGTCACTTCTGAGATATAAGCTCTAACCACCTTCCCTTAAAGCAAAACCACATTTTGTTTTGAACAGGTATTACTTAAAACTTTTTAGCACTGGTAGAATTGTAGCACAATCATTACATACCCTAAATTCATTTACATCTCTAGGTAAGTAAAATGCTGAGACCACCACAGCCATGTAATCGTCAAAAACGAGATGTAATTCACTGCCCGTGAGCCACAGATAAAGTTATCCCACTACTAGGGATAAACAAATTGGCTTTTAGTTCCCCGAATTTCCTTTGATGTAAAAGGATAATTTCACACTTCAAGAAAAGGAACAGGATGCAGGAAAACCTGGATTTGGTTCCTTACCCTGTCAAAAACTTCTTGCGTTAGTCCCTACAGTTTTGTGTCCTTTGGGATACTGAGGTCAATTTGGCGTTGCTCAACAAGGACACCTGGGGCATTCAAAGCCATTACAGTGGTTAAGGAACCAGAGGCACTTGGGAAGCAAGTATACACTGGCTGAGATAGGATTATTAGATCAGGAGTAAAGGTACATTTGTGAGAATTTGAAGAGTTATATACACTTAGGCTAAAAAGGACTTTTAAAAATCTGCACTGGACTATAAGCCATGATCCATAGGGAACTACTAGTCTGCTAACAGGCCTCAACAAGTCTTGTCCATCTCTAGTGTACTGTTAAAACACTTCCATGGAAAGGAGTTTTCAAGAGTCTGGAACCCTCTGCTGAGTAGACCTGGAAGCTAAGTAGCATACTAAAGACACAAAAATGAATCAATTCTTAAGTTACAGAATAATAGAATATCCTGAGTTGGAAGGGACCCACAAGGATCATTGAGTCCAACTCCTGTCCCTGCATAGCACAACCCCAAAAATCATACCATATCTCTGAGGGTGTTGTCCAATTGCTTCTTGAATGTTGTCAGGCTCGGCACCGTGACTACCTCTGGGGGGAGCTTGTTCCAATGCTCCACTACCCTTTGGGTGAAGAACCTTTTCCTAATGTCCAACCTTATATTTTGCATGTGGTAAAGGTTTGACAGAGGTGAGTGAACAATGAAAAAAAAAAAAAAAAAAAGTATCTTGGTTGTAGAATTGTGTCATTTCCAATCATCTGACAAAATAATTGGAAATGAGAGACTACATACAAGGAGAGGTTGAGGGAACAGCACTTCTTCAGCCATCAGAAGAGAAGGCTAAAGGAAGATTTTATTGCTGCCTTCAATTACAAAATGGGAGGGATGAGAGAAGATGGAGCCAGAGTGTTCTCAGAGGTCCACAGTGCCAGGACGGGGGGTGACAGACATGCTGCAACAAAGAAAAGTCTGGCAAGATAGAGGGGTTTTTTTCACTAATAAGGGTGGTCAAACATGAGGACAGGGTCCACTTTGAGCAGGGGATTGGACTAGATGACCCGCAGAGGTCCCTTCTATCTTAAATTATTCCATGACTTCACAGAGGGATGATCATGGGCTGTATTCATTTTATTCTGTCTCAATAAATTTGATCATATTGACAAATCAAAGCTTTCATCATTAGCTCTACAAACCAGTCTGGGCATCTGGAAAATGAGATTGCCTCTTTTGTGCCTTGTCACTGGGAGGATCCTGTAGCTCTAGAAATGTTTCCACATACTGTACCTTGTCCCATATTTGTTTTACAGATGCGGTCCTCAGTGGCTGTAATCCAGCAGTACTCCCAACGGCCCACCAGGGACAGTGACAGGGGGACAATTGCAGGGGGCCAATGACAAGACTAGCGAAACTGCTCTATTTTATGCTTTTATAATAGCCAGTTAGTGTAGTGGGAGAGTTGTTAAAATGCACACCCGTATATCTGACATTAACATCACCTTACTCAATTCCCTGAATGATCTGTAACAAATTAATCCAACAGAATGGTCTTTAATTTACATGTTCCACTGCATTTACAATCCCCCACCATCTTATCATATATATACAAACAGATCTGCTCTTAATGTTGGGGGGAAAAAATTGAGAAAAAACCCAAACAACCCTCTCTGTTACTGCCCTAGGTCCTAAAACCTGGTATCTGGCTGTGCATCGCTGATTTAGCCTAGTTTTTTCTTTTGCTACTTGAAGTTCAATGTCCCAGTGTATGTGATGCCCTGAATGAGACAGTCCACCCTTCTCCAGGATAAATTTCCCAAGGCCAGGGAACAGTTTATTAAGTCACTTTCCACAAAAGCGCAGTAATGTCACCAAACTCACTCAGTCATGCAGGAGATTTGTATCAAAGAAGAATAATAGAGATGTAATATCCTTTGGGGTGAATGGAGAGCTAGGAGAGGACTGTGCATTGGGGGGGTGAGCAATACCATCAACGCTACCAACAGTTATAGAATTTTGCATTTGGGCAACTTAATAGAAAATGAGGACAGAACTCACCACCACTGTGACAGATCAGCATACACAGCAGCAGCACACAAAGTGCCTAGGACCATGGAAAATACCCATTAAAAATATAACTGTCAAGTTTGTATAAATCTCCCTGAACAACTCATGACATGTACTTCAAAATAAAAAGGACTGCATGAACTGGTACTGTATTTCAAACCAACATTCAGGGTTTGATTTTATATTCCATTTCCATTTAAAAATCTATTTCCAGGACTGCTGCTTATTAAACCTGCCCTATTAAATCATTCCCCTATTAAATGCAATATGAATTCAGGTTTCCCTTTCTCTTTTTCTTCCTTATAACACCCTACATACCTTTCTGTATAATAATTTTTGCTCTTAACTAGGAGAATGTCACATATCTGATAAAGAAATAAGTGGTGAGTTTATGCTGCCTGCATTCCTCGATCTCATTATATATACAGTGTCCTAAGGCAAGAGTTTGCCAGCTTAGATTTTCACTTGCTCTATCCCTTTAATTTGTGTTCCCATCAGTGCTGTTACTGTTTGCTAGCATTTGTTTTTATTTTTCTCTAGAGATTTTTTGTTTAAGTCACTGGTTAAATAATCAAAATACTTCAGAGGGAAACTTAAAATTTCCTTCTTGTAAAATAGGAGAATAATTCAGTACCTGCACTGGAACAGCATTAGGTGGATAACATTCATTTTGCTAGAGGTCTCTGTTAGCTCAGTAAGAAAAACAACTTCCCTTCCCCCTCTCTCAGCTTCAAGAAAGTGGATAGGAAAATTGTGACGAATCTTTTCATATGCATAAGCAAAGCCCGTGTATATCAGCAGCAGCTGCACCACAGCTCTAGGGTGATCACCAAGCCACACTGGGTTGCTTTTAGTGAGAGCAATGAAAAATAAGTCTGGGGCTCTGGCCATGGTGGGCTCTCCAGTGGGACAGCACATATAGACTACCGAAGATCTCCTGCAGCTGGCAGAAGCATGCTGCTGTATAACCTTGCAGTGAACAATTGTAAAATCCTCAGCTTTTGAGCCTACTTCTGAGGTCAAAAATATTTTCTGCATCTCAAAACAGCTGCTGGTTAGGTACGTGGGAGTTGCAGGCATCAGGCTGATAGAGGCACTAACTCTACTCCCACTACTTCCAGATACTTTGCTATCCTTTTTAATGATTTGTGAGGAGCTCCTTGCATACTAACAAGCTGGCATGATGACGATGAAATCCATTATCATTTCAGAGCACCTTCCAGCAACAGCAGTTTTGCACCCACTCTAGGCTCTCCCTCACGGCAGGCAGGGAGAAGCAGCAATGGCTGATGTCAAACAAGAGGACAAGCCTCCTCTCTCCCCCAGCTATTTTCTTGGCATGTATCCTGCAAGATCAAAGTGGTTCATCTGCTTTACGTACAAGCAGCCAACCTTGTTCAGGCCATTGCTGAATCTAAAAAGGCTTTGTCAAGGAAGGTGAGCCTGGAAGTTGGCATGAGCAAGTACTAACTTCCCCTTCCCCACCAGGAGCACTGCTGCAGCACAGCTAAATGGTGTTTCTTTGTTGCCTCTCACCCACCATCCCATTTCTTTTCATTTATTAACTATGTTTCTCAAAATAAGTTTCTTCTCTTCAATATTAAATTCCTCCTCCCTCTTCTGCCTCCCCCAGCTTCAATCAACCCAACTTCTTAAATTGTGAATTTGGTCCCTTCTGCCCCTTGTGGATAGCACTAATTTCTGAGTTCACATGGTTTTGCTTCTGTTGATTTAGGGGCTCATTCTGCTTCCACACAGAAACAAATATAATAAAGCACACCTGCCCCCCCAAAGTGACAGTATTTCTGATGATGCCTTCAGAGAGAACAGATCCAGCTCACAAGACGCCACTGAACAGATCAGCTCACAGAAAAGGGGGACACATTTCTTTGAAACCTTAATATAAATTAAATGAGACAAAAAAAATTCAGCAGCCAGATAATAGTACTCAAAAACTGACATATGGCAGAATACTGAGGTTTAGTGGTGACACTCACATGTTACATGAATAATTCACTTGGACAAACCTATGGATGTGAGAGCATGTTCAGGTTAAGGATCTGGGTTGAAGAAAAACGAAGAAATATAACCAGTTTCTTATTCGTAATGACCCATTTAAAACCAAAACCCTGGACAACTATCTTCTCCAAAAGCAGCCCATGCTAGAAATCAACCTTCAACTAGCACCAAAACCCACAACAGGGAGAAGTCCTATAGATCTCATCAGTTGAGAATTCAATGGGACTCGAAAGATACCCCTACAGCTACCACTGCCAGCCACATTCAGCAGCTTGAAGAAAACACAGTTTAAAAAAAAAATAAAAAAAATTGCATGAATAGCAGAAAAGACCCCAGACATCACAGGGCCAACAGAAGTCAGGCCAGCTGTGATGCTGTCTTACCTATCTGACAGGACACAGGTCATGCTGTCCTGAACACCCGGGGATGGGTAACATATCCCTAGAGAGGATATTGTTAAGTACAAAGCTGAGCAACTTCAGTGATCTGGCAAACAGAAAAAGTGAAGTACTGTTTCAGTTTTGCAGCAGCATTATCTTAAAAAAAAAAAAAAAAAAAAAAAAAAAAAAAAGAAAAGAGAGAGAGACCACAAACTGTTACCATTAGCCAAGCATTAGAGATGAGGACACAACATCCCTAACTACCAATAAGAGAGCACAATATATATTTAAAACCACGCCACAAAAAAAATTCAGAAAATAAAAAGCCATTTAGCAGACAGCAAGATGCTGAGAGAAACGGCCTTGTTTTCATCATTTTCTAAGCTGGAAATACTCCTAAAATGCAACAGTCAGCATTATCAATGCTCTTAACCTCCCTAGCTTGAATGGACTATGGACAGTGTCCCAATGTTGCATTAACTGAGGAATAACCCTAGATCCTGCTAGAGGTGCTGGCAATTATGTGGCCTGTCTGAAAGCAATTGCTTTTGTAAAGCAGTTCGATCTTGCCAGAGGTGAGAAATCTCCATTTCCCAACTTGCCCCTTCCCTAGGGAAACTTCACAGTGCACGCTCCTCCAAAGGGCTCTGCTGCATTTCTAAACAGGAAAATGAGACAGTCATAGGGGCCTGCAGTCATTCCTCAGCCACAGGGAGAAAGTTCAGCCTTGTTTTCATTAGAGAAAAAGAAGATGGGACTGGAGGGAGGGACCACACAAGAATGTCCAGCTATACATTTTGCCTCTCACTATGTTTTCTGTCTGTCATTACAGCCTCTTCTTTGCCCTTAAATAACATTTATACACACACAGAGCTGTGCCTTTTACGTTAAGCGTACAAATTAAAAGCAAAGCCTAACACTCCAGTTTCTTTTTTAATAGTCCACCAGGTTTACAGCTCACTCCTGTCTTGACCAGTGGTGGTAGGAAGACCTGCAAACATATGTGAATTAACCCCACAACCAGCACTGAGCTTATGCATTAACAGGTTGATTCTGTTTCCTCACAGAGCAGATCAGATCAGCCTTTGAGATGACGTAGACTTTGACAAGGATACAAAACCTCTGGAAAGAATGGCCTTACCATGCCAATTCAAGCCTATAGCTATCAACAAGCATAAGATTAAAACTACTTGATCTTCATCTGATTAAGTGTGAACTTCAGATCTGAATAATCCTATAAAACAAGTAAAGTTCCAAAATTCTAGTTGCACACATTTTTAAGATTTAAAGGCAAGCTTTTAATTGGTACAGACAGAAAAATTAGCTTCTCTTGTAAGATAGCCACAAGTCAGACATAGGCTTGTATCAAGTATCCTGTGAACATTGAGACACAAGTTCATGCATCCACCACACAAAAATTGATGTATTTTGGCTAAAACTCATAACAAAACCTAAATATCTTATGCTGAAGCAAAGCATAGTAAATTTGCTCGAGACAGCTATAAACAAAATATGACAAAGTTATAGGCCACAGTCTCTGAGCTGTTTTCAAAGCCCTTGTATTTAAAAAAAAAAAAAAACAAACCACCACAAAAACAAATTAAGAATTGGTCCATACAGGTGTTGCTACTTTCACTAGGAATTCCTGATTCATCTGTTAGGCATATACTACAGAATGGGAACAAACTTCTTCCTGTGTCAAAGTGACACTGGCCCACTCCCATTAGCAGCAGGGAGACGTTTCAAGGGCCATCGATTCTTCCGAACAGAAGAACCACCACAGCAATGCAGACTTCCGTCTCTTAGAAGGTTTCAAGCGGGGGGGTGTGGGGGTGAGAATCACACAAACCTGAACAAATTACTTTCCTTTCAGGATGGCAGTCCCGTACTGTAACAAATCAGAGGCTCAGATCAAGTCTCTTTTGTGATACTTTAGTTTTAAGGCTGATTTCCCCAGAGGATGAAATAAGTGGGGGGGAAAAATGGAAGGTGAAATGGATAGAAAAGGAATGGAAGATGATTAAGAGAAATCATCAGGGATCTTAGTGCTGCATGGCCTATACACAGTCCATGCTATGGCCTCTGGCAAGAGATTTACAGACAGAGACTGAAGGGAATGGAGCTGCTTAGTTATTCAGCCCCCCTCCAGGCAATCAGGCAGTGGAAGTAGCATTAATAAGATCACTTTTGACTAAGGAGGATGCAGGGTGAAAGACCAACACATACCGTACATAAATATGCTAATGTAGTTACTGAAGTAATTTTTTCTGTACCCTGTATATGGCTGCAAAAATGATTCCATTCATTTCATGCAAGAGAAGCGCATTCATCTTTCTTAATTAGGGAGAAAGTAGGACTGGTAGTGGGCTTAAAAATAAAAGTATGGTTAATTTTGAAGTCCTCTATGTGCCCCATTCTGGTGAAATCTGATAAAATACTTCCTCCAACACTGCTTCTGACTCATGGGAACATATTTGTGAAGTACATAACTGGAAATTCAATAGAACGGCTTGTACTAGTTTCCCTGGTCTGTCCAAGAACAAATCTGCAGACATAAGCAAGCACACAAATAGAAGTCTACATATTATAGTGTTATCATAAAAACATCCCTGGGATTCCCTTCAACTCAACATCAGACAACCCTTCACAGTTCTAGAACAATGGAGCATGAATGGACCTCCTCAGAGAGTCAAAAGAACAAGATAAAATGTGCTATGTGAAAATCAAGCATGTCCTTTTACTTACTGAATCAATGGGTTTTTAAAAGGTGTTACCTGCAGTTAACATCTGTCATACTTACTCTCAGCTTTAGTTATTTTACATTGCTCATCTTTCATCTGCTACCTTTTTCTCCATTTGTTCTCGAAGGCAAAGAAAAAAAAAAAAATTGAGCAATACTCTAACATTGCAAAGTTCCTCTGTAATAACAGAAGTGCCATCTGCAGTGACGATAAATCCCAATATGCTACCATGCAAAATGCTGCAAATCTGAGTTTCCAAAAGGCCTGATCCTAGGTGAGTATGAGTCTTTGTGCACTGCTGCTGATCATGAGCCCTACAACCAGATAAACCGTAACAGAGCTATAGATGTTTTCAATTCCATTACAGACAGAAATACACACTAGATAGTGCTGCCTGTATCATAGTCTGGAAAAATAGTACATTTGAAAGTTTGAAAACCAGCTGATTTGAATGACCTGAATCTTTTGTGTCTTTACTTTCTGCTCTAACAGAAGCAAAAGTTGACAGAACATCCTGCAAGTGCTGGGAATAACACCTCCAGTTTCTCTATGCATTGATAAAACAACATGTCTGAGAAACACCACTTTTTTGTGCTACTCACTGCATGCTGCTTCTGATTCATCTGACCCATCAGGACATTCTTCTTCACCATCACACTTCCACCTTGCTGGGATGCAGTGGCCGTTGTCACAAGTGAAATCTGACTCAGCACAAGTTTTCTTTGCTGCAAGGGGAAAAAAAAAAAAAAAAAAAAGTACTCAGCATGAATATAAGCAGTGCAGAAGACCTCCATTGCATCCAGTCCCACTAAGGATGATACCGATTATCCCTCCATTATTTAACATGGATTCACTCTTTTTCAAAATAATTTTCTAATGCTTTTACTACAAAAAGCTGCTGCCTACATGGAACTGAAAGTGTGCCACATGATTTAAAGACAGGTAAGACAAACAAGTCTCACCTTTCCAGTACTATAATCTGAGTAATAATGCTTTTATCTATGCAATCTATTCATGGCTTTTTAGTACATCTGTCACTATAGTAGATGATCATAAAGCACCCCTCCAAACACTAAAAATAATTTCATTAAATGTCAACCACTCCGTGCTCTTTGCTTTGCTTGCATTAATCTAGGGCTTGAAAGAGATGCAAGACATGAACTCAAGCAATTAATTGGTCTGTTCCTCTGTGCCAGTGGCACAGCACAACCAGTGCCCTGTAATACAAATCAGCATCTTCCCACTGCAGCAGAAAGTAATCTATAGATACCTGGCCCCTTTGGTCTTTGGCCTCAGTGTCAATGTGATCACCAGTCATTCACTGCTTTTGCGATGGTGACTTTAGCAGCTTTTCTGCTAGGAATTGGACTGAACAGCCACACCGCGAGAGTCATGAGCAATGGCTCAGTCTCAGTGTTACCACCCTTGAAGTGCAAGACTCTGTGGCTAACTAGTATCTACCTTTGTTAGCGATCAATTTACATAGTGGTGGTGGAGAGATTTGTTTCTTCCCTCTGCAAAGCTGCTCACAACCTAATAGGATCACAGGAAAATTCAGGTAGTAAAGGGCCTCAGAGGTCATCAAATCCAACCTCCTGCCCAAGACAGGGTCAGCTCTGAGGTCAGACTAGGTTACTCTAGGTTTTATCCAGTCTGGTCTTAAAAACTCTCAAGATGGGGACAGTGCAGCCTCCCTAGGCAATCTGTTCCACTGCTTAGCTGCCCTCACAATGAGGTTTGAGCTTGATAGCTATTCCCTGATATAAGTCACGTGCACACATTGCTACATCAATATTTCTTCCAGCAAACATTTTCAAAGCATTAAATACAACAAATAAGCTTCCAGGGTTTGAATTTTTTTTTTACCCCCTTTCTTTTTTTCTTATGTGAGCTGCTGTCAGGGAGGGAACCATGTTAAATATCAGTCATGTGCCCACACAGGAAACAAGGAGCATTACTGTGTGAGGTGCTGGAGAGGTCTACATGGCCGAAACCAAGTACTCATGTTCTAATACACAAACCGTGCAGCTTCCCTGAACAGGCATCCAGCAGGAAAACACTGCAAAGCATCACTAAGCAGCTGTACAATCTCTCAGGACACACTTTATAAAGAGAGCGTACATTTATTCCCCTTCTGTTGCTTAATGAGCCAGATTCTGAAAAGGACAATTTTCTCTTCAGTCATTCAGAACCAGATATTATGAACTAATACAGGAAAAAAAACCCCACCCCACATAGGCCAAGAGTTTTACAAGAGACCAGTCATACTAAGAATCACACCCGTTATCAGAGCGAACAGACCTTCTCCTGAACATCTCTGGTTAGAAAACCAAAACGTGTGAAATTGGCTATCGAGCGTCACTTCATTCATTTAATAAAAGTTTGATTTAATTAATCTGATGTATTTAATGGTCAGAAACTCTGACCAGATACAGATGGGATATACAAGCATAAGCGAAGTTGAAGCATTCCCCTGCTCGCTATGAAGCTGACTAGGTAAAATCTTGGTATCTGCTGTTAGGGGAAGGTTATGGCATCTACAAACGAAACAATCACGTCTTCATCCAGAAAGCAGAGACTAGTATAATACTGGAGACATAAGAAACTTAATTTTTAAAGTGTATTTAGTTTTATACTAACTCTCTCAATGTCCTAATGTCTTGCTTTCCATATGAAAACTGTCCTTTGACTCATTTTCTAGAGATCCAGACAGCAACACAACTACTTTTCCACCTCAAAATAAACCTCTCCTTTTTCCGTCAGTCTAACACTCAGATCGCTGTCATTTCCGGGACATGTGGACGCAAGCACGAGTGAGGGGGTCCGCCACAGAAAGGAGCGTAACAGGCATTCCCTTCAACATGGCCAACCTGCTCACAGCAGATGGTGGCACCGATTGCTTTGTTCCCCTGACGCTGCTCTTCTGCAATGCAATTAATAGATTGCCAGGATTCACAAAAGGGGGAGAAAAGCATTACTGACAGTCCCGGGGCATCATTTGGAAGGTGTTAATGTGCTCCCCGAGCGCAGCCCCTCTTCGCAAAATGAAGTTGGGCACAACCGCTCATCAGCAGTGGCGTAACCAAAAAGCGTCACCCCGAAGGTGCAACATGCCCACCCGAAGGTCCAACAATCCCGTGCCAGATAAATCAGCAGAATACAAATGCATTTGGTCCTTTGTTTGAATCTAAGCTGTCTAATCTCTTAAAGGAGTAGGATTAAGGGAGGGGGAGCTCAAACCTTCATATGATTATTATATTTACTATTTTTTCTTCTACTGTTTCTGCTTTTTAATATTTCTATTTTATATACTATATTTTATTTATGATTATTTTTTACTACTAGTACTTTCTAACACATTGGGTCATGGCTCTGCAGACCGTCTTAATACCAATAAACTCTGCTTTGTGTTGCAAACAGCAACCCAGATTATTCAAACTGTAAGAATACTAAAGCACTGTCTCATTTCTCACCTCTAATGCAAGACTAGAATCACTTTATTTCCAACCAGATTCACCTTCTGGCACTCAATCGTCATTTCTCTGGGATCACAACACAGGCAGGGAGCAGTTAATTAAAATATCAGCTCTCTGTCTTTTTCTTCCTTTTTCTTTTTCAAGTCCGATAACCTTCTCTATTAATCTCCCATGTTATACACCTTTCTTCTATCAATTCTCTATTAAAAATTCATTGAGGCTCACACCATAAATTGTCAGTGGTGCATTAAAATGTAAAATAAATAAATACATCCCTTTTAGACAATGGCGAGGACACAGCTTCATTTTATGGTTTCACATGGCTCAGAAATAGCCAAGCAAAATTAATTGTTCCCCTGAGATCCATTTCCTTCGCCGTAAGCAGCCCAAGCAGCTCCGCTCACATGTGTCTTCAAAATGAACATAAACAAACAAGAGTAAGTAGTCACAGCATCCCTGTGCCTCTGCTCCTTGGGGGGCAAACTGATACCTGGAACAAGAAAAGAGAAGGCTACTGAGGCGTACACAGAGCCTTTCATCTTTTCCCCCGCTTGGATGCAGAGTGACACCAAAGGGACTGCCTTTCTTTTGACTCTTGCTTGATTTGCCTTTGGTACCTGCTTTTCCTTTCTCACATCTGCAGCTGGACAGATATGTCAGAAACTCCAGGGTGGAAGTCAGTGCCTGTGCGACCATGGGGCTCAGCTCCCATGGGCAATGAGCTCTGGTTTGGGCAACATTCCAAAGGAAGGCTTGGTCAAAGGAAGTCATTCCTGCCTCTCTTCTCCCAGGAAGAAAGGTAAGGGGGGAAATGAAGGTTTCAACTTTATCCAGCCATGACAGAAAAATACCTTAACACACTGAATTTTAAACTAAACTGTATCAAACCAACATGGACCTTCATTTTGCAAAACGTCCTTTTCCTTTCTATTACTCACATCTCGTATCCTGAATTGCAAGTAAGGATTCAGCGTTCATCCCTGCAGCAGATTAGAAGCAGAGAACGCAGGAAGACTGGTTTAGAATATGAACATTTATAGAGGGAATTCATAAAAAAGCAATCACTAGGGATATGTATAATTAGACTGGAGGAAATAAATATATACTGAAAGGAACGAATCTTGTACTGGCTAGGAGCAGGGACTGGATGATCTAAATGTGATGTCTAACTTCCAAAAATACCTCTCCCTGAAAGGTCAAATCCCTGACCCTAAAGCCAAAGAGGTATTATAACCTAACTGAAGGGTCAAGGATTTATTCTTTCTTCCTCTTTCTAATAAAACCCAACATCCTCCTATCACCCGCACAAGCCCTTAGTCACTTCATTTAACCTCACTTAACTTTTGCTTCAGTTCTGGGGGCTTTATAGGACAGGAACATCTTTACAGTTACTCCTTATGAGATATCAGGCCCTCTGTGATCAAATTTCCAGTTCATGCCTCTTGCTTATTCCTATTTTGCACATCTGCAATACTAAGCAATACATCACACTACAATAGTTTCATATTTTGCTACTCCTAATTTTTCCAAACCAACACAGCTGAAGTGCAGACTGAACTTCTTTCCTCTCTTATCATCAACAGTTCTGTGAGCAAAGCTGTAGTTGTTCAACAGCAGCGGTGATATAAAAGCACATAGAAAAGCACATTTTCCAACTATAACTTGCCTGTCAAGGACAGGTAATACAAAGATTCCCCCCCACCACCCCGAACCCCTATGTAGTAATAACAGACTCTAAACACGGGATTTTTAAGGGTTTTGTTCAATCTCTGGGTTGTACATCCAAACAGAAAACCAGACTGATGAGAGCATCCTCGAGCGTTAACCCACAAAGACCCCACAGACTGTGCTCTCTTCCCATTTTCCCCCCACCAGTAACTGCTGGCCAATCTCCACCAATTCTGAAAGGGGAGAATGATGTGAAAAATAAGCGTACTCCTACAAGTTTCATAAAATCAGTAGCTGAACAGAGAACAATCAAAATTACAGCTCCGCAGAGGGAGATGAGGGCAAAAAGTAGCCACTGGGCCAGTCTGTGGCACGTCCTGCCAGCCATCTGGGTCTGCGCAGCTTCTGCATCTCATACCCAAGATAGGTTTATTGCAGAAGGAAGAAAGCAATTAGGGATTTTAAAAAAAAAAAAAAAAAAAAAAAAGCAAAAGACCAAAAACCCCAGACACTAAAACCATTAAAAACTTTGGTTTCATTTGTTACAGTACTCTCATTCCTTTACACAGATCCTGCTCCTATTTTAACTTCTGAATCAACACCAGACCTCCCGTCAAACTGTATATCTGTTCTCATTTGCAGTGAGTATTCAGCCTTCTTGTGGAAACTAGTTTCAAGTCACTGTAGAAATAAAATTAAATAAAGTAAAAGGCCATATAATGAAAGTTTTGCTGTGATCCTTCTTCAGCTGTAAAATAGCACAATCCTGTAGGACGTGAGAATGGGAAGATGATGGTAGGCCAGAAAGAGAAATTGAAATTCATAAAACACAGTTTCATTTCATGCTGGGAGACTTCAATGGTGACTTTGATCAGTGGCTTATCAGAGCCACTGACAAGACTCCATACGAGAAGAAGAAAAGTAGCATCACATGAGTTCAGGAGCTTAACACAGACCGTCGCCATCGCTCAGCCCCAAGAGGTACCAACGGCAGCTTGAAGTGTAACACTGGCCACAACCTAGCTTTTCCCAGAACAAAATATATCATTATTATGGCTCACTCTGCACTTCTTAAGGACCTCAATTAATCCAGTCTCACAGCGAGCAAAATTCACCCTAGTTGAACCATTTGCTTGGCGCAATGAGGCTTTCTGTTTACCAAGAGAAAAGGTGGGGGCTGGGCTCACTATTCAGCTCTTGAGAGAGATTCTGGGCTATGCAAAACTTGACAGCAAGTAAGTATCTTCAGTTTATAACCTCAGTCAACTCCTGATCGCAAACACAGCCAACATGACATTGCAGATGCCCCCCCCCAAACAAAATTTCCCAGCAATACGAGAAAGCAAATTGGTTTTTGATTTTTACTAAATTTGAAGCTATGTTCAGTGCAAACTTGATATATACTCCCAAGCACAGAAAACTCTTGGAGCAGGAGATTGAGCCCTAACCACGCACTTCATCAGCATCTCTGCCCTTCAAAAAAAAGTCTGTGCATTGATCGCAAATCCTTTGGCCAGGTTATATACCCAAAGGATGTGTTAGTCCTCTTAAGGAGATTTGGAAACCCTGACCTTCACCTGACAATACTGCAGCCCGAGTACTCTCAATTCCTGCTGTGGACTAAGGTGGTATCGATTATGCAAAGGAGGAAGCGTAACAGGGAGCGTAGGACAATCCACCCCGGTGTGGTTTCCTGGTCACAGCAGGTGGGCAAACAGCGCTCCATCCCTGGCCATGCCCAGCCACCCCTGCTTTAGGCACCCGAACACCGCATGTTGGGAGCCCGATCCCACCAGCAGCACCTCTGTCAGGGCTATGGGGTCAGCTGCAGTCAGCCCCTCGCGGCCAAATCCTTGGCATAGGAAATCCCAAGAACATGTTGTTTTGCAGCTACAAAATGGCAACAGATAAGATCTGAGAGTTGAAATGTCAGGAAATCCTAGTGGATGTGGACTGTTGAGTTCTTCTAATTTTCAAACAACTAAGGACACCTTGAAGTAATGAAAGGGAATATTTAACCACTCTCTGAATCTGGCCACTTTTTTTGATGCTGCCATCTCAGCAGGCAATTACATTTATAAAGCAAGATTAATCAGATCACCTCAAATGGCCAGTGCTCACACACAGACCGCAGTCCCTTTGATATTCCACCAGAAATACATTTTAAAGAAACTTCTCCCCAAGATCCTCTGAACCAGCCCCAGAAAACAACACCCGATTGACAGAAGCCTAGTCAGAGGATTTGTGACTGCTTGAAGCTGCTATTATAGTAACCAAAACATGCAGCTGCTGAGCCTAAACTAGCCCCTCTGATCAATCAAATCAAATCAATTAAATTAAAAGGAGGAAAAGAGATGTCACCTGTGATTTTTCATTAGTACCTCTGTGCATTTTAAATGGTAATATGTGTAAGCCTCCTATTTAGAATTATTTAAATACATTTTCATGTTTAACACTGACTTTAACATGAGGAAAATGGCAGCACCTAATTGCAAGCTATGCAAAGCTGTGGAAAAACATAGAATGCTGAAATAGCATTTTGTTCTCATGTATGAAATTCAAGTGACTTCAACTAACAAATACGTCTTCATCGCTAAATTTACTCATGTAATCAAGGCAAAATGGAACAAAATTTTTCCCCAACCTGTCCTCAGGTTGCTGCTGCCATTTCAGACTTCAAGAAGGAGCTGTACACTCAAAAGGTGGTCTGTTTTTTGCCAAATATACAAGTTGGTCTAACGAATGCAGCATTTGTCCCTACAAACCATGCTTTACCAGTAGGAAAAGCAGGAATCCCAGAAGAGAATTAAAGGCCAAAATGACCACTTGGACTGGCGTGCTCCTTCAAGGGCATTAGAGGTCTGTAAAACATACTGCTTGGGTAATTCAAGACAAGGTCTCCTTTGGAGTTTGAAGGCTTTGGCAGAGCTCTAGGGCTTTGTCTTGCTTGGGGAGCTTCGCAGATGGGAACAGCCCGGGCAGAGAGCTCAAGCGCTGCCTTGCTTCAGAGGAACGTGCTCCACACTCCTTCGGGCAAGGCTCCCTCCAACATCTGCTCCCTTCATTTTTCCTTCAGCTTTCTCAGTTTTTTCAAGGTCCACTTGTAAAGCATCAGTGATCTTTTAAGCTGTACAAAACCAGGTTTTGTGAAAATTTTCTCATTGCTATTCTCCAGGAACCCACATCACCTCAGTGTTTAAGTCTCTGTAGTTTAAAAAAAAACAAACAACAAACCCACAAGAAAACCAACCAACGTCCCCCCCCATCCTACTTGTAAATTGGAAAATCATGTCCTTCTGCAGAGGAAGGGGGAGGAAGGGACAGATTTTCCTACCAGCATCTTAAATACACTCCCAGCTTTGCTCAGAAATAGGCTGACAACCCTGTCCAGCCTGCAGTCACCTCTGGATGCTACCGATCAACCTCGCAGCAATGTGGCAAGTTGGCAGGTGTGAAAAAATACCTGCCATTCAGTGTCAAAACATGCCCATCGACAAAATCTCATTGACGCCCATCCTCATACAGCAGCAACAGCAACAATGAGGCTGGCAGGTGTACAGACAAGGGCAGGTTTCAGAAAATGCAATTTTTATTACAACAAAGATTATGCAAGGTAGCAATGTACAAAAGGATTATCAGAAAGCTTGCTCCTCTTACTTAAGAGACCTGAGAACTTGAAATGTACAAGTAACGCATGTCCTCAGTTACAGGTACATGGACACAGAGACATTAAATGACATACCAAAAGTCATGCAACAAAGCTGTGGCATAGCCAAGGATATGACCCACATCTTTCAGCCCCATCTGCTTGTGTGGTATCTTAAGCCCAAGTCAAGATTTCCTCTTTATGGAAAAGAGCAGCCATCACTCTGTGGTGGAAGTTGAACATGTTTCCAGAACTCCATATTGCTGCAGTCACAACCTCTTCAAAGGATTTATTATGTTCTGAGTTTCCAGTTTGTTTCTAAACATTTCTTTGACTAAAGCTCATCTACACTGATTTTTGCTGACAGAATTGCCAGCTTTGTTTGTCTGCTCTGGGTTTTGTTTTGCTTTCTTTTAACAAGCAGCAAGACATTGTTGCAAGACACAAGCTCTTGGGTGGCACCTACATGTATGTTATTTCACAATGAAGGACATCTGCAAATTCCTCAGGAGGCACTTGACATTATTCTGTCTTTCTGTTTCTGGGAATTAAACACTAGGGGCCATGTTCTACCCTGATGAAACATCACCAAAGCCCATGAATAACTATTGTCCTCAGTGGTCTCTGTGCAAAACTGGACGCAGATGTTTTTATGACACCCTGCGTGATGTCTGCTTTCCATAGAGGTTTTATAACGCTCGCCTAAGTCAGAGTTACATGCCTCAAGGAAGCACCTACAAATACTGCTGTTCAACAGGATGGTCACAGAGATATGAAACTGTTCCTGGACAGAAACGTGAAAACAGTGAAAAACTCCCTAGACTCGGCAACTTGGGAGTGGATCACAAACATCGGACTCTTCAGCCAGGCTGATACTATGCTGCAGTCCCTGGGGCTTGAAAACTCTTGATATTCCCAAATTATTAGTGGCTATCACTCTCCACAGAGAGGTTAAACAATCGACCCCCTGTTGAAAAAAGCCAGGCTTCCTGAGGACAAAACATACTGAAGGCCATTTCTGCTAGCAAATATATTAAGGCAGAAAAGCAGAACTTGTTAATGAAGCAATTCATTAATAAAAGAAATTGTTCACGGAGCGATTTTGGTTCCCACCTACAAACATGCCTATAGCTCATCAGATAGGCACCAGGGAAACGGAACAGCCATACTTTCAGGCTGAATTTGCCTTCAGTTATTCAGAAAATGAGAAAGAGACTAAGGACACATGAATGCAGATCCTTTCACTACGTGATACTGAGAAGGGATATCAGGAAAAGGAGGGCCTTCTTACATAGTTGAAATTTCTGCTGTATTTGACGTTTTTAAGGATTATTCCTTTTTCATAGGTGGTGGTGACAAAATCTTCAAGACCAGCGGAGAGGATGGCAAAGAACATCCCCAAAGCCTGAAGGCTGCTATTTCTTGCCTGGGTTATGCTGTGGCATCGAAACATTACAACACTGGAGTTTATAGGGGAGACACCATGTTGCTGAAGTTGCCTTTCACAGCTTGGACACAACATTAAGTTCTCATTGCCTGAATTTAGTATACATACCATGAGGTTAAAGCACACCAAAGCAAAACATGGCATCTTCAGCAGAATTTCATGTCAAGTTTGCTAAAAATCTTGTTGGCCTGCAGGAGGTAAATCCAGGAGTCCCAAACTCTGTACATACCCAGTTACGATGAAGCTCCTGTCATGCTCTGGCTGCAGCTCTGTGATATACACCGTCACTGGGGTTAAAATCAGCGTGAGGCATTTCTGGCAATCCTCAACCCCTGGCTGCCCGTTTGCCGCTTCACTGCTAGAGTCTGCTCTTGCACAACTGTGTATGCGTTTTGCAGCCCAGGTCACTCAGTTGACATGGGTTACGAGAGCATAAAACATCTGCCAGGAAGCAGCAGCAATTTCACCAGTCACCTTTACCACCAAAAGCAGAGCAGTGTGATTACACACTGGGAGCCCCAAAAATTGCAGGCAAAGTCACTTCCTCTACAACTCAGCCTTAGAACAGCCAGAAGAGAAATATATACCATTTAAGCCCTGTTTTGCAGAACTTGGCATGGGTCCAGGCTGCATACTGTTACTACAACTGTGTGGAAAAACAGTAACCTGGTATTTACACCTGCAAGCGCGGTAAAACACACAGGACATTCCTATGAACAAGCATTATACGTTCCCAAAAATGTGTTAGTTGCTAACAGCCCAGGTATCTCTGACCTGTAATATAAATTACCCAAATCTAACGACACACCGGGAACTCAGCAGAACTCCATGCAAAACTCACCATCCCTAACAACCCAAATAAAAGAAAAAAAAGGAAAAAAGCAAAAGCTCTTCAGGAGTCAGGATCAATGACCTAAATCACATACTTGAATCATAGAATCATTAAGGTTGGAAAAGACCCTTAAGATCACCGAGTCCAACCGTCAACCTATCACTGCCAAGTCCACCACTAAACCATGTCCTCAAGCCCCACATCTACCTGTCTTTTAAATACCTCCAGGGATGGAGACTCAACCACTTCCCTGGGCAGCCTGTTCCAGTGCCTGACTAAAAGAGGATTGAAGACTCAATCTTCTCAGCGGCAAAAGGATGTCTTCTGTTGGTAGGAAACAGGGAGAGGGGACAAGAGAGGCGTAACAGATCTGGGATGACTGAGAAAGTATTGCTGGTTCTGGGCACAAATCCATGCGGGTGGCCAGTAGGGAAAGGAATTTGGGTTTATGCTTCTGACTGGGGCATTACATGTGTAGTAACACACCTGAGCATTCTGGTTTGCAGCTAACAGCAGGGGAAATGAAGCTGCTACTTTGCTTGGTTCTGCTGCATTATTTTTTAATTAGAAGCAACACCACATTTAATGTCACTTCTGTATGCAGTCCAGTTGCTTAATATTGGATCAATGTTTGCTCTTTGTCTCCTATTCCTAATTTAATCAATAAGTTGCAGGGTGAAAAATGCAAGAAATGCTCTATATGGTTAAAAAAACCCATATGCCATGGTTTATGGGAGGCTAAAATACAATGATTAAAATGCTCATTGCAGTGTCTTGGAAGAATGAAGAGTCAATAGCAATTAAAGGAGTGGGGATTTTTCTAATGACTTAATCCAGTGTTTTCAGCTTTATCCTCTTTTTCCATTTGCTTTGTTTTTTAGCAAAATTGTGGCATTTTTTTGGAGTAAAAATTTATTTCTAGGATTATTAGAAAAAAAGTTCCCCTTTTTGACCACGCATTCCTTGTCCTGAATTCTTTAACTGCCTCAGACACCAAAAATAGAAATGATAAATGGAAAGAAATAATCAGTATGCCACAGAAGAAAAAAAATACAGACAGAAGAGCCCTGTGCCATTATATACACTATTGAAAAGCATTATTATGTCATACCAATATGTATGGTATAGGAACCTGAATTGAATTAACCAGGTAGCAACACATCAGGAACATTCAAAATGCTAAAAAAATTTAGACCCTGGTTCTTAACGATCTTTAGACAGACCAGTGCCACAGATGTCCTTATGTATGTACCTGTGAAGATATCTTTTCTACAGCTCTGTTAGCTGCTCTGTAAAGACGACATGAATTGCATCCAATGACTAATTTGCCAGGAATCTCTCTTTTTACGACCACTGAATCAGAGCTCTGGGAATTGTAAGGGATCGCACACAAAAGCATGTTCAAAAACATCTCCAAAGCCAGCATCGTTTCAGACTGAACAGCAGGTTCATCCTCTGATCCAAGTCTGTTACGGCGGAACAGTGCCAAACAAACGTCTATTAATATTCTGCCAGGAAGCACGAGCGGATGGGCTCTTGCATTACATTAAGAGAAGCGGTCAGGTTGAGAGTTAGGCATCGTCATGCAGTTCCTCCATTCAAGCACAGACCTCTTCACCCATCATCGTGTGTTGTCAAATGCTTTTGTGCATTGCAATATTAAATACTAGTACCCTGGGGATAGGAAATGAATAGACACAACATAGAAATTATGATGCATGCAACAATACCCTTTAACCTATTAACAAGTATGACCAAGCTTACTTACTCTGAGCTCTCTAATCATCAAGGCAAGAAGACATCAGCAGCTACTGTATCACACTGACAGGGCCTTCAGTGGCAAGTGTGGTTCAAAGGTCCATAGGAACCACAAAAAGGCTTTGTCTTTTTATGTAAAGAACAAAGCTACCACGTGGCACAGCATCACACATCCAATTAGTCAGGAAAGTTAATACAGTAGAAGCAGATGGTGGAACCATGTCAACATTTTTAGTGGGCGCATTTCCCCTTACTCTCGAGTTGCTGTGAACTGAGGTCATAGGGGAGCAGCAGGCAGATTGTTGATAAGCTGGACCACACCAGGGATGAACATTACCCTTTTATCTACCTGTCTGAGGTACCCATGTACTCCCACCTCTACTGTCACAGCTCCCATCTTTCAGACACCTCCTCTCCACCACATCCCCATGCCACAGGGTAGCACCATTAACCTCACTGCACACGGAGGGAAACTGAGGCAAAGAGAGACAAACAGTCTCTAACTCTGGTTGTGCTGGGAGATGCTGACAGGGAAAGGCATTAAAAAGAACACAGCTTCTGTGTCCCTTACACTACTCATTTTGCTCATTTCTGCAGCCAAATGAAGTACCAACTTACCACCCGTACAGCACAGCTACAGGACACATCACTCCAAAGTACTTTATAGATTTGCAGAGAGTAACTGCTCCTCTGATGCTTCTCACCTGGCAGCCCTAAAGGTCGGCTAACACAGGACAGGAATGAAAGGCTTCTTGTTCACCACCAATTGCAGTGGATGCGCAGAAAACGTAAAACCCAAACCACAAGGATTGCACAAAAAAAATACAATACAGGAAATGCTATGATTCGTATGACTTTGAAGTAACAGCCCTACACACAGCCTTCAGACAAAGTCTCCTCTGCTGTTACTGTCAACCAGTTCTGCCCAATTCTCCAGCTCTGTACCTCATGGATTTCAATGGTACCCAGGTGAGGATGGCAGGAGCTTTCAGCTCTGCAAGTCATTTAATTAAAATAAAATGAACAACCAGCAGTTACTCAAACTGCACGTACGCTCCAGTCACTGCAGCTGCCGAATTCTACAGCCCTCGGTCCAATCCATTTCCTTTAAAGCTCCTGGCAACCCATTAATTAAAACACGTTATTTACAGCTTCCAGGGGCTTGAAACCATGGGATGCACTTGATGGAATTTATGCAATTATGTACAGTCAGTCCTAGCGACAGGCTCCATTCTTGTTCTTGCTCTCCTCTGCTCCCACACTCAGCCTTTTCCTTCCCCGCGGCTTGTCCACGCGGTGCCGTTCGGCCTGGGCCTGCCACGGCACGATCGGCTGCCATGGAAATGAGCAGGAGGCAACAAAGGAACTGCGAGTCTCTCGCTGGAGATGGAGGAGTTGCAAGGCAATAGCGCAGGAAAGCCAAGACAAAGAGAAACCAATTTGCCTGCTGCCTCTAAACACAAACAACCCTCCCCCTTTGTGCAAGATGTTGATGAATAGAGTTTTCCCCTGGTTTAGAAAACCAAGCCCCTTCCAACCAAATGGAACGAGCCCAAATGGATGGAGCATCCTGCCTTCGGTCCTATGCAGCAGTCCATCCGTTAGTGCTTTGTGGCAAAACATCAGTAATGAGGTGATTCACAGCCAAAAGCAAACCCGGAGGATGTATAGTTTAATTTACTTAATAAGGAATCCCCATGTTACTCATAAAGCAGCATCAGCTGCAGACAGATCTTCTCTACTTTCAGAAAGAGTTTTTCTTTTTTTACTCCATTATTAAGTAGTCACGCTCATCAGCAATTCCCTTGACTTTGTAAGAAAAAAGCATTTTAAAACATACATTAGAAGGTATGACTGACAAGCATAACAAAGTCTACTGTGTCTTTGAACCGATTTCCAAAAGCTTTTTATGAGAATAAAGAGAAAATAAAGTTCTACGGAACCGTGAACTTTTTGCTGCTTAAGGACTCCCACATGAACACTGCTGAAAGATCAAGTACTACAAGCCCAAGATATCCACATACATAATCCTCCCAATGATGATTACTTTTTTTTCTTCTATGCGTTTCTCAGTTTTTTTTCATGAGGCCAGTGACTTACCTATGTAAAACCTATGGAAACCATCTTTAATGAGACACAAAAAGGAGAAAACTCTGAAAATAAGCCACTATCAAAGCCTAATAGCTTTCTTCCAGCAATACAAAAAGTGGATTTTGGCCTTATTCTCCTGTGGTTCGTTCACAATAGGAAAGAAAGCAAAAAGCAGAGAAAGCATTTCTTGCACGATGCAGAAGGAGTTCTGCAGATTTCAGTCTGTAATTCCACATACCCAACCTGCCCGCACCATGCCCTCAGCTGGTGTGAGAAATGGCTTATCTGCTCTGAAGTCACTGTAGCTACTCCAATTCAGATTAGCTCTAAAAGCCTCTTTCACCAAGATGTATTGCAATAGTGCACTGACATTATTTAAGCCCAGATTTTAATGTACTACAGAAGAGGTATTTTTCACTACCAGCCCAGAAACACAGGAGTTTGTACCAATATTTGGCTCCTGATGAAGTCTTTTGTCACTGTGATTTTCAGAAAAACAACTATGAATGGATTTATAGGAGATCAAGTGACCACAAAAATGTCTCCGAGATGACTGTTTTATTATGTTTTCTCTCTTTTCCAGCATTGACCATTCTGTACTGGGTCCCTGTAGGTGATAAAGTATCAATACTTTCTATCCAGGGCAGCCAGAATGAAATGCCAGACGCTTTTTAGCAAGAAAGTCAGCAATATCTTTTTAGACTGTTCAAAAGACGAGTTTGTAAAAGCCTAGCCATTTGAGTATGGAGTCCTAAACTTACAGTACTTCACTAATTTTCTGGGTCCCCAGCATTAACGTACACTAAGAACATTAACCTACATGTACAATTTTAATTCAACAGGGTTTGGTTTTTTTTTTAAAGTTATCTTTTAAGTCTGTTATATCACATATACTGGCAACACTGCGTGGCTACCACTGTAGTATAGCAAATGATCTGTAGCCCCCAGCTAATCGGTACCCTCTAGAAATTAAAAAGTGGCATCAGAACCAAAAGAGTGAGATTCACGGGTGAGAATTCTGCCTCCAGCAGGAAGGACAGCATCCGCAAATTCAGCATGTCAGAAATTAAGGAACAAGCAGAGGAACCATTGTCATATGTTCCTCCAAACTCTTCTCTGAAAAGCAGCACAAGTAAGACCCTATATGAAGACCATACCTACAAGGTAAAGTTTAAAAGGTTTCATAACTACTAAACACCGTCCAACCTGTCACCACCAGAATAGGGACCGGTGAGCAATATCAGAATTAAACTTCCCCTCTGCAAATGGTTTCCAGTCACCTAAGTGTTACCAAGACAACCCCAGCAACCAGAATACAAATTACCTTTGGGGTACCACGGTAAACTCCAGCACTTACCAACTCCGCATGCAAATTTAAATCACAACAATTTAAATGACAACTGTGTAAACAGCAGAAACAATTAAACTATCACAGGAGTCAATGGTACTATAGTCAGGAAAAATGTTACTGGAGGCAGCAACAAAAGAGCGCAAAAGGAGGAGGAGACACACACATAAAAAAGTTCAGCCTTGTAATTCATGAGTGCCAGGCGAGGGCTTCTCATTCCCTAGGAAACATCACTTTTTCTTTGACTTCTTCTTGTCCCAGATATCAGCTATAAATAAGTCCTGATGTTGGGGCAAAACTTTACATGTAAGAAAGCCAGGCAGCTTTGGGTGCCAAGAGATGCCCGATTATAAACAACCCTGGAGCCATGCATTTCAATTGTTTTATTTCCGACAACTGCAAAAAAAGGAAGAAGGAAAAAAAGGACAAGACACCTTCTTTTGCCTTTGGCACTGATGTGCGAGGCAATCTTAAAACTCAGAGCGTTAAAGAAATGCTCTGGATGCACAAACTGTTCTGCAAAAATGCTGATAAACCAAGCAGAGCAGTAGTTACATTATCGGCCTGAAAAATTAAGTCAGTAAATAGCTTCAGCAAGTGTAACTGTAAGGACTTAGACAACATAACTAAGAATTTTAAGATGCATGACAAACTCAGAGACTGAAATCTGAGAACGAGGAAGGGATGGGAAACACTGAAAGCTGCACTCCTCATTAAAGCTGAGTAACATACAGTAATTTTTTTTACCTTGTCAGAACATTTTTCACTGGAAAGTTCCAAACATTTTACAACCAGAAGAGTTAGAGCCAGATTTTCAGGAGACTGGTGGTGCCCTCAATTTTAGGCTTCCATGAGGAGGTAACTTCACCTGAAGCTTCTCATGACCGGCAAGAGCCAAGAGAGTTCTGGCCAAACTCCTTCCTCACCCTGCTGTCCCTTCTTCACACAGACTGTAACAAAACAAAACCACCAAAAAAAAAAACCACCCAAGACCACCAAACAAACCAAAACAAAACCAACCCCACAACAACAAAAAACCCGAAGCCCTGCATTTTGGTGGGCGCATCCTAAACTGGATCCCTCAATAGCAAACAGCGGGGCAATAAGCATGAGAAAGGTAGAAAGATAAGTGAAATAAACCACTCGGCTACCAGAGCATCAACAGCCATTTAAGTTGTTACTTGTTATGTTAGATATATGGAATAAATAAGGTTTATTATTAGGCTCCATATTCCTCCAGTAAGACTCTTGAAATATTCCTGACAGGAGGTCTAGACCCCAGAGCAGCTTTGCAGATCCCACACACAAATGAAAGCCAGCTCAGAAGTCCTGCTGTCCACAGCTCACATAGCTGCTTGGGTGTTGAAGTGTTCACACGCCTTTATTTTTCTTCTTACAGTGACACTTTATCAAGTGCTTGGCTACAAGAGGATTTACTGATTAAAGTATCAAGTGCAAGCAGCTCAACTGTAGAGACCCAAAAGCAAGGCAATGTGAGTCTGACTGCTCTTATTCCACCTTTCCTTTTGCTAAGGGGAAGTCCTTTCTACCAGATTAATAAAGTGCAGCTTTTAAGTAAAAACTCTCATTCTCATGGCAGGTTAAATTACTGTCGGACAGTCCGTATGACCAGGCAGGAGCCTCTGTTAAGAATATGACAGTTTGCCTGGTGGGACCCTCTGTGCAGCTACAATCACTTGAGACGTTTATCATTCCATAGAAGACATGGGATACGACCTCTTGTTATTAGGCCTTTCCTTGCCCAGCTGGGAGCAACTGATTAAATCCCAGAAGAGTTTATTTCAAAAATCAAGAGAACTCTCTTCATGTCTGTGCATTAAAAAACCCTCATGTTTTATAGTATATGAACATTCAGAAAAATATTTTGTAGAGCCTACCACATATATTGCTGGCTGGCCTAAAAATGCCGAAGTATGCTAATCAGAGAGGACTGCAAGGGGGCATGGCACACAGTCATCAGAAAACCTCTGATGTTTTGGGTCAAAGAGATGTCACAGAGACTGAAAAATCAGTTTTCTGTTAAAATCCAACTCATTTGACGCTCAACTTGACAGTAAAAGAAGCAGACTATATTTCCCCAAATTCTGTAAACTCTAGAGCCTTTGCTGCTTGTGTGAAGAGCCAGGAAGAGCAGTGGTGCCAGCAGGCAGTGGTCATCATGACAGTAACAGGGGATCTGATGGAAATCTACATTTTTAGTGACAACTCAAGAGAAGACAAAAATGGGATCTAACAGCCATGCTGGGCTACATGAGGGGCTACATAAGCCCAATATTACTTGGACGTTAAGTGCAACTGGGGAAGAGGAGTACAGAGTATGACAGTCATCAGTTCTAATGACAATGTGCTGAACCGGCTGTGCCATGCAGGCCTGCCTCTGCAAATCCTGCAGCTACTTCAGTCTGTGGCTTATCTCATGTGGTCACCACAGCTAGGAGAGGTGAATAGAGCTTTCAGGCCAAATTTGCTGAGCAATCACCCATTCATTGATGGCAACATTATAATTAAAAATAATAAAAAAACCTGGAGATACAGAACTCTGATTTCCCAAAAGATCACTCCCAACTATTCATCACTGTCAGAAGCTCCCCATTGAGTAGACAATCCCTACCAGAGCCACGTACAGGGCTTTCAAGGAGCCCAGTATCTAGATCAGTGGGATATTCAAAACCCGCCAATAACTTTCACCATTTTTTCATCTTTGACTCAATCTGGCAGCTCACTGAGGTTATAAACCTCAGAACTTCCCTCAGTCTTTCAAACTCATGAACAACTTGTCTGCTCCTTCTCCCTCCCTTCCCATTTCAAACCAAGTTGTAAGTTTGAGCCCAAGCAATACAGTCTGGCCATGTCTCACACTTGCATTGATCATCTCACTTATGCCTGATTTCATGAGACACTACATTTTACAGCAGAACTGAGTCTAAATGGAAGGCTCATAACTCCCAACCAGATGCAGCTGAGTGCCCTGCTGCGGTTCCCGGCCAGCCAAGTGAAGTGAGACTCTCCCTGAAACCTTCTGGCCACCTAGAATATGGGAAAAGCAGCTTGAAACCACTCCAAGGATCAACCTGCATTCAGAAATGCTTTACTGCTAGAGTGGCCGCTATGAGCGGGCAAGAGCAGGGGAGCTCAATAGCACTGAACAGTGACCAACTCAGAAGAGAAAAGACAGTTTGATGAACAGTAATTCCCACCAGACTCCTCAAGCCTGATGCACATCCACTGCAACTCCAACTTCAGTAAAACCACAGCAGGACTTAAATATAGCCCTACCTATGCTATCCCTTCAACCATCATATATGCAGAAACAACTGCTAAAGACTTGCAGTTTATTATTACTGAATTCACAACCTGTGGTTTCCTCGAGTTTTTCTTAGCTCCTTCACTCAATTACAGGCATTTACAGTTTGAGGTTCTGTGCACTTTTGCACTTGCCTGTTCAACAGCCTCAGACCATAAAATCTGAAGTCTCTGTAGTTCTAAGGAGAAAACATGCTGCCCTTTAATAATTAGCTAGAATCCTTCATAGTTACTGAAGCACTCAAAAAACAAACAAACAAACAAACAAAAATAGTTTCAGCATTGTCTTGAATGTCAGAATAAAATAAAATCTGCTTTCAGAGTACTCATCATATTCCAGGCAGTCAAGCGTGTGCTGGCAGCTGACACTGAAGTCACAGGAACACAGTAATTAAACGCTCAGTGGTGTGCAATACATGGATGTGGAAGATGCCTAACCAGAAGAATCACCTCTTCTCTCTATGGTGCCGAGTCCTTCATTCTCAGACTGGAGGCACGACGGAGGTAGGAGGTACCTCTGTTGCACGCTCCCTCTGCAAGTCAGTACATGAAAACAATGGAGTCCCTCATTTCTGTCAGGCCTTAAAAACCACAATAATGAAAGCTAAGTGGGAAGATGAAAGAGCACTATGCTCAGCCTTTACTTCCCTGCTCACCAGCCATTCCCCGAAGGCCGCAGCCCCCTCCGATTGTTTTGAGGGGGAAGAGGTAAGGATTTTTCCTAGAGATCCTGCTTCGCACCATGGGAAGAAGATGCTGTTCCTTCACATACACAAACCAAAGACACTTCTAACTCGCTGGGAGTTGAACAGGGCTATGACATGGTGTAATAAATGAACGTGGCCCTGCTCTTAAGCCAGTAGCAAGAACGTGACTAACTTTAGTACCAATTGGAATTGATGTAAAAAAGCACCAAGGGTTTCCTGCAAACTGACAAATAAAGGCGAGACTTAACAGAATCAATTAAAACCTTCGTTCTGAAAATAAAAATAAAAAGGGCATAAAAAGATCTTCACGATCCCCCACTATGCGACAGCTAAAAGGAACAGCTGTTAAGGAGAAGCTGCGTGATGTGGTTCATCTCATCTCTCCATTACCAAGTGCTTGTCTTCCCAAAAGCAGAAGATGGGAATAAATAAAAACAAATCCCTCAGAAAGCCTAAAGTCAAGAACCACAAGCTACTATTGTTAGAAATAATTTTGTTCTAATGAGTCTGTCCTACAGTACTCAGCACTGGGAAGTCCAATCCCAATATCATTAATCAGTGGGTGACTTCTCAGTTTTCAGTCTATGTGCACGTTTCTCCACTAGATGCCCCTGGGGAAGGAAAGGGAACTGGAAAGGAACACAGGGAAAGGTCCATCTGCATGGGAGGAAAATAACTGCATACTGGCTTTGATGCTCTTCACTTCTCACACATTTCTTCAGCTGTTATGGGCAAAAAAATAAGCAAAATAATAAATATGTAGTTAAATCCATTGCCAAGTCAATAGCAGCTCAATCCCAGGTCAGGCAATCACCTAACAGTTATCTCTGGACATGCATGTGGCAATTTATCATGAAATGAATTATTAATGAGGACAGATGTCTAAAAACAACCACATATCCCTCCCCTCAAAAAGCTAACAAAAAACCCAGACCGCAACTAAGATCAAATATGGACCAAATGCAGCTGGAAAATTTAGAAGGCAGAAATTTCTCCAAATGGCCATATGTTTAACAGTCCTGCTCCTTGAAACCACAGCCACTGGCCAGCTGGCACTTCCCTTCTGATGGACAGTCATTCACATGTCCACCAGAAGCAGGCAGCACAGACTGACCGATCCTCCCTCCTCTGCCTTCGGCTCTTTGTTGGGAGAGAGGTGGAAGGGAGGAGTGGGTTGGTGGAATAATTATTAGAGAAGGGAAGGGGCCTATGCATGAACATACACCAACTCAAACTTCCTTTCTGATGAAAGAATAAACGACTCAAGGATGTGAACCTGCCAACAGATAGCAAAGCAAAAACACTTACAATATTTTAGTAAGAAAGCTTCTTATTCCCTGCCTTGTGAAAAAAAGTTTTCTTTCTCATAGATCTGGCTCCATTCTTTTCCTTTTTTCTTCTCGGCTCTTGGTCTGTGGCAGTTCATTATGAAGATACAAACTTTTCACTTTGTTCCTGGGTCAGCTAGGTCCTGTCATACAATTCAATTGGCAGGTGAATTTTAAACGGGTCAGAACTGATAGTAAGCTGTTAAAATGAAAATAAGCTGATTGTCCCTGGGAATAGAAAAAGAACAGAGGGGACTTTCAGAGTATCTGTGTCTCCAGGTAACCTTCATTATGTAATGGAGCTGCCTCACACTGATTCCCCCCCCCCCCCCCCCCCCCCATGGAAGCAACTAAGTCAAGGTTTGCTAACAGTGGAATGGCTGTTTATCAAGGGGTAAACTTGGTAAATGCACATAATGCCTGGAAACACTGTAGGACTCTCAGGCTGTAAGAATCACAGCCTCTGGGTCCTGCACCCACAGGGGTTGTGCTCCTTGCATATGCAGGACAGCAGCCTCTCATGGTCCCTGCAAGGCTGCTCCATAGTGAGCAAGGACCAGCCACAGGTCTAAGGCTGCAACACACAGAAGTACCCAAATCCAGATTAAGGACTAATAGTGACCTGTCCTGCACAGCAAAGATTTACTGGTTTGCTGGCAGTCTCCTGAAGACTAAATTTGACTCTCCCCTAAAGCCAGATGCCCTATGTACAAGGGTGCAAAGTTATTTTGGAGACAAATTTATAAACAGTTGCTTCAGGCTCATGCCAGTTTTCTGTGAAAAGTCCTTTGCTAACTCAATTCAAACTCAGGCTCAGGATTGACATCAAACCCTCATCATCCTCTCCACAAGTCATCCAAGGAAGACCAGTCACTAATACATAAAACATAACTGATAATGGCTACTGGCTGCTTCGAGGACACTGTTCAAAATTACATCCTCTCAAGAAATCCTTACTGATCAAAATCCAAGTCAGAAGACAAAAACCTCCTGCTTCCCCAAGTCATGCTGTGCTTCCAAACATAGCCTGGAAGAGCTCTCCTAATAGGTTAATCTAAATTTACATAAACTCAAATGGAGAACAAAATCTGGTCTTCTGTGTTTTAGCTGCAGCAAAGCAAGAAGGAAAGTGGAAAGCCATAGACACCTGCTGTTGCCCTTGCAGTCACAGTCCAGTTTTCTCTGGACCAGCTTTTCTGCTTTGAGACCAGAATGGTTGACAAGTTTTTAAATAGCAGAGCAATAGAAAATCTGCAATTATTTCAGCTTCAGGCCTGTCCTTAGAGATTCAATGTTATGTAAAAACTAATAAAAACATTCAGAACAAACACAAGCAACAAAATTACAATTTGAAATATTTTTCCATAGTCAGCAGTAAAAGACTACTTAAATTTGATTTATGTAAACATAAAATTGTGGAAAATATACAGCCTGCAGTGATACTTCCATCCCCTTCCCAATCACCACCTTGAAAAGTATGTATTGTTTTCTGCTTTATTTGAATTAATTCTTAAAACTGCATGTTTATGTCGGTTTTTATTACTTGTTTTCACTGCTGTTTCTCAGTGCAATTTTACTGTAAAACTTCCCACACTGCAAAATCTTTTTTTTATTCATGCAGCAAAGAGGCTGCCAGGGTGAAGCTTTAGTTTGTAGCTTAGTCCTTTTATTATTAGTCTACATTTTTGTGATCTTCTTTTATAAATCAATAAAATATTTTATAACAATGAAAGTGAAAAAGAAACAAAAAATGAAAACCTCCCTCTAACTTTGCAAGGAACACAGCAAAGTCCTAAATCAATGACACCTGAGGTGCATCGCATTTGGCCGAACCCCCATTCTGTGGCTGCATTGCCCCATGGTTTCCATCCTTCTTATGACCCCAGGTGTCCCCAGGAAGAAATCCCAACACAAGGTGGAACAAGCACGTGAGCACACACACACGAGCCCACAACCTCCACTCTTCTGGAGCAATGTGTTGCCAGCTCCAAAATAAGCTGGGAGAGGTGGAAAACAAAGGGACTCAAGCCAGTCTCCACGTTCTCCCCACACCTTTCCTTGCCAGGACTCAGATGTAACCTGCTGGTTACAAAATCTGCTCTCTGCAGGGACAAACCTCCTCTGGAGCAGCTACATCCCAGATGTCTCCAAGCTGACCACTCTGCCAACAGCTACAGCCAAACTCAGCAGCTGTCATGTCCCAACCAAATGCTGTATGGTGCTGGACAGAAGCAGGGCAAGATGCCATTCCCACACTGTAGTGTTTTGCAGTCTATATTATGACAAGATAATAAATCAAAAGCATTCATAACATCACATTCAAAACAGTGATAATGCTCCCTACCTGCCTCCAGGGCACCTATAAATCACAACCCCTCTTCCAGAATGTGTGCATCTGTAATTTTAGATTCAAAAGGTCAAAACTTTACCTGCATTTACTTTAATGCTATTCATACATTATTAAAACCTTTTTGGAATCACTCACTTGCTCCAGGCCCTCCCACAGGGATGGGCAGCAAGGGCATGCTAGCTAGGGAATTATTATATATTCCGTGTCAAGGACAACAATTCAAAGTCAAGCACAGAAGAGAAAGATGCTAAATACGGTAATGTCTTAATATTTCTAATTTAGCTCTAAAATAACCATTTTCATTTAAATTTGTGTGCATTATACAACTAACATCGGAATCTCTCATTTGAATATATCCAAAAGTATTAAGATGCTCTAGGAATCTTCCCATATGAATTGTAAGTAGCAAGCAAGAAATCAATCTACCTGCACAAAAAAAATCAGCTGCTTCTAATCTATTTATGAGAGGCCAAAGCACCAACAGTCTATGGAGATGGAATAATACAGCATCCATCTGAAACTCTGAGAAATGATTGATCCCAAATTGTCAGTTCTCTTTCCTCCTCCAGCTGTATATATTGGAGAGCCAACACCTGACATAGCTTTACACTCTTTTGCCAGTACAAAGGAATATTGATTTTTGCCCAGGGGAAAGGATGAGAAGAACAGACACACAAACAATGTTTTAACAGTATTTCCTAAAGCCTTTTTTTTTTTTTTTTTTTAAGACTCCTTTTGAAGATTAGTAACTAGTTCATTCCTGATTAGTTTGAAAGATTTAATTCAAAACACAGCAGAAAGCAGCATGACAAATCAGATATTGAGTTTAACCAAAAAAAAAAAACCCCAAACAACCAACTTTTCAGGCAGTGTCTTACCCAAACAGCATTATACAGCTGCGAACAGGTACAAAATGCTACAAACTTTAGCATCAACATTGGGCACCATTTTGTGTGACAGCACTGTCTACACCCTAAAAGGGGAACAACTCATTAGCAGAAAACATCCTGAAGAGTTTTTACCTTCTTGTTGGAAATCAATCTTCTAGCATGCGTGTGCTTGCACACACACACATACGCATACTCATACACATACACAGGTGTTATGACCTTAACTATCCACCCTCAGCTATTTGGAAAGTACGCAACTCTTCCAACTGCTACGTCACCTGTCTAGCAGAAATACACCTTTCCAAGCATCCTTAAACTCAGAAGTATTACTTACGTGGTTATATCACCTTGTTTTCCAGCAGACACAATTTATTTATGAGCCGATAAACATGTGCATGGTCACTGTTCATAACGCCCAAGTGCCTGTTACTGCTTACTTATTCAAAGATCAGTGGACAAGAAGCGCAACCTTATGACCAAAGGCTGCACATACGATATGCAGAGAACCTCCCAGCTACCCTGTGGCTCCCACACCTTGGAACACCCTCCTAAACACTTCGGCAACATCACTCTCTGAAGAATGGAAAACTGTGCTCCTCCGAGTTTTCAAAACTCACTCAAAGAGCCGCACACAAAACAAGTCAGGACTGCGCATGTAGGAATATTCAGACTTCATGACACCGCATTAGAAACTTTGCTGGGGTCTTATGAGCCATGCTAGCAGGCCATCCTTCTGCAGCACCAAAGGCAGTGAACGGCCCGATTTTTAACAATACAAATGAACCCAAGTGACACGTTACATTTTTAAAACTTATTTGCTAAAAGAGCTGCCAGAAGCCTCAGCCTACTGCTAATGGCAGCAGGTATTTGAGCACAAAAGAAATCAGATTACACTGGAAATCTAGGGAATTTGGGGAGACCGGAGGTTAGTGCTTCCGCCTCCCTCGCTCCCGTCAATGGACGTACACTAGTACAGCACCGAGGGCAAGGACCACCAAGCCCAGCTGTAGCTGTAGGCAGCGCTTTATGAAAACAAGTAATATCTGAAGCTGGTTTCAGACCACGAGCTGCATTTTGACCACCCTCTCATCCATTTGAAATTGCAGATAGGAATCCTGCTCCTCAGTAGGAAAAGTCTTTCTGACAACAATGAGGAATTGGGAAGCATCTGGTCTGCCTTCCTCTATCCTAATCTCATGGGAACAGTAGCTACCACTCAGTAATCTGACCTTTCAACTGGGTTGTGCTTGAATTATTCTAGTATGCTCACCCTTTCAACCCATCTCCTGGTTTCAGTTCATCTTAATTTATTGCCTATTTCCATAATGTGCTCCTTTGGTGACCTGTATATAAACAACAGTCGCTTATACAAACCAACATTTTTTTCATTTGGTTCCAATACTTTCATAGTTACCTGGCATCTGCATAGTATTTTGGACTAAAAACCTCTCACTTCAGATATCCCCGATCTTATCCTAATGTTATATTTCCTTCTCATTTGCCTTGTAACATATGCAAGAATGAATCATGAAATAAATAAAACTGTTAAGTTGCAATGCTGCATATGTTACTGTGCTTGGAATAAATAGACTTTATCATCATGGAATAAATAGACCTTATCATCACAACACGCTGAGTCACCCTAACAGCCGTCAGGACATCATAAACTCACCACACTTCAATATCACACATCCACTCCTAAGGGTGCAGGCTGAGGTTTCTCCAAAGCCTGAAAACTCCAAATACACTTTATTTCTTAACATTACTTGAGATGTCATTGTCCTGGAAACACTTCCTACAGTCAATACCAATGGCAGAGCCAAACAGGTTTAATTCCACTCCTAAGAACGTTCTCCACTTTTAAGACATTCATTGAACTGAACTGCTCCCTCTAACTCACAGGATATTCTGAGTAAGTGTGACGGACACATCGCCAGCAATGGCTGCTGTTAGCAGAAATGAGTGATGTTTAGACTTTCATATTCTACTAAGTACTAATATAAATTACGAATTCTTGTACACACACAATATATCATGTTCACTGGTCTGTACTTGTAAATCCGTAAATTGATCATTAATGTAGCACCAAGGCTACATTCATATCTTTACTGTAGAGAAAGACAGCACAACATCTCACATCAAAGCAATAAAAAATCATTCCCTAATGAAATCAAGCAAATAAACGTGTTTCACAGAAAAGATCAGACCCCTCCATGATCTCGCCTTATTGATGCATGTTAGCTCAAGTTTGGAGCCACTCACCTCTCTCCCCTACTCCCTTGCCCATAGCACATATAGCACACACTTGTACATAGGCACCAAGAGCTTTATGATATTGTACATGGCAATGAGCAGTTGAGTTTAACACACAGCCGCAAGAATCTATAACAAATAAACCACAATGAAATTCTGCGTCTGTCAGGGTGAGCGTGCAGATTGTCTCACGTTGTAGCATGAAGCACACAGGAAGCTTCTGTGTTTTACCTTCTGTCTAATAGGTAGAAAGCTTCATTTTATTACCTACCCTTGAATAATTAAGACTATTTGCTCAATGATACAGCACCTCAGCACACGAATAAAACTAAACAAACTTTTTCCTAGTGAATCTCCACTGACTTCACTAAGTTTTATTACATCTAGATCTCAGACTGGCAGAAGTGTGGACAACCAGGAATCTCATGTTCTAGGTCCAGGCAGCCCAGAGAGTCTCCACTCTAAGCTGGCTCTGATCCCAACAACTTTAACTGAATCATTTCACCTCTCTTCTTGGTTTCCTATCTTTCATCTGGAACATTAATACACACTTCACAGCCCTGATTAAAAAAAATAAAAATTAAAACTCCATTATTTAAAGTTTGCACAGTGCTTTGAAGATGAAAAGGGCTATGTTTTGTCACTAGGACAGCTTCAACAGAGAGATGTGGTTTATTTTTGTACAGGAAATTTCTGCCATTGAGTCCTGTTTGAAGAATGTATTTATCTGGAGAAAAATCTACTTTATATGAATCAGAAGTATTGTATTTAATAACATGTCTACAAAAAAAAAAAAAGAGAAGAGGAAACATGGCACAACAGGAAAGGATTCTGGACATTAAACATTGGCAGGATCAGAAAGCTGCATTGTCTCTCCAAAGCACCCTGGAGATTTAGGGGATCCCTGGAGTGATCCTACGTGTCCATAACACAACCCAAAGCAGGCAACTGTATTGCATCAAAACTCTGAGGGTCCTAAGCTTCAAGAAAAGTTTGAATATTGCTCAGTTCCCCTCACTTCATACTTAAGTTAATAATGTAGCAGACCTTTCCTGTGAAGTCAGAACCTCACCAACTGGTGTCAGTACAGATTTTCTGTCTGCAGCATGAGCAATTCTTGCTCCTTAAGCGGGTTCCACTTCATCAAAGCTGCATCAGTATGTATTGCCACAATAAAGCACATGTTGCAGAACAAGACCAAAAGGAACATCTTATATGCTTTCTTGACTTCTTGCTGGTCATAGGCATATGACAGCTGGGGCCTGAAGCAAGGAGGCTACATGGATCTATGCTTGCCTGTTGTTTCTACACACTGACCCAATCCTGCTGCACAAACTGCCAAGTTTATGCTACCGTCACAAAATATGACATAATGTGATTTTTTTTTTTTCCTCTTTCTTTCTTTCAAAGAGGGGGGTTGCTTTTGTTTTATTTGTTGTAGCTGCTGGCATGTGTGAGGAGAGCAGCATCCCAGTTACAATAGTTTTGGAAACTGGATTCATTGTGTTGTGACGGGCTGCTCAGGGCGCTCTCTACATTTTTCCATTTCCTTGGCAGAGCTGCAAGCAGTACAATGTCAGAAGACAAATTACAGAGGCATTTACCCAGTTCTGGGGCTTGTCATTTGCTATTCAGCCTTGACCAAACTGGCATGATGTACTGAGTGCGCTCCACTGCTTGTGGGACAATTTTCTTGGCACTGCAAAGAGAATCATCATCATATTTTTGGATGAATGCACTGTGCTAAACATACCTAAGTGTTTCAGGCCACAACCCTAGTTGACGTGAACCAGCATAGCTTTACGGAAATCAACACAGCTGTTTACATTCACTGCTGCTAAGGATTCAGTCCTTTAACATCATATCAGTTTGAGAACAGGGATTTTAAAACATACAGCACTGCAGGATTTGTGTTTATTATTGTACAAGCTTTAAAACAGTCATCATAAAAGCTTCCAATACAATCACCAACCAACACCATTCACACAAAAGCAGCATGTGAACTTTGCCAGCTTATAAAAATGAGCATGTGTATTGTATGTGCTGTTACCAGGTATATTTGTAAAACTGCCTACAGCTCAGCAATGGTAGAAGTCACACCAGGGCAAGTTTATCAGAGAAGCCCACTTCATACCCAGTAACCTGACTTGCTCTCACATCTCACAGGGTGTTAATTCTCCTTCAGTAGTCTTCTTGCCCCTAATGATCTTCCCTTCCCCCCCCCGAGCATTTTTCCTCTACTACAACAGCCATTTCCACCTCTGACTTTGACTGTGTTACTTTGAGAGCTTCTTTTAATGCACCTGTTCCCGGCTATCTAAAGTACAGGCAGCTACCTGCGTATTTCATGCATAACCAGCCTGGTCACCTCTCCCTGCCAGTTCCTGGGTGTCGTGCTCTGTCTCGAGTTTGAGAGAGATTCACTGAAATATTTGCCAAAGTGCTTGAGCTTGTTCATGGACTCACAGCTTTGCAGGAAGACCTGTAAAGCAAAAACGAACCTATTTTTCATGTTTAAATGAAATATGTGAGAAAGGAGACAGTAGAAACAAAGGCTCAAATTCTTCCCCCTTCCAAATATCTCCTCCAGTTTGACCTTTCCTGCACAATCAAGGCAGTGCTGCATCTAAGGCTAGGACAAGGTACCAAGCATCAGAACAAGGATTTAACTCACTCTCAAAGTGCAGTGGAGCTATAGAAAATCTCTAGGCATATACTGTAATTTTAGGATCCAGTTCTTTTATCCCTAAAACTATTCAGAAGCAAGGAGAACATAAGTCACAGCTCTTCTCTCAGGGAAGAGGGGATTCCTCCTCTTCTGCTGCTGTGGAGTCTCCCCTAATCCAGAGAGTGCTGTTTGGGCTGGTAGAGAAAGGGAAATATCAAGAAAAATCCTTTCCTCTTTAGAACAGAAGAGCAAGCAAATATAAGTGAACTTCAGCCTAGATGCCAGGGTCCCTTCCAGCACTAAAAAAAAAATGCTTTTGAGAACTAGATATGCTTCTAGTACAATTACAAGGTACCCGGTGGAGCCCTGAATATCACTCACAAGAAAGGTTTGGGTGAGAAACAAAGTGAAAAGCACATTTGTGGAGATGTAATGGATCAAATCCACTGTGGCAGGTGCAGTTCTGCAAATCTAAGCTGAGCTATGCTCCCTTATAGCAGTCCTGTGTTCATATCCATGTCAAGAAATCCCATCAGGCATGCAGCCCTGATGCAAGGAAAATACATATTCTCAAATACGCAGTGCTATTATTCACTTCAAAGATTTTCCTAATATGCTATAAGGTTCTGGAAATTATTCCTTGAACAGGTTAATTTATTAAGTGTTTGGAATACTTTCTATTCTTTACTTACACAAAGAGTTTATCCTGTGGTTTTGCTTTAATGATTATTTGTATAAGGTTGACTGGTGTATATATATTTGTGTAAGTTGACTAGTAATACACAATTTAAAGAAAAAATATATTGGCTAAATCTATTTAAGTTAAACTAGGTTTCTGCACCAAACATGGAAACATAATACAGTTCTGCTTCCTTTCACCACCACTTTGATGGATGGTGATATTATGTAATAGGGATATTATGGAGGAGGAAAAACCTTGCATTAGCACAGTACAGCAGCACATAAAGGCTTCAAAAAACAGCCGCATTGCTGAATCTGGAAGTGAAGAGGAAGAGCTGATCTTAGAAGGAAAAGTCATTACAGGTTATAAGAAGGAACAATCGAGCTGGGGATTCAAAGCAAGGATAACAGCCATTGGGTTCATCTCCCTTGCTGCCTCCTTTACATGGAAAGGCTCAAAATTAGCCATGTCTGCATTATCTTTCAAGCCCTCTGTAATACCAATATAGAAACACAGGGATTAGGAGAGAATTTGGTTTTAATGTGAACCTCTCATTCTCTGTTCTCTTCTGTTCCAGCCCCCCAACACCCCCACTTGCCTGAGTCATTCAGTCCCTGTTCATCCTGTTCCACCCCAGCACAGTCACAGCTCTGGGACAAAGAACACCCTTATCACATGCCTGCACGACAACCCGAACTATGAGGTTCTAATTCTTCATGACAGTTCCCTTGGGGGCTTCCTCCATAAAAATTAACAGTTATTAATCATCAACAAATCTATTAGGTTCCTAGATCCCATGTGCGTGTGTGTACATCAGAAAGAAAGACTCAAAAAACCCCACGACCCACCATTTCTTGACTTTGTTCTTTGCTGAGACATAGCCACTGGAGATACTTCTGTTTGTCTGGGCAGCACTAAAACAAAAGATCAAGTAATGCAAACATGCCAGCTCTTCTTAGTTTTAATCCTGTTCCCAATTCTTTCCTCTAATATATAGTGTCATTTTGCACCTAAGTGAACCCTAGCAATGTCATGGAGTCTTTCTTGCAGAAAATGTTAAAATAAAGTCTAAATCATAGAATCTAGGAAGGAAGTGCTGAAGAACAAAAGATAGAGAACTACACTACTGATTCAGAGCCCAGAAAATTGTTCCTGAGACTTCAGCAAGCCTCAAGGGACCTTGACAGAGTAACACTAGCAGGGATGCTTTCTGAATACCTGAAAGAAAACAATTGGAAACTGGAAGTATGGAGGCACTGAGTCTTTATCTGCACAAGTCTAACACCCAGGATATCTTCTCATCCTATGAAGGAAGCAGGAGAGGGGAAAAAAAAAAAAAAATCCTACTTTCTAGGAAATGACAGCTGCAAACTGCAATGGGAATTATGCTGTTTACTGTCTCAAATGCTCCATTTTCACACAGAATAGTTTGCTGCTATGCAAGCTCTTTCCTATGCCAGGGATCTCCCAGTCTTTCTGGGACCATCTACATTGTCACTGCCACGAGACAGGAACCATCACTTCTGTGTCATGCACATCCACAGTGAATAATAACTACAGCCAGCCAGTCTCCCCCCCTCAGACTGCATGCACATATCCCAAGTTGAAAGTCTCATTTTCTTATCAGAGTCTATTTTCCTTCAGGCTAAATCCTTCACCATCTTTTCTCTGACTCCTGCCATATGCAAATGTCAAAGGGTCATATACAAAACAGTGAGATGGAAAGGCGTGAGGACAGAAACATCTACTAACCAGGGTGGTGCTGCCTGCAGACTCTCAGTCCCGGACCAGAGAGGTTTTCCTCCTTGCTGTCTTTCAGCATAAAGGCATAAGCACTGTGCAAAGATACGATGATAAAGGAGATCCTGAGAGGTAAAAGGATTTTAGTCTCTGGCTTTCACTGGGATCCTGATTATGCTTTGCTTGCAGTGCTCATCTTGTTTAGAATAATATCGCGTCATTTTCCTGATAAAGAGAAGGAAGACTGCCCATCTTCTGGATTTGCTGAACCTCAGAAAATAGATTGTTCTCTTCCAACTCAAAGTGGCAGTGACAAATTTTCTAGCTATTCAGGGACTTAAAAGAGCAGTTAAGCTTCCACACTCAAATATATCCCTTTCCCTAAAAAGATTTTGTAGGCCCCCATACCATTTGTGTATTTGGAATGGATTTCCATACTTTTGAACTGAAACAGATGGAGATTAAGTGACGTGCATAAAGGGCCCAGAAAATTTTCATTTAGCAATCATAGATTCAAGAGTTTTGAGGATGAATTCAAAAAGTACTAAAGAAGCCATCACAAGGCCGTTGCTGTTTGTGCTGGGTCACGACAGAGCTCGCTGCTGAAGGTCAGACATCCTCCATGAGACTGAACTTCCCAATTTCAAAACTCAGGATCATTTTTCCTCCTGGACTTTCCCCCTTTCCTTTCTGCTCCAAATACATACATGTTTACACATCAGACATAACCAAATGGGAGAGAGAGCCTATAAATTAACAGTCATGCCTTCTAGAGGTTTGAAAGGACAGAAATAAAGAACAATAATATTGATAACTGCCGAGACACTGCAGTCTCACGAGCTGAGATACAGGCTCTTATGATTGCATTTTATGCCAGAACATTTCTCTACCTGGCTGGATGGGCTGAATTAGCATGGAGATGCCATGTCTGCTCATCAGATGAGCAACAGCCTGTTTAGCCAGCGTAACTTTGCCTTGTTTCACTGTGATCCTAGAAGAGCTTCATTACTTCTACCTGATCTCCATGAACACACTCTCTAGCTTCCTATTTCAGTGCCTTTTCTGCCAACCTTCACACTTTGATGGGCAGGCTTTACACCAGCCATCTGCCCTCACTGTTGCCCCCTCTCTTCAGGGCCAGCTTATATTACAAGACCTCTCAGGACCAAAATGTAAAGGCCCAGAAGATGATCCTAGACTGTAACAGGGCAGGAGTTTCCAATGAGTGCTGGCCACCATCACCCTAAAAGGACTCATCCTCTTGTTTGAAATAAAGTTGGGTGAAGAAACAACTTCAGTAAAGGCTGCTTGGGGCTACATAAAATGTTGAAAAACATTCAAAGATCCTTGTGAAAATTACCCATCATATATATAGCTCCAGCTATCAGATACAGCAGCTGTCTTAATGTACTAAAATTCACTGTGGGTGCTTGGGGCTCCTTCGCTGACATTTAAGCCAATGTTTTAGTTCACGTTTGTTGCAGTGTAGGTATACACACACTAGCAAGCATCCCACAGCACTGACACACAGATGCGCAATACCAGGGACACACTTGTGTCCTTGAATCCTCCAAGTCCCCAAAGGGAGAGACAAACATGGCTAGGCTCTAGTACTTGCATCCTTATGGGGTAACAAGGAAACCTGTAGGTCCCCCAGACCCTTATGGGAATCCCAGGCGTGGAAAAGCAGCAGCACTCCCAAGCAGAGGGACATGGAGGTGGCTACCTCTCACAGCTGCCCAGGATGACTTTACCCCCCACGCCACTGGCTCTGAATAATGTGACTGGGTCTTTGAAAGAGTCTCCACAAGTTTAAGAGCAAGTCAGGCTGAGAGCAGCTGTAGAGAAGAATAGAAAAAGGTCTATTTCTCAGGAAGATCAGCCTCCTGTACAGGAAGGACGGGGTGCCCAGTGTGCCAGAGACACATTCTTTGCCAAAACACCAAAAAGAAGCAACAGAAAGCTGTTAAGTCAGTCTGCCAGTTCCACAAGCACAAACTGACTCCAAAGCTAACACTGGATTACAAAGAATTACTTTTCTGTTTGTGTTAAGCAACCCTCTCCAACACCACTGAAAAAACTTCACTATTTAAGCAGCAAGTGTTGAGACCCCGACAATTATCAGCAGAGACAATAGTTAAAATAAAAACCAAATATAATTAAGGAGAGGCAAGCACTTTGGTTACAAGTTCTGCATTTCTCCCCCAGAAATAGTATGTTTTCTACACAGAGAAACAAGTATTCTGGTTATGGCATACATTAAGCAACGGGGGGGGGCAATTAGAGCATGGAAATCACAAAGCAAGTTAAACAAAAGCAAAGAATTTTCAACATTCTGCCACAAGAGGAAATATTCAGTTTAATTAGCACTGACCACTGTACATTAGGCTTGCTATTTCCCAAGCGGCTTGACATTTTGGACGCTGTGAGAACACTGAGAAATATCAGCTCTTGCAGAAAGAACTGTTGTTAAAAATCTAAAACCCACTTTGAAATACAGACTATTTGCACAGCATTAAAATAATAGCTGGAACTGACAGTCTGCGCTCAGTGAGAGCAAAACTGCTCAGAGGAAGCACATGAACCTGCCAAGTGATGTACTGTAGAGATTTTTGCAAAATGTTGCCTCACATCCTTGTACCTGTAGCTGACACCATCACTGAGAACAGAATTGCATCTGCTCCAGGGCAGCCACTACTAACTGACCAGTGTTTCTCCACCTGCCTTCAGAAAGTCACCTCTGCAATATAGTTGGCCACTTCTGACCAATAAAAACTTAAAGTTTCCTGCAAACCCCAAGCACAACTATTCCTTCATGTCTTTTTTCCTTAACGTCTCCTACAGAGTCATCCCTACAGGGTCAACAAACCACCCTGCAAGCCGCAGCACAGCCACAGCTGGTCTACATGCAGGCAAGGTACACAAAACTGCTTCTTACAGTTTTGGAGAGGTAATTGCCAAGGGATTTCCTCTGGATGGCAGCTGAAACTGCCATCACCCTGTGGGCAATATAAAACCTCCTGGTTCCTTGGGAAGGTTTTCTCTAGAGTGAATGCACCAGGTCATGTTGTACTTCACCCCAAGTGATGCACAGCGTCCTTCTCTCTGCCCCCCCAACACTGCCATCACCTCTGATCCACGCTGAATGCAGGCACCAATGCCTCCACACGAGTCCTGCTGACCACGTCATCCTTTCACTGTGTTTTTGCACCAAAAGTTTCCTGTCCTTCCTTTAATGCTCGCCTATCAGACTGTTTACTGGAGTCTCCTGATCTCTCGTCTGCTCCAATCTGCCAAAAAGTCCAAGGATCTTGGGTACTATTTTCTGTTGTTTCCCCATTCCCAGAAAGCCTCCCTTGAGTCACTGCCTCGTATAGTACTTCCATTCAGATCTCTCCGAAAGCCCCAGCTCTATCATGGCACAGACGAGAAGCCTGGTATAGGCTGCTCCAAACAAGTTTTTGTCGTGATCAGCAAACTACTGACACTGAAGCCGAACTCAGCAACAACAGATACTTGCTTGAGGCACTCATGACAATAAGTCATATCGCCTTCTGAAATAAATATGGCATCAGTCATGACAAATGCTCTCAGTGACTAGTCTCTGTATTTTCATGTGAATAAAAAGGGGTTTTGATCCACTTAAGGCCAATTCCCATCACATGAGTTTATATTTGCATCATTTTTATCTTCTTCATTTCATTTGCTTTGCATTCCTAGAATCCAAGGTCTTCACAACAAAGACCTCAATGTCTTTTTTTGCTACCGAAACAAATAATAGCGCCCAATTCTGCTGATGCAAGCACAAAGTCATAGGCACATCCATCCAGGAGAATTTTTCAATGCCATGCAGCTCTCTGCTGTCACAGGGGGTCTGGATGCAGTCATTACTCCTGTCAATCTTTAGGATCCAAAAATCAAGAACCAGCTTTATCATTCCACTCTTTGATGAGTTTAGATATGGTGGCCCCTGGAAGTAATGACAACCATCTGTGTTGGCTTACAATTATGAGAGTTACACTGTATGAACCACAGGCAAAGTATCAGGCAAATTTTGTACAAAATTCAGACCTGGGCCAAATACAGACCCAAAAATAGGTGAACAAAATCTGCATGGAAGTGATACTGCTTTGAAACTTTAAGTGTTTTCAGAAAGCAGTATATGTCAGTGTAAATCCACCCTGCACATTAGCAGGCACAGAGCCCTTAAACTTTAAGGAGATGTAAGGCGCAGTGTGCACACTGCAGCATCCCAGAGATTTCCAGATTTCTCACAGAGCACTAAAATCACTGGGAACTATCACCATGCAGTCCCTCCCTCTTGATTGTGCGCTACTTAGAAGGGAGGGAAGAAACAAGCTTGCCATAAGCAACAGCCAGTAATTAAAGATAAGCCCATTTGGATGTGCAGAAGTACTTTAAATGGTAGGTTAGAAAGCTCAGTGGTTTTCAGCCCATCTGACTGCCAGCCAGTCTTCATAAGTTAAGACATTCTGAAACCAAAGGGAACTTTTCTCTCAGTTCCTCCAATATTATAAAAATCATAGAATGGTTTCAGTTGGAAGGGACCTTTAGAGGTCATCTAGTACAGTCGTCCCTGGTGTGGGAAAAGGGCATGCTGCCCATGTGGGCCTTGCCTGCCTCCAGAACAGCCTGTGTGGACTTCCCTGCTTCGGGATAGGCTCTGTCACTGAAAGCTTTCAGGGGGATATTGGAGCTCCCGACCCCAGCCCCCTCCCCAGCTGCTAGCCCTCCAGTTTGATCCCAAATGAGTCTTTTTGGTGCAAAAATTTTTGCCTGTGGTTCCAAATGAACTCTCCCCCCCACCCCTCTACCTTTAAGATCAAATCAAGTTATACCTGCTACAAAGAAATCTAGCAAAAATTAAATCTCTATTTCAACTTCTAAGTCACTTAGACCCAAACTAAACTGCAAGGTGCATGCATCAAAGGGTTAAAACATGTGCCTAGCGCTCATCACTGTAAACTTACAGCGCTGTAAGTTTGATTGTTTTTAGAGTGCGCAATTTTTGTAATTTATAAAAACAACTGAAAACAAAAGTTATTGGTTTATAGCTTTTTATTACTCACACTGTAATAAAAATACAAAGGCATCACTTTTTACCATCTCTGCGTACCGACACCTTACAATGATCCAGTAACATTAAGACCGAGAGAATTAAAAGGCAATAGCACACTTGTGTCAAAAGCTAATATAGACATCTGCACGTACTAAGTGCTGTTATATTTAAGTGGTCTTCACAAGAAGAGCCAAATCTTTACACACAGTACAACCCTTGTTTACATGTCTGCTCAGAGCAGCATGATTAACTTGACCAGGCTTGGTAACAGAGCAGCACCCTTTAGCCCGAAGAGTGAGATACGATATAATTACACTCTCAGGAAAAGGCTAAAGGCAAGCCTCAGAGCTGACCTTCTCAGACACTCACGTACAATTGTGTCTTAGCATTTAATTAGTCTGATCTGACCTGAAAACATTTGCTATCACATCAGCTCTGTGAAGGAATGCGCAGCACAAAGCCAAAGTGGCAGGGACTCAAAACAAACCCAACCTACCACTATAAAACAGAATTAAAATTAAAAGATATAATCAGTGTTTCAATGTTTTTTAAAATCACTAAGTGTTGTCAAATATTCACCTCTGACAAGGATTAGCAGCACTGAGCAGAAGACACTGAACTACCTCTGGGTCCCACCAACCGTAGAAGAGCTCATTAAAAATGCATCCAAGAATCAATTTTCTCATGCTGCAAGTCAAGTTTTATTTAAACAAACTAGAAGCCAGACAACTAAGAAACTACAGGGAACCAGGCACCACACGCATCTCAGAATCTCCAAGGCTTTGTGCTGGAGAGCAATCACTCAGGCCTGAATGCTGGGACTGGACTCTCCATGAGAATACAAAGAGCTTTCCACTTCCCCTATGAATCCTTAATTCCTCAATCTGAGAGAATGCTGTTGGGAGCTTAAATGATTGGCATTTGAAGCCAAATGCAAGTTATTAAACACAAAGAAAACAAATTTTTCTAACACTTGGCTTTCTGTCTTAGTTCATATTTTGCTTCCACAGTGTCGTGGTTTAACCCCAGCTGGCAACTAAGCCCCACACAGCCGCTTGCTCAGTCCACCCTGGTGGGATGGGGGAGAGAATTGGAAGGGTAAAAGTGATAAAACTTGTGGATTGAGATAAAGGCCGTTTAATAGGTAATGCAAAAGCTGCGCATTCAAGCACAACAATTCATTTGCTACTTCCCATCAGCAGGCAGGTGTTCAGCCATCTCCAGGAAAGCAGGGCTCCATCACGCATAACGGTTACTTGGGAAGACAAACACCATCACTCTGCATGTCCCCCCCTTCCTTCTTCCTCCCCCAGCTTTATATACTGAGCATGATGTCATATGGTATGGAATATCATACAGTCGTTTAGGTTGGAAAAGACCCTTAAGATTATCAAGTCCAACTGTTAACCTAGCACTGCCAAGTCCACCACTAAACCATGTCCCTAAGCGCCATGTCTACCTGTCTTTCAAATACCTCCAGGGATGGGGACTCAACCACTTCCCTGGGCAGCCTGCTCCAATGCTTGACAACCCTTTCGGTGAAGAAATTGTTCCTAATACCCAATCTAAACCTCCCCTGGTGCAACTTGAGGCCATTTACTCTTGTCCTTGTTACTTGGGAGAAGAGACTGACCCCCACCTTGCTACAGCCTCCTTTCAGGTAGTTGTAGAGAACAATAAAGTCTCCCCTCAGCCTCCTTTTCTCCAGGCTAAAACAACCCCAGTTCCCTCAGCTGCTCCTCATAAGACTTGTGCTCTAGACCTTTCACCAGCTTCATTGCCCTTTGGACACTCTCCAGCACCTCAACATCCTTCATGTAGTGAGGGGCCCAAAACTGAACACAGTATTCGAGGTGCAGCCTCACCAGTGCCAAGTGCAGGGGGACGATCACTCCCTCGTCCCAGCTGCATCCCCTCCCAATTTCTTGTGCACCCTCAGCCTACTCACTGGTGGAGTGGGGTGGTGTGAGAAGCAGAAAAGGCCTTGACTCTGTGTAAGCACTGCTCAGCAGTAACAAAAACATCCCTGTATTATCAACAGTTTTCAGCACAAATCCAAAACATAGCCCCCATACTAGCTGTTATGAAGAAAACTAACTCTACCCCAGCCAAAACCAGCTCACACAGATATCAGCAGAATTCAGTACCTTGTACTCAGAGTCCCATTTTGGATGGCATGAACCCACAGTGCCACATCTCACCCAGGACATATTATCTCTTGAAGTTCCCCACCTCCTCCGATTTTCCTCCCATCTGCTGACTGCACTCACCTCCTAAGTGTCCCTTTGAGCACTCATCCTAAATGCTCAACAAGCCCAAATCCCCTGGTCTTGTTCTTTCACTCCCTAGGTTTGCTCGCTGCTATAGAGCTTTGTGCAGTTTATTTTGGAGGTAATTAGGCAGCTGTATTACAGTCCTTCTCATGCAGCCTGAGAGCTAGACCGAATGCTGAACAGTGAGTGAATAGGATGGGAAATGGAGCAAGGCAGGCACATGTGTGGGGATGGAGGAATCGCAAAGCTTCCTGTGCTGAAGAATCAGCTTACTTCTCGGTTGCTCCTTGCAGATGTTTGGGTTTTCACCATAGAGTCTATATGTCTAAAACAAACCACTGATCTTTACTCCAAACTCCCTGCAACCTCATTTCTCAGTCAGTCAGCAAATACCCTTACATTATACTACTCACATGTAGTCCATGCCTCATTTTTCAACTGATACCTTTTTCTATTTTTCCCCATGCTAACAGCACCTTGCCCACCCTGGGCTCCTCTCTGCCCAGACAGGTACAGGTCTTGTCTGGAGTCTCATCAGTCCCAGTCATTGCAGGATCCTCTTCTCTGTTCTTGAATAGATGCAGACTTCCTTTTTGTCTATCCACCTCCAGCCACGGACTGGTACAAACGACAAGAAAAACTGACCAGCATTTTGGCACATCAGCCCTCTCTGTGCATCCCTCCACCGATGAACTCACACTCCTCTCATATTGCAGCAAGGGACAAAAAACTTTCACCTTTTCTCCAGCCTATTTTCAAAGCAGTCTTTTTTTTTTGCCTTCCCTCACATGGTTACTAATGTTTCACAGGAGCTGCTATGATCACAAGGAATCATATTACTGCTTTCAAATACTTCCCTGAAGATGCCGCTTGCTACATCACTTAAGAAAAACTAAATACAGGTAAGTTTGTAATGTGTTCTTTCTAGCAGTTATTACACTGAACTCAGCACAGTAGCATCTCCTTATGCTTCCCCATGTGTGGGCTTCAGAAATGGTCTTTTTGTTCTGCAGTAACATGACAGCAAATAGAACATGGTCCCAACCACACTAATAATAAAAACCCAAATGACAAATTATGTTACTATAGCCAAGCTAGTACTTATGTCTCTCACCCAACTCGGTGGCCCATTTCTAATACTACTCCAAAATTGCAAGTAATATCTTTTTGACTAGCTAAAATAAACATGCTCATCAGCACTACTATGTTTGCATGCACCATGAGTTCAAAGAACTTCCGGAGGCAACAGATAAAGCCAGGATTGACTGAAGTCCCATGCAAGTGAGGCATGAAACCCCAGGTAAGCTTCATTCTGCTTTTACTTTTGCAAGCTCATTTTGGTAGGACAATCCCCAGAGATATCTATTCATATGCAATGTGAGCTCTCCTTTTCCCTCCCCATGCCAAAAATAATGCATTACCATCTGTTCACAACTAACAGACATGAACTGCTTCCACAATGAACCTGTGTAAGAGCTGGAAACTCACGCCAATCTCTGCCCAACACAAACACACACTGAGACAAAACCGAGGAAAACACAACAATGCCATCCCCTTAACCATTCATGTCCATCCCCCCTCTCGTGTCACGGGCAGAAAGATGAGAATTAATAAGAATGCTGCTTCCCAAGAGCTTTGCTGAACTGAACAAGGAATAGATCTGTCTCGTTCTGTTTTATTATTTATAATACTCCAAATCTCTCTCGTAACCGCCAGTGCAAAGGCGGTGACAAGAAGTGAATATGAATGGAAAGCTTCGTAAACATACAAGAAATAATGCCAAAAACCACAACAAATTTCTTAGAAATGAGAACTCAGAACTTCAAAGGCAAGTCAACCAAAAAGCAACCTGTCAGGGCAGTGACAAAGGAAGTTGGTGCCACGTGCACGGCAATTATTCTATCTGCAAATTCTGTTGAAGAGCAGAATTGACTATAAAAAGAACTGCACTCGGCAATGAAGGCCCTCCCTGCTAGTCAAATGAAGGAAATGCATCCTTCCAAAAACCATATAAGCAAATGAGGGGAGAAAGCTAAGGGAACAAAACAAAAGGGACATCCCACAATACTTGTTACAGTCCACTTTGTGACTTCACATGTATAATTGAGAGCAGAGTCACTATTACTGCATGGTCATCATTAGCTCAAAACGTTTCTTGAAGTTACTTGGCTCAGAGGGAAGAAAAAGATGATCAAGGACACACACAGTCATGCTGCCGGTATCAAAATGCTGAAAGAGAAGTAACGTATAATGAGAATTTCTCTTGGCATACTCAAGACTGCCGCATGTGAAAATGGAAATAAAAAGAATTCTGCCTAGAGTTTGTATTACCTACTGATTTTAAGGCCTATACCGAATAATGGCAATTGTTTTAAATTGACTTGTGCAGAAGCATATGCTCCAGCATAGGCCTAAACCTATATTAATGTGACAAAAAATAGCTTTTTTTCTAGGATCTAAAAGTATACTGTAATTCCCATACACAATCATAGGACTATCCAATAAGATTTTTGGTTCAGAGCACTGATGATCTGTCCTGCCCCCACCCCCCCACCCCCCTTACAAAAAGATGGAGCTAAAATGATTTGATACTATCCCAGAAACAGGAGGATGCTTATAGTATTTGTAAGGCTGCCAGCTGGCCTCTGCAGGTTTCCACTACAGACAGCCTACAAGTTCAACTTCAAGGAGTTATCTGACATACACCTGTGAAAAAAGCATAGAAAGACATGTAGTGGTTTCAGTTACCAACCTTACAGACACTTCTTACTGCTCAGACAGTGGCTGACCAAGCAGGCACCCTAGTTTGTTTTTAGTGCTTAAGTCAGTGCTCCCATTCCAGACTGAACTTCCAAATACACCCCTCAAGAAGGAAGAGAAAGAGCATCACCTCTTCAGCTCTCACTGGTACCTCTGGGCCACATGGAAGACTGGTTGGCAGAAGAGGCAGACAAGTGCTCTTAAAGAATAATTGCAATTTACTATGTTGCTGCTCATAATACTTACCTCAATGTTCAAAACAACTCATATACAGGGATCTGCCTTACTTTGGCTTCTGGGATTTGAAGGTTTTCTTTATTGTTTCCTATCCTGGAGAATCACTAGCAAACACCAACCAGTTCACAGACAAAAGATGCATGATAGCACTTGCTCTGTTTTTAAATCACCTTATAGAGAATTTTTATAAGATCAGCTAATTCACAGGGAAGACCAACTGTGTGTTTCTCAGCTGCCATTACATCTAAATGAAATGAGGCTGTTTTCCAGATCCAACAGATAAATTCATATCCCTGATGATGCAAGTCAAATCACTCCTGTTTACTTCAGCCCTCTCAAGATGTTACCTTAATACATTCACACCTCCATCACCATTTTAGCTTAACAAGTATGACTTCCATTAGGAAGCTCTCATCTTTTTGGGAAGGCAGTGGAGGCAAGATTTCCACTTAATCCTGCATATACTGAGGCAGAAATTAGTTCTTTTGCTCCATGAAAATGAAGCCTCAAAATACTAAAACTGTATTTTTTTTTCTTAATTATTCCTGCTGTTGCAAAACTACCAGCACATGTGTCACTGGAATAGAAAGATCAGTCTCGTAGGTAATAAGTTTTATTGAGTTCTCAGAACCATATCATCCGTCCACCAGACTTTTTAATTTGCCACATGAATGGTTCAGCGTAAAACCAGCTCTTGGAGTATTTGGGTAGGATAGAGTTCATGCTGAGTGCTTTCCTAAGCCAAACATAAGTATTCTCCAATGTATACGCAGATTAGAGAATACTTTTTTTTTTCCACAGCAGTATTTAGACCACTTTTTATCACTTCAGGAGCAGATGGCTAATTTATGTATGGCTATTTTCACGTAAACTTTACCACACTAAAAACAAAAGGAAAATCTGCAGGGTTGACATTCCATAGCATGAGGGGCTGGGGTGGAATCTTCCATATTGGTAACCGAGACCAATTACTGGGGAGTTCACATCACAGCCTTCTAAAAACCACACTCCACTTGAATGGAGAGCACTCAGGGCTGAGGGCTAAATCTTGTACTTAGTGAACTCGAAACAAAAAGGTAACCTATCAAGGAGTTAAACTCAGTCAAAATGAAAACAGAATGAATCCCAGAACCCCACACAGTTTGACAGACGTGAGTCCTTGCAAAAGCCTTCAGCATTTTCCTTTTTACCTGCTTGCATGAATCAATACTGCATAATCAGGACAAATTCCTGCTTAGCGCTCCATGTGTCTCTCAGGGCCAGAAGAGGTCCTGGGGTGAGACAGTACAGCAGGCAGTGGTACAAGAGGACGATAATTAGTGGCAGTTCTGACAAGTTGTGATAACTCTGGAAGTGATAGATCCTGGGACTTGCATATATATCTCATATTATTAAGAAGAGCCAGGCATCCTCAGACTTGAGCAACATTTGAAATCCGTGTCTGGTTTCAACGGCCATTACTTAGCTTTACTTTCTTATCACCCCATTCCTCCCAAAATTTTACCCTAAAATATAACCGAGCACAAAGTTGGGATGGTGGGTAAGGGGGAGAAAGTATAGTCAACCTGTCCTTCCCACCATCAGTAAAGTCAGTCCACTCGAAATACCTGAAGTATTCAAATAGTACCTGGTATTCAAAACCCAGGTAGGAGCACATTTCTTTTCATAAGTAGATTCCTGATCCCTCCTCCCCCCATCCCCATCATCTTCAGTTTCACCAAAGGTTCTCACTCTTTCACTGTCTTAACACATTTAAAAAGTTTAAATGAATCTAGTATCAATATCTCAGTATAAAGCTGAGGAGGGAAAAAACCCACTCGACTGGACATTTGTATTCTTGATTTTGCAGTATTTTAATTATGTTCAGTCAGGAAATTATTTAAACTCCATCGATATGAGCCACGTTTAACTAAAATTAAGGACATAAACACAAAATTCTATAACAATTGGCTAGAGGGATTTAATTGAAATTGATGTAACTTCTGCCTATGCATAAGCCTAGTGTACCTGCGTACTAAGTAGAATATTTATCTGGAAAAAGGATACATTTAGTAGTATTAATCCTAAATAGATGACAGAATTGTAATTGGTTTTGTGGAGGAAAGAAAAAGGCAATTAATTTCAACTTACACTGAACAAGATACATCAGGGTAAAATATTGACAAAGCAGATGATTCTGTTCCCCTATGCAGAATGCCAACTGGCACCCAGTTTCAAAACGCCAGTTTAAAAAACAAACAGAAGTAAGACTAAAGAAATCAACCATTTGAAAGACTACATTGCACATGACTGGATCACAAGCAAATTACTTTTCTCTACAGGAATATGAGAGGAGAAAAACTCTACTATAGTTAAGGGAAGCAACCACCTACTTTTCCAAAACACACATGTATAAACGTAAGCATGCGTATGTACTTCCCCTTCATGGCCAAGACCTATGTGACCTCAGGGACTGAGTACAAAAGTCAGAAGTCTGGACAATTCACTAATCCTGTGTCCAAAAGACACAATAGCACAATACTTGGTGGTGCAATACTTTTTTTGTATTCTATATTATTCTACGATAACAGAACATGTGTTATTAACAATTTGAAGGGTATCACCTCTCACTACCCTTTCCAGCTAACAGGTGAAAGAAACCCATAAAGGGAGGACAGGGTCGCCTTTAAAACAACCCACACAGTTGCAACTATCACAGACATAGCCCAACATACCTGCCACTGCAGAGCCTTGGAAAACAAACCAGCCAGAGTCCTTGTTCGCTGTCTGGAGACACTCCTACCGGGGAGCTGGAGCCAACTGCCATACGTACGGATCCTCTGGGCTCTGCCCAGCCACGTCTTGCCAAAGCTGCGACATTAAGAGTGCCTTAAACTGCTGTCTTTGTGCAGGTAGGGACGATCCAGACCATCTTTCATCCACACAAGGTTTTTAAACATCACCTGGATGGAACAGCAGTAGAAACAGCAGTGGCTGGACTGCAATAACCACCTGATTGCTGTTACCACCAAAGGTCTACACAGCAAGTCCCTTTCAAATCAACTTACCACTCCCAATACTGCCTACAAAACACAGGCTTGTAAGGACAACGACCTGCCTGAATGAATTCAGTGTTGAGATTTCTCTGCTCAGCAGGAACCAGGTACGATCAAGGAGCACACAACAGGTCCTCTCCCAACAGCCACAGACCTACATACATCAGTGTTGGCTTTGGACATACTGGCTGCCAGCACAACTCAGACTTCTCCATTAGCAAGATCAGCATCTTGCGAGAGCAGTCTTCATGTGAGCTGAATGTATCTCACAATTCTTGCTTGCAGGTTCCCCCTGAAGCAAGTATATTATACATTTCTTTAGAAAACACACAGTGGTTTAGAAACTACTGTTCTAAAAGAGCATTAAGTTTATAAAAAATCACACATTCAAAGCAAACTGTCAAGCAAGAGTTCCTGAACAACCTTAATTGAGCTCCCTTGTGTATTTACAGTATAACACAGACTTATACATTCCTGGGCTATTTTCTTTCCCTACCACCTGTGCCCCATTTACAGAGCACAGAGTTACTGAATATTTCTCTTCACCACTTTAATTCTAACTGGTTATTCAATCTTCAGTAAATATTATCCAGCCTCTCCACTGATTGCAAACCTAGCAATTCCTTTGCGACATTTTATAGTGCTCTCCCAACAGACTAACTCATTTTAGCCCAAAATGTATATGTAATAAATAAATGACAAAATGCTTGAAAAACACATCAGCTGCACACAGAAAAGGTCAGACTAAAAGGTCACAGTTTGGCAAGTGTTAAAACACAGGAAAGCTCGTCATATAAATTGGAAGTGTCAGAAGTCCTTGCTATAAAACTACTACCAACTATGTGTAATTTTAAAAAATTACGACCTGTGAGACTTGAGCTATTAATCATGCAAGGCAGAGACAATTTCAGCTTTTGCTGCAGATGCCTCCTGGGCACCCCTTGCCTGGCTGAGATGGCTGTGCCCCCCTGCCCACCAAAGATGCTAAGGGACTCTCACTCTACCCTCAAACCCAAGAGGCTCTCGGTGTCGCACAACAGCCGAATCCCAAAATGCACCAAACAACATGTTGTTTCCAGGCAATACAGTGTCAGCAGTTCCCACAATCACTTGGGATTCATTCTTCTCTTACTGCCTGGGTTGCAAATAAATTTCTGGGCTTTCTATTTTTTTTTGTCTGAATTCAGCAGTATGGTAATCCTTGGAGAGTTACCAAGCTGCTCTTTAGGGAAGTAGTTTAAAAAACCTAGTGTTCGGCAAACAATATTCTTGCTATAGATCTTAAAAAAAAAACAAAACCAAACCTGTAATAAATTTTGAAGCAAAACTATACTGTTTTGAAAATATGATTGCATTACAGTGTGTAAATTTGCAAGTATTTTTCATGTATTCTGCTTTAAAATGAACTATAAAAGTAAGAAAATTTATTACTACACCCTTTTTCTCCTTCTTGGTTTTATGAACTGCAAAGGAAGATCTTGCACAGAACACATTTTTTTCTGCCTTTCTTTTTAAAATTAAACATTCAGGTCTCATCTCCCTCTGAACATGTCAGAACTAGCAAGCTTATGTTATCATGGGTAGCAAAAAAAAAAAAATCTGATTAACTGAAATGGAGGGCATTTCTTTTTAATAGTATTTAAACCTATTAGATAGCAACAGAAAACTTCTGTTTCATTAAAAACACTTGAGAGTAAAAGCTTGTTGCTAAGTATTCAGCGATGTTGCCCCATCAGTAATGCACTGAAAGCTCTTAATCAATAACCCATGGATTACACAAAGAAACCTTCCCACGAAGAAGAGATGAACCAGCAACAGCCCTATAGTTCAGGTGATGTGGGGAGGGGGAAGACGCATACAGTCAGATAATGAAAATGAAACACATAAAATATTCAAGAGGTTGGTGGGTTCCCCCCCCCAATCACAAGCAGAACTAAACTAATTTCTATTCTCTAATGTGCTTTCCTTTACAAAATGTGTTCCAACTTTATCTGTTTTCAACAGAAGTGCTAATAGGCTGTGTACAGAGTGGAAGTGCACATGTAATTCAGATATAATTTAGCAGCAAAATTATCTTTGTGGTAAAGGTCCGTTACTAAATCACTTCACTGGAAAAATTAATAGTAATGAAATAGTTATTAACATCCCTTGGACACATATGCCATCCTCAGCATGTTTTTGATAATAAAGTGCTCCTTAGCCCTGTGCCAGGTAAGTCAGTAAATGCGTATTAACTTGCTTCAGAATACACACTGCACTTTGCTTGGAAACTACTCAGAAACCAAAAGATGAACAGAAATCTTTGCCTCACACTTAAAGGCTAGAACATTTTATCTGATGTTCATTCCATCGTCAATAAAAATGCAGACTAAATTTTTAAAGAAAAACCCCAACCTATACAGAAGAGAGGAAAACCAAAAAGCAAATTGATAGCAATAAATACAGGGCAGGAACTCTTGAAAGCAACATTCAAACAAGATGATAAAAGAATAATTCTCCAGGCAGCAGAATTAGAGACTAAAGACATTTTAAAATATGCTAAAAGTGACAGTAATAATGTAGAAAGTGCTCAAAAATAGTTTCCATTCCACAGCAGAAGATAACAAAATATTTCAATTTTAACAAGTAACACAAGGCTGTTAAACAGCAGTTATTAAATTCAGAGATTTTAAGGCAGGTAACCTACACTCAAGAGTTTAAAAGAGCTGGCTAAGGGGAGGCAATAAGAAATACTGTTTATTTTCACTAAATCTTAGAATGCTCATGTCATTCCAGGAGACTCAAAGAAAGTTATGTCAGAATTTAAATACAATGAATGAGTGCTTATCGACCTGTCAACCCGATATCAGTTCTAGCTAATCTAAGGAAGTGAATTACATTCGTCTTTAATTTTAAGACAATCAACACAAGTTTATAAAACAAGATCCTGTCAAATTAACCAGTTGTTTTTCTTAGTGGGCTATGAGCTTTACAGAAATGACAGTTTTTGTAGCTTATCAAAGCAGATCTGAAGAGCAATTTGATTACTGACTAGGAGCACCTACCTGGCAAACAAAAACAGGGTATTAGAAGGTTCATTTAGCCTAGCAGGCAAGTCTACTGTGCTCCAGTGACTTTAGGTTGAAGGTAAATTCAGACTGGAAGTATAACATCATTTTAGGAGCTAATAAATCTCAGAACAGTGTTGCAGAGTCCACTGCCATTTCTGCAGCAATAAGCTGTTAAATGAAGTTCGGATTTTTGAAGAGATGAAAGGAACAAGAAAAAGGGGAATTACCTGTCCACGAAGCAAAGAGCAAATCCCAGGCAATCACACAGGTGATAGCTCTGCTCTCACCTGTGCCCAAATCCATTTTAAAACATAAGAATAAATGTTCAAGAAAGATTTTTATTTCCACATGTGCTTCCTCTGTAGGCAGCTCACGCCCTGACTCAGGGCAAGGACAGGCCCCCCGAGACAGAAGGACATGCGCTTCAATGAGAAACAGACACTAACGCACCACTAGTGCTGCCAGACAACTGGTATTAACCTTCTAGAACAATTATTAAAGCCATAAAGTGAAAATGAATAGTTATCTAGTTACTGCAAATTGATATTATGAAAATATTGAAGTTATTACAAAATTTCACGTGCATCATAAGCCATTAAATACTGAGATGTGACAAGGTAGCTATCAAAGTAGTCATGAAATGATCACTGGAAAATAAACTAACCAACTGTTCAGCCCAGGCCCTGATTACACAAAGCGATGACCGGCTAGCCTAATCAAGCAAAAGTCACTGTCTATTGCATCAAAATGCCCAGGAAACATAAGCTAGAAAATAAATAGGTGAAAACGCATCTCCATGGGCATTGCACACAACAGTTGTTAACTGCAGTACTTTCCATCAAATATTATCAAGCAGTGCTGCTCTGCTTGATAATGTAACTCGATGATGTTTAGAAATGCAGAAGCAAGAGAGCTGGTGTTATGCTAGGCTGGGCAGAAGACAGAAAGCCCCCCGCAGCAGACCATAAACCATAAAACCAACTGAGTGAATCAGGCTCAAAAAGCACTGCATCCTGAATTAAATGAAATCTCTTAAGATACTTGCAGGCCAATACAAAGGGAGCAACACAGCAAGAGTGACATGCTGAGGGAGAGGGGGCCAAGACCATTTTGGGAAAACAAATATACGATGCTGTTAATATAAAGAAAATATTTACTTGTTAACATCTGACAGTAATTCAAGAGATGATGCAATTAGCTTAGTTACACTTTCCAAATTACCCTTAAAGACCACAAGTTTCCAAAGAACTGGCCCATTTTTGCTTCCACTGAATATTTGCCATTTGCTATTTTCAGCGGGGAAAGGCTTGGAATCACTATCGGTATTACGTTACTTCTGCCTACTTACAAAGACTACAGCGAGCATGTCTTTAGGTTGGACACAAGCAAAACGTCTATCTCTCTACCACCTCTAAACTGCTCCACTGCTCCTCTTTCAGCTTCAAACTACTTGAATCCCTCCAGAACATTTGCCTATGCACCAGGTATGGGTTTTTTGGCAGAACCAGGCCACATGGCTCCAGAATAGAGACCAGTCAGCCTTTGTAAACTACTAACCAGGTAACCCTGAAGAATTTCTGGGGAAAGATGACATAAAACTACCTATAGGTATCAATAGTGCCCAGGTAAACAGAAATACAGCCAAAGGCATGTTTGAAGCTCTGCTAGCTTTGGGTTACATTTTTCCTCATCTTTCAATGTGTTTGGAACATTAAGGCAGTTTCTCTGTAACATATATAAAAACTTGTGAACACAAGTGGGTATCTTACAGTATAGAGTTATTTTTACTTGAACTTGTTTGAAATGGCCTACATAACTTATGGCTAATGTATTAACTATTGTAGCTTTCCCAAAGGTATGTTGATAAAACCTTGATGTTTCATCACATGCAGCCTGTGTATTATGGTCTGGACTTTCCATCACTTCCAACTTTGCTAACAAACAGTTTCAACTGAAGTGTCCTACGTATGGTCTATAGCACAGGCTGCAGATTTTATTCCCCCACCTTGAAGTTAGACACCACAGATCTAAGCTATACCAGTCTGTAAAGTCAGAGGAAGTGTGGTTCTCCCAATTTAAAAAAAAAAAAAAAAAATTACTTTTAACATCTCACATTCAATTTTAACAGCTGTTTTCTGTGGTTTTACAACTACTTATAAACCAACTAATGAGGAAAAACAGATTTTCTTGCTTCCACTCCTCTCCTTGCAATAGTGAGGAACTGATACAATATATACAATTGTGTCACAAATATTTGCATAATCTAAAAGGGCAGAGTTCACTATGCAATAGTCACTCATGTTCCATTATTCATAAATGCTCTGATAGCACTTCCACAAATGCCCAGTAGTTAATGAATCCTGAAAGCTTTTAGTTCAAACAATTATTCCTCATGAAAATGTGTACCAAAGCATATTATTTGTAACTCTATTTGATTCTCCCCATTTAAATTTCAATTGCTAAGCAGGAAGCAGAAACAAGACCTTCACCGTTGGGCAACAGCCACAGTAGAACAAATTGTGAAGGTGAAGGAGCTGATGAGCATACACTAAATAAAAATACGTCCCTCAAAGTACATTATTGTGAACACCACACATTTGTATAAAATAAGGGTCAGCTTATGAATTATTTACAAGCCAAGAGGGGGATATGACTGATGAATATTATTTGCTATTTTCAGTTCAAAACAGCTGCAATTAACTCTGCCTTTGCTATTACCTGAACAGTTAAGCTACAAAGTACTGACACTAGGGAACAACACAGTGATGCCCAGTTCCAACTGGTAACCATGGGAATTGCATCACAAGAGTCACGTTCAACAGCTTCTCTAACCCTGCCTCCTACACGAAAGGGATATTTTCTGGGAACGCTGCAGCTCAGGGCTAGCAGCAGCCATGTAACCTCAGAGCCCTCCATGCTGCCCAGCCAGCAGCAAAGAAAGGTGTTCAGGAACACCGCAGGCAGATGCTCTACATCCTCCCAGCTGCTGACAAGGGGGAGCATGTTGTGGCTTGGTAAAGAAACATGTTTTATGCACAGAACTTGGACTGAAAGAAGAGTGGAGAGGGACAAGTCAGTCCAACTGGCTTTGAAGTCTGACCTGCCTGATAAAGCAGTTTCTGCCACACCAAATAACGGTCTGCACTCCCCCAGGAGATAGGCCAATCTTCACGCATCACAAGGGAGAAAAATCTGGTTGTCGTGCTTACAGTCCTCTCCTTGCCAGGGGTGAAAGGTGCATTGGGAAATGTTACAATCTGTTTCCGTCTGAATTACTTGAACTGATAAGCATTTTCAAGTGCCCGAGTTTCGCCTCCCAGCGAGACTGGATCGGGGAGCTGCCCCATTATATCTGCATGCTCTCTTACACACATACATCCTCCCTCTATGGAGGAAACATTTGTTGTAAACATATGGAGAGGCCCTGCTGGAGGCCAAGCATTTAATGCTCTAGTTAATAACATTTTTGAATTTAAAAAAAAAAAGGGGGGGGGGGGGGAAGAGAAAAAACTAAATTCAGTAGTATGTGAACACAAATGGCAAGCACAATGGCTCTCAGGTGTAACAGGATTTGCCAAGGTTTGAGAAAGCAAGCTTAAAGACATCCTAAAGCTCTAATAAATAAGGGACATGGCACACACGCAGACACACAGAGGAAAGGGGGATTCAGCCTGTTTGTGGTCATTTTGAGGCATGCTGACAGCAATTTGCATTGGGCTAGGGTTTCTTAACAACATTCTCAACTACAACAGAACAGTTGTTTTTAAATGTCAGACAACATTTAGCTGACTTGTCTTGCATGGTCCTCCTCTTCTGTACAGGGAGTAGCAGCCGTCTGGCTGATGCTCTGGGTTGTTTTCCTCCTGGCTGGATTTCTCAATTTAGCTGCCAGCATTTTTGTTCTTTGATGACTGGGTTTTTAAGCTGGTACCCACTGCTAATGATAATGGCTAGTCAGGTCTATTACAGCACAGTGTAATACTGACAGCCTACATCCCAGAATGGGGAAAAAACCAAGACGGTTGGATCACAGAGAGACAGAATGTGTGGGTATGGATTTCGCTCCAGGATCAGCTGTGCCTTCCTTGACTAATTAATCTGAGAGATCTGAACAGTCGGTAGAATGGAAAAAATGGGTCAAGTTGGCAGCATGGGACTTAAATAAATAAAAATGAGGCATTAGCTTAGACTGTGTCTGTGCTTTGTCCAGGTTTGAAAACAGCACAATATAAAATATAGTTTTAGAAAAATAAGATGAGCTGATGACAAATTAGATGAGGGCACACTCTGTGAGGCAGCTTGTTCTACACACAGGAAAGACAGCATCAGGACCTTTACAAAAGACCAGACCATGGCACCAGTGATGCCAAGATAGACAATACGCGCTTAACACATGAAAATTAAACAGGCTTCTCACAGGGAAGGGTAACACCTAGAAGATAAAGGCAAATCTAATCCATACAGCTACAGTTTTACTTTAAATTAAAACTTATATTGCATATGTGGTTCTTTTCCAAAGTCTGGGAAGCTCAAAATGGGCAATCCCAAAGAAGGAAGCCCAGCATCCCATCCTGTGTGTTACTACCTGTTTTGCTCATTCAGTTTGAAATTTGTGGAAGCAGAGCTGTAGGACTGACCACCACAGTGAATCTTGTCATTCCTTACTGCAAAATAAGCTGGTGTCTGACTGGAATAAAGCTGACTGCTCACTACTGGGACATGGATCATTGCTCAGGAACAAGAACTTTCGTTTCAGTCGTGGAAAGCAAATTCGTTTCCTGCACTTCTTGAAGCTCAGTTTTCGATAGATTTGGTGTACAAGATTTTCAAGAGATGAATGAAGCATTTTTTGAGACCAGAACAGGACTCCTCTGTGCAGATTCTGTCATGTCTTATACAGATACATAAGACCCATTCTCCAACCCCTAAAAAAACCAAGAAACTCAAAAGATGGAGGCAGAAGGCCTACTTCCTTACAGCTTTGAGACCTCCATCCTGCATTCAAATGCCATTAAAAACAGTCTACAAATAAAAGAAGCCAGATACCTATATGCCAAGAGCGAGTGTATGCAAGTCTTGTTTTTTCAGGAAAACGAGGTTAGGCAGCTGAACACACCTTGTGACACACTGAACCTAATTCTAACCAGATTCATAGTAGACAGACCACTTCTCCCAAGAAGGGAAGCTGTAGCGTATATTGAGTCAATCAGAGGATGCCAGTCGTGTTCACGTCTAGGCCCTAAGTTGTTCTACACCTCTCGAATACAGCACTGATTTAATCTAAGAAGGTTTACAGAAAACAACTTGTTCTTGCCTTTCTTCAGAGTGCCTCTTTTCCCACTTGCCTCTGCCTACTCCCTTCCTACCCTTAGAGCACAAGCAGATTGAATTCGATCTGTTATCCACTCTCATTTGGGAGAGATCTTGCCTTGTATGAGGTACCAAGGAGTAAGAGCTTGGGACTCAAGAACATTTTTAAAAAGGATCACTGAGCAGGACAACATTACAACACAAGTTCTGGCTCCCAGTCATGCACACAGACAACCAAGCCACCTGCCAACATTTAAAGCAAATGAGTAGAACAAGTTTCTTTGTGAATTTACTGACCAACTTCCCTCTTCCTCCACAAAGAGGACGCTGTGCTCCACCCCTGCCCTCTTTGGGCAGCTCACTCCCATCCTCTGCCCAGGATTTTATTTTGGTCTGGTAATTTTTGTCTGCTACAGAAGTTACTTACTGCTACAGAAGACAAATGGCAAGCAAAAGCAGCTAAGAACCACTGAATTTGTTCAAAAGCATTACATGGTATATATTTCATTCTGTAACTTAACTAGGCAGCCACAATAAAAGCCCCAGACTTCTCTCCTTGTCCAGAAGCAATTCAGGCCCTGGGGAACGATCATGAATAGTGGCTAATGTGGGTGATGCCATCTCTAATGCAACAAGGTCAAAATATATAATTAGCATTTTTCTCTCAGGGTTTCTTTCTCTTGCTGTAGTTTTCGCTCAGCTTGCTTTCCCAGGCTGGGGGCCGTTCTCACTTGCTGCAGGGTAAATCAAGAACAAGCTCCACTGAAAACAACAGCGATACCCCAACGAAAGAGAAATCCAGCTCTCAGTTTCTAAGGATACTCAGCATTCACTAGTGCCAACTCAAATGTTACAATGAAAACTCAACTCATCCATCCAAGAGGTTGGTCTTCCATTCATATTGGATATTATCAGGTCAAAATTTACAGCAAAAACAACCACACAACCTTGATCCACATTAAAGCAAAAGCTAAGACCAGAGCATGTGAACTGGGTGAAGGGGACCTCACAAGAGCCATTAGCACACCAGGAACACAGCAATAAACTTTCACTTACCAGGAACACAGCAATAAGCCTTCACTGGGATCTTTGCACTTTTAGTGGAGTCTTAAAGACATGAAAAGGGTAAAGAGTTGCCACAACAATGAAAGAGAAAGATAGATCTATGAGGCAGGGCTTTACTAGCTTGGGTGGTGGGTACTTGCTGCTGGTTCTATGGGACAATGACTGTATTCACCTCCCTGGTTAAAACCACCGCCCTCCTTTCTGCACACAGCATTGGTAATAGCTAGTCATTTATATATCTCATGGGCATCACCAAAGGACGGATTCCCAAATGGAGGGTGCTGGGGAGGCAACCAACACTTTATGGCACAGTCTTGATTTGTTCTTTATATGGAGGCCTGCTATTATCTTTAGTAAGCTCACATCCTCTTCTCCCAGTGCGTATGTTGCAGTGCTGCCCTTCCATCTCACTCGCCTGCAGATCTGCTGCATCCCCTTCAGTGGGGTCAGGCTGCTGGGTGCATTTTGCTGCCACTTCCTTGGCAGGAAGGGGGGCAGTTGGGAGGAAGAAGGTGTCACTGCCCGTGGCACAAGAGCCTGTTAATACATTAACACAAATCTTCCACATTGTCACCCGAAGCAAAGAGCACGTCTTTAATTCTGTCTCACAGTAACCACCACAACCTCTGATGTCTCCTTGATTCGTATGTCTCCCCCCATTTCCCTCCCTGGCAGTTTTCTGCTCTTTTCCTCTACCTGAAAGTCATAGCACACTTGAAATCTGTCAAATGGTTTCCATTTGTAATCAGGAATCTCAGTATTAATAATACATTTTTACCCTGTTATTTCCACTTTCAGTAAAACTTCACAGCAAGCTGACAATTTCTACCTTATAAACACTCCCATAACATGATTTCATGAAGTCTGGAGGGCACCTAAAACAGCAACAGGAACTGCAATGCAGCCACATCAGTCTCTGCTTTGAGGAGGGATGCTCACATCCTTCATTGTGGTACCTGGGATTTGTTGTCATCAAATCACTTAAAGTAGTGTGAAAGGTGCACATTTCAAAGCCCAGCTACTGAGGAAAGGCAAGTCCAGCTGTCCTCTGCTCCAAGAGGCAAGGAAAGGAAAGCAGGAATCACCTGCTTTATTCTCCATATAACAAACAAAGGTAATAAAACAGGATAATGCTGTCTCAAGAGCCAAGCAAGAAAAATCACTCTCCCTTTTCTTTCCAGCCTCCCAAAAGAGAGTGCAAAGCAGCAAAAGCAAGGACCAGCAGAGAAACCTGCAGGACAGTGTAAGGGAGACATAACATCGCAGGAGACCCTCCGAAGCATCCAGCTAATAAGCTGACTGATTAGACATTACAGCCCAAATAATGCTGGGACTCTGCAGTGGGCACAGGGGCCAGCTTTCCATGACACAATACAAAACCTGGCGGTTTCTCTGAGGCAAAGAGGATTAGTTATATTCAGTCTAAAGCCAAGGGATCATAAAAAGTGAGCCTCAAAGTCTGGAAGGCTGGTTTCAGATTAAACTCAGTGTTCAAGAGATTACCATTCCTTTTCAAGTTTTTTTTTCTTTCTGCTCTTTCACAAAGCCCCTCGATGTCCACAACATAGCCCTCTACCTTCCTGCAAATCACAGTGATCCAATTTCACCCCACATCCCTGTCTTTCTTATTGCTCCACCCCAGCTCTCTAGCCCTCTACAATCCTGCTCGATGGGGACATGCAAAAATCTCAACCCCTTCTCTTCTCCTCACCTTCCAAAGCGTTATATTTGATAATACTAAATTTGGGTTACACAACCTGTATTTACTCTGTTCCTGTCAACATTTCCTTGGCTGTTCCTGCACTGACAGAGATGCTCACTTCCACTTGCATAAACTGCATTCTCCCCTCCTCAAGTTCACCCGAATCCTTCCCATACCACGCACTTGCAGCGGCTCAGACGCACACCAGCCCCACAGACATGTGATCCGTGACTCACAATTCAAGTCAGCACTTAAGCTGCTTTCCCAAACCCAAATCCAAATCATCTGACCAAGCATGCCACAGAACACAAACACAATCCACCTTAAAAATCAAGTTCTGTTACCAGGCATCGTTTGCTGAAGGAAATTTCTCCCTTGCTACTTCGGAACACAGCAGAATTTCTAGACAATCTAAGTGCTACAAAAATGCCTCTGTAGTCTGAGTCCATCTTACTGCTTCAGCTCTCCTGCCGTGGAAATGCTTCTCCTAGCAAGATTTATTACTTCTAGTATCCCATGTGGAAATTAAATATAGTGTGGAACAAAATAGTAATAGTAGATAAGATATACAAATTAACCTGTTACTGACATTAGAACTAAAAAAAGACAAAGCCCATTGCTGCTGGCAGCCAGATTTGACATTTAAGCATGCATCATGCACAGCTAGAGTTGCTCTTTTAATATGAGCACAGATGAGAAATCTTCATCGTGTGACAGACACGTTCAGCAGCTCCTGAGGCCGATGCAACCGTGAAGTGGATTTTGGTGCGGTCCAGTCCCCTAGTACGACAACAACAGGGGATGCACAGAAACACGTGCTAAAGCAATGGGAATTCCTAAACAATTGGAATATGGATAACTGTGGGGATACCGCAGAGAACTAAAAAGCTGTATTCTGGAATCATTATTTCATCAGTAAACACAGGGGGCCTAATTTTCTTCTCAACTACAGTCATATAAAAAGTTACCGTGGAATCAGAGTAATCACACTGCAAGAAAAAAAAAAAGCGTTAATAACAGAATCAGGCTTGTACTACCTGTGAATCAATGGGCAATAACATCTGCTGTGCTGCTCTGTCTTATTTTGCTTCAAGATTTGTGGCAGTCCCTACACTTACAATGGGAGGTACAGCAAACAATCGCTTCTGTCGGTAGTAAACGATACCCTCTAGAAGATGCTGCAGAAAATCTTATGAATAGCTGTCTCAGCGCTTCTCCAAAAGAAGTCAGTCAATATTATATGAAGGTGATGTTCAATGTGTTCTCTACTTGAGGTTTTAAATAACATCATCTATTATTTAAAAAGCAGAGACGTTTACTGAATTGCTGAAGTTTCTTTACAACTTGGATCCACTCACAAGATTTTGGACTCTGAGCTCATCTCGTTACCAGGCCAGAAGCATAAGCTGCTTGCTTGTTCCCAACATGTGCTACCACAAGCTAGAGGTACATTTCTTTTTACAGTGCAGTTTTTAAAGTAAATGTCACAAAAAAAAAAAAAAAAAAAAAAATCTATTTTTCCCCCTAAATCATGTGTCATACTTTATTCTAGCAAAGTACAATTCCTTTTAAGGAGGCAGAAATTGTGGAACTTGGTCTCCAGGTTCAGATCACATGTAAGATACTTAATGCACAGATAAAGAGTTAGATTAAAATAGTATTCGAGGTTGCAAAAACCAGCTCCTATTGTCAATTCTGACAATATCTAATTTTTAAGTGCTTGTCTATGCCTTCAATGTTCTTTTAATAGAAATCCTTGAAGATTATTCTCAGGTTTTGGAAAGAAAAGAAAGAAATCAGACAGAAAAATTACAATTCCAGGATGGAAGCTAAACATGCATCTACAGAGATTTGCACAAAGGTTCAGGCCCAGCCAAATTTTAATGGGGCTATTAAAAGCACATCCTCAACACAAAGGCAAAGCCATGACAGATTTCAAGCCCTTAATGACTCAAGTTCTTCAGTGAAGACCAAACACACCACATAAGCAAGACTACTTTCCTTAAGTCTCTCCGATAAATAGCTCATTGTTTGCTTTAACAACAAAACCTGTCTGAGGCAGATGAAGTGTATATTTGGGTCTAGATAGCTAAACTGGGACAACTGAAAGCAGGGTTTTAAAAAGGGAAGTTTTGAAGTGTTCATTACAACCAGGGCTTCTGCTAGATCCATTTTATGGCAATACAGCTCCTGTGGCAGTGATACACAGTCTCCAAGCCAAACCCTACAGAAGGGAAGGGGAATGTATGTCTTTGTTAAACAATCTACGAGAAAAGAAAGAATAAATTGAGAGGTAAACAGTTCCTACACCTTTTGTGAGTTACAGCTGCAAAATGCTGTGAATAAGAATAGAGTATCCAGCTACCTTCATTACACTCTCAATCTCATCATTCCCTTCCTGTGAGGGCATGCGAGGAGAGCTGTACGCAGCCTGCATATAAAACCTCGAACTTATACAGGCAGCTGTGTATTTCTTGAGCTTCTGTAAATATCCAGCAAGATAACTAGATAGACAATACCTATATGCACAGCATGCACCACTAGGAAAAGTCACTATCCCTGGGAAGAAAGAAATGTATCAATATAACAAATGCTTGTACTCCTTTATTCTCAGACCGCAAACTATGACTCCTAAATACTACCTCTCCACTTGTCTTAACCTATTAAATCAAGATGTTCTTTGCAGTATTGGATGATCACTTCATTTACACAACATACAGTCCTCCAAATACTGTTATCAGAGATCACACATAAACTCATGCAGCAAAGGGTACGGTCTTGCATTATTACATTTTCTCCAGTGCTGTTTCTTTAAAAAGAAAAAAAAAAAGAAAACAAAACACACCACACACAACCCCAAAACACACAGGCATTATGATGATCCAGTTATAACACTGCCCCAGAGTAACTGCAGCAGCCCAAGGGAGGGTGCTCCGGACCAAGGTGCGGGGTTAGCACAGTAGGTGGGAACCTGGGAGGACAGGAACTTCTGAAGGCAATTTTTTCTACTTGTGAAAATGTAACATTTAATTTGCCCATAAATCAACTAGCCTCCAGTGTATTTCACACATGGAGAATATCCATTACCTCAAGTCCTAAACAACATCTCCCAAATTAGGGGAAATGAACCACCACAACCACATCTAAACCAATCAAATCTAAAATCAGTAGAGCCATGTCTTTCCACCCTCCCCCTTCCAATTTAGTTAAGTGTCAAAAGAGTAACAAGTAATCAGAAAAATTCCTGTTAGGCTTATCTCTCAGTCCAGTGGGATCGCTAAATCCTTTATCAGCATTCACAATGAAAAATAAGACAACACCCACACTTTTTCAGCCCAGATTATGACATACTGTGATACACGTTCACTGAGCAACTGGAATTTACGTCTTGCAGGAACCCAGTTTCCCAGGAATCTTCCTGTACCCTGCTGAAATTTGTGTGCAAGTATCCAAAGGAGCAACAACATCTCACAGTTTCCAGAGACCTTCAGTGGCCCTTTTTATAATCTGCATTTCAACCGCTGGTGTACGACACACCCCCCCCCCCACTTCAAGACAAACGTGTTATTGGTCTATAACTTGAGAAACACAAACTGCCAGGGCCACGGGGGCTTTATGATAATATTTGTATTCTGGAAGAACCCTTGTGCCACTTAAACTCGCATAAGACTGTAGCTTTTGCGAGTGTCACTGATTTCTCGTGGAGAAGTATCAGAAACCATCGCAGAAGCAATACTCCTTTGCTGACAAGAGCTGCATCTGTACCAAAGGTTGCCCGGGCTCAGCTGATGACTCATTCTAATGCCACAGAGCCCCGGTCTGAGGCTCCCAGATGGCCACAGATTAAAATTTGTTATGCAGACTGGTATTCACACGCTCAGTGACCTCTGTGAATGAAATTTTGAGACCTTTTGACTCTCAGTGAGGGAGTTTACCATTATTGCTAACACCAATATCGCTGAATGAGCAAGCGTTCCATACGGCAGGAGACAGACTTGGAGAAAATCAAAATTCAGTGGGCTGGGATCCTCCAACATCACATGGCAACAGCTGCTTCACATCTTTCTTCCTGTACAACAGGAACAGTACAATATTCACAATGCTAAAGGAACAGCAACTCTCCCCACCACACACCATCCACATAGGGGAGCATCCCCTGTATGGATTCTGCCACCAGGAAGAATGCTTTGCTCTCTTCATCCTTTTCATACTCACCTGCTCAAACAGAGAGACCACACAGCACATCCCATGTGAACCAAAATACAATTTTAGTTTACCATTTTGTGCATCTCTAAATCAGAACTGTATAATTAGCTGCCAGCAGTCAATGCCTAATTAAATAGAAAGTGAAAATAATAAAGAAAAAACCTAACAACCTAAACCAACCTAAAATTATTAACAAAAGTTGCAAGATTCATTTGCATGAGAAATATTCACAAAAAAAGGTGAAAAGGAAAGAGTAACAGGAGTATAAATACTCTGGAAGCTCACCACTAGGTCACCTATGGGATGAATTTCCACTAGGCACAAGAAAGCACTGAAAGATCTGGAGAAACCACAAACTTCAGGAAATTCTGCAGAGACCAAGTCTCCTCTTAAAGCCAGGGAAAAAATAAAAGAGCTCATTCATCTTACATACTTTGCCTAGAAAATATAAAGTCCCTGGGTTAGCCTGAACCACAGCAGAGCGAAAGGGTTCACAGAGGAGAAATTCCTCTTCTGGATGCAAACTGGCTTCAACAAAGCAAGAGAGGGAATTTTTCTGTAACGGCCTGTGCATATTACTCTGAGGGTAAAAAGAAATATGTTATGCACTAATATATCCAGCACTGGCTACTGCTGGAGGCAGGATGTCAGCCACAAAGGGCCAACAGACTGATCCCATATGACAATCCTATATTTCTGTGTATTTAACCATATAATTAAAACCTGCTGCTGCTACACATACTAATTAGATGGACAGCGCTTATTTCAGCAATTGGCACCCCCTTGACTGACAGCATGGCAGAACCAGGTGACTACAGGAGTTAGGCAAATGCTCAGCTGTTTGGAGATGTCAGGACTGGCTCATCAGAAGACACCCTGGTAGGGCTGGATGGGGAGTTAATATGCTTCTCCACTGGACTGCATAATTATCCTTAAAAATCACCAAAGACTGAATCGCTCTAAATGTAAGAGACACTGCCTGTAACTATCTTGCAAAGAACCAGTGACAACGCCAGATCCCAGGGAATACCCACTGGGCCTCAGCAGAGGATGCTCAACAGTAAGCCTGAGAAGCCGTACCTCAGGATCTTAGCTAACTAAAGCTTCATATACCTGTTTCCAGTGCAGTGTCCAGTTCTAATCACTTCTATAGACAGTGCCATTTGCAGTTTGGCAATACATTCTAAAGGAGATTAATCAATGCATAGGAAAATCTGCACTGAGGAAAGAACATGACTTAGGCTGATATAATTTATCTACCCTCTCCAACAATGGCCTCCAGTAGCACAGGTACATGTCTGCAACCAAATGCAGAAAAAAAATTCAATCTTGCCTCCAGATGCACCTTATTAAGCATGCCCCCACCCACGTCAGCACAACCTCGGCACCAAGGGCTAGACTCTCCTGCAGACCTTCAGCTGGTCTTCAGAATTCTAATGGCCACTAATGTTTATAACTAACCCTTCTGGTTCCCAAGAAAAGACAAAAGGCACTTCCACATAAGAAACAGTAGCCACAAACCATACAAGTGCAACGCTCCTTTGTGGGTTGCAGAACACCACAAGCAAAGGCTCAGGGAAACTTCACCACTCCCCCATGCGTAGAAGCTCACAAGGCAGTACCCAGCCTGACTAAACAATTACACTGACCACACACACATTCATTTACACATCATCCTGCACTGTTAACCTAATTGCTTTCTGCATACATTAACTATTTTTCCTTTGAATTCATGTCAGGCCTCAACCGATCACAGCAACACATTGGCCACCACAAACCCTGTGGGCTCAGGCCGGAGCTGGTCCGGCTGACTCAGGAGGTAAGTCGGCTCCACACTGCAGTACAACCTTTGGTCATTAGATGTAGTACAGTTGCCTCGCTCTCGTTAATCCCTGCTACTCAGCTGCCGTCAGGAAATGAATGGCTGTAATCATCACACTGCCTTTTAACTGAAAAGACAGCATTAGATTTCATCAGCCCTTTCACTGTCACACTGCATTGTCCGCAAAGGATAATGAGCCCAAAGGCTCTGCCACTCCAACCGCTTTAGTTTGATAGCGAACATATTACCTCATGGCACACAATGACAGGAGACTGTCCTGGAGCACGGGGAGAGCCTGCAGACACTTGTAGAGACAAGGCACACCTGTGTCTCTGCTCCTGTATTTTTTTTTGCAGATTTGTATTGAGGCTTGGGCTTGAGTTTTCCTAGTTCTCATAGCAGAAACTTGCAGCCCTTATGGAAAAAACAAGTCATAGCACCATTCTTTAAGGGTTTCTCTAGCTAAATAAATAAAGTATTTCTTGAGGAAAAACCATTCTTTGTTGTGTTTATTAGGAACTTCTGGGTATCTGTAAGGGAAGTGATTTTAGGTTGTAACTTACCTGCCCACATTTTATGTTTTTTTGCTTCTTTTTGCTTTATCCTAGATATTACAAAATTGTGTTGTTTATACTCCACACTCATTTTCACATTCCTAAGACATGCTAATAGCTGGGCTATAAGCACTGCAGTGAAGTGTTAACTGAATTTTTCCAGCACCTCTCTTCACCTTTCCACTCTCCACTAACAAAAATCTTTTCCAGCCGAGTTCAGCAAACGTGCATTTCTGAGGGAAGGCAGCGAGACCCCCCACTGAGTCACAGGGAGTTTAGGTACAAACAGTTCCAAAGCAGAATTAAAACAAACAAAGCAAGCCAACAACAAGATCTCGGATGCTTATTTACATCTACAAACCATTGATCTAAAAACCTGGTACTGACTAGGGAGAAAATAGAGTCAAAACATTTTAAATTTGTGAAATATTAGCAAAATTTACTGATGGGGGATACCAAACTAAGTTAGGCACAATCACAAGGCACTAATAAAGAGCAGTACAATGAGCCAGGCTCAGAGCTCAGCGACACTGGGATAAATTCAGCCTCAATTTACAGTGGCATCACTAGGAAAGCTCTGCCCTCCCAAACCTATCCAAGGGACAGCAGGAAGAATTTTAGTTGCAAAGAACACGAGTCAAGGAGGACCCATCCATCTGTACCCTGTACCACTCCTGCCTGTTCTGCCTGGATGCAGTTTAACTGGATAGCATCATTTACATACTGCAATCACCCCCCTTTTTTGCACTGCAACATAATATTACAATTACTTAATCCTACATTATGTCATCTTGAGCTCCCTGCCTACACATGGCTTCTAGAAAGCAACTTACATGTAAACCAGACAGCAACTATTAGTCCATACATTATGTAAGTAATAATCGGGGGGGGGGGGGGGGGGGGAGAACAAATCCATAACATTAGTAGCATGGCTAAGTGCCCCACTTCCAAATAAATGAATGTCAATTTGCTGGTTACCTGAACAGCACAGGGATTACAGATTTCACCCATGCTGACAGATGGTATTTTACAGTTTTGATCCATGATGCATTTAAAGGAATGCATTCGTGAAGCAAGACATGTGAGAAAGAGTAAAGGACCCGAAACAGAAAAAAAAAAATTGGACTATATTAAGCATGCAAGATTCAAGCATGCAAGGTTTCACTCTGCTGTCACACCAGGACTGATCCCATTAACTTCCATGGGGACAGGCCCGATTTACTCAATTGTAAACAATCAAAATGAGGCCTGTGGATCAAGTCCAACAGAGCACTTCATTTTAAGCACGGCAGGCTCCATGGGCTCTGTCAGGGCCATACCCCCACTTACGGCCAGGCACATGCTGCAGAGATTTGCTAGTGAGCCCTGGTGTGCTCCAAGAGGCCATCACTGCCGCAGCAGAGATCCGTTGTCGACCACGCTAATCCTGCTTTCACTTTATCCAGTTTCTTAGTACAAGGAACTTAGTATAATCAAAAGTATTGTAGGATGAATAAGGTAATGTTACTTATGATACGGGAGCAATTAACTAGCACCGGGTCCAAATTGTCCAGCTCACTGGTTAAACAAATATAAACCCCATGAGGATCAGCATAAACATGACACTGTATCTTACTGTTCCCTAGGCTGTCAAATATCATCCTGAGAGCTGTTCCTACCCAGAGGCGAGTGTGCAAGGGCAGACAGAAAATACAGCATCATTAAGGACAAGGTAAAATACACGAATTAAAAGCGTGCTACTGGACATCACATCCTTACGTGACAAGGAAAATTTCCAAGGTTCCCATTTGAAATCTAAACAAAACACACCCTTATTTGCACTTAATTTCACTGTCTCTCCTTCCTCTGTATTCTCAACAACTGTACAAAAGCTGCTGGCTAGAAACTCTCTGCTCTTATGCTCACATTTCACTTACTGGCTTTCAAAATAGTTTAAAATTTTGTCAATTTTATTAGTTTTATATAAGCCACAGTGATCAATCATGAAGTAAAAGGATATGAAGTAAAAATGCAATAAACATTATTGCTTGACAGCTGCTTGGTGACCCATGAGAGACTACCTGATGGCATACTGCAGGATCTAATAGAGAACATATACCTTCAGATTAACATTAACTGGCATCCTTAACAGCAGCACGAGCAAAGAGGCCAAGGACCAAATGGGCCACGAAAATTCAGCAAACCAATTCTCCCCCAGTTGAGGGGGAGGCAGACAGGCAGCCTGCAACTGAGAAACTTCTTTGTTATTCCTAGGCAGAGGCAGATACACAGACAGTGCCCTGACAGGTCTCTGCAGAGGGTGACAGATGATTTCATAGACGATGAAGTTTTAAACAAAGCAAATAACAATGAAGACAGAGAGAGCAGATTGCCTCTGATGTGACCAGAGACATCCTTTGAGGATGCTAATGGAGTAGAGAATTGATTTTAAAGCTTGCCTTTTTGCACCACACACAGTAAGAACAAGTGCTTGAATCAAACATGAGCATGCATAAAAATCCCTTTCCCTGGAAGACTGTTTTAGACTCTGAATTTTTGGCAATAAGATGTGCAAAACACTAAAATATTTATCAAGCAATTTTGGGCCAAAGACCCAGGCACAGGCTCTGCACTATTTTGACACAGGTCTCTTGTGGCAGGCCAGGCAGCTCTTGGTACATTTGAAAAGATCAGCTCCTCGTAGATTAGGCTATTTTTGTTAATCCAAAACTAGGGATTTATTTACCCTCACTGACAGGATTCATTGTAAACGCAGGTGTTAGAAAGCTAACATCATCAGTGGCTTCTCCTTCCCTGCTTGGAGCTACGATGGGGTTTTTGTTTGGTTTCTTAGAAAATTCTGGCAACTTCCTCCTCTGGACAGGAGGCAGCAAAGTACTATGTGGTCTTGTGCATCGACACCTGGGCGTTACGTGGGATTTCTCAGATCTTCTCATGCAAAAACCTGCCACCCTCATACACACACATACACAGTAGGCTTGTTAATAATACATCAACTTGTTAAAAAAAAGTTTCAGACCTCCTTAAGCTCTCAGGATCCAGGTCACAGGAAAACTGTCTATCACACAATTTCCCAGCTCCTGACATGTCAGAATTTAAATGTTCACAGCAGGAGCCTGCTTGTGCCTGCTGCTTTCCCCTCTCCCCTTTGCCCCCTCGCCATCCCAGAGGCAGTGCCAGATTCGGCGCTGCGACACAGACACAAAAGGCACCTTTTCCTTGGAGCCAGTCTTGTGCCACTGCTGGGGATGAATGGGAAAAAGCCGTTAGCAATATATTCACTGATTGGGTTCACACTTCACAAATTAAGTTGGAACTACAAATTCAGACATATGACTCACTGTATTTTAAACTGGACATTTTTACATACCATGTGTTCCCTGCAAAGGCCGCAGAGTGCAGGCAGAGGCAGCATGGTAGGCACCTGCTCCCCTCCATACCTTCCTGTGGTCAGCTTGCTATTAACACAGACAACACCCAAAGAAAAAGGGCAGCACAAAAATAGGGTGTTGAACCCAGAGCAGCTTATCACAAGGTTTGCCACTGATCCACAGGACATTCAGATGGTCCCATAATGTTTTCAGTCTGGTAACGGAGGATGAGAGACTCTTGGGCTCAGTGAAGGTGAGACGCATCAATGCATCTCAGCCACCACCTCGCCATGTCCTGGTCTTGTTGGGAACAAAACCCCACTATGTGGGTACAAAGCTGCAACGCAGGCAACTAAAAGAGCACACAACATGGATGTAACTGTTATGACCAACGTAAAAGTCATCCTCATTACCTAAGAAGCCAGGCTACGTGTGTTAATTCAATCAAAAAAACAGATGCTGGCCAAGAATCATTCCCTAAGAACTACTTCGCATGCAAGTGTGTATCAGGATCCAATTAATTAGGAGATGGAGTACACCTTGCAAAGAAACCATGATGCTTGTACCACGAGATCAGCAGGGGATGTGGGGGAAGGAAAGGGTTTAGGGAGAGTTGCCAGGCTGCAGTTCAAGGAAGAAGCTTTGATCTAAGACAGAAGAAAAAAAAAAAATTTAAGAACAGACTGTATCAGCATGGTTTATTTATCAAGCTAGAGCCTATTATGACTGTACTCATTGCTTTGAAGTTCCCTGGCCTATGTCAATTGTTTCTTTATGATTCCATAATTGAGTTATGTCAGAAGTGCCAGCCTGGGAATTAGAGTGCTTCCTAAGGGACAACAAACATGAGTACATTTTAACTCCACAGTGCTTCAATGTGCACTGTCAGGATGCACAGGTTTCCGTTCCAAACTGGGCTCCTCTTCCCTAAGGGCTGAAAGATGTTGAGTGCTTCATGACAACACTAATAACTTGATCAAGAGAAGAAAAGACTGCCACTGTAATAACCAGCATCTGTCAGACTGCGCAAAATCAGGAATGTCCATTTCACCCACGATATAAGGAAAATATGGAGGCTGATGCTGCTGGTCAAGGGTGGGAACTGAGCTGCACCAGGGTCATGATACCAAGCACTGGTAGTCAGAAGTGAAATATTATGTATTTAAAAGAAAAGAAAAAAAAAAAAAAAAAAAAAGCTGCCTGGATTTTCTCTTCCTACCATACTCCAGCCACAGGGAAAACAAACAAACAAAAAAACCCCAACTCACAAAACAAAACCAAACCCCATCACACTCAACCCACAGCAAAGTCCATCTAAACTGAGCCCACAAAAGATTTGTTTCTACAGGTGATCTATTTCCACCAGTACTAGGCAGCCCCTACAATGCTCCAGCTTCTGTCTGAATATTTTTAAAGTATGCTGTTCTCATAGATTTTATTTCCCAACTTCTGTTCTTTTTCTTCTTGGCAATATATTTATTAAATAGAACTTGGTCATCAACAATCTTTCCCCACTTATGGAGTAGTCTTTCACAGCACTATACCCACTCCTTCCCTCCTCACAACATACGTTAACACAGGCATTTCCTATTCCTCCTAACCTTCCTCTTCCTTCCCCCAGCTTTCATATTGCAATCTGCCTCTATTGCTTCCCTTTCTTCCATTCTGTACTTTGACTGAAAATCCAAGTACAGGAAACAAATACTCCACTGTGCAAAGGCATCATTACCCCCTTCTCCTTTCTCTCTTCATCATACTCTGGAGATGCTGAATATTACTAATAGGCCCCAATTCCCCCCCCCCCTTCTGCTCTCACTCTTCCCTATCCAGTAAATTTTGCAGTTCTCAAAATATAGTATCTTTTCTGTTTTAAGCATGAAATAATTCCCCATTGAGTTTTAGAAGCCTAGTTATTTTTATTAGAGGTCATTATCAACAAGGTACAAGGGATTCACAAACACTAGCACCTGTGCCCCAAAGCACTCCTGTGACATAGAGGCAACGCATTCAGTTTCTGAATGAGGAACTGGGGCTCAGGGAACAAGGTACCTCATCAGTGTCTCGCACACAGGCAGGAGCCCAGGTCTGTAGTCTGAAAAGAATGTTTAAAACAAACAAAACAACCCCAAAAAAACAACAACAAAAAAAAAAAAATCACAGGGTAATTTTCTCTCAAGCACTTTGTGTTCACTAATGAGACATCAGTTAAAATACCTGAATTCTAACTAAATCCACAACATTCACTAATTTTAACTAGTTTCCTCCTTCAGTGAGAAGTGGTTTCTGCTCCACCTGAGTCCTATCTCCAAGGTACAACATGATCGGGACATTCAGAGTCACTGGTTATCACGCTACTGAGGGAAGCTGAACACATTAAAATGCAGCTCTTTTAATTGTGTCTCATTCAGTCTTCAAAGTCCACATCAGCTGCCATTTCTTCTGGGCTTTGAAGTACTTACATCCTAACTTCAAAAATACCTCTGCCACAATCCCTCATTGTCACATCACGGCTTACCAGCAACAAATGTCATTAACCTGGTCTTCCCTTCTCTTCTCCTTCAGACGGCATGGCTTGACACCATGCTTGGTTTTAACGATGCCCACTAAAATCTCATATTGTAGATTTTAAAGTATTTCAAATTCTTTTAATTTTTTCCATATACCTTCCATTACTATACAACATTTCAGTACATCGACACTTTTCTAATTCATCTTTCATTAAAAAATAACTCATCTTCAGTCTATCTTTCTGTACAGGAGGAAGCTGCCAGAATTTAAAAGCTCTCTTTCCTCTCAGCCAATTTAAGAGTATATTTGATGAGCATTGGCATGTCCAAACCCAGCATAATGCTTTGAGCTTGAGACATTCTGCCTATTATAGAGTGTAACCTTGAGTCCCACAACCCTGGGCATCATAAACTTCATGTTTTCTGTGCTAACAGCTGGGTCTCCAGTATTTGTCACCTCCTTTCTTCATTTATCTTTGGCACTAGAAACATGTCTGGGAAAACTGCCTTTTCCTTAACCATCTGGATGACATCCCTTTGTTTATTTCCACAAGCAATCAAGGGAGTTTTCACCCAACCATCTCTCCCTTTCCCAGACTCATGAGTAGCTCTGTGCAACATCTGAATGCTGAGAGAATGACTAGTTCTTCTGTTTGTGATACAGAGCACTCGGAAATGGCTCTGCTCTCTGGGGCAGTCTTGCAGAGTAGAAATGGTGATGAACCAGAATTCAATTATGTAATGAGAAATTGCTTTAATTAGCCAGCTAATTGACTCCTCAATTGCAATAAGTAAAATCACTCGTTTTTACAAGGCACAATAGTTTTTTTCCTAAGGGCTCCCAGGAATTGGCTCTGCATCTCGCTTCCCACCCACCCTGACTAGAACTAAAAAGGATCCAAGAGTGCAGGCTTGCTACTGGAGGATCACACATTTGATTACTGTTTCAGAGCAGCCTAGGAAAAAAAAAAAAAAAAGTAAGAGGTGGACAAAGGTGCAGAGAGTTGCACTAGGGTAATGAATCAGTCTTCCTCTGATGGAAAGAAGCCTGAATTTGAGGCAGGATGAAATGCAAATGAAATGAGCTGCCTTAATGCTGCCATCTTTTTACTTTTGTCCAAAGCATCCCAACTCAAAAGGACATGGACTTTTCAACACAAGTAAGATCCAAGATCCATACACGTGATCAAGAGATCTGCTTAAATGTCAAAGAAGGGGTACAGAGATCTCTCTACAGGGGGCCTTGGCAGATCTCCCAAAGACACAGTTCAGGGCCAGTTAAGCAATGATGTAGGTCCAGATATCTCAAAGACGAGCAGGAGAGGCAATCTAGGGCACTTCTGCGGCACACTGAGCCCAGTGCCTAGTCTGGAATTAGGATACTGCAAGCCAAGACCGATGGCAAAATTTAGCCAAAGAAAGCCAGCTTCAGTTTACTCAAAGTTTGGATTTGGCAACCCGTTTAATGGGGATGTAAAATTCTACTCTGAAACAGAGAAAAAGAGAACATGACTTGTGAGTCAAGCAGTGTATTAGCACAAGGGAATTCCCTGATCTGGAACAGGAGGTATTACAAGTACAATCAGTCACCGGACTTCACACAGCAATGACAACCAAGAAGAGATAAAGGGTCAGACTGGAATGAACCATCAGTCTCTCTGTCCCAGGACCCTGCGCTCTGGTTATCCCTGGAGAGCTACAAGGGCTTAAGAAGAATACTTCTTGTAGCACAGAACCATCACCACACTGGTAGTTCCTGAAGTCTTCCACCTTCTTTCTCCTCCTATTCTGTCCCATTAAAGCTTCTGTGACAAGGTTCCCTGGTGTCCCACAACACATGCCTCTGCCTGGATGAGGCATCTCACCCATGGTGAATCTTCACAGGACAGGCCTCTGTCCTTGGGGTCAGTCTGCCTCAAGGGACAGTCTTCCCCTTCACAGAGAGAACTGCAGACAAGCCTTCACACTAGCAGGGTTCTCCAGCAGCTCCCACCAGTAAGACTCTTTCAATGCTCTTACTGTGCTAGTGACCTTCCATCTGGGAGGTGACCTTAGGTCTCATGCAATTCACCCGCCTCCCTTCCTCTCCAGTCTTGCAGCAGGTCATCACCAGGAGGCACATAAATAATCATAAATGAACTGTGCAAAAGGCAGGCTGGTGAGTTCTGTAACATTTTAAACATCTGTTTAATAGCAATGGATAGAAACCTGGATGAATGCAAAGCAGCAGGGCACATTGCCTGGATGGAGGGATGAGTCTGACAGTACTTTTAAAAAACCATAGAAAACATCTTTGTTTGGTGAAAGGGGAGGTAAAGAGAATCAGTGGTGTGGTATCTTCACTAGAGTTCACACCGGACTTCAATAGGAATTGCAAATATTATTTATAAACAAACTCCTCTTGTAGGAAACCTTAATCAACAGGGAACATGTGTGTTTGATTAGGGTTGACATTTTAAACTAAAGCCAAACACTCTGTAATAACACTAAAATCAGCAGCAGTGTAGCAAATAAGTCCCTGCTTTTGATGCAGATATACCAGGAATGATTTTGGCCCAACGTTCTGCACCTAAAGCAAGAATAAGTATCACCAAAAGAATGCCTTTCAGGATTTGAGCAGCAGCAGCTCCTGCTGGAGCCTGCAGAAAGCAATACACTTTTATGAGTGTCTAGGCAAGTAGGTCCCCAAACAGGGGCAAGAATCCCAGGTGGGATCACAAGTCGGACGAAATTCAACTGCAGTAGAAGAGTTCGCAACAGAAAGTGGGGACGCAAGCAGAGAAGTTCAAGAGTCACTTTTGTACAAACCTTCCACTGAAAAAACTAATATCACAGCTCAATTAAAAAAGCAAAATCCATCAACTTTTGAAGTGTAATTCACTGCAAAAAGCCTGGAGAACTGGCTTCCCAACAAAGCATTGGATTTTCAGTGAACCCAGCCAGCTTAGGGAAGCATATGTTGAAACGGATGGCACACCAAACGAGATACTTACAGGACCAGCACAGACAGAGGAAGCAGACCCTAGATACAGAAGTGTCCAGAACCTGCCCGATTTCTTCTCTTACACCATTGCCTGGGGTCCCTAGCACATCTGGCTGGCACCAAAGAACAATAACCTTCTTCTTCTTGGGAGATTGTCACCAAATGCCCAAAATACATTATATAGCACTAAACTGAGTAAAACAGGCTTAATTACAAATTGCTATTAAAATATGTGGCAGATCTTAGATATTTTTCCCTTTTTGCCTGATGACATTCCTTTGTTTGACAACAAGAACACAAAATTTCCATGACAGAATTACAGTTCTCCTTCAATTGAGCATATACTGTCAGGACCAATTCTGCACTAAGTCAGTCCTTTAACCTTTATAACACCAGATACTCAAGGATGGACTGCAGCAGCCTTTAAAACCAGTAGAGACATTACCATAGAAGAGTTAGAGACCAGAATAAATGTCATGTGTGAGGTGGTGGCATGGAAATTTAAAATAGGCAAAATTAAATCACCCATGAGAAATCCAGCCTGAAACTCTAACCTGAATTTGGTCAGAAACTTTGCTTTATCTAACTTACTCAAATTGGGAGCTAGGTATTCAGTGCAATGAAAAGTATGAAGGTTAAGAGGATAGAAACAACAAAGCATGTAGGGTAATATACAGAAAGCACCGTGCCAAAACACAGAAGGTGCAATATTGCATATGCTAAAATCTAGCACAGGATCTCCGCAAAAGAAGGGTGTTTCTAAGAACCCCTGCAATAACCTGGGAGACCAAAGCATCCAAAACAATTGAGATTCACTGGGTGACCAGCAAAGGATTAACAAAACCACAGCAATTTAACAGAAGTAATAAAGAATGGAAAAATAATCTCAAGAATCTCAAACATGGTCAGATTTCTTCAGCAGTAAGCGTATGCATGTATCAAACCAAGCCATAACCTACAATAAAACAGCACTGGCACTTTTGTGAGAGAAAACCTATTAGACGGTATGAACCTGATATGATTAATAGCTCTGTGGTATGGCCAGCACGTGAAGCAGGCCAATCCTCACCACGCTACTTAATAAGTAGGTCCGTCAGTTATGAGACAAGCCACGGTGTTTGAATATGCACGGCCAAAGGCCTCCGTCCTCCCTCAGTATAACCCCACATGCCATTTTGTATAAAGCACACAATCTCTTCCCATGTGTATGCTTCTCTGTGTGTGTGTTTACAGGCAACCTTACCATGCACTGGGGCAGCTCCTCCTGGCAGACCCCCAAGGGCTCACTCATCCATCCTGCCCCTGGCACTACGGCACACATAGGCAGCAGCAGAGGAACTGAGTGTTGAGGAAGAGGAATGAGTATGTGTCCAGTTTCCAACGAGTATTTCTAAAGGAGCAAAGATGCTGGGTGCACAGACGGCGCTTTACACTTCACAGCAAAGCCCTCATCTGGGAAAGGAGAGCTGACAGACGGCATTGTATGTACTGCAAGGGGCCACATTCATGGAAACAAGGAAAGAGAAGCATGCGACCCCTCCAGAGCCAGCAGAGCCGTCTGTTCATTTCCCTGTTTGTTTGCTCTTTCAGACTTAAACGCTTGAGCAGATTTACACAAGTAAGTGCACTCAAGAAGTGGGCAAACTGAATATGAACACTAGGCCAACTGGCTGCAGTGTCCAAGGAACAGCAAGCGGTATTAATCCTCTGAATTGGATACCAAAGCACCGCTTGTGCCCCATGGAGCTTCCCAGTGGAGTCCCCTCCCCATCCTTCTGCAGAGCTGCATGGCGGGGAGGCTGCAGGGCACAGCAGCCAGGCAGGCTGGCTACAATACCTACCAAATCTGTGCACTGTCCTCCTCCCCCGCCCTCAACTGCCCTTCCATATGCAGGGGATGGGCAATTGTTAGCAGGAGCCTGAGGCAATCAATGGAGAAGGAAAATAAGATAGTCAGAAGTAATCTGCACTTGGGAGTTTACCAGAACAGCTCTCCCAAAATACTTATTCCAGAAGAATGACTGCAATAGATTTTTTTTTTTTTTTTTTTTTTTTTAAAAAAAACCACAACCTGCCCCTTAGCTGGACTAACTCTGGGTTACCTCAAAAACTTGCCTCTTCTAGAGCCAGCAGTCAACAGATATCCCTCTGGGCATATTGTTGCTTAGTGTGCCCCCAATGCTACAGTACATCTGATATTGTTTGAAATGCAAACAGCACATTTTAGATTTCTAAAGCATCTAAGTTGGAAACTAGTTTGCAATGGGAACACTGCCTTCATGGGTATTTGTGCATGTGCACACAAAAGACGACTGAGAGTCCAGAAATGAAAACGAGATTTCAAAAATGCTGAAATCGTGCAGCTTGCATGTCCTCCTCTGTCTGTCAAACCCAGTTTCTTTGGAATATATTTACAATGCCTAGACAACTTCTCATCAAACCCAGCGCGTGTTTTTGCGATTTTTGACAGTTAGAAGAGCATATATTTATTCAAGTTTATTTTTATAGTATTCAACACTACATACCAAAGACTCAGTAGTATGGAAACCAACAGCATTTTCTTCTACCCAGCTGTAACTTTTACCCTGCCTCAAGCCTGCAGAGGAGGATGGAGAAAAAGATTCCTATTCACACCTTCATATCCTTCTGCTTTCTTCATGCAGGTTTCACGCCAAGGGAGAGAACAGAACTTCTCCTGTCCAGCCAGAGAACAGCAGTGAAAGACAAACTGTTCTCCAAAAATGAACCATGTACAGCTTTCTCTTAGACCAATGAAGGTACGTGATAGATCCTCATCATTGACAGACACAGTTGCTTGATGTTAATTATTAATTCATGTAAAACTGAACTGACCTAGAAGATAAAGCACCTGTACCTGTTACTTACCCCTGACCACAGGCTTCCTCATAATCCACCAGCATCTTCCAGATCTGTCAGTGGCAGTAAGGAGTTTGCCATTTTGTCTTTCCTGGCAAGGATGCAGTAACCTTCACCTTTTGCACATGACTGCTTTCAAGTGCCAATTTCAAGGGATATCAGGGTACACCCCTATGTTGTCCCTATAATTTTCAGCTCTCTGTGCTGAGACTTCCCCTAAGTGTAACAGATATGACTGTATCTTCTACCTTTGCATACTACAATCTGTGAGTTCTTACAATTCTTCCCGCTCTCATTGCTCCAGGCATAATCTTGAAATATTTGTGTTGCCATAAATAGCACACACTGCATTATCTAGACAATATATTTTTAAAAAAAAAATAGTTATGTTGCAGCATCAAGCACACAAGAGTTGTACAATCTTAGTTCTGCCTTCTTATGTGTCCAACACATTCACCAGTGAACACAGAAATTTTACGGGGCAGATCAAGACACATCATATAATTGAAGAACACAATCCCAGAATAGAAGAACATGTAATTGCAAGCAGTATTCACAAGCACACAGACATTCTTGCATATGTTTTTGTTCCTTTGGCAGTAACATAGGCCAGCATTTTAGAAACATCCTGCTGATCTTACAAAACAACCCGACAAAAGGAAAAATATAATTTTTATCTCAACAAAACCTGAAAAGAATTTTATAGTTGAACTTTCTTGGTCTGCAGGCTTTCTTCCTGTTAGATTTCACATGCCTGCCACAAACAGAGGAAGAGGGAAAGGTCATTAGCACCCTTCCCACAAACCATGGGAATCCTTTAAATTGAGTTGAAAAGCATTAGGCATTCAGAACAGAGGAACTACTGCTGGGTTTCCCCACAACAGACTTGCAATGTTCTGTAGCTTTTTTTGTCCAGCTGCCACGACAGCTTCTCCTTTGCTCTTACAGTTCAGTACCAGACAGCTCTCTGTAGGCCACAGCTTGAGACATGCTACACTGGGCAATCCAAACTCATCAGGTGTTTCACACTGTCACTGCTACTGCCTTCACTTGTTTGAATTTTCCTGGAATAAACTCCTTCCAGTAAATCCTAAGGCTGGGCTGCAATCTGACAACAAACAATAACTCAGTCCCAGAAAAGTAACAGCAAGCAGGCTCCCTTTGGCCTTTAACAGCTAACTTGATATTTCCCAGTGTTTTTTCACATTTTGGTCAAGAGTACCAAATGCACAGTGCCACAAAGGCAATTTTTCTAATTCTCAAGGAACTTCATAAGAAGGTGGAACATCAAGATGCATAACTAAAGCTGCAGACACCATAGTGCTCTACCCATCCCCTCCTCTCCAACATGAAACATCCTCTGCCCTTTCCCCAGCTCTTGTCTTGCTGTGTCTGTCTCTTCAGATTTCTTTCTGGTTGCCAAAACAGTCTTCTGACACAGCCAACTTCTATTCACTCCATCTGTCACCAATCCAATGTGATGGACTCCACAAACTGAAACCAAGGTGTCCTCTTAACTTTTCACCAAGCTGCACTTTATGTCCTCTCACGCTGCTCTTCCAAAACTGCTCTTCTCATTATCCCATTCCCATCAACTAGGCTCAGCCAAAACAGTTGCATCCTAGGGATGCCCAGAAAGCTGCTGCTGCTATCTCCAGAAGCAGGAGGTAGTGAACAAGGACATGAAATTCCCTCAGTATTTCTCATGGCTCTAATTATCATGACAGATGTATGTTTACCCTCCCTGAAGGGTCAACAGAGTAAGACAGCCAAGGGAAAGGATACCTCATAGGGACCAGCAATCCTGCAAACAGACTATAAACATAGTCTGCAACACAGACTATAAAACTCTGCCCATCCTAAAGCAACATTACAGTTTAGTTATGCCAACTTATCCTAGCATGGGCTGAAGATACGGGATAGTCTTACAGCCTGAGAGTTCATAACTTGCACACCCACATTTCTGTGCAGCTGCAAACACACGGCTGCTTGCATAGGAATAAGGCTTTCATGCCTTTCAGCCAAGTACATTTAAACCAGCAGGGTTTGAAACTCCATGGCTTGTTTTTCCTCAACAAACAAAAACTCTTGGCTTGACTATAGTCTCGGCAGTACGGACCAAAAATGACTCGATTGAATTAAACACATTTCAGAGGAGCATGGGATATACAATGTAGGTATGAAGGTCTGGCCAGAGAAGATATGATAAAAAAATGGAGTGAAATAAAATAAATAAAAAAATAAAATCAGGGACCTTTTAATAATTCTTTTGAAGCCAAATTCAGTAGTTACTGGCATGTTTTGAAGCACTCACTTATAAAAGGCAATGAGATCCTAAAGTAATGGACACTGCTCCTAAGACCTACACAGCCTCTAAATTCATATAGTAAAATGAATGGGTGTATGTCCGAGACTGGGGGGAAGCCTGAAACCAAAAAGCCATTCTTCCGAATATGCAAAAATATTTGAGAAGCAGTATAAAAATCTAGTAGGATTCCAGACTCTTACTACAAGCTATCCATTTTTCCTAGTAGCTTCCCATATTAAAAGCTTTTTAAAACAGGAGCATGTTTTGCAGTGTCTACAGAGACCAATGCATCATACAGTATGTTCCTGGAACTTAAGCAAAAGTTCTTCTGCCTAATGGACAGCCAGGAAGCCATCTAGTTGCTAAAAGCTGTCCTTTCGGTTAACAGAAATAAGCAGCATACAGAAGAGACAGACCATAGGATACGCTGTCACTGTGTGAGAGTCCAAGAAAGGACTTTCCTCCCAGGATCTCAGCCACTAGAGATTTCATACAAGTTATTCTTCTAGCTCTGCTAGTTGCTTGCCAGATACAGACTGGGAGGCACCTTCACCCTCTCATGATTCAGGGTGGGCTTTCCTAAAAGCAGTAATTTGCTTCACAGAAAAGAAAAACCAAAAACTGTTTTGAGATCTCAGGATTCACTGGGGATCCCTGCAGTGCCCCATTCACATGGCGTTCCTCTGGTAAGCTATAACCTTAGTCTGCTGTGTTAATGAGTAACATCATTACATGTCTGTGTTGTAGGATTCAAGTATTTTTACAAACAAAACAAAAAAATCCAACCCAACAACAACAACAAACTTTAAACATACTGAGCCTACAGGCAGCACTAAAGACTCCTGGAAGAAGAACCCTAGATACAGTGTCTAACCTGAAAAAGCTGCTGAAAACAATCCCTCAACCTACTTTGCTTTTATTGGTGCTAAAAAGAAAGAACAAAAGAGAAGAGCACAACAAACTAAGACTATCCAAGATGAACAGACTGGTGTTTTTTTAAACATGATGACCCATCAGAAAAGGCTGATGACTGTTCACACCCCACTCTCTTGCAACAAAGATGTACACCCACAAGCTCCTTCTCCTTTTCAGGAGTTACCAAAATTGCAGGTTTGCCTTTTAAGGATCTGATTTTCTATATATCAATTGTAGAAGCCTCAGTTCCACCTTCAAATAAGAAGTCAATCACAGTTTGATCCCAGAAAGGCACAGAGCATCAGGGGGCTATACAATTTAGAGCCATCTGTTCCCACTCCCTTTTCCTTTTGCTCATAACCAGGGAAAAGCTTTTCCAACCCTCTCCAGCTTACCTGGCTTCGTGGCTTCTCAGGCTCCACCATGAGCTTCCTATGCCTGTGGGCTTTTTTCCCCTCACTCTCCACCCCCTCCCACTGATTTATTTTATTAAACACACCTGTCTGCCCCTTCATCCAACTGTTATTTCCATTTGTATTCATACAAATATTCAGGCACACATGCTGCTAGTTAACGCTAACTATATTATACCACTACTGGTAGATGCACCTGTCAGGAACTGATGAGCAGGAAAGAAAATAACATCGGCTAGCTGGGATAAGACTTGCTAACCAAGGACTTTGAAAGCAGTGCATCAACACTGCATTCACAAGACACCCCTGGGAATCTAGGTCACCCCATCACCGCATGCTGAAAGCGGAGCCTCAAACAAGACGGGAGGAGCAAAATGGGATTCAGCTCTGCACCACCACCAGAACTGAAGGCAGCTTGAAATGAAGTAAGAGAGATGCATAAATTATAAAGGCAACTGCATAGTGATGCATCCACAGAAGTTTTTCTTTCCTAGATGTTTTCAAATGAGAACACGTTCTCTCTGCATGATGCATTGACAGCTTATGCCCTAAGGTAAAGAAATCTGAGCATGACACAGAACCAGGTGAGACACTCGTTCAGAGATTTTGCAGACCCTCCATCTTCTCTTTACCACAAAGCGTGTAATAAAGTCTTATCTAAAGAGATTTCTCTCCAACATATATTGGCCTTTGCTTCGCATTATTTTAAAACACACTTCCATTCATGGTCTTAAGTAAAACTGGGAAAACTGTGCAATGTTTTCTTTGCTGTCAACAACTGTTCAATATTCCATGTGAGTAATGTTGAGAGCCTTACTGTATCAGCTCCCTCTTAATATTTTAAGCATCAAGCAACAAGATTAAGTAGTATAATACAAACAAGCGGTACATCAAAATTCTTGGATTCAGGAGAAACTGATGGAGCTGAACTGGTCTTAAAAAGCTGGAAAAATCTGCAAAACACACTTAATAAGCAAACATTCATTTGTTCGTCTTTCTTTTCACAGTTCTTTTTAAAAAGAATTCAATTATCAGTGTGGTGTTGCCATTCTCTCTATAACTGCTCTTGGGAACATCGAAATAATGAAAATAACAGTAAAGATTAATATCCAGAAGAAAACACAAACTAAATGAAAGCAAAACAATGAAAAGCACATATTCAAAATCACTCTCAAAACAGACTGATTAGGTAATTAGTGTATGTGTATGTGCACGTGTATGTATACATATATGGATAGTCTTCTCCCTTCTAAAAGGAGAACAGAGTTTGATATCAGTATTTGAAGTGTGTGATACAACCTTTTAATTTTAGTAAAATAGTGGAACACAGAAAGCTTAAATGGGAATTCAATCCACACCATAAATAAAACAAAAAGTCTGAAGTAAAGGTGAGATGGTTGGAATATTTTTTCCTTGCAAGGCAAGACGGTATACAGATGACACGTTTCACTGTAAAATTTGAAGGGGCTTGGTCTTCCCATGAGCTATATTAATTGAGTGTATACATAAAGCTTGCCTCCCTATAAAAATGAATCATGCCTTGTTGCATTAAAAAAAAAAAAAAAGACTACAAAAAAAAAAATCACATTTTTCTGAAGCTGTGATGCCGACATGGAGTAAAAGACAGTACAAAGTTGTAATCTGCCTCAGAGGAAACTCAGGGAGGCCTGCTTGGGCTGGTTGCTTGTAAGAAGTGAGCTAACAGAAAGTGTGCTTTAGTTCATCCAACAAAGCAGCAGCATACCCCTTAAAAACAGTGAATACTACAAGTGTATAAAACTCTGACTATACTACATCCATTCAATGTGTGTAAAGACTGGAAATTAAATTATACATAAGGTCTTGGAATAACATTGTTGAGTTCCTTCAAATTTGCATTTTGTTATATTCAAAGTTTAAGATTTATTTTGTTAAATACAATCTTTTTTTAAACTTTAGTTTTAAATTAGTTCTTCACTTTAAAATATTTTCCTGAAACTACTGCAGTACATTTACAACATAAGCATCAACTTTATACAATTTTTGCAAATATGCTTCTAGACGTTTTTAATATTTATTTGATGCTTAGTGATTCAAACACATATTACTGGTTTGAAGGATTAAGAGTGTTTATTCCCATTACATTTTTTAATGGTGTAATCCACTGCAGAATCCATGATGTATTTCAGAACTCCACTTTGAAGAACATGAAGTCTCTAGTAGTTCAGCAGCGCTGATAAGCACTGCTGTTGTGTGAGGCCTTGGAGACATCGAGCGGTTACTGGCTGCCCTCAGTGCACACAACAGCCCATTACTCTGAACCCAAGTCCTCTCTGATAGCTTTCATTGTAGCAGGCCACCTGCAGAAGCACAGCAATAGATACCTGCGTACCCAGATGGGAATCATCTGCCTATAAATGATGAATCACACAACTTCACAGGGGTGGAGAGGTAAAGTTTAAGTAGGGGTATCTATAAACTGTCTCAACATCCTTGGCTAAATTACATTAACTGCGTGTAGCACTACCAGGTAACCACCCCAGCTCTGTTTTGCCTGCATTCAAATTACTTACCTTTCATTTAGTATTTAATCCTCATTAAAACTTACATAACAAAAGAGGTGTTCAAAACTTTCATCTTATCATCAGCAGGCCATAAATTTGATATATTGCTTATGCTAAAAATGCCATCATACCTGGAATTTATTCTGTATCTTTTAGCATATTTTGTTCATTTCTTTCTGTTACCAGCAGTAAACACCTTTGCACATTTCTGAATGTACAAGAGATCCTGTCTGTATGCATCCCTTTTGTCCGCAAACTCCCATGTTATAAGCGTGAATACAGCTGAGGGACACTTGCCAGTCAAAACAGATGCTCAATTCCTATACCAGGGAATAGAGCACAAATACAGGATTTGCTTTAATGTATTCGCAGTGCATCCAGCCCCAGCTACTTCTGAGACTTTTCAGTATAAACTGCAGCAGAAACTGGCTTAGAAATCAAGTTCCCGTTTGGAAGCTAGCATAAAGCAAGGTACTTTGGAGGCAAAAATCTGTCCCCTTAAACACAAACCATGTTCTGCACTAAAAGATATATCTAGGTAGGTAAACATTTTTTTACAGCGACAGTTTTCTCTGCCAAACTTTACAGATTAAACTGGAAGGAGTCACAGAAAGTAAGTATTGCATCTCGAAACTGGTCATGCCCAAGCACAGCTCAATAATTTTGGGGCTGATGTGTACTATGGCAATGGCTGTGGAGTCCCATCAGGAGCAGGGGATCAGCTGAGGAAGGAAAGGAGAAGACCAAGTACACCACAGATGTGCGAGGATGACATTAGATAGCACTACAGTGATTTCTGGCCAGCAGACTGACTTTTCTAGATGGCACAGAGCAGAGCAGCCCTCACCTAAAGGTATGCCAGGAGCCAGCCAGGCTCTGGCACCACTTGAGGATCAGTGTAACATAAAGTCTAAACGCTCCCTTCCCAGAGCCTGAACAAGTGCTGTAAGTCAAACCCAACTTCCGCACCCTGTGCCAGAGGCACTCAGTGGAATACACTGAGAGGTTAGAATTCAAAAACAAATCCCACGGTAATTTCTAAGAAGTATCTTTTTCTCATCAATGAGCTATGTCAGCCCAAGCTCAACTATTTTAAACTGGCATTTCTAAAATAAAGGATTGTTATCCTTTCCAGACAAGAAGATTATTTTCCTCAGAATTTATGGCATATTCCCTAGATTACACCTAAGGTTAACAATTGTTATGTTTCTCATTCTATGCTTTGTCCTCAAACTGGTGAATATGCTACAAAATCTTGTACTCTACTAATACTACTATTCCTGTAGGGGAAGTGGAGAGGTTGTTCTCTTGGACAGCACTAAACACCAGCTAGGATTACCCCTCTTCCAGCCATGTTCACAGCTCCAGGATGTGAACCTTTGCTTTGTTTCCAAGCACAACTTTACAACAAGCTTTATCTTAGAAAGCACAGCAGCCAGTGCCTAGCTGATGCTTTATGTAAAACCGTTATCATTAACATTTGAGAGCCGTACTAACAATGCAAGCTAAGTCATAAGAAAAAAAGAAAATCTTTTGATTCTAGCAAAAAGCTTGCAATGAAAAACAAACACTTGATTCACAAGTGCTATAGTTGGAGAGGGAGAGAGTCAAGAACTAATCTACCATAGTAATTGGATTGAAAGATTCTGAGTTGGTGGAATTTAGTGGCTGTATTAAAAAGCCATCTCCTCTTCAAGGCAAGGAGCCAACATAATGAAGAAAAGACAGGAAACAAGTTAGGGAGTGCAATCCAAGGTTAAAAGAAGACCGTGTTATCTCTAAAATGGAAGGGCGGCATATTTCCATGAAACTGAGTTTCTCTGTGTTTTGCAATCTAAGGCTGTTTTTTATTACCAAAATCAGCAACTGGAAAATACTTTTACCAGAGCATTATTCCCATCATTATAATAATAAAAGGGTCAATTAAAACTCAGTTAAGTGCTAAATCTGTTGTGTAGTGGACTGACTTTAAAAGAGAATTTCAGTTACTTCAATAAAAACTAAGTAATGCTGGGCATAGCACTGGTTACCTTTCCAAATTTTGAATCTCTACTGCTTAAGCAAGTCAAATGCTTTTTTATATCCTTGTTCCTCCCCCCAGAATGACCAAGCAATTCTGAACGATTTCTCAGTTCAACAGTGGCATAAGTTTCCAGAAAGAACTGGTTTTCCAGAATAATTAAATAGAACTTAGAAATGCAATTTCATGTTTACAGCAGGAAATAACCAAACTTATCTCTGGTTACCAAAAAAGGAGAAATAAGACAGATTTAATGAAATGGTGTTCATATTACGTCTATTAAATGGGAATCAATAGTTCTAAGAATCTATTGCATGGCAAAAATAGCAGTGAGGGCCCAATTTTTGCACAAATAGATTACGTTATAATATGCTAGTCGTTGCTGCAATGTGCAAACAAGTCCTGAATTCACACTACATCTGAGCTGTATTTGGAGCTCAGCTTTGTACACTCAACTTTGTACACCAACAAGCTTTGTACACCCAACTGTCTAAATGAAATCAAAGGGAAATTTTGTGCATTACTTACAAGGACTTGTCCCTTTAGCTGCTCCCACACATGACTTTCATAGCCAGGGTCTATGTATATATTTTTCAGTATATTTTTTCTTCCCTTTTCTACTAAAAAAGCATGAGAGAATAAGCTTTGCAGGGTTAGAGAAGGCTAGATCACATCTTAGCTCCTTACAAGACAGGATAATGACACAGCAAGTATTAAGAACAGTGACAGAAATAACTTCTCTTGATCGCGTAACCTTTTAGTCTAATAATCATGTATTTCACATCTTACCACCAAACAGTTGCTTTAAAATTCTTACCAGGAAGAGTCTGCAATACCATTTACACTGTAGACTTCCCTAGTAGGAAGTAAAATTTCCTCTAAGTTTGATTTCACCAGTTCTCTTTCTTCTCTGTTTAAACACTAAAACTGCTCATTGGCCAAAACCCAAGAGCTCAATACTGCCAGTTTCAGGAGGACTTAAAATACACACACAAAACTCTCTCTCAACCCAGGCCTGCATTCTGCAACGTGGGTCCACTTTTAATTAAAAGCAGACGCTCAGATTATCCCACCCAACCATTAAGCAGCGTAACGAGTTTTCTTAGTGCCACTTTAATAGCCTGCTTTTTTAAGCTTTTAATTCTGCATTCAGCTTCAAGACACCAAATGCTACCAGCACTGTGTGATCTCAGCATGACAGGAAAAGTACCACTAGGTCTCTGCTCCAGTATTTCTAACAAACATGGCTGAAGAAAATTATTTGCCTGGATTATGAGGCTAACAAGTATGACTCAAATCAATGATGAACTGCATTCATTTTATTTTTCACTCTTGCTGGTAAGAAACCATCAAAGCTTTCTTCTAAAAACTCCACTTCAACCACAGCAGGGATGACTAATTATAAGCACCCTGTCTGGGGTAGAAAGAAAAAGAAAGAAATAGTTTGTCTAGGCTTATGAAAATGTGGCTGCGTGCTTCACTTTCTGCCTTTTCTTCTTGTCAAGCAAACAAAGCAGAAGGGTGGGAGGGGGAATGGCAGCACAAGCAATGAAACAGCCTCGGAAATTCAAAGCTGAAAAGATGTTCCAACTGATGAAAGGCAATGAGAGGAGGCTGCTCAGTTCTTACTCTGCTGTAGCAGATAAGAGAACTTAGGATGGGCATAGTGCTGTTCCCTAAGCATGGTTCATCAGGGCATATCAAGGCTTCAGAAACATTATTGCATTTTTAATAATTCAGGAATCTGCCTGTGTCCCTCTTGATTAACATCTATGTAGCAATTGTCCAAGCTTCACTAAGGTTGTCATTTTGCTGTCCGGAAATATCTGTAATTGGTTATGCCAGCTGAAATGATTATTTGAGCTTTTCAGTGTCTTTTAAAGTTGGTGTCTTAATGAAGGGGCAATTTTTTTGACAGCAGATGCCAAAAATGTGCTTGGGGGAAAAAAAAAAATCAGGAGAGGAGAAAGAAAAAGGAGAAAACAGAAAAAATCATCTGCATACATAGAAATGCACATTGTACAGATACCTTTGAGAGTATATACTTGCCTCTTTAGACCTGTAATCACCTGCTTCCAAGAGTGTATCCATGAGTAAGGATTTGCACAACTGTTTTGGCTAGTTCAGCAGTCACCAGCATATGAATGTGCAGCTTCCACTAAAACCGTAGGAGAGGGAATGAATGCCCTAGAACCAGGACTTGTTCCAGATTTTTTTAATGGCTGCAAACAAGTGGTAGAGATTATTATATACCAAAATTACCAGGGGAAGAGAGCCCATTCATTTTTCTAATAAAATCTGCTGTTCTAAGCCATACATACGTTACAGTCTTCAGATCTGTTTCCAAAGTTTATGTGTTGAGATATGCCAGGACACTTTTTGCCACATCATAATTCACTGCTGAACTATTTAGCTTTGAACCAAATTCTTCTCCTAACTGAAGTCTGCCAGCTGAACTGAACAGTGGTCCAAATCCGGAACAATTAACTTAAGCCCATTTCTGACACTCTGTAGAGGAAGATCCCTCTCCTTAATAGATCTTATATTCACTCAGAGTAGGTGATCAAGTTCTTCTGTTCACTGCATCAAAATTGTTTGGTTTACGGTTAAATGAGACTATAGAGCAACCTTGTTACTCTAAATAATATATTTTCCTAAGACTGACAGGTAATCAGCACTTTTTTCCATGGCAGCCCAAACAAAGGAGCCATGAAGACATCACACATGCAGAGATGGTTGGTAAGACAGCTACCAGACCAGGAAGAAGGACAGACACCATCTATCTTCAGCAGTCTGGAAAAAAAAAAAATATAATCTGCCCTGAACCATGGGGGATGTGACAAGGTCCCTGCATTCTTACCGAGAGGCCTAGGAGGTCTTGGTGTCTCCCAGGAAAAGAGGATTCACGTTCAGTTGAAAACTGCACAATGAGAACAACAGGAGCAAGACGTGTGGTAAACAAGTTCCCCACAATACTAGTCCTTTGCATTCTCCTGAATCCTTGTGATTACTAAGGGGGAGACCATGACAACAGCAGAAAAGCCATTCACTGCTGACATTGGAGACACAATGGCCAACTAGTACTTTGGGTGAAATAAATCACCCACTAGCTGTTTTATTAATGACCCAGCCAGAAAGCTCATACTTCATTGCAGAAGATGAAAGAGACAAGTAAACCAAGCTGCTAGTCGACAGGAATGCATTAATATTCATTTAGCTTCTTACACGCTGCTGTTCAGATCAGGAGAAGAGCTGGGCATTGCTGCTATGTCAGCACTTAGCAGGTTTTAGGTCTTGATTATATATTGAATTCCTATTTAAATTCAAGATAAACAGTGAAGCCAGAAAGACAGACACTGAAAACCACATACACACCAGACTGACGGCTATCTGCTAATTAACACAAGAATAAGAGTCAATGCAGAGGCAACCTGAAACTCTACTGTTTGGCCTTGAATGTAAGCAATAATGGGAAACTGGTATTTCTAAAAGGAAGCCCTACCATCAGTAAGTATGTATATACTTCAGTGAGCTTTTCTCTAGGAAGCAAACTTTCGGAGATAGGCTGGTCCACATTCTCACATGTATTTGTACACACACGAACACTTTGCCCTCCCTGAGAATTTATTTCTGCAGCTGTTCACCCATAACCAAATTCTCATTTCACTTCTCTGTAGTACAACTACAAAATAGAGGACAAGGAAGAAAAATGGAGCAAATATGTCACCAAGACACTATGGCGTCATTATTTTTTTCCCTTTCATGCTTTCCTAGCAATGCTTTCACAGGTACTCTACAAACACTCTTCAGTCCACATACATTACTTTTCTCCCTCAAAGTGTAAGTCAGCAAAGTCAGCATCAGAAATTCACTGGAGGTAAAATTAAAGCATTCTCATGATGACTTAGGACTGTATCAAACCTATCATGTGACCCATCTATAACTCCAGGACTCAAAATATCAACGGCTCAGACTTTACCAAGTCTGTCAATGATGAAAAATCGATATTGCAGTAACACATAACTTAATTACCTGTCATACAAAGGCACACACACACTTAGCACTGTTCTTTACTTCTGAGTAAAAAGTTTAACTGCTGTTTAATGTAGGGAAGAGATGAAGAAGAGAAAGCATGGGAAAGTATTTTAATAAAGTAAATGCCACCAAAAAAAAAAAAAAAAAGGAAATTAGGAACTCTGAGGGCTCTTACAATGGATGGATCATGGCAGACTATGAAGCTGAAGAGCCACAAATAAATCACTGAAAGATTTTAAACATCATATGGATTTCCAGCCGAAATCATGACCACATATCCCCAAGATTTGGGGTGAGAGGAAGGAGGAGGTTTCTGTGAAAAGGGAGAAAAGAAATTAGATTATTATTTTGACCGTAAGTACATTCATATTTTTTTTTAATGGGAATTCTAGTTTTAATGGGATATAATGTCTTCAGTTTCAGAGCCTAAGATAATCACTGAAGGAGATTAGGTAGCAACTTTCACTGATAGAAAACTAACTGGCTTCTGGCACCATCCCTTTAAACCCACCATACTGGGTTCTTCACAGCACAGAATAATGAGGATGGGCCCCTGTGGCAGACTCACTGTGACAGGTCCTGCATGTCCTGCACCACTCCTAGAATGACCCACTGATGACTAATTTCTGTGAGCACAACTTCTCCACCAGTAAGGGGGAAAAAAAAAATTAGGAAACAAGATTAACGAGGATACATTAAATTTCAAATACTGGTATGTTCTGTTTTCAGTTTTAAAATCATTTCTAGGCATTGGAAAGCAAAAAAGATTCCTGTGAAAGAGGCCTGTTTGATTTGTCTTCCATGCAGTTCTCACCACTCTATTTAAAACCATTCATCCAAACACAAGGTATTCTCAGAGGCACTATTGATAAAAGACTGCACAGAAGCCAAGCACCGCAAGCAGCTATTTTTAATTATCCGAACTGTGCACTGAAAACATGCACAGCTTTACAAGCAAACTTAAGGTTGGAGAGGGAAGTAGGGGTTAAAAAAAAAAAAATCACGGCAACAAGCTACATGCTAAGAAAAATCTCCCTGCGGAACCTCCCTGTCTGGCCTAGGACTGTGTATCAGTCCAGGTGAAACATTTTGGGCTATTGTAAATGAAGATAAAACATGTTGGCATCTGTGTGACAGACATGGCCACAAATAAATCAAGCAATAAACAGCACAGCATGCTATTTCTGGCTTTGTGCCTCCTTTTTGTCACATTAGGGTAAAAAGTTGCATTCAAAGACCACAACTGTCTCTGAAACAAGAAGCCTCCCAACACCCCCTACCATCTAGGCAGAAAAGCAGACAAATTCAAGTGTCTGAAGGGATTATGGGATAACAGGAAAGCCTGCTAACAAAAGCAGAGAGCCATTGTGGCTTAAGGAATCAAAATGAACACCCCAACATCTTCCTCCTAGCTTAGCGCAAAGGTTTTGCGATGACAGTGCTTGGCTTAAGACGACACTGCCGGCTACTGATTCTTTCCTGCCAACTCTTCCCTGTTGTTCTTATCTGAGTCCTAGGCAAACCTCAACAAGCTGTTGAGGGACAATCTCAGACAGTCGTTGCCAATCACAGCTTGCGTCACATTTGCCACACTAAGTTCTTCCAGCAGTGAGAAAACACGGTTCTATCAGTACATCCAAGAGGCTTGAAGAAGAAATAGCAAAGGGTCATGCAGACAAGAAGACGGACTGAGACTCAAAGACATTTGTTCTGTCCTTATTGTACCCTACTATTACAAGACACTGTATCTTCATGCTGCTTCTCACTTCTCAGCTATCTGCATCTAGCAGAGAATTAAAAACCTCAGAGCCAGGTCTTTGCTACGCGTTTGTGAAGTGCCCAACATCATGGTGCCCTGGTCCCATGCAGAACTGCCAAGTGGTACCGTACGAGCCAGATTTCTCAGATGTGTTGCCCGGACTCATGCTATTCTCCCCCACTGGCTCCTTATTTCCATGGGCTGTTTTGGCTGAGAACAGCTGAGAATCGCAGGCCATGCATTTTTCCAGTGTAACTGTGCCCCAGAACAGTGCTGCAAGATTTTCAAGTCACTCTGAAATAGTGACTGTCTGATATGGGAGGATGTGTCTGAACAGCACAGCAAACAACCATTTCAGTACAAATTCTGTAGACATGAAACAACCTGGCAGCAAAACTTACCACTTCCAAGAAGTGTCCAAGGGCTGAACATCAGCTCAGGGATGGAAGCAGCGCAGCTGTAAGCAGGAGGACCGGGCGATGATTCCACAACAGCAAAGCAAGAGGACAGAGTTACATACCAGAAAAACAGGGTACGGGGCACCCTCAGAAACAAGCAAGTCCGATGGACAGGGTTCAGTGTGGACTGCTGATTCTAAGCACACGTATGCATAAAGAAAGATGTCATCCTGAACAGGATCCAAGATGACTCCCGCCCTCTCCCCCCAATTCTTACAGATCTAAATCTAAACATTGTCTTAAATTTGCATGTTGGAAGTGAGGAGGAAGAAACACCTTATCACAGGGAAATGCTAGCACATCAACTGATCTTCAGTACCTGTCCATGTGTATGCTGCTCCTCCTATGCGGAGTAATCTGAATTACCTTTCCTTTAAAACACTTTTCCTTTCTTTGCGACAATTTGCCACTTTTCATATTAAGGCTCTTTTAGTCAGTAAAGGCAGCTAAAAAGTAGTTAGGCATTATACTTACTGTAATTCTAAATATTGTAATTATAATGAAAATGCACAGGAAGAGTTTGCTCAAAAATCAGAGGCTAAAGACAAAGATCCAAGGAATTAAGCAAATAAAGCAGAAGATGGGTTATCTGGAAGTACAACAATGTATTTTCTCTTCCTCTGCCTACCCAGGTTTGCTCGTAACGGTTATGGTTGTCAGGGTCTATGCTGTCATCTTCCTAAACAATTTTTGAAAGCATGGAGCTCAGAGAGTCCATTACAGAAAAGTTCTGCACTACATCAAACACTAAATAAAACCTATTTAAAATATGTTTCTAAACCAATCTCAAAAATTTATAGGTAATCTTAGTTTTGTGGCTATCTTGACTGAGGCAAACATGGTAGGTACCCTCTTACACTTTTGGCAGTTGTGACACTTCCAGGTAGCCCAGCTGTTTTGCAAGTAAACAAGATAAAAATACATCGTAAATGATGCTTACACTTTATATGGCAATTTTTATCCATTAATTCAGTGATAGCTCACAAAGGTTGGCAAGAATATTGACATTTCCATTTTAAGCAATAATGCCCAGAGAGGTTAAGTGATTTGTCCAATGTCACATAAAAATGCAGCTGAAGCCAAGGACAGATTTTGGAAAAGCAGCAAAGCACAAACACCTTGCCTCAATTCACTGAAAGTTCTGCCATCACAGCCGTTCCCACTCAGTTGAAGTCCCACTTCTTCCAAAAGCTAGTAGATACAAACAGTGCAAATGATTTACAGCTCTATGTTTCACTGTACATACTGCTACTTATTACCTTTCCCTGGTATGCAGACCTGTAACAGGACAGTGAGTTATACAACCATCAGTCTTATCCACTTGTGTACACATGCTGAGTCCTGTTGATTTTTCTCATTGATTACATGGACACATCGCCATTTCGTGAACACAAGCAGTTGAAGCTCTGCTGGACTGGGCTGACAGCTCAGTCCAAGCCATGGGGTACTACAGGTTGCATATCCTAGATCCCACTGTGGGATTTACCTGGAGCAGCCATATCCAGCACAAGGGTACAGTGCCACACTGACCTCCTAAATCCTACCCGAGTTTATGAGAGATGTTGCACTTTGGGTGATTTTGTGAACTAGTTGAAGCTTCGGGCTAAGAGAACAAGTAAAAGACTGGACAGAGTCACATATTGGATTGGCTCACCAGAAGCTCATGAACAGATTTGTTTCCTCTAAGGCCACAGACTGGCTGCAAACTCCTCAGAAGCCAGTTGTCTTTGGCTATTTTTAGGGCTGGGTGTCCAGATTTTCTTTAGGAAATGCATGCCAATCTTCAGCAAAAAGTCAATAAAAGAACTAATCTTTGCAGAATAACCAGACTGTGACAACCCTGCATGTGGACGTCTGACACCAGCACCATCTCCTTTAATGAACACATTTCAGCACTGACAGACACCAGAAAATCCCAGCATGGAGTTAACAGCCCCCTTAGATGGAGCCTAGCAGCAGGCAGGCACAGCCTGGACCCAAGCTATCGAACACCACTACCAATCTGGCCTTTTTTCAAAACTAAATTAGGACCTACAGCCTTTAATTGCCAGGGCCTCCATCTCAGATTCAAATACAACTAGATTTTCTGTTCAACGAGCAGACTGGACTTTTACATTCTTACTGCTCCAGCAGTGAAATCAGAGTCCCATGCATGCTTATTTTCTGAGACTACTGAAATTTTACCATCCTTGCATTTTTCTCTCCTTTGCCTTGCTGAGTAGGTATTCCTAACACATCCATATCACAGAATCTATCAAAACACCCCATACCCCTGAATCGCTTTTTCTGCAGGAGACACAGACTCATCCTGCAGATTCCTGGAGAACAGAAGGCTCCTGAGAGACTTTATTGTGGCCTTTCAATATATAAAGGGGATTATAAGAAAGATGGAGAGAGACTTTTTATCAGGGCCTGTAGTGATAGGACAATGGGTAATGGTTTTAAACTAGAAGAGGGTAAATTTAGATTAGGTATAAGGAAGAAATTATTTACTATGAGGGTGGTGAGACACTGGAACAGGTTGCCCAGAGAAGTTACGGATGCCTCATCCCTGGAAGTGTTCAAGGTTAGGTTGGATGGGGCTTTGAGCAACCTGGTCTAGTGGAAGATGCGTCTCCCCACAGCAGAGGGGTTGGACTAGATGATATTTAAAGGTTCCTTCCAAGCCAAACCATTGTATGATTCTATGATTATGTTCTCACAGCTGGGATCTCTGAACCTTGGGAAGAGAAAAATATCCCATATTTATTGTACTATTTAATTGTTTTTTTTAACTGAAATACAGCAGCAATAAATGTCAATTGAAAACAATGTGTATTTTATGGATCTCTAAGATTTGGTGTGTTTTTCTGTGTGTGGATCTGACAATTGCAAAACTCATGAAAACAGAGTAATTGCAGCATGTGAAGAAGAGTTGCACTTACGATAAGTAAGCAAGCTTATTAGGCAGCTGTCACAGAATAACCTGCACTCTCCAAAGAATAACAACTCTCATTATTTTAGGAGAGCATCTCCTTCCCACACTGAGATGACCAGTTTTGTGACTGCTTTTTTTATATGAACAATTGCTCAACCAAGAGCAAAACAATTCATCCCCTCTGAATTTGGGCACAAAGAGGAAACAGCAGGAAAATTAGGCAGCCACACCTCCCTTCCCAGCAAAGGGAAATACATGAAGGAGGGCAGAAGGCATCTTGAAATGTCCTCCACCTCGAACTCTTGTCCCAAGGCAGGATCAAATGCCCTGAATCACTTCTGACAGAAGTTTGTTTGTTCTTAAAAATTTCCAGTGACAGACATACCCCCTAAATAGCTCATACCACAGCTTCACTGTTACCACCCTTTAGACATCTAATCTAAATCTCCTTTATCAAAAATTTGAATTTTCAGTACTAGTCTCAAAGTACTTCCTTGGAAAGAAGCTCCACTAGTGTAAAGGTTACCTTGCATGTCTCTCCTATGACACCATTATTCACATACCAAAGTGCATTTTTCATCACTGTCATCACACTACAGCCTTCTATCATTTTCTGCAGTAATTGTCGACTACCTTACCTACTTAAATTAACAACAAAAAAAAAAAAAGGAAGGCACATAAATAAACACTTCTAATAAATACCAACCTCTAATATTTCTTGAACATCAGACTGAATCTGCAGGTCAATAACAAAAAACTCCAAGAATACACTTGACTCTTCAGTCAGTCTCATCCTTGGAATTACCATTTGCAGCTTTAATTCCTGCTACAAGATATCACACAACTGTTCCAGTCCAAACTAAACAGCTAAAACAGATTAAAATGCAAGGGCTTGTGCCCAAGGGCTGGAGTTTAGTCATTTGAAATTAAGAGATCCATCAGCCCAACATGAAAGTGTTCGGCAATTTACACAATCAGGACCAAAAAAATATAAAACATGGAGATCCTCTCTACCTACAGCTTACGCATCATAGCCAACACTGTGGCCCCATTATCTAAGGCTGCACTTCTGAAGGCACGCAGGGCTGTGGAAGCCAGTCTTCACAATCAAGGTAGGCTAGCAAGGCCTCTAGCAAGCACACACCAAACTGAACACAGGGGAGACCAGATGTTGACTCTTTTGCACAGTAAAGAGAAAGAAAAACAGCTGAAGAAATCAGATTGCCGTGAGGAAATCCAGATTAACAGAATCAAAGAAAAGAAAATAAATTCGATCTTTACAGTGGAACAAGGTAGTTCAAGGGAACAGTCACAAGCCTGAGACTTGGTACCAATGAAATGGTACCAATTTCATGGCCGGGGCAAAGCCTCCACTGCCAGAGAGGCATCACGGACACCAAGTCTGAGCCTCGAGGCAAATGTTCCAGGATTAAGGCCAGAAACTGCCTAAAAGCTGCTCTACCCAAACTTGAACAAAGTCAAGTCTGGATCACCTCACAGCAGTCTGACAAGTGTCCCTTGAGCCAATATGGAACAAGGGCACTTCAGGGATAAGCAAAATTTCATCCAAATGTACATTAAAGATATCTATTATGAAAATAGAATATGAAATCAAATCAGAGGAAGAAAAATGTCTTTTTTGCAGAAAGATAAAAAATAAAGGGGCATCTGCAGCACCATGTAAACCAATTAATATCCCATGCCAAAAACTGATCGCCTCCCTCTGAATCTGAACTGTATTTCTTACAGCAACCTTAAGCCCTGAACTTACCCGTCTGCTTCTCTGTAACAAAGACCAGCAATGTAAGCAATAAATCTGCTCCCATTGGCAATCTACCAGCTTCATGGGTATTACAGGGGATTTCTGCATTGATTCCCACTCTGCGGAGCGCAACCAACTGCACCTATGAAGCAGATCCAATTTTTCATTATTCTAGAGCTGTGAGCATTGATAGGTCTCATATTTTGGAAGTATCTTTCCTGTATGGCATCCACACGGAGCCAGGATCTGCCAGTGGCACCTCTATTCGCAGTATGGTATTCAGCCACTAGATGTCTGTGTTATGTATCTCTAAGTTACCCCTGGTACTGGCAGAGACAAAGCTGGAACTCTAGTTAAGTAGAAGCCTAGTCTGTTTGCAGACTGGCATCTTAAAGACACAATGATTATGTGATCATGCTGTTTTTCTGTCTGTTACAATTCTTGTTAATATCCACTAATCAAACCAGCTGATTAATTTCAATAAAGTCTGAAAACACAGTATAGGTCTCACAGAGTATTATTTTATAGAAACTTTAAATTAAGATTCAGAAAATGATGACCTGTGTGAGAAAGCTCTGAATTAGCATGCTCACTGAAGGAAAGCAAATCTCAGCCTGTGCACACATCCTGTTTGGTGGCAGCCAGCGATGCACTGACAGCCCAATCAGAGTATCCATAGCTTCACACAGAGTACCTGGCTTTTTCTGCTCTCTTGAGAGCAGGATGCAGAAATCAGGCTGATTGCTGGGGGCTAGGAAGGTGAAAATTCAGGTAAGACACATAGGACAAAAGTATGTGGCTCAGATTTTGTTAAGCTGAGTGCTTATGGAAGGTCTTGTTCTATATCTCTAACTGCAATTTTCTTTGATAAATGCCTCCTGATTAAGAAAAACTCTAATCTCACTGATCTTGACAACTATGAGCTAACAGAATATATGACCAAACCAAACAAACCAAGCAAAAACAGGGACAGACTTATAAACTGAGTATGGAAGATTCAGGACTGAATTTCAAACCTACAATGAGAGCAGAAACTCAAACAGACAATTTCTTTTTTAATCTTGTGAAATGGAAAAGATTCACTCTGTGTTGATGTGTGACATAAAGACTTTATGGTTCCAGCCAGGGCCAGGGTGCTCAGAGACCTAAAGAAAAGCCGACAATTGTCTATGGACAAACTCTGAAACATTAAATTTTAAAACTTAATAAAAATATAAAAAGCAATAAAAAACAAGCAGTAGCCTGAAACATTTCTAGGCTGGGTTTGGATTTGCTTGTAAGTATGCTTTAAAAAAAACACTCATTAGCTGTCATTAGTGGCATTAGCGTCATGGATTGGTTGTGCTTTTCAGGTACTCATCTCAGAAAAACACTGAACGGGGGGTAATCAGATGAAGCACTAGACCAAAGGTTTGTACAATTTATTGCAAAAATACAGAATCAAATTGAAGAGAAAGCCATTAGAAACCCTAAAAGCAACTTTGCTGTGAGTGATATGACTTGGACTGGAAAGATGGGGATGCTACTGAAGACTTAAGAAAACACCCAAAAGGGATAGCTGGATAGCTCTGGTTCGGTAACTGCCTGTGAAATATTTCGCACTTAAAACCCTGCTTCATCTCAAGTCAACGTAAGACCAAAAAATATTATTCCTATTTGGGAGGGAAGAGGTCAGAATCTGAATTCACCCAACAGCTGTTTATTTCCTAAGTTCCACCACCATGCTTGCACCCTTTCTGCAGGAGGATTTTAAAGGCAAAGAAAACAAACCACATTTTTCCTCTGGTTTTGGTGTTGCCAAAGCAAGTCTGTAGACAAGATTTTGTCACCACTCTGTTTGCAGACGTAGAGGTGAAGATGGTACAAAAGCCAGACAATGCTACACAAAAGAATTAAGCAGAGAACAAGAACACAGCTGTACTTCTTCAGGACATATGTTATCTTTTCTGGTCTGTCTACACCTGGGACTACCAGCACAAATCACACTGGGCCACTTGACCTGAATTCCTGGCAGGTGTGTAAGCCTGCTAGGTTGCCAGGTCACCACTAGCCCAGAGGGTAAGAGGCAAGTCCTCCCTTTGTCATTTCTACAAAATATGAAAAGGATTTAAAAAAAAAAACAACAAAACAACAGATCAGGCATTCAACAAAACCACCAAGTAGCACCCACCATGATGAAATGGAAAAACTAAATTTAAAATGTCCCATGAGTATAGGAAAGTCATGAGCCTAAGGGCAATGACTTGATAGGAATGCAGTACCATGCCAAAAACCTTGGGGAGAGAGAAAGAAGAGCACAAGCATTTGCCACATGTTAACGGAAAAACTAATGTCCTCACAGCTCCACACCAGCTGATCCCACAGGAGTAGCAGTGCTGACTTCAAAATGTGAAAGCCACATAAGTTCAAATTCTGACTGAGGATTAAATTGGACTTCTTATGCTGACCAATAACACACCAACGCAACAGCAGATACCATAGAGGGCCCAGAGGTTAAATCAAGGTCTTGTCTACTCTGATGATTAACGATCTTCTATCTGGAAACATACCAATGCCTTCAAAATCACTGTGTTAGTCTCGGACACCTTTGGCTGCATCAGATTTAAAGTTCAGCTCTCAGTGCTGATGATCATCAGGTGAGTTTCCAAATTGTAAATGCCTTACAGCTTGGTAAGACTTTTCTGCCTCAGAGATAAAAAGAAAATAAACTGTCCCAGCAGGTACTAAAATATTACAGTGCCCCTTACAAGATCTTCCTGCTGTTGCTAGCAGAAGGGAACAGTGCGCTGTTCCCTCTCCTCCTTGCAGCAGCTGCTGTTGCATACGGGAAGCACTGTAGCACTTTGGTTTTTGACAGTTCATCCAGCATCCTTGGAGCACAGCCTCGACAAGATATTAGAACATTCTGGAGGGATTCTTTGGAAAGAATCAAGGGAAAATTGAAACAGACTTTGAACTTTGCCAGCAACAGAAATTGTATATGCATAGCAACCCTCTGCCATATTTATTGTTTCCTCTCTCTCTCGCAGCAGCTGATAGATCACTGCATAAACTACTGGAAGTAATTGAGAGGAAGGAATTGAACCTTCCTCTGCATCAGGCACGAGGAGGATTCATCCTGTATTGAGGATGAGAGGAAAGTCACTCAGATGACTCAGTTGTCAGATGTCTTCCTAATTATTGCAGTATTTAAGGAGGAGAAACGTGCAGCTCTCAAACGTGATTCTGCCAAAAGTGATATGAAAATTAAAATCCTCAGAACAGAAGAGTGCCGTGACAATGTGACTTCTGGAGAAAGAAAAAAATTCTCTGACCAGGATTTTGCAGAGACTTAGATTTCAGGTGACTCTTCAAATTGTGACTGCTGTTACAAGATTAGCATCAATTGTGAAAATTAACTACTTTTCTGTGATTTTATTCTATATGTGCCAAGAAAAGAACAAAATATTGATTGAACGAACTGCAAGTTTTATTTACATAAAGATCTGATTGCCAGGTTCATTCTTATGCAAAGCAGAGAGAGAAAGCTCTTTCAGAAAGCATTTTAAAAAATCAGATCTAAAAATAACTTTATGCTTTGGCTTTACCTGTAAAATGCCTGAGAGTGCATGCCCGTGTTAGTTTCTTCAGTAGTCACTAGAAAACACAAGAACTAGATCAAAGAATCCCTGCAATTTCCATTATTTCAAACTAGAGATGAGTTTGCTCAGAATTGCAATGTAACTGACCCCAACTCAGTAGCAGTAAGATGGAAACAAGAAACTAGTGTCCATTTCTGATTCTCAGTTGAAAGCAGACGCCCCAAAATAGTTCCCACTGTATTGCTTTGAACGTGTAGCATTTTTTCCCCATACATGCTCTCCTGTTAAGCTTGGAAAGCTTTTATTTTTTTAGTGTTGTGTCTCCAGGTCCTTCCTTGAAGCTATTATTGTTTCTCACACCACATCTTCTTGAAGTTGTATAAACAAACGTGTGTGCTGTACTGGACTAATGCCAGTAGGAATGACCTAGCAAAGTCATTTTTGAGAGAGACCTGTCCCCTCTGGAATTGGTGGCCTTTGAAAGGCAGAAGATCAGCTGCCTAAGCCTTTGTCTACGAAAGACAGGCATACCTGACAAAATGATGAGGAAAAGCACATCTGCATATAATATTATCTGTTCAGTAAAAAGTCAGGTGTAACTTTTTGATAAAAAAAGGCTACCTCCATGTAGTAGTTTTTTGCACTTAATGCTTTTCAAAAGCAAAACACTGCCTTTTTCATAACAGCTACACTGGGAGGAGCATGCAGCCTTGTGTGATGTGATAAACTGAGCAAAACCACATCTCCAGACCAAAAAGTGCCATGAAGAACATCTTGTATTTTATAAAGCTAGTCCTAGGTCACTCTTAGCATACATTCATGTTCACAATTCATATCCTTGTTCCTATCTGGCTATTTACAAAATCCCATTTCTTCCTCCAACCGGCAGCATAGCACAAGGTAGTACACAACAGAATGCAATTCTGGGATAATGGTATAATTCTACTTTCCCTGGGGCTTTTCTTTTTTGTTTTAATTGTTATGCCTCAGGAGAACGGAGTGAAAAATCTCACCATCGCTACTTCTTTGCAAACACTTCTGCTCATTTTGAAAAAGCCACAACGCATTTCAGTGCAGAGTAAAAACTCAGTACTAAGCAGCTGAAATAAATTGTTGGAAGCAAAACTGTTCCTTTCTAAAGCGCTTGGTGAAACATTTACTGATTAAATCTGGTATGAGATCTTGAAGTCCTTACTGGATACAAAAGACTGTTTGGGAATTTGCCGTTCTCCTACATAAAAAGAAATCAAGTACACCCAGGAGTAAATCTTTGTAGCCAGAAACAGCCAGGCATACTGCAGTGCAGGCTTCCAGAACATCTGCTCTACAAACCTAATTATCCCTCACCGCACTGATGCAAAAGCCATTTGAAATGCTAGCACTTCAGACATAGAGATGATTTTAAGTCCCTTTAAAATGGATTTTAAAAAAAAGAGGAAAGCCATGCAGAAATATTTCTGTAAGCTGATGCACCCTCTGTAAGTCAACAGAAACTGATCCCAGTTCATTCTAATATCGGATAAGTCACATTCCCACAGCTGTCCCATAATGGGTGTTCACTCTTACTGCTCTTCAGACTCAGTTCTCAGCGGGATGACATGAAACTGTGGTACTACAATGTACTACAAAGCAGCCGGTTTTTCAGGGATTTGGCAGCTCCTTTTGAGTCCAGAGCACAACTTCATTTAGCCTTAACCTGCAGTAGAAATACCCAAGTCCTAAAATCTAGATAAGAACATAATTTCCAGAAGGAAATGTTAAATTAAGCTCACCTTCTAATAGCTACAAGGGCACTGGTCCATTGGTAACCCTTTTATTTGCAGATTCCTTCCTGAGAACAAATTACATGTGAAATTTGAGAGAAGTTTTAAATGGGTTTATTTATACAAATGTGGCAAAGAAATGTATATAAATGAGGCTAAGATATGTGGCTGTACAAGAACAGACAGCTTAAATCATTTAAGAAACAGAATCCACAAATCTCTTTTCTCAAGTGAAGACATATTTCTCTTTGTCTATCAGGAACTCTATTTCATCTCATCATTGCTCTTGAATTTTCACTAACAGTCAAGTGGCAAGCTGCCAAATAACTCACAGTTGGCTAGAAGCATGGTCACCTATGAGCTAATTGATGCCACAAAACTTCCCTCCAGGATGCCATCTGGGTTGCATTCAATATTCTTACTGGATTCAGAAGTCCGTCCCCCTAAACTTGAAAGCTGCTTCTCTTGACCAAATGCCAATTTGCTGATTTTGTTTGCAAGCACACACATTTAACTAAATAGCAATACCAAGCTCCTATTCCACTCTTTTGAGCATATATCAACTGCACTATTTTACAGAAATAAAGACGAACCAGTTCCCCATCTCACAAGTAGGTAAATTGGGAAAATGAGAGCTGAAGGGGCTTGTCAATACAAACTTAGAAAGGCACCAATATAAAATAAAAAGGTATTTTATACCAAGTCCCTGCCCCTGCCTGAATAAATAGCCCACATTTTAATACAGCTAAGTACTCTTGATGGCTACAGTGAGACTTCTTGTTTTCATTTTAAAAAATAGAGCATTTCCTGAATAACCTAAATATTACTCTTGGGGCCTATCTGCCCCACTAATAGTCAAACGGGTGAGGTAGGCATTTTTATTTTCCTACTGCTACTTATTGCAGCAGAAAAACACCTTACTGACATGCAGCTGCGCCCTTCCAGTTCTCTGCATTGACAGCGACAGTTTTCGGTACGCAAAGCCAGTTCCACAGGAAATAGCAACAATAAATCAATGCAAAGGTCTCCTGTTTTCCTGTTGTGTATCTGCTGCTTGGCAAGTTTCAGTAACTGTGCTGTCATCCCATCAGACTTGGTCATGAGATGGGGAAAGCCACTCACCTTTACAGCATGACAGCTGGGATCAAACTAGCATCATCTGATGCTAGAAGGGAGTTATCCACTCCCAAAGAACTGGTAAGGTCTATGTGAACACACCATCCCAATTACTGTCAGTAATCTGAAGCTAAGGAACAAACAGGCCTGAGCACAAACAGCTCTTTATTTCCAGATGAGGACTTCCTCTGATGACATTTGAGGTTAAGTTTACACAGTTTCTTTGGTGAGGAGGGGAGAGCCTGCCACAGAGCCTGTTGAAACAGGGACATGTTTTGTCAAGCTTTCAGCCTGCCTTTCCCATCACATCCTCTTTCTGCCCTTTATGGGTTCTCCACATTGGACATATTTTCTCAACAGGCATCACACAAGCTCCATTTATTAAACCCACAAAGTTCAGGCATGGCTGAGTTTCTGGCTGGCTCATGAGACCTTGCACAGGGGTTTCATTCTCAGCCCTGGTGAAATTTTGTTTTTCTTTAGATTTCCCTTATCTTTCAGTGTCTGAGCCCAATCAGGCAAGCTTACATTACAAGCTCTCTGCACAGGGAGGCATCTTTCCAGTGGAGAACTGCAGACATAACTGTCCAAAGCACCCAAATCACCCTTCAGCAGGCCTGGCTCTCAGCTGCATGTTCCCCCAGAACATAACCCTGAATGCTGACCCCGGAGAGGCTGCATGAAGCCTTCATGAGCAAGGATCCTTGCAAGAACAGTACAATTTTACTCTATAGCCACCTTCCTAGAAAAACTGTAATACAATACCTCTGGCAGGACTGAACCACAGTTACCTGCCCTTCATCCAGAGGAGAGACAGCATGCTGGAAAATGCAAAGGCAGTTTATTTGACTCACTTATTCAGACATAATGCTGTTTGAACAAAAGTCCAACCTGGCAAAAACTCGTCAAAACAAATCTCCATCAAGTTCATACACTTATAAACAAGTGCACATCATGGATAGAAATGTACAGTGCCTACTCACATTTGGTAATTCTTCCTGGCCATTTTCTGCAGTCAAACTAAAAATCTAATACTCTGGAAGTGTTTTAGTATCTATATTTTACAGGAAAATCCTATTAATATTAGCTGAGGAATGGGTACTGAAAAAGCAGGATGTAAGTTACAATACTGACGTAACAGAATTAGAGAGGTTTACAGTGACTCACTAAATACTCACACAGCAACAATAAACTTGCTTTGAACTCACCAAGAGTTCTGCTGTGCAATCTAATAGCCTGCAGCTTAGCAGAAGAAACTGCCTCTCCAAACGGTTCAGGGTTGTGTTTTTTTTTTTTTTGTCAGTTGAATATATTGCACAATATCTAAAACAGAACATGAACTTAAAGTTTTTTCATAAGTAAGTGGATTAAAGCAATAATATTGAGGCTTTCCAAGCCATATTCAGGCCAGGATACAAGATTGTCAGGCAGGACAAGGAGCTTCAACTGGAGATACTCAACCCAAGTGGGGGCAGGAGCAAAGCCTGCCCACCACTTTGTGGGACTGAGAAATGCTGCTCATTTCCCTCGGGTCCATCCCTGCTGTGATAGATAAGGCTGCAAACTGTGGGCCAAGCCTGGAGAAACCTTAGCTGCTGCGATGTTCATTGTCTAGGGCAGGGTGAATACCAGAGGCACTGGCAAGTCAAAGCAACTGTAAGGATTTTGCTGCCATAAACCGGCTCTCAATACAATTTGAATATTACGCCAATTCTTGTGATTTCCTGCTCTTTTAGCCTTCCTGTGTTAAAGTTCAGACCTACGCACTACACCCATACCACACTGAGAACTCTGGGTCTTTCTGCTCCAAAAAGCAGAGAGACCTGAAGTTTAGCACACAAAGAACCTGCTTTAGCTGTAGGAATAACAGACCATCTGCTGGAGTGAGCTTGGCCCCTTCCACAAAAGAGCAGAGCTGTAAATGCAGACTAAGCAGCCTACCAGCAAGTGAGGGGGCAATTTTACAATCTCCAAACTGGAAGCAAGATCATTCTTCAACTAGGGACATCACAAACTAAAATATGCCTGTGATAGATCTTTCCTTCAGCAGGACACTGGAGAACACAGGCAAAAGAAGTACTGGATACAAACTGAATGAACAGTCAATAAAATACGGATGGCTTCTATTTTCATGGCAAGTCCTCACACAACGATGTAGCTGAGGGATGCATGAGATCAAGAATGGAACGAAACTATACTTTCTTTTCCAAGACAGAATTACAGAGGAGTTAATCCTCACTTGGAATAAAACAGTGGTCCAAGCCCAGAAATCGCTGCCCTGCTCATCAAGTCTACTCTGCATGTAACTAGGTGGGAACTGACAACTTGACTGTGATCAAGGAGTACTCGTCAAACATGGTATCTCCTCAGCAAGCCTGCTGTTCTTCCTGCACACCACTATTCCTGTCTGCAGTACTGCAGAAACCACTTCAATCTGTACCATCACAAAGCACGCATCATGGACCAGGATTGGACCTTGATTTTTTTGTAGATCCACAATGGTGGTCCATGCACTTCTGGAGGCTAAAAGAAAACAAGGTAATACCCTAGTGAAAACTGCTGCAGAAAACATTTTTGTGAACAAAACAGGACTGAAACCATTGACTATTGAGTTTGGAAAGGTTCTTCACTGTCAGCTGTGACTGTTTATAACTGTGGAGGACAAAAGATCCCTTGAAACATCACTTAAAAATGTGATGTTTTATCCAGCGTATTCCCCTGACAACATTGCTCCCCTCACCGTTATTTCACAAGGCTCACCTCAGGAAGTATAACGTACCCAAGGTGAAACTCTGCCTGGACAGGAGACGGTGGCCCTGTGTACACTGGAGGAGCCCCTGCCAGCATGGCTACATGGGTACAGCTCCGCAGGCGCAGCGAGGCTGACCACAGCTCTTCTCTCAGTAGAACCTCACGGACCACACAAACCCATCTCTCTTCAGCCTTTCTGGGCCCACAGCAGCAGTTTTTCCAGCTAAGAGACGTCAGTCTCAACAGAGCTACACCAGCAGGGAGAAGGTCAGGCCTGTGCTACGAAGCTACAGGGCCAAGTTGTTAGTCAGCAATCTGAAACAACAGATCAGCATTTCCTCAGAGGCTTCTGCAGCAGCAAGACCAGGCTGAGCCATCACGCAGACAAGATGTTTTCTTTCTTCAAATTTCAACATCAGGGAATGGTGCTGTCCATAGATTAAAGTAATAAGGAAACCCCACCAAACGCCACAATTAATTAGAGCAGAACACATAGCAAATATCTTCCCCAAATCCCAAGATACTCATTGTTTGATATTTTGATTTCTAACACTTCAGAATGAAATGAGATCCTCCATCTTCCAATTCATATCCAATGAGAAATATAATTCTCTCTCTGTCACACACACAGCACTAAGAGGTATGAATCTTCTCCTTCCCATCTATTGACAAGAATGTATCCAATGTAAGACAGTGAAACCTGCATCATTCTTATATGTCAAAGTGTTGTAAAAATCTCTGTTGTTATAAAAGAAGAGAAAAAAACCCCCAACACAGTAACAGATAATCCCAACTGATTACTGTAGAAAAATGACATTTACACATGCCCTTTTTCTCTGTTAAAGGTCAAGCTGATGCATCAAAAAGCTTCATCTACAGGAAATTCACCCCCAACCAGCTCAAGGAGAAATGACACCAGCTTTCAGGTGTACCACAGTCACAAAAAATGGTCATAATTTTTAAAGAAAAGCTTTAGGGAATTTCGGTTTGTTGTTCTAGGTCTCATCAGGTTTGTTCTTTCCCTCAAGAAACCTAATCCCACAAGACTTCAGTAAAAACAACTAGCAGGGAGAAAACCCTATTCAAAACCGATACAGCAAGATTCTGCCCTAAACCAGTCATTGAATATGTTTCTAATGCCACATTCAAACTCACACTCCCCCACAGAAAGAAAAAAAAAAAATTCTTGTGGGAAGGGGGCAAATTAGGTCCTATACTTGGCTGCCTTCCTCCCCCTCTGTGGTTTTCACTGGCAGAGAAGCATCTTTTTTGCACTCTAAAATTAACCCTGTGATATGATAATGAAGCCTGTACAACACAGTACAGAAAAGGAACCTGTTAGTAACAAAGATCACTGCTCAACCTTTACTATTATGGACAACCCACTGACAGCTATCCAGCTTGCATGGAGAAGGAAGGAAAGAAAACAGTCTCTTAAAAGGATATTCTGGTTTCAAGTTTTCTTGAAACGCTCCTACAGTGTGCTGAGCAGGCAGAGATGAAGCTGCCAGGGCAACAGCCCTGTAAGCCGAGGACCCTGTAAGCCCCAGCACACATCTGACTCTTGCTGCAGGAATACAACATTTCCCATGGTGCTGAGTATCTCAGTCCTGACCTTGAAAGCTGGAGGATCAGAACTGCTCAGTGACAGGTGATGGCTTTTGTTCCGTGAACATGCATCTTCTGGGTTATCCTTTGCCAATACGCTTCACAGTATGCCCAACAATTTGGTGCACAACTGCCCTGAACTGAATTGGAGTCAACAGGGGGCAGGTGTGAAGCTCCACGTCAGCTCTGGTCTCTCCAGCACTATCACCCTAACAGCCTCAACCTGGATTTCAGTCTCAAAGTTTAAAAATAATGTAAATGAACTAAAGAGATCCTGGCAGGGTGAACTCAGCAGCTTCTAGCCAGCTGAAGTACAGCATTTGTGCAGGAGCTATTAAACCTTTCTAACAAGTATTTGCACAAAATAAGGCTGGCAGCATTCACATGATTGTGTGCATAATGAAATGTGGAGAAATGCCTGCTGCTCTCAGCCAAGCTTTGCAGAGTCTCCTTCAATGCCTGAGCGAGAAAAGGTGTTAACAAAGGCTTTGTGCATTGCTGTTGAGGACAGGCACTCTGTGAAACAGGGCCATGAGAATTAACGGCTAAATTCATGTGGAAGGACTTGAAGGAAAAGGATTCTAGCAAGGCAATGAGATGCTGCATGCAAGCCTGGGAAAGACTCCACATTGTTCAGGCACATGCTTATCCACAATCATGAAGAAAAATTAACTACGTTATTTATCTTTTTGCTCTAGAAGGGGGTGCCTGGATTTATACCGCAGGCCCCAGGATTTCTCCCCTGCTCTGCACTCACACTCTTTGAAGTGCCATGCCATGATCAGAGTCCCTCCAGTCAAGAACTGGACGGATGCGATTCTTTTCAGCACCTGTCAACGCAGCTCCTTAATCCTTATTTAACTTCAGGGATAAACATGCACTGGCACCTTGGGCAAACATACATAACACATTATTTTATAGAAAAATAGGACAAAATTCTGTGTTAAAGAGCTTTTGTGTAAAGGGGAACAGAAATCACCCAGCAAAGAGCAATTCCTTGAAGTATGCTGTCCTGGTTTCAGCTGGGATAGAGTTAATTTTCGTCTTGGTAGCTGGTATGGGGCTGTGTTTTGGGTTTAGGATGAGAACAATGTCGATGATACACTGATGCTTTGGTTCTTGCTAAGTAGTGCTAAGCTGTCTCTGAATAGGTGCTAAGTGGCGCTCACACTGGTCAAGGACTTTTCAGCTTCCCCTGCTCTGCCGGGTGCACAAGAAGCTGGGAGGGGGCACAGCCAGGGGGAGTGCTGGCCCAGACTGGCCCAAGGGCTATTCCATACCATATGACATCATGCTCAGTATATAAGCCGGGGGAAGAAGAAGGAAGGGGGGGACATTGGGTATGATGGTGTTTGTCCTCCCAAGTAACCATTACGCGTGATGGAGCCCTGCTTTCCTGGAGATGGCTGAACACCTGCCTGCCGATGGGAAGTAGTGAATGAATTCCTTGTTTTGTTTTGTTTGCGTGCATGGTTTTTGCTTTGCCTATTTAACTGTTCTAATTTATTTTACTTCAATTATTAAACTGTTCTTATCTCAACCCACGAGTTTCCTCCCTTTTACCCTTCCGATTCTCTCCCCATCCCACTGGGGGGGAGTGAGCGAGCGGCTGCGTGGTGCTTAGTTGCTGGCTGGGGTTAAACCACGACATATGCAATTTCAATACACCAATGTGATCCTGGCAGAGATTGTTCCAGAGCTTCCCTTTGAAACTCATTGTTTATCATCCACCAAAGAACTGTGCCCATACAGGTTACCCCTTCTAAATTGTATAACAAGCCCAACGGGATCACCCAGTAGTACCCAGCTAATTTAAATGCTACCTGTTATTGCCACCAAGGTAAGGACACAGCCCTACTTATCAAGCTAGCAGAAATGAATATTGTTGCGCAAACTTAAGAGTTGTGCAATCTGAATTTTATCTTTATTGTTTTACACAGGAAAGGAAGAAGGAAAAGAGGCAGCAATAAAATATATAATAGCAAATTAAGCTTCCCCAGTCATCTTGGTTCTTGCCAGTCAAGGATATGGTACAAATAATTTACTGAGGCAAGGGCGCACCAGTGATAAATTACTTCAACAGTTAGTGCTCAGAGAACAGCAAGATGCGGCCACGGAGGTAAAGGAGGACTGGAGAGACAGTGTCCCCACATGAAATGGAAAGAGCCTCTTTAGCAATGAAAAAACCTGTTGTGTGCGGTCTCAAAAGCCGGACTTTTGGCCAGCTGAAGAGGTGGCTGCAGTGATGACTGACCGTACACAGGCTGTGCTCTATTTTTCTTTAGGATATGTTAAAATGTACAAAAATAAGTAAGTCCATTTTGAAAAGAAAAACAAATACCATGTTCCCCCTCAAATGCCTGTATTCTGTGTGTCTTTAATACTAAGTACAAGAAGTGATCTATTTGAAATATTTCTTGCACTTGATGCAACACTAACATTTTGAAACAGGGAGTTATCTCAACACTAGGATTTTTCTTAATATTTTGCAAACTGTAGATGACAAAGGCAAAGGCTAAGCCCTTGAGCAGTCATTTCATCCAAGGAACATGATTATCTGTGTAAAAAAATGAGATAATGAACCAGAAAACAAGAAATTGGGAACATTCTTCATGAGTCACTAATGTCCACAATGAGTTGCTGAATCACTCTACAGCCTTGGGCAAAGGATAACTTCTCTAAGCATCAGTTTTCACATCCATAAGATAATATTTAGTCCACTCGTGTGGTGAAGATTTATAGAAAGCTGAACTGCTAACCAGCCACTGGACGAAAAATGTGTAATCAGCATAACACAACTACACTAACAAGAATAGAACCACTCAGTTACAGAGACAGGAGGTGTATTTCTTGGCCTACATTAGTCAACACTGACATTTGTTATCAAAAAAATGGGGCATTTCTCTCTGTTTGCAAGTAGTTGCATAGATGCAATTGTGATTCAGGATGAGAAGCCTACAGGAACAGTTGTAAGTTTACATCTGAAATTCTTATTCTCAGTGCAAGTATACTCACTACTCCTGCTATTGCTGATTTTTATGCTCTGAACTACCCCCTGGATCACACAGAGTGGCATCATATCTGGACGGAACAGGTCCAGCAAATCCAGCAAGATTTACTGATATACAATCACTGCTAAATCAGCAAGCCAAGCAGCTGGTATCGTAGGAGACCCATGCAACACATTTGGAAAGATACCTACAACCTTACTCATCTAGATCAACAAAAATAGAAAAAGCCTGAAAAGCCACCAAAGAAATTAATCGCATTAACTTTATACATGGAAAGCAGAGATGGACAGAAACTTCTACCGCATAATGCACAGCTGAACAAAGACTTGGGATCAAAAGAAAATTTTAATTCACCCTTTGAAATGAAGAAAAATGTCACCTCAATGTACATCATACTACACATTACGTCTCTAGGAAGGAAGCATGAAAAAAGTATGAAACAAGGCCAGTTAAAATACAAAACAAAGTTAAAACCTGGAATCAGAGCAGTTATCTAAATGAGGAAAAAAGTACAGTTCAGAGTTTACTGTCAGTTGTACACACTAGCTCCTTCAACAATTAATTTTTTTTAATTGATAAAACTATGTTATAGGCTACTTGGAAAGGGAGAGAAGTCTACAACAGCGTAACATTTCAAATTTAACCAAAATCTAGAGGAAATTCCCATCTATTTCAATGGATTTTAAACACACTCTTTTTCTGCTCTTTCAGTGTTTTGCAAGTAAAAGAAATCACACCCACAGAAGCTACAGAAACCAAGCCAGAACGCCAGAAGAGATAAAGAAACTTACAGCAGGCAAAATTCTCACCCAGGATGGACAAGATTCTGCAGCACTAATGAATTACATATTAAATTATATATCTATCTTTAAAAAGAAAAAGTAATCACAGCACAGAGAGCAGTTGCCAGAAAGAGCCCTTCTCGTTCTGCAAGTACAGGACTGTGCTCCTGCTGCCATGGAAACTGAGTCCCTGACTGCTCTGGTCCTGGTACAGTGCCACACATGCTCTCAAGGATGTGAAAAATATTAATAATGCAAAAATAATATTGATGTACCAGAAACAGAACATCTAAAAAAAAGGGGGGGGGGGGCAATAAAGCTCATTTTACATGACTGCAGCCCAAAGGCTACTAGCCTTACTCTAAGCCAACTATAAATCCTTTTCTCTCCTAGTTTCTAACACTTGCTGCTGGCATTAGCTGTCAGGTTAAACTGACTGCCAGGCCTTAGCTTAGACTAAAAAAAGCCAGGAAACCTGGAGAGAAAATTGAAACACTTCTACTAGTCTGACAGGTACCTCTGCAGTAAGCAATACGGTTGTGCGTAATGAGCACTGGACTGGTAGGTAGGAGACCTCATTTCTGTTCTTGGCTCTGCTGCTGACTACTTGTACAACTGTGAGCCACTCAGGGCCGGCTCCCACCTGCAGAAGAGCTGTAACACTGTTTATTCACCTCTTCATGAGGAGCAAGGCATAGGGCTGCCAGATCAGCCTCAGCTCTGGGGAAAAAGTCACAGTCCTTACCAGGAACAGAACCACCATCTATCAGGGCATCATTATTAGGGCAAGACACAGAGTGTACTCACCCTGAGAGACCATCAGAGATGAAGCTCACATCCCCGCTTTAAAAATCTTCTGGTTTCCCCCAGGTTAAAATCTGGCTTTTGAAAATATTTCAGTTTGGATGGGTTTAGTTTTATTTTTCAACTAACTTACAGCATTATTATAACTTTTAAAGACTAATCAGTTTGTTATCTCTTGTATTTCTGCCAGAATTTTTCACAGAGCAGAAAATCTGCATTAATTTTATGACAGGGCCTTTTACCCCCTTCTCTTGTGGCTATCTAAATATTAATAATTTTAACAGGAAATAGAGAGTTAGAAAAACTACACTCGGCATTTTCAACACTTCCCACACACGCACCATAAAATAGCACAGGCTTCCCTTTGGCTAGAACCAGCTGTCTGCACTGGAAGCAGAGCACGCTGGAGCAGGCAGTCTGCTTTTCTACCTAGGACATGCCACTGCATAAGAAAACAAGCAGCAACACAAATCTTCATCCCCATCACTCAAACTCAGCTTACCAATTTGTTTTCTCGGGCAAAGCAAAGAAAGAAAAATTGACGTCTTATGGCATTTTATAAGGCATGTAATGACACAGAAAAGCAGAGCTGAGCAGTAACATGCTTTGGGAACATCTTTGGAATTACCAGGGAAAAGCTACAAGTAAATGGAAAAGTTGTAGAGAGGAAAAAGCCATCAGAGAAGCAACAGTGCAAGGACCAGGAGAACTTCACACCAAATCAAATCTACCACAAATGCATCTCTAATACAACATCACAGTCTCTGAGGCACACCAAAGACATGGTAAATTTGCCAGGGAATTAAAAAAGCTGGTGTCATTAAAAAAAGCTAGCAGAAACAAAAGCTGTGTGTCTGCTCTATTAGAAGCAGCTAGGAGAATCAATAATTGTCAGACATTTTCAGGCCTTACAGAATGTTTAATGGCCCTTTAGGTGGACAATGGAGTCAAGAAAACTCATTATTTCTAGTGCTGGCAATCTCTTAGTCTAGGTGTGTCAGATAAATGTGTTCACCAACACATTACACTTGGTTCCTCCAGTCTCATAATTGTGATTTGTTCGTTTGAATTCATCTCTAAACATTTTCTGATTAGTATTAAATTATCCTAAGTATCTTCCACTCTAACATCAACCAGTAAGAAATCACACCTCAAACCTGTGCTAATCCTGGGTTTATACCACTGCAGACAAAAAGAACTGGTCTACATATTGACTTTTTTTTTTTTTTCTTTTTATACATTGAAATGCTCTGGATGAAGCTTGCTCACCTTGGCTCAAAATGCAGAATATTTTTATATCCTCTGAAATGAGAGCTCTGAGTTCCTTGATAAACAAACCAAGTGACTGTCAGTTTTGACTGCACTTTCATCATTTCCTTCTTGAACTTAATCATTATTTTCAATCTTCCCATTCTCCTTGACCTCAGGAAAGCTTTTCAGATCACAGCTTGTTCCTGTGACTGTATCTAGAGCAACCCATGTGCTTTCTTGCTATAGCACAGCAGCACTCCACAAAATCAAGTTCTTTTCCCTCTGTAGCCGTAATGCCCCCAGTGGCTATCCCATTGCACCCGAGTTCCCTCTTCTGTCTTTTCAGTAGTCCTATTCGCATTCTCTCTCTCTTTCTTTCCCAGACCAGGAGCAGGAGTGATAGAAAAACATTACCTCCTGGAAAGCAGTTTGTTATCTAGAGATAATAACACTCCTCAAGTGAATCTGCCAGGCAATGGGAAAATGGAAAAGGGCATGTTTCCCACATGTACTTAATGCTTGATTTTCTACATAAAGGATGCAGAATAGGGAAGATAACCAAAACCCCAAAAATACACAAGTTAGTTTTCTCAGAACAGACAACAAGAATATAATGAAAAAAGGAAGACAAGCTAATAACAACATTCACTGTGGAACACAAGAGATCAGTAAACTGGTTTTGAGCCTAGCTTGCATATCAACACAGTACAGACCAGGACAGGCAGGTAACAGGCACACAGGCAAGCAAACGAGCCCTGCGTCTCTGCACCACTCTTCCCAGTGCTTCCAGTTTGGGGATAAGTATGCAAGCTGGCCATGCAACTCAGTTAAACTATCACTGACGTAATCAAGAGCATACGACCATGCATATGTCAAGGAAACCAAAAACGCTCCATGTGGTGATGTGCACACAGCGAAGACACACAGGCATCTCCAAGAGTAACATACAGCTATTACTCAGCACCAAGAACACTGTCCCAACATTGAACATGAAGAAAAATTGGAGCAACAGATAACAGAGGACAAAAAAAGTCATAGAATATATGTGGCAATTGTTCCTGCCTGCTGTCTCACTTTGTCATGTCCCCAAACCTGCAAGCATGGCACACCATTACACCCCTGCATTTCAAAGCCACTCAGGCCATATTTAACTCTTCACAGGATCCAGATTTTAGTTCTCAAATAGGCTTTTGATATATTTTTATTCCCAAATTCCAGCTCTAGTGAAATTTGAACTGAAAAGCAAGGAGAATATCAGGCTGCCTCCTGGGCTTCCGCATAGGCAGCAGGAGTCAAACTCTCTGCAGATTCTCTATGCACAAAGCCAGCAGGAGGAGTCTTTCTTACTCCAGATAGCAAGGGAAGCGTGTCTCAGCTATACGGTCATATACTGTGGCCCCAAGGCAGGGTAAAGGCTGAGAGAGGGGCAAATTTGCTGGTGCTATGTGTTTACCCTGAATTCTGGACATGTAGGAACAGTCTTCAAAACAGTAACTACCTTCAGACTGCATCTCATACCTGGGGCAGCCTCAATCCTATCCACTATAAAATATCCCTATGAACAGTACTCACCAGAAAGCAACACCACAGAAAGGTTCTCAATACAAAGATGGAAAATGGAGCTTTAAAAGAGAAACAGTAATTCTGCATTTGTCTGCGTCCCCCTGCAGGCAGGCATTACAAAGGCAAAGTGGCCTTGCAGCTTGTGTTTCATTTTAGGAAACTGATTAAGCTACTGCTTGCTTATTGCAGCTATACTCTTTGCCACATTTAAGGATTAATCAACAGCAAAACATTTAAGCAGAGGTCTTCCAGTCTCTTTTACCCACTCTCAAGTCTGAGTTAAGATAATGTGAACCCTATGTGGAGCAGAAAAATAAAATCCTATCAAACACAACCATCAAACTAAGATGTGTCTGGCTGCAATTCGCAAGTTCTTCCTTGTTTTCTGCTGGCTGCAGCAGCAAGCAAGAAGAAACTTGCAAAACTGGGCAAAAAGTCTCCAAGAGCCACTCCCCCATCAAAGCAGCTCTCTAGGATTTTCCATTCTGGGCAACGTGTCACACAGCAGCAGGCACCCTGGGCACACAGCTTGCAGGGACCGAGGCCGACCTGGCCCTGCAGCATCCACCTGTCCTGAGGGAGACATAGAACAAAACCCAGTATCCCACATTCTGAGTATCTCAGCAAGGAGTGATCCTTTGCCAAAACACTGTGCTTCAGAAAATGGACATTTTTCCCACTTAAAAATAGCTTTAGTGTTTTACAATGTTGCTGCTATACCGTTAAGGAAAAGTCTCGGTGACTGTGTATCTACAAACATACTCTGAAATAGGTTATAAAATTCAGTCTCGACTGTCCAGAGTTTCCTGAGAGGAAAAAGCATCACTTGCTTGTACAGGGAAGGAGTAAAATGCATCTAAAAAATCATGTTCAAAACTGCTCTGGAGCCTTGTCCTCATTGTGGATCACATATAGTGCAGATCATGACAATGCAAGTTGTAAATTGCAACTGGCTTTTTGTCTTGTGAGGCCTATGCAGACTGGATTGAGCTCAAGCAAATAATTTTGCATAGAGCAGAGTCAATAGTTTTATACAGATTTAAACTCTGTAATAGCTACCCAAGATTTCTAATTCCAGAGCTTAAGACTTGATTTCCCCAGCAGTCCAAACACTGTAACTGTCACTATTTTTCTCTTGGGACTTTAGTTTCCTTTTAGTAGATACACGGGAACATTTTAAGGAACTCCTCTACTCCCTTTTTCTTTTCTTTCCCATAAAATGCTATAACTTTCTGAAAACATGACAGGAAAAAGGCATCTTCGTATTTAAGCAACCTGTATACAGCTTTACGTATTTCCACCATGCACACAGTCAGTATCTCGCTCCTTCTCTCTTGTTAATGCTTCACAAGCCACATGCCTATACACAAATGAGCACCGTCTCCTTTCTTCCTGGTAGTCTCCTTTGCTACAGTTCTTTTGCTACCAGGATTTGTTTCCTTTTAATTTTTGTAAGGCAGTAACTATATTCATACTTAGTTGCTACCTACATGTATTTGGTTCCTTTTTTACCTTTCCCCAACAGGCGAGGCACTTTCTGCAACCCCTGTTTTCCTGCTCTTCCCTAAATCCTCTGCACTTTGTCTTCATACTGCGAGAGTCATCTATTTTTTCTGGTGGCCCTTTGACTGTTTTAAATCATCAACATTACTAAAAGGACTTGATAACGTTGAAAGATGTGATAGGAAATACGCACCATATGCAGAACTGATACTTGCTCAAATGAGGAAGACCAAAGAGGATGAAGTTTCAACTCTAAAGATGCTTCTTGGAGTATGCTAAAATTGTAAAGATAATTTAAATTGAACCAAAGTGATATACACAGTCCAGTCTGTATTGCAGTGAGTATCTTCCAAAAACAACCAGTGCACGATAATCCAAATAGTGTGAGCAACAAATCCCATTTCTCTAACATGCACCTAGTCTCTACTGCCTGCTATCACAAATGAACCATGTAGCCAGAGAGCTCATAAATTCTGCCTTCAACAGCAACATCAGTTAAAGTTAGGAACATGTGTTAAACAGCTTTTTTTCCCCCCTTTTTTTTTTCTTAAAGAAGAAAACTGAACTGGATTCCTTTCATTTCATTCATTTCTCGCAAGTAGAACCTCTAAAGTCAACTACCACACACCAAGAAAGAATCTGGCCCTAGGATATATAAGAAGAAAGTTATTGAGCAGCCTAGGATAAACTTAGAACACCTTACAAACCAGTACTGAGTAATCTGGTTTGTGTAAGAGTGGAGATCATTACTTTTTCATACTTCTGTTCCTATGTTTGCCATATTAACTCACACATCTATCCTATGGCAGATAACTTGAACTACCATGTACTAACCACAACAAAAAAGAACTAGTGAACAGAAAGCAAATTCCAAGGAGACGATAGGGGATGATTACTGAGACGTTCTCCTTAGAGTCTAAAACTCCTTTAAAAAAGGCAATGTTATACCAGCAAAGCTCTAGAGGAGGGGTGAAAAAAAGCCAAAAAACCCCAACAGTGTCACTCTTAGGCAAAGATGGCTTCTAGTAGGAAGCACATGGAGTACTGCCAGAAAAATTATCTCCTTCCAGAACTACTTAAGATACTCTTAGTTACAAAATCTTCCAGTGTATATAGATAGTCTACCACAAGGACAAGCTTGTTTCATAAACCAGTTCTTAACACAGATGAAGACCATCCTGTCTCTTCAACAAGGGAGGATATATACAAGCAGCAATGAGCTATTACAAATATGTTATCAACTCTGGAAAAAAGCATCAGCAAGTAATTACAGGGGTTATTAGGGTCCGTATCAGTACTCATTACCAGCAGGCTACCTGCATATTCTTTTCCCTCTCCATCACCGCTCCAGCATGCTGAGTTTTCTGGAACAGTTTCTTCCATCACATATGTTCATAAAATAGTTTTTAAATAACTATCTGTTTATTACAGCAGTGATAACAGAGGTGATATCTAGAAGCAAAAACACATGGAACATATTCTTTCACCCAGTGAGTATAACTCTAAACATTACATATGCTGAAAAGCAGTATGCATTTTTTAAAGAAAACAGTGTTCAGAACAATATAAGTGAGAAAAATGTGTGTGAAAAATGCAATTTAAATGTCTTTCAGACTGCTTGGAGAAGCAACTGCAAAGTCACTATGTATATATGAACTAAAATGACAGTCCATGAGTAATTTCTGTGGTATGCTCCCCAATCAATAATAAATGCCAAGTTCAGATTAAAGCAAAGAACTCTTCCTGATGTCTCCACATCCAAATTTTTTTTCCTAACATCTCAAAAGCCACCATTCTACCACAATCTAGCCATCATATTTTTACCACCCCCAAACCCAACAACTGTCAAAACCCTGGTAGGCCACCAACCTACTCTTCAATGTGGAGTGCAGGGTGTAGAATCTGTTCTTCAAGATGCTACTCCAGCCACAATCCCCACCTCTGAAACAGCAGTTCCCAAAGCGCAGCCCGTAAGTCACCTGCAGCTCACCAAGCCTTTGTACAACAGTGCACAGAGGGACTTTTAAATAGAAGGCTTCAAGAATATCATTATCAGCCTGCTCAGAGATTGCCAGTGCTTCCACAGGTTAGTGTCCCTCTCTGGAAACTCGTACACTTCTGAGAAAACTTGCCCAGTTATGACTACACACGAGTCCAAGCTAGTTCTCAGTCAGCCATGGCTTCCCTGAGTCTTTTGTAATTTGAAACATTCCAAATCTAAGTTGCCTCTAATCGGTGCCAATATAATTCCTGCATAAACCATTTCTATATCTGAATTTAGTAATGCTGCTAACTCCCCAGACCATAAACTTAGGCATATATAAAGCCTATCAAGTAGTAATGCTGCTAACTCCCCAGACCATAAACTTAGGCATATATAAAGCCTATCAAGTACTCTGAATACAAAAGCTCCAGAAATAAATGTTATGTTTCATGTTATAACATCAAAATGTTTCCCATGAACAAGAGTTTGGGAATCCCTGCTCTCCTTAAACTAGTCTACTTAGACTTCGCTCTGAGTATCACCTGACATAGATTTACCGGTGAAGCTGTTAACAAGATAGTTGCACACTGAAAATCACATAATCAGTGACTCTTCTTTTCTTGATACATCCCCGGGTCTATGAACTTTCAAGAGTTCATTCAGTGAATTATAACCTGATGCACATTTGATGTCTATTATCCTACAGAGATAATTCAAGAGACGTGGTACTTGCTACAACGTTTGCAACTTAAAACTCCAAATTAAAGATACTTCTCTTCCAGACTTAGGCTCCATAATTTCTTTTACAGATGCTTCTGACACTCTATGGTTGAGACAAATTCTCCTAGGCTGTCAGAAGCTCTAAGCAAAATAACAGAGAGGTAATAATAGCACAACCCTACAAACTACCCAAAGTTTACTGCGTGCCACTCACATGCACCAGGGCCACACCACAGGAGAAAGCAAGACTGTCGTCTTCTCAGGATTCAAAATATAGATCTCCTTGCTCTCTCTTCCCTTACACTACCAGGCAATCAGTCAGTGTTATGTGGCTGACACTTGCCAAGCAGTGCTAATTGCTCATCTCCCTTCTCCTCACCATGATTGCAAACTTATATTTAAAGACAAAACTCACACCAATCCCACTCCTTATAGGACGCTTAGAAGTAGGCAGCATTTCACATGAGCACCTGTCACTGGCCCTAAGCACAGACTCCCCCGGGGTGAAACATCTCTCTCAGCTCCCCTGAGCACAGAAACTGCGCCGTTCCCTTGAGACGCTCTGAGCAGAAACGTTGCTGGAGGCGAGGGCGGAACCTGACGGCAGGCAGGGAGAGGGCAGGGAGAGGGCAGGGAGCCGCCAGGTGAGCGCTTCCGCCAGACTCGCGGTTCCGCATCACCCTCCGGACGCCCCCGGCCGACTCAGCCCGGCCGCGGCCGGCAGCGAGGAGCCTGTACCCCACGGCGCGGAGCGCAGCCCGCGGCGGGCCCGGCCGCCGCGTCACGGATCTGCTGCTCTCGGCAGCCAATCGGCGCCGGAGCCGCGGACGGCGCGACTTCATTCATTCATTCATAAAAAAGAGGCGCAGCGCAGCTGGGAAGCGCGCCCTTGCAGGCTGGGCGCGGGGAGGCCCCCGTCCCCGGCTCCCGCCCCGCCGTGCCCGGGGACGGACACTCACGGCAATCCGCCTCGTCGCTGTTATCCGAGCAGTCGTCGTCCTCGTCGCATTTCCAGATGGCGGGGATGCATCGCTCGTTTCGGCACTGGAACTGGTCCGCCTCGCACTCTTTGACGGCGCCTGCGAGACACGGGGCCGCGCCTGGGTCAGCGGGGCGCGCTCCCCCGGCGGGGGCATCCCGGGGCCGCCTCTCCGCCCGGCCCGGGCCGCGCACAGGCCGGGCAGGGCGCCGGGAGCCGCCGGCCGAGGGTGGGGGCTGGGGCTGGGCTCGCCAGGGCAGAGCTGAGGGGCTCCGTGCGGGCTGGGGGAGATGCGCCTCCGCGGGAGGGCGGCGGGGATCCCGAAGTTGCTTTGTGCAGGGATAAAAGGGACCATTCCCGTGCTTCCCCGCATTGTTTTAAAGGCGGGGGGAAAGGAGCCTGGGAACAGAAGATGCTTAAACCCCAAATGCGAAAGACAAAGAAAAATTATAAAGCACACCGATGCTGGGACCTCCTGCGCGTCCGTTACCGGGGCAAAACGCACAGATACCCGGGGGCACGGAGGGTAACAGGCACCGGCACCGGCGCCGTCCCAGGAAAAGGGAACTGACCCAACTGAAGTTGAGGGCGGCGGGGGGGAAGGGAGGGGTACGGAGCAAATCTGCTTTGCAGACACGGTGCAGCCCTGCTTTCATGAGGCACAAATCTCCTCAGAAAGGGATTAAAGGTGGCAGCTCCTGTCACCAGCGGCCGGGTTGCATTCGCCCGCTAAAGAGCGTGCCCGGCCCCCGCAGGTCGCAACCCCCGAGTGTGCCCGGCCCTCGCGCGGGGCACCGCGGCGACCGGCTGCCCGCGGCCGCACGCCCCCGGGTGCCCGGGCAGGCAGGACGCTCGCCTCCTCCCCGGGAGCGCCGAGGCGAGCGAGGCGCGCACTTGCCGCACGCCGGGCCGCGCCGGACCCACCTTTGCCGAGGTGCAGCTTCAGCAGCAGCAGCTGGAGGAGCAGCAGGCGGGCGAGCGCTGGCCGGCACATGGTGCTCGCTCCCTCCGTGGCAGCGCGCCGTGTGCAGGGTGCGCGCAGCCGGCGCGCCGCTCGCTGCCCCGTGCCGACTGCGGCCGGCGCCGCCCCCGCCCCGCCGCGCGCCGCCGCCGCGCCGTGACGCGCCCCGCTGGGCGGGCCCCGCGCGCCGCCGCGCGGCACGGCCCCGGCCGCCGCCTGCCGCTGCCCCCGGAGAGAGCGGCCCCCGCTCCCCCCCCGCCTGGCGCCGCCGCCGGGACGAGCCCCGAGGGGGCCGCCCCCGGAGGGACACCTGCGGGACACCCCCCTCGGCGCGGCCGTGCAGCGACGGCCACCGAAGGCCCCGCAGATGGCACGCGCCGCGCTCCGGCACGCGTTTCCGGGCCTGTCTGCGGTGGCCGGTGGCCTTCGCGGCGCCGCGGGCCGGGCTGGCAGCGGCCGGGCTCACCTGCTGCCGCTTCGCGAGTGGCGAGGTCCCGCCACGGCTGCGGGAGGTGACGGCACCTGCTGGCAGACGGCAGCGACTGGGCGCCGGGGGAGCGGGGCGGGCCCGGGCCCCGCTGCCGTAGCCCGGGAGCTCTCGGTGGGACAGGCCGGCCTGCGCCGCGCCCCGCCGCGCCCGCAGGGTCGGGCCCTCCGGTCATGGGCCTCCCTCGGTGGGCCCAGTTACAGTAAACGCGTGGACTCATTTAAATGGCCTTGCGTCACAAGTTGTGTGCGCTCCTCGTTACCTCAGATCTCCCCCTGAGGGATTTCATTCTGACCATGCTGATGTGGTCATCTCCGCTTCACCGTGTTCGGTTAGGGCAGCGAGTAGGAAGCACGCTAAAGGAGGCAGGGCTCGCCCTTGCTGCTGCCTAAGCACCTGCGGTTCGGTCAGTAACTACAAGGGAAATGTTTTACAAGCTATCGGGGCCGTGTTCATCGGTCCATTTAGGTAGTGCTGATGAGAAAGCGGTTCGCTGTTTTAATTAACACTGCAACGTTGTTCATACACTCAGGATTAAGAGTTATTTCAGTAATCTTATTATGAAAAGGTATTTTTCAGGAGTAACTTGAATCTAACATCACAACAGGATAAACATGATTATATGTGGAGTGTTATTTAAAAAAAAAAGCAGTAATTTTACATAAACTGATGTGATAAAACTTTTCAGTTTCAAATCCTGAAATGCCATTGACTTCAGAACTGGTCCTCCATTTACAAACGCACCCGTGCCTTTAACAAAAATTTTGCGAGTCATTACTCTGTAGTGTCACTAATGTGTTTGAACCATGTGAAGAGGAGAAGAGCTGATCATTGAGCTATTTCACTAGCAGCTTATAGAGGGTTAATTCAAGCCTTTTTGAACAATTTTTTAGCATGCAAAATGTAGCGCATGTTTGCGTTGGCTGGATCAATGTGATAGATTACAATAATTGCTTAAAGCAAATGAGGTATTTATAATACATTAAATCAAATTTCTCTTTTTTAAAATGTGCCAAAACACAGATTCATAAAGCTACTATAATTCCTGGCCTCATTCTTCTCTTTCCTAAACTAGTTTAAATTGGAAGTGGCTCCAAAGGCAATAATGAAGCTATCTGGTATGAAACAGGTGCGAGTGTGCAGAGCATCAGTCACAGCAATGATTTGCTATGATTCCTATCAGAATTTTGTTTTATTAAAAAAAAACGAACAGGTATTTTGGCCTGAATGGCTCTCACAGAAATGAACAATAAGGTTTTTTTTGAGTAAATTGCTCTGCTGACACCTGACCAACAGCAATTTCAACAGCCTTCACTGACCAGCCATTGTAGGGGCTACTTGTAGCCTAGTACCATCTTGTGGACATATGTGTCTCCAAGGAATTGCAGAGGCAAGAAGGAAACTAGAGGTGCTAAAGGGGGAGTAAATTGGGCAAGGGAAACCATTTGGTATGTAAGAGAAATTAAATCTAGTTTTATCCATTATGTTCCAATAGTTAATTAAGACTGTTAATTTACCTCCCAAGGTGCGTCTCTTCCAGGAGCTCACCTCTTGAGTCAGAAACTGGAACAGGAACTCGCACTTCTTTTATCCAGACTGTATGGAAATCTGTAAAGCAACAGCACAGGCATATTTGGCTAAACACTAAGTCTCCAACAGCTAATATGCAACATTTAGTAACCATCGTATACAAAACACATTCTAATATACTGCATTTGCTAGTTGGCAACTGATTTTGCTTATAGATTTGACACACACAAACCAGTCTGTCTCCTAATCTCAAGACTGGTTATGGTAGGTGAGACCAAGGGTCTCTCGAGCTCATTCTGAGCCACACTGCAGCTGATAGCAGATGCCTGAGAGCCAATGTAAGACCAAAGCCAGCACACAGCAATGCATGCCCAGAAGAGTTTCCTATCTTCCAGCCATTAGTGGCTTGAGGACTTCCTGAGACAGTGGTAGTGTCTTTGTATTCAAATAGTCCTGAATAATTTTTCATGAATATCGGTTCCTTTTCAAACGTAGCCTAAGTAAAAGCTTTAGCAGGCATCACATCCTGAAGCAAGGAGTTCCCCAGCTCTACATGTTGTGTGAAGTACCTCTGCTTCACGTTGCTCTGCCCCTGCTTGGTCCTTACTGGCTCCAGGTGTATAGCACAGAATGTGTGCTCTTGCCATGCATGGAATTATTTCAGCTTAAAAGTAACGTAAGTAAGCTTAGGAACACAGTGCCATCCTAATGATTTTTAGAAGTCCAGCACAGAGTTGAACTACATGTTCCTTATTTTTGGTTGATCTGTAGCAAAAGGGTGACTCAGCTTTATTCAACATTTCTCAAGCTAATACAGGGCTCCTGCTGTAGCAGACTGTTTCTCTGCTGGCTGTTATGTATAGTTTTTATTAGGAATTAGGCTCAGGCTGCTGTGTCAACTCCTTTTTCTTTCCATCTGTGTGACTGGTATGTTCTACCTCTATCTGCTAACTAAACATTCGAAGTCATCCTAAAGATTCGGGCAGACCGACCAGCAATGGGGCAGCCCCAGGGCACAAAGAAGATGAGAGCTGGAGGCTCTCAGACCACCTCAAAGTGCTGTGAAGGAAGGGACAGTTCAATGACCTGCTGTATGTGTAATTTGCTAATTTGCCTCCACTTCTGGTCACACACCGCTGCACATTAAACAGCACAAACTAGCACAAATCAGCCTGCCACTAACAGTGCAAGGAGGTACATCAAAACAGTGAAATGCTATTTCTATAGAGCTCCATCCAGATGGAGCTTCCCATCAACTAGTTCTGTGTCTTTCATCATCCACACCATTTCTTTGATCTATTTCACAAACTGATTTTTATAGATAGATTAATTTTTTTTCCTAACACAGAACTCAGATCTTTTTCCATACATTTTGCAACAGTTGGTCACTTAGATCCATAGGTATCTCATGATAGCTACAGCTTATACATCAGAGAAGTTTCTTCAGTGTCATGATGAATAACTGTTTTTCTGCACACTGGATTTTCTGCAGGCTTATATTAGTATACCAGATTCTTTTGTTGTTTACTCACACAGGTGTGCATATACACACCCTCCCAACCACAGATTTTATTTTAATTGGAAAAGCCATTTAGAAGCATGTAAAAAGCGATGCACCGAACTTATTTTAATGCAAGTTCATCTGGTGTTTCCAGCTTTTGTCCACTGTACGTACACTTTCCCTTGTTTTGCACAATACTATGCAGGTTCAGACCAAAAGTCCATCCTGAGCAACATGCTACAAGCACTTCCACCTGATGTACAATACACAGGAGCATTTTAGTGTTCACCACATTGCAGCTCAAGAGGCCACAGACTAGCTGTGCAAGATGAGGTGACCACCACCATCCACACCGATTAGAAATGGGCAACAGATTCCATCTAGTTTAACACCGATAACCTGGGCATGATGGTGCCAAGTTAGAGCAGTATCAGACTTAGTCTGGCTTATTTACTGCCATTCACAATCAAGAATGTCAACAAGCCATGGACCTCCCCTGCCCTGTCACCACTGTCAGAGAGACAGCCCCAGCCAAAGAGAGCTCTCTCAAGTATCGAAGAATGGAAGGTTCTTCATTTTTTTGTCAATAATATCTTCGCTAAGTGTAAAAAAAAAAAAGACAGACTGTCAGGGCAGAGAAAGAACAGGGCTAGTGTACATATACTTCCACTGGGAAGTCTCCAGTCTATCTGCTGAAACTCTTCAAGCCGTGGAGACCAAGTTTCTTAAGCTATGACATGCCTCCCCGCCTCATTCTCCCTCCCCCCCCCCCAAATTAATGTCCTTCTACAATCTTTTTTTTTTCCTTTCAAATGGACGTTTAAAAACCTGTCCTCCTCTATATGTATAATAACCTTTGAAAATATCCCCTGTCCATTAGGCTGACTTTTTCCTTTTTCAGGCTTGTCTTTCAACTAGACAAATCTAATTCCTTCAATCCCCTCATGGCTTTTAGATATGCTAATGTAATATGTTTTGCAAACAGATATTTAAATTAAACCTTGTAATTAAAGTTAGTTGAACCAGTGCACTAGCAGCTACATCTCTTAAACTGCCAAATAATATGTTAGTACCTGCAATATTATTTACATTTTTAAATGAAATTCTCTTGCCAAAACTACTGTGAGTTTTCAGCTATACATAGTATTGTATATTACATTTAAAACTAAAATTCATTTTCTGCTGCTTCTACTATGTGAGGCATAAAACAAGCCACCAACCCAGTGGAGTATAAATACAGGTTCACTTCTGATCAGGACTTGTCCCTAAGACTCTGACATAGCTCCTGTTTTTTAACCTCCTGTGCTCAAAATTACTAATGCTTTTTACAAGCTTCCTTCCTACTTTTGGGATTACTAAACCTACGTTTGCTTGCACTTTGTTTAATACTCTGTTTTAAAATGTTCTGCTTACTGTTTTTATCTGTTAAGATACCTTAGTCTTTTGCTTTTGATTAATTTCTTCAAAATCTGCCCATTTTAAACTGCATAGAAAAGTTTCATAGAATCATAAGAATGGTTTGGGTTGGAAGGGACCTTAAAGGTCATCTGGTTCCAACCCCCCCTGCCATGGGCAGAGACACCTTCCACTAGACCAGGTTGCTCAAAGCCCCATCCAACCTGGCGTTGAACACTTCCAGGGATGAGGCATCCACAACTTCTCTGGGCAACATGCTCCAGTCCCTCACCACCCTCATGGTAAAGAATTTCTTCCTTATATCTAATCTAAATCTACCCTCTTTCAGTTTAAAGCCATTACCCCTTGTCCTATCACTATGCTCCCTTGTAAAAAGTCCATCACCAGCTTTCTTGTAGGCCCCTTTCGGGTACTGGAAGGCTGCTGTAAGGTCTCCCCAGAGCCTTCTCTTCTCCAGGCTGAACAACCCCAACTCTCTCAGCCTGTCCACACAGGAGAGATGCTTCAGCCCTCTGATCATCTTCATGGCCCTCCTCTGGACTCAATCCAGCTGGTCCATGTCCTTTTTATGCTGGGGGCCCCAGAGCTGAACACAGTACTCCAGGTGGGGTCTCACGAGAGCAGAGTAGAGGGGGAGAATCACCTCCTTCGACCTGCTGGCTGTGCTTCTTTGGATGCAGCCCAGGATACAGTTGGCTTTCTGGGCTGCAAGTGCACGTTGACGGGTCATGTTTAGTTTCTCATCAACTAACTCCCCCAAGTCCTTCTCAGAGCAAAGTTTCTTCTACTTCCTCTCTTTTCATAGTTTTCCCTAGAATGATTTCTAAGAGTTCTCAATTAAAAGTTTTCCCCTGCTAACTTCCTTAAATTCTTCCACTCTTGTCCATGTGGCTATAGGAATTTCCCCTAATTCAGGCATCTGACCACTGTTACTGTAGCATTGGTGTCCACTAACATTTTACTCTCCAGCCCCATTACCTCATTGTGGCCATCCCTGTCTGTCTCTTTGTAAGCGCACTTCTAATGACAGGAGATAATACTTTTCATTTGCACAAATCCTCTTTTGCATGTGTGAAACCAAGTTAGTACTTGAATTCTTTAGGGTTTTTTTCCAATTCATATTTTTATTTGAATCTGACTAAATGGACCATACATTGATCCTTTTTTATGCTCTTATTTTTGCAACTTTTATTGTTTTAAAATGCTTTGTTCGATATCTTCTATAATCTCTTTTGTTTCTTAGCTTAATTCTATTCTCTTTCAACTTCAGCTTCTTTCCAGAGGACTCCAATCCCCTAAGTCAGCTGTTTGCTGTTCCCCTTTTCATATTTCTTATTTAAATCCATGCTCTGCACTACTTTGTCTGTTGGATCCATCTTCCCCTTTCTCATTCTAGGGACCTTTCACAGCCACTGGGACTTTCCTTTTGCTTGTTTCATGCCTAAAAGGTCAATTTTAGCCCCTTAGCACACTCAGAGTCTTCTAATGACATCCTTATTTTTAGTTAGCTCATGGCCTAGTAAAGAAAGGAGGACATGACACAATCAGATTTAAATCAAACTACAAACCCCATCAGTTTATCATCCAAGAATTGTCTCTCCTACAAGCCAGAATCTCTCACTTCTATAGCCATAACTCTTCCTTGTCCTAAAACTGTCAGTCAGTTCTCCTTTATTCAAGCATAAGTAGCAGTATGATGTAACACTGCCACACTGCTGGCCAAACAAAATCTCAGTGGTACTTATTGTCCAGGTATGAGACTGCAACATTTAGTGACCAAAGCTTCCACTTAAATGTATAGCACCCTGCATCACACATTCACTAACTGCATATACACAGGCATAGATATCAGTCCGTATCTCACACTCATGGATTCTTGTCCTCAGAGCAATTCTGACTTACAACCACTCTCTCAAACTTTCACATATATATATATATATATATATATAACTGCAAACCCAAGTTTGTCCACTTTGACTACCACCTCCTTCCTGGTTTTCCTTAGCAAATCAACTGAAATATTACCCAGTGCCATTCAGCAGTACTCTGGCCATGTAAGGTTCCCAAAGTAGCTGGGAAGAGCAGCTCCCTGGGAATGTGGCTTCCTGGAGAGTTACTCACAGTACTTTTCCAGTATGGCTTCAAATCCATCTTCCACTTCATGCTCTCGCTCCTGCCTCTCTATAGCAGCTCTGTCAAGGGAGTAGGGGGAAGATAAGAGATGTTTTGCAGTCCATTGGTGAATTTTTTTATTCAGCTAGAGAGGAGTTAACACCAAAGGCTTCTGCCCTTCGTTCCTATCCCAAGGCTGAACACCCTGCCGTAGCAGTATCCCTAGACAATGGATCTTTGAATGCAACCAAACCTAGAGTCACAATAGGGACCCTTCCCATTAATTTTAATGAGCATAAGAATGAAGGGACCGAGAAGAAAAAAAGTGAGGATTAGGTGTCTGGCAAGATCTTTTGCATGCTAGAGGAGCACTGCTATAGACTGATCTGCTCTTTGCTGTCATACAGTGACTAATCACCGTGAAAGCTAACAGAAATGCAGACTTGAGGCCATAGTTAGTAACAAGTACAGTGGGATTTTTTCAAGATGTTTCACTTCAAACTATTTATCCTATTACTACTAACAAAGGAATCATGAATTGGAGCAAAACTGAAGTTGACAGTGTCTCGTGTAACTCTACAGTGACCATATACCAATGCTGTAAAGCAGCAGATTAGTACCACAGGCTGCTGTTTGCTCTGTGGCTCCCAAAGGGCTTAGGCACAAGCAGTGAAACCTAGTAGCAGCACCAAGCCTGGATATTTTTTTTGCTCTTTTAAAAATTCTGCAAGCTAGACACTCGCTCCATTTTTCCCCCACACCTTATTTGTTTAGGCCCCAGTGCTGCAAAGAAGTGGTGTATTGTGCGTGGATGGTGGAAGCAGAGACAAGGTCTGGTTCTGTGAGGTGCAAAATTCCCTCAGCTCCTAGCAGCCCTCTGGAAAGCTCTAAGCATCTTGAAGGCTCACAGACAAATTATTTTAGCATTAATTACAACATCAATGAGAAAATAATACCCAAATGGGAATTTAGGATGATGTCTGCATGGAATGTTTCTCATTATGTTTGTATGGATTTTGTATGACAGCAGAACACTTTAAAACCCATCTTGCTTTCAAGCTAGTGCTGAATCTTTGCCTTCATGCTAAGCAGTGGGCAGAGTCTAAGTTGTCTAATTTGTAAATTCTTATAGCTGCTAGACAAAGCTGTCTTTCTATATGAAGGAATATGAACTCAAAATTTGTTTTCCTTTTTAAAATGAGATCTCATTAACAGCATATTTTTCAAGGTTGGAATCTGAATGTTTTTTTTCTTGCTTTCTCTTTTGATTTGCTAGCTTGTCTTTAATGCTATCCCATTAGATATTGCCATCTCCTCACTTTCAGTTCCTAAATAACAAGACAATGAATGGAGTCTTGTGCATAACCAAAACATTTGAGCTTGGTCAGAGTGGAATTATTTGTTTTTCAAAGTGGACAAAAATCAAACTATTTTTTTAAAATCCCCTCAAAATAGAAATGGGGGGAGGGGAAGATAAAGGAGACACTGGGAGATCTTTTTTCCAGGAGAGAAAAAGAATCCAATTATCATCTTGCAAATGGAGGCCTGATGTTCAAATATCTCTTCACTTTGCATGATATTTTGCTTAGTCAAGAATAAAATTCTTCTGGGTGTCTCTATGCACAGCTTCATTAGAGATACATGAGAGACACACAAATGCAGCTTTGATTACATTTGTCCATACGTTTGAGAAGAGTTATCAATGTAACTGAGTTGTGAAAAACTTGTTCCTTTGAAGCTGAGAAACCTTTTCTCACAAATGTTAGGACAGAGCTGACGCCATGTGTAGAATCCATGCTTATATGAGTGATAGACATGTGTATGTGCACTCCCAGAGCTACAGTTCTTTTAAATAGTTTCAGAAAACATGTCCTTTCAGATTTCCTGCCTATTATACCATGTTGCAACAACAGCAGTTGATGGATCAATCCCTGTGGCATTTTGTCATATCACATAAAGCATCAAGTGATAGATGCACTTCAGAATAACATGTCCTGGAGACACAGAAGCACAAAACAGCTCTTCTATCCTTACTAGTACACCCTTCAAAATATTTCCCCATCCCCAATTCTTCCTTCAAAAGCAAAAGTGTCTCTCAGTTCCACAGATGTCAAGTTCTAACCAAGATGGATCAAGCCTCAAAGAATATAAGCAGATAGATACTTGTAGTCTAAACCAACCTAAAGCAGCTCCTATTTATTCAGCTGGTCCTTGATTTGCTGCTCCCCTGTGCTTCAGCCCTGGGTTCTCCTATGGCTCTGATAAAGCACAGTATTTATGCATTTGTATGTCTGCACAGATCTTGTCAGACTCACACAGTTTGAACTTTCACAAGCACTTCCCACAGCATTTGGTTAAAGCACTTTAATTTTCACTCATGACACTCCTGCTATTGTCTCAGAAAGACTCCGTCTCCCTTTCATTCACTCTTTAGAAAGCTTAAACATGTCCAAGCTAATCTCAAGAGTTACTATTGTTTTAAATAACTTTTCTATTTCAATATAACCTGTCCCACACGGTAGGATTGCCAGATATTTGTAGTCCACTAGTCGTCAAAGGCTGGTCTTGGTACTTGCTAAGGAGGCCCATGATCCCTAGGAGGACAGAAGGGCAACACCAGGCCAACACAAAGTGCTGGAGGAGAGCACTGAAGGGCTGCAGCCAACCTCACAGCCCTGCACAGGTGTTCCCTTGCCCTGGAAAATGATACATCCTGTGCCCAGATCAGGTTAAAGCAGCTCATGTTCTTCGTCTGGTTTAGAGGGCTAGGACCCAAACTATGGCCACGCTTAGAGGTGGCACAGGCCCCAAGGACTAACATGGGCTCCCAAAGATCATGACAAGTCCTTGTATGTCACCTGAAACTTGATTTGGAAAATGGATTGTTTCTCTTACCATTACAAAGCAGACATTGGGGAAATTCAGATATTCCTACCCAAATGTTTGGGGTCTGGTTTGATTTAATACTAGCCAACTCTGTGGGTCCCAAAAACATGACATAGCGTTTGTAGCTCATAATTCAGTGTAGAGTAACACCTGCTTTCAGTCCGAAAGTGAAACTTCAATTCAGCAAATCACCCAGCCATTCACAAAGGCAGGCTTGCAATCTTATCTTTGCCTTGCCAAAACAAAATCAATAGAACAAAACACTAAGGTTTGGGCCTTTTGTTAATCATTTGACAACCAAAGTCTATAAATTCATTTCCCCATTTCATTCCTTTATTTATCCTGCTGCTCTGAAAGTCCTGAAAAGACAATGAAAACTGGCCTGACTCTGGCTGTCTCAGTCAAATAAAGCTGGCATGGACATGGAGTTACACTTAGCCACCCACCCACACAATTTTAGCTTCCCAGCCATCAAAGCACAATCAAAACTGCATTTTCCTGACTGTCAGTTTCTCTATGCATTTTTTAGAGAGCAGATGTAATAGGTTTTACAGGGAGTCCCTTTGATTCGTGCCAGCCCTGCACATTCTCATTCTGCCCCTAATCTCTCCTTTGTGGCACGCGGACTCGGAGCAGTGGGCATGGATCCCAGCGGACACTGATTACCATCCAAATTCCCTTTTGGAAATGATCCCATCTGGCAACTGCAGAACCCAAAGCTTCGACCCTCGGCCATTGTTCTTCTCCAAAATGAGCAGATTCAACTTTATTACAGATTAAACATTTGCTGTATTTTATGTTTAAAGCTAATTTCGAGTGCTATGTCAAAACACAGAAGCTTTCTCTGCTGACCCTCCTGTAGAGTTTTTATTTGAAGGCTGAATAAAAATTAAGCAGTCCAAGCCATTTTTTTTTCCAGAATACGTACAAAGAATTGCTCCCCAAGCTTAAATTTTGCATGTCAAGTTTCATCTGGGAGCAGATTCGTTTTTACAGCTCAGTTATCAGCTGTGCAAACAGGCTATTATTCATGTTCATCTAGGGTCTAACAGCATTACTGGCCTCTCAAAAATTTGCCAGGCCAGGAAAATTTATGCAGGACCCATTTTAGAGAGGGAAGGAAAATGAGACAGGGCTGAACAGGCCCACGAAAAGCAACCGACAGCCTTGTACAAGTAGAGAGTTGGACTAGATGATCAGGTCCCTTCCAACTAAAATATTCTGTTCTGTTCTGTTCTGTTCTGTTCTATTCTATTCTATTCTATTCTATTCTATTCTATTCTACATCTTACTCACAGAGCTGAGAGCAATGTAGTTCTCTCCTGTTGCACACTCCCCACAGTGAGGCTCACATCAAATACATGTACAGCTCTGCACTGTGACCTCTCTCTCCCCATCTGTGGTCACATATGCAGGATGCAGATGGTCAGGCTGCTCTGTGATCCGCTGCAGAGAAGACATAGTTGGTACATAGGCCATGGCATTGCCTTGCAATCAGGGAATGTACCAGGTAGTAGGGCCCTGCATGCACTGAAGCCCTATCAAAAGCGCTGTTCTCGATCAACTGAGTCCCTCTATTTACCATTCAACCCATCTAGCATATCTGATGCATGGATGATGATAGGTCTCAATTCACGACTCAACTCCCCCCAAAAATAGCCAAAGTCCACAAATCTCACCTTGAGCAAAAGTGTCCACTCATGTGTCTTGCAGTGGTGCTCACAGTATAAATGTTTCATGGATAAACATCACTCTTCTTACACAAGGATAATCTGTAATGCTAGACTGTGCAAATAAAAAAAAAAAATTACTGTGCCTTATATGCTTGTGTTACGATCTATTGATCATAACACATACGCACTTGGAAATGAAATTTGTACCAATGGCAGCAGTAATCCTTTCTTGTACATTATATTCTTAACAGTTTAGTAACCTGAAATTACTTATCTTTCTGAAACACATAAAAAATTCTGGTAATATAAAATCAAAGTCTTCCCTTAACAAACAGAAATCCAATAGAGTTAAGCTCTCTCTGGTTTTACTTGCAGTGTGGGGTGGTATTTTCATGGATTTTATTACGTCAGTTTTTCACAATATCAAAATGATTTCCAAATCATTTTTAAGAATCTAAAGTATTGTATAATGTGTCTGCAAATCAAAAGTAATCTTTTGACTTTTATGCAGCAACATTAGTGAGCATTTCATGACAGTCTTTTAAGACAGAATGTCCTGGTATCTTTACCATTAACATTTGAATTGCTTAAAGTCCTGCTGTAAAAGTTTGTCTCTCTATGTAGCTTAAACGACTCTTTTGTCAGTCTCTTTATTAAAAATGCAGAAATATAGTATCATCCCTTATCAAAAATTAAACTGGCATGGTTGGCGCCCCTATAAAATTTTTAAATTGTCATTGTTCTTGTGTTAAGTTAAAGCCCCCTCGTTTGCTTTAGACATCTCTGGGAATTCATCCATCTTCAAAGGAAACTCAAAAGGCAAGACAGCGTTCCTGTGATTAAATACAAGAGTAAGCAATGAACGTAGTGTAACATGGTGGTTTGCTTTTTTTTTTTCCAACCAAGTGCACAAAGATTCAGATGAAAAAGATACCAGTACTTAAGAGAATTTATCTTGAAATAAGCCAGTGTCCGAGTCCTGCACAGCAGAATGGGAATTTGTTGGTGGAGAAAAACTGAAGAGTACCCCTAAAAAAGGCTGACAAGTAAAATTTAAGTTGAATGGTAGCCTTTCATTAACTATTGCTGTGGGCAGAGGAGCTTGTTACTTAATGACCCTGAGGCTGTTCATGGCTTTCAGCAAATCCCAAATTCTCTGTCTTTTGCCATATGGGAAGTCAGACTGACCACCATCTTCTGACATCTTCCTGTTTCATCAGCACTAATATTTATCTAGGCGGCAGTGAACTTGATATTAATCCATCTCACAACAACCTTGTGAGCAACCTGAACACCTCACAATTCACTTCCATCTAGCTCAGATCTCTATATACTGCATTGCTGTCTTCTGTGTAGAGTCTCCTTAAAATCCTATCATCAGTGTTAACCAGTATTTGTTTACAACACCCACTTATGAAACCAGGCGATTCAGCCTCACCACCTGGAGGCTGACCAAACTTCCCCTCTATCCTTGAAGGTGGATAATTACACATATTTTTCTTTCTGTGAGTAACAGCAGCATAGGACATAAATATAAACAAGACTGGTGACTCCGCCAAGGAAAAGACTAGTCTGGCATCTCCAGTCAGTACTGTTATGAGGTGCATGAACTACCACCATGTTCCTAAATAACAGTGGTACAACAGGAAACACTGAAGTCACCGATGGATGTCTTAGCCCCTGCCCAGTACTTTCCATGATCAAATTCTGTTTTCACTTATAATATTAATAAAATCCATTATGTGAGATACCTGCACCAGGCTGACTCTTTTATTTTCTTTCTTAGTTTCAGACAAAATAGTTCACATATTTCAGAGAACTAAAGCAGGGAGAATATATTGTTCCCCCACATGAAAGAATAGAATAAACCTAGTACCATTTAATTTAAAAGGCTTCAGAGCCTTCAGATCTTGAAGTAGGGACTTCAAATGAGTTAAAAACCATGTAACTTATTTATTGCACACAGAAACTATGCTATGCTTACATTATAAAGCTGGTAAGCAAGCACATAAAATGTTGTGGTTGCCTGTGAAACAGTAATTCATGTGCTTCATGCACAGGCACCATGATAGCGCTGTAAATGACACTGTCACATACGCTCTTTTCCATAAGACCCTTACCTCATTCAGTGCGCAGAATGAACAACGTTCAACTAATCTGTAGCTTTCAATAGTTTATTTTCCCTTCATTATTCACTCTCACCAGGCATTATTTATTGCACACTATTCAGATTCTGCTTTGAAAACAGAATTATTCATTTCTTCATAGGCTTTTCTGTGGTGCTTATCAGAATAGTATGAATGCTTCAGATGTCAATGCATTCATTTTTATAAACTTTCTGGGATGTTAAGGTTACAGTTTTTGCCATTTTTATGGAACATGAACTGAGTAAGAAATATCAGCTAAACTTCTGTACTTAACATAAGCTGTCTAAAACTTGTGTTTTCAGACTATTACACAGTACTTCATATATTCAAGATTCAGATTCCAGTGGCTTCAGCTGGAACTGTGATTGCTCAACAGTTACCCAGTTTACAACCTGGGATCTTAGCTGTGTACCACAGAAAAAGACAAGCTCACAAGTAGAAAACAGCCTTGCAAAGTTTCATTTGATGCAAGAAGGATGCTCAGAATTAGATAAGAGTTCTGTGGCGCATTTCTCTGCTATTCACTTGCCACAAGAGAAAGCCATTACAAAACCATCATTTTTCCTTCTGCAGATCCTGGCATTACTGGCTATGTGCCCTTCACTTTCTGCCACATGAAAGGCTTTGGTGCTCATTCACTACAGACTATTGCTTTATCTCCGGAGCACACTTAATTGTGTTAATTTTTAAATCAAGCAAAGGTCCCAAGCAAAAAAAAAAAAAAAAAAAAAAAAGTGTGCAATCCCATAATTACAGATTAACAAAATTAAAGTGTGTAAAATAGGTAAATTAAGGTTGCATAGGAAACATAGGAAAGCTCAACTTCTCTGAACTTAAGTTTGTCATTTTAACACTCCTTTGTCATAGGTTTTCTATATATATGTATGTAAAGTCTGTGCTCTTTTTATGCACACACCATAGACCCAGCTGTTATCTCCTCAGACTCTCAGTCAGACAGCTTGCTTTTGCAGTTGTTGGGCTGTAAGAAGAAGAGGGAGGATGAGTGCCCAGCCTGATTTAAAGTATCCCATGATTAAACCCTGCTCAGCTAGAGCAGACCATGCTCACTGCACAGAGTCATAGGTTTCAACAGTGATGCTCTGGCAAGCCTTATTGGACCCAATCCACGTGGCTGTTGGGCTGTCAGCATGCAGATGACTATCCACAGGAAGATTCAAACACATAAAAGTAACACTCCCAACAGACTTTAAATGATGACGGAAATATGCTGGTCCCTCAATGCCTCTATAGCTTACGGCTATCTCTGGATCCTACTGTCCGCTCTGTTCCTGGGCTGAAAGCAAGAAAAGAGTAGTTGGGTAACAAGAGGGTTTGAGAGACTAAAATGTTTTTTATGATGAGTTCTAGGGTTGATTGTTTTGCATGTTCATAAATCAAGTCAGTCTTCAGCATAAGTGAGTTTTCTCGTCATACAGTCCATCTTAATATCCAGCCACAGGGAACCGCATAAATGGCAGATGTGTCTTGGTTATGCTGGCTGAGAGCTCATTTTAATGAGGAGGAGATGAGACTGAGCTAACAGACACCAAGATAAATCCTTATTGTGGGAGACTGTCTGAGGAGCTGAATAACTGTTACAGAAAAGGTCCAGCTGCGTGCATAGACAGCTTGCATCTGCTCATGTAAGCATTTGCAATTGTCTAACTCTGTGAGTCAGAAACATGTATCTTGAGAAGTGCCCTAGGCTTCTGGAGAGGAAAGATTCCAACTAAGCTTGTGTTATACACCCACCACCATCTTCTCAAACACCTTCATTGTAAAGTAGCGCATGGGCAACCAAAAGAACCAGCTCAGAAATGCCAGATAATTTCCTCTTTGCCCATATATTGGAGGGCTTCTGTTGGGAAACACAGCAGCAGCTTTGAGCTTGCTCCAAATAGCACTTGTTGGGAGATATCAAATTTCAAAACAGAACAGGGGGGTGAAGAAACCTAAACTGATCAATACCACTTCCCTATATGGCAAATGAGTCATTTAAACTAATCACACCAGCAAAGCTTAGACTTCAAAGCCTGGAGGATTCTCATCACTTCACTAGTTACTCTCTCAGAAATACCTTTCATATTACAGGAGAGGGAAAATGACTTCTGGATGCATCCTTCTGCACAGCACAGATAGAGGCTGTTGTGCATATGAGCACAAGATAAAGGGATACGGACCACCAGGAAATCACACTTATATTAATGGAAACATTACGTGCAGTGATGCAGTATTCCTGGCCGGTAGCTGGCATGAAGCACAAAAAGGGAGCACACAGCAGGGCACCTTATTAGGCAGGTTGGCGTTGTGGCTCAAGATCAGAGGAGTGGGTGTGCAGAGGACAACATGAGAGCCAGAAAGCCTGCTCACGGTGCTCTGCCTGGAGAGTGAGGGCAAACAGAACCAGTGACTGGACAACACAGAGCCCATTGTGGCCAAGAGAAACCTTTGCAACATCTTCAGACAAGGGAATTTGAAGTACTGCAGCGTAAAAAGCAACGTCTGGGTCTGGGCATCCTTAAACTGCTGCTCATGCTTCTCCTAGGATGCGTGCAATGTGCCTGTGATTTTGTTTGGACTGAGCTCACTACAAAATTGTAATGATTTCAGTGGAGGTGCACAATCAGACTCCTTATTCAAAACACTGCAGAGACTAACATACCTGTCCAGAGTGATATTACAGTATATGCTTCCCTGGGACAATATTTGGTTGCACAGATGTTGACCTCCTTGTTCAAATAGGAACTAATGGAAAAATCCAATTATTTTTTTCACACAAGGATTAGTTTCTCTAGGTGTAGAATTAGTTTAAAATCAATTACATGCTGTGAAAGACAGAGGTACTCAATGATCCTTACTTAGTCTCCTAACTGAATGGATTCAGCCATCTATATATTTCCTCTCTTTTCACAAAAGAGAGCAAAATCTTCTCTGTGTTATTGTATTTCTTATTAGTGGGTCTGAAAAATCACATTTTTTTCTATAATACTGGTGCTTTCTCGCTGACAAATATTGATTTTTTCCACACTTCCTGCACTCTCCATGGGTATTTCCTTTTGCTACTCTTTTTACTGTTTTGACCTAACTGAATACAGTCATCATTAACACAAACAGACAACTATGTGTTACAGTCATGGAGCAAGAAGCATTTAAAAATTAAATTGCTGTCTCAAATTAATTTAGATCACTTGAAACAAGAAGTTACCCTCAGCAGGCAGCTGATTTGAGGACATCACTTCTGCACTGGGCCAGGCAAGAATCCGCATAGCACAGTATCCTCCTGCCAGCAGTGGTCAGCAGCAGATGCTTGGGAAAAGACTACATCCTGTGCGATCCTTTTCTGACGCAGGCTTCTGAGAAACAGTACTTTAGGGGATTCCTGGTCTACAGGTTTTCTCTAGACCATTATAATTACTACCACCAGTGGGTTTACTTTTAAGGACAACTGTTAATTTATGCGGTGTTAAATAATAGCAAGGCCTTGTATGGCGGGATTGGATGTTCCCACTAGAAAAGTACCCAAACTGTAGAAACTATAGTTGGTATTAACATTATTTTTGGAAGGCTCTGGACCACTGTGCAAGAGGTTGAGAAGAATATCCATCATCACTGTCCACACTATCTTTGTTTGATAAGGAAAGGATGTACAGTTTCCAGGACTACCCAGTACCATTCATGAACAGAACACATGCTTACAGAGAGATTTATCAAATCAAAGAAGATTTACTGTTTTGTTGTCATAAAAGTCCCCAAAACTCACAGTGAAGGATGAAGTTGGGTGAACGCAGGAGGCTTATAGCAAGAACTGAAACTGATGATGTTGCTATGGACTACACAACCCATTTGATATGCTGTGCAGAAAGCATTGTGGCTGCTATGCAAATCTTAGAGCTCAAGTGCAGGAAAATAAGGACACAACTAAAGTAGGATAGATTATTTAGGCAGCAGGAGAAAAGGAAAACATAACATCTTGGATATTACTTTAGAACCATTTCCTTTCAGACTGTAGTGTTGACATCCCAGAAATTCAGTGTAAATCCATGCCACTGAAGCATATCTGACTTCGAAATAACCTGCTGTTACAGACCTACTAAGAAACAGCAGTACACAATTTATTGGAGTTATTTCGGTTCAAGGCGACAAAGCTCTGTATTGCACACATCAAGATTTAGCTCAGTTTGAATGATTCAACAGTTAGCAGGTACTCTTGCGGATGACAATGTCAGCTATCTATCTGCCACATTGGATTTCCCAATACCATGGCAGAGAAAACACCTTTCTCTGCTTCCAGGTACATTACTTCCAGATGCTCCAGTAACACAAAGTAAATGCATATGACCAAATCCGTATGCCAGCACCACTCTCAGGAATGGAGCAGCACAGGATCTGCAGTGAAAAGGCGAGGGATTGTTTTGTCTCAGATACTGCAGATACCAGGCAGGGTCTGGGCACCCTCTCTAGCTGAGGTTTGGCAGGCAAGCCTTGCTGCAGCTCTGAAAAAGATTCTCCTACTCTGCAAGCAACACTATATTACCAATCCAATGGCTTCAGGTTAAAAAACAATGGTAGATTTGTTTATTTGTTTGAACCATGGTGGAGCACTGACTTGTAACCAAAAGTCTGAATGGCCAATGAATCAAAACAATTATTTATGAAATGTATGGTTGTTCAGAAACACAGATGATCCCTATCAGTACATCTCTGATAAAGTTGCAGAAAGCTGGTTTAGATTAGCCTTTCTTTCCCTGCTTTATCATCCTTTCTATTTAATAATGGCCTAGATCTCATTTATGTGCGGTAGGCATGTCTAGAGACTTTACTGCATTAAATTAGAAACTGTATTTCCATATTATCTGTGACATTCAGATGCACCTCTATTGATATTTTTTCCTTGGTTAATTAAGCACTGACTTGAGTATTAGCTCCCATCCTGGCCTTCATCTCAGAGGTGATAGTAAGCTCTACATTCTCTCCAGTAGCTAACATACATCAGCTGTGGTAATAAGTGTGTAAATTCTCTTTGCTATACCTTTTGTAGAGTCTATCTTCTGTTGTGTATTCCCATGGCTGTATTTAATATTTCCTTCTTTCCACAACATTACATAATCTGCACCAAATTTTCGTTCCCTGAGGAATCTGAGAATAGTTGACATGGGAAGGAACCTCTGGAGATCATCTAATCCAACTCCCTGCTCAGAGCAGAGTCAGCTAAAGCAGGTTGCCCTGCACTGTGTTCAGTCAGGTTCTGAGTATCTCAAAGGATGGAGACATCCAGACCTCTCTGGGTAACTTGTTCCAGTGTTCAACCAATTAATAATAAAAAAAGTTCTGATATTCATAGGGAATTTCCCACGTTTCAGTTTGTGCTCATTGTCTCTTTCCCTGTCAGTGGGGACCACTGAGAAGAGTCTGCTTCTCTCCTCCTTGCACACCAAGCCACTTTATTAAAAAAAAAAAAAAGGAAAGGAAACAAGAAACAAATGAACAAAATAAAAGCCAAAAGCAGATTAAAGAGCAGAATTTACATTCTGTCCTAAAAAGCATCTTTGATGATGTGACTAGATCCTGGGTACCTGAGCATCTAACTTTAAACCTCCGAGTATCATATGCATTTGTGTGACTTAAAACACAAAGCCTTGTTGGGTGTCAGGAGTCCAGGTAAAGTTTAGTATGCCAGTACCCATGGTTCTAACATTTCCTAATGTTATACCACAGAGGAGAGTTGGAAATGCCTTTGGTGTGCTTTATAGTTTCATTAGTAAAATGACATGACATTGTTAATCTCCAGAAAGTACCTTCCATAGAATTAGCAACATATTCCAGTGCCTTTTAGGAACAAATCACCGTCACTCAGGAACATTGCGAAAAGAGCCACTGCCCATAAAATAATATGCTATTTTCCTGAAGAGTTGAAGAAACTGATACTGATCACCATTTCCCTAGGTGCCAGCTGTCATCAGATGTTAACTAAAGCCATAGGTAGCAATACCAGCTATAACAACTCCTGAGGGGATGTAAGCACACAGCTGCCCCTCATACTTGCAGCTAAGATACCTGGCATTAGACTTAGCTCACCTGTCACAGTGCTTTAGAGGGAATTAAAACAATTATGGAAATTGAGGAGGACCTTATCTATGAAAACTTGGATGAGTCACCTTTCCTGTGGCGGAATTTAGCTATGCGTGAATCACAAGACAATACTGTTCAGCTATGGGTGTCTTTAACAGTTATATTTAAAGGACTAAAGCTGAAGTTCTTAATATTGTCTTGGACAGATAGGAATGCTCAATATGTGTATGAAGAGACTTGTGAGGTAAGGCAGTGTCAGTGCCGCTGCCCTGGCTCGGGTCACTAGTCCCCTGCTGCACAGGAGGTCTACAGTAATAGGAGAGTGGAAGTTAAGAGTCCCTGTCTTTTCATCCAAAAGCTCACTGGCTAAAGAGAGCATGACCAGCCCACCTGCCATTTAGTATTTCAAATTGCTCATAAGAATTCCTATAAACAGGCATAAAGTATTATTAATAACATTTTCCTAACATAATAATGACCAAAATCCGAACGCATTATAGCATTAATGCTTTATGATTTCCCTGGCACTTAATGAGGTTATTACTGTACTGATAAACTGATCTCTGTTAGACCCCTAAGGGGTTTGTATCAAGATGTCGGCAGTGAAATGACCATGCAAGTGGCCTTGCTGTACAACAAGTTTTATTTTTTTCACACAAGTCAATGAAGCATAGAGTGACTGTCATAGCCCTTTGTTTGAAAACAGCAGCAATAGGGCAGACTACATGTGCAGCTTCACAAAGCATTAATCAGTTGCTTGCACCATTTAATTACTATTATTTCAGGTTTTTGATAAAGTATTCAATGGAATTAAACCCTGAGCATCACTTTCAGCCATTGTTATCCAATTTGGCTTTAGAAAAATTGCATAAACAAGTACACAATCTCAACATATTTCAGCACAATTTATGGCTCCAGGGATTTAAGTTCCAGGAACAATTTAATAGAAAATAAACATGATTATTAATAGAAGTGATAAAGGAGTGGGATGATAAAGCAATGTGACTATCACGCAAATTACCTTATGGAATAATGAAGTATCCATTCTTTTCACCCAGCTACTTAGATTTAAAATCTCTTTTTGTCCTCTGTACTAATAACCACTACAGTTTGCCTGCATGTCCCCCTGAAGAGGAGAGAATGGGCCTTTTATTGCTCATGTTTTATCCAGACTTGTACAAGACAGGAGGTTATAGAACATAAATTTACAGTGATGCCATAAGCAAAGGAATGGAGGAGATAGAAAGATGAAACTACCGCATAACACATTAAGGAGCAATAATGTAAAAGCAAACAGTCCAGAATAGAGCACCCATTGCTTCTACTGTCAGAGCTATTGATAAACTGAAAAATGAAATTATTCTGAAGAAGGAAAAGCATGAGGCTGTATGACTGGCAAGCTCTTAGCAGGGCTTATAAATATACAGTGCTCTCTGATGAGATATTCAGAAGTGAATATGCTTGAAGTTCTGACTTTAATGGGACTGAACTGAAAACAAAATATATTAATAATGCTAATAAAACACACAAAGGAGACTTCAAGATAATTTTTATCTGTCCTATGAAAAGTGATATGGAAAAACTACTCAGGACATAAGGTTGTAGAGTTTAAAACTGGATGAAGTATGCACTGTTATCAATCATGCAAATAACTGCTGCAGTCTATTTCCTATGAATTTATAGAAAGACATCTCAGAAAAGCTGACAAACTACAAAGAAATTACTGCATCTGTGAGTCCAGTAAATTGGAAATTTATCCCTTCTCCTCCCTCTCCTCCTCCCTTTCCTCCCCACCACTTCCCTGAATAAAGGGGAGAACTCATTTTTCCATTCAGAACTACTAGCTTCCTTGCCCCGGTCATCTACCAGTGTGGTTGCAGGAGCTGAGAGCAGCCTGAAGTTTTCAAGTGGCATATACAGGAAAGCAGCTAGAGAATTGTTCTCTGCCATGGTCCAGTTAATAAAATCTGAGGGAATCATCAGTGAGCAACCAGAGATGGCTTCAACATGGGAGGCACGGAAGGCTGCATGTAGCATCACAGAAAACTGCACGGTTTTAAGGTTGCCCTTGATTAATTTGAAATACTTCAAAATTCTTGGAAAAAAGATCCTTTGAATATGAAAGGCATTGTCATTAGAACAAAGCATTACTAGCAGTTCATTACATTTAGCCTATATCTTCTTCTTCTTCTTCTTCTTCTTCTCCTTCTCCTTCTCCTTCTCCTTCTCCTTCTCCTTCTCCTTCTCCTTCTTCTCCTTCTCCTTCTCCTTCTCCTTCTCCTTCTCCTTCTCCTTCTTTCTCCTTCTCCTTCTCCTTCTCCTTCTCCTTCTCCTTCTCCTTCTCCTTACCTCAGTGCCAGGGAAGGTCATGGAGCAGATCATCTTGAGTGCCAGTACGCGGCACGTGTGGGACAACCAGGGGGTCAGGCCCAGCCAGCATGGGTTTATGAAAGGGAGGTCCTGCTTCACTCACCTGGTCTCCTTGTATGACAAGGTGACCCGCTTAGTGGATGAGGGGAAGGCTGTGGATGTTGTCTACTTGGACTTTAGTAAGGCCTTTGACACTGTCTCCCACAGCATTCTCCTGGAGAAGCTGGCTGCTCACGGCTTGGATAAGTGCACTCTGTGCTGGGTTAAAAACCGGCTGGACGGCCGAGCCCAGAGAGAGGTGGTGAATGGAGCCAAATCCAGTTGGTGGCCGGTCACGAGTGGTGTTCCCCAGGGCTCAGTGTTGGGGCCGGTCCTGTTCAACATCTTCATTGATGATCTGGATGAGGGGATCGAGTGCACCCTCAGTAAGTTTGCAGATGACACCAAGTTGGGTGGAAGTGTTGATCTGCTGGAGGATAGGAAGGCCTTACAGAGGGACCTGGACAGGCTGGACCGATGGGCCGGGGCCAACTGTATGAGGTTCAACAAGGCCAAGTGCTGAGTCCTGCACTTGGGTCACAACAACCCCATGCAACGCTACAGGCTGGGGGAGGAGTGGCTGGAGAGCTGCCTGGCGGAAAAGGACCTGGGGGTGTTGGTTGACAGCCGCCTGAACATGAGCCAGCAGTGTGCCCAGGTGGCCAAGAGGGCCAATGGCATCCTGGCTTGTATCAGGAATAGTGTGGCCAGCAGGACCAGGGAGGTGACAGTGCCCCTGGACTCAGCACTGGTGAGGCCGCACCTCGAGTACTGTGTTCAGTTTTGGGCCCCTCACTACAAGAAGGACATTGAGGTGCTGGAGCGCGTCCAAAGAAGAGCAACGAAGCTGGTGAAGGGTCTGGAGCACAAGTCTTATGAGGAGCGGCTGGGGGAACTGGGGTGGTTTAGTCTGGAGCAGAGGATGCTGAGGGGAGACCTTCTTGCTCTCTACAACTACCTGAAAGGAGGTTGTAGTGAGGTGGGGGTTGGTCTCTTCTCCCTAGTAACAAGCGATAGGATGAGAGCAAACGGCCTCAAGCTGCGCCAGGGGAGGTTTAGGTTGGATATTAGGAAAAACTTTTTCACCGAAAGGGTAATCAGGCATTGGAACAGGCTGCCCAGGGAAGTGGCTCAGTCTCCATCCCTGGAGGTGTTAAAAAGACAGGTAGACATGGTGCTTGAGGACATGGTTTAGTGGTGGACTTAGCAGTGACAGGTTAACAGTTGGACTTGATGATCTTAAGGGTCTTTTCCAACCTTAATGATTCTATGATCCTTCTCCTTCTCCTTCTCCTTCTCTTTCTCCTTCTTCTTCTTCTTCTTCTTCTTCTTCTTATCTCCTTTGTTTCTCTTCCTAGTGTGGCATGTGCGTTTTCTAGTTTTATTTGAATATTCTTAAAAGAACAGCTGTTCTTTTAAATATAATAATTTTAATTACAAATATGTACTTTTGTTTAAAAGTCATCCAGATGTACAATAATCACAGCAGTAATTTTTAAGAAATTTAAATCAGAAATAAATTAGTTACATTTTTCTGGCTTTAGCTGTTACCTGAGAAATTAACACATCCCTTTGTCAGTCTTGCTGTTACTAACCATAATTACATACACTACATGAATTCTGTCTTAGTATTCCGTCCTTCCACACCAACCTGCTGATCTCTTCATACATCTAAGTAGAGCAGGTATGATTTTCAGTTGGTCCAGCTCTTCAGATGCACACCACCTATGGGTTTCAACAGACAGCTCCTCTCTGTTTGCCAGGCAACAGCCACTGCATATCCTTGAAAGCTTTTCAGGATTCAAACAGAAGCACTTGTTAGCCAGGCCCATTCTGAAATGGCATATGAATTGATGCTTCAGTAGGGCATCAGGCCAGGGAATTCAAGATGCTTTTCCTTTTACACCAGTCAAGAAAATTAAGATTTCCTCAGTTCAAGTCATAAGACAGCCGTAACAGAAGATGGGAGACAATACCAGGATCCTTTATGTCAATCATCCATTCGGAATCTGTTCAGAGCAGAAATGTTTTTTTTTTTCCTTTTGTCTTTTCCTTTAAAGGCCTTTATTCTCCATCCTTTCATCTGTCTCTTTTTTCTTTGGTTCCCAGTACTTTGGGCAAATACAGCAGGATATTAGTTTCTCACAGAAAATGCTGCTAATTAGTTTATTTCTGTATTCATTGCCAGATTAATCTTGTAGGGTGCAACCCAGCTATCAGGCTATTTAGAAGAAATCCTGCTCACCTCAATTTCTCTAACATGTTTGTACCAATCTGTCTTGTGTTTTCTTCAGGATTTATAAAAATAAAGTATTAAGACAGATTTTTCTCCTCATGTGGTTTATCTAAAGACCAGATTTTGCCATCCTTACTCATACTGAATGGTCACTTATGACATATATTCTTTAATTGATTTCAGTGGGACTTCTTCTGTAGTGCGCAGGGTAAAATCTGGCTTCATAAGCATAAACAAATGCCCTTCTCCCCCAGGCAAGGAAGGGCTTCAAAAGAAAGATTCTTTATGCTCAGAAAAAGACCTCTATATTCATTCCAGAAAATTAATATAGCAGCACTAGAAGGACCCCAGCTTCTAAGATACAGAACCAAGAGGTCAGTTATATTTGCCAGTATAAGAACTGAAAGGTTTTAATGCCACTGTTTCATCCAGTGCCATGGCCTGACATCCTTACCCTGCTCAATTCACCTTTATGTTATTATCCAGTTTGTTTAAATGGTTCTGCCATTCCCTTCTATCTTCATTAAAAGTTTAAATCCCATGGACATCCAAGCTTTTTGAAAGCTAAGGATTGCTTTAAAGTGTCACTGATGCTTAACCTAGCCACCAACTATCAGTATGGTAGGACCCACGTTATAGCCCCACTGTCAATTGATAGCTTTTATGATGCAATAATAATACAGGTCACTGTTTGCTACACAGATTCCTAGAAAATAAATAGCTTCAAATACAATTCAGGCCCAAAGAACCACAGGGAACCATTATCTGAACCTCAAAGAACAAACCAAAAATATTCCTGATGTTTTTTTTGCTTCTATCCCTCAACCAGAAGCAGTCTGGGGTCATTCAGAGCAGCTGGCCCCATGACCACCTTTTGCAGGAGATTTGGCATTCTAGCCACCTTTAGACTGAAGCTCAGACTAGAATTTATTGCCACTGTGGCTTTCCCCAGATAAAAGCTCTTCAGGAAGCAAGGGCTGCAGTTCTTACACCTCAACTAAACAGGAAAAGGCTTTCCTACTTTAACAACCCTGTTATTTTCAACGATTTCCAATTCTGTTTATCAGTTACGCTGAAGATGTATATCAGGCTGAGATGGGGCTGGAGAGACAAGGGAAAATGTTGATAGCTGAACCAGCAGGGTGAAATTCTCATCTCCCTGCTTTTGCATGCTCCAGCATCTGCATCTCTGAGCAACAGGAATGAAGATGCCTAGTTCACAGGACACATGGAAGTGCAGCATTACTTAGAGGTCAAACTGCCGCTGCTATTTTCTTGGAAAGTACTTTAGTCAGCTAATATATTAGAGTCAATAGATAGGTACTGCCGCAGTCTGTGTGCCTCTCAAGCCCAAAGCTACTGATAAGCACATTTGTATTGATTGCAAAACAGTATATTCCAAGATTTCAGTTCTGAAGGAGTTTTCTCCCAAGGAAAACTAAAATACAAAAAATTCCTTCAGTCCAAATGAGGGAGGAGGGAGCTGGAAATGACTGCTGAGTTGCACACAGGACTGGTTGGATCATGCCCACCACCACATGTCGTACGGCACAGGTTATTTATCAAACATATATAAAAATTATACATGTTCCTTTTTTGGCTTAAGTAAAGGGCAGTAAGGTTCGGTTTGCCACACTTCCCTCAGCTCAGCACCACATGCTGCTGCAGTGGGGCCACAGCAGTCTTGCTGTAGCCAGCCACAGAAGCAGCTGCGCAAATGCCTGGTAGGCAGGGAAGGCTACCTCTGGCCCCTCTGCCTGCTGAGCAGTTCCCAAGGATGTCCATGGCACATGACTCGCCTGTAAAAGGGGACAGGAGGGAGGGCAGCCTATGCACAGGACTCAGGAGTCAGGGAATTGGATGCATGGAGGTAAGTCTCAGGAAAACCAGCTGCAGATGCACCGGCACTCATCTGCGCTGTGCCCTCCTAAGCAAAGTGCTCACTGGAGGGCAACATCAGCCTAAATGCCAGTCTGGCTTATCATCTGCTGTTGGATTCCCAAGAAAGGATAAAGAAAAAAGCACTGAGCTTGCTGTGGAATATATGGATTCAGGTTCCTCCTAAATCACAAACATCTTGTGGAAACCCACGTAAGAGAGAAAGGACAATTCACTGTCAGTTAAGTTTCTATCTCTCTACCTGTAAAGTGCTACAAGAGAAGGCACAAAGTAGGCAACATAAATAAAAAGAGAAATTATCTTATTCTAAGAGGTCAGTACAGCTTGTCTGTGCACCATCACCCATGCAATGACAGAGGCAAAGAGAGAGAGTGCTGGCACGCAGACTCTTCCAAGACACTTTACAGCATATTGAGGCTTCCCAACAATGCAGAAATACTCTCTAACTTGTTTCCAATCATTCTGCGTTCCCTTTCTCAACTGAAATAGAGGAGCTGGCTCCAAAAATGTCAGTTACATGGAAGTGCTGAGATAAATACCAGAGTAACAAGCTCAGTATCGTTAAAATCTGTGAAGTAGATGAGGAATATTCATGTAAACACTGTAACAGATTTAAAGAAATAGAAATTAATTAGGTCAAAGTAACGTCAGTCAAGATTTTGCAGAACTTAGCAATAATTTTAGAATAGTTATAGCCATCATGTTAGAATAAAACTAAAAAAAGAAATAGAAGACTAATTTATGACACCTTAAAAAAATTTTAAAGGGTGGTCACTCAGTGCTTTGCTAAATTGTGTGACTTCTTTTGCAGACTTATATTTCATGCACCCAGCTTAATCTCATAAGGCATTTGTAAGACATTTGAAGAGATTTTTGGAACCATTCTGAATGAGCAGGGAGCTGCCAAATTTAACCAAAGTGGAAAAAAATTAGTAGAGGCACCTTTCAATAGCCTTGATCATGGTTAGCTCTTTTCTTCTTCCCATAATTCAAAGTGATGTTTTGTGTCTCCCCCTGTCATATACCAGAAAGAGAAGTGCCAATATGCAGCAAGTAGATAAAAATCAAGAAAAAACAATATTAAAATTTTCCCAAGCAGCTTCTTCCTTGAGAGACTCCTGGACCAATTCTTCAAGGGCCAAAAAGCCTTGATGGTTATCTCCAAACTCATAAAGGTTTCCACAAACCTAGAGGTATGTCTTTTTACAAACATGTATCATGAAAATACTTCAAACTTATTATTATTTTCTATTCTTTATTTCTTCACCACCAACACCACATACATAATTCATTTGATTCACAGAACAATGAACAAGGTAACATGGACTTTTGCTACTTGCTGGTGATAATAAGAGATTTTTGTCTCTCTAGACTAATTTTTATTTCATGCTTCTGAGTTTTGAGCCTTACTATGAGGTTTGAGCTTCAAAGCAGTGCAGCAAGGAACAGGACATGTTTGCCACACATTTTAGCACCAGAGGCAGCTGCTTCTATTGTCTACTGGCTAGACCCCGTTATACAACACATGGTACAAAGAGCAAAATAGATTAAAACATTTCATATGGAAGACAGCATTGAGGACTTATATAGTGATGGATGACAAAATAGTAATTAGATATGGCAAGCTATCCAGGGGAATAAAAGAAAAAGAACAGGAAAAACCTGGTCCTCCTTACTGGCTTTGAACTAATGACACGTAAAGCAGGAGCTTACTGCATTCAGAACCAAAGTCACGAATAATTTGACACTTCTCAGATGAATGTTGATTTTGCCAGACATTGAAGGGCAGTAAAAAGTTTTCCCTGATGACAGAAGTGGCATAACTGCCACTGATACTATAATTCAGGCTTGAAGTCCTGGAATCAAATGATTTGAAAGTCTTTTCAATTATAGCTTTTTTCCTGCCTAAGCAATTATTGAACACCCCCACCACTATATTTCTTTTATATTTTATAAATATTTTATATTTATATTTCTTTTGTGTATTTCTTTCCTGCCAACTCCTCCTTTGCAGAAAGTGGCAAAAGATGAGCCTTTCATGACAAAAGCATGCAAGTTGCTAAGATTAGTATCATTATTTGTTGATCTTTTTTCTCAGCAAATTTGCAAACTAGCACAGTAAATATAACAAATATAAGCAAGCAAGAGAGGTGCGTTAAAGAACTAAATAATTTTAATCAGTGTGACTAGATTAAACAGCTTCTTAAATATTTCAATGTGGCAATCCTTTAGGAAGTGTTTATGACAAGCTTATAACAGTGCCAGGCAAAAGACAAAGTGGAATCTATCCAGGCTCATCCATATTTAAACGTGTGTGCTCAGTGCAAACATGGCTTAGGGAAAAGTGATGACATCTCCAAACTTACGATAGGTGGCAGGCAAGAATGCTGGCAGAAGTAACCAGGAGAAATAGAGAAGATAAATAGGGAAGCTGACAGCAAGAAAACATTTGAAAGTGTAAATGAGCTCAGGAGAGAAAAACACAAAGACAATGCAAATCCTGCAGTCCAGGATGGACTACAGGTCACCAGACTATACCAAACTTCTTGCAAAATTTTTACTTGTCTTTTGAATATTGTGAGTGAGAAGCTAAAAGTGAAGAAAAGACACTAGCTATAAAACAATTTGGTTATCAAAATTGCAAACAAACTATTCAAGGAATAAGAAGGGGGGGAAAAATCTAAGATGCAAGAAGATGGCCACATATTTCAGAAACATGAAGAGCTTCAAGCTGCCAGGAATGAGAGGAAGACAGTGGGCATGGATCAAGCCCTCATGAAGAGCAGCCTAAGTGAAAAAGGAATGGGAAAAGAAAACATTTCTAACATTTTTTGTTTCTGAACTGTTCCAGGTGCCGTGACTACAGCCTGTCTTTTTGAGGTGGAAACCTTTTCATCTGCTGCAGACATCTGACAAAGGGGAAGTTCAGCATGCCCTGCCTGCATGGCACATATGACTTTAATAGTCATTGTGGGGAAGTAGGTTTCCCCAAATTGCTGGGGGCTTGGGTTGGCAGTATACACATGCCAGCCCTTCCGCCTTTCATCTCAGGCCAGTAAGTTAGTTATAGAAACAAAGTACAGCTCATATCTTCTGCCAACTCAATTTATTCTCTCCATCTGGAACATAGTCCAGCATTACAATATAAGATTAGCCTTTTCCAAGATACCCATCTGCAGAACATAAGCTATCAAAAGGTGAAGTTCCATTCTGTCTCCAGCTCCTTCCACTTTTACACACTGACAAAACCTCAAATTTTCCACTGTATCATCTTGAAACTAGCCATAGAAGATCATCTTTTTTTCCTCTTCCTCTGCCAATAAGACCACTGCTTAGTTTCAGTCTCACAGGGTCCCTTTGGGATATCAGCAGATATCAGATGTCTGGAGGTAGACAGAGCAACGTATAGACCTCTGGGTATGTCTGAATCTGGAGTTGGCAGACTTTATTTGGGGGAGTGAATCACCATTTAGACAATCCAAGATCAGGAAACAGTTGTAATCACAAGTCCTACTCCAGAAGTCACATCTGAAATCACAGAGATTCTACTGAGAAATGGAATTTGCTTAACATGGCCATTTAGAAGAAGGCTGAACCTCTCAGCAAAGCTCTGGTAACAGTGTCAGCACTAAAGAGGAAAACCACCACAAAAGCACTGACCACACATGCCAGAAGCTGACCTATATACAGGAGACTGAACATACTACCATGATCAATCACATGTTTTTGATCAATGCCAAAGGAAAAGAAAGCAGCTACTGCACAGGTAAAGAAAATCCCTCTCTCTCCAAGTCACTGGGTTCACTCTGTAAGATCTACCTGTATAATTGACATGCAAGATGGAGCTTTGTAACATGAGCAGCAACACACGAGATGAAAATGTGCCTCAAGGTTGAAGGGAAGAGGCCAAGCAAATAGAGCAGAAAAAGAGGCAAAAAGGAAGGTAGACTACAAAATCTGCCTATTTTTCTGCTCCTCAGTATTTCCTTACTGCCAATTTTCAGCAAAACTGTTCTGCAGAGCTTTCATTCCTCTGCTTTGTCAATTTTAACATAAAGTCAAAAACCTCACAACCCGGAGAGAAAACTATAAACCTGTCAACAGTGGCATTTTCCATTTAAATCTACATAAACTTTTAGGAAGAAAAAGAAAAAAATTCTGAATTTGCCTGACCTCTAGTTTTTGGGTTTCCTTTTTTTTTTTTAAAACACCAATTAAGGTTTTAGGTCAGAAATCTCTGAATGCTCAGTATTTAATTAGCATTAGGCACATGAACAGACACTGTTGTATCTAGCTTGTGGTTTGGGAATTACAATTGTAGATTTTCCACTGATAGCACTTGTGGACAGTCACCCTCAGGAATTATATTTTCTTTGGTATGAAAACCCTCTCTCTAAATTGTTGTATAATCCCAATTCTGTTTTTAAAACACTGAATGCAGGAAGAGCTGTTCCTCACAGTACTGGTACCTTAAAAACAGATTAGTTTTAATATATGTAGACACTGATGCTTTCTTTTGTAACACCGTATGCACAAAAAACTTTTTTTGCTCATGCCAATATCCCAATTTGCATGCTTTCTGTCACATCAAATGAAACTGCTCATTGGAAATTGGGACATAAGCTACCACTTGCATTCATGAATATGTGCCGCCCGCTTTCATTTAGCACTTGACATTCTAATGTGCTCTTGAGCAGTTCCGCAGGTGAAAAGGCCAGCCATTATCAGCAGCCATGGGAGATAAGAAATATATGGGAAAAGCTTATCTGAATCTGAAGATTTTCAGCTTTAGCAAGTTTTTCACACGATTCAATCCTTAAAAATAAACCTGGAAGAAGCTTTTCTGCCTCTCTGCTGCTAAAGATGGATCTCTGCATATTCACAGCAACCTCAACAAAGGATTTCTTTACTGCACTTCCTCTCTCTGCGCTTTACACAGTAAGAAGATGGTGATTCTCCCATAGCAACTACAAGGGGCTTCAATTTGTTAAAAGGTGCTTCAGCGCAACAAGACTCATAAGAGCATGTGGGTACCCGTGCCTCTTCACAGCCACTCCATATCAGCATTAAACACTTTGAACTGTCAGCGTAACAATAAAAATAAAGCCATTCCTCTTAACGTGACCCGCTGAAATAATTTCTGCAGTGTAACATCGTAATTTATTTATTTGTAATTTCGCTCCAAATGCACACTGAACATAGCTACAAAAGTGTATAAAGCACTCTTCCCTTCCTGGTAAAAATGTATATCCTCTCATATCTGCGAGTTTCAAAGAAACAGCCTCGTTATAATTCTGTGGAAATGGAGAAGGTTCACCAGAAGATCAGTCACACTGGTTTTGCTCACATGATGAACAGAGATCTGGGTTAGAGCCTTGGGCTCTAATCCACCACGCTGGCTGTCATGTGTATCTGATCAACTGAGTGGTCTGCAGGCTCATATTGTATTTAGCTTAATCAATGGGCTCAACCAGCTCAAAGGACTCTCTCTGTTTCTGCTGAGAAATTACCTGGTAAGAAATATGTACCCATTTTCACATGGGATCCTGCTCCCATGGAAGACAGACAAAATTCCTGCTGACTTTTCAAAGTCAACCTACCAGCAGTTTAGCCAAAGAGATTTTAATCTTACTTTTAAATCCAGGAGATTCAATTTTACACCCAGTTTTAAAGTTTTACCTGCTTTTCTTCAGCGCTTTATTCTTTTACTTGTCATTGTTCTTCCTTGCCCTAGCATTGGTTTTCCAAGGAAACCCATTCATCTCGGTATTTGTGGACTGACAAGAGCTCATCATCAACTTGCAGAAATGATGGAGATAGATAAACAACATGCAGTCTATTCAGATTAATGGGTGCGATGACAATGAGCTCATGACAGGAGCAAACAAAAGGTCTTTACAAGGTAATGATGACTATTGCTGTGGTGAAGTATTTTTACAGACTGGAAATTGGCAATAAAAATATTCACTATCATCTGCTAAAGGGATCTATTAATAACAAGCCTTCCTAAAGAAAACAGGGCATTTTGAAGAGAAATTGTCAGCCACAATTCCTTTATCTAGGGTGCTCAAGGAAGTGGTTCTGCCAATAGAGTAACTCAGTCTGCAGCAGAGGACAGCTTTCAAATAAAGGAATGGTGCCTGAGAAATAAGACTTAGCCTGCAGTACGCCAAAAAAACTTACTATGTTAGTGCACATGCTAATAAGCATTTGTTAAGACAAAACCAAGTAAGGCAAGTTATTTTAATGATGACTGGCCGGTAAGGTAAATGTTAAGTAACACACTATCCCCAAAATGCCACCAATAATGAATATGGTGCTAGAAACTCAGATTATCTTCAGAAAAGCCAAGGATAAAATAGTCCTGGAAATTAAACTCATAGTCAAAGCCCACCATAGCTAGAAAAAGCCCATGTACACGACATGACAGAAGTTATCAGCTCTGGTAAAAGCCCGTTGAAACACATTTGAAATCAGCTTCTGAGACATGAGGAAGAAATGTGTTCTGCAGGGAGCCGTGCAGGGTTCTGTCTTTTTGTGGATCAAATTCAGTGGAGTTGCCAATGGATCACTGGATCTGAACTGAATGTGTTTACACTGGTCCATATCAGCTTCAGCAAATGAAACTGCAGCAAGATGGCTCACCATTTTGAATGCACTTTCTTTTATGAGAGACACTTCAGTAAACCTGAAGCATAAACAATGGCAGTTCTTTAATAAAATGCTCTTAGTGGTTTTCATTGTTAATCATATACCTATCTCCTCCTACTAATCTAACAGTCCAAAGCATATATATGAGCATCCTCACATGTGCTTGCTGTAGTTCTCCAGTCCAGGCCAAAATACAAGCTGAAGCATAGCACACAGAACTTACAGGAGGAATCCAGGAATGCAGGAGCAAACTGGTGCTTTTATTCATTATACTAGTTTCACCTGTTCATAAAAATGCAAGAAGAATTAAACAATTCGGGATCAAGTATTTGAATGCAAAATGGCAATGCTGAATATTTCACGATTTCACATTCTGATGGAGAGAATTTTATTTACAATTTGATGGCACTTCAGGTTTGCTGGGAATAAAAATAAGCACGTCTTAAATCAACGATTGAGAAATGGTGATTTTGTGTGGCCATAGCTCTATAGGACATTTTGGTGGTTACTTTAAGGGCTGAGTTCAACTGGATTGCTTTGGATTTGTATCAGCACTATATTCTATTCTCATTTGAACTGGTATAATTCTGGAGCATTTTCATTAACAATAGTGGGATTACTCCAGATTTGCATTGAAGGTAGGTTTGCTTTGAACTACATCATATGAGCTGTATAAACTAGGACACTGGCTAGTTAAACACATGGCACTCATCTAGAAGCCTTTTTACAGTGTTCAGGTAAGGCAACGAAGAAGAGAAAGAAACAAACACAAATAAAGATAAGACTAGGTTATTTACAGGAACTTTCCAGATTCACAAGGATTAGAAATATGCCTATGAAAACTATACTTTTTCTTATTGTTTCTGAAATCATTAATCACGGTGCTGAACATGAAAACTATCATTTACATGCAGCTGGAAAAATAACTTATCCACAGCTGAACTGGAACTGACTCCTTAGAAATCAGTAAATGAGCAAATTTTTAATCATTGCTAAGTGCAAAATTATGCAGAAGTGCTCAGGGTTCCCAGGCTGCACTCCCTCCAGCTGTCTTTAGCAAATTGGCTAGGAAAAACGAGGAATGTATTTTCACTGCAGCTATTGCTGTCTGTGCATCTCTCTCCTACCCAGTACATTATGACCCTTTACTTCCTACAGAATACGGAAGGATACTCCAATGCATCCTTTTCAGCCATACAGGTGTAGAAGTAGACTGTGTGCCCACGTTCAGATGCTCTTCCCTATTATTCTGAAAAAAATCTTCTGTTTATAACCTGAAGTTAGGACAGATCCTTAGGGCAAAGTCAGTAGTGGTTAGCTACCAATACATATTTACTTGAAGAGCTCCTTCTTAAGAAGATGAACATAGAACTGTACCTCAACTTTTTCTAAGATTCAGAAATCCCCTTTGTTAAGTACATGGAGCAATCTGGATTCTGACAGGAATCCTCATTAAAATGAGCACAGAGTGTACCATATAAGGTTCAAGAATTAATGGTGAATTTGTGTCCAGAAAATAAATACAATTCAGCCCAACCTTCCCTGAATCCCACACTATCTGAGTTCAATAGTTATATAGTTGTTAAGCTGATATATCATGGTTAATGGCAGCACCTACAACACACTAGGTAATGCTACAGCAGTGATGGGAAAAACAGCATTTCTTGAGATTGTGGTTCTTTTTAGACCACATGCAAGACTACACTGAGCTTCATTAGTAAGACCTTTTAAAAATTGCATGTGCAGTATAGCACGCCAAATGATAAGAGTCTAAAAAAAGGAAGAGTTTTTAAAGTTACCTGTGCACAGTTCTCCTCCTCCTCGGTAAACCTGAACACATATATCAGCACTTGAATAAATTTACAGAGGCTTTATTTCCTCTGCCAAAATCTATGATTGAGAAGAAACAGAGATATTTCTTCAGCTGAAGTTAAAGCAGTATACTTTAGCATACGGAAAACTGTATTAACTGAGATGGCCAGGTGGGAGGAACTGTTGAGTGGGAAATTACAGAGGTAAAAAGAAGGTTCTCCAGAATGCAGACTTACATATATTCACTGTCCTGTAAAGAAGGCAGGTGGGAAGAAGGAAAAACATCTGGATTTTTAGTACTGGTCTGAGAAAGAGAAAGAATACCCCTTTGCTTTCCTCTTCTCATGTTCACTGTTAAACTTCTCTTCCCTCTGGCCAGACTCACTGTTAATCAGTCATTTAAGTAACTGTTACACAGCTAGCTGTGCAGACTTTCACTTCCCATTGCTTTCATCAGTGGGGACCTCTGCTCACACGGGTGGACTGAAGCGTAGGTGCTCAGAGAGCACGCAGAATAAACCCACAATCCAGGGAGGGTAAGTTAGGTGGCAAATGTCTTCAACTGGGAAAATGGTTTCAAAGATTAATTCTGGATGCTTAGGGGTTTCCTCCTTACTGGTCAGGCAGCAACTGTATTGAGCAAACAGTTCAGCACAAACCGAGCAGTAAGCTCCATTGGGGTACAGGGTCCGTACAAGTGAACCTGCAGTCACCTCAGCTTGATGGGAGAACTTGCTAATGCACACTAGTCTTTCCCAGTATGACTGTGCCATCGGCTGGCACCACCTGCCTTCTTTGTCTAGGGCAGAGTTCAAATCAACTCATGAAAAGAGAATGCCCTAAAGGTTAGAAAGAGTAATGTAAATCATTATATCACTCCTACACAAGCTTTTATACACCTCTTTGATCCAGGCCACAAAACTTCTCATCTTGGATGCTAGTGAAGGCTTGAAGACCATTCCCTAGTTTGGATGAGAAGGCAGTGAAGACCCTAGGCACCAGTTCAAATAAGCAAGCAGATTTGAAAAGAGCTGCACTAGGGGATACTCTGTCCCCATTACAGAGCACAGAAGAGATGTGATCAGTCTGGCCTGTTATTACAGCAGGCAGCTCTTGCCCTGTGGCAGGTTGATCTTACTACAATAGCATCTAAGGGCTCCTTCCTGTGAATACAACAGCAAGATTAAATTTTATGATCAACCCAAATATAGTTTGAGAAAAGCATTGCTTTTAAACACAGCCATGAATCAAATAGCAAGTATAGTAACACAACTCCTGAAAACGAGGATAATTTTCCTTTCAGATAACAAACAAAACTGAGGTAAATTTTCTTTGAAATTTAACTTAATTGAACTGTGCCAAAGTATGTATTAGATACTAAGTTAATAAAATTTAACTACTAGAGTATTAACTCAAGCTCTACAGGAGCCCACTGATGGAAAGCTCCACACTTTTTAAGATAGCAACCTGTATGTAAGACATGGCTAGCAGCAGATTTGTTTTGTATCTTTCACAAACACTGTTTGTTTGCTAAAGCATAACAAATTTATATGTTTCTCCTTGTGCTGTATACTCAGGATTTCACAAAGTGAATAACAAATCAGACCATGTTTAATGTTGGAGGAGCACTATTAAAATCCCTTGCAAATGTCCATGTCACAGGTGTTTTGCTGCAGATTCTACCCCAATGAACACAGAGCTGCTTATCATCACATAAGTTAGAGTTCAGATAAAAGGAAGATGCGACATGTTGGTTAATCAAGGAGAAGAAAAAAAAGAAAAAAGAAAAAAAAATTATGTTTCTGTCTCTAACTGTGTTTTCTACATCACTGAACACTGAGACACAATGTCATTTATTTCAACCATATAAACCATGACCACATATTTGCAGATGCAATTACTTCAACTTTATACTCACTAGCTTGGAAACAAGCCCCATTTGTCTCATTCCTCAAGGAAAATAAGAACCATAACGCAGAAGTGGAGAATAGAGATGTCACATCCATTCAGTTCACCCTCACAGCTTCCTTGTCTCCTGTACCAACCCCTGTTCCTGAGTTATTTGGGACAGGTTTGCATACACCTTACAGAAACTGATTTGCAGTAGGATTAGTTTTATGGGATAAAGATACGAGGAAAGAGGGAAAGATGAAAAGGTGCCAAAGTGGACAAGCATCCGGTATACAAATTTAGAGCTTCCCCAAGGAGCAGCTCTTGGAGATGAGCAACAGCTCTAATGCTCTTTGCAAATATTGTTCCTTTGCTGTTGGATGGCTAAATAGCCTATGGAAGGACATTCTACTTATTCAAACTTAACTGTATTAGAAAGCGGCAGTTAACTACTTAAGAGTACAATACTTCAAAACAGCTTTTTGTGCATTTCTTCAGTCATTAGCACCATCACTATAAGCCCCTCTTCAGACAAACAAATAGCAAATTTATGCGGCGTGATAGCAGGAATCGTGCTGGAAGGAAATTCCCTGGATTCTACTCCTGCACCACTGACTCTCAGTTTAAGGCAGCTGAGGTATTTGCCCAGAAAAATCTTTACAGTAACATGAAGAGCAATGGCTGTTGCACTATTTGAGCCCGCGCAGGCATGCAGTGATAAAACATGGTTAACCTGCTTCAAGTGAAAGCTGGCTGCTGTCTCACTGTCCTGTCCTCCTTCCACTTACAGCTGACCTAAAATCAGCTGGTTTATGTTACAGGATGAACAACCACAAGGGTTAATGGCCAGAGAATAGAGAAATTAGCAATACCTGTCTCAGCCCTGGGGGGAATTAACCAAAAGGCTTTCATTACACTGATGCAGATTGCATAGGAGAGGATACGCATATCCCTTATTTCTCATGAAGCAGAGAAAATCCTGAATTAAAAGAAGCTTCCTTAAGTAGAACCTCTGAATAACTCAAGACGTATGAAATCCATAATTATTAATATTTTCCCAGTATCCTACAAAATAACATTCCATATTGCCCAGCAAACAGCTCATAGCAGGTAGTACGCAGAGAACTCCCTCTCTTTCTTGTGGCAGGTAGTATGCAGAGAACACATACAAAAAGTTGCTACACAGAAAACGAAGAGTAGTGCGAAACAGGATCATTTTTCCTGAACCCATATGGCCTCAAGCTGTACCGTTACTGCAGCCACTGTGCACGCAGAGCTGCTGGAAGCACGGCATATCATGGCAGAAGGAAGGTTTGGGGTTTTTTTTTTAGGGGAAGTTATGCAACCTCTCTGAATGACACGAAGTAAAAATCATTCCTGGAATAGCTGTGTTCGCACCAGGGATTTTGCTACCCTGAGTATGCCAACCAAAATTATAAAATTTGTAACACGACCATGTTGTCATAGCTCTGTCTGCACAACTTTGTACTGTAGAGCTGGACACAGAACCATAGACAGGTTCTAAGATCATGCACATTATTTGAGACGGCCTTAGAGCTGCTTACACGTGTACCAGGTCAGAATATAACATTGCATAAAACAGAATGTCTTAGAAGTCTGCTGGTTCACAGCTGTCCAACTAATAGTTTATTGAGCTGAATAAAGATTCCAGTTTTTATGGTTTAATTATTATAGATTAAGGACCAATCATTGATTTTTATAAGAGTTTAAATTGCTTGCTCTGCTTAAGTTAGCACAACTAAATGTGATTCTGTCCTCTTCCACACAGATCCTTGAGGCTGTAGGGAGTACATTCAGGGACCCACATGGTAACCAGAGATAACCACATCCTTAGAGAGCTCTTCCCCATTCTTAATTTCTTCTTACTTATTTCAAAAATTTCTATAGTCTCTGTTTCACGGTATTGTCTGTCTCGTCTGAAAGACAAAACCTTTAAAGGACAGTTACCTCCTAAAGGAGCATGCTATCACACACTGATGCTGAAGTCTCATTTCCTCTGCACCTTGGGGCAAAGTGATTCCAGCAATTTTAGCAGAGTTTCTCACATTGGTATTATGTAGCTATGGCTTCCCCTTGTACTGCTATTCCCAGCAAATTACTTCATGTGTACGGAAAACTGTAAAATCCTTGGAATACATTAACACATCTTACATGAGAAACACAGCTGCTTGAAATTGTTCACGATTGTTTAGGCACGTTCCTTCCAATTTACCTTCAGTAACTGGCCAAGACATTTCCCTATATTACTATTCCATTCAGTAACTTGCCTTCATAGTATCGTACATGTCTGAATAGAAATTAGTTCACACATAGCTGCCTTTTACTATCATTTTTTTGTGGTGTGCATGTGTGTGTAGTCTTATCTTTTCCATTGGTGCTGCTATCTCCTTCCATGCCGTACCACCTCTATCAGCAGACATGAATACACATGGATCTCCTTTTTACTATGCTAGTTGAATAACACATAGTTTGTCCTGGGATGTAAGCCTTTGCCAGATCCTCAGCTAAAGAACAGCAAAAGAGAGTTTCATGAGTCCCTTGTTTACACCCAGAGGGGTGCAATTTATTTATAATTTGAAATAAAGAATCAGATTCTTTTGTAGTCTTTCTGTGTCCCGTTGTATAGAATTAGGGCAATCCCAGATCATCCCAGTAAGGATCCTGAGTTGGTGTGAAACACCAATAGGCTGTCATTGCCAACCTGATTCCCAGGACCTCTAGTCCTATGATCCCAATGATTTGAAAAAGGCAAAACCCACCTATAAAAAAGACAAAAAGGAGGATTCAGGGAAATATAGGCCAGTCAGCCTCACTTAAGTCCCTGAAAATATCAGAGCATGTTCTCAAGGAAGAAGCGAAGAACTAGCAATTGATCATGTAAAATTTCCAAATCTCATTCAGGTACAGGAAGGCAAAATCCAGTGTCAAGATCTGGATTCATTTTGTCCTTGAAGATTATTAAGTTAGTTTAGTGAGCAAAATGAAAGACTAAGAAAGGGGAAAGATCAAACCAGAACATAATATAAGGAAAGAATAATTTTCCTAAAAAGAGTATTGGGGAAAAGAAAGGTTCATCATGTAAATGCAGCATAAGGCAGTATAGTACAATGAAGTTGGATGCATCTGTAATGATGATATACATACTAGACCTAAGGTACTGACAGAAAATTATTTTAGTATCTTCACTGTACAGATACATTCTTAAAACATTAATACTTCAAAGGCTGAAGAATTAATAAAAACACACACAAGGCATTAGCATTGTATCTGTATGTTGAAACGCATTTTCACATGGTCATGCTGATAAAAGCAGATTATCCAATTAATGAGATAAATAATTACAGATGCACTTCATGGAAGAGCATGTTATTCTAAGAAAATTGCTGTAATTACTGGAGGTGCCCTGCAAAGAATTATCCATTCCTAGCTGTTTGAATCATAAAACTTTGACTCAGTCATTAGGATAAAATATCCTAACTAGAAGTGTTAGCTATGCCCCTAATAACTAACCTTGAAAATAAATGCCTGGTTTATCAATGAAGGGCACTGTCTATCTCTGTGTAGGCAAGTCAAGTCTATGTACTCTGGACATAAATCCAGTGCTCATCAGATAAAGAGAAGGCAAGCCAAATTAGTTGCTGGAAAAATACCTGTAACGTGAGTGAATACAGAAGAGGCTGAGGGTCATCAATAGACACTGACTGACACAAGCTGGCTCTGCAGCCCTTCTACATTGCTTGGGCTGATACTTCAAATGCTAGATAAGTGTCAGAGATTTGGTGGTGAAACAGCTGATGTTTGAAAAATAGTTAAATGAATTACATATCACTCCATTAAAAATAATTTTAAAATTACATAGCCTCACTATCATAGATGTTTCCACATGCCCATGCTGATAAAAATGGTCAAAGGCAAAATGACTACGATGCTCTGGGAGAAGAGTCCACCTATGTCTGCAGAATGGCATGATCTCCTGCCAAAAAAAAATCTTTTATCTTAATCTGAAAATTAGCATCAGCAAGGTAACAGAGACTCAGAGCAGCAATGTTCCCTTTTTTCTCTTTTTTTTTATTCTGTACTTAATTTTGAGACATAAAACAAGGCAAATAAATGTTTTGTTTGTTAAAGGGGGTGAATTAAGTGTTCACCTACCTCTCTGATGTCTGCAAAAGACTCCCAATTCTGTCCTCTTCTGGAAAACACAAGGAAAAGGAAAATCACTAATGCCCTAGTTGGTGTGGATCCCAGAATGATCTAAGCAATACCATAAAATAAACAGTTAAAATAAATGTGAAATGCTAACAGGTCACATACTAACAACATTAATAATTTTCCTGTTCCTGCTGAGCTAGATACTTGAAAGTAAGTACAGGAAACCTCTTTTATTAGAGGCAGCTAAATACAAAGTCTAATTCCAACTTTGATATTTCCACCACAAAGTCAGTAATTTTTATTGAATTTCAACTTTAAAGCCATACTGGGTAACAATAAACAGCAATATTTTAATTATTTCTGTCATATTGGCCTAGAAAAATGGGATTTATTTGACATCCTCCTATCTATTTAGCCAAGAAAACTGATATAAATATTTTTATACTGTAGGTGAGCAAAAAAAAAGCTAAATGCTGCTGTCTAGAGATATTGCCTTAGAAGTCCAATGATAACAGAACATTACTGACAGAACAGATATAAGAAAAAAGATTCTTATTACTATATGGCAATTTGTTTTCTCTCTCCCCCACCCTCATCAGCCCTGACATCGTTGGACTATCCCAATTTCTTCAGTCTTTCCACAAAGCCATGTTATTTTAGACCTGTGATCCTTCTGGCTACCATCGTTGAGGACTAGTTGGTCCAAATCTTTCTTGAAGTGCAGTGTGCCAAATGGGTCAAATTGTTCCAGCAGAGGCGAGGGAACCATGGAGCATTTATATGCCTTACCTGCTGTGCTTCAGTTTGGACAGCTCAAACAGTTTGTTATTTGCAAAATAGTACAACACTGTTGACTGAAGTCTGATTTATGATCTGCTGAAGTCCTCTAGACTCCTTTCTGCAGAACTCTCTCTAACCAATCATCCTGTTTTTCTGATTCTGTAGCAATCATTCCTACCTGTGTTGGCACTTGTGCTTATCAAGTTGTCTTCACAATTTTTCAGTTCATTTCTCTAATTTTTAAATATTGCTTTGAATACTAATCCTATCCTCCAAAATGCTTGCAGCCCTTCAATCCTGGTGTTAATCTGCAAATTTAATCATCACATTCTCTAACACCTCATTGAAATCATTAATGAAGTTATTAAACAACATTTTCAACTTGAGTAGCCCTGTTTGACATAGGGATATGGCTCCATGTATGGCAAATTTAAGCTTCTTGATAACAGGGGGGTTTTAACTACCTTTTCTGATCTCCTAGGTTGAAGCATATTCCACAGTAAATAGTGTAGGATTCCTGACTCAGAGCTCTATTCTCAACCCATGTGTGTATCCTTTCTCTTCTGATAAAGAGGTAAGAGTGTCTCCTTTTCAGTCTCAGAGTCTTAGTGCCTATAGTGGAACCAAGGAATGGTTCCAATGCACTTCCATGCACTTTCACAGGGAATAAACAGTGAAAGATTCAAAATATTTTTATGCCAGTTAGATAACTGATAAGAACACAAACATTTGTCTTCCCTGCTGTCTGGGAAGTTACATTTTGAATGGCTATGTCAGTTCCTTGTGTTTTAATTGTTGTTTATAAGTTGCACATACCTTGAGACTACAGTAAACATATTTTATTGAATAGAAAATAAAATACCTAGAAATCACAGAATTTTATATATCACATCAGTGAAAGAAGATAAAAGCAAAGGATATACTATACAGCAAAATGAAGAATTGCACTGCTGGTTACTTCTGCTAGCTACAGGATCTGCGATAGCAAAAAAGCAAGATGCTGAAAATGTACAGTATGCCCTTCAACTACATGCCTTTCTGTCCCTTAATCCCTGCATTTGTACGGGTCCTGTAACATGGTTATGCAAGTTCTTTCTGTGTCGCAAAAGACCTTTCCTTTTTTTGCCCATTGTTGCCACTTCATTACTGACTAGATGTAAACTAAGCTATAAATGCCCTAATATGCACATCTGCATCTGCTGAATAAAGGGTCTTACAAATCTTATTTGCAAATATTGCAGTCACTCCATATCAATCCTAAAGTCCATGTACGCTCCCACTTGTCTCTTCAGAGATTCTTCATGTGAAGGTCTCTCTAAAGTTGGCATTAACTAGCACTACCAATGGAGGGCAGATGACAGACTTCTCATACGGAAAGAATCGCTATGGTCTCAATTAATACATTTATTTTTCTCTTTCCAATATGCTGCCTCTCAAGGACTAGCCATGACAAACCCTATTTTATAAGACTTCTACATTTGTATGCCTCTGGTGCAGCAGCATTTGGAGCATGTCCACAGCGTACTGCATGCAAATGGCTCTCCCATGAAATTTTCAAAGAAACCCTTATGCTAGTGGCACATGAAGACAAGTTCCAGTAGTTCTGTGACAGGTGAAAACCACTTTTGCTCTGTGGTGATAAAGGGATGAGTAAATGCATATTATGGCAGGAAGTAAGACTCTGTCTTTGAGTCTGTATTAGCAGTGAAAAGGTTTCAGTGTAAGAACTGTGTTGTTTTGCGTGCATCTGCCTCAGTAGAAGCTGGTCCTTTATTTACAAGTATGAATTACCTGCTGTTGCAGCTCAGTACTACTATTAAGCATTGCTTTGGCCAGCGTGATGAGGGGGGAAAGTCTATGAATGGAAAACTGTCCTGACTCCAAGCAGGTGTGAAGTCTGAAAGATGCAGATGACAGTTTGATCAGGCATCTTCCTTCAGGCTGGATGCTTCAGTGTAATGGAACAGACTTGCTACATGGAGAACTTCTAATGCTGCTGAATCATTATTTTCAGAGACCTAAGTAGCTTGAGTTCTTGAAAATAATGAACATAAACATGAGAGTTCTTTTTATAGGACCACTTGTTCTATTCCACGTACATGGGCTACAAGAGACACTTAGTAATCTCTATATCTTATGCCTGAAAAAGTAGAGAAAAAAAGTAAATCAGCCAGTGACATCAAATATGCTATAGCAAAGATTCACTTTGACTTCCAAAATGTGTCTGATGTTTTGGGATGCTTCTCTTTTTGGACATTCAACTTGAAACACAAGAGGGGGACTTCACTTTCAGAAAGTGCTGAGCATGCACTGTCTGTAAATCATATCCTCTTTAAGTTACTATACGTCAGGCAAAAGATAGCTATATTTTTGAAAATTTGAGATCAAAGTTTTACTGACCCGCTTTAAAGTATCACTTTGTGATAAGTTACTGCTGCAATAGAAAAGCAAAACTTATGACTAAACTTGCCTAGAACTTCCAAAGATGAGAATGTATAGACTCAAACAGAAATCTAGGGGCAAGGACAGCTAATTATTTTTTTCAAAGTCTCCCTCAGACAGTATTTTCACATTGAGTCTTGACTTGGCAGTTCATCTGGGTGCTTTTTTGCAAAAGACTCAGTCCCTGCACCAAAGGAATTACACTTCAAGGCCAACATACAGCTCAAACCATGGAAAAATAGATATTTCATAGGTACACATTTTGAGAGATATGAATTAGATGAGGGAATATTTTTGGTGAATAACAAAATAATAACAATAAAAAACAACAGAGAAACTGCTGAATAACTTGCGGCATTAACTGTGTGTTTCTCAATTTTTCTGTCTCTCTGAACAGGAAAATAAGATTCCCCTACTTGTAAAGCAGGGTGAAAACTCTTGAGAAAGGAGCTACACTTCTGGAAAAAAAAAAAAGAAAAAAGAAGATATCCAGGCATCTTTTAGAATGTAACCTAAAGGAAGGACTAATGCTCATTTGTTCATTCTCTTCTTCCCTATCTGCTCTTTTGCTCTCTCTTACACATACACACTCACACATACTTGTATGAAGACAACACTGGAGAAAAAAAAACACCAACCAGGCAAGACCTCAGCAACTGTACCCTTAAAGCAATGAACAAAGACAGAGCCACCAGATCTAATTCTCAAATATGGAATTAAAATTACACATGTGACTAAAGGCAGAATTTACAGTGGAAGCAGGTCTAATGAAAATAAGAGTTTTGGAGCTGCTGGCTAACAGGAAACCAGTAGTGACCCAGAATGGACACAGAAATGTTTCTTTGTTGTCTTTCACTGGCTGGGCGCCATCTCTCCCCATGCTCTTGAGTGAGTCCACTCTGCCAGAAGGCATCTTTCCAGTTTTGCTTTGAGTGATGGCATATTTTGTAGCAGTAGACTTTAGTGACATGGAAAACTCAATTTGTAAGCATTTCTTATAACGATGTGTTTAAGGGACCTCCTCAGGGCAGCTTTCATGTTTGTACATTGCAGTAATCATTGCTTTATTCTATCGAACTGTTTCTACTTATGATTTTATGCATCACAAAGTTGGTTCTTGTTTTAACGTCCTCAAAACCAGGTGTGAGGTATAATAAAGTACACAACATTAGTAACTAACTTTATAACATATATGAATTAAAGAAAAAACAAAATATGAGTCTGTACATTTACCATTGTCAGTTTTGATTTAGAGTGACAGGGATACAAACAAATAGAAAAAATCCATTAAGCAGTTTCATCAAGTGACCCATCAGTGGCAGAAGTCTAGGTCTCCATTCCCAGCTTACTATGTTGTACCTCAAGTCAAGCTTCTCTTTATGCCCACATCAAAAATACAAGTTTTTTTCTACAATTATTGCAAAAAGGGTTCAGTTAATAGGAGTGTCATATGAGTAAGGAATAGTTCTGATGCCCACACAGAAGCAAAAAAGATGACTGTAACCAGTGAGTTGAGTCAGTGAATTATAAATTAGACTAGAAGTAAGTGTACTAAAGAACACATTCATTCCCACCGAAAGGACCAATACTGAGCCCAAGGGATACTGAAATAGTGCATAGGTCTTTGCACAGAAGTGAAGTTTACTGTAAGTGAATAGACTCTAACTCACTGGAGATGGTAAACCCACTGTTTCATTGGGTTTTAGATTTCCATCCTAGCAACTTTGGAAAGAAGCATGACTTTGCTTTGTACGCAGACATTTCTGTCACCCCTATCATTGTTCAGTCTGCACCTTCACTCTTGCACTGTGGTAAGGAAGAAGAGGGAAAGGATACAAAATGAATTGATTGTTTTTCCATGTTATCAGCAGTTTTTCCTTCCTAACTCAAGAGTCTCAGATGTTCATGCACCTCCCAAATTTTGTGGAACGCCTCTGCCCACTGAGAGGGCTTGAACAAGAGGATGAGGCATTTAGCCATCAACTTAATAATATGAGAGATGATACTGTTACAATACTGTATGCTGAGAACACTGCCTAAGACACATGTAGGCTAAAAGAAAAATGTGAATGATAGACTTCTTGCTGGCTGCAAAGGAAATGAAGTAAAGGATACGTAAAGTAGTCAGCAAGACCTGCATCTTATCAATAAAACATTAACTATGCCAGCTGCAAGTGGAAATGCCATTCCACTGAAGTGCTGTTATTCTTTTTCCAAGCCTTCTCTTCTTATATATGCTTACTGATTGTATAAATATTATCATCATTAAAGAAAAAAAGCACATAGAAACACATATCAGATGCCCTCCTAGGGCTATCACAAAGTGTCTGCAGTGTTTCCTAATTTTCAAGAGGGCATGAGTAGGATTTGCACTTGTAAGTACTTGTCTCTTAGAGGGATGATTTTCACCCACTCAAAATAATTCACCTTTTGAAAAGCTCCTAATTTTTCTTCTACCCGCATACTGAAACTAGGAAGAGGAAATACATTGTCATAAAATACTGGGAAATTAAATATCACAAAAACCAGATACTCAGCATCAGAACTCAGCCCCATTGATTTGCAGAAGTCTTATATTAAAAAAATGTTTTTAATTGCTGCTTGTTAAATCCTCAGAGCCTCAGGTAAAGTCTTATTTGAAGTTTGGTTCATGCCAGAAATAAGAGTCCCTGTCATGAAACAGAATTAATACCTTTGAAAATTCATTTACACATCATTTAAAAATGACTTTTGTTTGGAAATGACGCTGTACATAACAATCCTGATTGAAAGGCACAGCTATACATTATTGTACAGCAGGACATGAGGTTAAGCAGGTAAATCAGGTTATGGAAAAGTTGCTTTTTGGTTTTTGTAGTGCCCTCAGACCACTTCTAATAGTGCAAAATATTGCAAAACTTTTGCACTCACATCATTTCATTGGTTTCAGTAGAGTTGCTCCACTTACACCAATGAAATAAGAAGTCTCAGGTGCCATGTTCGCACTGGTCGCCAGGGCAGAATGTTTGTCAGGATTATAGTTTGTAACTTGCTGTGGTGGGGATAAAATGCAGATGATGTCAGGTCAAAAAGACAGCCTCCAATGTAATTGGTGTGGACGGCTATTCAGAAATCTGATGAAGGTGATTTGGGAGGACAGTCGAAGATACATAAGATAGCACTAACTTCCCTCTTCTCCATATGGTTCAAAACTATTTGTCATGTCAAAATTGTTGATAGACAGTTGTCAGTCATTGATTGATTGTTTTTATTGATTATACCTGTACAACTAGATTTCTGAGGCAACAAAAAAAGAGAAGTTTCCTTTTGCTGTAATTTCACGGTTAAATGCTAAAACGGGAGCACATTGGAGGTATCATCAGAATACAAAATGCGCATTGCTTAGCATGCAGTACAGGCATGTGGCAGCACATACGGCATGATATGTGAACACCAAACAATATGCCTAGGCCCCAGTGAGTTTGCAGGAAGTCAGAGAAAATACAAGCAGGTGACAATAACATGCGGTGTAAGAGGAAAGTGTGGACCCAGCGGAGCATGAAAATGCATTCACTCCCCCTTCTCCCAGGATGGAATATGGAATACGGCTGAAAGCAAAGAAGATTGTCTTCAGTAGATCCATGGGCTGTATCTGAGACTGTCAGGATAACTACAGTTGTTGGATTTATTAGTGTTTGTGTTCCCATCCTGAGCTTCTATGGATGCTCAGCATCCTCTGTACTTCTAGAATGGGGAAACACTAGAAAGCGATAGTCATTTTTGAGAAGCCCAGCTCGTATGCAATCCAAAACGTACAGCTGCAGGACAACGTGCTATACAGCATGCCTAATATGCTTCAAATAATGCTACACTATAAACATTTGAAGTAGCTATACTTACAGTTTCACCACAGATAGACAGTGGCTCTATTTCATAGATGCATCTTGCACCAGTGTTATTTTGGCGACTGAGATAATACTCTAACCAGTAATGTACTGCCTTCTGAACTGCTATTCCCAGTGTTATTTTGGAGACTGAGATAATACTCTACCAGTAATGTACTGCCTTCTGAACTGCTGTTCCCAACTGATTTTGAATTTTTGACATGCTTTCCCATTATTTTTTCTACTATTCATTCTCTTTTTCCACAATTAAAGCATAGCTATTTGATGTGTTAAGTATAAACTGGTTTAAGATGATCAGATAACTAATAAAATATTTACATCATGGTGATTGGAACATGTGCAGTACTAACATACTGTGTGTTTCTTGTACAAGGAAAATGCACAGAAGCTACGGAGCATGACTGAACACACAGCAAGTCATATCACATAGTAGATTTGCTGTTCAAGTGCAATTTGGAATGAAGGCAATAACAGCTCCTAAACAGGGAGAAGCACTGGGATCTTGCTAGATAATTCTTGGTATTTTCGTAATAGAAAACCTTTGCCTCAGAACCGCAAGTGTACTGTTTACAAACCTGAAAAATTGCACTGTTGATCCAAGTATTTCTCACTGGTTGAATTAAAAACTTCTGATAGAGAGATGGTTAATTAAACAGGGTTTGCTAGACGAAGACTGATAAAGCAAGAAAAAATTAATGGTGTCTTCCCTATGTGGGGTTCTATATTGACTGTATGAAGAGCTGCTCACAGGATTACAGCTGACAATGCAAAGGGAAGGTGCATTTGAGCTCCTGTGCAAAGTGAATTGAGGAAAATTTGATATTGGCTTTTCTACATCGCTGATGATGGGAATTCTCTCTTCTTTAATGTTGGGGGTAGATGAAGATGTCCAATGGTTTAATGGTTTTCAGAAAGATGCCGTAGCAAGCAAGCTGTAAAGACAAACTCCTTACAAGTGGTAGTGGGAACCAGAGACAGTACATTCTCTCTGTGTTTAGGGTTTCTTTGTTTGTTTAGGATAATCAATTTATTTGAAAATTTATTCCCTGAGCAGATAATAGAAAAGTATTGCACAGGTAAGCATTTTTATGTCCTGTCTGCCATATCTCAACAGCATCTAAATATTTAAAAGCTTCACATGCATGATAAAAGGTTTGCTTATGCCTAGGCAATTATTTTTCAAATTTAAATGTCTCTGTTATTTTAATAATGTTTTTTTACATTCCCTAAGGGGCTTTAGCTAGCCTGAAGAACCAACTAACATCAGATTTCCCTTTTTAAAATGGAAGACAACGATAATTTAAAAATGCAGTATTTACTTGGTTCCCATTTAACTGAAATTTGATATATTTAGAAGCCTCCTAATTTATATTCAGGATCACCATTTCAATACCAATGATCATAATTTCATATATATTTCTGCACAGCAGCTACTGTATGCATACTGATGAGCACTTTTCAAGGCATTCCTGTTGCACTAACATTTGCAAATGATGTGCTGACATGATGGTCTTTCAGGTAAAAAGACTGCACATACACAAACTCTCCTCAGACCACTCCAGTAGTACCGTCTGTCCAAACCTAAGATACAGTAGTGAAAAGGGGCTGCAAAATGCAGGAGGAGGGATGGAGTCCCTGGAAATTACTGTGCATGCAAGCCTGTCTCAGTAAAAGCACCCTCTTTGCAGCAGCTTTTTACGCACATGACTGAGAATTCTGTATTTTGTTAAACATGCTTCTTGTGAGAAGAGAAAACTCAAGGCTTCTCCCCGAAGGAAAGTAAATTCATGTTACCACTTGCCTCTGATTTGTATCACATACGTTTAAGAAAAGTGCTGAATATCACCACTGCCTTGGGATGAAACAAGGTGAGACCATTCCCATGTATGCTCACCAAAGCTAGTGGCTACGGTTTTCACTATCAGTGACATGTCAAGCCCCTGCTGAGATCAGGGCCTGCCATGGGAAGTGAAGCATGTAGACACCGTAAGTGACTGCTCCAGCCTCAGAGAATTCAGTCTTCTCAGATGAGGCAGATAGGAGTAAATGTGGGCACCTCTAAGAGGAATTGCCCCAGCTAGTCAAAGAAAGGTTTCACAGGGTGACCTGTCATGGCTTTTTGAAGCTTACACCAGAAATCAGCAGAGAGGGGCACTGAATTAAAGGCTGTATGGATTGTAAGCCTGTGCCTTTGCCACATGACTTATGAACTGTCTGTTAAGTCTTACTTCCTCAGGCCCCACACTACTGAAGGATCCCTTTCCTTCACAGAATACTGCTTGTTAAAATTCACACCAGAATGTTTAATGGCTACTCTTAAAATAGAGAATAATTACAACAGATTTTTGACTGTTTCAGGCTCTGCTGTGCAGAACATGGCCAAATCTAGTCTCTAATAATGTAATTTCACACACACTGTAGCATACACAGCTTTGCACTGTACATCTGTGATTCTGCTCCTCGTGGACTGATTTATCAGCTTATCCTTGTACCACAACTGGAATGATTTTTCAGTTCCTCTCTCTCTCTTTCTCTAGTGTCTATCTCTCACTACACGAAGAACTTAATAAAAGACATTAAGGTGTTTTGGTGGCAAAAAGTATAGTCAAGACCAGTGACTAGCTTTTGTAGTTATTCTTCCCTTTAATTTCTAGAAAACATTATTTCCTCGGCCATACTAATTTCTAATATATAGCTAGGCTGACTGCCTGTCATTTTTATTTTGTTTTAAAGAAAAGCTGGTGAAAATAGGTTAGTACTAGGAACTGTAATCCAACAAGTTCGCTCTTACAGTAAGAGTGCATATTTCCCAAGAGGTGACTGGCTAGGAAAACCATGCTGCAGCAACTGCCTCCCTGTCACTCAGTGCCTCTTCTCATAGCTAGTGCCACAGATGCCCCGAGATGGCTCTGCCCCAAGATTGCTGTTGTGCCAGAGCAGAGGAACATTAAATATGCAAGTTGAGCTCTAGGTATTGTGCAATTCCACCTGACTGACTATAGCCACAGTCACAGGACTCTTTAGGAGCTGCTATACAATACTGCAATTTTTTGTTTTGGTTTGGTTGCTTTATTTTGCAGAGGATTGCCCTAGTGCGGTTCTTTAGTTGCACAATTGCTGCTAAAAACTACTATTTGTGAGTTTCATGAGACATATAAAAATTGAGTAATAACATTGCCTGTGAACTATATGCCCCCTTTAATAAAAGTATTTCTCCATTTGAAAATTATCAGGCATAATCTTTGTCTTTAATAGATCCTTCTACAGAAGCTGTCCTGGGCAGGGACAGGAAAATGTGTGCTGTTTTTGCTAAAGATCTTCAATCAATTATAGAGCCTCTCCACATAAGTTGATGAGTCTTTTCTTGGCAAAGTTTCTAGATCTCTGGATTTGTTCTCTGTGGATCTTTTGCAGGAAGCTAGAATGATCTGGTACGTGGGATAAGGTAGAGGATATGGGGATCCATAGTGCTCATCAAAAAATCCTTATTTTAGCAATTTATCAGTATTCTTCCAGATTTTCTTTCAGTCTTGCTTATCTGCCATGTAACAAATTCTAACTGGGTAGTTAAGTTAGTTCTTCAAGCAAATTTTGCCTGTCTCAATAATTCACTGTCCTTTCATTCCCTGATATGCAGCTATGCTGACACCACACAAAATCTCTTTACGAATCACCTTGAGCAGACTGATGGGCTCGCCACAATGGTGCAGAGCACTGCTCTGTGAGGGGAACAACATTATCATGTCCTCCCTTTCTAGTTCTTAGTACCAGTAGTGTTTATACACTGGGAAACTGGTAAAACGAAGCTCTACTGATCCTAACGCCAGATATGGAGTTGGTTAAAAGACCACTGAATACAGGGAAAAGATCTGTAGAAATTAATAAGCTCTGGATTGCAGCCTTAGGAAGGGTCATGCTTGCATTTCTTTATATTCCCCACTATCACCTCACACAGCTTTATATTCACTTACTCTGCTTTTTCCTTGCATTTTCTACAGTCCCTTTTCTTTTTCACATTGCACAGCTGTTCTGAATTCTGCAGGAGCCTTAAATCATGTCGCAGAGGAAATAAAAATATTCCTGTTACATTCAGCTGAGGATCCCTCCCAGGTAGGGTAGGGTTAGTAAATACAAGTCAACACAAATTCAGTTTTCCCTTCAAAGCTGCTGTACCTGCAGTGGTAGGGATGACCATACACCTGCCTGCCTTCTTCAGCCTTTCTGACAAGCTGAGATGGAAAAAGTCAGCCCCCAAAATACCTGATCATTCAGTCCTGGGTTTAGAGGTGCCATTCTGAATTCAAATCCAATTATTCTGCATCTGTATGTTAGCCAGGCAAAATATTTTATTGTCTTTGCTTCATCTTTCTCCTCTCATATGAAGTTCTGCCCTTGTCTTTTTGGGTTTTTTGCGTCACTGGGAGATGCCAATATCTTTTAATTGAGAGATCTTGTGAGGGGATATGAATCCAGCTGTCATATACAAGTATCAAAGCCTGGACACCTAGTTTCATCCTCTGGTTCTATCAAATTGGTGCTCAATCTCTTAACATGGCGCTTAGCCAATAAGATCATCAATGGGTCATACGAATGTCAGCATGTGAGTTTGCGGAGCAAAGTACTAGCACAACTCGGCAAGTCTCTCCTTTGCAATATTAAATTTGGGGGGAAATGCAGCTTTTAGAGAACATCAGTACAAAGCTATCAATGTGCAAATGCATCAATGCAAGCCTTAATGTAGTTTGGAGTGCTGTAGAATAGCAATTACTAGCATGTGCTGCGAATAAGATATTCCAGTTCCACCATCTGAAATATGCATAGATGTGTGTGCATGTTTTCCCTCTCTGATTTCCTTTGCTGTTTTTTCAGTTACAGTTCCTTAGCTTTTTAGCACTGCATAGGGAAAACTATCTAATAACTGTTGGACTGTTCACCTTTGGTTCCATTGATATGTTCCATGTCCATGGCCATGTTTTTTGCTTGGGGATCTGCATAATTAAGGTCATCTACATGGTCTTCCCTAAACACCAGAGCTCCTGTTCTCTCCCCTGCATTCTATCTAAGCATTCTACCATATACAAACAAGCTGAAGAAGGAAACAGATGAAACAAATTTTCCTTTGCCATACATAGCAGCCTCAATTTGTAAAAAAACGTATCACAGACGGGAACCTTCTCATGCCAGGAAATCTCTGGATGCTTAAGGAAAGATGAACAGTTCCCTAATGAGGAGTTGCAGTGCTGAGCTCACAGTTGAAAAAGATCAAATTTGCTACATCCTATAGGGCATAATAAGGAAGCAAAATCCTAGACATCTCCAAGCGAGGTATCTCCTTCTGCCTTAAACTTATGTATAGGAAGACATGCAGATAAGTATGTGGCATGCTCCATGTGGATCTGATAATAAGGGTGTGAGAATAGGAGGGAGTGTGTCTGCTTTGTATTTCCTGGTGGCCAGTTTACTAATCAGCTTTGATTAACTTAGATTTTACTGAGTCCAGCCTGGGAGCTGCAGTGTTTAGAACAAGGTTGAACTAAACAAAACAAGGATCAGACTTTCAAAATAATTTCAGAACACAGAGATATGCATCCAGTGTCATACTTTTCCTAGTAGGAAAGACCTGCCAGACTTCCATTGGAACTAAGTATCTCCTCTCCCTAGGCATCTGGAAAAAATTTGCTATCTACCTAGCAGCAGCTTCCAGCATCTAAATACCACTGCAAACCTTGCCCATTCTACAGCTGATTCATAAAACTCAAATATGGACTGAGTACACGGGGACAGAGACTAATGCTTACCTGGAGTGAAATTTGCCTCAGGACTGGGTAGATGAGGGAACTGGAATCCATCAAGATTTTCTGTCCAGCACTGGACATTTCCTAGTTGTCTTTTCTTTTGCTGGAAAGCACTGACTTACTTGCCTGTACCTGGAGGCTTAGTCTGCACCTCTCACACAAGTTTGTCTGCATTGCCATGCAAATTTTCCACTCAGAAAGATAAAGCTTGTGGGGATGAGTGGGTTGTTATGGCAGAACTGTGCTGCAGGGTCTCCTATGTTCTTCGAAGTGCTCTGTGGTGGATGTTTGTTTTTACTTCTTTCAGAATCCATAATGACTCCATCTTTTCTGCTTTTCCCCAGTGTTACCCGCTGCACATGAAAGCAAAGTCAACAAGATCAGTGGAACTAATATCATACTGACTTCCTGAGGATAAGTAATCAGAATTTAAGCCATCAGGAAACAGTCTAAAAAGTAAGATGCTCCAAAATATCTGGCAACAACAGGTCTTCACAGACATAAACAAAGAGCTTTTTTTTCTCTCACACACACATTCTTTTTAATCTTTAATGGACAAAGATATAAACCCAGTTATCTTTGGGGAGAAATCTGGTCTGATAAATGGTCTGATGTCAATTAAGCCCTAATATTAAGATGCTGATACGATGATTCTTCTCTGACTGAAGTGGCTTGCCTGCTTATACCAGGAGCAAAAGAGAACCTTTGTGAAAGCCTTTTACTGATTTTCCTGCAAAATGCTATTTATTAAAATAGTAGTTCACTGTTTGAAGTCTGGTGCAGAGGTTGGATTCTATTCTGATTCTAAACCATATGGATATTTTTGCTTTAGGATTTCCTCTGTATTTTCTCTTTGCAAGGATGGGTAAGATTTAATTTAAACTCAGGCAGTGAAGATTTTAATGCAGAGCTCAGACCTGGTAAAAAAAGCATAGATCCATGTGGCTGTGATGAGAGAAGAGAGTTACAAAGTCCTGCCTTCTATTAGTGGATGAGTTTATGCTTCCCAGCCATTTGCAGGTTTTACTGACAGGACTTCACCCTTTCCAGACCTTCTAGCTAAGTTAAGTGGGCCAAATCTATCATCTCTGGTGGAGGCCCGCTAAAGACTGTGGTATTAGCATACTGTGACTGACATGCTGCAAAATCAGATTAGGCACCAATTTCTTCAATGGCTGATCTTGCTAACTGTCATGCTGCCACCCAGACTTAAAATCGCCCTGCTGTCTTCCTTGTAGAACTCCATTTTAGAAAGGTCCCGTAAATCATCCAGTTTGGCTTTTTACTGAAACAAGCAGAACATAAGCTATTTTTCTCTTCAAAATTGAATTAAGCATTTTTGTACAGTATATTCATTATCTCTGGCATAACTGCATACAAAATGCTTAATTGGTCTTTGGGACGTATGAAGCAAAACACTGCCCAGTTAGAACACAGCTTGAAAGAAATTCTCCTGATTAGGAATATAACTGAATCATGGTTCATTAGCATATTTCTATCTGGAGAGGGAATCTGGAGAGGTATTTTCTGAATTATGGGGTTTATATTAATGATGTCTAGCCAAACAGTCTGTCTGGCTTTATCTTTGTATATGTTATCATGGTCTCTGACAGAACAAAGCTATTGACTAGGTATCTCTTAGTAATTACTCTGCAGAGCGAGAGCTGAGGTCTTTTGCTTTTTTCTCCCTACAATTTTCTACTGAAAATGGTATCATTTTACTTCATCTTTTGTACTGCAAAGTGGGATGGAGTTTTTGATCAGCCTTTTTATGACACTTTCTTGAAAATGAGCAGCTATATTGCATTTTTTATTGTTCCAAACTGTTTTGAATCCTTTCACAGACAAATTTATTTCTCTTTCATTATGTCACTACTGTAGACTTCTACTTGTGACAGCTTCTCTGCTCTTAGCCACAAGAACTGGGCCTGTTCTTACCTCTCTACAAGAAATGGAGTGGAGGGGATGGACTACCCAATTATGTTTTCACAGGATTCAATCAGTCAAGCTATGCTGTTTTACACTAGCTGAGGTCTTGGATGACTATCTCTGAAATAAGCTGCCTCTTTGGTAAGAGAGATTTCAGGCATATTATTTTACATGGGCGGTTTCTCCAGTAAATGAGCCTAGCCTGTCTATCTTTGAAGTTTTAGTCTGCAGTGGATCATTTCCTGAATCATTCACTGTATTGTCAATCCTATTTCTATTAAAAAAACCTCCCATGACTATAAGTCTTATCAGACCATTAACATTTGCCTTGAAATTCCAGCTAAAGCTTAGGCCAGCAAGCAATTTATGAGAGGAGCTGGAATTCTGTTGCTAGATTTGTTTCCTTATTTCTTTGCTCTTCCCTAATTCCTTTGAAACCTTTCCAGGAAGAGACTGCAGTCCTGAAGGATGATAAATGGGGAAGTGACCAGAGCACTCCAGGACTCCCAGGCAGAGGCTGCAGAAAGACAAAGCATTAAGAGGGAGCAACAGTTCTGTCATGCAGTTTTGTGCTACTGCTCTTTGCCTCTCTTGCCTTCTGGCCAGAGAGCATTCAATGTCTGTTGGTCCTGCTGACAGGATATAGAAGAAAGGATATGGTACACAGTGTAATTTTTTTCTTCTATCAGTAGAACATGGGTCCCCTCTCCTTAGCCTTTCCATTCTGTTGCTGCTGTATTTTGGCTCAGTACTAGATTTTTTACTCACATTAACAAACATATGAGAGCAAGCACCCTGAAACCAGGGTCTGTGAGCAAACTGTACCTACTCAAGAAAAAACAAATAAGCTGTAGTTGGTTTTGACACTTTTGCCTGGGACTGCTTGTTTAAAATTCTGGACAGGTTTGGCCTTGGGACAGGTGGTGCAATGAAAAAAATGAACATTCAGTATCTTTCCAGGAGATTTCTCCTGATTATAATGAGTGCTTGCTCCTCTGCTGTTTTATGCCAGGCAGAAAGGGAAATGTCAGACTCCCCATTTATCTTGTATTTCCTTTTTTCCTCTGAAACTTCTCGATATCGTTCTCATCCAGCTTACTTCTCCACTTCATGCAACCAGAGTCAACTTGAAAGAATGAAAAGAAATGTTTTATATAGAAAGTATTTCACTATCTACTTTTCTCCCTGCAGGTGCTGTTCAGTAGGTACATGGAGGCTGAACTAGCTCTGATCATGGAGTTCACGGTCAAATTCATTTCCATCCATGCTGGCTTAAGAATTCAGGTTGTGTTCCGTAGCACTTTCTTATCAAAATCATACTGCTTCTCTGCTTAAGCTTCATCATATACGTGTCTGTCCTTTCCTTTCTTTCAAAAAATCCCAAAGGATTTTAAAACATGGACATTTCACCATTAATATATTTCAGATATTAGTTTAACTGAACAGCTATACTTCTTAGCTCTCATCTAACTTACAATGTTTACCTTAATAATTAAAAATAACAATCAACACTGAGAGTATTTCCAAGGGATTGACAACCACCTGTGAGACTGGATCATTGAAGGCAAGGCCAAGGGCTATTAGCTTCCACAAGCTGCTCCCCAGCCAGTGCTCTGTGACAAGGTTGCTATTGCTATTTTAACCTCTTTTTTAAAAAAAGAAATCCAATATACATGTTTCGTGTTATTCCCAACAGAGCCATCTCTCCTCCAAGGCATAACGGAAGAGTGGGTTTTAATAGCAAAGCTGGACTGCAGTATAAAACATAGCTAAAAAAATCAGCCACAGTTCTGATTAAAGGTGCTGCTCTGAGTACCAAGGATTGCAGTTATATGGAATTGTATTTTCAAGCAGCAGAAGGTGTTTTGTTTTTTTCCACCTAATTGATTTCCTTTTTTTAAAGGCTTCCCCTTTGAGGTCTTTTTTTTTCTTTTTTTGGATACTCAAGGATTTTGGTGAAAGTTAACCGCAAGTGGCATCAATGGAAATCTTGCATGCAGATCTCCTGGGGATTTACAGGGCCTCACAAGCTTAGCCAAAACATTTTCATAAATATTGCAAGGAGGTCGCAGCAGGGGACCTCTGCAGAACCTCAGAGAAAATTTCCACTGCAAAACTCTAGCAAACATAGCTTATGCCCAGCTCTTCATATGCACAGACTCTCCAGCATCCTCCAAGATCAGTGGAAGGGGAGGGAGCTGGTCCCCTAAAGCACAGCCATTTTGCAGCAGAGACTCGTAGAAGGCTACAGATCTGCATTTTCCTGCTAGCCTGCAGCAGGGCCTGCAGCATATTAGAGCAGGGAGCTAAGTGAGGGGTTCTGTCCTCTACATCTCAGCATTGTTCCCATGGGAGGAAACATTATCTCAGCTTTCACTGTCAGGTGTGCACTCTAGCTCTAATGAATGCCCTTTCCAAGAAACATTCATAATAAATCTGTGTCCAATCATTTTCACTGTCAATCTCCTCTTCTCACAGAGCCGGGTTTCATTCTTCCGAGGGTACAGGAAGGTAAACTGGGACGCAGTGTGAGGTGCAGCCTTGCGAAAATCACCAGAAGGAATCTAAGTGAAGATGGAACCAGGTCCCTAAGGTGTGTGATTCATCATCTCCAACAACTCGTGTTACTAAGATTCACAATGCTGGGTCCCAGCATCTTTCCATCACGCCTGAAGATTACTATCCCTCTATCTGAGTTGGAAGAACAAACAAGAAATCTTCCCTATTGCTGCCAAAGTTCAAAGCCCAGCCTATTAGGCTCACATCACTATTAATTTCATTTTACATTAATATATAATGTTGCTAATGCTTCTCTGTGGATTTCTCACACATCAGAAGAAGAAAATACATATTTATTTAACTAATAGGATGCAGCCAGAGTCTCAATAAATTAGTATAGTAACCCTGGCTTCACTGGTACTTCATGAAGTTACCAGACAGCCAGATACAAGACAAACCCAGCAGCATTTCCCATCCCACATTGTGAACAACAAGACATTAATTCAGACTTAATCCAGGTTTCCTACAAGAGTCAATCCTTATCTTGACTTTAATCTCCAAACAGCTGGGCCTGTTCTCATAACCTCCTAAGCCTTCCCAATTTCACTTACCTGGAAAGAAGCTGCACGGCAATCTTCTTGCTATGTACCAATTAGTTTGTATCCCTCTGACAATTATTTCACTGAACCTCAAATTCTCATAAAACAAATGGTCATTCCTATCATATCCTCAGTCATGTTATTAATAATTTCAAGACCATTTATTTGCACTCTGACATTTTATCTTTTACTGCTGCCACAATAAAAATATTATTGGAAAAATGCGTCTTTTATAGACACCACAGTTTAAGGGGGTAATTCTTATTGTTGATGCTTCTTCTGTTTTACTCAAAGCATTTTTTTATCAGGCACTCAGCAGTCTCCACTTCCCAAAGTTCTCAGTGATGCATTTAAACAGTGGAAACAACTAGCAAATATATGAACAGTAGAGGTCAAAGACAATTTGAAGAATAATGAAAAGTGCACTAAAGTAGAGGGTCAGGTTTTTGAACAATGATTATAGCACTAAATATAGACTGTAATTTGGGAGACCGAGGGCCAAAATGGTAAAGTGGAGAAACCATGGAAGTCAGTACTAACTGTTCATATGATATGGGAAAAATTCAATGAATTTAAGAGGGTGAAAATTAAAGCACATTATCATAAGTAGGTTTCTATAAACTAGACTGTAATAGGCTGTTGAAGAAAAAGCACTGAAGCCAAGAGTACATGTATGACTTTGGCTATCATTCAGAGTCTTCTAAACACTTGGAAAGACACCAGAGAGAGTTCTGGCAGAGAAGCACAGAATGATTTTTTTTTTTTTCTCTAACAAATCTCTATGTATGTATGATAAGATTTTTAGAATAAGATGTATAAATCCCTAGTGATTATTTAAGGATATAATTTAGTCTTGTAATTACTGTCGTCTCTTAACAGCTGTATGTTTAATTGATTGCAATGCTTCAGGGCTAGAACGATTTATCTTGGAGCTCCATCTACTGATTCGAAGGTGGCACAACCTATTAGAAACCATCCCACCCACCCTTCAGACAGATCTTGGCTCTGTTTCAAACCAAGGTAAATCCAACTGTAAGAAGGGCCAAATAAACAACTCTGAGAACTGCTGGTGCATATAGCAGGGCTATATCTATGTTCTACTTCATTGCTGCAGCTAACTCATACTGTAGTTTGACAAGCATCAATCTGCGTAGTGTCAGCACAAGCACTCTTTGCCCCCTAATTGCACATGCCCAGTTCTTATACCTCCCAGTGCCATACTACTGTTAGTCACACCTGTAAAGCTACTTTCCAGGCTTTGTAGTGAACACAGGGAATTAATTCAAAACATATTGACTTGTTTTGGTCCCAGGTTCTGGGATGAAGGCAACCTTTTCCTGGGCTAGCACATACCCCGCACCCCGAGTTAGAGAAAAGCACTGCACAGACTGAGCACATTAGCATTGAAATAATGTATGTCACATACTGTCATGCATCTTTAGAAAATGAATACAAATAGATCCTCTTTCTGTAGAAAGGCAAGTATCTTTTCATAATATTTTACTCAGTTCCACCTTTGCTTCAGTAAGACTAAATGAGATATATCACAGTAAAATCATTGTTCTTTGGTCCATTATCATTTTCATAAAAGATATTCAGTACTCAGTTTTAGAAAACAGAAGTCACTCAAGCCATCATCTTGGGTATTCAACATGAAAAGTGCTCAAAATAGGTTTAATGCCAGCTCTCTTTAAAAAGAACTGCATTGTTTTTTCAAATAAGCTATACCAGATTGCTTACAGAGAGACCAAGGGAAATTAAACCTGTATGAAGAATAATAGGGCATTCGGAAATAGACTGCATCTGAAATTTCAAACACTGGAAACAACGCAGGCAGAACAAACACTTTCGATAAAATTAACTGTGTAGAGACAGAGCAGTGAGTGTATATTGAGATTTGAGGTAAATTTATCCAATTGTCTCCCTATTCTTGAGAAAGGATGGATGAGATGTGACTTGTACCTCCCTGACCTGGCATCTAGCACTGATTAGTGAAATTCTGAGAGCTGCTTCATTTTGCAAGTCAGTTGCTTGCGTCCCTGTAGTTTTACATGAAGCAAAATGCCCAAATGTACTTAGTCTTTTGCCATCCTAAAGACAGCTCACAGAGTAACAGTGGTCTCCAGAAAGGAATATATATCATTGCTGTACATAAAGAGGACACAGCAGCAACACTTCGCTCCATAGCCTCGGGTGCCCTGCTGGACTCCAAGTTTCATGAGGAATTCACTGCAGGAAAATCTCTGGAATTACTCTGGCTGTGCTAGCACTGCACACAGCCTGCTGGCAACAGAGAGAAAAAGAGATGTGCAGGGTCAAAAATACACCATTTTGCCAACAAAGAGAAAGAATGCTACAGGCAAGTGCAGTTACACCTGCCAGCAAAATGACCCAGCCAGACATCATGTGCACTAACCTCTGTCCAAACTGGATTCCACCCAGAGGAATAAGAATATTCAAAGAGAAAAACCAGGACATTGAAAGTCTCCTTTGGAGATTTTTTCATATAATAAAGCACAACAGAAATCTTTTTGTAGGATTCTATTTCTATCCTGAGGTCTTTACTGGCTATTAATTAAAATCATATTGTCTGTTTATACAGACAAAGACATCCAGGGGCTCAAGTAAAAGATAAAAAGTAGACCCCATATAATTAAAAAGAAGTCTGAAAAATGTTTAATTATGTGTTCTATCCTCTCTGAAAAGCAATTTAAGTATGTTTCCTTGGCTATCAATAATGACATTAACTAGATGATTTTCAACCGTCACAAGAACTCAGTAAATCAAAGGCCCCTCTGGCATATGTACTGTACTCTGAAAACCAGGGCCATGTACATAGTGTATGCATGCACAATGCAGCATTTTTTTCTGGACATGGCTGCACTTCCTGAAACAGTGCTTTCAACTCAATTCTTTCCAAATGTATTGTACGTTTACATTTTTCTTTATTAATATGCCTCATGCACTGTAAAGACTAAAAGCTGTGTTGATTTTATAGGTCACTAAGAACAGAACTAGCAGTAGGACAAATTAATCACTGCACCCTTTTCTTTCTCCTCATGAGTTTTACTTTGGTTCTGCCCTTGCACAGGGAACACCCACCTAATCCATAATATCCTGCTAATTAGTCCTTGCCAAGACTACTTTTATCCATATGAAACTTCCACCTGCCACTGTGACAGAAACAAAGCATAAATGCCTGGCACAAAGGAACAAGATCTAGCAGAAGCTTCTAACATTTTCTTGACAGAACTGTCTATTTTAATTTGAATTTCTAGAAACAGCACTCTGTTGAAAAAACACACACACACACCCCAACCCATTTCATGAATTCTTTATCTAGATCTACTGGCAACACAGCAAAATTTTGTCATGAGTTTTAAGATGCATCAAGCGGCAGCATATCAGCTCAACCAGGGAGGGGCCTGGCTGGCAAACAAAATCTGGCAATGCCATGGATGAAGCTGTCCGTGCCGGGCTCTGGAGAAGGGCTAGTGGTGCTAGGGCCCGTTAGCCCTTGCTGCCCTCCTGCCCCTGCCCTTTTATTCTCACAGAGGCAGAGTTTATAACCACAGCACATAAAAACTCTGCAGTGCCAGGCAGCCTCCTGGCCCAAGGAAGGACTGCGGAGCAGAGGGCTCAAGGAGACTTATTTTTTGAGAGACTATAACCCCCCACGTTTAGCCCACCTTCCTCTCTCACTCTTATTTTTGCCCCTGCGTTTTGGTCAGAATGAGCCACAGGAGCCACCAGCTGCTGCCACAACCCCACGTACCACAAAAATAGTAGGCGCCATGACAGCGCCAAGTTCTTAGCTGCACCTGAGACTCTCACAATGCCAGAAGAGCCACAAAACAACACCTCCTTAGTTAAAAAAAACTAACCTTTTCCTCAGTGGCTTCCCCCCTGTGGCCTGGGATCCTCCCAGCGCTGTGCTTGCTCCTCCTGGGCGCTGCTGCCCTGCACCATCTGCCAGCCTGGTGAGAGCGCTTCTCTTGCCACCTCAGGGACGGCCATGTTGTGCTTCCCCTGGGGCAGCACCTCTGTGAAGGATGGGCTCGTGCTTCCTGTATGGATCTCCAGCAATGGTGGCGGCTGCTTGACGTGCTGGGGTGGCCCTCAGCGCTCTTCTCTTGCCCCAGCTGCACAGGGCAGAGACACAAGGCCTAAAGACAGGAGAGTGAATAACAGCTCCCCACCATGCAACGCCCACTTTAGCTACCCCATATTTTGGTGTCTTTTTTTCTATTTCTTCCTCTCTTCCTGGGCATTTTTCACTTCCAGGGGTGCCACACACAGCTATTCTCCCCAGATGCAACACTGGGCTCCATGTTCCCCCTGAGGCGGCCACGTTATTCTTCCTGGCTCAGCCCCTTCGTTATGCAGGGACAGGACTCGGAGCATGGAGGGTCCCGCCAAGGCACCAGGGCAGGCAGGTATGCAGGGATGCCTGAGCAACCCCAACCCGCACACGAGCTAGAAAGCTGCCATGAAAATCTCCCTCACCTTGCCCTGAGGAACACACCAGCCCCTAGACGCCAGGGAGGCTCAGCTGAGGGCTGTGGGGGGAGTGCTCCATCATCACACCTCCTTCTGCACAGCAAAATGGCTGCTGCGCTGCAGGGCAGGGAAGGAGCACTGTGAGGGAGACCGGGGGCACAGGGTGGCAGGCAGAGCTTTCTGCTGCTACAGTGCTGCTTTCTTTAAATGGAAATACTATATTTGTTTAAGCTAGGCTTTCATTGTTTAGACAGAGAGAACAGCAGAGAATGAGGGGACCCAGGCAGCGAAGCAGCGACATGAAAGCCAAGAGCTGTGCTTGCCCCAGGTGATTTTTGGGGTGCTGAATTTGAGGAGTCAACTGCCCTTGTGGTTTCCTCCACAGTATTTTGACTAAAATTTCCAGGTAACCTATGCCCCAGTTCCATGTTTACATAGAAGGAGGCTTGTCTTTCAGAAAATGCCACAGTTCAGGATGTTCCTTGTCTCTACAGTCAAGTCACTCTGATACCTGAAAAGATTTAGTGGGGCACCAAAGTTTGGAAAAAAAATATCTGAGTACATACTGAAACCCTCTTTCTAAGACTTCTGCTTTTAACAGTCACTGTATATGCCTGAATTTCTGTCCTGTACATGTATTACGTATGCATGCCATTTGCCTGCATGTGAACATCTGTCAGCCAGATTCTGCCCTGCTGGAAAAACACACTGGTATGATTCTTTTATGAGTTTTTCTTTGATGTTGACTGTACTGATATCAATTTAGTGTAATTTCATTAAATTAAGCAGAGCTTTTTTTTTTTTTTTACTCTGGTGAAAAGTCAGAGCAGACTTTTCTGCATTATGTCAGTCTAAAATGATGATAAATAAGGCCAGATTTAATCTTTAATTATTTTTGCTTCCAATAGTCTTTGCTGAAAGAGATGCATACCAACCAGTTCAAACTTCGAATCTTCATTGGAAAGAGTTTATCCTCGCTTCTGCAAGGTTGAAGACTGCCTAAATTGCATGTGTAAGTAACAACAGCACCAGGACTGTTATATAGCATTACATTGATGATTGCTCTGTTTTGACACCAGGTAACATGCTTTAGAGGGGAGTTCTTTCTACAACAAGTCTATTTGTTCCATGAATTGCTAAAATGCTTGTATTGTTATACAGTTCCATGTGATGAATGCAAAGGCTTTCTGCCTAATGAATTAGGATGATCTATAGTAACTTTTTTTAACAATACATTGCTAAATTCTGGAAGCCTTATTATGAGCATAAAGAAATTAAAAATAGAAATTCTGTCCTCCTTCAGCGACCCACATAAATTTTATTTTTCTATTAATCATCTACTGTAGGACTGACTGATCAAAATCAGGCTGAAAACCCTGAGCACAATATCTGTCATTTCACTTAATTCTGTAAATCTAACCTCCATTCTTTTTTCTGCTCCTACACATATTCATTCCCTCTCTTTCATTTTTTTCTCAGGTATACATTTTCTTTCTAAATTATTCCTCATTCGTTCCATTTCTGGTCTGTCTTTCTTCACCATATACTCTGTTCTTCACCTTTTTGTTCTCATGCTTTTCTCCCTATGAATGCCACTTTCATAATGGAAATAAAAGGGAGACACTTTTGTTTGTCATTTTTCATACACAAGTGCACAGAGTTCAAACTGAGAAAATTAATAAAAATTTTTTTCTTTAATATAATTTCTTTAGATCTTACTTTGAGACTTATGTGTAATTTTCTGCCAGGCAACATAGTCTTGCAATTTTTCCTTATTTCCTTGTTATTAGGTGTACATTATGTAAACTTTGTACATGCCATTATAGCTACTCAATAATTTGCACACATAAAATCAGATATAGGCACAATCTGAGAAAAAACAAATCAGGATATCCCAGGATCTCCTTATAAGGCCTGTATTTCATTTTTTCTTTACGCGAGTTTCTTTACATCAGGTTCTCTGATAACCCAAGGCTGGTGGAGTAGCCATTTTCCCACACCCACTTTCTGAGTATCTAGGGCTAGTATGCAGGTAGCTCAAGGTGGAAGCTAGTTATCATATGACAAATACAAAAGAAACAGACTGTTTATCAACTGTCCATTTGTTAGGACAAAATGCTAAAAATTATGCTGTCTAATTTATAGCCCTAGCCCAGTGACTCTTATGAGTCTTACCCTGGAAAACCCTTTCCTAAATAGCCTACAGAAACTCACCCCACCCTAGGAAGTACCTCACTTTAGCCCAGGAGAAGCCATCCACAACCCTAAGCTCTAGTCTGTGAAGTTTTGTAATTCCCCAAAAACCTCACTCTGTCCTGTGGAGCTCAGAGGGATGTGGTAGAGGCTCCTGAATAAAATAGTCTGATAACAGACTGAAATCCCTAATCCTGCAAGTCATTTAACTGCAGTGGTTTCTGTTCAGTTCTGCCATTTGCACTTCACAAATCCAGTTATTTTCAGATATATTTGTATTCTAAACAGTGCATGGTCTGATAGTAGTAACATTGTCATAGCACTATGGCTGCATAACTGTTTCTTTCCTTTCACAGTAAAGTTTATATACAGAATTGGCTATAAAAACCCCCACAAATTCCAAAACTATGGCGTTTTTTATTTATTGTGGCAAAGCCTAATAATTAACATAGAACTGTGATTTATCAAAGGACCTTTATTATTAAAGTAAATCCTAATAAGAATTGCTTTGCCAGGCACTTAAAGATAAAACTATCCAGAAAAGAGAAATGTAATATGTAAATGGAATGAGGATATCGAAATGGAAATTATCATATTTGAAGTAGAAGAAAAACTCAAAGAGCTTAAAGCACTGAAATTGGAGGGACAGGATAATCTCTGTCCCTGGGTTCTGAAAGAACTGGCACATGAAATTGCATGTCCAGCAGCAAGGATTTTTAATAAAGCTGCCAACTGGTAGTGTATCACTACTGAAAAGTAAACCTCTTGTCTGTACTTCAGAAAGGGGAAAAAAAGGAAAGCCAGAAAACATTAGAGTGACCTCAACAATATTCAAGGCTCTAGACGGTAATTTTAAGAAAAACATCTATGTAAGTAGACATAAATGGAAAATGGGACAAAATACAACCGAAGTTTACCAAAGGTTAAGCAGGTTGAGTGAATATATTTCTGTTGATTAAAATCACTGTTTTAATCAGTAGAAAGTGCTGTAGATACTATCTATTAGGCTTCTGTAAAGTAAGTTGCGAATAAAATGATAAAGTGGGAAAAAAGCCTAGTTGTGCTAGAAGAGGAACTGTTGTCTGGAGGGAGGGTATTATTGTAATTCTTAAAGGATCAGTCTTGGAATCTGTCTTATTTAATATTTCCAGTAATGACTGTGACACCAAAAGAGCATGCTAATGAAATTTTGCTGAAAGCAAACACTGAGAGATATTACTAATGCAGAAGAGGATTAAAGGCTCATATAGGAAAGAAATAGATACTGTGGCAACTGGAATAACAGAAATGGAATGAAATTTAACAGCATACAATGTATGTATGAAAAAGCAATAGCAGGAGCCCAGCACTTGGAAACCAAGCAAAGAACAGATACATTAGTTGAGATTACCTATGAGTCACTATCGTGAAGATATCTGTGGAAAAGCTAAACATAATCCTAAAATGTTCTAGGTTTGGTATTGCTAGTAGATATATGAAAAATATTAATACCATTGTACAAGGCATTCTTGAAATCTCATGTCAAATATTCATTTTCACTCTCCATGTTTGAGTGCTAGGACAGGTGGAAAAGACTGCTACAAAAATGGGAAAGCTTGTCTTACTGAGATAATGAAGATAGTTCAGTTTCTTTCCCCAGGCTTATTGAGTTGGTAGCAATCTATAATATTCACCAGTTCACCATTTTGAATCACAAGACTGTTGGATAGATCACTGTCATGATAATGTAGCTAATATATAAAGTCTAAAATATATCATTTTGGGAGGACTGTTGCCTAATTATTGGCCATGTGTAACCACCCATAAATACCCATATCATACTTTATTTACTATCTCGATACAAATATCCATGATAATCTCTATTTTTTACAGTAATGGAAACTCGTATAGATAAGCTTTCCTATAGATAATCGTGTTTTTATTTGCTTTTTAACTATTTGTTTTTAAAACTGTAACACTTAACAAATAACACATGGGAGAAGAGAGTATTGAGTTATGTGTAGTGACTGGGACTCATCTGAATGAAGAATATACACAAATATTTTATTTGAGTTAAGACGTTGCCTTATTCCTTTATTAAAGAAAATTAATGATATTATTTTTAATTTGTACTTTTAAAAAGCTGTGGTTTTTTTAAGAGATAGATATTGTGTCTAATTAGTGCGTATATTATACCTAGTCTTCTATCCCTGGTTAATCATTTAAAATACAGTACAGATTTGTACAGTACAGACATGTACAGATTTTCTATTAAGGAGCAAGGAAACCTTTGGATGTCTTCCAGTAAATATTCCGCGAACATTTCTGCCAACTGCAAATAACAGTAACTATCATTAACACTTCAACCTTTAAGAATACAGTGTGCTCAAAAAATATCAAACTTGTTTGGTTTTGTGTGAGTTCTGAGGCAAAGAATGCTAAAATAAAATACAAATTTTGTAAATATGTGATTTCAATAAACTGCGTAGATACACACTTTAGTCAGGAACACTTATCATTATGTGAATTCATTAATTCACTTTATTATATGTAGCCATGTTTGTGTTTTGGTTCCATTAAATATTGAAAGATAAGTCTTCTGTTAAACGTATATGAGAATTTTTACTACAGTAGTAGAATATAGCATGTCCCAGTTCAACATTTTCAGATTCATTGTCCGTGGAAAACAGGAATCATATGTTCAGAGCCTGGAGTCCTAATAAACTTCAAGACAACAATCATGTGTAATCACGTCTGTGTGAACTGAGCAGCGTGAAATCCATGGGCTCAATCTACTTTGAAAGCAAACTGTCTTTCAGGAATAAAGACATTTCTGGTGGTAGAGGCTGAGGAAGCCCGAGGAAGACCTCAGCATACCCTGCAGCATGTTATGCCCAAATGGGACACTGGGCATGAAATACAGTCCTCGTGCTGGGGTTATTCTACTGATATGTCAAAGCAGGCATACCTCAACTCCTCCCAGAAACACATCTCCTGTCCTCAGTTTAAATGTGCAGTGGGAGTAATTTTGATGATACTTCAACCCTCCAGTATTTTATTTTAAATATAATAACAGCTGGTGCTGTTATTTTAAAGATGAAGATACACCATCAGCTATCACATAGCGATGACTTCCCACCACTGCTGATCTTGTATTTCCTTTTATTTCATATGTATGTAACAGGCATGGGAAACAAGCGTAAGTCTGAAAGGTTTCAAGCAGCTACGTTACATCTGTGTACTGGACAGGTGAAGGCTGTATGGTCTGCTGCTGGGCGTTCAGCTGCCCTTTCTTTTCTTCCTGCTGTTGTTGAGAGCCAGAGCACACTGATGGCTGCCATGGCTGCCCCAAGTACAGAGCAGAGCAGTCACCCAGAGAAACAGCCTGCTGCTGAGGAAAAAGCTGAAGAGGGGACTGCCCAGAGGAGCCACTGCTGTGTAGGTCAAGCTTTCCAACAGCACAGCCCTGCAGCAAAAGGCAACCTTTTGTGACAGTTAGGTCCCACAGCTTCAGGGAAACTGAAGAGATGATTTGGTGTCTTCTTCTATTTGTTTTCTGGAGTTGATCAAACTAAACTTTCCTGACTTAAAATCAGTTTCATTTTAGATTCAAAGGAAATACTGCTAACAACCTATGGTCTGATTCTGTTATTTTTATGCTTCACAAAAACTTATCTTGCAAATAGTTCCATTTATTGTGAGGACAGTCTGATTTTATGATCATAAAGTATTAAACGCCAAGAAAATGTGCCTCTTTGGTTTCCCTTGCTTCCATAGTGAAAATGCTTTAGTATGCTTCACACCAGCATCCTCTTATCATTATATCTGTCAAAGCTGCTGGTCAGCCCTCTGCTACTTTCATGTCTTTGTCCATAATCTCTGCTGCTGCCACAGGTAATTTGCTGTCCATTGTTGAATAAGTCTCTCCTTTTTTAATTTGCTGCATCAAGGAGGCAGAAGAGGAGGATGCCCTATCAATGCATTAATTTTATTTTCAATTTCATTTTTTACTTTATACATTGTGTTAGTGACGTTTGAAGTTCAGGGGAGGAGAGCTTTAATTCCTCAATTTGGAGACAGGCAGACATTCTTTCAACTTATCTTTTTATGTTTATATTTGCAGAAGTCCTCTCCAGTGAAAATATACCTCAAATATATGTACATATACATATACATATACATCTACATATAGATATACATGTAGTGTGTATATATATAATCTAGAAGGTTCAACTACATTGGAAAGATTCTGTTATCATTGTCCATAGGAGAATTTTATGGAAATAACATAGAAGAGAAGGAATGCTTCTGAATAGCGCCCTTCAGCATACCTGGCTGGAATCAGCTATTGGCAATTCATCAGTGCTAGTGCTTGTTTTCCCTTCCCCACTACAAGGCACACTTTGTCTCTGACATATGGAGTTAGAGAGCCAGCAAGAAGCTTCATCACCTCACTGGGACTCTGTCAATTCCCAGAATCATGCCCAGAAAGGAGATGATGTGCTGTTGGTATGAACACCAGAAACCAATTCTAGCACGCATGCCAAAGGTTAATCATCACTATTCTTGTTGGTTCTCTCTACAAGGTAAACATTTTGACAATAGTCTTCGTGCTGTGCTGATAAATAACTAGTATTTGGTCATTTCACTTTTATTTGCTTCATTGAAGTATCTGTGAAGAGTCCAGGCTGAAGAGGAAGAAATTATGGCAAACAGCTGTTTTTATTTATTTCACATTGTTTAAGCTACTTCAGTTTTTCTGAAATCTAATTCAGATGTGAGGTGGGGAAACGCAGTTAGAAAATGTGGGATATATACCAGTGTTGACAATCACAAATGGAATCATGCCCACAGCAACTACACTTGATGTTTGTAGTAGTCTTTCAGCTGCCTCCTGCCTTATCCATCTATTAGCATTGCTTTAGGCTTGCTGACAAGGTAATATGACAATTTCAGCACAAAATAGATGCTAAGCAAAGATGACTCTAAATGGGCCACCTACTTACTGTGGTGAGTGTGACTGTTTCTGCATAAAATCCCTTTTTTGCTGTTTGGGAGTATTCAAATGTGATTTTGTGGGTTTTGTGTCTAAGAGAATATGACAAGAACTATTGCTGAGGGGGAGGAGAATGAGGACTCTGGATTAAAAATGTGTTTATTTCTCCAGGCAGAAGACTGATTGACAAGCCCAGTGGTATCCAGGCTAAAACCTGCTAAATTTGGGAGCTTACTAAAGTAAAATGGTGTTGTAACTAAGGCATCCCTGCAGCTGCCATAGCACTAACAGAGTGGACTATTCTTTGGGTTTTCAGTTCCTGTTTTGTATTGATGTCTACAAAGGTGACCTTCTAAAGAAACAAAAGATTTCTTCTGAAGAGATAATTATTAACTTTCTGAGATAGAGGAATATAAGGAAACAATCAGACTTCGATGATACAGTGATACTTATTTTTTGCAAACTGACTGAACATCTTCCACAGAAGGTTTTTAGCATGGATCTATTTTTTCTAGATAGGGATTTTTAAACACTCCATCACTCATTTGGGGAAAGGATCTATGAGTGTGTATCTATGTCTGTCTCATTCGTTTCCCCTTAATACATTTTATTTCCTGCTTATATGGGAGATATATTAATGCAGGATAAGAACTATTATGTGTTTTGTTTCCTTGCTGGAGTTGATTTCTCTCCTGGTCCACCCTGCCTTTCTGGTACTCATGAAGTAACCAGATCACAGACTTTCCAGTTTAATCACTATTGCTTTTCTCTTAAATAAAGATCTTGTTACAATAAACAAACAGCAGTCACAGTCATAAAGTCTCTATTGTTAATACTTAAAAACTAAGTTTTCCTGTTATATATTAAAAAGATCCACAATTTTAAGTACTCCAGCTTTATTTTAGTTGTGTTTGTTAAAGAAACCAGAAGTGCTTTATATAACTTTTATACATTTTTAAGATTTAAAGTTATGTATGAACTCCATCCAGTTTTCTCTGATCATAGCATAGAGTTTCACGTTTTTGATACAGTAGATGAAAATCAACATCTAATTGTGTAAATCCATCTAAAACTTGTGTAACAACAACTACAAAAATCCACCCCAGTGGAATTCCTGTTTTAATTACTGAAGATAACATTTTAAAGTAAAGGAATTGACACTGAAAGAGAATTGAAGAGGTGAATCTGTTTATATGAATTTAAACAACTTAACTGGAACCAGTTTTAAAAATGGTGTAATCCAAACACATTTTAGCCATTTCAGATCTTAAGGTAGATAGGATGTAATCATACTGAACTGTTTCTATACTGCACGTTTCCTCACATTTAAGAAAAATGTTTGCTACGTACAAATTCACAGTGCTTAGAAAGGTGGAAAATATAGTCTACAGAAGCGACTCAAAGGACTTTATTCACTGTCACGTAGGCTTGCTTTGGGCAGGATTAGACAACCTCATAAGCATGTCAGCAGGTAGCTGAACCTTGCAATTCTGCGACAGATAGCATTGATGGATATGCAGTAATGTTAGCTCAACAGTGAAAGGGAGATTTTGTCATGCATGCCAGTCAGAGGATGTTTTAAAGTCTTTGATGGTTTTTATAAGGAGCTTCTAAATATGAGGATGACTACAGAAGAAAGCATGAAGGTGTGTTATCAATGCTACTTAGTAAAATGATATTCTGGGCCAGGTGAAGGTGGGAGTCCACATCTTGTCAGTGAACATGAGCTGATAGATATGACAGGGATGAAATGTGAAAGGGATTTTCTTCCCTTGTGAAAGGCAAGAGAAGCAGGATGTAACTAATGCAAAAGAGAAGTGGGAGGAAGGCAAAGGGATGCACAATGTAATCCAGAACAATCCTCGCTGAAGGCTCCTGAGTGTGTAAGAGTGGGAAAAGATTGCACATGTGGAGTTCAGAGGAAAGAATACTGCAGTATCCTAATCTAGACAGGAGGGGAAGGAAGCCTGTTTTTCTAGCCATGTAGATGGACAGAAGAGACATATATAACTGCAGAACAGTGTTGAGATAACCAAGCTATATTTTAATGAACTATTCCACCAGGGACATGTAAGGAGGTGAAAACAGCTTCTTTCCAGCAACAAGACAGGGAAGGGAGTACTGATGTTCCTTGGCAGTTTAGAGAAGATTCCTTGCCAGCCTGTGGGCCAGAACTGACTTGAGTAAGGGATCAGAAGTTAATCTGCAAGCTTATCAACCAATGCAGGAAGCCACTGTAAACCCAAAAGTGAGTGATGCCAGGAGATCAGTTACCAATCCACAGGTGGAGTCAAGGTATTTGTTCAGACTGGATAACAGAAGGGGGCTGGGTGTGGAGTGGTGGGGAGCATCTGAAGCCTGGCTAGTCCTCCTGGGGCTGTTCTGCCTGTGCAAGTAAATGTCCTCATGTTGAGTATACCGTAACTGATAGCCATAAACATGGGACTAATCAATTATAATGTAGAAGAGCTAATAACACTATATCAAATTTTATATAATGACTTTTGGCAGTACATAATGGACACTTCCAAACTACTAAGATAATTTTTGAAGAGAGGATTTTATCTTCCTGTGTAATGTCTTAAAAATTCAAAAGATATTCTTGATTGTTATGCATAAGAAAACATTTATTTTGAACCAAGTTTGCAAATATTTGTTAATGGAGATCTCAGACTGAACAAATTTCTTGATTATGTTGCTATTGCTCTGTGAAATGTCAGATGTAAGCAGAACAATTTCCTTGCCAAAAAACATTTACTATGTAAAATGTTAGCTGAAAAGTCTGAGAAGGAGGAAAAAAACAAAACCCAATTTTCTGCTATTCAGTTTAAAGGCAGACAGTCTTTTGATTTGTTCCCTTTTAGCTAAATCATTGTTGTTCTTCACTGTTTCACGTACAAAGCAAACTGCATACCAAAACCACACACTTTATACGATTCAGAAGTTGGAAAGAAGTAGACATTATTGCTATTGATTTCAATAACATGAAATCAGCAGGTTGCTTTCCTTTCAATTTGGCAAGATAATAATTCTTATAAATGCTATTTTAATACAGAACTCTCCCTGTACGCACTTTATGTTACAGTCCCACCATATGTTACATAAAATGCTAGAGTGAACTGAGTAAATTTCAGAGAAGAGAGTCTTTATTGCGCCTCATTTTCTTTCAAATATGAATAAAGGAGAAAATGATAATAGACATGAAGCTGCATCCACATACAATCTCATTCCAAAAATTTATTTTGAAATTGTTCTGTCTTCTCTGTGGGATGGTCTTGCTAATGGTGCGTGATAAGCTAAATCAAATGTATATATAAACACGTAACAGGATTGGAATAGGGTAATTCTTTGAACTGTCTGCAGAAATAAATATTTACCCCACAAGCAAAAGAAAATGTTCACTTCTCTATAAAAAGCAAGTCTAGTTATGTTTGAAACAAACTATATGGAGAGTATAATAAATCCTGAATGCTTAGGTGAAAATTGTTCAAAAGAAAAATCCACATGACTTTGAAAGACATGGTTTATTAACAGAGAAACTGTTGCAGTCCATGCCTGGTACACCTTTTTCGAGAAAGAGGAGAGATAAATTTAAGTATGTTTGAGTAAATGTCTCAAATAGTAGTATTATGTGACTCAGAATAGAAAATTACTGGGGAAAATGTACATAGCCTACCTTTCTCCTCCACTGTTTAAGTATCCAAATGAACACAGATTGTGTATCTACGGAAAGATATAATTATAGTTTTTTAAAATGTGTCATCCATCCTCTTTCATTCTGCAGCTAAATATGCACATCCTCAATATACAGCAAAAATACGGAGCATAAAATTAGGAATATATTATCTGTCTATATTTAATACAGAGTCAATGTTCAGAACGATTACGGGAACATCAAGGCCCTGGCACAAGTGAGCAGCATTTCGAGACTGCATTTAAGAGTAGCTTCTATTGAAGGCCTATCAACCAAGTGCCTCTCTGAACTAGGAAGAAATGGTAACATTTTCAGGTCAAATTTTCAAAGATATTTAGCCACAACGCACACATGCCCATGCACATGAAGCTGGCTTTCTAGACAGCGCTTTAGAAGTCTTCTGGGGAAAATGGTCTGCAGCGGAGGACAGGGAGCTGATTACATTTGCATGTGTGCTTTGCTGCCTCCCACTCACAAAAGGAGCTGCTGTGCATGCAATCCGGCAGCCAGTTTCTACAGAGCACTGCAGTGGTCTCTCCTACGTGACCTGCTGTGTGCCTGCGCAGACTTGTCCTTGCTCCTTCACAGGATCCCTGAATGCATGGGTGCAAAAGCATCACTGAGAGCCCCTAACAAAAAGCAGCTACCGAAGACTCAAGTCTGCAACTGGGATAGCAAAATCTGCAGGCTGGGATTGCTGCTGTGCTGGGTGGTCTAGGGACTGTGCGCATTTGAGGATTTGGGTCTGAATTGTTTTCGAGAGCAAGTCTGGGCTTGTATGCCCGTTTTGCACTTAGGAAAACATCTCCCCAGGAGATTAAATCCTACCAGAAACCTGCAGGACTCAGATGCAAAGCCCTGCTGGGTCTTTTGCAAAGTGAGAAGCCTGAATCTAGGCTGAGCCCTGGGGCTTGCAGGGCACAAGGGCTGGCTGCTCACTGCTAAGGCAAACCAGACTGTTGCCAAATCTCTTAACAGGCCTGCTATGCCAGGGCCTCGCCCCCTCCCCCCCCTCCCCCCCCCGATGTTGAGGGGTGCACCCAAGTCTTGCAGGAAGGTTTGCTCAAAGGGAAGGGCTTCTGCAAGGCTGCTGTGAAACATACTCTCTTGCGTATTAGAATTGTTTCAGAGCAGCAGATAGATGTTACCTGGTTCTCTTGAAACTAATTGGTAAAAAACTTCACAACTATTTGGTGGTTTATTTTTATGGTATTCTCTTTAATGTAGAAGAAGCTATTGGCATCTCAGGATTTTAAAACAGAATTAGCTATTGCGTATGTAAGAAAAATCAGCAGTGTCATGCCTTATATTGCAAAGTGGAGAGTTTTCTCCTGGAAATGGGCTACTGTGTAAACCATGGTTTTGTAGCTACCAGCAGTAACAAATAACAAGTGCTTTCTAAGCAATACTGGAACTGGAGCATTCCTGTATTTCTAATTGAAAGCCTGTCTTTGTTTCCAGAGAATAAGGAGTTCCGAGAAAAGGAGACGGGTCTTTCAAATGACATATGCTTTCCGCCTTCATCTTAGTACCTTGTTTTGAAAAACAGAATGATGAAACTTCTTTTTCTGCTGAGGCAGTCACTCCTCCTGATCAAGAGAAGCATGCTGCAAATTGGAAACAAAACAGAACTGAAATCCTGTGCATATTAAAAGCGAATACATGAGAGGTGTGAAAGTGAGTGTGGATGTTAAAGCGCCAAAAGGGAAAACTATCGCTTAAGGCAGTACTGTAAGGGACACCCCGCCCGTCCAAAACTCTCCATCTCTGCATGCACCAGCACAGGGAAATGTACGAAAATGTGCAGCACGTTTCCCCCTGCTCTTGCAGACACAGTCCCCGCTCCCTCTCTTCCTCCAGCCCCCATGGCCGAGGTCTGGCTCCAGCCCGCACCAGAGGGCTGCAGGGGGAGGCGGGCAGGTACAGCCATGCCTGGCTGAGGGAGGGGAGGCCTGCGGGGCCAAGGCGGCTCCTGTGCCGCAGGCTCCCCAGAGCAGGGCATTCCCCACCCGCTGCCATGGGCTCTCCTGCCCCGCCTGCCCAGGTTGCTACATGCTGGGGTGGCAGTGGCCATGCCCTATATAAGAGCCCTGAGGAGCCAGCCCAGCCCTGCCAGGGTGGTTAGCCAGGACTGGTGTGTCATGGAGCCCGAGGAGGCCGCAGCAGTGGCAGCGAAGGCAGCACTGCGGACCCCCAAGTGCTCCCGCTGCCGTAACCACGGCTTCGTGGTGCCGGTGAAGGGCCATGCTGGCCACTGCCGCTGGAAGCTCTGCCTGTGCGACAAGTGCGCCCTCATCACCGAGCGCCAGAAGATCATGGCGGCCCAGAAGGCCCTGAGGCAGCAGGTGCCTGACCCCCCGGCTGGGGCAGACACAGCGCCCGCTCCCCCAGGCGAAGGCCTTGGGGTGGCCGTCGGGGCAGCTGGAGCCCCTGAGCAGAGCAGCCATGAAGGGATGAAGGGCACCCAGCCCACCGGCAGCAACGGCAAAGGCATGGCATACAGGGGGCCACCGCCACCTCCCAGCGGCCCTCCCTTCTGGGACTACGGTAAGGGCCTGTCCCCAAAGCCTCTTCCCCTGTCCTGCCATCTTTCTTTCCGCATTCATCCTCCTCTTCCTCCCATCAAACACTGCCACTTGTGCAGTTTGCCCCTGCTGATTCCTCAAGCTCCAGCTCCCTGGAGAGCCATCCCTGCTGTCTCTCCCCTTTCCTTCCTCGTTGGACACAGGTACTCAACTTGCATGTTGAATGTGCAACCCTGCACTTATTTTCCCTTTTGCAGGGTCTGCAATGCAGGTCACGCGGCTCTGCAGCGGCAGAAGCAATGTGCTCAGCCTCGCCGCTCATTGCAAAGTTGAAGCTTAAGCAAGTGGCTTTTCTCTGAGAGGGAAATTAGTCTGAGAGGGAAACCAAAGTGTGATCCACTGTGCACTGCAGGTGCTCGTGCGTGTTTCTCCGAGTGCTGTCTCACTGTTTATAAATTCATAGGCACAAGCCTGCAGCAACAAAAATGCTAAAAAACTCAGTGATGGAAGGTAAATGGGGAAGTTACTGCTGCAGTTGCCTGAAGCAAGCATTTTATGATAGCACTGTAAAAGAAAGAGACCTTTTGGCCTTAATTCCTGTAGCAAAGACTGAACTTGGCTGGGATCACTTGGTGTAAAAGTGCATTTGGTATTTAAGAGCAGAGCATAGATTTTGCAGGTGGAACAGTTGTATGGTCTGTCACCTCTTAAATTGCTTCCTTTAATAGAGTCTTTCATGTGACTTGTCTAGTTTATTACTATTTATTACAGTAACTTCATACTATTACTATTTACTATAGTAATTTTACAGAAATCCCTACTGACTGAAGTAGTCATTAGTCTCAGCCTCTGGAGAGTTGACAGCCTGCAAGACAAAATGCTATTCTGAGAAGCCCAGAGGAAAGAGTCATTTCAGACATCTCTAGTTCCCACCTAATCTGTCAATAACTGTTCCCATTTTTTTTAGCTCTGTTTCCTAAGAAAATGATGGTTATGGATGGCACTAGCTGTACATGTGCCTGTCAGTCCTTCCCTTAATAACATTTTTAACCTGCTGACCAATTTAAAAAAAAAGGTTAGGGGCAAATCATGTAATTCTAGTACTCCAGAAGTTGACCTACTCTCAAAGCAAATTCTTCCATTTCACTACCAACGGGAGGATGTGCAGACAAGACAGACCCTATTCGTATTCAAATAACCACTCTCTTTTTTTAAAACTTCAGAGAGGCCATATAAGATTCCAGATGCAAGATAAAAAACAAAGGAAGTAACTGATTCCTGGTGTGAAATTGCCTGTGTATGTCCCTAAAACTGAGCCTTTGTCTGTAAATTAAGAAGTGACAGATAGGACTAAAGTTAGAACTCTTATTATTTCTGTAGTTTTTTGTTTTAAGTTCTGCTAGAGTTAAAAGTCTTAAGGTAGGTTGTTTTGCTGTTGCTGATGTACTGAAAGAATAATATTCTGCAGCCCGTGCTTTACTAAGGACTAGCTTCACAATGCACAAGGCAGGAAAGAACACAGATCATTCTGCATTACAGTATCACCTGCTGCACCGTTCCTTAGTTCCTTAAACAGTCACAAAATAAATTCATGAGGAGCTAAGCATGAAACCAAAGGGCCAGATTCTCCTGCCTGAGAGTGGAATTTGGTCCTGCACCTATTTCTACTGAACTCCATAGAATTACATGGGTGCTTTTATTTGTTCTTTTCTCATTGTTTCCTAGCTCACCCTGCTTTTCCTCCAGAATACGTGGTCAACCCAGAATACCTGGACAGAGAACCTCCAAAAGTGTACCCTGGGTGTTCTGGGGTATATCCTTACCACCCATTTCCCATGGGATTTGCCATCAATCAGTCAAGCTGTAGGGGAGCACCATCACCTCCAGGGATATCACTTCAGAGAGGTTTCCGACACATTCCTAGCAACTATGGGCCAGGGAATGCAGCTTCTGTGTCAGTAAGTAGCGGTCTTTTAATTATCTCTGGAAATACTGCTGTCTTCACTTTTAGCTGCCTTCTTGCTGTTAAAGTACCCATGAAAAGTCGCCTTGCTTATCAGTTACTTCACAGCATTTTGATATATTATGCTGAAGAAAACATTAGCAAATGGTAATGTATAGTCTGACCTGAATCCAGGAGAGCAAATCCATGCACTTGCAAGGGGCCAGATTTTGTGAAGTGTTTTGGGGCTTATATGTCCTGCTAACATCTGCAACAGCCTTTTGGAATGATGGCAGTTGGACACTCAATGTGGTCATGTTGTGCCAGGGTAGGTGGCACAGAATGTGCATTGGGAGGTTCCTCTTCTTCCATGCAGGACAAATCTAATGGGGAGGGAGAGTGTCAGGGCTTGGCCAAGGCACCACAGCTGCAAAGAAGAACGGGGGAAAATCAGCTTCTGCAAGGAAGCGAATCAGCATGGTCGGATATTTCTGTTTTGAGACATTTGTTTTTTCAAAAGCAGTGGAAAATTGTTCTGGTTAACAGAAGTTTCAGATGAAAAATTATGTTTAGGATCATAGGGCCCACACCTTCAAACCACACAGACATGGTAAGAAACAAGATGCTAAATTGCCTGTCAGTTGTAATGGTGTGTGTAGGCACTCCCAGTTCCTTCCAGTGCTGTCGGTCATGTTGGTTTCAACTGGTGGTGTCCAGTTTTTGTACCACAGTTGGGCACATTATCAGATTTCCAGCTGCCATGCGTCATTCTGTCTGCATTGAATACAATTCATCAGTTCATGTTGAGGTACAGTGATCTGCCTCAAGACTACTGGATTTATTATGCTTGCATAGAAATTCCCTGTCACATTTTAGGGGTTATTGAGAAAGAGGGTGGCTAGCAGCAGCCTGAGTTCTGGTGGGCTGGATATGCAAAGGCTGGGAAATGCCTTGTCTAGACCATCACTGTATGCCATTTTGAACTTAATTTTTAACTGTCCTGAAACAGATGGAAAGATCTCATATGAGCTCTCTCTGTACCAGGGTGCATGGCCAGATCCAAGAGAGAAATGCTCCTGTTTCTCTGATGCTGGTGTTTATGAGGGATGGAAATCTCTCCTTGCACATGGAATGAGTTTTATCCTGCTCTAACAGGTCTGGTGATCACAGAAGACCAGGGTGCACACCAGCCCCTCAGTGTAGGTAGAGCCACTCACTTCACTGGCCTCAGGGGAGAATCCATGACTAGCAGGCAAGGAGCATTTTCCTAGGTTGCCTCTCTGTTGCATGAAGACTTCCAGGCTTGTTCAGTGGCAAGTGCACCAGGTCAGTGGTGAAGGTGAGCTGCTCATGGTTTAAACCAACTGCTCTAATGAGATGCCAGGACAGAAGACAAGGACTTAGAAGGTCAGTTTCAGCTGAGGCATGATCTGAGAAGCTGCTACTTGTCAGTTTCAGCATGTTACACTATGCACAGGCTTTGCCTGTGCCAATATGTGCACAGATGTGGCAGCATATGGCCACAAAATGGACAAAAAATGTAATTTTCACAGGTAAAAATTGAAACGGAAATTGATACTGCAGATGTGTCCTGGAGAGAGTCTTTAGATGGAGGATGCTTTGCTTCATGTGTTTCCACAGATTCCAGATGGAAGTGGAGAGTTCCACCAAGGATACTACACTCCTCTGCCTCACTTCATCCCACCAAGTTTTCTGCCAGGGATTCATTACATTCCACCTCCCCTTTCACTGAACATGTTGGCTGAAACAACCAAGGAAGCACATGGTAAGGAAGTATGAGATGAACCCTGGGAGATTCAGTTTTAACCTGGTTTCAATACCTAACCACAGACGTGGAAGCCTCAAGAGACCCTGATTCTAGCTGGTTTTCAGGGTTTCACAGGTCACTGTGATGGAGCCAGGAATGAGATCCTGAAGTCCCAGGACAGATTGCCAGCTTCTACAGCTCTAGGCAGGGCTGACTTAGGGAAAGCAGCCTGACATGCTTGGCCTTTCCAGCTGACAAGCACCTCAATCTCATGCAGATGTTGGAGGCCCTAGGACTCAGAGCCATTCCAGAATATGATCTGCCGATGTTCTCAAAATGAAAATATTTTTCTAAATAGCTAGTTTGTGGGACATATTTTAAAATGATTTGGCTCTGTTGCAATTTAGACAAAATGTTAAAAAAAATGCAGACTAACACTTAGCATGAACAATATGAAATTTCTTGCGCATCTGAAAATCCTACATTTTAATTGCTGTAAATGGAAGATTGAATCTTCAAAATCTCAAGTTGTTTTATTGAATCTCACAGGATTTTAAATTTCTGGCATAAATCTTTGTGCCCCTCTCTTTTGGGTCCCTTTCATGTATTGTGCCCACATGTGGACATATTTGTGATTATATTTGCAAGTTTTTCATTTGGCTGCAGCTAGCTGTGACCACAAGAGGGTAGAGCTGCTCAGAGAATTAACCACTAGCACTGGATGAGTGAACAGCCAGTTTTATTTTAAATTCTTTTTGAAAATGCAGATAAATAAATACAACTTTATTTCTCTTCTTGAACACAAGAATAAAAAATTGTTAATCTGTTTATGAAACAGATTATAATAATCACCCAGTGAAAAATCAAATCTCTTGTGTAAAAGGGAGGAGAGATAGAGGAGTGCAATTATCTCATTTGAATTGAAAAGATGTTGATGGTGTTTATGTGGGACAAAATATAAGTTGGGAGTTTTTTGGCCCCGTTTCCCAATAACATAAGGCTCGTGCAGTCTCATTTTCTGTTAATGTCAGTCCTCTCATAACTTTTCAACCCATTAGTTATTTTCAGCCAAACATATCTGTTGTGATCACAGGCCTACACAATATTGATCTGCAAGGGAAACAGATGCCTCCCACAAAATGGTTTATTTGCAGCCATGTCGTGGTGTTTGGCTGGCTGTCAGCTTGCACTCAGTTCCTGACTGACGTGTGTGTACCTTGGCCAACAACCAAGTGCCTGCCAGTCAGCCCAGCAGTGGGAACATATCTTCAGAGCAGTCAGAGCATACCTGCTTTTTGTCTGGCTGGAAAGCCAAAGAAAAGTAAGCAAGAGATGTGGTGGACAAGGGGAATATGAAGGATATGGCAGTGTGGGGGGTCTACAGGACATCGTAGAAATGTAAAGTTATTTTAAGATACTGACAAAGGCATTAGGACTTTAATGCAGCGTGTAGGAGATACTGGTGTGCTGGAAGTGAAAGAGTATGGGCTGAGTTTGAGGGGAAGAGAGGAAACTGAAGGCTGGCAGGCAAACCAGAAAGCGTATGTGAAGATTAATCGGTTTTGTGATTTGGAGGGGACAAAAGATCTGGGGGATACTGCACTGGCAGAGAACCTGTAGGGAGCTGCAGCTAATCTGTTGGAGTGTGTGGGAATGGGAAGGAACTGGGAGTAGCAGACAAACATGGGGGACATGGGGAGAAGTAGTGGTTTTGCGCCAGGAAAAGAGAGGAAATCCAGTCCTGTGTTGGTAAAGTGAAGTTGTACTGGCCAAACAATCATGAAAACAGGAAACTGGATAGAGAAGGGAGGTCATGAGAGCACCCCCCCCAGAGAGCAAAATGCCATCTAATGACCTCAGCCCTTATTACACACTAGGGAAATCACAACCCAGGCACGACGCCATAGGAAACAATGCATCATGCATTGCGCTGCTCAGAGAACAATCCAGTTGTCTTAGTACTATGGAGAAAGTACAAATTAATTCCACTACATAGCATTTGTACTCTGGGATATGCAGGAATTTGCAATTGTGACCCAGTGAGGGGGGATACTTCTGCATGAGGTCACATACAAAATAGCCTGCCAGCAGAAGATGCAGATGTGCAGGGAAGCTACAGTGAAACTAATAATTCTTTGATTCTGGCATTCAAGATGCTTGAAAAAAGAGAAAAGCTGTAACATTTAGTGCATAGGGATGTGTTAGGATTGCACCATGTCTTTTTTCCCAAGACAGGAACTGATTCAAACCTGCAATTAGACTTGGGAACATCCTTCCTCCAGAGAGACCTCCAAAATTGAGGTGAAATGGGCTTTCTGGCAAAACTGTTGCAGGAAAATGGATATAGAAAACTCTAGCAGGGGACAACTAGTGAGAAGAAATGTCTGTGATCTCTGCCCTGAAGGGAATCTGAGATGAAGACAAACAAACAAAAAAAAAACCAAGTCCTGTCTGAAAAAGATTTTCAAAGGCTAGAAGCTGCTGCCAGAAAGGGTTGAGTCAAGAGCTGACTGCAGTTGAATGACTGATGCCCGTTAGGTTTACATCGGTGATGTGAAGTATAGGCCATGTTGTTACACAATTTCATGCAGTATTGACTAGTAATGTTATGGAGATTTGACCAAACAAACACAAGGTATGTCCAGTAAAACAGCCAGTACAGCATCTGAGGATAGAGTCTGATTGCAGATTGTTGGTTTTCTAAAAGAGCAAGCCACAGAAGAACAAACAAAAACCCAAGTTGCCTGTGAGGAAATGAGGGAGCTTTTCATGCAAATTGGCAAGTAAATACTTTATAAAATGAAAATCCCTAGCTGGATTTGAAGAAGGGATTATGTAGTCTGTCAAGGCCTTTGAGAATTCACAGGAGTGTTAAAAAGGCATGATATAGATTCACTGTGGTTAAGTGGGCAGAAGAATCTGCCTCATACTTCCATTCCAATGCAGCTTCAACACTTGCCATCTTGAAGCACTCTTGCTACATTTCTTTAAGCATGGCTGAAACAATCAACTGCTGTCTGAAGTGTAGTATCTCATTTCGGAGAGCTGCAGCTCTTGATGTCAAGCACCGTTGAATTAACTGGGTTGAAAAACAAACTGGATTGACAAAAGTCATTTTGTATTGAGAATTTACCTCTGGAATTGTGATTGATACTAGGTGCAATGCAAACTGAAATACAGGGTTTGGGGTTTTTGGCTTGTTTGTTTGTCTTTGACTCTGACCTTTTTCTATTCTTCATTTTTATTTCAGCTACTGAAGCTGACAGTCAGGATTCAGGGGTGGTTCGTGAACCTGGCCAACCATCTTCTTCCCCAGAAGAAACAAGCAGAGACCAATCTGTATATTCTAAACAGTAAATGGGCTGGAGAAGAGCTGAGTAGCAGGCAGTGCTATTTTCATTTCTGAGGAGAGTGTTAGTTAATATGAGGGTAGAGTGACACTTAGTCACTGAGCAGTCACAACAGCTAGAGGAAGGGGATTAGTCCCCTGCCTCGCTTTATGATGATGTTAGAGCTACCAGGCTCACAGCTCTGCCTCCCTAGCACTGTAAAGCCCTTGTTCCTAAAAGAGGTTTTCCAGAGCCATGGTAAATCCCTTCCCCCTTAAGCAGGTGGAAGCAGCAAATGATTATGACTCTGGATTTGTTTCCTTTGCTGAGGTTAGATGGCTCCCTGACTTTGAAATGAGGTCTCTGAGCCATGTACATTCTGTAGCCTTCTCATGTTCATGACAGTAGTCAAAAATGCATTGTTTGTATATCAATTTGCTGTAAAGGAAGCCTGTTTCTGAATATTAGGGAAGAGTTAAGTGATGTGGAGCCTGAAGACTGAGTGAGAGAGGATGGGAAGACACTCTGGGTTGCCGATTTACTTGTCTGCCTAAGAACACGATTCACTGGATTCAGCAGGGTGAGGGACCAGTAGGTGCTTGTCAAGAAGGGCACAGGAGGAATTTGCAGAAGGGTCTGATACGGGCTGAAATCCAGTGCCTCCGCGTTGTTTTCTGGATGAACTGCCTTTAAGGCACCTTCCGCTCAGGTTGGGGACAGACTGATTTGGAATCACTTTGTTTCACACAGGCTTCAGGATTTTGAATGTCCTTGATGGTTTATACATAATTTCAATGTTGTTTAACTCAGTACAGCTGAAACTAAACAGTACTATTTGTTTCTAAAGGACTCGTGTAGACAGCTTTATACATGTGTATTGGAAGTGCGCTGTGGCGTATCAAAGGTGTGGAGAGATTGCCTAGGAAACTAGGACAAAACACCATTTAGAATAATAATTAGTCAAATCCATACATATTATAATTTTCTATGATAATGTTTAATTAAAAATGAAAGGTACATTCCTCTACTGTTTTGCCTAGAGGAACTGGTTTTGTATTAAGTGGATCAGTTGTTAACGTTTGAATAATTTGGGGGGGGGACACTTTTGTACAATTAAAAAAAATATATTAAATTGTTGGTATGGTTTTGATGATTTGAGGCTTGCGTATCTACATGTGCTTTTTCTAGCCAAATGTCAGATGTTGCCCCGAACAGCTCTGTGTAACAAACTTGTCTGGAGAGAGATTTAGGCTATGGTATTTTTCTTCTACAACTTTTGACTGCTGCTGTAGAGGTGAGTGCAGTAAAATAAACATTCTTTTCTGCTACTTGTACTAAGAATCTCTGCTCAATGCAAGATTTAAAGAAATTATACTAAGCTGATTTTTTTTTTTTTTTAATTTAGTAGATGATCTGCTGGAATGCTTTCCAGCACACAGCGTTTTGGGGCAAAAGTGGAAGTGGCAAACTTAGAACTGCCAAGAGGAAAAACTGAAAAACACACGTATCTATAGCAAATAATCTGATGTACAACTTGTTATATACTAGATTTACAACAGGATCTTTGCTCCCAGGAGTGTCCCAAACCTGCTCTTAAAACCACTGTCTGCTTGAGAAAATCTGGATACTTCTTCAAGGTGTCTGGATAGAGCAAAGCTCTTTTCAAAATAAAATAATCTACAAATAGAAATACCAGCAGCACCCACAAAGCAGGTTCCTCTATGGATGGAGGGTTGTTCTTTTATATATATAATATAATGACTTAAGGAAATAGTAATGTGCAAGATGAATAGTGGAATAGTCTCCTTTGCAGATATTTTTCTAAAGTCATATTCAGTGTTGTATTACTCCTTGAATCTCAAAGCAAGATGGACTCCAGCCCATTTCACTGAATGTAATGCACAGTCATTGTAGATATACTACATATACAGTACTGTTTTCTCTCTGCTTTGCTGTGCCAGCGACTACTTCCAGATTGCCAAGCCAAACTCCTTATTTTCCTTTTCCTCCATCTTTTTGAACTATCGGTGAGTGAACCAAAGCCTTTACTTTGGCTGTTTGAATGATGGTATGGCACTCCAGTACGATCTCTCCCACTGCATTGCTGCAGACCACTGTTCATCTCCAGAGGGATGTAGCGAGTTTAAAGAGCAAGAGAAAGGCAAGTAAACTGAACAAGGAGATGGAGAAGTTGCCTTACAAAGGGAGTCTAAAAATAGGCTAGAGTCTTCAGTTTGGAGAGGAGAAAGCTGAGGGGGGATATGACTCAGTTTTAGAACATCAGGTCAGCTGTGGCAATGTAGATGCAAACCCATTACCAAACCTTGCTATTTCCATACACGTGAAGGACAAGAAGGTGACCAGGGACAGGGGCAAATGATGACTGACCGGCCTGATTGCCTTTTGTAAGGAAATGACAGGTGTCTACCCCAGCCTAAAGCCTAACAGGTGAACAGTTACAACTGGCTTTCCTAGGGCATCTGTAGTAAGCCCAATACTGTTTAATATGCATAATCGTATCATCAGTCAAACTTCATTTGGTGTCATTCAGATTTGTACGTTTTCGGAAATTTGTCCCAAGTTCTTGCACCTATCTCTGCATGTGCATGGAAAACTAAATTACTTGGTAAGACAATTAAAGTGAGTAACTCTCCAGTTGACAGGAAGAATTATCTCATGTGGATAATTCAAGGTTTCATTCTTCCATTTTATGCTCAGCTTGTCCTTTTTAACCAAAGAAAAAATGTTCCTTGACAACTGGTATTGTCATACTGTGCACTTAAGGACTTCAAAGTGAATAATTTCAATTCCAAACTTAGTGCCAACCAATGTTTCCAATGATTAAACTCTGTGATCTCTTCTGACTCCATTTATTTAAATAAGTGACTTTGGGATAATGAAATCAATTTGGATTGAAATGGAATGATTTGGATTAGACAAGTCACTCAGAGGTTGTTCCAGCCTAAATCATCCCAGAATTTTATTGTTTTTTATTAAGGCTGAAGCCACATAGACTTTGGTCAAATTCATAAAATCTGGGGAGAAAAAGGAAAGTTAGCTATGATACCCGCTTCTGAAATCTTTCTCCATGCAAGCTGCTACTGACTGCAGTAGGAATTCTGCACGTAGCATTTGTCATCATTATTATTTTCTGATTTCTGAGGATTGACTCCCTTGCTATAGATCTGAAACTTCTGAAGATGTGATTCCTAACACCTGACACTTCTGTCAGTCCTCGGTCTTCACTGCAAGCCCCTAGGTCACCACAGAGCAACAAGCTTTGTTCGTACACTGAAGGGGAAAACCTGAAATTAGGAACCAGTTCTTCAATGTTTACTCACACCACTAATTTCATTACTTTCAGTGGAATTATTTGCAAGGGTACAGAGTTGACAACGTTGGTTAGGTATGCAAGTTTAGGATCCAAGTTTTATACAGAGGTGTCTGTGACACTGTCCAAAACCTCAGATTATTGTAGATTTGCATTTCTGTAGGAACTTTGGGAAAAGGAAAACAAACCCAAGGGATTCTAGAAGGATCACGTAATATGTCCATTCTGCAAACATATGTAAGATTCATTTGTCATTGCCCTGCAGCAAACTGCTAGATGTTAACATTTCTGTGGTATCCGCTTCTACATCTGGACTGAAGCAGGTTTTCGTATGACAGTCATTATAATACTCTTTCTAGGTCTTTTCTTTCTTTTTCTTCTTGGAATTAGATGCACCCAGTTGGAAACCTCTGAATCCACAGGAAGACTATAGCTGGTTTTTCCACATCAATGAGTAATTAATTTTGAAGAGCAATCCAAAGAAATATTTAATTGCCTACCAGTAAAGTCAGCTTGCTGCAAACAAAATTCTCCCTCCCCTTAAAAAAATAATTTTCATGACAGAAAAATTCTTTATGATGTGAAACATACCTACTTTGGAACAGTGGAAACTTTAATTAAATCATTCTTATGGGCAAGTGGGTCTGGTTTTCCTATTTTTTGCCCAATATTTTACTACTGCAACATTAGCATTAGTCACAGAGTTATGTCTTTGCTTAGCTTGCCAGAACGTAAGGGAGAAATCCAAATGTAAAGAAAGACTTTGTGGAATCTATTCCTGAAATCAGAGTGTCACTGCATGTTTTATTGTAGCCCAGGCCATTGAGAAAGCTCCAGATCCACCACAGATGACCAGGCAGTGATGTGCCCATTCACCCACCTATGCATTTTACTTACCTGTATCCTTACAGGTATGTCTTATCATACATGAGTAAGGCTTGAAGAGCCTTTGCTAGAACATTTCTGAAAAAGCCCCCACCCAAACCAGCAGACTTATTTTGGTATTACTTTTATTTACAGTGGGTAACATTTTTCTCTTGTTTCTCCTTGCTGGCCCTTCCCACTGGCTCTTTGGATATTGTCCTCAGCTGGGCAACATTAGTGGTGACCTTGCTGCTGACTTCATAGGGTGATCCCCTATGGATCTAATGATGGACCAGTTGTGATCTCACGCTGTTTTCACTTTTATTTTATGCAACTGTCTTTAGTGGAGGCATTTCTGGTTTCATTTACTAATTACTGTCAGGGTTTTACAGTCTTACTGGTGGTACAATCCACTCAAAAGTGTCCAGGCCACATAAGCTAGAGCAAACACAAACCAATTCTCTTTAGAAAACATTTTTTACAAAATGTGGTTTAAATAACAGTCATATGCATAGTTCCCTGGGAGGACCTTCCTAGTTTTTCACAACAGGCTCTGTTTCCCATTAAGAAATGTGTTCTTTTGATCAAGGTGCAAATTGACTGTTTCTCATGCTCTTCCAACAGTAAATATACACTCATATTCAAGTAATTCAAAAGTCTCATGTACCTGCAGATAGTTCATTTTTTACATTCCCTTCCTCATGGACTGTCTCACATCGTGAAATGGTTCTTTACTTCCTGAAGTCCCTCAGTCCTGGGATTACAAATTTGGTTTTAACTATCTCTACGCACTTTGGCCATCTTCCTGCCTGTCTTTCCAAAGGCATGCACAAGGCTAGTAATCCCATTCCCCAAAGCTGCCCAGCTTTGCAGAGAGAGCTGCAGAGGCCACACCTACTTAGTTTACTTTCCTTACTGACTTAGTCTGCAGCTGTGTTTTGTTTTTCTCAGAACACTTCACAGTAGTTTTTCATGGCCAGTGCAATGATGGCATACAAATAAATCAGAGACACAAACTTTTAAAAAAATTAGAGAAATAACAAAATCATCTAAAGAAGCAAAGCACCTGGCATACTCCAAGGGAATATTGTAGAGGAAGATGGAAAATCGGAACGTGGACTTGTGTTTCCTTGTAGGGTTGGGAGTGACTTACGGAGGATAAAGCCACCTGGCCATCATCAGCATCCAGAAAGGTCCAATGGTTGTGGTCACATAGTAGGAGATACCCACAACTTTGTTTAAGACCAAGGTACTATCCATACACTTCAGCAAACGCGTACTTCAGAGGCTGTGAAGGAAAGGAGCTGTCACTACAACTTTCCCACAGCGAGAGGCACAACCCGGCCCCGCCGCTCCCGTCTGCGACGAGAGGGTGCCCGGGAGCCCCAGCAGCACAGCTAGGACGCCCCTGGCCTCCCTCCCCGCCACCTCCGGCTCCCCTCAGCCCGGGGCGCCGCACCGAAACACCCCCTCGCCCTGCCCCGAGTGGTCTCGGGGCACCGGGCTATGAGGGAAGGGGACGACCACCTCTCCCCGGCAGCATCCCGCTCCCTCATAGCGGCCTGCCTTCACTCCCCTCACGGGTTAAGCGGAGCGGGTGGGGTCGGCGGAGGGAAGGGGGACGGGCGGGACTGGCCCTTCATTAGCGGGCGCTAATGAGCAGCGTGGGGCGAGCGCTGAGGCAGAGCTCACGGGGCCCCGGCCCCGGCCCGCCCTGCCCTTAGGGCTCGGCGCGCGGTACGATCGCCTGCGGCGCTCGCCAAGCCTCGTGCGCGCTGAGGGAGAAGCAACCGCCGCGCTGGCGGTTATGCGCATGCGCCTGGGGCTGAGGCGGCGGCGGGCGTCGTGAGGCGGGGTCGGTGCCTTGGGTTTCCTGCGAGTGTCGGGCCCCCCACCTCAGCCCTGGGCGTAACAAGTGTTCATTTACTTGCATAGATCAAGCACACAAACGCTCTCGGTTTGAGGTCATGATGATTCCTGTGCAGTTTTCCTGCTGCGGTAGCCACACATGATGTGAAGTTCCTCAGTGTGTTGCATGGGTGGGGGAATAGAGCGCAAATGATGACTTCGTGGTTGGTCTGGGCTGCTGATTTGCACTTTGTAATGCACTGCTACAGCCTTAGTAGTGCAAAGGGGAAAACAGCCCATGAAGAATGTTATCATCTGTTGCATTTGTGTTTGTTCGCTGGTACAGAGCAAACAGCTGGCCCTCCAGCAAAGTTCCAAGAAATGTGTTACCTGTGCCTAGAGGGTAATGGTGGCAGGATGGTAGTTTGCCACAGCTCTTGTACAGCAAGGCTTAGGGGTACATCAAACGCTTGGATCTGCTTCTGCCAGGAAAAGCTGAGGGAGCTTTGTGCATGCTAGCAGGTCAGTCATATATCTCTATATAGTCGCTTAACTTACGTGTGTAACTTCTGTCAGTTGCCATATCTAAGTCCTTACTAGCATGAAAAGGACAAGTTTGTGTTATAAGGTGTCTATACGACTGCTTACATAGTAAGTAATAACTACAGGTTTAAAACCAAGTTTTGGAAGGCATATATGGCGTTGCCTCTCATGGTATAAATCAAGCCTGTAATGTGTGTTACCAGTACTTGAAGTAGCTTGACATTTGATACCCATTTAAAAAGTTCTTGCTTTCAGAATATTTTTACCATTTCAAAAGTCTAAAAGAAAAAAACCCTGTAGCTTAAAAACAGGAAAGGGAAACATTTAAGACTTAAGCCAAAATACCTTTATTTTTACAGTAATTCAACACAGTTATTCGTGACTTTGGATTCCTTGGACTTAAATTTAGCTATAATGGACATTTAGCCTTAATGTTAGCCCTGTGAGACTTGTGCTTATTCATGTTGAACTTCTTCAGTCTAAGAAGATTCAAGGTCAAATGAAATCTGACTCTTTCAGACCAATTTATGTCTTTACAGTGCTGCTTACTGGCTAAACTAATTTGGTTTGTTTACACCAGTTTCCAAGTTCAAAAGTGAAACTTCAGAAGAAGGCAGTTAACCAGTGGAACAGATTACCAACAGGGTGGCGTGAATTTTCCATTACTTTAAGTCTAAAACAAGTAAGCATGTTTCTCTAGCAGAGACGCGGGTGGGTGTGTTGAAGAAATCCAAGTGAAATGTGGTCCGTCTCATGCAATAGATAGTTCAGAGGATAATGACTGCTCTTGGTGCCACAGAATAGACTGGAGCTCAGGAAGGCGCTTGCCTTTTAGGGTAGGCAACTCTCGATCTGCCTGCTAAAAGGACCTAGTACTGTAAGAAACAGAATAATGTGCTGAGGACTGTCCATTTGTTTCAGTATGGCAGACAGTGGTATTCATTCTCTCTAGAGCATGTTCAGTGGTGGTTGGTACAGTTTGACCTATATTGGGTTACCTTCAGTTTAAGACCCTGTTTTTGAGGACCTCTCTGCACAAGAGTTACATGTATTTTTATAGTAATATAAAGAAATAAACTTCTTTTTGTAATTGTAGGGAAAAGATTGGTCAAAGATATTTTTATACCAAGTTTCTAGCTTTCCCCCACTAAGCTCAAGCTTGTCAAATTGATTAGTGATTATTACAGTGTTTAAATCATACAGCTTTTAAGTAGACATTAAATAAGCTAGCTCTTAGTGGATGATTCATGAAGCAGGGTGGTATTGTAGTTGAAGCTGAGTCAGGAAGGCTTTGTTTGATACCTGAGCTCAGGCCTACTGAGTAAAGTCAGGCAGTTAATTCTCTTCTTATCCTGATTTCATCAGATCAATGGTTTTACAGGCCTTTTTTGGACATGAAATGTTTGCAGCAAAATGATGTCTGAGAGCTGTTAAAATTGTATAGTAGAAATCTGTGGAAGTACAGCCTGTGTACAGATCTGGTTTGCATGGTATCTCTTGTGCTAGTGTTCTACAGCAGTAGATTACAATTAAGGCAATTCTAAAGTGCTTCTTTTTTTTCCTCCTAGGGTATAAACCTCCCTCCCAGAAAAATGGCATTCTATTTTCAAACTTGAGTGAGAGAAGGAGGAAATGAAGAACCTTTGCAGATAAAGGGCTAGAATGTATCACAATGGAGTGGGATCTGCAGCAGGGAGAGCTAGAGGAAATGGCACTAGCTCAGAGCCTACAAAGACCCAATGGGGACCTTGTAGCAGTCACACAAACTTACTCAGGATTGGTCACAGTTCACTTTTCAACTTAATGTGTTTCAAGCGTGATTTCCTACATTTTGTCTTCTTCTGATACATTCAAGCACAACAGTTCTAGAATATTGACTTTGTCCATACCAGACACAAGACTTTCTCCCCTCAAATATAAATGCTTTTACATCTGACTGATTGGGAGCCACAGTTTAGATAAATGAATGTGACTAAGAAATCAGAAACATGCAAAGAAAGTGACTGTGATTGGAGGGCTAGTGTTTCATCCAGTGAGTTTAGTTCCTTTTAGAGGGATGTGCAGTCAGAGGCAACAAAAACACAGGCTAGCTCTGAAAAATGCCAAGAAAACTATACATTGAACTATGATCAGAATGCAGGCTCAGAACCTTACAAGATGTTTGTTCCGTGGAAGAAAAGCAACAAGTGATCCAGAATGCAAAGCCGTAAGTATCTCTGGCAAAGGACAGTGTATGATGTTTAGCCAAAATATCCGAGCAGTGTTGTTCTGAAATGAAAATTTCAAAGCAGAATTTATCATTTTCAATAGAATCCTTGTTAAAAGCATAAAGCACACATGCATGATGATGTTGCAGGGCAGTTTCTCAGTAGGAGCAGGACTGAGTCACTGTTTGGAGAAAGCATGCAGAACTGATGCAGTTCAGAAGTATCTGACTTTGGTGTAAGTGAGCGAGCTACATCTTATATGAGAAGCCATCGAATTACAACGGTGCAGCTCTCCTTGTTAGACCAACCCAAGAAGCAGATTAAATCTAAGTCACCATGCTTTGAGGCTGCCTCCAGTGCTTCGGTTAACATGAGCTTCTGTACGTGGGATTGGTTCTCTAACTCTCAGTCGCGTGTTTTCCTTAACTTGGAGTCTGAGCGTGACATTAACCACTTACCGTCAAAGCAAGACTTTCACTGGGACTCCTGTCTCTGGCTGTAAAGAACCTTGAAACTACGACCTCAATGCACTGAAAAGTTTCAGCACGTAGAATAATCAAACTGTTTTGAGAGGGGATCTGTAGGTTTTGAGTGACTAGTGATAGAATTGTTCAACCTGAGCAGTGACTGAAATTGTTCTCTAGGGAATTTCTGGATCATCAGAAGTTAGTTTTGTCTTCTCAGCAAAGTGCTGTACCCTCAGGTAATATTACCTGTATGAATACGTACTGCTTCTGTTAACATAACACAATGTTGGAGAGGCTCACGTTGGAGAGGCTGTTTTTAGTGTCCTGACTGGGAAAACAAGATCTTTTCCAAATGGTGGTTCATTTTTATTGTATGTGTGAGCAACATCAAGTAGCCAATTTTATTCGCTGTTTTAGAGTACTGCCCATTAAACAGAGCTACTGTATATATTACAGCTTACAAAAAAGTCTTGTCAGAAAAAGCAGATTTTTTAGCTATCTTTCTATTCCTTATTAAGGAGTATTTTACAAGATGTAAGTGGGTTAAGAGTAGTGTACTGAATAATAAGTGAGAAGTGAATTAAAATGGCTTTGCATTTTTTTAAAAATAGCCATTGTAGTCAAATTTTCGTTAATGGTTCTGATGCTGGCAGAAGTTCTTGCTGAACTGGTGCTTGTTGATTATATTAGTTTTTCTGGACCTTGGTTTAAACATGAAGTCAGAGCTCCATGGGCTTCAGAATACTTTGCTATGTAACTGGTGAATTAAGTGCTGAAATACTAAAGAAATAAGCCCATGCTTCGTCTTGGTAATGATAGTGACCAAAATTACAATGGAAACATTCATTTTGTTGTACAGTCACTTAGCCATTGAAATGAGCTCTCAGGGTGACTCTCTTTGCCTTTTCTGCAGTGATCAAATTGAACTTAGTATCCCCAGAACAAAATGGATATTTGAATGCGAAGTTTGGTCTATGCTGCAGAAGGCTGCTTCTTCCCCTGTAGCAGCAAGTCCATTTGTGTTAAAAAGTAACAACCTGTAGCTAAAGGAAGTAAATTCAAAGCTTTAATATGTAGTTTATAAATTACTGTCCTTCAGTAGGAGATCTAACAAAAGGGAAGATGAGTGTCTAAATGCAGAACAGTCACAAATGTGGCTGGATGACAAGTAGGATAGAGCAACTCTCAGTCTGGCTGGAGTCCTACCTGCTAGCACTGCGCTGTGCCAAAGCGTCCACAACTCCCGTCTCCAAGAGCCTTGGTCCCAGTCAGGCTGCACCCAGGTGCTGGCAGAAGTGTGTGACTTTTGGTAGGCTCAGCTGCCACAGCAGCTCTTTCATGTCCCCACTGCAGAGAAGGTGGTGGCAGCACTGAATCACTATGTGGGCTGGGGCTAATGCAGCTACGAGGAGCTAGAGTAAGCCTGCCCCTGTGTAGTAAGTGAGGCTCCAACGGAGGACGCAGGAAAACGCATTCAGAAATGTGGCATTTAACATGTTTGGGATTGGTAATAGATAATGCATTTGACTGCAGAAGAGCCAGTCTTTTAATTTTGCTTTTTTTGTTTGATTTGCATGTGATGAAACCTGAAAACATGTATGGAAAATATGGGCCCCTCTGGAGGGAATGTACAGAAATACTACTGATGTGTACCTCAGCACCCTGCTGCTGCTCTCCACTCCTCTTACACATTCGCGTTGCTTATTCTCTTAAACAGGTAAGGACTTGGCAGTTTAATGAGTCTGACAAAAATTCTGCAGTTAACTTAAAAATAAAAGCCAATTTCTTCAATAATTAATCACAAGAAACACTGGCATTGAGAAGACTTTTCTCAACTAAAGAGAAATATTTAACACAGATTTCCCAAATGCAGAGACACAAACACTTGGCAGTGACTGGAATCAAAAAGACAGATCTACTGGAATAAAGAATGTATTTTCATTGCAATATACTCTTATTTTAAATTTCAAACATTTGTCCATTACATTCATGTTGATTAAACACTGGAATATTTTGTCAGGTTTTCCAACATTGTTGAACTGAGTTAAAATGTAATCGACTTAAAACAAATAGAAGAAAACACTCATCTAATAAATGTCAGTTTCACGCTGACTGGAAAGAAAACACTGTGTTCCTGCCCTGTGACCCTGGTGCTTGTGCTAAAGCACAAAGTCTCCAATCATACAAATGGAACGTAAAACCTTTCACTATTCATGTCTTTCTCCGTGTACCCAAGCAAGTATGCGGTAGCGTGGGCGATATAAGAAGCTGGCTTTTTATTTATGTAGAAATTTTATAGTGCATCTCACTGAGTAGCCTGGTAAGGGCTCAGCCAAAGATAAGGGTCTAACTGATGAGCACCATGGACCAGATCCTATAGAGTCACTGACGTTAAAGATTGGTTTGGACTGAGCTGCCTGAGGGCATGTCTGTGGAGTGTGGGGCAGACATCTCTGTGCTGATGATGGCAAGAGCTGTGGCTCATGAGCTGACAGAAGTCTGCCTGCCTCGGTGCGGAGCTATGCCCTGTCTTGTCAGCCCTGCTCAGAGATGTGCAGCCCTTCTGCAGAGCACACCTGAGCTTATCACACAACGCTGGCAGCTGTCATATTCTTTAGAAGACAGTCAGGAAGATGGTGGCCATGATAACAACATTGTGATAGAGGAGTCGTGTTTGGTGTGGCTGTGGGAGATAGAGGACATCCCCTCCCTTACAGGGAATTTTGCACTCTGCCATACACTGGCACAGCTTTAAGGGCAGGGATGGGCAATGCCTGTTCTTGACTCCTGTTTCTTCTTCTTTGGAAAGTGAATCTGAGTAAGCATTTGTGCTCTGTTTAAAGTGGATCTTTGGAGACCAAGTGGTTGCAAAGAAATCCAGAAAGAGGTGTTGGTTGAAGCTGTATTTAAGCATTTCAATAGCATACTGATGAGTAGAAGATGAAAGCCCAGATTTGTAAGCAAGTGTTCAACAAAGCAAACTTTCAATGTGAGTATCTTCTGTTCATGTGTTTAACCTCCCTCTCCAAAATCCTTGGTGTTTGAGTTGTAGTGGCAGGCAGGTTAGTTTGCCTTCTTGCTGTCATTAAGGAACGTGTCAGTATTGCAGGTATCCCACTGTGTGCTTTTCTAATTTTCTTTTCAACGTAACTCATTGCTTCCAAGCAAAAGCTAATGACCTTCACGTGTGCACTTTGCCTTGCTGTGTGCTTTCTCCTGTGCTTTGCACTTTCTATTTAGACAATAAAATGACCAAAGGGAAAACAATGTTTCTTTATGTTAGAAATACAGCGGCCTCACATGTCAATATTTCTTTTCCCCCTATGCACTGTGACTTAGTTTATTTTTTTAAACGCTTTGGCTTCTTTTAAGGAGATTTGAGTTCCAGAGCAAACCAGTTTGCACAATGTGTGCAGCTTCATGTTGCATTGGACTGATCGCATTTGTTATGTCTACCAGCTGATAGAGTTTTCTGAAAATATTTAGCCTGTAATGTAACCCTCCCATGTCTTCTGTTTTTATTGCAAACATGCAATTAATCACCCTAATTGTTCCAATTACCCAGAAGCCCAAGTGATTATGATAAAAAATAAATAAATAAGTGATGGCATGGGGTTGCTGTAGAACTGAGATGAACCTTCAGTACAGCCCAGGAATCTTCCACTGGTCCTTTTATGTCTGGGGAGATGTCCTGGGTGTGGCTTAATGCACATGCTGGGTGTCACATAATCCAACCTGGGTGCTACCCGTGTTTTGCAGGTGATCATTGCATGCTGCATTCCACAATGTTGTCAGATCTGGCACTACCAGAGTGTTAACTGTCAAATAATTGCATGAGAAAGAGTTGAGGAAATAAGCACGTATTCTCTTAGAAAATTATGCTTAAGACTTAAATATTTGAGCTGTCATTTGCATCAACAAGACCAGCATCATTTAGAGGTCAGGCATATAGGAATAATTCTAATTCCTGAAAATATCCGAAACCAAAATGAAACCAAAATGCTGTTTCTGTTCTTTGTAAATTAAAACCTGTGCAGATTCCACACACCCCCCCCTTCAAATAATTCTCATCCTAGGAGCCTGAGTCTGTAATAAGTTTCACTTGTTTGGCACATCCTCAGGCCCAGTTAAAAAATCTTTGGAAATGGTTCTAAAATTAATGTCCAAACACAAACCTGCAAGCAGTGATCCCAGTAGGTATGCCAGGGAGAGCTCCATGCTTCCAAGACTTCTGAAAATCTCTGCAATGACTCTGACCAGCTCTGGGGGAAATAAAGCCAACCATAGTCTGAATTTCTTCTGTTTAGAAGGAAATGGCATTTTAATGTTCCAGAAAAGTGCAAGCTGCATGCTTTTACTTTGCTACTGAGAGGCTATTTGAGGAGTATACAATGTTCTCTAAGAAATAGAGATGTTTTGTTTATATATATGTATATATATGTATATATATATATATATGTTTGTGCATGTATGTATACGTATGAGGATGTAATTCTTCTCTCATACTAGCATTACATCACTGTTTATCTATTGTAAATCTGGGTCACTCCTGAATTACATTACTGTGAATGCAGATGGAGCTTGGACTACAGCATGGGCCTGAAATGCTGTTTTCTAATAGGATTAGTGAGTCATTTGTGTCCAGATGTGGATTTGTTTGGGGGAAGGGATGGGGGGCTGGTGGTGTCCTGACTTCTGATCCCCGCAACATCCATGGGAATTTCCGGCACTTTGTTGCCTGTCCTTGCAACTCTTCCCCAAGCACAGGGAGCTGGAGCTGAAGAGAGCCAAGGCAGCTCCTGGGAGTGAGACACTCTTCCTTTCTGTGGCTTGAGGTCAACCCAGAGAGGAGGGAGAGGTAGCCAGCACAACTGAGGTGTTTCCATGCTAGGAGAGATTAAGCTGATTAGGACTTTTGAGTCCTCAAAGAGATGTGGGAATGGACGTGACAGAGGTTTACAAAATCCTAATCACCAGGGAGCCAGCAAATGCAAAATAATCTCAGTCGCAAAAAGTAAGGAGACCCCAGGGTACACACTGTTAGGTGGCAGAATGCTATCAAGACCAAAAAGACTAAATTATTTCAATAGGAATTGGACAAAATCATGGGGAGAGGCCCACGAGGACTATTATACACCACTATCCAGGGCAGGAGAAGAGGGTATTGAACAGGAGGTTTAATTGGTGCAACCCCAGAGTTAATGCTGACAGTACTTCTCTCTGGGACAATGGTTCCTTGAAAATCTTTCTGCTGAGCAAGCATGGGCTGGCTAATAACCTCTGTAATTTCAATAGTTTTAATGAAGTTGGCAGAAGTCAAAGGGTACAATAATCTTTATATATAGGCTTTTTTTTTGCTTGAACTCTAAAGGCAGTTTCCCATCACTTGGAGTCTAAGCTGGCTGTACACAGCTAGCCCGTCATCTGACAGAAAAAAATTAATTATATCATTACAGATATGGACATGTATATTTTATCAGAAAAATTAGTATGCCACCCTGTTAAGTAAATATTTACAAAGATCTGTAGCCTAGAAAATGCTAAGAGGGACAAAACAAGTGCCAGTTAATTTTGTATACTTTGGATCAGATTTCAGCTACAGTCAGTGCCAATTATAAAACTGAATGGAGTGACACAGTATATTAAGGAACATATAATTTGTCATACAGTGTCAACATTGCTGGCATTTTATATTTCTTGAGGTAGCATTTTTGAGCCAACTCTTGTTAAGTGTCCCAAAATCTCATTTAGCACGTCAAAAAGTACTTTCATTGTTAATTCTCTGAATAGGGGAGAAATAGGCCTTGTGATAGACAGCTTTTGACAATCATAGCTGGGCTAAACCTCTTAATGGTGGGATTTAGCTTGTTACAAGTATGCAGTGTCTGAAGCCAGCCCTGCTAGAAAAAGCTGTTCACTGCAGCTGTCTGACTGCCTGAAATAGCATTTACTTGGAATAGTATGTGGGTATCTTCAGACTCTGACCTGCTGTATTCATCACTTAATCTCAAAAAACCCCACAACAAATCATAACAAAATGGGCAGAAATTCACATTTTCTAAGAGCAGACCCGAAACCATAAACTAAAATTATTCTTTATTTGGTGGCTACTAGAATTGGAGTCTTATAGTTCTAAATACATCCTAAATATTTAGTTTATGCCACTTCTCTGCTCCATGTCCCAAATAATTGAGACACTTTTAGCACGAAGTGTGAGAAGGCAGAGCAGTTTGACACCTGAAGTGGCTTTGTTACCTAAAGCTAGGGCAGCTCTGCCGTGTTGTGGGAGTAAAGCTACTGAGGGCCCTCTTTTTGTGCTAGAGATAATGCATAAAAGCTGAAATCAGCTCTGTGGCTTCAGTGATGCTCAGCACTGGGAGGGGATGGCAGGCACGGGCTGTGGGGCTGTATGCTGAGGATACAGCACGCTCCTCCAGGCACTCAGTGGGTATGTGGAATGGTGTTTACTTTGCAGGAAAAGGTGGGATTTTATATTTTTGACACAGTATTTTATTTTGAGACTTGGTGATTTGAGAGCCAAATCCAACAAAACCCACTGCCTTCAGGGAAACGGAAATAGTGGGAGTGCTGACAAATGGATTTGCCCAGAGATTGGGGCTGGACCCAAGTGTCTACACAGGTGAATTTCTCCTGTAAGCTCCAGGCCACTCCAGCTGGGTGTCTTCTGGTGCTGACCTATATTACATGGCAGCCCTGACATCCCCAGGTAGGGGGAAAAGTGCCTTAGTTGGACTCAGTGAGGCTCGTTAGCTTGCGCTCCCTTTTGTTCATCAGCTCCCTTAAAATCTTGGCCTGCCCCAGTGTTAGGTGCCATCACCTCTATTTCCTCACTCCCTGGTGATTTGGTTCCCTTGCATCTGTGAGAAAGCATCAGCTGGCACCAGCAAGCACCAGTGCTGCCTCGGCTTTACTCATGCTTGTCCCTTCCGTATACCTGCACTCCTGCCTCTTTTAAGTCACTGGTGTTGCAACATGATTTCAAGAACTCGGAACATATTCTTCCCGCATAAGCTTAGTGAAATTGGATACCTTTTTTTTTTTTTTTTTTAATTAAAAAGATAAAGTTGTTTTGGCTGCAGTAAAATCTAAGAACAATGTTTTACAATGAGGGAGAGATGTATGACATGCATGACTTTTCTTAGTACACTGTTCTTACACAACTCATTAGAGAATCTAAAAGCCCATTATATTCTGGACTAAGCCTGATTGCTATGTTTCTCCTATATAAGATTTTATAAATTCCCATAAAAGAAAGAAATACTAGACTAAATTAATGTTTTTAAGTAATAGGACTTCAACTGCAAATGAAAAATAGGACTTTGATTACTGCCTAAAGATTACATTCTAAAATGTTATTTTACATGCTATCCTAAGTCAAGGCTTATTTTAAAAACAAGCTTTTGACAGCAAAAGTAAATTCACATGACTATCTGCATAAGGCTGGATATATTTTGTGATGATGGTTTAAATTACCATCATCTTTTCAGCACCTTTCGATGCCGTGAAAGAAAGCTTTCTTCGCTGCTTTTCAATGCAACGAGTCTGGCATACTGAAATATCAGCCACACTTCCTAGGAAGATTTTTCTGCAAAGCAACTACCTGTAAGTGTAATCAATATTAGAAAGCTTTGGGCCTGAATTCTGCCACCTACATGTACTGGCTGTGCAAATTATTCCACTGAAGCCAACATGGCTCTTTTCATAAAATAATTTTGTAAGCCACAGGATGAAATTCTGTAAGTTACTATTCTGACTGTGGTTTGTGCTCTCATATCTGCTCTGAGTAGAAAAGATAGTTAAAAATTCAGACAAAAGAAAAAAAAAACCTCATAACTTGCATTAACTTTTATTTCATTTTTGAAACTTTTTAACAATCTGCTAAATGACAGTGAGCAGGAGTCTTCCTTGACATATGCTCTTTGAAATCACAACTGAATGTGGGTCTTTGGTTTAAGGAATTTTTACTGAGTTTTCATTACTTTTTTAATTACTCTGTTACTTTTCTGCTTGGCTGAAAGGAAAAAGCTGGTTCTAGTCAAAACACTGTAATTAAATGTTCTGTAATGCAAACTCTTGCATAGTGGGAAGACCTGGCAAGTAGTGAGACACTTCACAGCTTAATGTTTGCACTTGACTGTCTGCTTGTGTAACAACTGTACCCAGACACTGAATGAACTCAGGCTCAGATATTGAATTTACTGAAGCTGCTGAAGTTTCTTTGAGCTTCTGACTTCATTTGTATCTCTGTGCAGCCCAGCCTTTATGTACACCCTACTTATGTGCCCAGCTCTCCATCACTGCTTTGTTTTCATAAAAAAATGGAAACGAAACAAAAAAACCAAAAACCCTTTCAGGTGGTCAAAAGTAGAGTTAGTTGTGGGCTTTTTAGAGATTATCCCTCTGGGATATTTAAGGCAAGGCAATTGCATCGCTCACTGTTGTCAAGTACTATGAAGAAATCTGGAAGCCTGAAAATGGAGGTTTGCTCCTCATCTTTGGCCAGGAACATATCCATAAGGCACTTGTATATCATTATCATGGATTATGTGTTACAGTAGTGTGCAGTGAGAGCAAATTCAAGACCCAGTTAAGCCACAGCTGCAAAAACACCATCCTTTTGCTCTGAAAAATAATAGGCAAAATGAACAAAACCAACAGAGGACTGAAGAAAGGAAATGGAACTAGACACAAATGGGAACCAAAGCTTGTAGATACAAAAAATATTTTAAAAAATACCATATATATCCAAAGAAGCGTGCTCAGGCTGGACTCAGAGCACAACTGCAAACCTTTGCAGGGACAAAGCATTGTCTCTCTCCTGATTTATGAAGTGGATTTTTTTTTAACAACTGAGAATTTGTCCAAGTTCTCTGCCCCACCTTTGAGCCTAGCTGGTCTTTTGAGTATCTGGTTTACTCTGTGTGGGTGTTTACACCAGGCTTGTTAGAACAGCATCTGAGCATTTACTTGTTTACTTAAATGGTGCAGCTGGCATCAGGCACACGGTGTGTCTTCTAGTCTGTCCTTGGGGCAAAAACTCCATTTAATGAGGTGACTATCTTAAGCTTTCTGATTTGTCATTTATGTGTCACCATTAATATGTATTTCTGTTAGAGAAGGCAAAGCTCGGAGCATCCTCTGCATTTGGGAAAGTCCAGGTGGAGGTTGTGGTGCTCCTTGGCTTGGGCTCCATCCAGACATTGCCAACAAGGGGGTGCAGGTCGAGATGAGCCTCAGGCCCTGGTTAAAGAATGATTCATGTTTCACACAGAGGGTCCTTCCAGCAATCTGTCTCCTGAATTAGTTTCTCCTGCGCAGAGTTAGGTAAATCAGGGCAGCTGGTGGCAGACCTGGCCGGACAGTGTCACCCAGGGCCCCGCCCCCCCCAGGTGCTCAAGGGAATAATGAGGCTATGCTGACATGAGAAACTTCCCAAATGGATGTGACCATCCCAAAGTAACAGGAGGGGAATCTCTGGCAGCACTCAGTGCCCAGATCTGCTCAGAGCAGGATGCTGAGAGCCAATGCAGCTCATTGCCAGCCTGGATATCACCTTGGGTTTTGTTCTGTATGTAGTTTTGTGATGTCTTCTTTGGGAAGGAGGAGGTAAGGCTTCCTTGGTGTTGTTCACCAGTTTATTTTTTTTGATGACAAATATTTTATTTGCTACTTTTGGTAGCATCCACACAGTAACCTGTTGCCAGCCTTGGTCAGAGAATTGATGCTGCATTTCCTTATATTTTAGATTCACCCCTTTGGCTTTTCCCTCTGTGAGGTAGCTCTGTCTCTTTCCCCACCTTTCCCCCCCAAGCTTCTCACAGCATTGCAGCCATTCGGGGGGGCCTGTGTTCGTGTCCCTGCTTTTTCCTGGCTCCAAACATTAATGCTGCGTCCCAATTGCTGATCCCAGGGGGAACTGGTGCCAGCAAGGAACCTACACTACTGAGAGGTTTCTCTTTGGCTTTCAGGTACATCTCTCTTTCTTCTATCCTTTCCAGTTCTTAGCCTGTTATCAGCATTGTCATCACCCGGTGACTCTTCTGGAGCCACTCATGTCTGTGCAGCCTTAAGCCTGGTTTATCCAGTTTATTAAACCAGTTTTACAGCTGATTCATTTCACTTCAGAGGCACAAAACTGCTGAGCATGGGGCAAATTGATGTCTGCCGCGGGGAGGGGAGCATCACTACCAGCCAGGGGCTGGCTGCTCTCCCCTCCTGACACATCAAACAGACAATGAGAAATTACTCCTGTTGAAACTTTTGGTGAGGAAGAATGCAAGCTGGCCAAGACCTTAGGATTAAAATTCTTCTTTCCTTCTTATAAAGTATCATGAGGTAATTGCTGAATAATAAATGGTCAAGATTTTGGTTGTATTTCTTATATGAAAGATTGTCTTTCTAGCAGCTCAATTTCCCCAGCACCAAACTGGGAATTAGTTCAACACTAACACAGAAGAAGAGTGTCATATTCTGAAAAATCTCCTGCAGAACCTGCCTTTTCTTTTCTGGAGGGTTGTGGTGTTGGGTGCGTTTTGTGCACGTACTGAACAAACTTAAGAAAACTTGGCTTGTGACTAACGAAACTTTAAAAAACCCTAATCTTAGATCACAGCCCTCTGTTGCAGGCTGACTTCTATGGGGAAGCAGGAATCAGTCATTCAGGATGGCTCTTCAGATGCCCACTTTGTAGAAATATCTTTCTTGCTACTAATCTAGCTCTTGTACTTACAATAATGCACAATATGGCTCAGTGTCAATTCTGTTACCTTCATGTTTTGGACAATTCCCATTGAGATCCTACATTTCTGCTTGTTCTGGCTGCCTCCAATTGCTTCGATTTACTTTACCACTCACCTTTCTGCACCAGGATGGGTCAATTCAAGCTTCCCCTGCCTATAAAGAGCAGGACTAAGCTGTTGATCATCAGCGGCCTCACTTTGCAACCTGCATAGCAGTAGGTTCGGTGTAAGTTTTTTTTTTTCAACTTGTTCACAGTCTGAGGAGTGTCTGGGAACGAGTCGCAGGGTGAGCCTCCAGGACCCCCTCCTTATCCATCCAGTCTGTACTGCTGTGAATTGCTTCCTGACTTGCATCACTTCTCATAGATGCAAAAACTTGCTGCTAGGGAAAAAGACTGTGGCTGTATTAAATATTGCTGATAGCATCATTTGCTGACTGTTCTGTGAAGGGACTGATGACGTCTGTGTGTAACTGGAAACTGCCTCGTGAGCTGGTTTGGGATGCTGAGTCCCAGCATGCAGAGTCAATCATACGTTGTGTTATTCAGCTTTAATCTTGTTAAGTAAAACTTCTAGAGGTATTTATAGCTTTATTCAGTACGTAATGTTCAACAAAAGGTCACTGTGCAGCATAACGTCAGTTAAAATAATAAGGGCACTAATTAATTGACAAGATGTTTTCACTCCAGTTTAATCTGCCAGAATTTAACTCTGCCTGGAGGACATAAACTGTCTTCCCTTTCTTTTTGGTTTCCATACCTTCCATCTTTAGCACTTGTAAGGCTTTACTTAATCTAGTGATTATTGCTGAGGTAGTTTGAGAAGCCAGTGTGAAAACAAACAAAAGTATCAAATGCATCTCTCACCTTTTTCAAGTTGTGTCTTTTGTTTTCTCTGTTTGAAGGAGCATGGTCTGACAGCAGCATTTCTAGGCTGCCATATTGTATTTCTAACCATTTCAAAGACTCTCCCATGAAGAGAAACTTAGAAGAGTACCACAGCACTAAAATATCTTCAGCAATATTGTTTATCTTTCCACAACATCTCTGGAAACTTTCATGCATCATTGTTTTGGCCTTAAATTAATATTAACTTGCTAGACCTGAAACAATTGCTTTTAGGATAATTTCTGACATACAGCTATTACTAAGTTGTGCTTAAATGTTGTCTAATAATATATTCATTAAAGATCGCTATTAGCTAGACATCATAAACTCCCACATATCAGTTCCTGGTTATACTGTCTTGGCCTCTGTAATCCCTTTTCCCCCATCTCTCTTGCATTACCTTTCGTTACCTCTTGCATTACCTCCAGTGCCAATCTTGTCTCTTCTCAGGAAATGACCATTCAAAATTTGCTTTTGGTGATGTTTTGATGTATGCTTGCAGAAAAGCCAGGCTGAACAAGAGGAGTGCTAATATTTTTTTTGTTCATGATGTGTGGCAGTAATTTGGGAGGTAATTGTTCATGTTAGTCCATATTTCTCATTAGCACAAAGCTCTGCAAGAACCAAGGATTAATGTACTAGAGGGCAGGTGCAGTGAGGTATGCGAGATGCTAGAGTTTTTCTATCCATGCAAAGCTATTATTTGCAAAGGGGAGGTGGAGTCTGAAAAGAATAAACTATTTTGGCTGATGGGTTTCATTACTGTTATCTATTTTGCAGATCATGTTATTTTGAATAGTATTACTGACTTTAACTGTTATTTTTAAGTGGGTGTTTAAAGACATAACCAGGTAATCTGAAGCGATGGGTAAAGTGATCCTAGAGAGTCTGTGTACACATCTAGAGAAATAATTATTTAAACCAATTGCTGAAAACTGAAGTAAATGAAGTAGATATAGTATATTGTATGGGATAAGCAAAGGCTGTAGTGCACACCATGAGTGTCATGTGTTTTCCATTAGCAAAATATCTAAAAGTGAACTGGAAAATAACATTTAACAGATATTACCCTGAAATCAACCATAATTTTAATTAAATAAACATAAGCAGGCAGCTGAAAATCAGATCTGAAATCTTTAGTAATGAGCACCATAACCAGTTAGATACCGCATCAGTGTTGGTAATTCATTAACAATACTGGGAGAGATTATATAAAAATGACAGTTTCTATTTCAGAAAGGAAGCTGATTAAATGTTGGCAAATACGTGCTGCTGGGGGGAGGTGGCAGCATAGTGACTAGAAATGAAACTTTTTCAAAGAACCAGATTAAAAATGAATCCTTGTTTGGAGCTGTGCCTCAGGCATTCAATCCAGACCCTGTCCTGCATTAATGACAAGATCCAGTAGGGAAAAAAAAACGTTCAAAAAATTCAGATGTGTTTTTCTGGTTGTTAAGGAGTCTCCCCAAGTATGATGTCCAGGTATCTCCAGGTATCTGGTATCCTCCACTCTGGCAGAGCTGGGCTCTGACCTTTTTGGTTTCTGTTTGCTGTGACACTGTCCCTCTGGCACAGTGAACCTTAAAAGTGGTAATGAGAAAACTCATGCTCCTACAAAATGGCATTTTTTAGAGTCCAAGGTCTGTTAACTCTTCAAAGAGCTACATTTTCTGCTGATCTAGAGCTTAAACCACCAACACCTCGAGGGCAGAAAATACCCAAAAGGTGAAGCAATAATAGGAGCCTGTAGCTGGCTTCACAGTGCAGGAAAAAGGCAAAAAAAAACCCCAGAGGAAACTAGAGAGAAAATAAAAGAAGAAATAACAGTAGTAAGCCATCTGACTGTGAGCAGCATACAAAAATGTGAAAAATACCAGGGGAAATACCTGCAGTTTGTAAATTGTAAGCATCTGTTACTTTTCAGAGAAGAAAAAACCCTAGGACTTAAGTACTCTAAAAGTACATGAAAAAGTGAAACCTTATTTTGTTGACATTGAGCTGTGACACGGTGACATACACCTCCATCAGACTATAATCAGTATTTTGTGCTAAGAGCTCCATTCAGTGCTGCGAACTGTTTCACCTGTGCCATCCTGGGCTAGGGGAAATATGTCACACTGCCCCGCAGAGTCCTGGTAAACCCCATGGGCAGAGCCAGTGCAGAGCAGGACTGGCTTCCAAACAGTTTGCAGACACTTCTGGAGCAAATCCTCGGAGCTGAGAAACGCTTTTGTCTATGCTTGTTGTCCTTGTTCTCCTGGGACATGATCCCTAAAGGATCAGCTAGGAGGTCTGGGGGAGTGCTGGGCAATCTGCTAAGCTGCATTAGCTGTAAAATCCCATATATAGAGTGAAAGAGGTTTAACTTTGTGTATGTTTTCCTTAGTTTAGCCAGTGCAGAACAGGAGGCTGTCCTGGTTAACCGGTGTTTCCCCTGACACAAACCAAATGGCTTACAGCTTGAGTAACTGTCTGTTGAGTCCCATGTTTATTATAAATTCAGTAGATGAAAAAAATTATTGAAGTTTCTATGTTTTTTCAGCATTTCCCACCAGAGAACGCTAACACTTGTAAAACAATAAATGCTATAGTATAACGTAGCAAGACTAGTAAAATGCTGAACAGTAGATAAAATTATTTACAAAAGACCATTATGGTTTCTTTTGGAGAAATAATACAGCATTTAATTTTAAGATACATGTGCCAGGCATAACTTTTAGATGCTACATAAAAGGAACATAAATATAGAAGTGCACATGTGCAGTAAGGTACATTCACAATCTTAATTACTTCCCTCACTAAAAATAATTTGCCCCTGTGTTTGATCTCATCGCTGCTCCACCAATTTCTGAAAAGTAAACTACTTTGCTAAGTAGTTCAAGGGAAAAACATCAGCACCTAAACTTCTGTGTCCCACTTGGGCTGATTTTAAAACAAGGTTTCATGGGAGGACCGGCTATGCAGAGGATCAGAAAGTTGTGTTGTTTTGGAGCAGTGAATGGATCAGGGACATTTCTTTGGTTAAGCTAATTTGTTCCCTGACGGGGTTTTTTCCATTCTTGCTGTAATACTGAATTCCAGTGCAAATGTTGACTGCTGCTGTCACAGGATGGTGGTTGGAAGGGAAATGCTTGGCGCTGCCTCCTGTTACTCATTGTGCAGTCAAGTCAGAGCCAGCTTACACGATGGGAAACTGCACATTAGCATAAAGAAATTTAGTCCTGGAAGCAAAAGACTGGCTGATGCAGATCCATCACCTGCCTGTGCATTTCAGCCTCTTTTCTCCTTCTTGCTGGAGAAGTGAAGACCAGTGGCTTTAATGGGAGAGAGGTGGTAGCTGTGTTTCAAGCTTTGCTTGAACTCCACCAGCTTTTTGTGTTAATATTGCCAGTGGATGAAATTCCACCTCTGGAAAAGCAAAAAGTGGAGACCCAACACAACAGGCTCTGCCACTTACAAAGTCCACAAAGGCGGGCAGGAAGATTTACTGATTGCTCCTGGGGAGCAGTTGTTTCCACCAATATAATCCCTAAATAAAGATTGTTCAAGGTACTTTCAGCCATACTAGAAAATCATGAATTTCACAGCGTAACAAGTCTGAATTTGCCAGTTTTCCTTTGATTTTCATTGCATCATTAAGTAAACAAAGGTGTACTTTGCTTGGCCATGTTGCAGATCTATCTGGGCCTGCAGCTGCAAGGGCAGTTGCCATGGGTCGGTATGTGCTGAGCGCAGACAGTGCTGGGGACGGCCAGCACAGATTAGCGATGTGAGTTGCAAATACAGGCCTGGGCATTGCTGCAAAGTGCTGGGATATGAACAAAAAGATCTCTTGGTTGGGGAACTTTTCTGGCTAAAATACCCTGGAACTTCAATTCAGAGCTGACTTTAATTCAGGTAGCTGCTTCATCATGTGCAATCAGCCAGCTTAACTTTTTTCCCTAAAATTTCAAATTGTGAGGAGAAAAAAGTGACTCAGTAAGAGCTGCAAAACTTTTCTTTTTCTCAAAGTGAGCTCTGCCCTTTTTTATATGCTTTGATTTTATATAACTAAAAGAACCACTTTGGCAACTAGTTCAACATTTGACAGTTTTTATTTAGATGTCGACATGTGGTTTTTATATTCTTAAGTTGAGAGAGATGGCGAATTCTGTCTTTCAGATTTTTTCAGATGTTTAAGTTGTAACTATTGGAATCTGCTGGGTGTTTAAAATGGATCTGAGAAAGGAAGTAAGGTATTAGTTTTATTGGAAAAAACAGAAAAATTATTTTGAAAGTTCCTTTAAACCAATATTTTTCTGACATAATATAGAAGAACGTGTTTATATTGATCATAGTATTTGATACTGTGTAATATAAATGTCAATTGAGAAATATTGCTGCAGTGAAATATTCTGTATTTATTGTATTATAAATGTTTCATAGAAATAGCATATGATATTTAGAAAAAATAAGATTAGAGGGAATCTATTGTGTGGCTAAAGGTTTTATGTGTTGCTAATAGTATTTCAAAAAACATTTTGTATTAAATACAGTATTTGCAATAGACTGTGAGCAAAACAGGTATTTTTAAAGACAGACTTTTATCATTGTCTGGAAGAAGCCTTTAGCCAACACCAAATTCACATTCCCTCTCACAGTTAATCGTAGCCTTAATTAAACAAAGCTGAGCTGAATGGGAAGGCGGAGAGATAATTTTAGACCCTTAATCCATGGATATAAAATAATTTTGTGAGCATGATAACATGATGTAGGGAAACTGAGGCAGACTGAGACTGCAAAATTCCTTGGGGTTATGCAAAAGAAGGCAAGGCAGAGAGATGCTCAGGACCCAAATAGCACCCTGCATGACTCCCGGGTGCCCTTGCTGGCTCTGGCAGAGCCATCTGAGACCAGGACTGTTGTTTCCAGCCTGCAAACCTGCCTGGAGCCTCTGCGTTAGCAGGCAAGCAGCAGCCTTTGAACAACTTGTTTTAATTATGTGAGGAGCACGCTAGCTTTCCACAGTCGTCTTTTAATCTTTTTTATATTTTTGTTCACACTATGTCACAGATATGTACTGCATTTAATTACTCCAACTTAGCTCAGTATGCAATAGATAAAACACAAGACTGGAAAGTGACTGTTGCAGTTGCCATGCTGACCCCACAGCAGAGCTGCCACACAGCCTTTATGCCTTCTTAACCTTAGGCTTAGACGAATATGAAATTATTTTGGTTGCTGGTCGCAAAAAATCCTTGTAGATTTACATTTTCAAGACAGATTTGTTTTTTTGAGTACATCAGAAGGAACCAATCTGCCCCTGCAGCCCAGCCAATGTGCCGCTTTGCCTGGCAGTTCCTGTGGGATGCCCAGTTGTTGGGGCCTGATCCAGAGCACTCTGCAGGAGGGCACCGAGCCTCAGGCTGCATGACCATTTCCCTCAGTCACTGCTGCCTGCTCCTAAGGTTCGTGAGGGGCGTTTTCCCCTGCCTGGGCCATGTATGAGGCCCATCCTGGGTCAGTTTCTCTAGAAAATAGGAGCCTCCAGCACATTTCTCTGCTCCCTGCCCCAGAGGAGCCCTGTGCACCTGGTATCAGCCTGGGGATACATCTCTGGGTTACTGTAGATACTATTGGTATCGCTGTGATAGCAGAGCACTTCGGTTTTGTATATGTAAATAATCATGGGGTCAGCAGAGGGAGCTCAAGGACATGCAGTCTCAATTTTGGATTTCACACCAACAGAGTTTTGTGGGTGCTGAAGTGTTCCTGACATAAACTCTCTGCCTTTGGGTGTTGCAATAACTTATTTTTAAGCCCCCAAACTGTGCGGTGGCTGTGTGGGACCACCTGGGTTGTGCTGGAAGGAGGAGAGCTGAGTGGGAGAGGTGTTACTAATAGGAATTCCTTTGGGAAGGGACTTGTTTCTTAATATTGTTGATAATGAGATCAGCACAGAAATCCAAGGTGTGCTAACACGATCCTCTGGTGACACCAGTTCAGACTGAAAAATCATCTGAGAAAAATTGGCTGGTCTTGCAGTGTACGCTAAGAGAAATGGGGAGGAAAAACAACAGTATAAAGTGTAAAGCTGTGCCCATTGGATAATATATACACATACATAGGTTGGACGTAGCAGGCCATCACCAAGCACCAACATAGCAAAGGTGTGGAACAACCTTCCATAAACAGAAGTGTCAAAAATACTGCAGCTTACCAAATATCTCCCACCGAAACCCACAGTAGCTGCTCACAACTTTGCTTTGAAACTGGGTGCTGTTTTTTTTAAAGCTCCCTCCATGGCTGTCAGCCCAAGTGCAGGCAGACTTGCAGCTGTCCTGTGTATGGGCATTGCATCTGCAATTTAACCTTACCCAGGTACAGCGGCTTTTCCCTCTTCCCTCACTCAGCTGTGATGGAAAGCAGTGGCCATGGCCATTGGTGCCTGTGCTTGTGTGCTCGTTCCCCTGCGCCCAGCACGGGCAGCCACAGAGGTGTCTGTAAGCCTGAGCGAGAGGCAGGAGTAGACCTTAATAGAGGGGGATTTAAGCAAACAGTCTGTGCAAAATATTACTTTAGCTGGGATTTGCTGGGAGATCTTCACATCAGAAAAATACCAATCATGGACATTATTGGTATTCTTGTTGTCTAATTCCTTGGCCCTTTTATTACTTCTGACTGATCAGATTTCATTGCTCAGCCATAATGCCGTCTGATATTTGAGGAAAAAAATTATTAAACAATCACTGCTCTTTCTGGCACTGTTCAAAAACATCAAATTTACTTGGAAAATTTCTGGAAAAGTTAATGACAATGGCAACTTTTTGATCATTGAAATTCATGTTGAGATTCAGGCTCTTGGTGATGGGTTTTTAACTGCAAAAGGAGCCCTGTAAGCCTGACCTTGGACAAGGGATGGGCGTTTTCAGAGGCAGCAGAGCAGCAGGGTATGGGCAGGACATTTTCATACCATTATTCCAGAGCCGGAGCTCCCTCTTGTGAGAAAAGAGAAATATCAGAAAAGGCCAGGGCTATCAACTGGAAATGTGCAGGGAAGGTGGTGTTCAATAGGCAAGCGATTTCCAGTACCTTTCCCTGTAAGTCTGCACACACCTCCATCCACTGGGACAAGAAAACATGGCATTTTTGGCTATGGTCTTGCAAAATTTGAAACTGGCACTATAATTTGTACATAGCCATGATCCGTCACAGAGTTCTGATGCTTGATAAAAATATGGAAATAATTTTCCATAGAAATAATTTTCTTGGTTTTTCCCCTCCTCCTTTTAATGACTGTTGTCTCTGACAAAAAGAGCCTAACTTTATGTCAGCTAATAAAAAGCAGAAGATAAAGGAATCTGTCAGAATTGATAAATACTGTTTGCATTTTTGCGCTTGCTGTGCTCAGTGTCAGCCGTGATTAATTGGTAACTCCTCTGCCATCCTCTCGTACGGAGCACCAGAGCTGGGCTCTCTCATGTCCGTGCCAAGACCATCGCCCTTTGAAATGGGGGGTGTCCGGCTGTGCACTGAGTGATCAGGGTATAATGGGATACATGTATACAATAGCCATATGCATGAAGACCCTATAGATGGCTTCAGGTGTATTTTTTAGCCTGGGAACATTTATGGAAAAATACTTGGTATTTAGTGAGATCTGGTACACTTCTAAGAGGAAAAAATGTGTTTCAGAAGTCATTTTATGAGCCCTAGGATTAAGTTCTTTCTGGCAAGTGTGATTTAGCGGCAGCCAAAGGGGTGACAGTCACCAGCAGCGGCTGCCCGGACCCTCCCCAACTTCAGCAGTGAGTCCTGTGGCAGGGTCTGGGCATTCCATCTGTTACAAAAGCCTGGGCACTTGGGGGTCCTCCACACTGCTGGGGTGAGACTTTGCCCCGCGCCTGCTGCCAAGCACGAGTTGCCCTTTACAGAGAGAAAGTAAGTGTTTAGGGAGTCTTCTGCAATATTTGTTGGGTTTATTTTGCTGCTGATAAACAGAGCCCCCAGGTTTGCATCAGTGCAGCTGCCATGGCTGTAACACCACAGCCAACATGGCTGGGTTGGTTCCCGTCCCCCCCAGGACCTGTCACCTCTGGCACTTCCTCACCAGGAAAGGGAGGACTCTTGTGTCTTCTTGACCGTCCCCCAAAACCAGGGTGCGCCCAGGTGGTGGCATCTCCAGGGGCTGATGCACTGCTTTTCTGGGATGTAGTGTATTAAATCAACCTCTTTTCCCTCTGCACGGCAAGGGTTAATTGTGCTATGTAAGAATATTATTCCAAGGGATTATTAAAAAAAAAAAATTATCATTTTTCTTACAGCAGGGAACATGTCCAATAATTGATGTGGGAATATTAATGCAATATGTGTGTGTTATCAATTTAGAAAAGCAGAAGACATATTTCCTTAAGCTTCTAATCATTTATACATATGACCTTCATTTATACAGCAGAAGGGCTCTTCCAGAGAGCTACAATTTGCTTCAGATGTTTAGCCTGGGTATTTTGCTTTACCTTCTAACTGCCAAGTTTGGGATTATTTAGCAGTAAAATTAGAAATGTGGATTTGAGTGTGTACCAAAGTCCTGACAGGTGTTAATGGAACTCAAGTTGAATATTTTATTCTTTAAATAGTAAAATGTAAACCTGCATTTGTTTAGCTTTGCCTTCCTGCCAACTGTATCAGGTATCTTGTGTGACTAGAATCACTGTTTTCTGTACATGGTCTTCATGGCAGTTTCCAGTGCCTGTTCCCAGATCAGCCTATATTTATAATCCTAACAGATTTCAGCTCCACAGAGAATTCCTTAGGCAAATGTGTGGTTCTCAACCCAAAGAGATAGGAAAGAAAACTCATTATGCAATATAGCCCGGATTTGCAGAATGTGCCTAAAGATGCAAATAGGCACCTAAGAGGATTTTCAGAAGGAAATAAAATCTTGGAGATGAAATTAAAGCAATTCAGGCAGTTCTGAAAAATCCCACTTAATGCCCTTTTTTCATTTTCAGCTGTTCAGACACTTTTAAAAAAATCTGTCCCTCAGCCCACTGCAATTCAGCGATGTTGCTTTGGGTTATATTCAGGGCAAATTCTGATTCAGCAGGATTTCTTTTGGTCCCCAGTTTTGCTCAGAGAGGTGGTGCAGATTGCTGTGTGGGGTCACGCTCTGTTTTGGAGAGGAGCACTGGCTGCTTAGGAAAGGATGTAGGACACTGGCACACCACAGGCTCAGCCTTCCCTGTTACGGGAGACGTGCTGGCAGGGGTTTATGTTGTCTGAATGTTGATGTCCATCAGTGGAGATTGTGGCTCCTCAAAACCTTCCCGGGACAGGCTGACTTCCCCTTTGGAGGCATCTTTCCCTTCCGAGCGCCCGAGAGGAAGCCAGGGTGCTGGTTTGACAACTCGTGGATCTCTGGAGTAGGCTGAAATGAAGCCATCCCTTAGTTATTTAAGAGGAAAATCCTGAATCTGGTGTCTGAACCACATACTGAACTTGGGTGCTGGGAGGGCAAGAGCTGCTCTGGGGCTCCCTTGGTTGTCATTCATTGCCCTGAGGAGGGGTGGTGTTATGCTGTCCCTCTGAAATGAAAGAAGCCTGAAAGCATGGAAAGGTGGGTCTGATCCTCCAATAAACCAGCTTAATGTACTCCCCTCCTAGCCCAGTCCCTGGCCAGTGTTTCCACATGTCCTCCCATGTCTCTGTATCACTCTTGTGTCCAGCAGCACACTCTGGTCCACTGCTTGCCACCCAGGCACACTGCGAGGGGACAGAGATACGGCCTCTCTCAGAAGGAAGGGAGAAAACCCTTTGAAATCAAGCAGGCCAAAACTTGCAAAAGTTTTGAAAATTAACATCATGCTTTTCTTGGTGTCCTTGATTAATTGAAGAGAACTTCTATATAACACAGGGCCAGAAATACACTTCTAAAGTTGAGTCACTTGGTTTTGAATGAGAGTTGCTGGCTCCGGCCAAAAAATCTGCGTTAGCAGAGAAGAATTATTTGATTTTTTTTTTTTCCTGGTTTCACCACCACTACAAAAATTTTTTTGCCAAAGGAATGGGCAAATTTATTTTCATCTCAATAGGAATCAGGTAGAAAGCTCACTCTTGTAAGGGCTTTAGCTAGATTGGGACTTTCTATGGTTTAGACGCTTTAAAGAAAAATGTCTGTCATGGTTTGACTGGTTTTGTAGCTACAAGTGGCTGACGGCCCATGGAGCCAGGATATGCAGCCTTGCAAGGCTTTGACAATCTAGACATCTACAGCTCTTTTTCTGCAGACCGTGGGGCATGGACTCCCAAATAATTAAGGGAGTTTGCTTTGAAATTTAAGTAGAGAGGAGCTTTTAGTGTAACTCTGAAGATCTCAGAAGGGCTTATCTCAGGAGGGAATATTCCAATAGCTTTTTGCTGCCAGTGAATTAAATGATACAGGCTGGCTATTTTTTCATCTTCTGTTGTGCTGATCTTCTAATAGCAATACATTATTGGGGAACTGAACTAAACTCATTTAGGTTTTAATAAGATCATAACAAAAACCATTGAAATCTTTTACTCTTATGCAATTTAAATTCAATTTACAGTTACTGTTTATTTTCACATACTTGGTTGTTGTTTTAAGAACTAGGGTTTTTTTGCACTGCTTGCGTAACTGACATCTATTGCAGTATCAAATTGGTGCTCTTAATGTGCTCTGGAATTTGTTTTCTTGGACTTTTACCATTTAGAAAATGTAGCCAGTTGAAAGGACAATCTCAGAAGTAGGGAAGCCTTTCCACAAGCAGCAGCTGTTCCTGCTGTTTGATGTGTACATAACTAGAAAATATGATCTGAAAATGTACTCACAGACTCGGTATTCTTTCCATGGGAGCATTTCTGATACCTGCCACAGGCTATAACCATTCCTACTGCAGACCTGAGGCTTTGGTCTTGCAAATTCCTGTGCCATGTTGCCACCTCAGAATTATGGCATTAAAATAATGTTATTTTGTCATGATATGCCACATGTGTACATCTCATTTGCTCACTTGCAAAGGCAGCTCTATAGCACTGAAAGGACGATTGCTTCGATAGCTTGTGAAGTACTACAGCAAGTAAACGGGAACAGAACAAGCATTTTGGTTTTCTATACAATGAAAAGCTTGAGCTTGATTATATTAAAAATTTAGAGGTCCTGCTGAATGTTTGGCTTGTATCCCAGCTGGTGGAAAGCGCAAAGAAGTGCTTTAGCTGCTTCAGCGTCAACTTGAAATTCATTTTCTCTCTCCCAGCTTGATCAGCCACTGAAGGTCATCTTATTTCAGTCGTTCCTAAAGCGTCCTGCATACACACAGAGTACATACACAGGGGTAAATGGGGTTTTCATTCACTGGGGAAATGATTTGTAGCTATTTATAAAGTAGTGTTGTAATTTATTATTTGAATTCTGTTGCCTAGATTGAAAAAGTATCTGACAGTCAACTGGAACCAGCAGTTCCATTTTAATTCCACAGGGTAATAATTTTCTGCTATTATAAAGCCTTACTCCAGTTATTATACATATTAGTTGGTGGGGTTTTTACAGCACCACAACGAGAAACTTGCCAAGCAATAAATTCCATTGAAAGGTTTCTTTGTGTCTTTAGGAAAAGCTTACATGAGATACTTCCCTACTTACATGTAATAAAAGGAAATAATGAAGTACACAAGCACACAAGTAACCATTAACTTGTGCTATTGTGTATTTTAATGGTTTTATTATGGATAACTTTCCGAACTGTACAGACTCAAATGAGTGCCTTTGCATTTCTCTGAATCTACCCTTTTAATTTACAGAAAACCTGATTCACACAGATTCTGGAATTAAATCATCACTCCAGCTGCTATGCTTTAAGTTTCCCAGACCTTTGTGAATCATTGTGTGGTTTTGAACAGCCTGGTTGTTGTGACATAAATATTTTTGTAATTGATCAAATATGTTTAGGTTTGGTTGGTTTGTATTTTTAACTAAAAAATGTCATTTTTAGAAGGATTTCTTTAATTTTTAGGAAATGAAATTAATCATGTTTTTAAGGCATGATTTCCTTTTAATGTCTCCAGCTAATTGAAGCACAGGAATTATTTTGATTTTTGTCTCAGCCATTACAGCTTTGTTGGGCTTTGGATATGTTTTTGCTAAAAGTCCTCTTTCAAAAGCTCTGGAGTTTTTACTGCTAGACAGTTGTTAAGCTACCTGCCTCCGTGTTCTAGGAAAGCGTTCTGGCCGCTTATGTCTAAGACCAAAAAAACCCCAAAACTCTGACGCATCAGAGTAGATAAGCAACAGGACAGAAAGCCAAATGTGGCAGTGATCAGAAGCAAAGCCACGTGAGTAGTCTTAAAGCACAATTTGGAGCCTTCATGCATTTTAATTCTAGGAGAGGAACGATGAGTCAGTGCTACCAGGGGCTGCTTGGACCAGGCAGGGCAGCCACAATTAATGGTTTTGCAGCTGGGACTGGGCATCCTTGAGAGCTGCAGATCTTGAGGAACCGTTTACAAAAGAGGGGGTCATAGAAGCCCATGCACTTTGTTCTGTAGTGACTCACTGTAAAACTTCCTGAATGTCTATGTTTCATTCAAATTTCTTGAGGACAGAAAGCTAAACTGGATACAGAGGCACCTTCATGTACACTAAGAAGGTGCAACCAGCTGCTGGAGAAGCAAGTAAAATGCATCCATGTGGTCAGCCCAGATCAGCCTCAGAGCGGTGCTAAACCTGCTGCTGTGACAGCATGGCAGCCAGGGTTTTTCCCGTGTTTGCAGAGGCTGCCATGGCTGAGGAGAGGCGCAGCAGCACTGGGGTGCTTGATGCTCACGCAGGAGCAGACCCCTGGGCTGCCCGGTCCTGGCACTGGGGCACCAGGTGCCGCGTTGGACTTGAGCTGCGTCCCGCGTTTCTGGGCAGGCTGGTACAAGCCTTTCACTGTGCCTGACTGCCGGTCGTCCTCCTTCGGTGTCATTTTGTTGTTCCTTTTCTCTCTTTTCTCAGCTGCCACCCCAGCGCTTTCCTTTGCAGCAGTTTCCCCTGCTGTCCTGTCTGGTTTCCCGCCTGCTCCACCTCTGTGCAAAGTGCCCGACAGAGGCAGAGAGCCATCAGCCCCAGGCTGTTGACCGGCCTCTGGGGACAACACCCTTGCAGAGGGCAGGGTCTCGGTCCCCCAGGAGAGCTGCCGTTCAAGGGCTGCCTGCAAGCGTGGGACACCCTCGCCCTTCTGATTCCGTACCAGATGTTTGCCAAAGCTAGAAACTGCCAAGAGTTACAGCCGGCATCCCCGGGTAGGGCTGCAAAGGACGCAGAAATACACTGAGTGGCTGGGGCACTGGAGACCTCTGAGTTTATGCTGCTACTGTGTTTTCCCTGGTACTTTGACTGCTGGGTTCACACGTTGCCACCAAATTGTGCTTTAAAATATATATATTCATTGTGGTTGTATAACTTTGTGACCGTAAGGGGAACCGCAGTCCTGTAGACCCAGTAATGCCACTTCTGCAAATGCTGCCAAAGAATTGCCCCATTCAGCTTGAGGCCTGCTCTGTGGATTCGGATTATGCAGCTGCAAAATGTGGTATTTTCTTAACATGCCACTGAATTTAGCATTTTTTTTCCTGTGGAACTTGCTATTTTGCTGAAGCCAGGTGCTTGACATTTCTCTGTCAGTCTTTTGGGGGGTGTGGGGGGGCAAGAAATCTTCCAGCAGCTGCTTCTTGTTTTAGGCTGTTCTCTGGGGAGCCGCTAATTGGATTACAGGCCTGGAAACTGAAGAGATGGGGCTTGGCACTGGCATAAGGGAAGGTCCTCGACAGCTCTGTGTGGGCACACCGCTGCCGAGCAGATCCTGGTAATGGGGAGAAGAGAGGAAAAAAAGAAAGTGCTGTCCTCAGTCACTGACTGGTTTCAACTCAGTGTGCCCCGTGGTAGCCTGGGTAACTTTGAGCTGCAAATGAAGGGGTATTTGCCAGACATCAACTGATGCTCAGGCTGGGCATCCCTTCGTGAATGGTGCTTGTGAAGATTTGCCTGGTGGTGAAAAACTTCTCAGGCATCAGCCGCATTTCAGGTGTGCCCCCCGGCTCGGATGGGCACAGCACAGCCTCCTCAGGCTGCCGCGTGCCTGGCGCAGCACCTCTGGTGCTGCGGACGTGGTGGCGCGGGAACGGCTTTTTGGCGCGGGCGTGGTGTCCATCTGCAGACTTCACCTGGGACCTGCTGTAAAAACGTCCTTCAGCCTTTTCACGAGAGCTCTGCCCTGTGGCCAAGCTGAAGCCCTCTGGCATCGGGCGCAGGAGGCACAGCCAGTCACAGGTGGACACTGCCAAGGGCAGCGAGGACATTTATTGTCATTTGTTTCCATTTATAGTACAAGAGCAGAGTTGATGCTAAGTATCTTCCCAGGGACCTGGCACATCTTCATTTACCCAAGCTGCCAGCCTCTCTCCTTCATGAGGCTGCACCCACACCTGCGGCACAGCAGGTTCCGCGTGCAGCAGCATTTCCTGAGGTTGGGGGTTGTGTTTTGGGCAGAGTAAAGCCTCTCAGGTAACCACACATTGCTCCTAGGGTGCCTTATTAAGCCCAACTAGCAATGGTTTGCAAATGAGAAGAAATTTTATTTTTTTTTTTAGTTAGTTTTTCCTTACTGTTCTCCCAAGCCACCATGGGACGTTTTCAGGAGCTCAAGTCTAACATGCCTGCATTGGCACATGCTGGAAGCGCCTGTCCCCTTGCAGGATGCCTGTCTCCCCCAGGAATCGCGACTAGGCTGGGAAACGCAGCCCAGTGGGGCCAGGGCCGCAGTTGCAGGGAACCAAGCCACCGCAGGTGACCTCTGTTCCTCTGGAGGCGACCGATGACGAGTGCTTTGGATGGGGGAAAGCCCTGCCAAGGCGCCCTGCTCTCCTCTACAGCGCGTGCCTGAAGTGGAGAGCTCAGAGCGGCTGCCGGGTCTCACGAATGGAGAAATGAGGCGACCTGCCCCACACTCACCGTTTGTGCGGTGTGAACGTGCCACGGATCTCACAAGGGATGAGGCCGTGCATTTACTCGTGGAGGCTAAAAGCCAACCGCAGCTGCATTTAATTTTCCCCTATGCTGCTGGGACGGCTGCACGTGCTGATGTACCCACCGTGGCAGGGGCAGCAGGAAGGCTGGGAGACGGTGCAGGGCCGGTGGGCACGCAGCGCCGGGAAGCCAGCCCATGGTGCCACCCCACGCTGGAAGGCTTCTGGTCCTTTCACTGAAAGTCTGTGGGCCCCTTGGTTTTCTTCACATACACTTGGGCTGCTTTAATTTCACAGTTACTGAAATGTCACTGCTTTGTTTAAATCACTTTCAGGCATTTTAAGAATGTCATATTAGGATTTATCAGGCAGACCGATGATGTTAAGAAATGACAGTACACTTGTTTCCAGTTTTTAATGCTTTCTTGTAAAACTGAAAATATAAAACCAGCTGAGAAAATGAAGATCTTTATATACATGAGGTCTGTGATTAAAAAAATCCTTTTAGTTAAAAAAAAAAAAACAAGAAAAAAAAAAAAGAGAAGAATTGACCAATGAGTTACATGAAAACTGATTAAAGGGAACAACATTCTCAAACTGAAACATACTTTTCAGGAAAAAAAAAACCCTTCTTTACAAGTTTATTATATAACTTACATTTACACTTTACTGAGAGAACTTACAAAACAAGCTGCTTGAAATGCTCCTCATTCCCTTAAAGCATGAATTTCAAAGTGCCACAGCAAAGGAACAGGTTCCAATATTATCTTATACAGACTATTCATGTATAAAATGGTTTGGTAAATGTGAGGTGTTTATTTAAATGAGCACATATAGGGATACAGACTAAATAAAAGTACTTGAACAACACCTTTGTTATTACATACACAGTTATAGGTATAATAAAGGAAACAAGGTCAGCACTGCTCTTGGGTATCTGTATAGATGGGAGGAATGTGATTCAAGCAGTGATCAAAGGCGCCGTTTTGGAAGAATCCATTTTCATCAGTTCCGTTCGAGACCATGTCTTCAGATACGCACTGTACTTCGGAGATTGCATCATAGCCTGAAAGCGTGACAAGTTGTATGGACATGATTTAGTACCACAGTACATATAAGGAAGGAAGCATAGTTTGAGGCCTGGGATTATACAGTACAGCACAGTGTTAATGAAGAGACAATAGGGTTTACCATCAAAGCCTTACCCAGGAGATATACAAATTAATCTCCACGGGCATTTGTGTCATCGTAGACGAGGCTCCCATTCATTTCTGTGGAAAGCTACGCATTTGCAAGTGAAGTGCAAGTATCAGAGCACGACTCTCTTGGGACTTCACAGTCATTATCTGAATAGGATGTCAAAACAATGAGTGGGCAAGGATCCTAGTAAGCATGCACTAAAAGTGATGCAGTCCTCTTGTTTTGTGTGTTTTTCCTTTTAATGGCACTTAGGAAAAATGTTCCATGTGTCTCTCAGCTGCTCTTAAGATCCAGAAGAAATCTGGATCCTACATTTACTGGATCCCCACAAACTGCAGAAGTGAGGTCTGCGGAAGCGTGTCTGGGTCAGGTCAGGCTGACAGGCTGTGTGGAAGGAGCTGTGCACCACATCGTCCTCCCCAAGCCCACCATGCTGCTGGCTCCTCACCTGGCTGAGCTGGCTGGTGCCTGCCAGGCTACCAGAAAGCCGCTATGGCAGGGAAGAATTTCTTTGTCCTTCTTTTATAATGCAAAACTTCCACAGCTGCTACAAGCCTCCCTGAGCTGTGCAAAGCAACAGGTTTGCCTGCTACCAGGTGCTGTGGCAGCTGGAGTGCCAGGGAGCCCAAAACAAAAGATTTATTGCCTACCCAAAGGACATGAAAATTTCCTGTTATGCCCCACTATAACCTGCTTTTGCAACTGGCCAGCCAAGGCTCGCACGCACATATTCATTTTACTGCAGTCCAGCTCTTTCCTTACTTCACCCCTGCTGGGTTCACCCCTTGCCTTCCCCTTCTCCTTTCTGCATCCGTCCCTGTGCCCGCACTCCCCCTCGCACCAACCAGACCCTCCTACCTGCCCTGCTGTCTGCCTGCGGGCTGGGCAACCTCCTAAGCCTCCTCCTTCAACAGTCTGCTAGCCCAGCCCCCTCCCTCCCCAAACTACTGCATGGAACATTGACCCCTTGGGTTCCTCCTTTAACATACATATTCTGGTTTACCCTGTACCACCTGATTTGGGTTGTGTCTTTAGAAAAGTGTCTGAGCTTCAGCGCAAGGTTCTGACCCTTGCACCCAGCCCACAGAGCCCACCTACCACCATTTTAATAGACATCAGCAGCATTAAGTCAGCTGAGGCAACACGCGGAACAAGATTCTTCTAATTGAGAACGTGCCTGCGAACGCTGTGCCTGACGTAGAAAAGAAATCTCTTACAACTAACACTCGTGTGAATTGCACGTCAATGTGTGGCTGGCTGATCCTCGTGGTTAAAGCACTGGGACCTGGCTGCAGTCCCTGCTTGGCAGAGGAGCTCTCTGGAGCCATTGGGGAACGACTGTTTTTCTGTGCCTCAGTTCCCCACGTGGAAAATGGGGCTCTTTCTTCTCTTCAGCCTTTCTCTCATCTCTCCTGCCTGCCTAACTTTGCAGGCAAGCGTGTCTAGATATGGCCAAATCGAAGGCTGCACCAGGCTTAACTGAGCCTCCAGGCTGTGCAGCACCGCAGCACCAGCAGTAATGACAGATCCCGCAGTCTTACACAGCCAGTCCTCGTTTCAGAAAGAACCGTCGGCTCAGTCTTTAGAACTTAATTATAGGTATTTTACTATTAGGTATGTTTTTATTATTTGAGACCAAATTTTCTACTTGTTTACATTTCTGCATTTTCCTATGACGTATTAATTTACTGTTAGTTTACAGGTCAAATCCTGCTGTCTGCAGAAATCTGGCATGCAGCGTATGTCCAAAGTCTCTGGAAGACGAACTTGGCCTGTTTATCTGCCCTGTGCTGTGTCGGTCCAAGTGGAGTGACCGGTATTTTGGTAAGTTTTGCGAGTGTTTATGTTATGCTAATTTCTATTTGATGAGCCTGTATACAGGGTGGATACACAACCACAGATGGACAAAACCCAAGATAAGCATGCACCCCAGAAATCATTATTAGCTTCCAGATAGAGTAAACTATGCACAGTCCTGAGCAGAAAATAAAAATTTATTGACTGTTAATGTGATTCATGGAACAGCTGTTTGCCAGTCACATTTGGCATTCCTGTGAGATGAGATCTCATTTAATATTAATGGTGCTATAAAAGCCTGAAAAAAAATTAATGCATAGCCTTGATGAATCTTGCAAACCTGAATGGTTCTATTTTACACACAAAAAGATGAGATAAGATTTATATATTTCATATATATTTATGTTTCAGCCTTTTAAGTATTTGCATACCTCAATAACCACTCTAAAAACAAAAATATTACACAGAAACATTTCATAATAGTTTAGCCCCAGACAGACAAATCAACTGTTGTTGAAGTTGGTGTCCTGCCATAGTATTATTCTTTGCTCCTACAATTTCTTTTGGAAAGTTTATTTAGTCTGTTCTTTAAATATTGCAGGCTGTCAATCTGAACTTGAAATTTGATGTTAACATGAAAAAACTATGTTTTAGTAACATCAAACTTATGAATAACACAAAAGAATTCAAAGTTGAAGTTGAAACTTCATCTTAAACTTTTCCCTTGTGTTCGTTACTGATGCATACACTTTCTAGTATGGAACACCAGACAAATGCATGCACGGTCTCTCTGAACAGAGTCTCCTTTAATACAAAACAAACAGGAAAGTCAACTCTAATTTTGTGGTCTGACTCAGGCCCCATTTCAAAAAGCATTTAAACATATGTTTTCAGTATCGTCCTTAACCGAGATGCCCTCCTGAATTCAGACATGAAGAAAAATTTCTTGGAGAAATGTAAGTAAAGATTGCAGTAAATGGTAGGGTTTCATGGCTCTGACAATACTCACATTTTGTTTGATTTCAGTAATTCTGTCAATTCTGAATTGTGGTTTTAGAAGTAGAAAAAAACGCTTTATAAAAATGAATACTTAAATATTGAAGTATTATAGTAATCTAGCGATAATAACTTTTTGCAGATTTTACATTATGCAAATATGTAGCTAAGTGGGAAAATACAATTGCCATGAATGTGCAACAGCACGAACGCAAAGGAGTTCCCAAATGAAAAGAAACTAACTAATATTTTTAGCCGAATTTCTCAAAGCAGTACCTTTCCGTTTCGTAAACGTCAGTATTGCAAAACAAAGATATTTTTATTCTTAGATGGACAGGAAGTCCCTGCTGTGGCTATTTTCTTCAGAGTTGTGTTAACTATCTTCTTAACTTTGATCGGATTACAAAAGCCTGCCTGAGCATACCTGAAGAGATGTACAATGAATAGCCCACCCAATAAATGTGGGAACGGTCTCGTTTGCCAGCTCTCCTGAAGGTGCCCGTTGCCTATGACACCCAGCAGAACGAATGGAGAATTTGTCCATCAGTCAAATACAGGAGAATTAAAGAAAACAAGTTTGATTTCTTTCTGGGATTTTTATAGACGCAAACGACTTTCAGTGACTGAGTTTTTTACGCAAACATATTTTTGTAATAACATTGACTATAAAATGTGTTCTTCTCCCCTCCTGCTAAAAATATCATACGGATAATTCTTTATAGGCAGAATAAATTACCTGTTGAAGCTAAAGGTGCATTGAGTATGTGATAGCCATTCTGTCTCAGAGGATTAAAGCAAGGGGATTCCCCTGTTAGCACATCGCTGGTGACAGACTGGTCCATTGTTCTGTAGCAGTCTCCATAGTGGAAACAGTTCTGTATTGAGTGAAAGCTGCCTTGGTAACCTGAAAACAGATATCGCACACATTTTAACACTACTGCAATGGTATTAGCTCCATTTCTGTCACAGTATTTCATTACTATTGTGGGGGTTTTTAGTTCCTCAGTTTTAACTATGGAAAAATGATCATGCTATTCTATAAGGCGTAATAATATAAAAGCTACATCAGACTCGGTCCCACAAGGTGCTGTGGACTGTGATCCCCATCAAGCACAAATCTCAAGGATGTGCTTCATTTCAAGCAATAGATCAGCTGAACGCGGCCAACAGCCCACTTGTGTTCAAAGCTAAGTAGTAAGTACTCCACTGGATCAGGTCCAGGATGCTCAGCTCTTAAGGGAATGTGTCTATAATGAATTACTTTTAATTTAAATACAATAATGCAATATTTAAATGAATAGCACTGCTTTGTTTTCAGTTGAGTAAAGTCTTTTCCCATCCAGAGTGCGTTATGCACTGCTGGAGACAGCGCTATTTATTCAAAACACCTTTAAGAGTACCTTAAACCTCTCCTCTCTCAGACTGCTCTTACTTCAAATGAATCCCCTTTCACTGAACACAGGGCACCACAGTCTGCAAGTAAAATTGAACTAGAGGTGCAGGACTGACTCCAGATGGATGTCAGGTGAAGACTTTGAGTTCAGCTAGAGGCTCTTCTTGCTTCTGCAAAGTGCCGCGATAAATCTGTATGGTCTCTGGCTGCCTCGGTCATTCTGATTTTGGGGCATGTTTGACTTTTGTCCCCCGCATACCCCACATTTCTTATGTCCTGCTTTTTCTTAAAGTATCATATTACCAGTGGACCAGCAGTTTGGTTTTTTGCCAGCAGAATTTGTGAATGAGTTGTATGCAACAAATGAAGATATTTAACTGTAAAGGACAAATGAATCGCTGAGGAAGGAATTCTACAGCTTACAAGTTTGTGCCAACATCCTAAAAGAAAATGTTATTTGCTCCCATAAGGATGACCTCAAAGCATGCCATAAAATTTATACCAACCACGGCCTGATTTAATTCTCTTCCTTCCTCCCGCCTCAATAACCTCTTCCTGCTTTCAGGTGCATCGCACGCTAATTGCACATTCATATTAACTATCCCTTTTCCTATCTTCTCTGAAAGTCCCTTCTGAAATGATGCTCCTTCCCTTACATGTGACTGAGGTCAACCAAATCAGGCTTAAAGTTTAGTAGAACGTAGCACCAGGATTCTCCTCTAATTGCCAGAAAAAATATGGAGCTGTTGTCTGTCTTCCCTCGGTCTTACTCGGACTGAAACATTTCGTAAGGAACTACTGCAAAAGCTCCAGGTAGTTCAGTCAAACACAGACACAACCAGGTCTTCAGCTGATACAAGTCAGCGCAGCTCCACTCACCAGTGGAAGACCTGACTTGCTGGGCCAGTTGTGCAGCTGTTCAGTCTGTCTGTTCAGAGATGAAATACCCGTGCCCATCACCAGAGCGCCTGGGTGCTGTACGGGGTGGAATTTGTCGTGCAGCGTATAAGCTTTTTTCTTGTTAAGAAAGATCTGTCTTTTTCTACATTTTCCCTTTACTACCAAAGTTTGACCAAATAGATAGTATCAGGCAAAGCTTAGGGTCTGTCTGTTCATTCTGGTCATGGTTTCTAAGGTGGTGATAAATAAGGCTAAGTGAGGCAATTCTTTAGTAGAAATGGAATGAACTCATCAAGTGGTGAAAGATTTGCTCTGAAGTTTCACAGTTCAATATGTATTTTGGCAGAATCTGCAAGGATTAGATGATTCATTTCTTGAGAATCTACGATCCTCCACCACAAAATACCTAAATTGTTGATACCCATGATTGGTGAAGTACTAATGGATGACTACATTAGATAAAGACACTATGCACACTGTACCAAAGCTGTTCATATTTGCTGCTATGTAGAAGGTGGCCCAGAAGTCTGGAAAGCTGAGTATTAAATGATGCATGTCCTTCCTTGGAAGAAATGGACAGCCACCTCTATTTACTGCCTGGAGAGTCTGGCTCAAAAAACCAAAGAGCTCTTATGAGAGGTAGCAAAGCCATCTTTTGATGTGGTTTTAGGTACAGTGCTTTATTGATTGGCTTTTGATAATTATCCTGACTCTTCCGTTTACAAAACATGAACTCTTTGCTGTAAGCCTTCTAAAAATAAATCCTTTTGAGATGAGCAGTGAAAAGTGAGACACTTGGCGTCAGATGAGGTATAACTGGTTGCAGAGAGCACTTATATGCATTGCTAGAGAAAAAACTGAACCTTTTCCAGAATGTCTGCTATACACATCACTTGTAGGGAAGGCATGACGTGTATTTTCTCTGTCTCTGTAATTGCTGCCCTTTCGTCATGCTCCCTGGCTTGCCTTTGTTAAATCAATTAAATATCTTTATGATCTACAGGGCTAGCACAGTGGCTTAGAAAATCAGAGAACAGCCAAGCATGACAGAACTGGATTCAAACTAGTTGGATCCAGGGTTTTCTCAAGACCTATGGGTAAAGGTTTCTTCTGAAGTGTTTTAAGTTACACTGTCTAGCTGCTCAGGAACAAAAACCTGACGCAGAGAACTACCTCAGACTCTGAAGTCTGGAAAAGAACTGCCAGAAGCAATCAATTCTCCTTTGGATTGGAGTATCTATCCCTCAGCATTACTGTGTGATAATCTGAAAAGGCAGCGCAAAAAGTGTTACTGGAACTATCCAGAAAATACTAATGTTATTGCACTGTTGTATTCGCCAGGCCCAAATTTCTGCTAAGTGCGTCCCAAAGAAAATACAGAGAAATATACCATTCCTGTTCTCCTGTGCTTCCAGATGTGATAAATGCAGGTAGCAAACTACAGAAAAAAGGTGGAGTGAGGAAGGGAAAGGTTGCAGCAAGAACACTGGTCGGGTAAAACAAACCGTGACACTAAAAATGGGACTTTTAACCCTTCTGACCTGAGCAGTACAATGAAAGCAGACTTCCTTTTTCACTAGCTTCATAGAAACGATGAGACAGTGGGACCCTACAAGAAAGGGACAGAGGCTTTATGGAAGGCATTCTATGCCTGGGGAAACAGGCACAGGGATGGGTATGGGAGGAGTGGACTGCAAGGCAGGTAGCTGCTTCCTTGAGGATGAACGGTGAAGGAGAGAGAGAGAGAGAGAGACTCCGAATAGCTTTTGCAATTGCAAAAGGTGAGAAAGAGGTGGAGACTCAAGACAGCTCTTCTGCATAGACAAGAGCACAGAGAAGACTACTGAGTTAGGCAGCGCCTGCCTTACCCCCGCTGCTGGGATCTTACACCAGACAGTTCGCTGCCTGGCTGGAGACCTGTCAGCAAGCACTTGTATTGCCCTTCCGTGTGTTTACATGACTCATCTTCAGAACAACCTCTCACATGACTGCATGGAGGTTTCACGGGGAGTGACGGTGGCAGCGGTTTATTCAGGAGGACTCTGGCCTTACATCTGAAACACTGAAGAACTGCAGCTGCAGCTGGTGAACCTGATTTGCAGTTCCACTACTAGGACGTGCAGGAAGAATTCGGTGACGTTCCCTGCGCGTAAACTGGGCATGAAACACTTGGGTAGGAAGAATTGTGCCTGCAGTATTAAAAGCTGTATTTGAAAATGTAGCCAGCTGAATGTCAATCCTGGAAGGTGGAAATGAGTCTTGGAGTGACTGAAATTGCATGCCTCCAGGCTGAAGGACTGCAGGATCAGTGGAGTTGCTATGTCAGTCAGATTTTTTTTCTTAACTTTTTATATACTTTTATACTCTCACCCACTGCTTCAGAGGCACAATCGGAGCGTTTCTTTTGGTACCAGGTAGGTTGGCTCTTGCTGATGGCGTTCAGTAGCCTGGCATGGCTCAAGGGGCCAGTCAGTCTGTTCCAGAGGACCTCAGCCTCACGCATCTTTTAAACAGGAAAAACTGCCAGCTTGTTTAAATGCTAAGTGTTCCCGAAAACCAAAGTCATTAGACAAGAGGTGGAAAGGCCACGTGAGTTAAAGCAACCACCAGGACTTTTGTAACAACGGGTGCTCTTGCCAGATAAGGTTTCATTCATTTTACACAACCACAGGAAATGAAACTTGTTGCTTGCAGGCAATACAATGTTTGATTTGCATATGCAACACAGGTCAGAGCTTTACTGCACTTATACATTTTTAAAATGTGCAGTATGAAACAAAGGTGCTTTTGGTTCATGCCATTTAGTTGTGGTTCCTTTAGATTTTTTTAAATGCTTTATGCAGAAAGTATTAAGAATTCAGATATGATTAAAATCCCATAACCAATGGTTCAATTAACAACCACCTACGGTTGATTGGAGTAAACTAAACATGGAGCATTTTTTACAAGTTCTTGAAAAAGACTCCCTTCAGTGGTTAAAATATGAAGTAAGCAAGAAAGCTTGTCTGGTGCAAACATCCCTGCTCCTTCTAGGAGAGCAAGAGTGTAGTACCAATTTGGCAACAAGTGTTTCACCAATATTTTTTTTTCCACATGGATTTCACGTTTTCCTTCAGTTGTGATTTAAATCAAAAATTTTCTGAGGTTAATTTTCAAGTGAAGAATTTACGAAATGTCCTGTCAGTTTAAATAATCACTATTAAATGTTTTATGTACAGTAGATGTAGAAATATAACAGTTAATAAAGGAATAAACCGAGTTCCAAACATAACATTTAGTTAAAATTTTGCTTTGAAATAATTTGTGACAGAAAAGCTGCAGTTAGCCACTTCACACAGTGCACTGGCTGCCTCTGTTTCTCTAAGGCACGGCCTAGAAAACATCAAGAGGCTTTGAAATGAATGATGTAATGAGCAAATAATTGGAATATGCCTATTAAATGGCATCTTGTTATGGCATGTCATTTACATGTATGCGCAAATAAATCTCAGCTTTTCAAATTCCATAAAATTTCTGACAAGAAATCACGTCAGGTATAAATAACTACAGGATTCCATTGCCTGCCAAATTCTTTCAGCATGTAATAATTTCCATGTGATCTTAACTACAGCTCGGTTTAAACATATAAATAATGTCAGCTTATTCTTTCATTATCAATATTTCTGCTACCAGCTTGACAAAGCTTGCTGTCTTCTAAAAATTCCAGATCTGCGATGTTTATATGCCTCTGTACAGATGCCTAGTTCTACAGCTAGACTTACATAGTGCTCCTTTTTTCAGCAAAAATTCAAAACTCCCAAATTACTACAGATTCCATTAGAAAAATGTGCTATTAATGAACTGAGATGCAAAAAAGATGTAGAGCAACTACAGCTAAGGACAGGTTACAGATCAATTGATTTCAAAGGCTGCTAATCAAAATTGATTTTTGAATGACCATTTCCATAATGAATTTATAATAATACTTCAACATTTGGCCAAAGTGGAAAATTATTGCTTTTTCAAAACCACACGACATAACACTTAGAAAGCAACAATTCATTCAAAAGGAAATGTGGTTTTCTTAAGGAATAAAGTCAATTTATTTAAGTGGTTCAAAACTTGTTCTGTCTATGCATTTGTTTCTGCCATAGTAATGAGCTGCTAAACTTTCCTCTTGTGGTTTGTAGTTATTTAGCTCATTATAGTAACATAATCATATATCATTACATGCTATCATAAATCTGCCACTTTTCCCTTACAGAGTTAATCTTTTTAAATTGAATAATCTGTTGAGCATCAGGTTGAGTTAGTTTTTCCTTCAGCACAAATCATTTAATGTAATACGCTTTAACTTTTCAGACTGAGTCAGTCCAACCAAAAAGCAAAAATACTCCTCAGAGAATGAAGGGCAGAGGGAACTGTTGGGCTACCGAACCCCGTTACCGCTGTGAATCGCTCGCTGGGTTTGTGTTCAGCTCCTGTGTTTCAGACCTAGCCGTAGCATACATGGAGGGAAAGCAAACCTCCTACTTTGCCCACTGGTAAATTGATCACATGTGATACTTTGCCAGCCAAAAATGACCTTATACAAACGACACTACAGCTGTGAAATGAGCTTCAAAAAGCTGGTTATCTGCCTGTATAAACTTATACGCTTGGTTATACTTGCAACCAGACAGATGTCCTGCACACTTCTTTATTGTGACTATTTACCGCACTTAAGCAGCATACCATCTGGATTATATAACAGATTTCTTAAATATGCAAGCTCCTGTTACTGGAAGAATCTGTGATAATAATATCTCTTGCTAATTGCAGAGATATTATTCAAATATATCTCAAAAATTGCAGAAACATTAATTAGTTCCCACAGCAGAACTCTGGAATAGGTAAATAAGCTCCCGATTAAAAAGGCTGCATAATTCAGAACAAAAAAATGTTTTAAATTAAGCAGTGGGACAGCTGCTTAGCTGCTCCCATTCCTGTCCTCAAATCACACTGGCACTATAGTTGTACAGAGTGCCTTTGCATATCATTATATAAAATAATACAGATGCCAAACTTCCAAATAATAAATAGCAAAATATTTTTTCTTTGTCTAAGCTCAGGTCTAGCGCATCACTATCAGTGGACTGAGCAGGACATTGCCAAGGTGTGCTTCATCTGGGACTAGATGGCTCTAGGGTCACTCTCTCCAAGCTGACGGAAGGGCGGATGACCAGTCAGATGAGGTGCGTAGCTGGTAGCCACCTACTGAAAAACCTGAATAAATGCAATAAACCTGCTGTTGTGATAGCTTTCCCCGTTAGGATAACATATACCAGCGTGAACTGGTCTGAAAATTGTGCTCTGTATGTATATCAAGCCACTTTAAAAACTGGAGTTCCCATTGAAATGCTGTCAGTCCCTTAGTACGACAGTATTGTCTGAAAGTGCAAAAACTGAAATAAATTCTTTCTACCCAACTAGGAACCAGAACAGTTCAAAAAAAAAAAAAAAAAAGAAAGAAGGAAAGGAGGGCAGAGTTACCTTGAGATCCCTGCTGTACAGACTGGTTTTGAAATTGAGCGTATGGTTTATTTGGTATTCCAGAAAATTGCTGCCCATTTGGTGACTGGCTGTGTGATGACGGAGAGCCGTGTTTCTGCAATAGGGAAGGTGGAACTAATGCTTTCAGGGGGCTGACGAGTGGAGAGACTATGTTGGGAGCAAGCCTAGAAAAAGAAAATACAGAAAAACTTCACATATCACATCACAATATGGGAAAATGAAATACTTGAAAGGCCCTATTTCCACAACGGCCAAACTATAGAAACGTTTATTTTGTAGGTAGAAATTGCACTGTAAAAAAAAGATAACAACGTAGTGCTGCTTTCAGGTAGTCATTAGGAGGAACGGGAGTCAGAAAAGGATTTCTGTTCCTTTACACTGACTTCCTATACTAGCCATAATGGCAGGATCAAAATGACACCACTCCTCAGTAAGCAACTTAAACACAGCTCAGTTTTAATTTAAAATTTCGTGAGCTGAGATACACGTCCAGAAAACACAAGTGGAAAATCTAGTTAGAGTGAGTAAATGCAAGTAAATTGTTTAAGGGCCTTCGTAGCTGTAACGGGGTGAAGTTTTACACCCAAGTTGCAGCCAAGACAAAGAAGAGCATTAGTTTCAGTTATTGCTCACGTAGACTTAGAAATACAGCTTTAACTGCAACAGATGGTACCGTCCTTTCAAAGAAAAAGCCCGAGTAAGTGTTTGCTTGTGGCGGCACTGCTCAGTGTAAGACTGAGAGGTGGTTGTACCTGAGAGATGGAAAACTCCCCCCCGACGTCTGGGACTCGGGCCAGCACAGGAGCGCCGGGGCCGTCCCGCTCGGGGAACAGACCCTGACCCAGCACTCCCACAACGAGCTGGAGCGGCTGAGGAGGAACCTCACTGACCCACTTCCATGAAGTCCCGGGCATCCTCCGCCAGCGGTGAAGCAGAGAAGCTTCCCTGCTTCCTCCCTGCCACCACAGGACCGTCCCACCGAGGGGCGGTGCAGCAGCTGGCCCAGAAGGGACGAGCCCTTTGCCAGAGAACTGTCTTTTGGCCATTTGCAGCCAGAAGGACGGCACGGTGCAGAAGATGGGACAAGCCTCTTTTAGAGCTGCATTAAGCTAACTCAGAAATGAGTCAACAGGTAGAAGCTGGATCTTTCACCCACCTACGGTAGCGGTGACAAATGGCCTTTTGCTCCATAGCCCAGCGTTACACTGCCAGATGTGTGACCGTATGTTCACCATACACTCTCTGCTGCCTCTGGAGCTTTTGCTAAACATAAGCAGCGGCTTTTTGTGGAGCACTAGAACCTTCAGACGCTAGAAAAACTACCTGTCTGTTTGAGAGCCACCTTGCTGAAACTTCACAGCTACAAGTCCTGAGGCGTAGAAATAAAAATACCACTGCAGGTTATAATACATGTCACCTAGCTGGAAAAAAAATTGAGCAGAAACCATTGCAGGTATACAAAGAATCAACTAAAAACCAAATTAAATCTATTGCTGGTATCTTCCTCTACTGGTGCACGAGCTGTTCAATCACCGTAAACCATGATTTGCAATAGCAGGTCCTCACCAGTTTACGTGACTGCTTCTTGGAGCAGTTAGGATTAAACTTGGGGAGCGAGGCTATGCTTGACTTAGGGCTAAGCACTACATGGGAGCATTCAAGAGGTAAATATAGATGAACTGTGAATTAATGGTGACAACAGCTTAATCAAATTTCACATGAGAGGCAGAGGAACACTGCCAAAAGCTGTCACAGTGACACTCTATTAAAAGGGGCTTAAATAAATCAACCAGTCAAAGCCCATCCTATGCTGAAATAATTCCATCTCCCAAAGCAGGGAAATAAGGCATATAATACAAACCACAGGGACTCTGAATATCCCCCAACGAAATAAGAAGAAATAAACCAGTATTGTTAAATGGGTGAAGGCAAGGATCTTTTCCAGCCAAATATATAAGAACTGGAAAACACATTTTTCGTGAGAAAGAGAACAGCCCCCCCACAAGCGATGACCAGGAGTATGTAGAATAAAGAGGACTAAAGTCGAATTTTAAGAGCCAACATGCAAAGAAAAAAAAAAAATCTTACCTGTGTTTTAAGTGCATATTAAAAAGAGCTCAGCAACAGAGCTGGGATGGCCCTTGCCCACCCGAGGGTAAGGGCCTGGGGCTGCAGCGGTGCTAAAAAGGGGCGCGGGGAATGCAGGGGCCACCTGTGCCCTCTGCAGGTCAGAGACAGAAGGCGCTCTCTGGAGCCTGAACTGCTGAAGGGCAGATGCTCGGGGGAAAATACCCAGTTTATTTCCTAAGAAGCAGCTAAACCCTAAGGTCGGCTCCCATGTGGCTGGCGTTTTTCCTCAAAGGTCTCAGTAGAGAAATAGTTGAACACAAATGAGCTGTTGTGCAGCCCAGCTACAAGTCGTATCTTCCGCGAATGCTCTCAAACGCGTGTCTGTGGTGGACTATGGCGTGAAGACGGGGCTGACGTTACCTGCTGGGACCTGCAGAAAAGCCTTCGCTACGGTCTGTTCCGAGGCTGCAAGGGAGTGCTGGCAAAGCACAGCCACAAACTCCCAAACGGTCACCAGCCCCTTCAAACGGCACACATGGAGGCATTGTCCTCCCCATGCCACAAGTGCTATTAGAAGCCTGGAAATGCTTCTATTTGGAAGGATATTAAAAAGATTGCAGTTGTTTTCATTGGAAAGATAATAGCTAAAAGAGATCGTGATAGTGACATTTACATGGATAATGACCACACACACATTTTAAAAAGAAACAAAAGATGTACTAAAAAACCCAAGGCCTGGGTGAGCCAGAAACCACTCTGAATGAGGGAGGAAAATGCTTCTGGTGAGCGAGTACTCTGCAACTGCCTGCGCTGGGTTTCCTCTGCCTTCCCTTGACGTGTCTTGCCCTGGCTACTGCTGGGAAATGCAGCCCCCCATAGGGGCCTGCTGGGCTGCCCTGCGCCGAGGGCTTTGTGAGGACGGTCGAGTCATCGCGTTTCTAAATTCTATGCAAATATGTGGCATGTCAAACAAAACCGGTACATTTAAGGTGTCCAGCTGTGGGAATACTGAAAATCCCAGCTTCCCTACCCAGCTTAACTACTCCCAGAGGCCATTTAAATTTTAACCATGCGAGAAGAATTTAACAGTTTTTATTGTTATTTTTAAAGCAGCGCTTCTCCCCATTCACACTCTTCTGCATTCCTGTTTTTCCCGTGTGTGAGCTCAACGCTTGTGATAGCGTTTGTGCCTCGAAGCCTTTGAAAGGACTGGCTGAGAGGAGGCGAGAGCCCCGTGCGAGGCAGGAGGGGTGCGGAGGTGCGCGGGGCCCTGCTCCGGCTGGCTGAGCGGGGCGGCCGCGCAGAGCTGCCAGCTCGCTGCTCCCACGGGGCACTGCTGTCGCGGTGCTGGAGCCCAGCACGCATAGCTGTCCGCGGGCAGCCAGTATCCTGGTAACTTACTGCCGCACAGGAACTCGAGCTGAAACCCTGAAAGCTCCGTCTTAACATTTGACCATCACTGCCTCCTCTGCATGAAGAGAGTTTCATACAGTTGAACAGGTCACCGTAAAATCTATTACGTTCTGCTCAGTCTCTCCCGAACAGGGAATTTAACATGTTTCCCGTAAGTTAAGGCAGAGTTTTTAGCTAGGAAGGAGCTTTGCTCAGCAGAAAAATCTGGGTATATTAGCACAAGTGGCCAACGTGGGGATTTGTCTTCTTAAAATATTCATCACGATGCCTACAGCTCGAGCTGGTCCCTAAAATATTATTTTGTGTGTGTGTATGCATGTGTGAATCTGCTCTGGCACGCTCAAGGAGAGTTTTTTTCATCAGCTAACTGTCCAGGTCCCAGTGCCATGTTTTTAATTCTTTCCTGAATATTTGTCTACTAATTAGGTTGCTGTGATACTCAAGTTGTTAAAAGAGAGGACAAGTCATTCCTGATACAAATTAAATAGATAATGCATTAGCAACAGAAAAGAGCTTAAACGGAGATGCCTTCTGTGTGGAAGAAACACTAAAGTACTTACACCAGCAACTCAGCTGGATACATTAAAAATTCCCAGGCAGTAGCTCAGGCATGTATGTTTCAATAACTAATAGCCCGGACATTTCCTGTTAATACAGTACTACAACCACAGTTTGCTTTGGTTTGGATATTAATAATAAATATATACCATATATTTTACTTTAATTGTAACTTGTATAACTCAGTAAATGTGCAGGTCCTTTTGGGGCCTTTTAATATATATCTGCGCCTATATATAGCTATATGGGGAGATATATAAATAAATACTCTCACACATATGTAAAAAAAATCCTTATCCTTCCTTAATTGATTAAATTTGAGGGCTCCTGGCTATATGGAATATTTCTGTTCAGGAGCATAAATCCTTTTGCTATCTCCCTAACCTTGTGACAAAGCCAAGAAGAATCAACAGTCCTTACAGACTGCTTGCGCTGCTGATGTAGTCTGACTGCCGACAGTCTTACGAGGATGCTTGATGGTAAAACACTTGGTAACTCAAACAACAAATTAACCCACTGCAAGGCTTTTACTACTCCATTATCAGAAACCGTATGTGCCTTATGTGAAAAGTAGCCTGTTAACCATGCATTTACCTTATTCCTAGACATTATCTGCTGCAGACGCTAATGAAGTTACTAGCGAGCGCTCTCTGAATCCAGAATTCCAGTTGCCTACCAATGAAACTGCTACTGCTAAAACCCTTGCTATATGTAATATATGATGCAAGTAGGAAAGCTTTTTCACTTGAAGATTCATTTTCCTGACTTCAGACCTAATAACAGTAGGAGCTTCTCAATGCCTCTCATACAGAGAGGTATGCACAAAAAGAGTCTACGTATGTACCCTGCGTGTGTTGACTGGTTTTGAACTTACAGTATTTTTTGGGAACAGCAGTGTTGTAGGAATAACGTGCAACTTTCTCGAGCAGTGATAATAACAGAAAGGGAACTATACAGTTGGATGCAGTAGGAATCTGCTTATTAATGACCATATATTACATAGTGGGAAAACCAGAAAAGCTGTATTCAGTTTTGATGCATTAAGTTATCACGGGAGTTAAAAACAGCCGAAGATATACTAAAATAGTAAGACAGGGTTTTCTCACAAAGTAAAACTGCCAAAACTAGAAGCATGCCACTGAAAGAAGAGAATTTAAAATGCAGTTTTTCAGATTACAAGGGTGCAATGGAGGAGCCAGCCTCCTCTCCACTCTGTCCAAGACACGGGAGCAACAGGGCACGCAGCACAGAGAGAAGCAGGTCGGCTTAAAACAAAAGGAACATTTTCCTCACACAGCGTGCCCTGGCCTGTGGCATTCATAGCCGCAGGAAGTCACAGAATCCAACAAAATACCTAGTTTTTTAAAAAGGGACTGAATAATTTAATGGCCAAAACCAACATTTCCATGCTAAGTGAGGGGTAATCAAATCTCGTGCTTCAGGATGTAAACTGATCGCCCAAGGAGTCAGGGAGGAATTCTCCTCTCTCTTCACTCATCATACGACTTCGTATGATTGACCAGGTATTGTGGGTTTTTTCAAATTCCCTTTGAAGCACCATGTGTAGGATGGCGCTGAAGACATAACACTAGTCTTGAGGGACCTATGATTTCAGGTGGAATTGCACAGCTAATGCATTCCTCTCCTAAGGATGCATCAGTAGACCATTAAGTAAAAGGACTAATCAGAAAAATCTTCTTTATGTAATACCTTCAACCACACAACTGACAGAAAACTGTGGGAAGAACTGATCCTAACTGGATAACGCACCTTGTCTATGATACTGCACGCATTTCTGTACCATGCTAAACACTGTCTTAAAATACTCAGCTTCCCAGCCCTTCCTAAGGGAAGCTCTTGAGGTCAGCTGGGATACTACGCATGAACAGCCATCACACCAAGTGTTAGATACCGACAATGAGCCAATTCCTCACCTCCGCTGCAAAGCGTTTGTCACTCACATCAATGGGAACACTCAGAAATCTGGATCTTAACAGAAAGGTTTTTTAAAAAAGAAAATTAGAAGTCAAAACATACAAGACGATATTAATCTGTCTTCTCTCTCATTTTATAAAGTGCGTATCTTTATAGGTATAGGAATCTCAAACAGAAATCCCCATAAGACTTTTACATAAATTTTGTTGTGCTCATGTTTTATGGTATGGTGACTGTAAGTAAGGCCTATGTGGGGGAATTATCTAGGTATGCCATGGGCTAGTAGTGATCTGTAGAAAAGACATCTCATAGGCGACAAGTACCATTACCTTGTTTTAGAACTATTTATCCTGCCTCCACTTTCAGCCTCCCGAAGTAGGCAGTGGTATATAAGAATCTGTGTATTTTCACAATGCACAGCAAATGTCTTGTTCCAATATTATTGCAACATAAAGAACAAAAAAATAAATACATATTGACATTGATTTTTCTGAGCTTTCTGTCAAGCTGTCAAGATGTATGTTTTCTATATTCATCCACAGTACTTAGTCTGAGTAAAAAATAAGTTTTACACTTTGCTTTAGCCAGTTTTTGTTCAATAGCAGTTCCTGGACAAGTTAACATAGAGTAAGAAATTGTAAAGCCAGATTTTGAGCTGTTTTAAGATGAGCTTTTTCATGATCTAGTTGCTCAGCTCTTGATTGCCAAAAAACTACATACAGTATACTTAATTAGTAAATATTCAATGGAATTGAAAACTGAAAAATAATGAAAATAAATTCAAGCTAAGATTCTTGAATAATAAGTGGGAATGAAGTGTAACCGTAAAATAGAAATATCTAAGATAGGGATGTTTCCAATATGAAAACTGTCTGGTTTTTTTTTTTTTTTCTTCTTATGATGTGAAGGCTTGATTGGCAGATTCCTCAGCTAGACAAAGAACCTCAACCCATATCCCATTGAGTTCAGTGGAAACAGGACCAAATCCAGACTGAAGAACATCTGTCCTTTATCTCAAATAATTTTTTGTATATTTGGGGTTATAAGACCATTCTGTAATACAGTTATCATGCATGGCATATCACCATATCAAACAACCTTGGCTTTGAGAATTATGTTTAACTCATAGTAATATGAAGAAAAGTATATAATAAAGCACCAGAGTGAGCAGCACAAAGCAAAGAAGATCCATGTTTTATCTTAAGTAACTTGTACAGTATTGCAGCTAGTTACAAAACCTGAGATTTTCCATGAAACCAGGTTCTACCATAAAATCCAGCATGCCAACCATTTCATTCATAAAATCTCTCCCCCAAGCATTATAGTTACTTATATTGTGAGAAAGTCCAATTCAGTTCCAGGACCAGGAGATTTTTTTTTTTTTTTTAATGGAAAAAAAAAGTTAACACTGATTTTCATCTCTTCCTATAATATTAAAAATGATGTGTAAAGCTCTGCTAATCTGGTCTCTGGATAGCACCCAATCTCTTGCCACGTGTTTCTGTTCTGGGTCTTGCCCTACGGGAATTTCTGTCAGCACATGCTCAGGAAACAGTTATACCGTTCACTTTTTTTTTTACTTTTTCTTTTTTTTTTTTAAGACGGACTCTATCTGAAGTTTGGTGAACCTTTGCACTAATCACTGCCAGGTGCCTCTGGCTACGTTTCTGGAATGCAAGGAATCTTTTCCTTCTCTCCCTCTTTCTTTCTTTCTCCTCTTCCCCTCCTCTCCCTGATATATAATAAATCCTTCATTGCAGATCACCTTGCTGGGCATCATTGCATTTTATTACCCTTTTCCATAAACAATGAGCAAACAAGTTACTGGGCTGTGACACACTGCCCTTCTTACAAGGCCTCAGTCTCTGCTCCATGACTGCAAGATCCGACGCTGTGTTTGTTTTTCTCTTTTCTTGCGGTGCTTGCGGCCAGCTTGAGTGGCTGTCTGCTGTGAAGAGGCTCGGGCTCTATTCCTGGCTCTGCTACTAACGCAGCGTGTGACATACCTCCCTGTGTAACCTCTATAAAGCAGGACTGAGGCAACGTCAGCGTTTTCCTTGCTTCTAGATAAATACAAGATGCTATTTTTCATTTAGAGTCCTGCCTTGGCTTACTTTAATCCAGTTCTGCATCTTCACTCACCCACACTCTGAGCAGTGTCAACAAGCGCCAGTAGAATGAGGGCAGGAGCTAGATAGCTATGAAGAGTAAGAGGGGCTTCATAAACATTATGGAGAATGATATCCATGGGACCTTTAATGTGACTGAAGAGTCATTTAATTGCTTTAGAATATTTTTAATAATACCAATCAACAGTGATGTGAAAACAGCTTCAGGTTCAAAATTACACAGGAGCCAAAGGAGTCCTTTCCTGGTACACTTAAAGGCTTTCTGTGTGGGCCTTCTCTTCAGGTACAGAGTGACTTACTGAAATACTCACAATCTTTTCTAACAAATAAACATGAAAGTCTCAGTTGGGTGTAAAACATAACTCGGTATTTTGTAATGCATTTCATTACCTACACAAACTCACAAATACACACGAACACGTTTTTTCTATGTTAAATGAGTATCTTTACAATTGTTCTGACCTGATATATGCCATTTCTGCAAAGCTTTTACTCGATAGCAGTCATTACGGGAACTGTGCAAATCTAAAAGACATCTTTATTTATAAAGGTTTGTTCAATAATCTCCTTTGAAATGAAGCTGATGAATCACTACAATGGAAGCTGCTACATGTAAGGAAAATTTGAAAACTTATTCTTGCTAACAATCTAGCAGGAAAATATATTTCAAAAGTAAAAAAAAAAAATCCTTATTAATGCAGTCAAAGAAATATCAAGACATATTTAAATAAAGAGAACTGCCTTAGGTTCAAGTGATTGCCAGGAAGTCAATGACAAAGACATGCAATCAAACACAGATCTTGTCTACTCAGTATTATCCCGCATGGACGGCATGCTTGACTGATCTGTCTTATTTTAGTCATTTAAGGTCATCATTCTCTGGCAAGTATGCAGCAAGATGCTTCCAGGTGCAGGTAGATTCTGTACAGGTAGCTGATGCCCCCTTTCTTCAAATTTACAGTCTAAAAGACACTATACCAAATAGTGGGAGATGTTAAGATAACGTAAACATTTGTTATACTAAGATAAATTGTGTTTGGCGTATATGGCTTACATGTAACTGCAGAAGTTTCACTTAAAAAGCAAAACAAAATTTTTTAAAAAAGGAAAATATCAGCTTTACAGATGTTAAGCCTAAGTTTTAACTATAGATAAAACCAGTAATGGCTAAAATCATTAATATAACGCGGAAGAGCTCCAGTTGAATCCATCTTAAATGGTTCCTGAGTTACTCTGACCAACTCCTTTAACCTCTCACCTTCTCCTGTAACTCTTATTTCTTACTCTGAGGTAGTTTTGCTTACAGTGTCTCTTCTGGGCAGGCAACGTAGCACTTACTTTGAGATGCACTGATGAAGGCTCTCTAATGAACATCAATCCAGCCCGTTTAGAAACACAAATGAAATACATGCCCACCTATTTCTGCTGATGGCTGAACAATATTTTACCATGATCAAGCACAAAGTTATTCTTAACCATGTATTGTTGAACTAAGCCTATGCTAACGCTAGTTTTGCTTTAAGGGGGGGAAGAACTGTGTAAGCCTATCTGGACGTGATTATAAATGAATTCTGATCACATTTTCTACAATGAGATAAATGACTTGGGATTTGAAACCAGGTGCTTTTAATTACCGCTTTTCTTTGTTACATGAACCTCAGCTCCGCACCTGTACATTGTTCTTTCTTTGGACAGATGTACCGATGCCCCTTTTGCGTGCTCAGATCCATAACACTGAGATAAATGATGATGGGTTCTTGGGTTCCTCCATTGAAAATGTTTTCAGCTGTCAGAGATATCTGTTTCTTGTTATTGGTTTTAGTGCTTTTGAAAGAAAGACTAAAACACTGACTTGTGTATTCTGTTATAAATGAAGAGTATTCTCCAGTGGAATTCACAGAGAATGATGTATCTCCTTGGTCCTAGGAACTGTTATAAAAACTGTGTAGGTATTCCGCTCTCCAGAGTACTTCTAGAGAGTAAAAGTTTGCTTCCTACAAAGATTCTAGCAACATGCCAGTTCCTTGCCAATTTATTTATGTGAGCTCACAAACTTAAAGATGAATAGAATATAGACCTAAGTAGTTAGACACCTAATTGTCACTGAAAGTAACGAGAATTAGGTACACAAATGTATTTTCCTATCTGGCCATGGATTCTGGCAGTTAAGGCGACAGCACAACCTATTGAAAAGAATCTCCCCCATTTCTTTTACTGGTTTGGGGGCAATTTCTTAAAGCTTACCCCAGAAACAGTCATGCTCCAGAAAACTAGCTGCTTGCAAACAACAGCGAAACAATTTGAGTCTGGTCCCATCTGATGGGCAAGCACCCATCAAACCCTTTGTATGCCATCATCATCTACCAGTAAAGCTGAAGCCAAAACCAGTCCCCCAGAGCAGAGGTGTGGGGTTGTTGGGGGGTGCTTTCTCACTGCGAGCAGGTAGGGGGGCTGGGCCAGATTCTTCTTTGAGAGGGAGGCACCTGACAGGGTCCTGGCAATGTATGTAACAGGGCTGAAACGTGGGTAGGAGCTGGCTTACAGTCTCTTATTGCCAAAGTATAACATGGTAGTAGTACAAATAAAAATCTAACACACAAGATTTTGTCCTGCGTATTTGTTTTCAACCTTAAAAATATCAGGAATTTCAAAGATGGTGTTGCCTGGTTGAGCAAGAAGGAAGGGTCTGTGTATGTTGCGTTACTTTACATAAAGAGAAATGAAGGACTACATTTTTAACAGAGATCTCTTTACATTTAAGTATTTCTGTGGTATTTGAATTAACAGGTGCTAAGAAGCAAGCAAATAAAAATTCTGATGTTTAAGCAGCCTGATTAAAATGTCTCTTTTCGCTTGACTGTTTTTAAGTCCTGTTTCTTGTGATTTTGTATGGGTAAGTGGCTCTGCAGGGGGGTCTGGAACATGGTTTGAACTGGTGGCAGTTAGCTGGTGAGAAGCCTGGGCAAAAGAGAGTTGTGTAAGCTCCTTCCTCTAACCTTAATTGCTTAATCCTTTATATTAAAGGCTCACAAGACTGGATACAGAGTTCTCATTAATCATCACCTATGGACATCACAGATGTCTTAATCCCACTAGTTCTTCATTTACTGTTGTGTTTACAGGGCAGCAATGACCTAAATTACCACAGGAATATAAAAAAATAGTTTCACTTTCCTTTCCCTTGGAGACACGTCACCTTCCCAGTAAAGTTATTATTTGTCAGTACCCCCAGCTTCTTTTGAGAACATAAGTGCTGTTTGTTATGGGCGACACAAGTGACAGAGGGCCTCACAGTCTCGTATAGAGGGACCGTGTTCAGATCCTACAAAGTGACCTTGTTAGGTCATTACGCTAAATTGGTGCCAATCCCTAACTTGGTGCCACCACTCAAACTCACTTAACTTTAGTCACATCGGTTTCATTTCAGCTGATAATTTATCACACTAAATATTTTAAACTGGAATTTACAGAGATAGTTTATAAATGCAACTAAGTAGATTTTTAGATGACTTAGATAATAACAGCTAAAAAAATAGCAGAAAGAAAGCCAAGTGCAACATCCATCTAAGATTTAATACTAAAAGCTGTTTTTCTATCTTCATTCTGCTACAAATCAAAATAGACTATTTTTGCAATGGGCAAAATGAAACCGAGTTAGACATTATACATGGCATACGCTACAAGAAATGCTAAAATAAACCTTTGCTACCTGAAATAAAAAAATAAATACATATTTAAACGTGGATCATGACAAGCCCACTTTCTGGATGCCAAAATATTGCTCAGTCGCACACTTTTAGTTTAATTAATATCAATATAAGTAAAATTTTTTGGTCTAGCATACACTTCATACCAGAATTTGAAAAAATTCTCTCCATATTGTATAAAGCCAGTATAAATACATTTGGTAATGAAGTCAGATTTTGTTAGAACATTTTCAAGTGAATTAGATAATTTTGTCAAACTATTTAAATGTCTTAGCAAACCATTTGGGAAAATTGACTGCTGCACTTCGTGTTGACTTTGGCAAAGGATGGTATAACATAGAGCTTTAAAAAAAAGAAAAAGAAAAAGCCTTTAAATCAAATTCTGAATCTTATGTCAAACTTGAGTAGCCTATTTGTACTCTGCCTCATGTAGTTTTTGGCATCTTGCACATTTGATGACTCAGTAATTAGATTTCTTGATAGTAATCATTTGGTTCATTCCACAGACTTAAACTATGCAATCCAGTCTTGTCATCGTACTGATTCACAGTATAGAAATTCTTCGCATTTACTTAAACATGAATGCTGAGACAGCTGACAAATGAGGCAAAACATTATGCGTGTGCCAGAAACCTGGAGCAGTTAATATGAAGAAAGGTAGTGTTAGGTGTTTCTTTCCTATTGTAAACCATATATATTTTATATGAGTAATGGTATACTGCTATGAACTGGCAAAGGTGTAACAGTTCTATAATCCAGTGGCTCCAAGCATTAGATTATTAAGTGATCTTGCCCAGTTAAATGGATGAATGCTTTAAACAAAACTGTGCTAAATGAAATTCAAGGACTACCAGTTCACACTAGTTTCTGTGCTTGCAATTAAAATGTCATGTATGGGCTTTATTTCAGCAGTCATTAATAATGTAAGCATAAACAATTAAATACAGCAAAAAGATCTTGGACTGGGTATGACAATGCTGAAGGAAGATTATTTTGAGTTTAGAAAATGGTATTTGAGATGCTGAAAAATTCCAGTAATTATGTCATGAAACTAGATACCCTGTTTTAAAATAACTATTCAAAAATACATTCCACTCTTCATTTCCTGATGTTTGGTTCACGGTTAGAAATCTGTTATCATCTCACCCTTACATTATGTCATAGGATATTAACTACGGTGTTTCTGCAAAGACTTTACATCACTTAGGTATATAAGCACTGAGATAATAAATCAGCACTGCTGTCTCCTCTGAGAAAGAATACCTGTTCCACTAGAACTGAAAACAGCAGAGACAATTCCGATGTAAACTTTGGCCTAAGCAAATGATCAAAATGTCTGTAGAAGGAGCTCAGTCAGAAAGTCAGATCACTCAGCACGGTGTTTCTGCCGAAAGAAAAGTGCTGTACTCCAGAATGGAGACAACGAGGGGCAGCAAGGAGAATTCATCTGGGAGCTTCAGACCCCTTAAACTGGAAAACTGTCTGTTGCCCTCATTCTGGTCAAGTCTTTGCTTTCATTTCTTATTAACAGTACCAGAACGTGAAGTGCCTTAGAAAGAATTCCACCTTACTGACAGCCTGTTAAATCCTTCCCATAGTATATCCTTACTTTATTTCATTCTTGGTTGGGATTTTTTGCCTTAACTCCCCTAGGAACCAACTCAAAGAGGAAACAGCTGAGCAGCATACTGGGGAGCAGTGAGAGGAAGGGATCCTACTCCCCCAGGCTCAAGTAGTCCCATTCTGCAGGGCAAGAATGCTCGTGGATTACTTCCACCTTGGACTGTCTGTCTCCGTTCCTCCTATTTGTGCTCACTGCCTTCTCTGCTACAGAAAACTTCATATTTATCTGGTATAACTTCCATCTAAATCAGCATGCCCAATGCCTTCTGTTGGCCATGACTCTCCCACGGGCATGAGTCTGCCAACAGGAAATACAAGGCCGGGAATGCGGGTGGCAGGGCAGGGAAGGAGAAGGGTTGGGCACAGGCATCTTATGTGACAGGGACAGGATAAGTCTATTCCTACGATGGGCAGACATGCATCATACATTGGGAGGGTGCATGGGCACCTGCTGCTGGCATAGGTCAGAAGAGATGGCTGAAGGAGGAGCAGGGTATAGAAGCTAAGCTTGCTCCAGCATTCATTCCCCAGTTAAGAAAAAAAATGGGGTAATTTGTTCCTAATTGAATTTCCTTAATCAGATTGTTCTTCAACTATTCCAGGTGTAATTTTCCTTACCGTGCCCCTTCCATGCCACATACACTCTACCTTCTGCCCTTTGGTTAAAGCATACAATTAAAAACTTTCTGGGCTTTCCTTTCCCCATGTAAAAGAAGGGCTGCGTCAGTCAACCTCTACATTCAATTGCTGTATTTGCTAAAGAAACCCAACATCTTCTGAAGAAAAAAAATCTCTTAATCTTTCTGTATTCCAAGTTCCCATCAGTAAAGCAAAATCAGAGTCCCCTCCCTGTCCAGAGTGCTGGGAAGAAAAACAGTTAAGTTTGATGTTTAATTTGCATGAGGCTAGGCACAAAAAAAAATCTAAGCAAAAAGATCAGAGCAGAATTTTGTGGCTTACAGAGATTCTTTACTGTTGAGAAGATGTTATAAGATCCTTGAGCAAATGGTGCTTTAGAAGTATCAGATACTGTAGCAATGCAATGCAATCCATACTGTAGCAATGCAATCTATACAATCAATGTGATAATATACCCTTCCTTGATTAGGACCTTACTGGTTAATGCCTGCTGCTGAGAGATGTATTACAGAAAATCTTACCAGAGAGCAAGGAAGTGAGAAAGCCTGCCGCTCTGACACAAAATAAGTCTTACTAAGGCAAACACTGCCTTATTCCTGAGTGAGTCATAGTTTGGGTTTTTACCCTTTTAGAGATTTGTCATTTTAGCTGAGAAAAGTTCTCTGCACTCACCCAAACCTACAAGAAGTCATCAAGGAAGAATTAAAAAAAAAATTAAAATCTAAATGCAATTGCATTCTATGAAGAAAAAAAAATCTCAGTGTGTTTTGTTGAAGACAAGGACAAGACCCTGAGCAACCTGATAGTAATGTCAAAGTTTGCTCTGCTTTGCACAGGGGATGGATGGCATGACCTTCTGAGGTCCCTTCAAAAGTAAATTATTCCATGATTCTAAAACAAACAAAATTGCTTAGTTTGAGCCAGTGCTTTTCATTCAAACAGCATCCATGCGAAGTAAAATAAACAATTAATCATTCATTATCATGCCAGACAGAGGCCAAGCATGTTTCATACACGTACCCTTCCCTGGCACTCTCCAGTGGTGACTGATGGTGATGTGGACTGGAAAGGGTAGAGTCGAGTGGATGGTGTCTTGAAGGGATGTCATGAGGAGGTGGCAATATACCTGGTGAGGGACCGTTATGGTTAGCGCTGGAACCACTGTACATGCCTGTGAACACACATCATTTTGCAAAATAAAATAAGCAAGGAAAGAAGCATCCAAGTAAGTCTTTGAGAGTCCCCAACTCCTTCCCTATCCCCCACCCGACCTGGAGATACAAACACACAGCAGCCCGTTTCTGCTGGGGGAGTCATACTGCCAGGGGGAGTCACCTATTCAGAGACCCAGTGCGTTCGTGAATACTGCTGTGCTCAGAACAGCACTCAAAGCTGTATCAAGGTATTTTGATACGTGTGTGTCTCCCCTCCAACCCTCTCAGGCGGTCCACTTCTTCCTTGCTGTGACTGCAGACCTGTAAGCACTCCTCCTAGCAGCTGGCAGGACTTGGCAGGACTCTCACCCTGCCTTCACCGTACTTCGGAGTGAGAACTCAGAGTGCTTGTTGTTTGCAGAATGATGGAGCTCATATTGACAGCAGAGCCTTACCAACATCACATTAGACACTGAATTCAGAGCACTGTGTTTGTGTAAGGGGGACCAGGATTTGGGTTTTTTTCATTGTTCATTTAAAACTTGAAAATTTGGCTTTCAGTTAGCATGCTGCTGGAAATCCTGGACCATTTAAAAATATCACGTATTGATACAAATGAAACCCCAATAAATTAAGTGTGAAGAGGAGTGAGGAGAAATTTTTAATGAGACCATGAAAACAAAAGGTTTACTAGTACACAGAGGTACTGAAGGAGTGTTGATGTTCTTTTTTTTTTAGGACTCTGGCTACTCTCCCCTACCATGGCAGTCAGGCACTAATAGTCAAGTGTCTATCATGCCCTCAAGCACATAGTTTGTTGAGGAAGCTTTGCCTAGGACTCTTGGATTAAGATGCTGGGATTAAGTTTTTTTCTTATAGTCTCCCTTCTAAAGAGTAAGCCATGCACTAAGATAGTCTAGGCTATCTGGGGGTCACAGCCTTGACACTGACTTTTGGCGTGAAGGCTGCACTGAGAGCAGGCATCTGCAATGAGGGGAGATCACAGAAGTGCTTGCTGCCTGGCATTACAAACACTGTTTGCAAATGCCACCCTATGGCAGGGGGAAAAAAGGACTGGCTCCTACTAAGTGCAATTCTTGGAAAAGTCTAGCCCTTCTTTTCTCAGTTTCTCTGCCCTTCTCCTCCTCTTTTTAAAGTTTGCCTACAACACATCAACCAGAGTTTTGGCCCGCCAGGGCATGCCTCCCAGGGGATCTGCACACTTAGGAGGACTAGAGCAGCCACTCACATTGTATTCTGAAGGCTGTGGGGAGCAAATGAAGTTTGCCAGCTCCCACAGTGTCCAGCTATACAGCACAGAAGAGCTCACACCCTCTCTGAGGCCTGTTTTCTTTGCCTTCTCTCCTCCCATAGGATTCACCTTTCCTCTCCCACTTGCTGTGTGCAGAGCTACACATTCAGGAAGACAGAGCTGCATATCAGCTATGCTTGGACGTGTCCCATTGTCACTGACAGGGTTCTGGATGGCGCCGCTCCCAAACCCTCGCAGTGACATGGAACAGGCAGAAAGCATAATGAAAATCTGGAGTCGTGGGGGATGTGTGACAGCCCTCTGGGTGGATAAGACATGGTTGAATGTCAGCATCTGTTTGTGTGACTGAAGAGCAGAACCACTAAGGCAAGATTCCAGCCACCTTTGTCAGGGACTTTAGATGAGTCAAAAACTTCTCATGAACAATGAGTCCTCAGCTGTTGACAGATCTAAAGCAACAAAAATGAGCCACATCATCTCTGCCTCCCACTAGACAGAACATTTGTCAACCAGCCAGTGAAACCAACTTGCTTTCTGCACTGAAAGCCAGACAGAAGGGGCTTTAAGAAGTCAGATGTTCCCAGGTGATGCTAGGATTTATTTGTCAAAGCCTCTTCTGATAACAGTAAGTGAATAGCTAGGGTGCTGCATTGTGAAAATGTTGTTTTTCTACTGGTGGCTTCAATCTATTTTATAATACAATAGTTTCCACTTCCCCCAAATCCTTACTGTTCATACATTCATTATCAGGCTTGGAAGATGAGCCAAATACCAATTTGACCTTGACTGTACAGCGTCATTTCACACTTCAGCTGCATTTCCTACAACACACAGTTCAGGTATATTGGCAGCACAGCCTGGAGGAAACTGCTGAAGCTAAAAAGAGATGTTTATGCTCTCTAAGGCTAGCAGACTATTACTGGCCTGTGTCAATAACTCACCCAAAAAGCTCAAAAACCCTCAAAAGGTAGTTTTAGCAGTCTGGTGGCCAGTAAACACACTCAAATGTTTTATCTTACAATCCCACCCCTGAACAGTTCATGAATGTTTAGGAGGTCTCTCCTGGCACCTTGCATACTGTCTCAGCTGCTGAGGATAGTTCAACTCTTTGCTTGAGGTGGATGAGAAAGAGTAGCAGAGTGCCTACAATAAGCTTGCCCCTCTAGAGAAGCAAGAAAATGTTAAAAAATCCACCCCACACATCCATATGTCCTGGAGCCAAGTCCTGCATGATCCCATGCACTCAAACCCACCCCATTAGTAAACCAAATGAAACCAGAGTCCCTGTCACCTTGAGTTTCTGCCATGCCCAGCCACTATGCAGGGGAGTTTACCCAGCTGTGGAACTACTAGCGTGGACACCCATTGCCCACTCTTGGGCTTGAACAGATGTATTGCTGTGGACGTCCTCTTCCATCAACCCTGAGTTTATCCATCTTTTGACTTACTGATCACACCTTCTCTGGAAAAGGCCACTGCTTGAAGCACGTGTGCTGAGGCTTGTAAGGTTTGTTCATCAGTGAGTTTTCCTTTTCTAACATCTTTATTTACCACAATGCCCTCACTCACGCTCGGTTTGACACGTGGCATCTCTTGTCCCCTCAACCCCCCTTCCACATCGCAGCTTGTGCTGCCTCACCCCAGAAGGCGCTGGCTCCCCTCGCACTGACACCCCCTCTCCACAGCATTGCTAGATCGGCAGCTCACCGCAACATCAGCTTAAGCATGTCAGGGTAAACCCAGCTGTCCCCATATCCTCTGTGACACTTTGACAAATGTGGTGCTACACGTGTGCTGCCTGCTGCCAAGCAGCATGTGTCACAGCGGAGCCCTGCTTGCCTCTCCCACAGTGGGAACACTAATTTTGGGTGCCACTCTCTGGTATCCAGCTGCCAGTATTCATGAAACTTGTCAGAACACAATTATCTCTGAGGCAGTTGTCAAATGCGGTTGAGCTTGGCTAATGGATTTAAAAATATACTGTGGGGAAGGGGGCTGACACACATGTGGACAGAGAGGCGAGCAAGATCATTACACAAGCCTTGCTTCCTAAGGAAATGGGACTAAACCCAGAGTCCTGATTTGTATAGCGTGTATCCCTCAGACAAAGGGCTAGTGGGAGGAACGGGGGAAGCTGCAAGGCTGCTCTGGCATCAGACACAGCAATGTGTGCTCCTGGGCCTCGTGGTGAGGCTCTGAGACTGCATAGCCTACCATTTGGATGTGGGCTGCATCTGCCCCCGAAGCTTCTGGATAGTGAGAAAGCCAAAACATGAGCCAACGCAGACAAAGAATCAACCCTATTGTTCACTTGCTTCGCTTGCACGGGGTGTCTGCCTGTAATTAAGAGTACTTCGAGGGCCATGTGGCGCACACAATGGAAGATGGGATTTACTACAAGATTCCATGTGAGTCTGCAATGAGACATTAGTCATTTCTGTTGAGTCACTGAGAACCAAATTGGAACGTATTTAAAGTTAAAAGTTATTTACCTTACACAGTGCTAGACAAAGGAACTCCAACAGAACATTTTACTTCCTTCAGAGGGACAGACCTTTCTCTGGTCATGGGAACTGTGCAGAGTGTACTATACTAGGCACTATGAATGCTATCAGCCATTTATGCTGCTACTGGAATTCATTTTGACTGTAAAAAGTTTTGATATGCGTATTTTTATTCCAGACTTAAGACCCTCAAAGTTTGGAGCTGCTGTCACTGATTGCATGACTAGGTAATGGTGTGTTCGTGGGTGTTAAGCCCAAAGATGGTTCTTTTAGAAGGAAATATTGGCAGTGGCAGTTTATTAGGAAAGAGAGAGAGTGAATTGCCTTGTTCAGGGAAGCAGGAGGTATCTGCTGATATGAGGGTGTATAAGGTCCTTCCCACTGGCAAGCCCTAGAGAAACGCTGTCTCTGCTGTGTGGATCCCTTTTCCCAGGAAACTAGGTGCTGCTACGATGGAAGAAGTCAAGGGGGGAAGAGCAGTTATTAATCAAGCTTCAGTATAGTTTTGAATACTGCTAAAATTTCACTTCTTTTACAGCTTTTCTTCCTTTTTTCCAGCAGTGAGCTATAATATTCTGAGTACCTGAGGTCACACAGAAGCTTTTGGAGCTGTTATGAGTGACTACTCCTGCAAGTAAAACCCACTTCAGGACTGTGCACCTTAGGCCTCTTCATGCATTGACCATCTTAGCTTGTAAATATATGTCATCGATCAATATTTTAAATGGCTTGGCCTTTAACCTTAACATCTGTTACCAAAACAGTACTCTGAGCATCTGTGACTAGCAGCTTTTTTTTCCCCCCAGCTTTATGCTAATCAAGACCAGAAAAACAATAATAAAACATGCCCAGAGAAAATGCCTGAGTGGAATTACCTAAATTGAGACACTTCCTTTGCAGAGCGAGTGAGACGAGCTCTTGGACATAGCTAGAATTGAATGTGTGCAGCCATGAAGCATCTTCGTTATGAGGAGGGAAAAAGAAGGAAGATCTAAGCAAACAATGGGTTCCTCTGACTGCAAAACATTCTTTTGCTCACTGTCTTACCCAGTCCTAAGCACAAACCTGCTTTGAAGTCGGGCACAAGGGATGGGAGCTTTTTAAATATTTCATTTTTTCTGTGATTGGCTTTCATCCCTGACATATTTAAAATGTGCTTTAACTTGGAGAAAGACAAAACTGAAACTCTCCAGGAATCCAAGTGATCCCTAAAGCCCAGAGCTCTGCACATTAATAATGTGGTTTCTTTTGGGGAAAAAAAAAAAAGAAGAGAAAAAAAACCCCACAAACTCAAAACAAAAACCCAAACCATGAACATTTTCATATTTTCAAGTGGAATCAAGAGGAAATCATATACTGTATTTATCCATACATATCCTATATAGAGTACTATAGCTGATTTCTCCAGAAATATTACCTCTGCTTATTTGAAAGAGCAAATGTGCAATCATTGCAGACTATAGGTGGCAGCAAGAATGTCCTTATGCTTTAATTCTGTAAGGATCAGCACTTTAGCTTATATGCCTAAATAATGACAGAGGAACAGTTTTGCCTATGGAATTGTACTACACATAGTATGAAGCAACTTCTGTTTCACTGTAAAAACAGTCTTTCAAATCTTGATTTATTTTCCCTGGCACTTTTTCATACTGTGCATGTGATGGGGTCTCATATGGGGTGACCCGATGGAAGTATCAGGGAAGATTTACTACAGTTTTTACAACATCCTGGTGATGGACTGATATCATCAGCAAAGAAATTGTATCAGAGAAAGCCAGTATTATTGATAGATAAAATCCTTAATTTCACAAGAGGTTCTCAGAAATGACACTGAGAGGTTAGGGATGGTCTGTTTATCCATAAGCTAATAACTTTTTTCCTGTTTTATCATTGTCACTTGAAATCTGAGGCTATTTCTGAGGTTGTTAAGTGCAGACTGTTCTGAGGGACATGTCACTGGTTTTTCCTGTCCTGCCTGGAAGCGAGAGGCCAAGCCGTGCTTCAGCTATACCAGACTGTCAAGGGTGGAGAGCAGAGGCCATGTGCTGCCCTCTCAGATCTTAAGAGTGCAAATGACAAAGGCAGAGAATGGAAATAATCCCCCCAAGTCCCTCCAGCTTTCTGCCACTTTTCGAGGATCCACATATAAACCGTGAGTGCAGACTCCCAGGGGAACAATGTTAGAATGATGGGTTACTTCCCTTCTACTCTGTTCTGTTCACCGGTTACATTCCAACACTTTCGTGCAACTTGAACTAGAAAGAAGAGTAGGAGATGTCAAGCAGGATGCATTTTTTGGTTTTATTTTTAAGATCTGGAGTGAGGAAAAAAGCAGGAGATTCTTGCCTAAGTAACTTTTGTAATTTATTACTTTGATCTTACAAAGCAAAATATATTAATAAAGTGCATCAGCTCTTCCCTTGGTGCAGGGGAACTAGCACCAGGCATTTTTGTTTTCTAATCCCAGTTTACCATTGGATTTCTCTAAGCCTCAACAGAAACAACCTAGGGTTTGTCTGGGAAGCTCGTACTCAGTTACTAAATCAATTTAAAACATATTTAGTAATACCAAGTCAAGCCTCTCCTCCACAGTGGAACTGAGAGAAGATAAAGTGCATCTTAAATCAAGATAGATCAATTTAGCTCTAACCTAAACCATCTTATGAATAATTTTGGATTTTAATAGCACTGAACATTTTGTAATATTGACGAAGTTTGAAAGTAAAGTCTTAAAAAATGGCATCTCTGCCTTTTTGTGTCTCACCTTGGCTCTGCTCTGCAATCTGAAGACTTCCTCCTATGAGGAAAGGCTGAGAGAATTGGGGTTGTTCAGCCTGGAGAAGAGAAGGCTCCGGGGAGACCTTATTGTGGCTTTTCAATTCATAAGGAAGACAGGGACAGACTTTTTAATAGGGCCTGTTGTGATAGGACAAGGGGCAATGGTTTTAAACTAAAAGAGGGTAGAGTCAGACCAGATATAAGGAAGAAATTTTTTACGATGAGGGTGGTGAAACACTGGAACAAGTTGCCCAGAGAGGTGGTAGATGCCCCATCCCTGGACATATTCAAGGACAGGCCGGACGGGGCTCTGAGCAACCTGATCAGTTGAAGATGTCCCTGCCAATTGCAGGGGGGGTGGACTAGATGGCCTTTAAAGGTCCCTTCCAACCCAAACTATTCTATGATTCTATGGTTCAAACTGTCCTCCACTCTTAGGCATAGCATGCAGTATACCAGACTCCACATTCCTGCCCCAAAATTAGGACTAGTCTGTCCAAAACTGGGTTTAGTATTCATTATTATTTGAACGATTATAGAATGAAAAAGTGATTCATATCTGTTACATCTTTTTTCTGGAGATTCTCTCCAGACCGTACAAAGTGCTAGATATAAAATGTTGCCATATATCCATCCCATTTCTAATACACAGCTGCCATTAAAAAATGAGTAAGATATTGGGATGTGTCTGGAACACGACAGAGAATGACACAAGAACACGCAACAATGACACCTTATAAATCAAGTGAATGGTGTAATCTGGAATTTTGTGCGTAGTATTGGTTATCCCATCCCGAAATGGATATTACAGAGTTAGAGAAGTTTCAAAGGCAGTAACGTGAATGGTTCTCCAAAAGTAGGTTCCACCAAAGCAGGCCAAGTAAGAGTCTATGTACATATTCTTCCCATCAAACATCATCTGAAAGTTGCACATGCAAAATTAATCAAGGAAGTATTGTTTCAAAAAGTGTGGGCTTTGCAACTCACTGATACATGATGTTGCTGAAGCCAAGAATAAAATGAATATGGCAATTTAGAACGGGCTACGTAGTTACACAGAGAGAAAGAGATGTGAAAGTGAAAACAGTGAAAGGTGAAAGGTTCCCCACTCTAATCTCTAGAATCAGTGGAGGGATATGGGTGCCTTCACAGGGAGAGGCAGATTACAATTAAACTGATGGCCTTTGAGAGTTCCTCTTTCTCTCTGCTGGCTAAACAAAGAACCTGAGATTGCTACATCCCTGATTCAGGATCCTCTGCTGAGGTTCAGAAGTTGTGAATCTAGATCTTATTTCCAGCAGAAGGGAGTGGAAGCATCTTTTTCTCTTCCTATAAAATTTATAGAACAGTCTAAGGTCTCTGAAAGGGGCCAGCTCTTGTTCAAACCACAAGAAAGAAAGAAAAGACAGACAAGAAGGAATGAAAGAAAGATTAAATACTAGAAAAGATAATTAAAACAACATGTTTGACATTTCAAATTCAAGCCTTTGCTCCATTCATACATCACCATATTATTTGTTATAATCACAGAGTGCATAATAATACACAGATAACACAACTTTTCTGCAGCTCCTGAAGAGATGGAAAACCTTATTGCTGCGTCCCTTTGTCTTTGCTAGAGCACTCATTTGGCTTCAGCAAAGCTCATGCACCTGCATTCTGCTGAAGCCAAGGTAAATTTCTTAAAAGAGAACAAATGGATAGAGGTTGACTTTCAGCAGGGCTGCTACCCCCCTTCACGTGAAATTAATAGGAGTTATTTGGCTGACTTAACTCTGGGGAAAAAAAAAAGTCAGGCCTTAGCAAACAACTCACAAAATTATTTCATTTTATTTGGTTTGGTTTGGTTTTTTTTTTCATCTTCCACAGTGGCAAATCAGACCCATAAGCTTTTCTGTTTTAAATCCTGTATTATATGACATATTTAGCACCATACTGATTAGAAGTATTCTTACCTGTAATTAAATCATGATGACCTACAGATCTACCACATTTCCCATCCAAAATGTGTTGTGAAGATGTGTGGAGTTGTTGTATAGCTAAGCATTCACTTAGTACATCTTGTTCGATATCAGTACATGAATTTAGCTACAAGAGGAGGATAAAACAAACATTTTATTTCAAAGTAAACCAAATGACTTCTAATTAAATTCATATGTCTCTTTGCTTCAAGATTATGTACAGAAGGAAGGAACAAAATGTCATTCTTAGGAACTTGGTGTAATTAAGGATGTATCTATTACTTGGTATTTTTAATTAGAGATAATTTTGGTTTTTCTTAAGCGCACAAGTTAAGTGTGCTAATCTTAAATCAACAACAGTTTGCTTCAGAAAACAATGTACTCTGTGTTTCTTCAAACCTTCCTGACATTTAACTGCATATTTTCAGGCTTTCTGTAGTTTCTTGGGTTCTGTGGCAAAAGGACTGCATCGCTTTGTAGCTGTGACACTTGGAAAGACATTTGATAGGGAAAGAAAAGTGTTTGTGCTTATCAGATTAGAACTGGTGGAAAAAGACGCTGTCAGTAATGTGGAAGAGGTATCACCAATACATCAGCTGTTCATGTAAATTAAAGTTCTGGCAAAAGTGTCTGAAGCAAACTCTTGAAAACCACAATGTCGATCATATTAAAAACAGCAGGAGAGGAGAATTAAGAAAGAAAAGCATTTCTAATTCTCTTTCAAACATGCTGATGTTGCCAAGCTTTTGTCATAATATAGTGCTCACATTACACAAACAGCCATCATATTCTATAGCCATTAATAAATAGTTATTGTCTTTACATTTACAGTTTTGCATACCGATCTCCCCTGGGTTTGGTTATCCTAAATAAAAGGTCCAGGCAAACCTACTTAGAATTCTGCTATACAGCCATTTGTTGGTTCAAGATAAACATCTAACATTTGGATCACAAAGTGCATCTGCAGCCAATTAAACTTAAACTACTACTGCATTAACAGCTAACTTTGTCCTATTTTGTTCCTGTACAGCCTTTCAGAAAAACCAAATACTACCACTGCAGTAATCTTCTAGGCTATGAACTAAATATTCAGAATTCCTTTGATGTTAGTCTAAGCTCAGGCATTTTATTTTATATCAGAGATGGCACATTTTGGTAGCATATCTCAACCAAGACATGTGGGCAGGGCAGCCTGTTAATTTTTCTTTCTTGGCTAAGTCATTTCCACTCAGAACTCCTGGGAAGCTGATACCAAGAGACAACTGACTTTGCCGAATTATAACCGAAAATGAGCAAGTGAGTATAAACAGTCTTTTCCCCTTTTTTCCAAAGTAGACTGTCACCGTTTCAATAACAGTGAGATTTACTTAGTTGTGAAAGGGTTTTTTTTCCTATAATACATTTAAGTGAAATATTTGGGGGGTTTTATTATTTCATTATGAGTCAGATTTGCTTTGGTCCCTTTTAAGAGAGCCTGATCAAAATATACTTTAAATCTGCTGCTTTTTCAGATGCCTTTTAAGTTCAAGGAAAAAAGACACAGGATCAAGTATTCATAAAGTTATCATGGCTAAATGAAACAGGAAATCTGAAGATGATTTCAAACCACTGGAGGAGTGCAGATTTAGATTGGTCTACCAAATAAGGTGTGGGAGGCAAGGAACTAACATTATTTTAAGATAGACTTGATAAGGCTATGGGAAGGGTATGTATATGCATGGAGGAAAATTCCTCAAGCCAGGAGATTAAGAGATATGAAACCCTGGATATTTGACGTCTTGGTATGTCCAAGCAGCTTGAGTTTGCAATTTGCGTGTACCGCATTTGTCCTGTATTGATTCGATGCGTAAAGCCTCCGGCTGCTTATGCAGGAAGTACTTTGTGCCCCTTAATGCAAAGTTTGGATTCAGGCTTTTTCCCACCTTCCTCCATAGAACTGGAAACAGGCCTCAGCAGGTGACAGGGTATAACAGTGGGGACTGTTCCTTTGTCCAGATGTAAAGGATGATAACATGTTAATGTATTCAGCCCAGTACGCAGAGCTGAACAAATTATACCCATGTTTGGTATTAGGAAATAATTTCCTCCTTCCTTCCCCCAAGAAGTATGTCAGCAACCACAGGAAGGAAAGATGGGGGGTTCTCTCCTTTGGAATAGGGAGCATGGTTGCTTTCCACAATCAGCTGAGAATTTCATATAACAAAATATTCCTGTCGCAAAGATCTTGCTATTGCAAAGGACTAGTGCCACAGTCAACCTCTTTCTGTGGCCAATTACTGCTATGGCTTTCTGACTCTTACTCTCATTAAGACCTAAAGGTTGCCCTAGGGAAGCATTGGGAATTTTGCAACCTGTGGTGTGGGAGGCATGTGCACAGCACACCCTGTGGAACCTTCCAGAGAGCTGTAGTGAAACCACATGGCCTGATAATACAAAATTGGGCTTGAAAACTAGGCGGTCCTTCCAGTCCTGCCAGGCTAAATAAGAGTTCTGACTGGACCTGATATTTGCAGAGACAACAACTCGATTCTGTGGGCATCTGGATGGGTGCTAGGTATGAATACTGTTACTCCCAGGCACAAAGCTCCACATGTAATGAGTGTTTCTTGACTGACTATTTGAAATAGTGTGCACAACTCTGGACACTGATGATGTAGAAACTGTTACTCAGATGGCATGCACCTGACACAGAGAAGGGTTACAGGAAGAACTGGGGGACAAACAACTGTCCTAGGAAAGGGGACCGTAAGTTCAGACTGGTGAATCTAGCCATGTGAAAACTGTATGGGATATAATTCATGCTGAGAAGTAGCAGGAGGGAAGGGGTGTAAGACAGGGGGCATGGCTGACGCAAGGACAAATCAGTATGAACTCATCACAGTTGTATTCAAGCAGGAAAATCAGGCCTTTTTCACATCCACCTCACTCCGTCATGGATCGTCCCAAATTCTGCAACTAAAATCACCTGTCTTCTGCTATTGTCTCTTCTCTCTACAAGTTGCTCTCTTTGCTCTCCAGTACTTCTAGTTCTTACCTTTGACATTTTTCCAAACTAGCTGCTCCCTAGCTCTATCTTGCCAGGCTGTCATTTCTGCTCTGTCCTCCATCCTTTAAACATGCCTTGCTGTCTCATCCATGATGCTCTTGGCAGTGACGAGGCAGCTGGGGGAAGACGTCATTGCTGCTTATTGAACTAATTGTAATTGCTTGCTAAGGCTTGCATCCCCTTCTACTCCTGGGCTTGAAGTATGCTCATGGTCTGTTCTGTCACAGACGAGCTCTGTGGGGTCCTAATCATCTTTTTGCAAACTGTGTGTACAAATGTGTAATAAACAAGTCTCTGATCCTGGGCTGGTGCCTGTAAGCATCCCCATTTAATAATGAGTTCAGGATTTAGCCCACAGAAACCAAAATACTTATTTGAATCTAATAGTAGTGAAAACATAACTAGCAGTCTGGGTTTGGAATGATTTATAAATGCATTTAAAACACAGATGTGGTGGGAAAAGTGGGGGGTTTTCATTCTCATCTATTACAAGTGCTCCTTTCCTGACATTTCCACAGTATGCTGGCTTAGTTTCATTTGTGTTTTAGATGATCTGCCAACATGTATTTACTAGCTGATTGGAGAGACTCAATGCATGGACATTTTATGCGAATGACAGCAGAATTTGGGCTTGTGTATGAAAGATGAACAGGAAAGAAATGCTTGGAGAGAAAGCGTGGGGCAAACTGAAATTACAGGGTGGTAGCCTTGAAAGTGCAAAACTATAAAGTGGACTAGTTAACAATAGTGATTAAAAACCAACAGGAAAATGATCTCAACTTAAGTTTTCTTCTAGCGATATTGCAGAACTCTAACTTGAAAATATATAAGCTAAAGGTAAATTAAAAATAACTATGTTGAGGAGATCTGGAGATGTGTCACTTTTGGATCTTACCTTCTTATGAACCTGTTGTTCTTTGGCCGAATGAGCTTTCACGTGTTTGCGCAGAGAGCTGGGGTCGGTGTAGCGTTTGGAGCAGCCAGGAATCTGACAGGCGTAGGGTTTCTGTAAATGGAGCAAAGGGAAAAGATTTCATATTCCTCTGCATCTCTACAATCAGCATACAGAGCACTGAATGATGGCTGTTTCTGTGAAACACAGTGTTAAGCCTGAATTGTTTGCTCTGTTTGCAGTTTCCAGATTTGCTCTGTCTTCTCTATATACACAAGCCAGACACGATGCAAACAGAACTGCATTGATCGCTCTGATTTTGTACTCCATGCAAGCACTGAGAGCACTTGACACATCTATACTCTGTCATGTTGGATACTGATAACTGGGCTGAATTAAATGCTAATGAGATGTAACTGGATGGGTTTTGAGAGCATTACTTTTTTTCTAGCCTTTATAGTAAACAAAGTGATCCTGAGATCATCCAGTATAATTATAAATATAGAAGCTCTGGTTTTGAGTTCTGATTTACATAGTTTTTACAACAACTCTTCCATATGCAGCAGAACAAAACTTGTGGCACAGCACACATTTGATTTCCTTCATATCTTGTTCCTGTTTTGAATAACAATAGCAATATCCTTCTTTTTGTAACTCCTAACCAAACAATCTGCATCAAACATTAACAGCTAAGCAAATCAATAAAGAAAGAAAAATCCACTGTTGATTTTGTCGGGAAGACCTTTCCAGCTGATTCTGGCATGCAGCAGACCTTGCCACTTCCATGTGGCACAGTATGGGCAGTCTTTCCTGGGAAAACCATCTGGGTCTGGGCAGGCAGTTCCAGTACACGCTTCTCATGGCAGGGGGAAAGATGCTCCAATTTAACCACTGATTCTGGAGTCCCAATGACTGAAAGCCTCACCAAGTTCTTCTCTTAGTTATGCCTACTCCCAACAAATGAAACACTCTCTCTCTGTTACAGTACAACCTCCTCCGAATGAATGTACAGTTACCAAGCTGAACAAAGGGACTCTGGCACTTGTTATTAAGTAACCACTGACTTAAGTGATAGCAAAATAGCGCTGCATGTCAAAGCTCACAAAGTTTTAAAGTTGAGTGGAACATTCCTTTTTTCTCTGTTTTCTTGCCTCATCTGTGAACATTACCTTAGCGTTCTCACTTGGACTAGTAAGTCCTTTTGGTGTCTTCCCAAAGGTAGAAAACTGGTTTGTCATGACCCCAGTGTCATGTTCTTTAATCCCCTTGGTTTCAGAAAGAGGATGCACAAAAGGGAAAAAAACCCTCCGGTTTTGGGAGAAGTGACTGTGAGGTCCTTTAAACAAGTTGCCCTGCTCCTGGAGGAGTGATGACATGCCCTTTTTACCACAAGGACAGATATGTTCCCTTTGTTCTGCTTCTACCTAGGAGAAGGATCTACTTCCAGATGATTTAGTAGAGATTCGATCAAACTAGCATACACCAGTAAGTCTCTGAAATGATTTACAGATTCTCCTTTTGGAGAAGATAAATGATGGAGTGACCTACATTGAGAAGCTTTAAAACCAATTCCAAATGCACTCAATAAGGAATAACCAGTCTATATAAACCCCTTTTCTTTGTAAGCACCTCCAGAGGATAAGTATTGCTGCTCTGTCCAGCCAGCAGGAAATTTCTGAAGGAATAATAGAATCATTCACCAATTCGTGACCTTACAGGCTAACACAGCACCTACCCAGAAAGTTACAGGGCAAAGCAGATTTATTGAGAGTGTCTGGAACACAGAGAACTGACACCTGAGGAAAAACTACGGAAAACTTTAACAAATCCCTTAGCAGAAAAACTAGCAGAGTTTTTTTCAAATCGTTGATGTCATTCAAATTAGTGATAGAATCATTCAACTGAGTCATAGGGAAACTAGATGAAAGTCTGACTGCCCTTGGAAAGGTTTGTGGCTATTTGCTTTGACATTCCAAGCAGTTATTTTGTCCACTGAGCTAGTGCAACGTGCAGTCTTTACAGTAGCACCATCCTGTAGCTCTTATTTTTCACATTCACATAAGCACACAATACACTAAGCTAAACCATCGGACTTCAATTAAACCAGGTAAGTGGAAGTTAGTTACTGTGTTGTAGGACTACCCAAACAGTTTTAAAGAACCTGCAACAGAATAGCATGGAGAATGTTTTTAGACATTTAAGAACGTTAGTAGAAAATCATTACTGTACCTTTTTCCTGATTTATGAGCATTTCAGATAATGAAGACAGAGATAAAGAGAGAAGAAAAGAAAATAGAAAGTTAAGAGATTTGTCTTCAATAATGCACAGATCAACAGACAAGAATTTTTGCTTATTTTGGTAACCATTTGAATGCTCTTTCAAAACTAATAAGTGGCATTCCATTTGCGACTTTGGCTAATAAAAAAATATATCTATTAGATTCAAGCAGTTACATTTCAAAACTGTGCACCCAATTTAGTATATCCACTTTCAAGAGAGACGCATTTAGGACTAATTACAAATTCAAATATCTCAGGTTGACTTTCAAATAAATAAAACATTGTTATTGTAAGTGTGCTTTGGTTTGGAAAATGTGACTGACTCGCTTCTCTTACTTGTTTGTTTTTGCAAGGCATAATGTACATTAGACATTCCTTAATGCTGCACTGTCTGAAATGTGTAACTGCTTAAAAAGTAAATATCAATTAAACTCAAAAGTTCTGCCCCATAAACACTTGGCCAAACGTTAAACGATATATTCACTTCTTTGGAAAAGACAAAGGAACAACTCTGCCTGTTATTCTTTACGAGCTTTATGCTGAGGAATTAACTGGTCTACAAACTTGTCTACTTTCTTGCCCCATAATATGGTGATTTAATTTTATCAGAGCCTAAGACACTAGACAGGCTCCCATCTTTTCTGCAAGACAAGTGAGAAGACTTGTAGAGTTGAGCCAGAATCTACCAGCTGTACATAAGAAAAGAATTTGTTTCTTACAGTTAATTCTGATGGTGGGTACTTCACAAGTGTCATATAGTTATAAGACAGATATATTTTTAGCTTTACAAAACTATGTCCAAAACTGAGATGCATTTACCTTCCACTGAGATGTCAGAACTGCTTTTGCATTCATTCAGAACAGACTTTATTGAAGCAACACAGGATAGGAAGCAAGACAATGACACACATTTAGTATGGCAACAATGACTCAGCTTTCACCCATACTATACCTTATTATCCTGCTGCCTCCTCTTACTGGAACAAGAACAATGGGAGAGTTTGCTGAGTAACTTATTTCTGAGTAAACTATTCTTGAGTAACTTACTCCTCAGCATGAGTAAGACAGCTGAATCTGCCTTTCTGTGATCAAGACTTTTTCATTTCCCAAAGCATGTACAATTCAAAACAAAAGTACAGTTGCCTATAGCCAAGTTGTCTGAGATGCTCCTCGTGAAAAGTCACCCTCCAGTTGCAGAATAGATTGTGTACAAGGGCCATTGGAAAACTCAGTGCAACTCCCAGTATGAAATCATGCTTACGGTATCCAGGTGTGTTCGCTGATGCTTTGCCCGGTCGCTGGAGTTGCTGAAAGCTTTCTGGCAGCCAGGATGCTGACACAGGTATGGCTTCTCCCCAGTATGACTCCGGAGGTGAATCTTAAGGTTCTCAAGCCTAGAAAATGCCTTGTTGCACCCTTCAAACTGAAAAACGTCATAAAAAATCATTGTAAAGTACTATTAAATAAACCATATGCAGCCACAATGAGAACAGTGTAAGATCCAAATTGGACATGCAATAAATCAACGAACATTCAAACATCTGTTGAAATTTATGGATGAAACACAACATTTTGTGCTGTTCATTTAATCTGCCACTGAAGACATAGTGTGTAGCTCAATAATAATACAAGGATTATAAATATCTCACACGTTCTGTCTGAAGTACTGAACGCTTAAAGACACGGTGTCTGAACAGAAAATTTAAAGAAAGAACAAGTGTTCTGATGAGTTCTCTTAGATGTTAATTGGCACAGGAACCACTGTGGGCAATAACAATTAGCTGCTACAGACAGAGAGCAAGAGAAGCTATTTGTGGTGGGTAAGAACCTGGTTTCAGATGTCTGAAATACTATACACTGGAGCAGATGAGCACAGACTATTACAGGAAGACCTGATCCATTTGAAGATCAATCCAAAGGAACTCTGCTGTTATTCTGCACCCTTTTCTTTACTAGCCGTATCATTCAGATCTGTTCTCAGCATTTATACAACCAGTAACCTGAGCAATTCTGACTTCTTAAGCACCCGTTTCATTAGAGAACTCAGTAATTAAATGCTGCATAGCATTCATAACAAAACTCACTGTTTCAAAATAAATCTGGATAAATAAATAATTAAAATTTCCAGCTACTAGGCCAAGGGAAGGATGTTTTGCATTGCTCACTGATAAGTTTCAGTGTTACAGACAAGAGGTGACTGCAGCAGAGGCACTGTCTCTAAGATGGGCTTTGGAAACTAGCTCAGGTGAGCACAAATATGTGCATATGCACATTCATGCACCAGCAAACCCATAAAATGCACTCAGATACTTACGCATGCGCACAAATACTTCTATGCACACATATTCACGTGTGGTGGTGTGCATATACTTTGCCCACTCTGCATTGCAGCTTCATGGCTCTGCAGATCTTCTAGTGTCTCTATACAGATAAAAAACCATGGCTCCTCTATGATGCAAGAGTTCAAAGAATGTATTTGAAAAACACAACCCAGTTCACCTTAACATCAACACTAACAACAATTTTGAAACAAGGTTGGTGTGTCTTAAAACCACTTTTTCTGGAAGCCAGATTTTTTTTGTATGATTCTTGCTCATAAAGAGTGAAAACCTGACCCTTACAGAATTAGTGAGTGCTTTGTCCCTTCCTTCTGCTGAGTCAGGATTTTGTTCACTACCTGTGGTTCCTCAGATGGCATGACAGAAATTACAGTCTTGCCAATCCCTGTCACATTCTATTTGTTACGCACACACCTCATATACATTGGTGTGTGCAAACTTCTGACTCAGCATTGCAGGCAGAGGGATGGGAAGGGAGAGCAGATGCAGATGGAGCCTAGAAGATGCTGTAAACTGGAGGCACGTCCTGCTCCGACCAATGTGTTTTTAAGTATCTCAACACAGTGAACAAAGTGATCTGGATTCTCAAGCCAGCACTTCATTTTGCAGGCTGTGTTCTGTCTTTGGATGCAGATAGGCTCTGCACGCTACAAATTAAGCACAACAATGCACTCCAACACACAGGCACCCACACAGAGGGTTTCCTGGTAGACTACAAATTTTTGCCTTTCCCTGCCACTCATACATGAAAGGATCACTATGGCTTTTACTGCCTTAAATATTTCACTCCCTGGGCAGATATTTAATCTGTCTGAATGGCACATTTGGGTCTATGATGTGTGCAGACAACTGTCTGATATGTATGTATTTCCACCTTTCCCCATCACAACTATCACGATAGATCCACAGAATCACCTGGAGACACGCAGTCTATGGCTTCGGAAGTTTGTTTTTTGGCCATGACTCCCCTCTGAACACTTGAGCTGGTGCAGGGAGGTGGGGGAGTTTTGGAAGTGACCAAGCCACCAAGGCTTAAAAAGAAACAAACTTTCTTCTTAATCACCACTAAAAATCTGTCAAGGATTCAGAATGAAGCAATCTGAAATGTGCAAATATGCTGAAGTCCATGAAAAATAAACCAGAGTTTGGCAAATCCATAGTTCTCATAAGATATTCTATAGTCAGTCTCTGACAAATGGAGTTAATGTTCTGAGGATCACTTGTTTCCACTTTGTTCCCCATCTTCCTCTCTCCTCTCCTCTCCTCTCCTCTCCTCTCCTCTCCTCTCCTCTCCTCTCCTCTCCTCTCCTCTCCTCTCCTCTCCTCTCCTCTCCTCTCCTCTCCTCTCCTCTCCTCTCTCCTCTCCTCTCTCCTCCCCTCTCCTCCCCTCCCCTCCTCTCTCTTTACCTTTCTTCAGTCTCCTTTGATTAGTGTTGTGTCCACAGTGTCATATCATCCCCTTCAAACTAATATCCCTTTCATTTTCAGTGCAATAGACCAGCTCTTCTCAGTTTTACTCACCAATATATAACCACAAGGTAGGGTGAGAATCAGGCCCAGAATCTACAAAATTATTTTGCAGCTCAGCTCTGTGACCTCATTCACTCAAAACCCAGGTGAGCAGCAAGACCAAGCTTTTCCCTTCAGTTGCTCATGCTGTCCCCCCATGTGTGCCATTCCTTGCCCCCTACCTGACCAGACTCTCCCCTGAGTTCCATGAGTCCCTTCTACGTAGTCCACTCCCCTCTCCAAAGGAGTTTCCGGTTCTTGCATACAGGCATCAAAAAACCTGGCCCAGAAGGGCATTATATAGCAACGTTCCTTCTTACTGGGTCCTTGGGACACTTTATACCCCGTTGGCACCAGAATCACTACAGTGACACTCCACAACCTGATCCTTCTTGTCTCCATGTTGTCTCAGGCCTGGAAGACCTGTTAGGTCACAGAAGTAATTTCTCAGTTGTTCAATCACAAATGGAGGCTCTTGAGCCTCAGAATGTTTTTCTAATGGATTACCAGTCTTCAGCTCCATATCTACAGCCTAATGCAAAGTAGGAAAGTATGCAGAATAATCCAAACTAATTAAAGGTCCAGCTCCATTCTCACTGATGTCAGTAGCAAAAACGCCAATGGCAAATGTCCTAAAACATCTAAATACAAGCTTAATTTAAAACACATGAAAGCACATATGTTTAAGAGTTTGCTGGATCGGGACTTCAGGAAGAGAAGGAACAGGCCCTACCATAAATGCTCAGAGCTACAATGTAAGCAGCAGCACTCAAATAGGGGTTTATTATACTTTTACTGCCGACAACAGCTTTTTTTTTGGTACTAACACATAATCCAAAGGTCTAATGCCTTCAACATTAATGTTCTTCCATCACCACATGTGGCTGGACTTTAAGGACTTTTCTTATTTATGTTATAATTTCCTAATTTATATTATTTATATTATCCAGCTCTATTAAGCTGGATAACAGATAGTGGGACAGTTGCAATGCTGTGATAAATTCATTCTAAACACATAAGGTGGGAGAATACACCAGCAAAGAGAATGATATGACTCCAGCACTTGTATTTTCAAGGAGAGGAGGTGCCAAGAGCTGACAAGCATGGGACTGAGAAAATCCACTCAGAGCTGCAGAAAGGTCTTCACTTTGAAGAACTCCAGGAAAACCTGTTTCGGCTCTGTTATTTCTTGCTGGATCTGCTGACTGTGTCCCTTGCAGGTTTTCCCTACAAGTCCACCTGTGGAGACAGCACTGCTAAGACCCAGCTTCCCCAAAGCAGAAGTGTCTCACCTGTACAGTTGTACAAGGACAAGATAACTTCAACTGGGTTGCTGAGGAAACTGTGTTAGGATGACTTTGTAAGGTAATTCTTGGGCTTCATTGCTACTCACCAACACTTTTAACCCTTCCACCTACTTGCTACTTGGAGTGTATTTATATTTAAATATATACAAAATAAAACTACTCCTGGATAAATGGGGTGCTCATTCTTCTCAAATAACCTCCAGGAAGATCCAGCAATCCCAGAAGTGTCTCAGCTTCAACTACAAAGAACAAATGTTCAATTTCCAAAGAGCTTTAGGATGGTAAGAGCTATTTGATCAACTGAGAAGGCCACTACAGCATCTCCCAGACATCTGGCCCCAATCTGTCACTGCTTAATCCTTCCATCTTAAACATTTTGTTGACGTTTGATGCCTGGGATAACTGTAACAAACGCTGCATGATCCTCAAAGTCTGTAAATGCCAACAGAGCTCTTAAACAAGTTCATCAATAAAAATAATAATTATATTGCAATTACTACTTTTGTCTTTATTGTGAGATTGTTAATGTGTGCTTCAGACACTGCTAGGCTACACACATCTCAGCACAGACACAAAACAATGCCACATGATTACGGTAAATAGCATGATGCAATTATTGGATTTTATAACTACTGCTGCTTTTAGAATAGGGCTTCTACCAGGAAAAAATATGTTGTAGAAATTTACAGGACTAAATTAGTTCACTACCATATGGAAATACATATGTTATCTTTATTTTACACTAAAATCTCACTGGAGTGTAACTGCTGCAATATCATGCATTTAAAGGGCATATTTATGAAAACACTAAATTATCTCACAGATCTAAACACATCACAATTTTCCTAACAAAACAATTTAATCTAATAACTGCAATTGCTTAAAATGTTTTTTCTTTGCTTCCACGTTATATTTGAATGCACCTGAGAATGTTGCCATGCAGAAATGACTGCCTATTCCCAAGAGGGTTTATATTATCAAATGTTTACCATTTTCATACGCGTATTTAATCACAGTCATGTCTACAATATCTGTCAGTGGTACAGATCAGAAGAAATAAACTATAAACTAAACAGCTCAGACCATAAGGTGAAGCAATAACTGACATTTTCTTAGGAAATGAGTTATGACTGAAAAAGAGAAGCCTTGACGGTTGTAGTGCTAAATAGGTCCAGTGTGCCATTAGAGAAAGCTCATTAATATACACCTCTGCTCTCTGCTGCAAGATCAGTTAAACAAGCTGCCTTTTATTTATAGACCTGAAAGGGAAAGACCAGGTCATATTGGCTGCTGACATCTCAGACAGCCTACAGATGGAAAACCCAAAACATTTCATTCCAAAGCATTTAATACTATCAATAGGAAATCTTACGTCTGGTCAAAACATCTACAAGCCTTATGAACATTGTGAAATGTTCTTTCTTCCCAACTGATTACAAAATTGGGAAAATTTTATTGAAAAACATGTTATGAGAAAAAGGATCCTGTGAGGATATGTATCCCTTCTGGAGGGGAGGAAATAGTCACACCACTCTTTAAATAGCATCGATGTTTTATAGCACACTGAGTCTAATGTTGGGGACATGGCAGGAGGCATATGAGGCTCCAAACTGTTATGAATATCAGTAACCTAAGCACATGAGTTGGTTCACCCAACACAGGAATCAAAATATCTGATTTGGCGCTTTGTTTTTTCTAGCGAACTCTTGATTGGATTAATTTTTAATTCTCTATTGTAGCTACAAGGTAAAGCCCTGATCCTGCAAATACTTGCTCATGAGTAACATGACTCATGCAAGGAGTTTTATTAAACTCAACAGAACTATTTGTGTACATAAAAAGTAACCCATAGGACTGAGCTCTCAACTTCCTAAAGAATCCCAGTTCATATAGCCAGTTTACAGATTTAAATTGTTAGAAGCTGTTTTTTTCCCTTTGTGGTAACAAAATAATGGAAGATACCTGTAACAGAAAAAGGATCTCCCAGTTTTTGAAGTCTGAACAATTTATGTTTGCAAAGTGACACTTCTACATGATATTTCATTTGAGTCCTGGGAAAAATTACTTGTACTTGTTTTATTATTTGTATTACAAAAAAGCATTTAGGCTTTAGCCAGACTATTGTACAATTGCTGGTGTGTAGGAGAAGGTAAAAAGGTTCACAATGGGAAAAAGAAAACATCTAGAAAAGTAAGCCACAGTATAAACGCAATACATCCTTCATATTGTTGGGGTTTAGGGCAATTACAGTCAACCATTTGACATCAACACATTGCACATCAGCAGTTCATTTTTCTTTATACGGTTAGGCAGGTTGCATATTTCCCAATTAGCATGAAACTGAGAAATACTAATACACTAAAAATCCTGGAGGAGGTGTTTGATAAGCATACGTCACTGAATTAAGATTTTGGGCTGTCTCTTTTATTTCGATTTTATGAATTTTATAAGCCCCTAAGTCCGCATTCCTGAACCCCCCTCTGGCAGTACCAGGACTTACGGGTGCACGAGGAATGCAGACCTGGCCCACGCAAGGCGTAACAACAGACTCATTTAAGTCACGAGGCTTTCAACAGCAGCCAGGTCTGATTCTGCATGCGTAGTGCTTTCCACACACAGACAGACTTCTCTGACTGCAAAATCCAACCACCTGCCTGCCAACATCCCCTGCGATGGGATTCCTCCACTCTCACTGTCCTGTCTAAAAAATCAACAACCTTGTTGTTTGAGCTCCCTGAGTCCCTAGGGAATGGCAGGTCTGCCCAGCATGAGGTCAGCAGCTAAGAGAGTTCAGTGGGACGCATCCTGCTCGGTAGGTGCCTGTCCCTCTCTCCGACTAGAGGCAGCCTCAACTTGGCTTCTGGGTTTTGTTTTTTAAAGACAGTTTTACCTGTGTATCTGGCATTAAATGTGAGTTTTGCCAATCATCTCTCAAGGTCTGCTGTCATACCAAGTGCAGAAGACCAGCTCATCAGGACAGGCACTGAGTCTTAGCCTGTCTCTAAGTAGCACTGGCATGTTTTGTCTCTCAAAAGTCTTGCTAACGTAATTGTAAATTATCATCTGTCAAGAAAGGGGTGAATGTTGTTCAAAGCACTGAAATACTCAGAGATTTATTTCTTCTAGTACCCATAGGTCAGGCACTTCAGTGACCATTTCAGTGAGCAAACAGAACTTCCCGTATGTTTTCCAGCAAAGCCCAAAATATCTGGGAAACTATCAGAGCATCCTATCATTTTCGCAAGACCTTGTTGCTAGTCTTAAAATTCTTTTTAGTAATCCTTCTTTAATCAAGTAGAAGGATAAACATTTGTCAAAACAGGGGTACTTGCATTTATTTGCTGCAACATATGAGAATGAACCAGGAAAGTGGGGGATATCTTACTATCAGCAGCATGACAGCCACAAATTTTGCCATAAGGTTTTGCTAAATATGTCATTTGGAAACCAAACAATCTTCTGAAACCTCATCACAGTTGGACGGAATGCAGTATTATGGCTTGCAGGCAAACATAACATTGCATGGAGCAACATTTTAAAAAACAAAATGCAAAATTCATACGGTCATGTAATAACCAAAGAAGACACCCCTCCCGAAATCTACATGTCAGTCCCTTTATTTCCTCATATGTAATTGGGAAACTATTATTTATTTGGGATTTTTTTTGAATAGCTTGCAAGCTATTCAAAATTAAAGAAGATCACACAATCCAAGATTTGCTGCTCCAATATCTGAAGCCAGATCTGCTTTTTTGGGGAACAAAATTAAGATTGAACAAAATCAATTAAAAACCCTCTCCAGCTGTGCCAGCAAAGAACCACAAATAAAATTAAAATGCTTCTCTCTAGTTCTTTTAGATTTTTTTAACAAAAAATATAGTTTACTACACATAATTCAAAATTTTGTTCCTCTGGATCAGTAATTGTCTTACTTCACTTTCCAGGGAAACATTTCAAATCCAGTTTGCATCTAACATATCACCTATTTACACCTACCTCAGCTGAAACTTTACTGAAATTCTGTCCTACACTCTTGCTTACATCTTTGCATTTTGGCCCACGTTTTAGTCACATCTTTAAATAACAGACTGTGCTTTTGGTCTGGGAGGCCAGTTACACTGCAAACAGTTCTGTACAGAATGCATTTCACTGACATGCAAGATGGAATAGGCGCTCATAATTTACTTACAGGTATGAGTTTGCAAGTTTGGAGTAAAGAATTAATTTGCTTAAGATAATGAATGCAGCCCCAGGACAAGGACAGAATCCCAGAATCCATTTATGTGGACTAACCAGTTAAAAAAAAAAAAAAAAAAAGGACAACAGCAAGAAGGAAAAAAAAGAAAAAAAAAAAGAAAAAAAAATCCCCCAAACTTATGGCTGATTAGCATAGCGTAGCATCTTAAAAGGCCAAAATACCACATGTGTGGCATGTTACAAAAGAAGATTAAAATAAAGGAAAAAATATCCAGAGAACCATGAAGTCTCAAAACATCTGGAGTTTTATAGTAACAAGGAGGAAAAAATCAAAAACATAATTGAAAAAAGTCCACTGCGATACATTATTGTACAATGAAGCTTAATGGAATTGAAAGGAGAAGAGATGAAAAGGCAAAGGCGGGGGGGGAGAAATAAAAGAAACAAGAAAAGGCATTTATATTTTAAAGATGTCACTGAGGGTTTTATCCCAGTTATTAAAAATTACACACCCTGCTTCTGTAAGCTGTTCCTGTAACGTGTTGAGCGCTCTCTTTCAGCATAGGACATTCATGCATGCTGGGGAATTCATCAACCCTTTTGTACCCGGGTGTAGGGGCACTTTTCACTCCTGATTCTTTGAGAGACATCTGCAAAGAGAATGGCAGAGAAGCTGCCTGTCCTGGTTTACATTCTGAATCCAATGGGAGATTTGAAGAGAGGCAGGACAAACATATAAATTAACAATGTTTGCTATAAACAATGCGCACATTCAGGAATTAAGCAAACAATCTTAAGCTGTTATATTGGCATCAGACACTAGAATCAACTGTAATTGAAATACTCTGAATGTATTCACTAACAAACATTTATATGGAAAAGTGAAATGAAAAACTTCCCTCTTTTTTTCATATTTTTCTCTTTTTTTAATGAACCAGTAAAGGAAGAGTAAGATCTGCCCATAGTCCAGTCTGCCTTTGTAACATGCCAACAGGAAGGGTTCCAATGCACCGCAGGCATGAACATCCTGGATTAGGTCTGTGCTCTGTCTGTCCCTGGTCACAGGAAGATTTGAGACAAGCATGTGCCAAACCCCGTCTGTATTAAACATGGTGTAATCTGGCAACAGTGAGTGTCCATCCTAACTTCCCACTCATCCCCCAGACTACCATGTCTTTTTAATCCTGGGAAACCCAGCTCATATCTTTGTCAAGACCAATAAATAAATATGTTTTACAGTTATAGCTTGTCACATGTCATCGCAGCTAACAAAGTAGCTCCTGTCCTTGGCAGATCAAACAGAGGAGGATCCTGTGGATGAAAACTGATCTACAGTTGCAAATTGCTGGCTACAGCTAACTAAACTAGTCAACCACAACCATATTCTCTCTTAGAAAAGATGAAAATTACCAGCAAAGTAACTCCCAACCCACCTATGTGTTTTTTGTTGCAAATACAACTTTTTGTAAGTTGTTCAACACAGATCATTAATCTTCCTCACAAAATCTGTTTCACAAAGTGCACAGCTTTATTGCTGGGTTTTTTCCTCTTTTAGATTGGGTGGTGGTTTTTTTTCCTAAAAGGCACTGTCCTTCTCATACTTTACCTGTATTCATTTCCACAGGCACATAATGGAGCTTTTCTATTACTTGATAGATTGATTGATTTAATAGATTGTTGTTTCTAAAGATCAGTTAAGAAGAATAAAGTTTCCCTGCAAATTAACAACAAGCTGCATGAAATTTTTAACACTGAATGAATCTTTGCACAAAGTGATAAGAAGAACACACAAATTTCTCCAAGGTTGTTCTTGGCATGGAGTAGACAAATTGGTGGGATTTTCCATGCTCAGATAGGCTCTTGCTCTTTTCTATGCCATGCTGGGCCAATTCGAATATCCATAAATGAAGACTGGGATTCAACCTGTAATCCAAAGAAGGCAAGGGGTTTGCTAAGATGCATGTGATCATGCCCAACATTTCCTCCCATGTGTAGAGCCGAGCTCTAGTAAAGAGCCCTACAAGAGCTGCTGGTGAACCACCAGGAAAGACAGATTGTGCAGTGTGTTGGGAGCTTGTTACCACCTCAGGGTTGGTTACTTTGTTCTGCTTTCCCTTGTGTCCTGCTTGTGGAGCAGAACCTCAAGAGACATGGGCTCCCTCCTTCGCCTGCTGACCTGTTCCAGACACACTACACCAGAATCCCACAGGGTGAGTTTACACTGGGAGAGCTAGAGGCTAACAACATGGTGAAGAATAATCTTCTCTTTCTGAGAGAACAGGCTCTCTTCCCTACAAATGAAGAACCTCTCCTCATTTTACCCAAAGTTGTTAATTTTAGTCTTGCAGTGTTTTCATTTCATCTTGTTTGGCCATGTTCATTACATGAAGGAAAATCTGAGATGTATTCCCAGGAAAATGGCTTCAAGACCTCACCTGTTTTAAAGGAAATCAGTTTTCTGGCTTTGCCAAAATCAAATCAGTGTCTAGACTTGGTGAGGCACTGCATTGTTGGAAGAGCCATGTTTTAGAGTTTGGAAACACAATTCTGTTCTTCCACTTTGTAAATGACTACCATGCTTCAGCTGAGCCGCAACAATGGTCCATACCTAAGCTCCTTCCCTGTGATAAATCCAATATAATGCGATGCCTTCTGTCAAGAGGCTGAGCTCACTCCTATTACCTCACACTTCCATGGGCTAAGTGCATGTTCTTCAACAGTTACAGTGGCTGACGCACACCAACCTGTGAAGTGATTATATTGGATTCTGTGCCTAAGCCTTCAAAGGAGATGTTAAATCAAGATTTTGCTAACAAACACCCCAAAGTCCATTGCTACTTTTCAGTTACGGTTCAGCACACTGAACTAGTGTGGGTAGTTATGATCTTCACCAGTTGTGGAGAGTGGTGGAGTTGCCTTCTGAAGTCTATTGTGAAGATGAGCTCTCTGCTAAAGAGCAGACGGCATGGCAGCAGTGCCAGGTCCCTTCGTTCTCTATAGCACTGTGGGATCCTTTGGATAAAAGGCAGTATAGCAATGTTCTTTTCTGAATAGCACTTCATGTTTTCCCACAGTCTTATTGTTTACAGGGAGTTTAGCAAGTCACTTCACTAATTTAAAATAGATTGTATCCCACATGGGTGGATAACAATAACACATATTGGTGAATCATATGGCTTTCAAATGATATGTATGAAAAAGAAGTGCTACACATATTGTCTGAAATTTTATTGTGTGAAACCACAGCACTTAGCTCCCTACCAGCTGTGTCAACAATTCAGTGTAATAAACTAATACAATTGTAGAATAACAGCAAGGTTAGTTCTGAAAAATGAAAAGCCAAGATGAAAAAAAAATGCAAAAAGAAAATGTAAATGAATACAGATGAACACCATTTCAGGTAGGAATAACAAGCCTTGCAAATGATGCGACCTCACAAAATTTAGATTCTGTGGTTAAAGGTTGCTACCTAAAAGCCTAAGAGGAAAAGGGATTATATGGATGAAATGATTTTTAAAAGGGAAGAAGAGCAAGTTTTGATATCTGAGGAAACTGGTGTGTTACACTTTGTACAACCACTGCAAAAGCATTCTATCTTACTACAAACTACATATGCAGGGTCAGCTTTAAAATGAAAGAAGAGTAAGAATCTTTCCCGGACTTTGCTTCCTAGGTTCAGATCAGCCTCATCCCCATGCCGACTCGTTCATACAAGCTGCTTCACATACATGACGTAGCTCCCGAGGAGGATGCTGCCAAAGGACATTCCTGACATACTTGACCAATAGCAGCCCATGCACAGGAATGGCTGAATGAGTCAGGCTCAAATAACAAAGGTTTCACATTGAACTGTCGCACATAATTTTTAATATGCTGCTAAATAAATAAATAAATAAGTGAATAAGAGACTTTTTCTAAGATAATATTTTGAGGGAAAACTGGAAATGGAACTCAATGGAAATAAGTTTTAAATTGAAATGTTGAACTGTAGCCCAGAAATGACAAGAAAATTAAATCTCTTTTGTTCCTGAACCCCAATAAAAAAGTCTTAAACACTCTCGGTAGACCACAGTTTTGAAAGAAATGAAATTATGTTATTGTCATGCATGATTATCCAACATTTAGAAGGTATCTGCAAGGTTTTCCTGAGAGTTCTACCTCCATCCCATAACCTAGCAGGAAACCACAATCACTTCTGTACCTTACGTGAAGGACTTTGAAATGAAAGTGCCTCAAAATCAAATATAAGCAGCTTTCAACATGTGCATTTAATCTTCCTAGGTTAAGAAACACCCTGTGGCCACCACACTAAAGAACTGAAAATGTAAATTGAAGAAATTATATCCATATGATTAAGTAAGATTCTTAAAGAGAAACATGTTGTTAAGTACTTCATTGAGAATAAAATGAAATGCAGTAAAATAGAAGCTATTTGGAATAAATCACTGACGCACATGCTTTCTATGTAAAATGGCAGCGTTCAGCTCTGAGTGGACATCTGGAGCAAATTAGCATTATGTTGAGAATAATATAAAATTAAAACATTTAGTTTCAGCTTCTAAAATTAAATATAAAATCAGAGACCAATGTTGTGTTGGACAGCTCGCCTTGTGACTCTGATAGCAAGAGTTTATTTTGCTTTTAAAGTTGTTTACGCCGCCTATCACTGTTCTTGGAGCTCTGACACTCCCAGATACTATCTATGCAAACAGCACCAGGCTGAACAGTCCTATCTTGAAATGTGCTGCAAGCCCTGCATTGGAGGTTCAGAATGAGGAGTCCAAGGCCAAGCATGGGCCAAAGCAGCTTGAGTAAAACAAGAGGAAATGACCCAAAACTATAGGCAGAACTCGGACCACACCCGAGCCAAACCTCCCAGGGCCTGAATATGTTTCATTTTTACATTTGCATGCTGACTCTGCACTTTCTGGCTCTGGAGAGCACCCAGGGTTGATGTGTTGAAGGTGCTGGATGACTTCAAGTCCTTGCGGGGCCCCTTTTCAAATATGCTGAGCTCCACCTGGCTGCTGCTTGCTGAAGCTACTCAATTCACATGAGTGAACTGAGTCCGATATGGCCAACTGGGAAGCTCTCCCAGCTCTGACTGAGATGAGGGAGAGAAGAGAAGACTCTGCTCCTGGTGGGACCTGCCCTATTTGTTTCAGGGACAGAGGCTGTGCAGGAGGCTATCGCAAACCTATTTCCAAACCCAAAGAAGCTTCTGTCCCTGCTCCTGTCTCTTCCATGTGCAAACTCCAGGCGCTTAAGACAATCAAGCATTTGTACTGCTCTTTCTCTCTCTTCCTAGAGAGATTAACCAGAATAAAGGAGGCGTATAGGGCTGTAACTCCCTATAATCACTCTCCTCCACAACTGGGTCTTCTGTGTCACTTGAGGGGAAAGGCAGCTGCCTTCAGCCTTGGGCTTGCTACAACTGGATACCTGGTCTGTCCACTTTGGTTCTGAAGCAGGAAAAAAGAGTGCTTCTGCTTCCTCAGGGTACCAGGCTCAGCACTTCACAAGACCACAAACTTCAGGGGACAACTAATTTTTCTCCTGGACATCTTTTTAGATGTCCTATTTCAGTGCTCTGCTCCACCCAGCTTTCCAGAAGTTATTGGCTTATAAAACTGTCCATCTCCACTATAAAAAATGGCTACTAGCAATAACATTTCTGAAAAACTCTGTACTCAGAAGCTGTTAGCATCCCTAGTACACTTTTGAACAACTCATGCCTGGTTCAAGGAGCCGTGCTTGCAACCGGTGCCATGACAAGCACCCCTGCTGCTCCTGTCTGCCTGTGAGATCTACCTAAGAGATCACTTCTGATCTGCCAGCAGCCCAACAGCGTGAACAGAGACAGCTGGCTGTCTAGGAAGTGCTGAACTGGAAAGTGCACAGTGCAGTGCAATGGATATGACACAGTGCTCGGCTGTGGGAGATGTGGTATTTTACTAATTTCTGTGATTGGATGACCCTCAGCAAATCACTTCATCTCCTGTGCACAGTTTAGTCCGCCATGCTTTCTGACTGTACTGAAATGCCTACTGAGCAGGGACTGTGCAACACCAAGAGCCTCCTGAGATGCTTTCAGAGCATCCTGAACTCATCAGTCACTGGTGTAAAGCAACTGAGCCAGGAGCAGTGCTCTGGAGGATCAGGCCTTTTGGCAGAAGATCAATAACCATAACACTGGAGAGAATGCCAGACACATAATCATCTTCAGGTAGTTTGCTAATGCACCTTCATGCTTTGAAATATTCTCCTAGATGTTTGAAAAAAAAAAATAACGTCAAACAGGCAACCAGCATTTACTTTATATAGCATAAAAATAAGGTCTTTATAGTATGGTTTATCTCCTTTCTGATATATTTGGGAACACGCCAACCTTGCCACCTGTTCCTGAACTTCCTTTAAGGTAGCCCCATCTTTCAACATGAAACCTAAATTGGATGTGCACGGACTTGCTCCTGCACTTTGCAATGTAAACACCTGCACATATGTTTTAAATAGTCTCACACCTCTATATGTAAAATTTCAGACACCTGTGAATTGGCTTTAAATAGCTCCACTGGGTTTTGTGGATGGAGAACAACTTCCAGGTGCAGATGAATAAGGTTATTTCAAGGGCATAGGCAACGTACAGCCTCCAGTGTGAGTACATACAACACTGCATTTCCAAATTTAAAACAAGACTTTAAACACTTGTCCTCTCTCTGACTCATTAATCATCTACAAAATGTGGATATAAATTCATTTGTGTCTCTCTGGATTGTATTGAGCCTTAATTCATTGGGTTTTAATTCTCTAAAACACCTTGAGATCTTTGCACTGAGTGTGCACTCCACAGGCAAGAATAGTCTCGGTCTTGCTCTTCATACAGCTGCACAGGAAAGGCTAATTTTCACTGGTCTTAGCCTACAGTACTTTGTGATTATTCTGGAGAGAGCTTTCTTTCCATGTCTCTATTTTAACACTGAAAAGATTCTGTTGTTTTTATTCCAATTGTACCAGCACTTTGATGATCACAGATGGTTTCTTACTCCAAAATTTTGGTGCAGTTTGGCCCATCATTTACTCACACAGAATTCTGATAAACACTTCCATTATGCTTTTGCAAACGATACTCTATGTAAATAAAGGCTGGGAACTCTGAATTAATCTACAGTATGTCTTTTTAAATCCCTGCCTTTCCTCTTCTATTTCTTCTCCAGCCACCTCATAATTGAGGGGAAAAAAAAAAAAGATGGTCAGTTAATTTTTCTGTTTAAGAGATGAGTTCTGGAGTAAACTTGCTTTGATTTCATGGTGATCTATGTGACCACAATGCATTCTTTGAAAAGGAGAATAAACTTTGGCATTCAATGAATGATTAGAACTTTTCCAAAAGCTACCATCATTTTTTTTAAATGCCGTGTCCTTTTCTCCCTCCCCAGAAGAATGTCCAAAACAATCTCAACTTTCCATATGCAAACAAACACATATTTTAATAATAGTGAGGAAGGTTCTGCAGGGAGAAATAGTACCTTTTATTAGACCAACTAACACAGTTGAAAAAGATAGCCAGGCTCTCAGCACAAAAGCCCGTCTTTGGATGTAGAACTCTCCCCAGACTGACCACAAAGAATTGTAGCCAGAAACTAAAGAAAAGATATGTGCATCAAATTTCCCATGCTGCTTTACAAAGAGAAGTCTAATGGGCAAGGGGGTCTTTGTGGTGTATCTACACTAGCCTGAACAACAAGTGGCATGAGCTCACTTCTGCCTTTCAGAACAGATCATTAATTCAGACTCAGGCCACCAGAGCTGCGGAGTAGGCCAGAGCAAGGGCAGTGCCAAGCTTCCTGAATGGGCACTACATAGTGCACAGGCGTGCCATAGATGCAAGATGACTGTTGACACAGCCGTCCTCTGGGGTGGAACGGGTATGCTTTGCCTTGAACAGAGGAGACCACAAAAAGACACCCTCTGCCTAGCACTGCTCCACATTCTTTTTTACTTTTTACTGTTGGGAGCAGGGAGGAGATTTTGTGGATCCCTCCTGCTCCAACTCCTCTCCCACTGGTTGCAATCCTGGAAATGCCAGGGCCCATGGGAATGGAGAGATGCAGCCCTTCTTTCTGTCCAAACAATCCTGGGTCAATGTTTTGTGTGGAGAAAAAAACCTCACGTTCCTCCTTGTGAGCTTTCTGTGTTCTTTTTTCACTGCCAAACGTGAGCGTATGAAATAGGAACTCTTTAAATTTCATCTTGGAAGCTGGTGCCTTTTTAATTAGCGCCTAATTACAGAGAAGCTAAAGAGCAAACAGGCGAATGTGCAGTTCGAAAACATATGCAAGAAAAATAAAAGCGGCATGAGTGGTGGGCCTACTAGTCTTTCCTGTTCTCATGATTTTTATATACACATGACCTCACCAATCGCATGATATGACATCAACAGGACCAGCTAAAGACCATTCTCTCTGTGCTGAATGCCTTCAAAACATTCCTAGCCTGAGAAATTTATCTCTGAAACCACTCAATAGTATCAGCCTTTCGCATATCCTGAAACAGGGACTTCACATACAGTCGTGCTTCCTCCAAATAATGACTAGCATAACAGGTTACAGAGCCCTTGTACGTGTGACCACACACACAACTACTAATGCATGCATGCATTAAACAACTCTCTTGAACTGCTGGGGAAACTATATTGCCCCCTTCCGTAGAAAATCTTTACAGAAGACTGCCTTAAGAGCTAAGCCTTGAGCTACTGGCTGGCAGTCTGTTACAGTAACGCAGACGATTTGGGTTCAAGATAGCACAAATACTATCCCTTGCTGAGACAGGGGGCCTAGGGTGCTCAAAAATACTTCTTTAGCTATGTGATCCAAGCTTATCTGCCATAAAAGCATAGCCAGAGTGAATGACTCCTAAAGAGAAGTTCAGAATGGCTCTTCACCATTAGAATGCCTTTTCCTAATCCTCATGGAGCCAGTACCTGTACACAGCCAAGTAATCCACTTCATCCACCTCCAGACATTTTCCAACCAAGTCGGGCAAGTAAAAGAGCTACCCAGAACTCACTAAGGGACAACCTAAGGGTTTCTATAAATTTGAGGTGCAGGGTTAACTTCTGTGAGGCTTCTTTAGCCAAATGCAGCAGGGTAGATGAAAATACTGACTTTAAAAAAGGTGGACTACTATTTTTAAAAAGGAGAGAAAAGGCGACTTCTTGAACAGCCTCTAAAATAAAGGTCTAAGAAAAAATATAATGGGATCTTTTCTTCTGTCTTGCACAGGAAGAACAAAAGGGCATGCAAATAAATTAAAAGATGGCAAATTTAAAACTGAGGAAATGGAATACTTATTCGCAGAAAATGGGAGATTTCAGAGTCTGTTGCTGCGGGGAACTGGTGTGGAGAGAAAGTGAAATTTAGAAAACTTTTGGATCAATGCATGTGCAGCAACACTATCCAGAGCTGTCAAAGTTCAAGAAAACAGTATAGAAAGGTTACTAAGCCTCCTGCTTCTGGGCTTACCACCACTCTCTAATGTTTAGATGAGTACTGTGTGGTGGGAAGGTGTCACATCTGTGTACTCCGGTTTTCATACCTGTTCTGAAGCATTTGCTGCTGCCCACTGTCACCTATTGTAATACGAGGTACTTGTTATGCTTCTGGGTTTCTTACTCACTGTTGGTGGGTGACAGCTTTAACGTTTTAAAGATCACAGACTCCTCAAAGTCATGGTAACCAGCCATTCTGGGAGGATGCCTCTTACCCACATTTTGACAAGAAATGGCTAGTTGTCTCAATCACTGACAGCCTCCTCATAAACACTGAGTCAAAGAGGCCTTCCAGAAGGTAGCTGAGCCCCCTCATTCTCAGACAGCTGTCCAAGACAGCTGGGATATGCTGCCACCACATTCCTCCTTATTGACCATTAAGAGATCCTAGAGAACAATAAAATTAGGAGAGCTCCTGAGGAGGTAAGGCTTAAAATGTAGCACTGGGCCTAACAGACAACCAGGCCAACAGGATGCCACTGTGAATTCTGTGGCACCTCCCAGTTAAACAGCTGGTGGCAGGACAAAATTTGAACACAATCTGGTGGAGAAAATAAGGTTTGGAAAGACAAAGAAGAGAATGCAAGACCAAAGCCTGACTGGGTTGGAGGGCAGGGAAAGACAGGGTGTAGGGAGATAAAATCTAATGATTCCAAGCAAGGAGATGGAGCAGTCAGGTCTCAACAGAGTCAACTGCAATCACTATCTTGCTTTCACTGTTAGGTCACCGAGAAAAGCAGAGCAGCACAGAAAAGCAAGACAGGGGAAGCAGAACAAATGCTGAGCAACCAGTGTGGCAGATTGTACCCACTGAACAGGAAAGATTTTAAAATTAGAGCCCAGGATGGGGATGAAAGAAATGATAAAAAGGGTACAGGATACTTCTGCCGCTGAATCCTGTTTACAATGAATAACGTTACTGATTTTGACATGTGAACCTAGTTCTGCTTAGGATCAACCAGGTCCATGTACCTAAATACCCTGTGTCAGGCAGCACAAAACATACCCCAATTTTTTGTTATTTTGTTTGGTTCTCCATTGACATTTTTTACCATGACTAACACATGATTTTCCCTCAAAACTTACCATGACAAAATCACAGCTCTTAAACATAAGAGTACAGCCCGCAGGCTCTCTTAGTTAAAGCAAGCCCTGGCACAACAACAGCATGGAGGACATACTCAGACACAAAGGATTACGCCAGCAGATTACCACAGAAACATTTGTGCACTCATCCTTAAAAGCCACACACACCAAACTTTGGCAAACAATGTCAATGACAATAGGAAATGACCCTTCATCAGGGCACAGAAAAGATTTGGCCAATTGAGGAGAACCTCTAAGAGCACTGGGCAAAATCATCTTCTCCCCTAGGCTGGCCTTCTCTGCAAATCAGCTGAATCATCACACTGCAAGGCAAATGAATCAGATCAGTCAGTTCAAGCCTTAATTAAGCTTGCAAACATTTCTTAGAGTCCTTTCTCCCTGCATTAAAATCAGTTTTCTCAGCATATAAAACATTCTTGGCATAGGGCAGAAGAAAGGGAAAAGCATATTCACGTAGTAATGGCTGAAAGGGTACCTTCCCGGAGCAGCATCTGTGAAGAATAGTTTGTATTATCCCTAGTTGCCTTGGAGACACTGCGCCAACCTGATGGGCCAGTCATGACAGACAGAGCTGTGACCTCTTAAACTGAACCACAAAAACACAATGCATTTGGGCATTACAGGCTATCCATCTAGCCTGCTATGGCATTACTCTGCCCTCTGCTCTCTTCTCAGGATCGCTGTATGAATTTGAACCACCCTTGCAATTTGGATCCTATCTTTCTCTCCTACAAGGCATTCAATGGTTTGGTCCCACCGTATGTAAAAAACTGACCAGAGTGCAAAGAACAAGTCTTTGGTAGAGAGCTTCTCTTCTCCAGAGAATCAAAAACAACACTCCAGGGGCAAAGGAGAACAGAAAGCCATCCTCCCCAAGACCATTTCAGAGCTATTCTGCAATTCCACCAGCACAGATACCTCAGACAGGACTGACATGCAGAATGCTGACCTCCTCCTGGAGAACCATCAGCAACAGGTCCTCTCTGAAGAACCACAGGCTGGAAATGGCAGCATCCTACTCCGAATATCTGCTCCTTGTGCACAACCACCACGTTCCTCTTTCCGCCACCTGAACTATTGGTTTCAGAATGGGCTGACAATCGGCTGCAAGGCAAGCCACCTCACCCCATAGACCTCAAAGACAGACAGTGCTCAACAGCAGCATCAGGCAGCTGTAGCTGCTGGTCTGATTTGACCAAGAGAACTTTCTTCACAGTGATGGAGAAGGAACAGCTCAGAGAGAGTGTGCTGCCAAATTTAATAGTAGGAAGAAATGATTTTGCTTTTACCAAAAGTATGTAATTATTGTATCCATTTGCAGGTTGTTTTTCTGAAAAGTCACTCTTTTTTTTTTTTTTTTTTTTTTTTTTTTTAGCAAAACAAGTTTTGTGAATCCTTTCTTGTTCAAACAGTCAAGTTACTCAGCTCTCCCATCTCAGACAGACAAGGATGAATTCTGTGCCTACTCACAGGTCTGCTCTCTTCTCTTCTGTGTGTAAACCTGCTGACAATTAGCCCAGCACAGGAAGAGCACTGTAAAAAATGCAAGTCCACTGGTCCACACACAATGTCAACAAAGCCAGGCTCTTACCACTTCACCTGGGATATTCTGACTTTCTTCTCTTAAGTTGTGGGGTTGGACTCTTAGTAAAAAGTTAAGAGAGCTGTCCCAGATGCAAACCCATTGGCACTTCATCTTATATCTTAAAGTGACAACTAACAAACAAAACTAAAAAGTTTTTATGTCAAACACAACAGACTAGCTCCAAATGCATGCTAATATTCATGGGAGGATAGGAGATCTGGAGTGAGGGGCCACAGTAAGTTGAAACTTTATTTTTTGTTGCTTTTAATGCCAGCTGAGAAGTTGTGAAAAACTGGTAAATTCTAAACCCTAGGCACAACATAATGCTGGCCAGATTTCATGCCTTTCCAATGCTGGGTAGGTGATCTAGGATGTACATGGCAATATAATAATGGTGATGATAAACAAGATAAAAGCATGTAATTCTGCATAGTAAAGAAAAGTCATTATGATCCACTTTTTGCTGTTGGCCACTGTTCAATAACTGGAAATTTAGCCACGAAGGAGCTTATTGCTATGCATCTGCGATTTGTCAGAAACAGTTCTCAATTGAAACATACAGTTACTGCTATTCTTTGATCTACTGTTGTGTATGGGACTTTATACTCTGTTTGTGCGCACAGCACTCCTAACTGGAAAAGTGTGTGCTCTTATAACACAAGGGCCATACACTCTCTGTGGTGTACTACACTGGTTCATTTATAATATTAACTGGTCTTTTATTTTACTTTAATCCTTCAAATTGACACTATGAGCATGCAACATACATGATACACATTTCATCTGGTATCAACCTCCCCCCCCAAAAAACCCCTAAATCCTAAGTAAGCTGAAGGTCTGTCTACTAAGGTTTCCAGGTGATAGAACCTGAATAAAATCCCTTTAGATTTTAGTCCAAAATTTGGATAATGATTTTATAATTATTAAAAATAATCAGATTTTTTAAAAATCTCATTATTAAAGTTTTTCATGTGTCCCCTTTACCACAACCAGTTGGTTTGAGAAAGAAACTGAACTGGTTGAAGAGAGTACAAGCAATTCTTCCATTCTTCCACCAATTCCGCTTCCACATTAACCTAAAACCACACCACACTTCTGTTTTAGTAGCTTTAAGTGTTCTTAAGAAAATCTAAGATTTTCTTTTTAAAAAAAAATTATGTCATGTTTTCCAAATTATCTTTGTGGGCCTAAAAGCTCAAAACTTTGTTTTGTTTTGTTTTGCTTTTAATGAAAATGTAGATTCTGGCAATCATGTCTGTGCCAAAGGATCTGGGAGTTGGCATAGGAATTTGGCCCCTTGTATAGATACCCCTTAAGTACCTGTCTCTGGTTTACTTATCTCACTTCCCTCTCACTTAGTAATTCCTATTTCAAAACAAGTATTTAATGGATTTATGTGTAAAAGAGAGAAAGAGAGATGTACATATTTTTGAATCCAGCCCAGTATGAAGCAATCATTTTCAATTAGCATGTCCTTAGATGAATACAATAAGCCAGTGTTTTTCATTTCCAATTTGTTTTGTTCCGTGCAAAAGGAATTAAAGAGATAAAGGACATACAAAGACTGGTCCCAGATGCAGCTGTAAAGCAAGATTTATCAATTAGTTATGTTAGAAGTATCAGGCTGGCCACCATTCCTAGGGCTTCAGATTCCTGTCTTTTAGTTGTATCAAGTTTTCTGCTTTTAATTAAATATTGAACATCAGGGTGGTTATTTGAAATAGCATCAAAATACGTAGCTGCACCCCAATGCTGTTCTATAATTGCTAGATTTAGTGGCATACAATAATTCAACCATCACAATTAAAGGAACAAGAAAATGTACTAAATAAAGGCCTCTCTCTATTTCACTGCTGGAGGGAGAAACTTTAGAGCAATAGGTGCACAATATTGCATTTTATCAAATAATGCTGTTCTTACTTCAGTACACAGCAAAGACATCCTGTCTTTGCCCTCTCTCTGTGATGCCCCGTAACTCTGGAAGTCACACTCAGCACTCGTGCTGAATGTGTAGTTTTCTGTTAGAACAAATGTAACTTGGATGAGCTGCATTGAACAAAAGTCACCTACATTTGTCACATATACAAAGTATGACCAAAATCCACTGTAGGTGTCCTCATCATGTGTCATCTTACTTGAACTCAGGGGCCAGTATCACACAGCAGACACTTTGGTACCAACACAGACTTAGGAAATTCTTGTCACTGTTTTCTACCCTTTTTTCCTCATTCCTACTTTGTTTTGCATGCCCTCAGTTCAGCCAAGACAAGTGTTTGCAGAGCCATACTGTGAACCAGACCAATGATTTTGACAGAGTCAAAAACTGAGAACATTAATTTTAATCAGGGTCTGCTCAGTTCAAACTGCAGATGCCATAAACACAAATGATGGAAAGAATGGACAGCAACATTCGAACCCTGGTGCATGAATGAAAAAACAGGGGAGAACTTTTTAAACCACATTTGCCAGTGAAAGCCCATGCACTGTGAAACTACATTTGAAGTAGCAATGGACTAGCCCAGCCAAGGTTGCAGGGCACTAATCAAAAGCATAAAGAATCACTTCCCAATCTCGTAAGTAAATACCATTTATACAGTAAAACTGCAGGCCACTGTAATGTTCTTATCCTTGCTTAGCTCTGTATGATCTCTCTGTTCCTACCCTGAACTGCCTGAAGTCTCCATGCCCTGCAAACAGCATTCCACAGACAAGCAGCCTGACCTGGGCCTTGGTGAAGCAACCTCAGACTTGTTGAAATAAAAGACTCTATACAAATATAAATGATTACTACTGTTACAATTTCCGTTCATTTTCAAGAGCTTACATTTTCACAGGTACACAGACAGTAGACATCACATCCTCTAGTAGGTGCAGATAAGAAATGTCTGCTAAATTTTAAAAAATACATCCTGATAATGTTTATCATTCCATACAGTAACACAAAGGGAGAGAGAGTGTCTGATTATCTCGACATAAATCTTTGCACATAAACAGCATTCTGCATGCCCCTAGTATTTGCTGACAAAATCTTTTAGTGCTTTCTTCTCAGCATCACCTAAAGAGCAAAGCCAAATTTCCAAAAGCCAAGAAGAAAAAAAAAAAATGTAGAGGGTCATAATTCATACTCTGAAAACCAGAAAAAAGTGCTCAAGCAAAGCCATCCTGTCTCTGTCCTCTCTATGCAATGGCTCCTAACACTGGAAGTCGCACTCAGTACCTGTGCAGAATGTGTGCTTTTCTGTTAGAGCAAATGTAAGTTAGATGAGCTGCAATGAACAAAAGTCACCTATACTTGTCACATATAGAAAGGCAGAGGTTTGCCCGTGAAAATGAACCCTCTCACCCTCTTACCATAATTTCTCAAACACTTTGCCTATACCCACAGGACTGTTTTAAGCAGCTGGTTTATAAACGCAGGGTACCATCCACGTGTTGCCCCCCTGCTGACCATACGGGATAAGAAGAGGCCAGGACACCACTGCTCACACAGCTCAGTACTGAAATAAGGCAACCCCTTCGTACACCTGCAGGTGCTGCCTTCTTTCTACTGCTGCGCTGAGTGGGGGGAAGATGAGGGGCTGGCAAAGGTAACTTCAAACATCCTCCCTGGACTGTGGGAATGGACTCCCTGAACTTCTCAGCTTGTGAGCTAGTCTTAGGGTGGTGAAGGCAGTGAGAAGGCAGGCAGACAATGCCCAGTGGCTTCTGCCAGCTCCTGCGGGACAGCTGAGGCTGCACTGGAGTCTGTGCGAGCCACGTATTTTCTCATTCCGGCTTACATTAACTCTTTCTTCCATGGTCACCGGATGCTTGCGCTTACCTGAACTGGATATTCCATAAACGAACAGACAAGTTGTCAGTAGGTAACTTTAGCTCTGGGTTAACTGAGGTTCGGGCTGGTAAGTTTCTAGTTTTGTTCTGTTTGTTAATAAAATAATGGGGGTTGGGGGGGGGGGGGCGGGAACAGTGTTAAACAGCTGGGACTAGCATGTAAATCTGCAGTTAAGTCTCTCCTGTGGCTAGATAGAGATCAGCACTACTAAGTAACTTCTACACATCCCTGTCCTCTCCTGTGTTATCTTAGAAGAGTGAACTAGGGATAACTGGCACCAGAATTCCTCATGTTTTAAATCTCAAAGGTGTAAGTTTAGCCACTGGACAATCATCTCAACTGTGTGTTAGCAGAATTGCGTGCCATCTGATTTCTTTGATTTTAAAACAATAATTTATCATCCATCTCATTCACTCTCCCTCTACACTCCCTCAACCCCTTGGCAATGACAGCCCCAACCACACAATGCCCATGCTGTCTTACTTCCCTGCTCTTCTCTGCCTCTCCAGTGCTGCTTGACCCTCCCTCCTCAAGCAGCGTCCTCCCAAAGAGACTGGGGGAGCTGGGAGATGACACAGACATGGCACAGAGCATGGTGCGGTCAGTGAGAACATTCCTGATTTTTCATGCCACAGAAGCAGGAAAAGACACTCCTCAGTAAGACAGGCAAAACCAAGCGAACTGGGCTGATTTGCCTCTATGCCATGTCTCCCTCACCCCAGTAGCTGTGCTGCCCCAAAAAGCCCTTGTGCAGCATCAGTGACCCAGCAGCCATGCGAGCTCTCCAGGCCTCTTGCACCCACAGACGGAACGTGGACATTTGCCCTTCCTAGCAGTTGCGCCCTCCAGGAAAATGGTTTCTTGGCCAGTGCCTGCTGCCAGTCCTAGGTGTGAAGGCAGCAAGGCTGTGAGACGTGGGGGGGCCACTGGGGCAGGAAGGGTCCAGACAACAGCAGCCCACCGTTGCTTTCTGGTGCCAGCAGGGTTTCAGACTCCCTTCCCTGGAGGGGCTGGTCACATAGGAGGCTGGGGAAGGAGGAGAAGGGCCCTATCAGGACCTGCACCCCTCCTCTCTCCCTCCATGCTGCTCCTCCCTCCCACAGTGCTGAGTCATAACCAACTTTCATCTTCTCTCCAAAGCATCAGTGCTAAGGGTTCAGTCCATATAATCTCCCTGCAGTAGCTGTCCCTGAGTGGAAGAAATAGCAATGTGCTTATCATTCCCAAATACATCTATAGGGACTATAGCATCTGTGATTTATTACCTTTCAAGAAGAACGTCTCTAATGTTAGCTATGCAAATTAGCATGGCGAATCCCTACACACGCATACACAATGTGCAGAGTGAAGTCTGATCACAAACAGCAGAGGACAGTTGCAATGGGATGCCAGAAGACTGTCAGCGTTCTGCCAAGAGAAACAGATATGGCAGTAGAGTAGTTTGTCCACTTGATTTGCTGAAGTACTGTGACCACACACAGCCTAAAAATTCCTTTGCTTGGTCTTTTTGGTATGTACCTATATAGCCAAACTTTTTCTTTAAAAAAGTATTCAAAGTTGTATCCCCAAGGGTCAAGGGTGCAAGAGGAATCTTGAATTAGCCAAGACAAATCTCGAAAGGGTGAGATCAGTCAGGGTGGAAGGTACAAGAAGTGCAGTTTTAAGCTTCATGAGAGTACAAATACCCTGACATAGTAATAGCACCTTTTGAGATTGTAAAATTCATTTTTCTGAGTGCAAGGAGGAAGAGTTAGATCTGACACCTTGCTACAGCACTTCAATTTTGTGACATTCCACACAAAGAATGCAAGTCTGAAATAGGACTTATCTAGCGAGCCTGAGCCCAGTATCTCCATTACAAAAGGTAAAGATACAACCAGCTTTTCTACAGGTCCAGTGAAAAGCCTAGGAGGTCCCAGCAGTTGAGTTCATAAAATGCCAGTCTTCCCTCCTCCTTGACATTACCACAATATGGATGCAAAATATTACAAAAGCATTCCAAATATGTTTTCAGAAGTGTATTTTGTCAAGAAAGATACTGCTTCACATTGGCTTAGATACTGAAAAACAAACTAACCACCCCAAAACACTTTTTTGTGCTTAGATCCAAAAGGCGCGCTCAGACACAGCAGGACAGTATTCTTCTGGATGTGCAACGTGAACCTACTCAGGCCCAAGTTCTCAAACATTAGCAAGGATCATGTGCAAACCTGGACACATATTTAGCATATTTTTACTTAATAGGATTAGGTAAAGCTGGTTAAAAAATGTGAACTGGTTTGCACAAAAGAAATACAGGTATTTTCTGTGATACTTTCATCATAAAACTAGAATCAAAAAGCTCAGTCCATGTAATTCCTACCTGCAGAATTACACAGACATAGGAGCGTGGGATATGGCTTGCACAGAGATCTTTTTTTTTCAATTTCTGAGTGCTTTGCTTTGCAATTTCAACATTTCTTCCATGGTACTTGAAAGGCTGGGTTAAGAACTGTGCAAGGGATGCCAGCCTGTGAGCCAGAAGGGTGACAGGGAAGGGCAGGATGTTGGCAGGTGGGCAGGGGCTGGAGAGCAGCTTGGCTAACTGATCAGAATTAGCCTCCCAGTGTTCACAGATACTCAAACACCACGATCGTGATCTGCAAAGCCTGAATTTCTTGCCTGTAGCACTAGCTCTGAACAGTCAATAAACTGTGTATCCATGACTGAGCTTTCAAATCAGAAGCTTTAATACAGCAGTGGCTTAAACCGTAACTGCAAAATTGCTTTCATTCCTACCTGTATTCTCCAGAAGAGAAAGGCCGTACCTGAAAATCTGACCGACATCATCTCTGGTGTCTTTTGCAAGGGCAGATGCATGAAATTGAATGACCTGGCCCAAACCACAATCAGTCCTGCTATATATGTCTACATTAGCTGCTTCACTTTATCCCGCTTGATATCTCTGTTTCAGCTGTGTTTCTGTATCTAGAAAGCTGGAGAGCTGCACTGGGATTATTCAGGCTGAAAGACGCTATACGCTCTAAGTATAATTACTCAATATGCACAGTAGCCACTATTTAAACATGAATTTCTTAACTAGTTTTAATTCTTTGTAATACTCAAAGGCACCAGTAGATGTTTAAAGCTGTTTTGGGGCTAGAGAGTATTAAAAAAGGAAAAAAAAAGTTTCTGAAACAATTAGATTTCTATTTCATTCGTCACTCTCTTGCAATCTGAAAACAGGCCCGTCAATAAACCAAATGTAGTTTAAATAAGAAAAGCAGTATGCTCTTAGGCTGGAACCCTGTGTGCCAAATTATAGCTTGCAGTAAATTTTTATGAGCAAGTTATAAACCCCTGAAAAATGGAGCTTACAACAGAAACACTGGAAGAGCCATCACTGCAGCAGCCCTAACACATGCTGCTTGTTCTTGCCTGGTGAAGTCTAGCTTTATCTCTTCGTCTTTTTCAACATTGATATGGCTTCCCGGAGTGACTGTGAAATCAGCAGTCATCTCTGAAATGGCTGTATCTTCCATCTCCATTGCTGAACACTGCTCTTGGCACTAAACACAAGGCGTTATCAGTCGTTTCGTGCACCCTGCTCTACACTCCGATTTCTGTGGCTTATCCTTAGGGAACATCTCATTCTCACCTTTGTGGTCGAGCCTACGAAGCTAAAGCCTGCTGTTGGCCTCTCACTTTCTACCTCGGCAAAGGAAATGTACTTCTATTTCATGCATCAGTGATTGCCTACAGGGCTAATTTTGGACTAGCATTTTCAGAGCAAGGGCCTATGAAGAAAAGTGGAGATTCACAAGAGAAAGAGAATATCAGAAAGAAGAAAAGCATAACAGAGAATAACCAAATAACAGATGAGTGTTCATTATGTAGTTAAATCAGCTGTTTCATGAACTTGTCAATATAAAAGCTATAATGGGAATACACTAAATTTGCCCAATAGGATTTTCACCTGAGTTGAATGGAGAACCTTGTCATCACAAATTTCCCCTGAAAACTGGGAAAGGGAAACTTGGGTTCCTAGCCACAGACTGAAAGTAATGCAATTGACTTCATCGGGATAATCTCTACTTACATAGCATGTCTGAAAACACAGCTCTAAACCAATCAAAATTTAAGACGGACACAAGGGCAACAACGCAGGTTGATGAGGAGAAAATGTGCAGGTTTAAAGGCAACTGGAACTGCGGATCTGATTCAGAAGCACCATGCGGTTTATTAGTAGTTGTATTGACACAGAGATGGGTGGAAAATACATCAGACAAAGCTATGCACTATTAACCAAGACACCTTCAAAGTCTGGAAAAAAACTATCTAATGGAAAAAAAAAAGGAACACTGGTCACATAAATAATTCTCCCCAGTGATAACTTGCATTCGTTGTGAGAACTGAGATTTTTAGGACCTGGAGTGGTCTGCTTTTTCCTTTTCCATCTCTGATTTAAAATTACACTTTCCTGAATCTGAAAATGTTCATATATTTTAGATTTTTCTAAATGTTTCTAAAAGGATTCCCACAAACTTTTAAGTATTCTGTGCTGTTTTCCCTTCCCATTTTCCTCTTCCATATTTTTCTTCTTACTATCTGCTCCTTCCCCTTTTTCTTTTCTCATTACTGAAAAGGGACTGAGGGGAGACAAAATGAAAAAAGCTGTATTTTGCATTGGGCAATCAGGACATTTTTTCATCAGGAAATGCTGAAGTTTTTCATGAAGCATAACTTGACTCTTTTGCCAGCTCCATTCTGTGACCTCCTTTTTCACGGAACAGAGACTTTCTACAACATCGCCCTGTTCTCATCAGGTTCAACAGCAAGTTGGGAGCACCTTCCACAACTATTTTTTACTTTTCCTATTATGTCACCACAATGAGCTGGTTTTATTCCCTCATATAGCACGGAATATTTAGCTTAAGTGAAAACCAAACACAGTTAATGGATTAATACTAACTGCCATGTCTGTACTTTGAAACCTGTTTGACAAAAGCATAGTCACTGTCATGAAAAACTGCCTCCTTCAAGACTTCTGTGGTCTCTCCACTAACAAACACAATGACAGCTGTACGCAGTACAGCCTACAAGAGCACTCCCTGCTTTCTCATTGTCTCAGTACATCCTCCATGATTTAATTACAGATTTTGGCTCTGCTTTGATTTCAGTTTATACTAATGATATTTGATTGACAGTAACTTAAGAAAAATCACAAACTTATGTTAAATTTCCAGATTATTTATGTATTTTCTGCTGTACTGGTAACAATGACTTCAGTGAAACATATGGAACAAATAATGGGATATTTAGAAATCAGGAGTTTATAAGAAACTGGAAACAACTTGATATAAACCATTTAAAAACTATATTGTGCTTCATTAAAAAAGATATATATTTACCTAGTCTGTCTGGTATTACAGGAAACAAATAAGAGAGAGGTACTTGCAACTGTAATTGAAGTGACAACATATTTCATGGTAGCTGGAGATTTCAACTGTCTCTAAAGACCAGACTCACTTTAAAACTACACAGCCTACTCGCATCACTGTCCAACTTCAAAACACACCTAATATTAAGAAGAGTTGGCAATATGTTCCTCAAGCCAGAAAAGTACTTTACAGTATTAAGGCACATTTGATTTTGATTATCATGTTGTTAAATGTCACCCTTTAGGCACAGCTGCACAGCCCCAGGCCATCATTCCTCCAGTAAGCGATGTAATACAGAGCTTCCACAGCACGGGTTAGGCTGATCTAGCTTAGTATTTGCAGTGCTGCTGAGTCAGTTCTGGTGAAGATGAGGATATAACATGTCTCTACTTCTTCTCACCCTGTTTGGTGATCTTGACAATTGCTGTGCCGCCACAGAGCTTCCCACAAATGCTGAGACTGTCCACAAAACACATCACATCAACGTATTCAACAACATCCTGTCCCCCTGGGCCCCAAAACCAAAGAGATCCCCAAGCACATGCTAACAGCAAACATGGTAGAAAGCCAATGGTAATTAAAGGGAGCACTAAAGTGGTGTGGTAGAGGACTGATTAACACACTGCCAGACACCAATTAAGGTGAAGTAATAATATGTTGGGAAGTTACATAATTAATAAATAGCTTGGTATAAGTACAGAGTATTGTAAAGCAGTTTATGTGCTCTGTCATTTTTAATCACCACATTTATGAACAATTATGAATAATGATGCCTCACAACCCTATGAAATAACAATACTGCCGTGGTACAGGCAAAGCAAAAGAAGCCCATCGTTACTCCTGGCTGCTAGAGATGTGAACAACTTCTACAAATTAGATTTGCCTTAAGTGGCATCTCCTACTTACATTGCAATCCAATTTCGAAACATACCAAATAGGTATCGAGGATATGTTTCCCACAACAGAACAGTTTAAGTGCCTTACTCCTGGCCACTTATAATCTCACTAGCAAGGCTGGTCTAGAACTAGTCACTCTAATTCTCTGGGCCCTTTGGTAGCCAGTAGATAAACCCCGTCCACTTCCCAATGAGAAACTTTTATTCTAAACAAAGACTGACTTTTATTTGTAACAGTCCTTCTAGGAAGGCTGGGAGGAACAGTATTGGCAGAAAGGATTCTTACTATGTATTCCTGTGAGAAGACAAATCTTGCTCCTGGGTAGCTGGTAGGGAATATTCGGTATTACTCCACGAATCATTTGATAAGATGAAAAAATGAAATAGCAATTAAATATCCTTGCAGAGGGGTCAATGGGTTGTACTGCATAGCTCAAGACCCAAACTGGCATTCATGCTTTAAACCCCCAATGTGGATTCCCACCACCACCTGTACCACAGTACTGTGTGCTGGCACCGGGCACTGCCATGGGAAGGCACTAAAGACTCCATGTCCTACCCTGTCGAGTTTGAACAGAAGTAAACTCAGTGTTTATGACATGGGCCTAGTTCCTGGCTCTGTGAATACAAGGTACATTCCACTCTAATTATTCCTAATTGCCATGACTTAATGTGTAAATATTTGCAACACGTGAATATAAAAGTGCTTCCATACTGTTAGCTACAGACACGTTACCAGCTGCTAGCATGTTTTCTAAGCCTTTGCAGTTTCTCCAGATACAGGCCATGGAGCACAGCTCCACAGCTGACGTAAGCCCTTTGAAGTGAGGGGCTGTCTTGTTGAGGTTTTCAATAGATAGTTGAACAGGAACCAGGGCAGTTCTGATGCCCCAGTTTGCACACACCATCTTCCCATAAATCTTTCCTTTATGCATTTGTAATTGTTTTCCGCAGCTGCTGGACATCTATCATTGTGCGGCGTGAACCCTGCCTACCCTAAATTTGCCTTTGCCCTGTCCTGACTGCTCCCCTGGTACTTAATGTTCTGCCTCTCCTCCATCCTGCTTACACTGTTCTGATTCTAGCATACTGGAGAACTTCAGTTGGCAAGATGAGGCCAGCTGATGGTAGAGCAGACATGACCCAAGCATGTTCTTCTCAATTTAGTCCCTTTTCTTGGTAGCGCCAAATCGGCAGAGAGAGTCAGAGGTGAATTCCAGGGTGGTCAGGGAGGGGGCTGAGCAGTGGGTGGCACTGGGAACAACTGGGAGTTTAGCTGCCACTTCCAGAAAGTTCATAGGATGGTTCTGGAGGCAGCCATCCCAAGGGCCAAGGCAAGCCTTTGGAACAGGGCCAAGAAAATGGATGATTCTTAAGGTTACCCTGCAATGTTGCAATCAAGTTTTCCATGTCCATCAGACCTACACCTCAAGTGGGTGTGCCAGAGCAGTCCGGCAGCATGAATCCCTGTCTACAGGGATTTATTGACTTTTATTGACATTTATTGACTGAATGCACCAATTGCCATCAGCCATCAAGCTCTCCTGAAGCTGTCATGATTCTCAGCCTCCTTCCACTTGGACCAGTAAATCAGAGCAGCTGAGACACTGCATGCAGACATAGTGCTGTAACTCACTACCAAGTCCCCTGAGGCATCTTGGGCCGTAATTTATACAGCTCTGAGTACTTTTATATTATATAGAACTGAGAGCTTGAAGAAAAACCAAACCAAATGAAACAAAGCAAACGCAGACAATGAATAGCCTGAAAAACTAAAATAGCCTCAAAACTTGAAGAACCCAAACTATCCCTCTAAATGACTCATGCTAAAGAAGATGCCTCGTTTATTAGGCTAGAAAAATTGTAAAAATAAGGACAGACTTAAAGACAGAGTAAGCTCTCAAGGGATTCATAGGTTACTTAGTTTTTCTTTTAATTCTAATCTCTACACTGTAAAGCCACGTAGCTGCCCCAAGGCAGGGGGCTTTCACTATGGTGGTGACAGGGTAGCCTGTTCTTCCTCCTTTTTTTGGGGGTAGAGAAGGTACCATAAAGGGCTAGGCATTGTCACCACCTAACAATCTGTTTTTTCTTTTCCATTCCCCAGGGCTAAATGCCTCTTTCCCAAGATCTGACACAGAGCATGTCCCACACCAGGCCCTGCTAAGAGGCTGGGGAAGAGGAGGGTGAGACAGGACAGGTCACAGGATGACTGAGGATGACAACAGCCTGAGTCATACTCACTGAATCTTCTCCTTGTCCCCTCTCACCTCAAAGAGCTCACAAGGTTTTGGCAAAGTTGAAATAATTTTTAATGAACAGTAATAGCAAACCCAAATTAGTCTAATAATACAAGCTAATACACATACAGGTCATACTTCTCGCAGATAATACAATGCACACACTCTCCGTTAGTCTCTTTATCTGTGCCATTTTCCCCAGCATTTTTCTGCAAGCTGAATGGGAGTTTCCTTCTGGGACTAACAGTCCTCAGCAAACTCTGAGTAATAAATAATAATAATAAATATGTTGCAAAAGCCCTGGAGCAATCTGCTTAGTCATCTTATTAAGTGTTACCAGCACTTTCACAGTGTTCAACAGGCCTTAGTCATTCACCCATTCCTGTAAAAGACACGGTTTTCTCATCAATAACGCTCTGCAAAAGTGCCAGGCTGGAAAAGAATTGCTATGAGCAGAGTAAGGAGCTCCCCTCTGACCTCTCCCACCGGCCCGACAGCAACTAAAGGTTGTTCTGCACTTCGGAAGCCTGTTCTCTTAGTGTTGATTTTAACTACATGACAACATTTAATCATTTCTGATTATCAGTCTGCTCCCACACCAGCGAAAATGACTGGAGCTCTGCCTTTGGCTACAAGAAAAGCAAGAGGAAGATGCTGGATATGAGCTGGTGAGGCACTGCAATTCATTTTTATACAAATTTGCTTTTAAAAATGAGCCAAAGCTTTTCTCATTTTATGCAAAATAAAGGGGATATCGTAACGACAAGGTAGAAAGGAAATCAAATAGTAACCCTGAAGGGTTTAAATTTCCAGGTGCTTTGAAGAGAAGTTTCTAAACTGTTTCTTGAATTTTAGAGTTTGAGTCACATGATCATGCTGTATCTGACCAGAAGTGTTAACCAGAATGAAGAGTAACAGCCTATCACAATGGTAGTAAGTACATAAATATTATTTTACATACTTTTTCAATAATCTTATACGTGCTTTTTAACAAGCCTCCATAACACAAAGAACATATGAGCCCTGCTAGTATATACTGTATGGCAAGGTAGTTAAGAATATATTGCATTTATAAACTATGCACAACTTTATGAGTCTCTAGCTATAATTTCATCATAGCACAGTAATTGGAAAGTCTGCACAATTTTGGAAGGATATGTGTTTTAGTTAAAAGAACACTATTATTGCTAATTGGATACCAAGCTTACATTGTAAATCAGAGCAAAGTATGGGCTCCTAATTACAAACTTTTTTTGAAACAAGCACTGTATGTCTTTACATTATTTTTGGCTAATAAGTGACTTAAATAATCTTAGTGTTACAAAGTCCATAAATCTTTTCTTTAGCTGTGGCTGATGAAATGTTACAGGATAAGAATGTGTGTTCCCAAGGTAAATATCTGGCTTGGCAGCCTCATCTCCTACAGTGAAACAAGGTAAAGGGGTATGTAAGTGACTGGCACTGGCACAGCCCCAAGCAGAGAAGTTAAAAAGTAGAAAGCTGGTATTAACTTATGTAGCATGTTGCAGCTTAACACATTTTAAACAGGCTGGGCTCACTCTTTGGCATCTGGAGCTAAAACCTTACAGCCATGTTCTTATGTGGAACGAACTTGTGTATTAGAGTTTTACAACACCAGCAACAAGCTTTTATGAAGTTGTTAAGGTCCTGAATCCAGAGCTGTTACGCAAGGCTATTTTTAAAATTATTTTTTCCAAATGGCTTTTCCTCCGCATGCCTAGATCCTCTCTTACCGCACCTGTGGCAGTGGAGACGGCACTCACCACTGAGCTGGGTGACAAACAGCAACAGAAATCAATATGCTTGTTGGATACGATCCTTCATGACAGAAAATGCCAAAAGCCTCAACTTCCTATCAGAGTCCATGGGAGTGGAGAATATTCAAGAGAAGCCATGATCCTCATGGGATCTGCCTGCTGAGAACACAGGGGCAAGGCCGTATACCCCGATCCTGCAGCCAAGGCACGGGGAAGGTGGTTCATTATTCAGGTAAGGATGTTAACACACTGGTTGTTCACCATGGCCTTAAAGATACACTGCTTATCTCAAGGATGGACAGAGTGAAAAGCCTTGCGCATCAAAAGGCATGAAAAGGAGGCAACTTTAAAAACTGGGCCTCTTAGAACATGTAGTGTGGCCCAGGAAGATCAACAATGCCAAGTCTGAAGTCTTTCATTCTCTCCCCATTGAAAGGAAATTCATGCCTATTTTTAAAGTCTGTTGTGAAAATAATAATGTACTACAAATCTCTGGAAATCCTTTTGATTTTTCTTTTTGATTTTCTATGTATTATATATATTTATTAAAAAAACGTAATGTAGACTCGGCCATGTTGATGCTGTTCACATGTCAGCCTGCATAGCATCAAGACAGAGGCCATGTGTTCCAGATTTAAAAGCTGTATTCACTTTTTGGTATACCATTCAGCAAGGACTCACTGTCAGACAAGCCGCCTAATCTGTTCAGCATGTTTCCACCTCTTCTTCTTCAGGGAATGGTTGTGGTACCTATCACCAGGTTACCTAGTAATTTTGGTGTCTTAACAGCCAGTTGGAGCAGAAGAGGTCTTTAATAGTCTTGGATAGCCCATGGATCTCATCTAGGCTGAAAAAGTCCCCAAGGTCTTGGAGTTCAGCAGCTCTGCAGGGTATATGTATTTAACGTTTCATCCTGGCCAGGTTATTAAAGTGAGTTCACTGAACTTGATTCCAGAAGAAAAAACAGAAGCAGTATGCTTGCACTGTTGCAGATGAGTAAGTACGGTTAAGTCTTGTTTTATGACCAGCTTAATTCCCTTCCCATAAATTCACTAACCTCAAATCATAACTGTGAATGCCTCTGACAAACAAGACTTGTCTGCATGGGAGCAGAACACTGCAAGCTCCACTTGGCTTGTACCTATTTGTTAATGCAGGACCTGAAAACTAGTTCTGTCACAAGTTCAACCACAATCTTCTTCATCCACCACAGGGTTAACCCAGGTTCACTCCTGCAGTGTAGATGACTCAAAATTTATGACTAAAAACATAGTGCTCCAGGCACATCAGCCATGGAAGCCGGCTTGTAGCCTTCTTGCCACCGCCAAACAGTAGCACAGCTGTATCCAAAACCTATGTATCTAGGATGGTCAGAGATGAATGACAGACAAAAATCAAACTGCACTGCCAGGCAGAGAGACTAAAGATGAGTTTCTCTGTGTTGATTTGTCCACCTTGTTCAGGCTCAAGCCTTTACTATTCAAAATCAGCCTTTTAAGATCCTCCTGATAACCAAAGATACCATGACAATACTGTTTCTCTCCCAGAATGACTGGTGAAGTACTACAGTGTGGAAAAAGCTCTCTTATGGAGATCTTCCTCAGTTTCAGGTTGGCAGGTGTTTCCCATTGACCACAAGAACTGGGAATTGTTCTGGAACAGGAAACAAGTCCTTTGAGACCTGGACTAAAATGCCAACTGGAAACTTTTAACAGGGCAGGTGTGGCAGAAGCCTTAGACTAAATCATTAGTGTGTGATCGTAAAAGAAGAGAAAAAGGGGACAAAGTCAGATGTGGACATGTACATTAGACAGGAGGACATGACTCATCCTCTTCTGGATAACTTAAGTTAGTTAATCAGAGTCTCCACTAACTTAAGTTAATTAATCAGAGTCTCCACTAGAGAATTCACCAATTTTAAGCAAGAACACATTCTTAGGAAGCTGAGCACAGCATGTCCTCTTCATAACCCCCAGAAACCCAGGACAGACTGGGCACATAGAAATGGGAGGAAAGCATGCATAGTTCAGACATCACTGGAAGGTAACCAGGTGGGTAGCCGGAAATGCTCTCTGAGAAGCTCTCATCTCAGCGGCAGAGGAAAGATTTACTATACCTGGCAAATAACCTTTCTACAGAGAGTAGAATTTGTTGTACTAAAAAACATGCTTAGACACTCACAGACTGCACCATCCAAACTTCACCTGCAATGCATTTTTTGAAACTTTCAGGTAACTATACTTTATGTTTTTATTTTTGTTCTGCTATTCTGAAAATCCTGATGTTTCTGTTTAACATTGCTTGCAGTGAATCATAAATTTCAACTGAAACTGGGCCAAATTTTTCACCTAAATCCTTATTTAAACATCTTTAAAAGTAGTCTGTTTGTTTTTAAAGGTGCTGAGCGCTTCACACCTCTGAAAAATTCAAAGTGCTCTTCCTTAGACACCATTTCTCTCTTGACTCAAGCTGACTGTATTTCAGACAACTTGAAATACTTTGTTTTCAAGTAAAAATCTGTCCTCTCTCTCCTTAGTGCTCTCTGACACTTGATTCACTGGTTGTTTCTTAACAATTATTTGGGGGCACAGAAATTACAGTGTCTTCCCTGTCAGGATGAACACGTTCCTTTTCTTACTGACCACCTGAGCACAGCAGTGAGGCTAGGTTCCAATTAAATTATCAGAAGAATTGCTTCAAGACCAGGTCAGGTGAAACCAGTGAGCAACCCTGCACGCAAAAGAGCAGAGAAATAGCAGGAAGTTAGAAGAGTCTCTTTCACGCAGGATATCCTGAGAGCACTGACCGCTAACTCTGCTTCGGAAACAAAGTGAAACAGTCTGCTAAGAGCACTTTAAAGCCAACTGTTAGATTTCCCATGTGCATGTTGTATGCGCATGTTTTAGACTATCCCCAAGTAACACATGACATTCCCATTAGCTTTTGTTAACTTCTACATCAGAGTAAGCCAGAATCTTAAGAAGATTAACCTCTGTTCCTTCTAACTGTTCCTTAATTTTTATTAGAACAATTTTTAGGGTAGTTTTGCGGGCATTTTTCCCTTGTTTGGATGGATACAGAAATTTCTCTGATGAAAGCTTCAGACTTTTTTAATTAAAAACAAAACAAAACAAAACAGCCAAAAAACCCCAACCCTGTAAAATTATTTTCCTTAAAGAAACTGCCAAAACTCTAGGAATCAAATTACAGAACAGAAGCAGACGTCACAATTCCAGCTTCGCTCTACCTACTCAGGGAACCTGAATGCCTCTCTGAGGTGATGAGTTGATGAGAAACAGCACAATTCTGCACTGAGGAGGGAATTTCTATTTGTATTTAATGATCTTGGTGAAAGTGAAGCTTATGAGCATATGTAATGGATTTCTGTGTTCTTAAAAGCTGGAAAATAATTCTTTTGCCTACTGCTGAATAACTCCTATGCGCAAACCTGCAGCCATCTAAGAAAGAAAAAGACCACAGGTTTTCATCTGTGGTCTGCAAAGTGTTAAGGTTAGCTATCTGCAAGACTGCGTAAAACATAATTACAAAAAGCTGATTACTAGTGGACATACATTCACTATCCAAGAGTCTGCAATTCTACTCAACCGTTTTTTAGAAATCTGCAAACTGAAAACTACTTCAGGGTCAGAGGGCCTGATTTTGGCCTTCTCCTTCACTCATGATACTGCTTCTACTTTTTAAATAGACAGACATTCTTCATTCATAAGCCCCATTGTTTAAATGGTCATTGACTTCAGGAAAATAAGTCTCTGCCACAGTCAGTAACTGCTAACCCCATTTATCCAACCAATAAATAATCCCTCACCCTCTCCTCCCACCTCCTCAACTCCTAGGTTATTACACTGCAACATCTTGGCTCTACGCCTATTTAATCTTGGTAATAATGATCAAAAACAGATCTCAGTGCTCTGATTAGGATCACCATCCAACTATACATAATGCACATACTTCATCAGAAAAAGAAGGTTCTGCCAGAAGTTGCCATATTTGATTGGAACTTTTACATTTCTCCGGATTTAATATTATCATCAGTAGTTCAGATCCCACTGGACTTTAAATGGTAAATGGTAAGTTTATTAGGTTTTTTCCATTGTTAGAGGCAAATGAGGAAGAGGGTTTTTTTTTCCTTTTTGCATTATGTCAAGAATGATGACTCTAAAAAGTCATTAAAGAGCAGAAAACAGAGGGTGATTACAGTATAATACCTTACAACTGACAAGGCTCTGTTCCTGCTCCAACAAATAAGAAATGTGGGTGAGGCTTCATAGTCACATGTACTAAGAAATAGGATGGTCCAAATTTAATGTCTGGGTGATGTCTCTTTGGAGCTTTTTGTAGCGTGCATTAGAGTCCACTCACAGATGACATGACTCAATTCCTATCTGTGACAGTGGCCAAACATCTACTGACCAAAATTGTACAGGCTAAAGGTTTAATTTGTCAGTCTCATGCTATAAATAACCAGTCTCCAGGTGTACAGTCTAGTTTACCTTGGCAAGGAGAAAATGGCATACTGACTTATACAATCCAGCTACCATCAACATGTCTTGCACTCTGATGTGCAACAACAGTGACCATTTAAAAAATAATCCCTAATGTTTGCTCCCAAAACAGCGGATAAACAAAGGATTCACTGTAGTTATGTTGCTTACATTTTAAAGTAAATTCTACCTTCCAATATATGTGGGAAAGCCAGGAATTAATTTGGTTTCACTGCACACTTACTGGCTGATTCCTCTGCAGATGGTGATTTTGTCAGCTAGAAGGGCCCTTTCTTTCACTGATGTGCTGCTACATAAAAAAAATTATGGCCTGAGGGGTTAAATGCAATTGTTTAAAGGGAAAAATGCAAATATATAGTTTTAAATAATTTTTTGCCATGGTCCTGCCTTAAGCAGATTAAAATCAGCTTAGAGCCTTACTCTTTTTTGCAGAGAGTCAGTCAGTGAGGCTCAGAGTGTGGACAGAAATACCAAAACTCCAGCCTTGGCTGTAGATGGCTTGAGATACCCAAGCTTGTGCTGACATGTCTCTGATTCATGGCCACTTTACAAAAAAAAACATTTTCCTTACCAATAGGTTACCCTAAGACAGCAACCTGCCTTTGCACTTTAAGTTGTCCAGAAACACTTGGGTGTGCAAGAGAGAAAGACTTTTCTGTAAAGAGCGAAAATTCCAGGCAAACTTGACAGAGGATTGCTGGTTGCAAAGATACTAAGTTCCTACTAGTTTTTATGAGAATTGGCAGCCAAGTAGGGGAGAGACTGAAGAAAAGACCTCAATAGGAGACTACCTTTTCCTAGATATCAGAGAATCCTCAGAGGCACTCAGCTTTGAGACAACCAAACAAAAATGGGCTTAATTAGCTCTGCTGTCCATAAACTTGTTTTTAGGTTACATAATTTATCTCCTCTACAGAATACTAAAGAATCCCCTACTGTAAAAATGCCTATGGTATGGGATGATACTGTACAAAGTGTTTCTGTCTATCTATCTACTGTCTCTGCCCATAAAAGATATTAAGTCCCTTTGTCCAGCACGGACAATGCGGGGAGGGGGTGCGGGGGGAGGGTGGAGCTGGGCAGGAATTGAAGGAGGAGGGATTTGCCTGTGCACATGGGTTAAAAGATGTTTAATGAATCACAGAAAATAATAGCTTTACACAGTAAAAGCATTCCCTCTGCCTGCTTCTCTCCCCCTGCTTTTCCACATAAATTATGTGAACATATCATCAAAACATGATGATTTTTATTTTCATAAATGGGGCCATATGTCAGTTAAAACGGAAAATGTGTGCTGAACTGTGATGTGGGTTACATGATACACTTTAATTGGATGTCACTTTAATGTAAACAGCTTTACATAAAACTCAGCCTAAAAGAAAACTTTAAAAATTGTCAAATATTAGTTGCTAAAACAACTTGATGCTGCATGTGTCTTTTGCATTGTCTAGTCAATCAATAGATATCAGTCATGAAGGGGCTAGATTCTGATCTCACTTGCACCAAAGCAGTCACAGAGACTTTGCTAGACGTACTTAGAATAGGGAGCCAGGGACAAATATTTTTTTGCATAAACATTTTTGCCTAAATTATCCATGTAAGAAGATTTTTTTTTATTGCAAATGTCATTTGTTCATCTAAACATTTTACAAGTGCAATTCACTTGTGGTCAAGTCTGTATGCCAGCATCCCTTTTTGCAGTGGGAGAAATCTTAATATGGAAAAAAAACCCCAAAAACACACAAACCCAAGTACTATACACACACTCTTATATAGGTGAAACAACCAACTTTCCCTCAAACAACACACAACTTCAGATACCCATACGGAAATAGCCTCCATAAACAACATACTACCATAATAATGAACAGCTGAAAATAATGGAATTAAAAAAAATTAAAAAGCAGCTTTGGCAATGCTGATAAAACATCAACCACTTATATTGGGAAACATTAACAAGTCAGTATTTGCTAGCAGATACCACAGGGTTACCACAGTCATTTTCTATGTATAAACATAGGAAAAAGCAGTCACATCTCACCTGCTGCTCTGTGGTAGCTGCTGGGAAAGGCTTAGATGCCACTGTGCTCTACTATCACAGCAATACTCAGAATGGGACGTTTTGAATGATAGTGTCGAGTTCAATTTCAAGTGACAACTGATTCTTACTGCCTTGCAATAACAAACTCATATTTTAACATCAGATATGCAGCTGGATAGCACTTGCTACCTTTTAAAAGTACTTACATATGTCGACCAAAACTGCTGGCATCAACACATATTCACACTGATGGGTTTATCAAGTATCTTTGGTTTCTTTTAGCAATTACTCAGACTTGCAGGCACATACTGCTATGTATGCACTTTCTAATCTTAAATTTCATCCCTAACACTTAAGGCAGAATCCCATAGCAGGGTTAGAAGCATCCCCTCTAAGCTACCCCACCAGCATCCAAGGTCTGCTTTGTAGAAGAAATAACAGCTATCATTTCTTAATCTGCAACTTTCTACATTAAGCCCACTGCACCTCAGAGCCATGGCAGAAGCCTACATGATGCCATCTTAGGCCTGGACTTCTCTTAAAACAAAAGAAGCTGTATGCTTCCCTCCGAGAACCATCTAACATGTTTTGGAATTATGTCTGGACCACCAACAAAGCTGTTGGAGAAAAAGGGGAGCGGCGTTGTATTACAAAGCTTTTCCTTACAGTTCCTGTTACTAGTTATTGGACATCATTATGGCTTTTATGACGACGGCAGTGTAAATCAGCAGGCGAAGGCTGAATAGAATGTTCTATCCTTGTCTCCCGATGAAAATTCCTGTCCAAAGAAGGGATAAAATAATAAATTTGTTTTAAAGAATCACTTTTTTCCTTGGGTTTATTTTGGTTTAATTTAGCAGAATGCATAAAAGAAGGATAAAAAAAAAATCCATAAAGCCAAGAAAACCACAAAATCCCCTTAAAAATGAGATTTATGTTCAAGTTTGAAATGGCATAAACAGGCATTACAAACATCGTCTCTGTTCCAATCAGAGTAATAAAAATTGTCTTACAAATTATAAGGCTATAAAAATTGAAGACGACTGTTTCTGCAGTCCAGTTGGCTTGCGCTAACTTCAGTATTTGGTGTTCAAATGTAAACAGCGCTGCTGATTCTTCACGTGTTGCCTGTCACTTAGGCTTGCCACAGACAGATCAGAACGTATGTAAAGGGGAAGCATGTCTGTGCGGCTGCTTCCTCAAACTGTAAAGGACTCAAGCTGACCCTACATGCAATGCCAGGGGTGAGAAATGATCAGAAAGATACTTCCAAAGTCATGTGCCTTTTGCACTGGCTGCTACTTAAGGGAAACTAACCTCCATCACAAGGAACATTTAGGGGAAGTTTATTGCTTTAAAGCATCATTTCGCACATCAATGTCTGCTGAGATGGAAATAATTTTAACCACATATTGCGGAATGAAAGAATGTTTCAGAATCTTATTTCTCTGGCTGTACTGAAGTGGGCATCCACTATCTCAGCTCATAATCTACAAAAAAAGGCAAAACTTTCATAATAAAGCTGCTGTAGCTGCAACAACACAAATAGAAAAATCCAAACCACAATGGCTTTTATGCCTTGTATCAGGAAGACTTTGAATCTACTGCACCTGAGCAGGGCAATGACAGCCCTGCACCCCCAGCGTACGCCACTTACTCCACATAAGCGCGTCTATGTATATTTATGCAGTACCTCCCAGCTGCCTGTGCAGCAGCACACTACTCATTCTTACACCTCCCATCTTGCCCATTAGTCAAATGGATTATTTAAACAAAAGCCTATTTACACCAGCAGAATATAAATCCTGTGCATAAATGCTCACTGGGGGTGGGCACTGCCCTGAGCAAAGTCTCACCAGGGATGGCTGTTGGACACAATATTTATCCCAGACACCCAGAGCCTGCAGCACTCGTCCCCACATGGGATCTCTCCCAGCAGTGGTGCCATGGCTCCTAAGCAGGGAGGCATTTTGTCTTTCGCCCTCCGGCACAGCCCTGGCAAGCCATAGCCCTGCTATTCTTTTATATACCTTTTCAGTCAGGCAGTAGGATCCAGCGTCCCATTGTCAGCAACTGCTAGGGATGTAAATCCCTCTCAAAACGAGGGTTAGGGTCCACTTCTGCAGCAGTTCACAGGAAAGATTAATTCAGACGCTGCAAAATCAACTCCTTACAGTTATCTCAGAAGTACAGAAGAAAACAATACATATTAGACCTATGGCTACTCACTCCCTGCCTCCTACATTCATCTGCTGTATACAGAAGAGAATGTGCACATTAAGATGTTAAATGGGTCTGGCAGCAGGTGAATGATTTAACTGTGACTTGGTAACATGTTTTGCACAGGTGGTGGGATTTTGTACGTAAAGCATAACCCTGGTTCAAGGAATATATATACCCTTCCTTTCTCCAAGAACCAGGCTGGGGCAAGGGGACAGAGGGAGTATGCACACATACATACATATATGTATATACTTACATATATGTATATACACACATGCATGCACATATATATACGTTTAAAATATACCTAGAATAAAATACAGTTGCTTAATGAAATTACTAAATTTTGTCTCCATTATAGCAGCACTGCCACTCTTACCACCAGGCATTCCATCTTTCATATAGAATTCAGTAAACATTTCAATCCAAATCTAAGACCCATAGCCAAGGTATCAATAACAGTGACATATTATGAAACTTTCATTCCCTTTCCCCCTCCCCTTCTACCCCAGTAATAACTGTCAGGCGATCCTGGCAATTTCACAAGCATAGCAATGATTCAGCTGGCAGATTTCAGTGGATTATTGTGGCCAATTTGGAAAAACACTCTAATAAGCATTACTTTCCAGAAACCAATATAAATCTGGAAGAGGGGATTATTAAACCCAGGGAAACTATAACAAAAGACATTAATTGCATCTTTGGAAGGACCTTTAGAATTAAATTATTACCTGCTAGTTTATAAGGAAAATATATAGATAAAAACCACTACCATGACAAGAATTTATTTATATTGGCCATATATACTGTAGGAAATTTATATATAAATATAATTTACACACAAACACTATGCTCATTTATGGCATTATATAAGCAATACATTTTGTTACATGTCTATATGTATATCTTCAGACAATTAGGATTAAGTTATTTACTCTCACGTACGCACATATGCACACAAGTGATGTTAAGTAAAACAAAAGATCAAAGGTAGGAAGTGATCATAATGAATTATAAGCCATGTGTTTGTGTATTTGTAAGTATATTTTAAGGTTTCTAGATAGTCTTACAACAGAATACAGCAGTTTCTTAAACCCGGTCTATAGGACTTGGAAAGATTTTCCTAACTTGCTTCTCATTTGCTGCTTAGGCTCAATATTGAAAAAAATCACCAGCCTGCTCCAACGCCTGTTGAAGTATATGAGGAGTTTTCTCTTGACATCAGTAAATGCTGGATCAGGCCATTAATACGGAAAGATTAATCACTGCCTCTAACTTTTGTGTCTTTGGGGATTGTGTGAGAAGAACGATGGAACAACCACAAGCCATTCTAGAAGTTCAAACACTAAATGACTCAAGGATTCATCCCGCTGTTGAATAACAGTTTTGAAAACAAAATAATGTATTCTACAATTATATGATGTAACCTCTGATTTTCTTACTTTCCGTGTTGTGAGACTGTTAGCTTGTATACATGTTCTTCACATTTTGTCTGCGTTCTCTGTCTATTTATCTTTCCAAATACATCATAAGTAGCTTTGGAAGTAAAGGAGAAACTCTTTCCCTTCACAGTAAACTTAATTCCTCCTTGGAGCCGGTGCTCTAGAAGGCTTAATAAGGCAGCAGGAAGGTAGTGCGATGAGCAAATATTTAAATAGCACACATCATATAGCCCACATATGACTAAAACTGGTCACAAAGACTGCATTTATTTTGATAATTCAAAAAAAGAGCTAGGATTTTACAGTCCATTATTATTAATGAATAGACCCGGAACAAACAAAGGAAGCCAAGCTCCAAAATAACTACTGCATAGGACACTGCTGCTAAAACCCAAAGTTCCAACCAAAGAGGCAGTGAGATCAGAAATATCCAAACAAAACACATGCAGGGACTGCGGCTGAGCCACAGAACTCCCACACAGCTACCTTTTGCCTTCCTGAAGGGGAAACAGAGCTTGTGTCCGAACCCGAACATGTTCAGCACCTCTCCCGTGCCAAACATCAGCCCTGTCTGCCCCGTCTCTGGTATTTCCAAGTCTGCATCTTACTACCACAGGCTCTGAGAAACCTTAAGCTTCTACAAATGCAAGTGATCTTCATAGGTCCTTTCCTGTTCTCAACCAGCTCCATCCAGAGAGTGACCATTACAAAAGACAGGTGAAAAAGGGGTATTTGAACCTTCTGCTGACCTTGGCAGTTGGCAAGGTCTCCCCAGACCAGCACAGGGGTCAGACTGCCCCTCGTGGATGCTCACATGCTCATGGTTCTGTGGCTACCTTGCAGGTATAACTTTGATACCATCAAGAGCATGCTGAAGGGGATAAAACTAACACATTGTCCTAAGCACCACTATCAGCCGTCAATTTTATTAATTCCTGAATTAACTGTACACTGTGCTAATAAATAACAAATAGCCCTTTTTCCACCAATTCTTATCTTAATTTTTTGTTTCCTGAATACCCCAAGACCAAAAATTAAAACAATCACTATGTGGTAAAGTTAAACCTCTGCATCTACCACGAAACAGAGAGGGTCAGATTTACAAAGGAGGAAAGAATAAAGGAATTGTCTCCCCTTCTTCTCCTTTTAGCACTGCCCATTGATACATCCAAATAAGACATGCCCCCTCCCTGCCCTCCCCAACCCCTTAATCCTCAAAAGACAGCCAGGCATGAGTTGTCTGCTTAATTTGATGAACACTTGGCTTTCAGTGGGATATGACTGGCTGTAACAAAAGGCTCCAATGTCTTCTACTGTTTTGCCCTAAACATTGCTGTAATGTGCAATTACTGTAAAATTCACTGAGAAAACAAAGTTCCTGGATGATTCATGTTGCATATTTTCCCTAAACCTGGGCTAAAAACTTCAAAGCCTCCCAAACTGAATCATCAAACTGAATCACCCTGTTTTCAAACACGTGGAGCAACTTACGGAGAGCAGCATTCAGAGGTATTGTACAATGGACCTGTGTGCAGTACAGCAAAGCCCAGTGAAAATCATCCACCTCTGCAGCAGCAGCACTCAACATCTTGTGAACTGGGGCTTGATTATTAAGCTTGTATCATTCCGGCCTTGGCTGTCCTCCCACTTGTTTGCGGTCAATGGGAATTTTGCCCCTGCTTTTGCCTTTAGGAATTGGCAGAGACTTGAGGTTTGCAGCTGGGAAGGCTCCACGCAGGTGCACAAAGGATGGAGACCCTGCTTTGCCTGTAGAGACCACAGCTGGGGGACACCATGGGGAAGCAGAGGTGTTTCTCCCTCACAGCTTCGCATGGTCACTGGCTGCTTGAGAGCGGACAGGCCTAACCAAAGTGCAGATGGGAGGGTGGGAGAGCAGCGGCAGCTACAATGCCACCTGGGAGATGCAATGGCCACTTTATGGCTGCTCCAGCACATCCAACAGCAGAGCTGCCTTCTCATCAGCAAATATTTCTACATATTTAGCACAATAATCAGCCCCTTTGCTCTCAGCCCTTCCCATCAACCTCTCTTCCCCTCAGATAAGCGCAACAACTTGATAGCTAAATTATGTGTCTATAATTTCTATAATAACATTATGAAACATTTATCAAAATTTATCAGAACCAGACTCAGGTCATGAATAAAGCCACTGTACACTCATAAATGTTGTAAAGAACTGGGAATCAGGATTTAAAGGCTCTTCACCTTTCATAATCTAACTGAAAATTGGCTGCAATCAGTCCTGGAAATTAGACAGTCCAGCTATAGTTGTTTACTAGTAACTGTATTTAAGCTATACTTGCCAGTATTCTAAATTTACCGTTTTCTTAAGTATACACTGGTGTCTTTGACTGCATGGAGGGACAGAGAGTTGAAACAATGACAACATTTTCAGGGCAACATTGCAATCAAAAGCACTCAATTTAATATACAGTTTTGATAGTTTGTTTTGTCTAAGGTAGCTATTTTGTACAGTTTTTTTTTTTTTCTTGAAATGGTTCCTGGGCAAAGCACCATAGATTTAGAATGATATGCTGCCATGTTTTCAAGGGAAATATGGTTTTGTTTAGGCTACAATTAGACGCTTTCACAATTTGTCTCTGGCAAACTGAGACTGAAAACTCCGGAGTCAATTTGTTTAGTGTGAACTGAAGTAACATCTAACTTAGTAAAGAAACTTTTATAACAAAAGAGCCTTCATCATAGTAAGACCTAAGAGCTTTCCTTCTAAAGATGTAGGACTGCCATGCAATTCTTACCGCACACCAATTGACAAGGCTACGAGCCATGTATTGTTTGGAAGCCATGGGGGCAAATCAAATTATCATGAATGACACTAATGATCCCATACTTGCCTGAACATAATGCACGTTATATAGTCTTGCCTTTAGGGATTATTTTTTTATACATATAATTATGTAAATGGCTCACTCCCTTTCTTTTGTTGATTTTACAAAGAAATGCACTCAGGTACAGAGTCTGCCTTTCCCAGGTTAATTATGTGAGCCAAATCGGCCATGCCTATCACGTGAGAAGTCCCCACATAATGCCTTGGAAAGACCTGAGTGCCATAAATGAAGTAGCATATCATAAAATGCATATGACTACCCCCTCCTGGATGGAGGTAGAGCAGCTGAGCTGTGTCAGTGGATCCTCAGAGCCATGATTTAATAGAAGTCCTTTCACACTGACTGGGATGGGTTTGTGTTTTCACAGAAGCGGATCTAAATGCAGTTGTCAAAGGGAATTCCTGGGCCATCAGGGTATGCTGTCCTTGGACAAAGCAAGCACTTCTGCTAAGTACAGGTCAATTATAAATACAACATACAAAAAAGTGAAGGCTATATAACGAGAGAAGACAACCATCACAGACTTTCAAAAATCCAAATGGTTTCTTTGCCTTGCAGTTTTCTTTCCCAGCGAAATCAGGCCAGATCCCAGCTGGTAAAAACTGGCAAATTTCCATTAGCCTGTGGGTCATTAACTCTGAAAAAAGGGCAGTTTCAAAACCAGTTTTGTGTATAGTGTTAGTTTCTGTCAGCGTTGCTATAAACAATCGAAATTGAAAGTATCTGGGATGACTACAATACCCATTTCTTTCTCTTGCCATTCAGAGATGTGTTCCAACACAGATTTTCTTAAAACAATTTACACGTATCAGAGCCTACATCTGACGAACTGAAATATTCAAAACAAGCTTAATCTACCCTCTAAGTTTGCACCGCTGATGTTACACACAGTCCTCTGTTGTCCACCTGTAACAATTAGACAAATTCTTAATGGGGGTGCTTTCACCCGCTAAAGGGAACAACTCGTTCAAAATGGCCGTTGCAAATACTAAGAGCAAATAGAGAGCTGGTGTGCTTTGTACTTCTTGATCAGCAAACACCTTTGCAAGGAATCTCAATCCATGGCAAATGTAAAACAGGAAGGCAGTATTATCATGCTTTTCATTATCTTCCTCTTCTGCCATGTCCATCATGCTTAAAAGATGCCAAAAAATTGACAAACATAAGCCCAGGCACAGACTTAGCAAAGGAGATGTCTAGAAAGAAGCTGGCTTCTTTCCCTCTCCCCAGGTTTTGTTTAGCATCATCTGATTGTGATCCTATATCTGTGCAGCTCCCACATCCCCAGTGCAGCTGTGCCCTGCACCCTTCCCCAGCCAAACACAGACCAGTCCCTGGGGCTTTGGGACACTGATCAATGCACACCAAGCAAGCTTGATCCAAAACTTGAATTTCACTGCCTGAATTCTGAGAAAGTTGGACCAGGAATCTGCAGGTGAAGCTGCTGTGTTCAACAGTCTTTATCTGCCCAATTTCACAGCAGAAATAAAATATCCATATGTCATGGCACAGTCATTTCTGGCACAATGGTCTATGCGGTATATTAGCATTCACTGGAATCAATAGCGAAGCTTTCATTCATGGTGAGGAGAAACTTTTTGTTCTATAAAGGTCAAATCTGTTAAGGGCAAAGCAAAACAAAAGGTATCTATCTTGGCAAACTGACTGCTCTAGCCAGTCATCCCTGATTTCGTACTTGCCAGTGTGCAAAGCAAGCATGAGTTTGTGAAAGTCTGAGAGTCTTGCCTGGAAGGACAGTGGGGCCCATATCTCAGGGGATGCTGAGCATCATCTCTCTGCGTGGTGACTATGCCCAGCTACCTCATAGCAACATTAGGAGGACAAAATATACCAATAATATCTTGAGAGTGCAGACAACTGAAGGCTTAAACTGTACTCCTGAGCGTGCTAATGCAGTTCCTTCTCTTATGCATTGATGCAATCGATTTTCACAGAATGGCAGAAATGAGGAATAAGACAGTTTACATTCAAAATTATTCTCTACAATATATTTCCCAGTTTTTCAGTCTAGCTTATATTATTCATACAGTTGGGCATCTTCTATTTCCACTATGAAATTATCCCAGTCTAAAATACACCCCATTTTTAAGAAACTTTTACTGAAAGGTTAGCTTTAAATTTTCCTTTGCTTGATTTTGCCTGATCACTCCTACTTATTCCCTATTCTCTTCTAAACAATTCCTCCCTTTTCCTTGTTCTCCCCACTCCAACCCTTGTTTTATTCCTTTAATCTTTCCTTAAAAGACTGTCTCTCTGTCCCCTTAATCATTTTTTAATTTCCCATCCTTTAGGCAAGTGCCAAAGATGCTAAAATGAGAAATGGATGCTTGCCATAAAGGAACAGAACTCCTGTAATTCCAAAACAGTTGAAATCATGAGAACTCGCAGGCCGTCACCCCATTATGTGAATGGTATTTTTACAGCACTAGAGATGAAGTAATGCAGCTACAAATATTCATGTTTTAAACATGCTGTCATTCTAGTGGCCCAGCTAACAGTTGCCTGAGAGGTACTGATGGAAGGTTAGGGATATCACAGTCCACAATTAAGAACACCCATGCTTTACAAAGGTTCCTTCCACTCCAATCCCTTCAACTTTGCTCAGTGTTAAAAAGTGTTTCCTTTAAAAAGTCCTAAATTTGCCGCTTTTCAATATCCATCTGTGAGGAGAGATGATACAGAATCCCTCACCTGGCCTTTCGTGTCATGTTCACTGTGTACCTCCGATACCTCTCCTTCTAAACTCAGCAAAGTCTCTTCACACCTGGAAGTACTTCTGATTGCTTCCTTTCAAAATCTAAACAAAAATGGTCAGTGATCATCTAAGAGAACTTTGGCATATCATTTCAGCCCAGAAGTAAGATATATACAAGAGGAGGTTTGAAGCATGCTGTTCAGCATCTACCTGGCTAAAAGACTTACACTGACTAAGCTAGTGTGCTCTGTGCATCTGATGCAGACGTCTGGTTTCTGTGTGTTTGTTGTCATCTTTTCACTCCTTGGCCTTGAAGACAAAGCACAAGCTAAAAATGTTTAGTTAGACCAAAGCACTGTAAACAGTGAACTCTGAGATCACCATGACCGTGCAATTAAAAATGTCATTATGTTTGAGGATATGCAGGAAGATAAAAGTCTGTGAGTAACTCTGATACTTTTAAATATTTTCACATAATCTGCTTTTTCTGCTCTCCCCACGTCTTGTCTGAGGAGACAGTTTATTGCATGGAGGCAAGTGGGCAACGTGAGAAGCATTAGATGTGGTTTTGCTGAGAGCACCCCACACTGAGTCAGGTCTACTGCTGTTTTCCTGTGAGTGCAAGCAAGTACCACAAGGTAGATCTCTTGCCAGATCCCTTCTCCCTGCAGTACTAGAATGTGTTTTCAGGCATCATGACTTGTGCCATTCCAGGAGTAGCCCCCTGGGCCTTGTTTTATGTAGAGACAGTGTGCTCGAGATCTACAAGGAACCAGGTTAAGACTGTATCTCTTTATAAGGGAAAGCAAACCAATTCCTACAGCTGGCCAGTTCCTGCACAAAGGCAGACAAACGTACTTGTACCCATTTTGAAATCAGGGGAAAAAAGGGCAGGATTTGTTTCACATGACTTTGAAAGATCCTGACTTAAAAGTCATAGTGTTGACAATACACATTTCTTGAAGGCACAGACATAAATGTGTTCTGTGCCTCTGAGTGTACTGAAGGGATTATTGTAAGGTGACACGATACCTGGGATCACAGAGGCGGGGCTCAGTCACCCAGATGGCCCTACCAGTTTTGCCTTGTGTTTTCCTTTTTGTAATACTCCATCTTCCTCCCTCTCTCACTGAAACAGAGTGAAATCATATCAACATGGACACAGCAGATTAGTTTTACAAGGTTCCCACCAGTCTGACATTCATCAGCTTTCTAATCTAATAGTAACACAATACCCTTTACATGTTGAAGCAGCATGCTCTCAGTCTGAGTCCAAGGGCTGCAGGTTAAACTGATACCCAGGTCCTGCACTCTACCAGTTGCTGATTGACTAACGTTATTTCTGACATTCCCAGGGCCTGTCAGCCCTCCATGCAAGGGTTAAAGGAAAGTTGTAAGCAACGGTCCTAAAACACTTGGAAGAATCTCCTTGAATCAAAACCATTTCATAAAAGGCTCTCTGCCAGGCAATAAAATATTTTTGATGGACTCTTATTTTATCATTACCCATGTAAGAAAAATGTATTGCAAGAATCCCAACACAATTCAGGGAAGTAATCATTTGCAGATTTAGTAGGCATTCTCAATTGGCAAAAATGAAAGATTTATTGTAGGGATGATGAAACAAAGAGCAGTTGTGCAAACTTTACTGAGCTGGATTATGAGAACATGCTTTTTCCATTTCCCACTTTTAAATGCCTTGGATGCAGTTTCAAAAGAAAGATCAAGATCAATTATTTAACACTGCAGCTACACTGTACCTGAGCGTTGGATCTCTTCACACATATGTTATCTGTACACAACAATAAAAGAAGACCGAGGGAAGGCAGTGCTATAGACAACAAAAGCAGACTTTGAAATAAAACTCATATTGTTCCTTGATTCCACAATCAGCCCAGAGATGTAAATAGAAAAGTCAGGCAATGACAAATGTCTGTGATGTAAACACACAGCTATTTGAAATGAAGCCCTTTTGACTCACCCAAACACAGAAAATACAGGTGTCCTTGAGATAGAATACAGGGCACTGAATATAATAGCAACATTTTCTTTGAAAGCCACAGTAGAGCTGAATAAAATCGCTGTCTTGCATACCCTTACTCATGTGACTCTGAAGTAGGAGGGACTTTCTGGTCAAAGGTGCATAGTCTCACACCAACTTTAAGAAATAGGTGGAAGAGAAAACACTTTGGGAAGAAGGAGGTCTTTTTCTTTCCTTTTCTGCCAGGCACTCAGTGTGTGACCTTTGGCACTTTGTGGCTGAGCCATTCTGGGCTCACGTACCCTGGTGTAAATTTAGGGTTTCTTTAAAATTACACCAGTGTAAACAGGGACAGAAAGTAGCAGAGTAATTTGCCTTAATTCAACTGTATCTGGAACTTGGGCACAAGAGTTTTCACCACACAGGAAATGCCATAGGCAGGCAGAAGCTTGAAAGAGCTTTGAGATTCTCAGCAGAAGGAACCATTAGAGATGCAAAATCGCACTATGGAGGTGTTACGTTATTGGCCTCACTACCTCACTGTGATCATTCACCCCCACTGTGCTCCAGAGAGATTCATGTCATTGTACTTGTGAGGAAATGGACATCTAAGGTCAAAATTTCCAGAAGCACTCATGAAATTTCAGTAACTCAGTTATACACTGTCTGGTTTGAGAGAAAGAGGACCTCAACTTCAGAGGTGCCCTATTAGAGCAGGGCACCTCCAAAATAAAGCTATCCAAAACCAGGGCCTGCTTTTGAAAGTCTTGCTCAATGTGAGCAGTCATATGCCAGAAGGTCAAGTTTTGATATATTTAGTTTAAATAGCACATTATTTTTTTACTAGGCCCACTGGACTACTTGCTAAACAAGTGAGTGAAGGTTTCAGAATCTGGCCCATTGTGAAGCCCAAGCCGATATAAACACCCTGCGCTGTGGAACGATGGCTTTTTATTTCTCATCCGATTGTTAAAGGCTGTTGCTGGTTTGCCCCGAAGTAACAAATACATCACATTTAGAACTGAGATCCAACTGCATAAATGACTGTATAAAGTTTTTAATGTGCAGTAAATTCCTCTTTCTCCCCTGAGACTATACTATACAGCCTCTGTGCTGCCTGCAAATGCAGATTAACATTTTTATTAAATGACATATGTTTCACTAATACGGAGTATTAAAAAGGTATTGGCCTAATAAGAAACATTAATGAGTATATCGTTGGCACAGTTTTTAAATAATATTTAATTTTACCGCTTTTTAATTTGACCAAGCCTTCTGCCAGGTGATTCAAACTATTTTTCCTTCTTGAGGTTAATCACTGTTCAGAAAGGCTCAATCGCTGAGAGTTTAGAACAATTCCATGCCATTTTTAATAATCCCCACACAACACATACATAGAAATAAAATAAAGCCAAGCACTTAACCTCAAGAACACAATCACAAAGACTTTGTTTAAAATTTCAGAACTTTCAAGCTCTCCACCTTCTAAATGACAGGATTAATAATATTCAGATGCAATTTTTTTTTAAATGAAATTTCAGGGGGAAAAAAAAAAATCTTCTTGCACTGCTCCTAGATGTGAGGTAACTGCAGACTGCCTTCAGATCACTGAATGCAACCTTCTTTCCCAGATCTTCTGGAGACAACTCATCCTGCCAAAATGTTGCTGGACCCTGCAGAATTATAGTTTTAGGACCTGACTGCTGGTCATATCTTTGAGGTACTCTTGAGGTGTATTAAGACATTCCTACAGGAAGCAGGTAGTTCACAATTACATTTACTGCTCTGTAAAACATGACTAGAATAGAGAATGCATCTGACTAGTTGAGGGTGTATCACTTGATCTTTACTACTGTGCAGATTCATATAGTGAAACTGATGGACGATTCACTCCCAGACAGGATGCATAGTGAGAAAGAAATCTCGTCACACTTTTGCTACATGGGAAATGGTGAGCTACAGAAATCCTTAAGAGTTATTGCAAACCCAGTGCTTAGAGGCTGGAAAGCCTTTCCCTTTTTGCATCTTCAGATGTGATTATTTGATAGAATTCATTGATCTGCATGGCAAAGAAAATGATCTTGTGGTGCAGCTGGAATGAATTGGGAGTTAAGAGGCTGCTTGCAAGGTATCTTCAAAAGGTGATGCCCCATGAGAGGTTTATAGGTCTGTGCTGAGACTGGGCTTTGAATAAATCTACGTGTGGAGTATCATCCAGAGTCAGGCCACAGCAGAGCTGGAAATAATTCTGAGTGTCTTAAAATGAGAAAGAATCACTACTTACTGAATTTTGTGGGACAAGAGGATAAAGATAAAAACATGGTATCGAGATGTCATTTTTGTGTGTAAATTGGGCAAAGGGAAGGGAAAGGAGCCTAGCAGAAATTTTCCAAAGAGACCTGGGAGACATGCCTATAAGTTTGTCTGGCAGCCAGACATCGTAGGTCACAACTAATAAATGTCACTTTTCTAAGCTGGGCATACTTTAGCCTATATTATTTGACAAAGAACATGAATGACTTTGCTCAGCATGAAAGAGTTCTGATACAACTACCTCTTCTACGTGCCACAACGGTGCCAAGCAGCATAGTCTCTGTGGAGAACCATTTCGAATACAAAAATGTTTCCTTCCTTTAAGATGTTCTCTGGCAATCAGCCCATTGTCAGGTATTTTTCAAAAGCTCAGAGTGTTTAGGATTCTGACAAATATCTGCTACTTTGTAAGGAAGTGGATAATTTTCCTTCTACTCAAATCATGTCACAGTTGGAATTGTGGTAACAAAATATGTATTTCAGTAGCCAAATCAAAACACTGAAGAATTAAGAGAAGAGAGATCAGTCCAGGATGAGCTGAAATATAATTGTTTGGGGGACTGCGCTAACAAAATAAAAACACTGAATAAATCAAATGGGGAGAGCTTTTAAACAACAAAAAAAGGCATCTTTGTTTAACACTTTTTCCTTCTGAAATGGAAAGTCAAAAAAGATGGGTTAAAATACAGAAACATTTCATTATTTCCAGAATAGTACACTGTTTATAAAATGTCAATAGTAACAAAATCCTCCAGTCCTGTTCCCTGTCCCCCTATCATTTTGTTTTCCAAATTGAATGTGACCCAGATCCACTAATGGTTTTCTTCTCAAACCTCTGTTTTACAATGATACTACTACTGGTTTGAAAAAACTGGCATGGAATACCCAGTAAAATTTCTAACATGGAACATGAAAATGAATATCCATCCTTGTGTCACAAGGCTATCTGTTCCCTAAACCACTATCTGCTTAGTCCTACCACCTTACCTTCAGTAGATACTAAGTATTATTAGTGGAAATTATCCAATGCTGTGAGAACCATAATAGTGGTAATTAATTGCATTCTATCCTATGGCAGTGAGTTTCATAGGGTGAGTACCCGCTATGTTGTGGTGGTATTACTGTTACTATCCCACTTTGTTTCTTACTTAAAAGACTGAACAAACAGCAATATCTACACACAGTGACAGCTCTGTATAAATATGCCAGGAAAACTTCAGGATAATTCTGTTTTAACCAGGTCCCAAATTACTTCATAATTTATCAAGTCAAATGAAATAAAACCTTGTGGAATTAAATGCTCTTGTAGGATAAAAAAGTAGGTATTTGAAAGCCCCCTCCATGAAAGTTCTATCCTATATCTCTAACTACCATATTCCATTTATCACATCTCTTCAGTGTCCTGTATAATATTTTTCAGGCACACAACTGAACTTGAAAACCATCCTGGGTGCTGGCAGCAACAGTCGGAATTTACTTCATTTGTATTTATTTAGATTTATGTGAACAAAAAAGACTGAGAGCATGCCAGCCAGACCTAACCCATATCAAACTGCTGGAAAACAACAAAAAAGGCAGCCAGCCCTGCTTGGTCAGAGCAGAAGTCCATCTGGCCCAGCATCCTACACCTTTTTCTGTCAACCTGATAGAGCAGATGCACCTCACAGAATGTCCTGAAGGTCAGCAATCCCAGGACCGCATTGGGAAGATGATAATCCCTCAGGGAAAACCCTGGCAGCTACTCCCTCTGCAGCTCAGCTCAAGAAGGCAGGTCTCAAGCCCCTAAAGGCACCATACCATTGTGCCACACCATTACACTGTACTTTCTGTCTGCACTAAGAACTGCAGATTTGCATTTCTGTCCTACTACACTGAAACACGGGACAGTCCCACCCACAGCGGAATCTGGGCCCAATAATTTCTACAGCTTTTGCTCTGCAAGTTCTGCTAGTCTGGAGCTCTCCTGTGGACAGACAAGAGTTCAAATTCACCAACTGCCATTGGGCATGAGCTGACACAGTGCCAAGCCTAAAGCCATTTGCCAGCCTGCCCTCCAGTGCCGATGCATGCTTAAACCCATCTGTACTGTCGTGTAATCTGCAGTGGTTTTTGTAAACAAACATTGTATTTTCACAAACCACTGAATTGCTGTCTGCTCCTCTAATCAGAGTGTTTTTAATGCTGCAGTTCCTTGACAGTATCGGGAAATGCCATCAGAGACCTAATAAAAACAGAGATCTCTGGTGAGGCAGCTTTGACAGAATGGATGTTTCTTACTCTTGACTTCAAAGGAAAGAAAGTGAGGCTAATATTATTGTTTTTTTAAAGCACTCCTTTGGCACCAGCGCATGACACCCTCCACTCCAAAAGCTGAAAATACTTGCCAGACTTCCACAACATTCCCTCGAGTCAGGCATGGAAACTTATTGTTTAGGTGAAGTAACTCAAAAGCATATAAGCTGGTGCATGCAGACCTATTTTCCCTTCAGATGCAGGACTGTCCCTTAGACTTATCTGTAGATGTAGCCTGTAGAGATCTCATTACTCACCATGTATTGCTAGACACACACTCCCCACTGACCACAGACAGCATAAGACTTGCTATCTACTGAGAACAGAGATTCCGCATTGGTTTCCTTAGCAGCAGAAGCAACAATGCTAATCTGCTCAATAGGCCCCTTTCTCCTATAATCGTAATAACCAGATTGCTGCCCATGAAGTGTTACAAATGTAGCCGAGCCTTCCCATGAAAGTTTTCACAGGTTTATGACACGTCAAACCACCTGTGTCAGAGATGCACAGTAAAAATAATTGGAAGTTCGGCAGGACCACTATCTTTTACGTAATCTGTACAAAAATCTGTTTCATAGGTAAATTGCAAGTGGTTAGTTTGAGCGATGTAGTGATTTGAACACAAGGTCTTCACTGGAATGCTGGAATTGCCTAAAGATGCCTTTAGGCAAGTTACTTATCTTCTCTATGTCTCAATTTCCCCGTGTTTAATGCAGTACCTATAGTGTCTCACCCTTAGGGATTCAAAAGAACTGACAAGCACAAGTGCTGAATTTCACTGTGTACAATACAGCACCCAAATCATTCCATCAAGACTATTCCCAAATTGAATATGTTGCATATATACAAGAAAAGAAGATCCTGCTTCAAAGTCTTAACTATCTAGGCAGGAACACAATGTCACAGACCGGTCTAGAACATACTCAGGAGGCATTTGTTTCTTTGAAATACATGAACTAGAGACATCAACAATGGCTATTATCACTGTCCAGCTCCTTTCATGGATATCACATATGTTATGATACCAAATTTCTATAAACACTAATTGCATACGTAGAAATTACATAAAGATAAATATATTTACCCTGATCATGTCTGTGGAGGCCTGCAACATAGGTTCCCTGAGCACATACGCACGCAGTGATGGGAACTTAATTTTCTACTCTTTATGAAGCCACAAGAGTGCAAGAGGGTAAACTGATAAACCAAGTATGGATTTGTCCAAATCAAAGAATTCTAGACAACTAACTGAGCAGCTCTATATTTACATTTGCAAGCAGAGGCTTAAACTGAGGATGCAATATCTGGAGATCAGCAGGGTTCTACCACCAAAGTATTGGAAGAACTGAAAGACAGCAAAAGATGCAGCTATGAGAAACTTTTTTTGTTTTTTTAAATAAAAAAACATTTAAGCTTGCTAATTTTTGCTGTCTCAGACAATCAAAATTCCAATTGTCTGGGACATCAAATCTAAAAAAGCATGAAATTAATCTTCAGAAGTTAAAGTCTTAAAGGCATTGCATCATTATTTTTGTTGGATATATTTTTGATTATAATGCAGATGAACCCCAAATTTAATAAAACTAAAATAACATGAGTTAAGTATGAAACATAACAGGATATTGCAAAGAGATTAGGTAGTTTCCTTTAGACTACTTGCAGAGCCCTAGGAAAAACCAAACTGATGGACACAATGACGAGAAGGCACCGCTTAATTAGAATATTTAACAGAATATGAAAACAGAATACTCATAGTACCAGTTTTGGCAATGAAACACAGCAAGCAGAATATGGACCTGAAACATCAGTAGTTCTCTACACCAGATACTGTTTTGCCTGTCAACTGTCTGTAGTAAAGAAAGAAGCAGGCTAGCTAAATTTAAACCAGCTGTAACGATGAGAGTGTTACAGTTGGACTGAGGGAAGCTTACCTCATGAAAGTATTGTGGAAACTGCTGTTGGAAAGATAATAAAAGGATTAACTGCAGTTTTAGTGAACCATTTACTTTTCAATCAAAATGTCTCATGTATTTCCTGTTCTCAAGTAGCTTGAATTCCAAAATTCCTTTGTCTATTACAGTACATAGTAGCAAAGCCTGTCATAAGAAATTAATAATTTTACATGGAAAAGTACTTTTATGTATGAGGGTGGGGTGCTGCTCACTGTTAGCTTCTCCGGAGCAGTTCAATACCTAGTCAGCCAGTAATCTTACAGAGAGGAACAAAATCAAGGGCTTAAAAAGAAAGTACAATGGGTAATTGTGAACAGCGAAAGAAAATCTCCACTACAAATACCAAGAGATGTAAAGTTACTTTAACAGGGCTACAGCAAAAACGAAACAAAATCTCAGACCTCTGTAGACAGAGAATGAATTGCCTTCTTAATTTGCAGGAATAACAGCACAATTATTACCACATCAAAAGAAAAGCCATCATTTAAAATGACATGACATCACCGCACAATGAAACACTGCACAGCAACCCTTGTTTAAAGTGGAATGGAATTCGCTGGGCAAATAATCCCCACTTGATATTAATAAATTTAAGGAGCTGTGTTGCAGCTTTGAATCTTGTCCCTGCTAGGTCAAGGTCTTTCCATGGTAGAAAACTAAATTTGCAGAGAAGACATATTTTTCACGTGCTCACTTGGATCCAGCTTTACTCCACACAGGATTACAGGTTGTAACATTTAATACATGGATACCTCTGCTGACAGTGGAAGGGTCTCAGTCTGGGAATAGAAGAGTTAACTGCAAGTTGTGCAATGTAAAGCACCTAATTCTGATTGGGCCATTCCATGTATGGGAACAACTACAATATCTGCTCAAATAAAACAGATCTTTATGTACTTATGTGCCAAGGCTATATACATGTGCCATGAAGGCTGTCTGCAATATCAGATGCAAAGGTTTTTCCAACCTATTCACAATGTTAAACCTTGAGATGTTATCAAAAGCTAGTTCTTAATGCAGATGAACATAATTGAAAGGAGGAGTTTTTTAGCATTTGCTAAGATATTACATGATTTAACGTCTCTGGTTTATCCAGTTTCCTGTAGGAATGGGAATGTAACATTAGAAATCTGCTATACAATACCTGTCAAATATGCATTTTGCAGAAAAAGACAAAAGTTCCCTCACCCATGGAGTCTACTGAATCTTTCAGCATCGCAGTAAAGCTAATCAGGGTTTCACGTTTTAAGTATTTCTTTTAAAAAGTACGAGAGAAAAGTGGAGAGAAGACTGATATCATTCCAGATGATAAAAACACACACACAAAAAAAAAAGTCGGCTAAAATAGAATCTGTAAGTATGCTTTCACAGCTTGCGTACACTTTTGTTTGGAAAGAGGCAACTAACTTGCATTATTCTTTGATGATTTATGACCAGAAAAAAGATATTAATAGGAAGTTAAATTCCTTTGTACTTCTACAAATCGTGATTGAGCTAGTTCTGGAAACACGCAAGTCAGTTCTTCGTCTCAAAGGAAAAAGAAACAGGTAAGTCTTAAGAGTGTTCCCATTTTATCTTGGACAACTTGATGGTGTTCTCTAAATATCTGTGCTGTTTCCAGTATTATTTTAGGGAATACCCACTGAACAGTGCAGACATTAAGATAATGTTTTTCATTTATCCAATGGATAAGTAAAAAGATAACCAGGACAATCACCTACAGAGAAAATTTTTCTCTGAAAATTTTTCTCTGTAGAACATTTTGAATACTGTTGTTTTCTTCCTTCTCCCTTCCGTAACCATTGCAGGCCAGCAAGCTTTTGCTTGAACAAATGAAAAAAAGTAAGCTTTTTATATAAACATTCTTTCCTATTCCTCCATAGAAAGCTACAGCTTGCCATGGAAACTGTTGTCTTGATCTAACTTCCTTACAAGTATTTGCCATTATATCATTCTCTGATCAAAACAATAAAATAGACATATAGTTGAAAATTCTACCTATAAAGAACCACAACCTGCTGCCATTACCATTCCCTTTGTTTGTACTTATTTGTGCGTGTATGCCTGTGTGCATGTGGATGCATGCACACGCGTGCACATGTGGGTGTTACAAATAAGACTTTCCAAATTTCATGGCCCAATTTGGAAGCTTATGTCAAACTTGTTTTGCTTCATCTGTTTCAGTCAGGGTCTTATATCATTGTTGTTTCAAACATGTGGAAAGCTTAATGGAAGTCATTAACTTTTATTTTAGTTTGGCCATATTGTCATCATGGTGGGCAGATGCAGAGATGGTGTTATTCCCAAGATCCTCTTTTTGGAACACTGATGTTGTTTACATCTTCTTGATCAGAAGAGAACAATGGTTTTTACTTATTTTTAAAGCTCTGTTTTGCAAATTAAAAAAGCCCCTTACAACCTTTGAAAATGTAATTAAAGATATTCCTTTTATTCTTTTAACTGTTTAAAATCCTTAACCAGTTTCTTTTTCTTTTCTAAACTACCATTTGAAACTTTTGCACTCAGAACTCTATGGGTTATTGTTCAGCTGAAGGAATGAAAAGAATTTCATTAGATGTGTTTTATGTTTCTTGATTAAAAATGTCACCCGAGGCTCAGTGACTTGTTTTACGTTAAGTGACTGCTGTGTGCTTTGATCATCACTTTATTAATGCTTTAATGAATATTAAAAAAATAAAGCACTGTATTAAGAGCTAAGCTCTCATATAAGGAAACTGAATCACTTTTCCAAGAACTACAGTATTTCTCACTCAAACATTTCCTTCTAGATTAAGGTTTTCTCCAATTCCCCTTTAGCCTGCTGCAGACTAAGTTACAGGAAAGCACAACAATTACATTGGAATAAGATTGAAGAGGGAGCAAGAAAGAGAGCAGAGTAGCATGTTTCTATTCAAACAAATACATTCCAGACTTACCATGCACTTGTTTGGTTTTTCTCCAGAATGAACCCTCATATGAATCAGCAGTTTGTAACGAGCATTGAAGGGTTTATATCGGCGGACACAGCCTGCCCAAAAGCAAGTGAAGTCCTCTCCTTTCCGCTGGTCAATGTGAGTCTTTTCTATGTGTCTGACCAGTTCATCTTGTTGGTCATAAGTGGCACTGCAGTCAATCCACCGACAGACCTGTTTGCCATTGCTGAGGTCCTGCTCATCCCCGTCGCTGGGCTGAAGGGACTTCGGAGACATAGAGGCGTGTAAGTGAGGCAGTGTCCCTTGCGTTTGGCTTAGTTGCTGGTGTAGATGGTAAGGGGGAGGCAGCCCCTGATGATGTCGAAAAAGATCAGCAGTGGAGGAATAATCATCAGCTGGTTCTTGTTTTAAGAAACTCACCTTCTGGGTGCTGTGCGAGGTGTTTTGATGAGGAATGCTAGTACCATTCATCATAAGGCTGAGGCTTCCATTCTCCTCGACTTGCTGCATTTGTATCTGCTCACAATCACTTCTGTCACATTCAGCGGAAATAGGTACAAGACATGCTGGAGGGGAGGGAATACTGCAAGGGTTTCCAGGCTGAGAGCAAGACTGGGACCGAGAGGATTTTTGAGCACTGTGATGACTGATCTCCACAGGATGAGAGGAAATGCCAGCTGAATTAGTTCGCAGTCCATTCACACAGGTGACCAGTGACGTCTGCGATGTGCGGATGATAGCTGTAATATCAATTCCTTCAGCTGAAGACGGCACAACAGAGATGCATCTCTTCTTCAGGTTGCTTGTTTGTAGCCTGGCTGAGTGCTGAGGGGTGCCAAGTGACAAAGGACCCAGGGAGGAGCTATGCTCATTATTAAACAAGTAGGATGAAAGTGAATTTGTAAAGTTATTATTCATTAGGTCTATTTCAGGATGCAGACTACTGGAGGCTCTCAGCTCCATCCCCTCCGTAATCCTCCTATGTGTGGAAGCCTCAGACAGAACCTTATAATCACTCGGGCATTCTTGTTTAATGTGCTGAGCCGGTTGACTTCCATTCAGGCATGGAGCAGCAGAATCTACTGAGTCTTGAAACCTGGGTGACCTGTAATACAGTTTTCATTAAGCATCACTAACTACCACAGGATTTATAATTTTTGTACAAGACACGACACTTGTTAAGCCCTGGAGAATGGAAGCACTTGCTCTCTGCTGAATGTTGCCTAACGCAGCAACTACACCAAAAAAATCTGCAGTGCTTCTTCTACAACCCTTCTAAAGGCAGCATCATTTTACAGAGGATTAATTTTACACACTGGGTTACGCACAGAACAGACAATCTCCCCTCCACTGCTACAGGCAGTTCATCAATCACAATCTAGGTTTTCAATGCATAATAGATCGGCCAAAACAATAGCTGAGAATGAAGTTTGAGAGCTTTGGGCATTTTTGAATTATTCAAATATCAGCATTTTCCTCAGAACACACTGGGAAAATGCCTTGGCATTCTTGTTCACGCAAATCAAAAAAGGCTAGCTGAGCTTTGCTTACATGTCAGAGAGATGCTTTCCTTCACTAAATTAAAAAAGGAGCAAGATCAGTGGGGAAAAAAAGGAATACAAAGAAAGAAAGGCTCACTTTCAACCAGTGGTCCAGTCAATGAGAGATCAGCTGAGTACTTCTAAGAGGTCTACAAAAGATAACTAAGAGAAGTTCACAACCGGTAGATTTAAACTGGCAGTCTATATATTCCCATTTCCATTTTTCCTATTAAAGTCTACACAGGTCTGCAAATCAAAAGAAAATTGTTCTGTAGAAGTGATTTTTAATCTTTTTGATGTGTGCTGAATCCAGCCACTCAGTAAGCAGAACCTTGAGGAACCCCACACACCCTGCATTTAGGAAATGTTTCCTCCTAACATTTTCTTCCAAGCAGTTAGCAATTGGTTTATGCCTTAAAATAAAACACACTGTCTCAGCTACAAACATTTACTGTGGAGGACCCAACTGTGTTTTTTCTTAGGACAAGCAGGTGTTCCTTACATATCCGTAAAGCATGGTAGGGTTTAACCTATGGCTTCATCATGCAGCGATGTGCCAGACGGAGAAGAGGAAACAGTACATCTGTGCGCAGGAAAGATGTACCTGAACTAATAAACCCTCCAGAGAGGTGCTCCATGGCTCTTACACTGACATGTTCCATTTAAATGAATTTTATACTTTTTTGATGCTAGCACCACAAAAGCTGAAGAAAACCTGGCTGTTTGGCAACTTGTGTGTGACACCACAGCTAAGACAAATCTGACACATTTTACGGCACAAAACACATATGCATAAGGTATTTTGGACATATACATATATTAAACTGCGAAGCTGCTGAATAAACTGCATTTATTTTATGACTTAGATGATTTTATCACTATTATTTCCATTAATCCACCACTAACATTAAGACGGGAAGCTGAAACGACTTCTAACGCTTCCTTGGTAACAGCTCTCAAAGAACTACCAATTAGCAAAAACAAAACAACAACAAAACGCTTCAAAAAGACTTCCTTCCCATGAAATTAAGGTTGTCAAAAAATTACACCTGTCTAAGGCACACAACTGTCAACATTGCATTCACTAGTGCCAGGTTTCTAAGCTCCAACTGTTTGCAGCCAGTAGGGCTTGATATAAAAAAAACCTTAAGGTCATGAGAGAAGTGAAATTCCCCATTATTCGTTGCTACAGAACAATCAGATCTTGCATTTGCCACCAGAAGTTTAAAAAGACTACATTTAACAATTTTAGAGGTTTCCATAATCCATTAATTATAATTTCTCCCTTTAGGTTTCCACAGTTGGTCTCAGGGTAAACTTAAAGTACCTGGTTTTGCAGATGGTAAATTAAAAAAAAACAAAACAAAACAAAACAAACAAAAAAAAACCAACCCAAACAAACCCAACAGTATTCATACGTTATTTTTTAACATTTACAGAACCATATGTCTGTAAAATATGTGGCATAAGCATATATAAAAACCTTTTATTGCACATATTTGGGAAACCCTACCCTGCTTGCTTGTAGCTTCATTGCTCAGTAGGAAGCGTGCTGTTTTACACTCATTCTGAGAAAGGTTTAACAGCATACCATGCCAGGCACAATACTTCCTATTACTTAGTTTCTTCTGTACAAGAACTCTTCTAAATAATTCAGTTTGTATTATAGTTCAGTGGTCCCAAAGCCTCAGGCTAAAGTAAACACAACACATTTCTTACATCATATAAAGCTAACCCAAGCCTTACATTTCAGCCTGTGATAATTGGTGTCATATTATTAAGCTTTATGTAAAGGTCCCATCTTGCCAGAAATCCATGTGAGGAGTTCAAGCTGGAGTTAGCACAGACTATCTACAGGATGGATACAAACATCCCTGTCCTGGGAAACATTAGGTTCCGAAAACTCCCAGCAACATTGATCTGCATTTCCAGCACAAGATCTTACTTAGAGTCAGGACTGTATTGCTGTGATGCTGCAGTGCAGAAGATGAGACACACGAAAGAGGGGAGTTTTGAACCAAAAGTCAAACTGAAATATCTTATTTCAAAAGCAAATTAGATGAAGGCACTGAATTCATGTTTGCTGTTGCCACAGCCATGTTTTATTCATGCTCTGCCTACACAATGATAAGCACAGGCTGCTTGGGCAGATCAGAAGCACGTATTTTCTGGGAGTTACAGTTTCCTCTGTAGCACTGTATATTTAAATACATTATATACTCTGTTAGTTAACTCTGCTGGGAGAATCTGGTATTCTTTCAGTTTCCCGATGACTGAGTGTTGGGGTACTTAATGGAAACTTTCTGTATTCCTGGCAGAATTTTGTCATCACTGTTCTAGGGAAAGCCCTGCTTGTTCCTCTCAGTCCTGGGGGGTGGGGGGAGAAGGGGCACAGAAACAAAACTGATATGAGAGAGAGAGAGAAGGTGTCTGGCATCCAATTTGCTGGGTGGCTCCTCTTATACGCATTGACTATTTGCTCCTCTAATGGCATCTTGCTGTTACAGCCAGGGATCAGATTCCAGGCCTGGTACACGCAGGCAGTGCTGGCTGTAAGGATTTCATAATCTCTGGACAGTAGCGAAATATAAACACATATGGAACAAACAGCCAAGAGGAGAGCGAGCAGGACAAAGGACAGCAGGACAGCATAAAGAGCACTGTGTGGACACGCGATCAGCATGAGGAGTTCTGGGGGACTTCCAGATGAGCAATCCTGGAAGGGAGTGGGGTCAGCAGGAGAATATACCCCACAAATGTCTCTTCACAGGGAGCATCCATGGACCAGGGATGGACAGTCTGAGGCAACAGAATTGCTGCTTAAGCACGTGAAAGCTGAGTGTAAGGCCATCAAAGAGTAACAGCAGCCTCTCAGAGGATACTAAGGCAGTGTTTCCAAAGAGACACCCTTACGTGGTAATTGGAGCCAGAGCATGAGGCCAGTAGCACCATGCCAGAAGTACTGCAGTTCCCAACTGCCCTCAAAGGAAAAGACAACTGTATCTGAAATCTCCAGATTATTTACAAAACATACATGCCTTCAGTTGCCACTGTAAATGGGCAATCAGTGATAACTGACAGTTTTAAGAAGCTAGAGGGGATTGTTTTGCTGTACATCCAGGGATCCTTTGCAACACTATCTGACTGCTCTGATGTCTTCCCCGGGTTTTATATGCTGAGCACTGAGCACACTGTGGGCGGGTTCGCTGTGTCTGATAATGGATTATTTGACAAAAGGCCAACATTAGCTCTGTGCTGACTCCAACTGTGGTAAAGAAGGTATTAGGACTTTTCTAGTCCCACACACATTGCATTCACAGATAACATGTAGCAGCAAAGTGTTGCACAACTTAAAAGCTATTAACTGAGTGGGGAAAAGGGGCCAGGAAGAAAAGGGATTGTGATTCTTGGATTAAGGCAGTCATCCCTAGAATACAGTTTCCGAGAGAAAGTGATTCAGGGAAAAGCTGAAGGGGGTAACGAATTTCAGTGTACTGAGGGAGAAAAGGACAAAGCCAATCATAACCCCAAATCCTGAGGGAGATTTTGGATTGCTAGGGGAGGTGCTCTCTGGTTTGTTTGGGTTTTCCTTGGACATTGCCTATCCTAGAAATGCAGAATGGTTCAAAGCTCAATCCAGAGAGATTGTTGGATTTGTATCTCCCTTTATTTCTGTGCTGGTCACTACAGCTGGACAGAACAACAAAACAGAGTTTGCCCTGACTTCCATGTGCTCACATATCTGTCCATTCCAGCCCTATTTCTCTCATCTATTTTGATTCTTTTCCTCTAATGAAGGCTGAAATCTGGGGAGGCACAGAGCACCCTTGGCTCTCGCTGACTTCACTGAAACCTGATGGGCACTCACCCCCACCTCAGTTATGTTCTCCTGTTTTCAGATCTTCAGGGAAAGACCATGTTTTCTGTTACTTGCTTGTCAAGAATCTTTACCATCACAAACACTATGAACAGAAATCGTCCCAACTGCTGTCCACCTTCTCTCACATGCCAAGGTTTTGGCTCCGTACCATGTGTCTCATGAGTAGTAGGGTGATAAAATTAGACACTGTGCCTATGAGGTCCATAGAACAGAGCTGGGCATTGGCTTTACCTTGCAAATCCCATGCAGACAAAAGTAGTATTAGCCAGGTGGACATACAAGCAGAGCATGACCAGCGGGACACACAAACAACCTGTAAAGGAATGGAAGGGTCCTTCCAAGATATTCTCCAAACATTTCCAAACTGTTGCTTAGAAGCAGCAGAGTCTCAAGGCTTTAGACCATGCTACAAAGCAAAGGGGAGAGGATCAGGCCTATCACCTCCTACTTTCTCATGTTATGCAGCAGACAATCCTTTATGTTGTTCTGGGAATCCTCTTCCAAATGGGGGCTGGAAAGGTTCGTATTTCTGAGGGTGGGTACTGTGATCCCCGGTATGCAGGTATCTGTCATTTCTTCATTATAGATTTTATAAAAAAGGTTCAAAAAGATCTAAGCAGAGTACTTTCTTCCTCCTTTTGTTTGCTCCCGCCCTAATTATCTTTGTTTCATAATTGTCCTCACTGACAGAAAAAAAAAAAAAGGTTGATAACTGCCAGTCCCACATTGAGCCCTAAGAAGCTAGGAGGGAGCAGACTTACATCCAGCTGCAATGGCATCTTCAAATCTTTGTAGCGATAGCAGAATATTTTGTTATGTGGCATGGATATTATTTGTCCTTTTCAAACCAACAAACACACACAAAAAGCTTTCCACTTGCTTGCCATATTGCTGTGCCTCCTCCCGAAAACGCAGATGTTCTTACCCCACCAGTAAATAGAAAAGGGGAAACAAGACATAAGTATGTATAATAAAATCAGAAACAGTCAGATTTCCAAGACCAAGCTATAGGCCATATTTCCTCTTGCTGTGACTATGGAAATTTGGGCTTGATAGTTCCATGCACAAAGTGCCAATTATTCCAAGTATCTAAGATAAAGGCTGCAACTTTATTGAGGTTTTTCTTTTCTACAGCTCTTCAAAAAGGTCAAGATTATTCTGTATTATATCCCCTGCCAAAAGGCAGCGTAATTAAAATAGATGGACAGAGTTTAATTTGTAGCAGGCTTCTATTCACAATGGATGTCTGTTTAGAGTACTTGTTTAAAATCTGGTAATGTTAAATTTGTAACAACAGCAAAAAAATAATGGAGTTCTGTGTTTTCATATAATTAATTTATAGCAAATGTTTAAATAGAGATTCTGTTCATAGCAGATCCAACTACAGTGTATATATCAAAACCAGAGACCAAATTTTCACATTACGGCCTTAAAAGCAAATACCAAGGATGTGGCTGTATGGGAACATTGAAAATACTTCATTAAAGGAAATGCTGTAGAAATAAAAGTGGCATTGACTTCCTGTAGGTTTGATGGTGGCATGCCAAATTGCCATATGGGAGACATCGGTTTGGGAGTAAGTATCATCCCTGCCTTCCAGGCTGCAGTTTGGAAACAATATGGCTTTGAGGTGGAGGGTGGAGGTACAGAGGAGGCAAGGCTGACCCTACTTAAGCCCCTGGCAAAACTCTCATTGACTTTTAACCATGCTGAAAGAGCTCCCCCAGAGAAGTTGTGTTTACACATCAATGCAGGGGGCTGTGGCTACATATACAGTGACTCCTCCTGGCACTGTCTTGGACAGTTGTCTGTGCCCACGTACGTGTCCCTGCAGTGCGAACCTGCAAATGAGCAGTGTGGTTAAATGAGCATCCAAAGGACTTCTAAAATGAAGTAAAAGCCAAAAATGCTCTTCCAAATGTTGTACCCATGGATGCTACTGGGAAGTAGTTCCAACAAAGAACCACTCCAGAAGAGCAAAGTACATCAACCGATAAAAATTGCAGTGATACCTTATATCCGAGTGTGTCAAGTTCAGCTGACCAACATGCAGCAGTCTCTCACAGGACAGTGGGTGGTCTCGCATAAGTGGGTTTCCTGTGTGGATAAATAGACCTTGTCTGCAGACAGGTACTGAGCTACTTGTCATCTCCATGTCCATCATGTTCTTCTTCTCAGAGATCAAATTACAATGATTGTAGCCACCGTTCACTGTCAAAAAAAAAGAAAAAAAATCATAAGCCTTTGACTAAGAACCCTCTATGCTCATTACTTTGTATGCTCATTTGTGTATTTTGTATGCTTATTTTGGATCTCCTTGTAAAATTCTTGTAAATGACATGGCAATAGAAATGAAAGGTTTCACAAGGAAGCAAAAATTAATTCCAAAGGAATTTGGATCTGTGAACTATGGTTGTTTACTTCTCTTTTTAAATTTTGTGTCTATTTTACACTTCATAATCTAACTCGAAAAACCTTCGTCTGATAGCTTGCCTTCTTTCTGTGTATTTTTATGGTAGAGTCTTGCCTGTGTTAGATTTTGGAGAGGGATGTTTCAGAGTCCCTTTATTTTCATGGAGAGGAGCTCTCTGAAAACAGTGACGTAAGTCAAGTTTTTCTTTGCAGACAATTATCTCTGTGATTATGACTTTAGATGGGCATGTTTCTACTGTTAGGTCAACAGTGTGAAAAAATGAAACTAATTTTGTTTCAATGTATACATTTATCTGTATTTTCCAAGTAAGCTATTATTATAAATGCTAATGCTAATAATAATATATTCTGCTCTGGTGAATATTAAATTTTACCAGACTTGGAAAACAGACTAGAGCTATAGCAATATTCTTCAGAAATATATATAAAACCACAAATTATAATCTAGCTGAAAAGAGAGGACAAAGGAGAAACTGAGAATTTAGACTGCATTGGTCGAATAATAGCAATTCCATTTAACTTAAAGCATATTAGTTGGTTTTTTTTACCTCGAGTGAACTAATCAAATACTCACAGATAAGCATGTATAAAAGTATTTGTAAGAAATTTAGCCTTCAGGGGCTAGCTAAAGAAGTTACAATAGCCATCTACCATCATTTTCATTATTGTATATGAATCATGCTTTTAAAATACTAGATCTCCCTCTAATCTGTTTTTTTTTCATGGAGACAAAATGTAATGGTGTCAGATACTTATGGCAAGCGTATTTCTGTAGATTTCATACAGAGTCCAGAAAGTAACTCCTTCACCCTTGTACCCAGTGCTCGTGGTGATGGGTACTATAGAGCTAGACTGCATTGTAGTTAGTCCATTCTCTACAAAGGCGCTGAGTGTTGCACACTGAGGAAGAAAATTAATCCTGCCATCAAAGTGACAGAAAAGATAAAGCCTGTGCTCAATTTCATGGATATCATTGATTCTCACAAGCATCACAGATTGTCCTTTACTGAGGTGTTACAAGGCACAGTTCATCTCACCATAGTTTTGTTTATGAGTTTTACCCAGACAATGTCTATGTCGTTCAGCCATCTCAAAATGGGTGTCTAAAGTGGGTGCATGCAACTTCAGGACATGCTTTCCTCTCCCCCTTGACTACAGAAGGCACTTAAACAAGCAACTTAAACTGAGTACCTGACTTTTAATTAGACAGCTGCAGCTGAGCGAAATGAATCCCTCTGAGTAGCCATAGGACTTACAAACATCCTCATCACAAATAATCTACTTTACACAGCTGCCAGGTCTGGTCCTTCTTCTACTGAAACCCACACTGGACCTGCCATTGACAGCACAACCTCTACCATTTTAACACTATAATTTGTGGTATTATCTAGAGCAGGTATATATTGATAAAGAATCACAGAATGGTTTGGAACTGACCTTTCTCCATCTTTCTTATAAGCCGCCTTTACATATTGAAAGGCCGCAATAAGGTCTCACCAGAGCCTTCTCTTCTCCAGGCTGAACAACCCCAGCACTCTCAGCCTTTCTTCACAGGAGAGGTGTTCTAGTCCTCTGACTATTTTCATGGCCCTCCTCTAGAATTGCTCTAACAGGTCCAAGTCCTTCTTCTACTGGGGGCCTCAGAGCTGGGTGCAGTACTCCAGGTGGGGTCTCATGAGTGTGGAATAGAGGGGCAGAATCACCTCCCTTGACCTGCTGGCCACGCTTCTTTTTATGCAGTCCAGGACATGGTTGGCTTTCTCGGCTGCAAGTGCACATTGCCAGCCTATATCCGGTTTTTCATCCACCAGTTATCCCCAAGTCATTCTCTGCAGGGCTGCTCTCAATCAACTCATCACTCAGCCTGTACTGAGTTTTACACCTATGTTATATAGGTATTACATCTACATTAAATAGGTATAGTATTTCCAAATTAAGCAGATATCACAGTATCTAGTTAATGATATTTTCACAATATAAGGGTAAGTAGAATTGTACTCATGTAGTTTTGCAATCACTGCAGTTTTGTTACATCGTTTATGAAGTTCCAATCAGAGATTGTGCTCATTTTAGTCAGTTACTGCTTCAGCACAACTCCTCAGAGCAAAGGTACCCTTAACACTAATGAGCCCCTGTTTCCTCTTACGGACAGCTGCTATCCCTATAGCTAACGAAAGGCAAATGGGAGAGCCTGAGCTGCTGTGGTCCTCTATAATTACAGTCAATGAATGCTTTGAAAGTGATGAGAATCACATTCACCTTTTTGGTGAGTATAAATGAGAAGAAACAGGTGACTGGGGAAGGCAGAAAAAGTCTCTGGTAACTGGAGAAATTGTGAAAAGGATCACAGCACAAAAGTCCATTCTCCTCCACTGGCTGGGCTCCACAGCCTCCCCATCATGCTCCACGGCACCATTGTAATAGGGAAGACCATGGCAGATGAAGATGTAGTCCAGGCAAGCATCCAGACCCATAGAAAAGAGCGGGTACACGTGACACCCAAATTACAAGTCTCGTGAGGCATTATTGTGACATTTCCAGAATAGAATTCCCTATTTCCAGTGAAAAGTTTTCAGTGTTTGGCTGATATGTTACAATTCTTGACCATTTATTTATTTGATTTTTATTTTTTTAAGAAGTCAGAATCTCTGAACTTGGAAAAATAACACAAGGTTTTTCCTACCCAGCTCCATCACAATACCAAGGCATGTGATAAGTCTTAGAAAGTGTAGGCCAGCATTATTTTATATAAACAAAAAGCCCATGTAAGATTTTTAGGAATGACACATGAGATTTTAAAGAGAAACCAATTTGTATTTAAACTATACAAAATGGGCCATTAGCCCTCTTCATGACAATTAATATATATGTTCTAGTTATTTCAGATTTATGTTCTGAGATCTGAATTCACTGATACTCTGTGATTGTTCTGAATGACTCTGAAGAGACTAAGAAACTGTACAGAAATGTAGCATCTTTTGGCCTGCTCAGGGCAGTTGTATTTGGTGGACCAAGGCATTTAAGAAGCTCATTTTGGATGCCTTTCAGCTTACAGTGGGTGTTTGTGATGATTAGCTCTGCCCTGCTTGCAATCATGACAGAAATTATCATTATATCCTCTGGAGTCCATAGCTCCATTGGGCTTTATTCCACTCCTATTCTGGCTTCATCCCATCATAATTTAACTCACTTCAGGGGTAATATCTACCTTAGCAAGACTGTATAATCAGACTTGTGGTTGTTAATTTGGATACATGAATCACATTTAAAGGGTATCCAAATACACTGTTGAACACTGGTGAAATAAGTTCTATACACTTTTAAAGGCCACACCACCAGGAGAAGTTGATAAATCAGTCATACTTACAATACCCAATTCACATTTCCTCACTTTTTCCATCAGCAATGTTACCTGAAATATATTCAAGATGTATCTTCCCTCCAAAATACTGTGGATTCTTTTAAAACGTTTAAGATTTATACTGGACTTGTAATAAAAACACTTACTTTCTTTCATTCCCCAAATGATACAAGTCTGAAATTCATTAGGGCTTTCTAAATATGCATTTTATCAATTTTATCATATTATCAAAACACAGAAACTTGAAGCTTCCACCAAAGTTCAGCAATACTAACTGTAGCACACACTGATACCTATGTGTGTGAAGATGGAAATTTCCTAGAATAACATGAACATTATCCCTGTGCTGTCAAAAATTATTATCTTCTCTTGTAGCTGTCAAATCAGAAAATACATTTTCTCCCTGCAAAGGAACAGAACATTTATGCTACATCTGTGAAATTATGTGTTTCAGCCAATCCACTGTACATTTGCCTTCACAAAGTACCTTGCAGATTTATTAACAAGAGCTAAAAATTTCTTGCACAACAGTGCCTTGAGTGAAGTCGCACTTGCATCAAAGCCCTCTAAAATGTGCCCACCACATGGGAGCTGGAACAATGATGAACAAGGAACAACACCAGTGGCTCACTTTTTGTTCTCCCCCACAGCAACTAAGACAAGAACCAAAAGATTGTGTCTGAACACAGCCAGCCAGAGTCTACGTTCAACTGTTCAAGCACATGTGAAAGCAAATTCACTGCCTCTGAAAAAAAGGAAAAAAAGTCTGGTTTACACCAGTGTAACAGAACAGAATCTGGCCCCAGAACAGAAACTGGCTGTTTTATACAATATTAATATCACTGACTGGCATACACAAGATTTAAGCATTTTCCATGTCTGGAACTAGATCTCTTCTTTCACTGGTATCAAGGGGCCTTTAACCTACATACTGTAACTTACCAATAACAGATGAAAAGAGCACATACTCCTTGCCTTGTACCAGAGAGTTCACCCTGCTTTCAGTAGAACCGTAGCTATTTCATAAATCCATATAAAAAACTAATCCTAATTTACAGAGAGTAAATCTAATAAAAGCAGAATGGTTTCCAGAAGGATCTCATGGAAGTGGAATCCATCAAGGTAACTTTTGTCTTTCTCTTTTTCTGTCCTGCAGTTTTGATTTATATCTTTACATTTAAATGCTCGTGAAGGGAACGGAAGAGGTTGATACAGTAGTGTGCAAAGGCTGCAATCAGGCAATTCCTTCCATATGAGTAATCAAGTTAGTTCAATTTTGGATATCTTGCTTCTTTCGTTCTGGGGTAACTGACTTTGGGGGAGTTTTTTCTTGATTTATGACAGATTAAATCATGTGAGAACTGTCCCCTTGATTGTGATGAGGCTACACACGTCAGGAAGGACGGCTCACGCTGGTCAGAATCTGCAGAGTCAGCCCTACATTTCTTGCTAGGGGTAAATTCTCCTAGAGGAAAACAGAACATCTCCTCACACAAAGGAAAACCTGCCTGTGTAACAACGAGATCAACGTTTAAAACAACCCTACTAAAAGGCAATAGCTCTTTCTTCCCTGGGGAACATGTTGTTTACCATTTAGGAAGGCTTTACTCTTACTGATAAAATTAGCTATTAAGGCTAAGAAGATAAGAGCAAGAACTTGCCAAAAGGGTAATTATTCAAGAATAAACACATGTTGCAGTGCTTTGGAGTTTACCTCATTAAGGTCAATGAACAAATAACGGAATAATTGAAATGACTCACATTCAAATAGAGAGAGCTTTGAAATATTTGCCTAACATACTTAGATATCCCCAGAGGACTGTGGGTTTTGCATCGAAGACCAAACTAGGTCATTTGCTTTTTTTTCTTACTGCTTCATTCTCTTTAATTGCTTCTTTAAAAAAAAAAAAAAAATCGCCATTCTTGGTTTTATTTGGATGCAATGTCCAAAATTTACCACGACAACACTGAGAAATGGGACACTGTTACTGGCAGCTGGTTGAATCACGTGAGACGAGTGAAAGACCAAACAGTACCAGATTTTCTGAAACAAGTGAAAACCATCCACGCTGGAAGAGGCCATCAAAGCCCTCCACTGAGAGAAAATTATTAACTCAAAAGCTGCCAACACAGCAAAGCCATGTATTGTACGGAAGGTACTATACCCATACTCAGCAACCCATTCCACATAACTAGCACTGAATAATCTCCATTACTGTATGGCTGGAGTGACTGCCACAACTCCTATACAGTCAGTAATTTAAGAGCATCAAGAGAGATGCACAGCACTCTGCTGCCTGCTTGAAGACTCTAATGAATGAACTGAAAGCTTCAGAACACAGAATCTTCAAAATGAACATACAGCATTTTCAACAACAATAACAAAATCAACACTTCCCCAAGTTTTTTATGCCTGTTGTGCCATTCTCTATGGTGAATGGGAGGGCTTGTCTTAATCCTACAACACCAAGCTGGAGGGACACAAAAGCAGCATAAAGGCCGGAAAACAGATACTATAGTTGTTCTTATACCTCCTACAAGGCAAGTCCAACTGTGTGATCGTGGAGACAGATTTCCTATACCTTGTGAAAAAACATTGTTTCTCCTTTACTTTCAGCAAACCACTATTAGAAAGGACATGAGTTTGGGTCTAAATTTTTCTATTATGGACACAGCTTAAAAGAAGGAAAAACATTTCAGAAGTAGGCTGGTGTGCTTAGCCATGTATGACATTACAGCCTTAAGCAGACTTTACCCAAACACAATATTGTTATTTTCACTTAGATCTTCAAGCTCATAACAAGATACCCTAAACGCGGACTTCCAGATCTTGGCCTGGAGACCCAAAAGAGGGGATGTTCAGATCTTTTCTTGACCTCTTTGCAGTCATTTGCACCATCTGGTACACAACAAACCTCTAGACATTTGGGTTTTTCACCACTTGAAAGAGGAAAGTTCTGCACTTTAAGAGACCTTTGCAATAATTTCTAATTCAGTACAAGACTTGCAATAACATTTGACTATGAAAGATTACCTTTTTTAAATCACACAAACATGATGTGGTCCCAGACTGTCCGACCATGACTCTTTATGTAGGTAGATGTATACTCTCACAAAGCTTTGAAAACTCTATCTTTTTATTACAAGCTAAGTTTTACTCTGTGTATTTTTGGAAGTTCTGTGTTTTGATTTCATCTCTGTGTGATATCAATACTGTGCACCACTAGGTTTCTTTCCTGGGGTAGAAGGTGGCAAGAAACCCCTTAGAGCTGAATAGCCCTAGAGCAGTGATTGAGGTGCAGAATTCCTTCCTTGTTCCATTAATTATCTGAGTCTTCTGTGATGCACAGGTAGTGAACGCAGGATCTAAATATCATGCTGAGGAAACAGCTACACAGATAGTAATTATCAAAGTCAACGTTATATGGAAAAGTTACTAAAAATGTTCAAATATAATTGCGCCGTTCTTTAAGCCCATTGGGCAGCCCATGGGGTCAAACATATTGACTTTCAATATCATAGAATCATAGAATGGTTTGTCACCCACAGCTCCTTTGGTTCATTTAGACTGGCAAAGGAAGGCAACAATTCTTTCTCCAAAGCATCAAGACAAGAGATCTCCAAGTCTCTTGTTGCTGTTTGACCTTACCTGAGGATTGAAGTGGTTAACAATAACAGCACTAAATTTTCACTGCTGCATTCAAGAGTTCATATCTCAAAGATGAACAAAGCAGCTCACACCACATTCCAGGTTCATCCTAGATCTCTGCATCAGTTACAACCTGTTCACATTTTAAGGTCTGTTTCATACAGCTGGTAGAGACTTGGCTTATATAACGCTTGTACACTATCTTAAAAAAACACAGTAAATGAGAGTCAAAAGATTCTTTATTACAGAGCAGACCATACCGTATAGTGAGAGTCAAGCGAAGACCCAATTTGTGTATCAAAAGAGAGGTGGCAGATCCTCTGCCGATCTGAAAATGGATACAGCTGATATGAATCTATAAAAAATTAGGGTTAAAACCAACAGCATTCAATAAGATTAGAATAAAAAAAGAAGGATCTCTTTCCTCCAAGTTTTTTTGAACCATCCTATAAAATCCTATAACAGAAATACTTATTTCTTCACTTTCACATTGATGTATGAGTGAAGACAGAAGGGCTAAGAAAACTCTTGTAAATGAAAACAACCCAGCTAGTGAAATAAATTGTCGAGTATCAATCTTAAAAACTTGTGAAAGATAAATATAACCCACGTGTGTCTTTCTAGTAAATTCTGGACCCAAAGTGTTGGCTATATCTGTATTTTTTATTTCATGTTTGATTTATTTTTAAAACCAGTTATTTGGATTGCATTTTATTTCTGTTCTGTGGAATTTCTTTTTGCAGACTACACACAGTATTTTAAAAGAGTGAATGAGTAGTATTGGCATTATCGAATAAAGAAGCGTGGTTAATTTTATATCAGTCTAACTTAAAACAATTTAAAAACACATCAGTAGTTTAGAGATCTGTAACCTTTTCACCTTTGAGCATGTGGATAGATATGGCTCCCATATTTGACTTTTTCATGATATTTTAAAAGTAATCTTGGAGTCCAACAGGCAGGCAAAGAACGCAGTAACAATACACTACATCTTTCACTGCTAAAACAGCTTGCAATGTTACGTAGCTTAGATTTCCAGCAGAGACCTTCACAACACTTTTTGAAATTAGTGAGTATGGCCGAGATTCAGGAAAACACATGCCATGTGCTCAGGTTCCAGTGACTCCACAGCCTTAGCTGATGTTCTGAGTTAGGCTCTAGATGTGTAAGAATATAACCATTTTAGGCAACAGTGAATAGATTGTCAGAGAAATAAAATAACTGTCTACTATCACAAGGAGTCTTTCGCTACACTCGGGTTTGAAACTCAGCATTCTTGGCTTCCTATTTGGATCTCAGACCTCTAAATTACGCCCTCAAACAGAGCTGAGAGCAGACTGAAAATGACCATTGCCCTCTTTTGTGGCAGTCAGGACAAAACCTTTTGCAGTCTGATGAAACACAGGTCTTGTCATTACATTCATTGTTACAGAGTCTCCTCGGCTTGGAATCACCTTTTGCCTGTTGCCAGGCAATCTGAAAAATATTGTTCTCAGCACATCTGGCCTTTTTTGTGGTCAGTTATCCTTGCTCACTGCTTGGATTTTAGTAACAGGGGGAAAAGACATTAAAATAAATGTTTTAGGAAAATATTAAGCTCAACAAACACTATTTTAATTAAAAGGAAATCCTAAAACCCTCCTAATGGGCACTTGGAGAATATAAGCTCAATGTAATGAAATTTGATGTATTTCTTTTTCTAAGAAGACCATTTTGGAATAGGTTTAATTCTCAGTATTTCTGATAGGTAGGACATATCATTATAATTCTCCTTGCCCTGCCAAACACAAGAGAATAGGGGTGCCTCTGTCACCTTATGAGTAAACAAGTTCAAAGGAGATGCAAATACAGACATTGGCCCCATTCTCCTTTCCCACTTCTCCACTCATCTCCATTCCCCCTTCATTTCTAAGCTTGGTTTGAAACCCTCTCTTCCACTGCCATCTTTAACCCTCTCCAACCTGTGCCTCACCTTCCAGTTTACGTTCTAGGATGCCATAGATGCAAGACTCCTCCCACACTGTACAAAGTTGGCTCTACCAAATCCATTGCACTATTGAGATGCAAAAGTTTTAACCTTAGCTCAAGCTGGTCACACTATCTGGGTACCAGACAACTGTATTTTTCAATGTGAGCAACACACATAACACACAGAAGCTGCTGTCAATCTATCTGGTTTAAACTCCCTCCTCTCACACATGAGATAGATCAACAACTTGTGCTCCCAGAGACCAGCTGAACCAGGATAAATCAATCCACACTCCCCAAATAAATGCCATTGTGCACATTGGTGTAAGGTACAAGAAAACTCTACACCGTTTAGGGTTATGTACACACTCACCTGCCCTTGTCCCCTTTGGTTTGTCTTTTTTGTTGCTCTAAATGGACACCACCAGGGTTTTCACAGCAGCCTGTAGTTAGACGGGGCCTGTAGGTTAAAAGAACTCCAGAGTGACTCTTTCAAGACAGAAGTTCACACATTTTGTGATGAGGGTACTTGAATTGTTCCTATTGTAAACATGCTTTCATCATTGCTATATGACTCCATCGAGAAGACAGGATCTTTCCATACGTGCACAGTTTGAGAAAATCTATTCCCTTTTTTTTTTCCCTCTAAGTCATTTAATTCACTAATAGCCAGAGCATGCCTACTACGAACTGCATGTGGGTTATTGCTTTCCCATTTACTTATTAAATCTTGAACTTTTAAACTCACAGATCTCCACTCCCCTATATTTTACTTAGTCCATTTAGTCTCTCTTTTCCATGGACGTTCTAGGCAGCAGACCATGTAAAGACTCCGCAGGGATATATGCTCTCCCAAATATTTGAAACACAAGGATGTGCAGAGAATGAAAGCTGGGGTTTTGCCATATGGCACCTTGCATGTGTCTTGTGTAAACATGTATGTCTCTATGTCCCAAGAAGGAATTTTATGTCTGCCTGGCTCAGTAGTACACTACACACATTAAAAAAGAAAAAAACCACCACCCAACAGACCACAACAAAAATTATTTCCATCAAGATGTTGGGCTCAAAGATTTAGAAGCCTGGAAGTGTCACCAAGTCAGTAAAAGCCACAGAAGCTAACTGCTACAAAGACAGAATCACTGTAGATCACACAGGGTTATGCAGAAACGGTAAACTTTAAACAAAGGGAGAAGCTGGTAACTAAAAAGCATTTTGTTCTTTTCAGTGCAAGCTAGATGGAAGAAAAGGTCTGGTGGGATGTGGATGCACAACATCTAGTCTTAAGGACCTAATTCTGATGCATATATTTGGAAACGTGTCTACGTATTATCAAAGGAGACAGAAAATTACTCATAATAGGAATCAAAATGCACTGGGAGTCTAGAAAGAACTTTCCATGTTGCTATGTGATGGGAATGCTCCAACACATAAAGGGAAGACAACGGAGGGGAGCTAGTAAACCTGCACTGCACATCAGCTTCCAGCTATGGGTTGTCTTCCATTTGACAGCCCTCCAAAAAGTGCATATTAAGCTGCTTTTCTATGAGAGGCTTCATGAGTCTCTCGTCTCTACTGATATCTTTGCTCCAAGCTCACTTGTTATAAGAGGTTCTTCCAGACATTTTTTTCCTGGTTCTTTACATATCAGAGTGATGAAAAACTACAGTGAAAAGGCATTTGATTGCTGAAGACTACACATTCTCCTAGTGCAACTTGCATTGCTTTCTCCGTTCTCTAATTAAAAAGGAGACATCCTCACATACACAACCTCCATCTAAGACTCACTGCAGATTTCTCACACTTACCAAGTAACCTACATCCCCTATCAACCTCTTTGTGCTCTTGCATAAAATAATTTTTTACAATGAAAACTCAAATTGCTACCAGAAACAGGCAACCATTTCACCTACACAGTCTCCTTGATCATTTAACACTTGCTACCTAATACAGTAATGGCTTCTTTGCAGCTTAGAATTAACACTGCCAGAAACAAAATTCAAGACAAACAAACAGTTTCCCCAATATATGCTGAAAAGAGCAACAGCCTTCCCCTGCTACTTTTCATTTGCTGTTTTCATTGTTTGACATTTCTTTCTGCCAGGATTTTGGCATTATTTCAAGGTTTGATTTGAAATATATTTAACACCAAGTGATTTGCAATGTCGTTTTCTATTTTACCAGAACTATGCTTGGGACTAATTCTATTCAAGTAGAATTCACCCCTCTGCACTCACTGCCAATGAACGGGCCTCTTGCAGGCTCTCCACAACAGAGGCACTTCTCCCTAACTTTACACAAGTTTGAGAATAGCAGTTATCTGTAACTGCAGTCTTAGGATTGTAGATATATGCAATGCATGTTAAACATACACCTTAATGTTATCACCCCTTCGGCTGGGGCTGCACGGCTAGAAGGCGCGTCCCCTGGGTGGTGGATAGGGGATCCCTCTCTGGAGGGTGCACCGGATAAAATTGAAGAAGGTGCCGCGAACCAACGCAGCCTAAGGGAAGGCCACCCTGACAGAAAAACCACTGGCCCTCAAGTCATGGGGGTTGGGCAGGAGGCCAACTACCTCCTCCTGGGGCGGGGGGGGGGGGGGGGGAGGGAAAAAAAAAAAAAAAAGAAGTTGCAGAAACAACGAGCATCAACTTTCAAAAAAGTGAAGACACCTGGAAGCTGATAGACGGGAAGAAAGACATCAAGACCCAGAGCACTCGATCAGAAAGGATTAAGAACAGGCTGAGAACCGATCGAAGTGGAAGAACGATGTTCACACCTTGTGTGCCTTCTGACACTGAGAGAATTCAGATCAGAATGTTATCACCAACATGAACAGTCTACTGAAGGATAGTGTCAAACATATGAGTTATTGGTGCAATAAACATCCATATGCCATGTAACACAGTAAGAAGAAAAACTCTCCTCTATGACTTAAATATAACTAGTTCAGGTTTCTATCAAAAATGGGGCAGCTTCAGACAACAACTGGGAGGACTGAACATCTTGACTGTATCAATCTCTTCAGAAAGTCAGGTTCTGGTGATAACCATGCCACCCTCACCATTACCTGTTCTGCTGTGGGATTTTTTTAGCAGACTGTGGGACAGTGTAAGAATGAGGCTACTGTGGAATCTGCTGTGAAGAGGTAAAGGCACAGGGAAGAAGAAAAACAGAGATAGGATGATGCAGAAAGATTAAAGAGTACAAGGGAGGCTACAAAAAGGGAAAATGTTCTCACTGAAGGGTGCTGGCTTACACGAACACTGAATAAACAACAATTAGAAGTTAGCTCCTGCTAAAAGTCCTCTGTGAATCTTCCAGCGATGACAGTGGGCAGTTGCTATGGATTAGGAGGTGCATGGAGTACTCTCTACTTTTATTTAGCATCGCTGCCTTCTACATCCTTCTGTAAACTGGGTCTGCACTTTCCACACAAGTCATGAGAATAAGGTATCTCAGTGATTACATAAAGTTGGATATTCCAGTAAAGAAACAGATACATAAGTGTCATTGTAATCATGAGAAGCCCTTTACTCTGATACACAGATTATGCAATCACAGAAAACAGGACTGAAAGAGTCTTCAGAAGGTGATTTACTCTATCCTGTGTCCCTACAGCATAATCCAGTCTCACAGATTTAAGGGGTGTTTGGCCAATCTGTCCTTTACAGCCTCCAGCAATTCCCCAGCATTCCCAGCAACACAGTCAGTTGTTTCACTTGACTTAGAATTTTTTTCTTAATGTCTAACTTAAAGCCCCCTTAGCACAACTAAGTCTGTTACATATTGTTCTGTCCAAACTGCACATGGAGAAGAATCCGTTCTCTTGCCCTCCATAGTAACCTTTTATGTCTTTGAAGGCTGTCTCCACTCAGTCTTCTCTTGCCAGTGTTACACAGCCCTCATTTCATTTTTTTCTCATAAATCATGTTTTCCAGATCTCTGTCTTCCCTCTGTCTCTCTTCTGAACTCTCTCCAGCAGACCTTTTTCTGTACTTTATGCTACTTTTTTTCCCTCCACATTTTACACTATCAGATCCTGTTCTTTGCAGATGGTAGCAGGTACATGCTTCCTTCACTGTGAGCCAGCAAGGAAGCAGCACAATGGCAGTCAGATGCAGCAGTTAAATCTCATCTGGATTATTTTAACTTTTTTCTTGGATAAGATACAGAATAATGAGGTTAATGAACCTTTGGTACGGCCCAGTTTTCCTCTTGGTTCTTACTGTTGCATTAAACTGCCCTCTGAAAAATGCCTAGAAATCTCAGTACAGAACTTACCAAACGCATCCATGCAGAGGTAAAGGTTGCCTCCACCAAGGTCCCATTACTCCAAAACTCAACTTAGCAGCGTAAAACACTAAACAAAAACTCTCAGGAAAGTGCACATACTTGCACACTGTCCAGATTCCAGTGTTATGGCATTCTCAAAACTCTAATTAGGGCTGACTCTTCATATTTACAGCATTTTTTCTGCTGACCATCCCCACCATCAAGAATACATGAAGGGCATGAAATCATTCTAACATGCTGATCTAATTGATCCAGTGGAACTGAGAGTAATTCATTAATCATATTGTCTTCGGGTCCAGTTTTGGTTTTGTCTGGTTGTCAATCAGGAGTCACTGCCATAGCCAGTGAAATAACAGTACTACAAAACTAGAAGGTGGAAGATCAGACCTATAAAGCCTTCTAGAACTGAGTATCTAAAGATGCACACTGGAGGGACGAATTCTAACATCTCCATTTTAATAAAAGCTTCCAGAGCTCAATTAGAGATACAAATACTGGAGCCAGCAACTCGGTAAATACTGTTGAATAAACAAACTGAGCAGAGAGCCACAGGCAGAATGATGATCTTCTACTCAGACTAGATTTGAGGGCCTCAGACTGAGAAAGTCTAGCTTGTTACAATTCTGGGCAGACATCCCATTCCCTTCCTCTTTCGCATCACCTTGGCACACTGCTAACCTTGATAGTGAGGGATGAGGATTTATATATGGAATGTGCATTTTTATGTGAATTTAGTGCTCGAAAAAAAATGCCAGGTTAAGAGCTGTGGAGATGGAAATGATCCCATAGCAGGTAAAGTGTGGTCAAAAGGTATGCAAGGTTCCCTAACTGTCAGGACCAAAGAGCCAGAAGCATGCCCTATAAGAACTACTTCTAAGTGGGAAATGGAGACCCTATGGTGAAGTGGCAGAGTTTGCAAATAGCAGGCATAGCACAGGAATAGAGAGCAACTTCCAAAGACCACACAGTTTACAGGCTGAACCCAGAAAGAATGCCAGTGTGCTTGGTGCATTGTATTTCCTGTGGGATATCTGCATCTAGTATAACCACACGCTGTTGGATCTAGAGTATATCTTTTAGGAAGACATCAAATCTCAAAGTAGAATCTTTAAATGATGGAGAATTGCTTCTGTGGCAGTTTGTTCCGTGGTTCTCAGCATAAATTTTATATAGCTTGAACTTTTTTGACTTCAGTTCCCAGGCACTGGGTCTCATTATGCCTTTGTGTGCTAGATTAAAACACAAGATATACCTGGTATTCTCCCTCTGTAGATAATTTTAGACTTTGTTCCTACCTTTTCTTCAGTGACTAACTGGCCTCCTTCATTTTCTTATGGTATAGTATATTCTCCAGATAATGAATCGTTTGTGTGAATCTTCTCTTGAACACAGCCAGTTTTTCCAAGGAACCTTGTTAAATTGTCAACACTAGAACAGTACAGTACTAGAATCATTAATAACATAAGACAGTAATGTTGTTTTGCTCCTTCTGTCTGATATGTGCCTAAACACAGCTCTCAGAAAATTTTTATTATTATTATTCTGCTGTATCATTGGAATAGCAACTCTTGCTCAACCAGCAAATTCTTAATGTTTTACCTGAGGCTGTCTGGCTGGGTCCTTTAATGCTCTCAGGGTTTGGGGGAAGGGTTAAGGATGGTTATTCTGTTTTTTTGTGTGCGTGACTTAATACAAGTCTCTTCTAAGAAACAGAATAAAGCCACCGAATTATACTACTGTGCCTCCAAACTTAATGACCCAGAATGAGTTCTGCTGTCGATGGGCCTAACTCAATAGGCACCACTGAAAACAATGGAGTCCCCCAGTGTGTGACCAAAAAAGAAATAACAACTTTTTAAAGAATGTAGCAACTGCAGAAGCTCAGTAACCACTTATGAAACTGAGGGGAGAAAATCAGCCATTTGAATTTTTTGTTTACAGGCAAAAATGGCTCCAGCAATAGTCAGTGAGTGTGAGATTTCTGTTGTTTTAATTAAGCCTTTCTTAGGTTTGCCTTGTTTGGTTTAGCACAAGTTCTGCAGAATACATCTAAACCCTATGGCTGGTTTGCAAAAGACAACAGAGAGGGAGTAACTGAAGCCATTTAAAAAATAAAGGAGCTGGAAGCTGAACATGTGTGTCATCCAAGCCTCACGCTAAGCCATGGCCTTTTAGAGCTAAAATGATTGCCGACAGAACAGAGTACAGCTCACAAAAATCCATATTTACCTGGCAGAAATCCACGTGATCCTAAGCATGCTGACTAAGAAATTAGCTGAGATGAAGGGGAAGGAATGCAACCTCTGGAAGTTCCCAAAAAGAGAAAAACAAGGAATTTTTCCTTCTCATTGTCATAGCCCTTCATTTGCATGGATCCTGGCAGTCAGCAAGAGGGAAAAGATGAGAGCAGCACATCTCCAAAATCACTACTTGTAATATTATGGAAGCAAGTATCATGCATTACTTGCACTGTAAATCATTAGCAGTAGTTTTCCAAAAAGAAAAGCAAGGAAAGAAGGGACTAGCAACAGCAAAGCTGAGCCACCTCAGAGCATGCTGCAGGGATCTCTAAGCTGGCGTGACTTGAGCTACCAAGCCCTCACGCTGCAGGGTAACACCCTGGGGGGTTTCCCACCCCCCAGTAAGAAAGCCTATCTCCAGAGGCCATATTAGCCCAGGTCCAGGGCTAGGCTGGCAAAACTGCTCAGAGCCTGGTACAATGCCAAGCCCAGATGTCAGGCACTGTGCTGTCAGTCGATATGCTTAGAAAGCACTAAGCTCTACAGAAACACCAGTATGTGTGCTGCAGCAACTAGTCCCACACAAGCAAGAGTGGCTTCCCAAAGCTCAGGTCTACAACCCCTGTATGTCAGTGCATTTTCCTCTTCTCAGCCAGTGTGGAAAAGCGGAGTATCTTGTTTCTGTGTAACTGAATCCCAGCCATGTATATAGAGCTAATGACTGGTTACACCACACACAATGAAGAGTCACGTTTTGCTAACTGCATATAAAATAAACAAGCTAAAAAAGAAAATAATTACTGGCTTTGGTAGGAATCTCTCTTGACCTTCCTTCTGGACTCAGACCCTTGATGCTCAGACTGCTATGCATTATAGTCACTGTCAGCCACATGTACTGCCTGCTCTGGTTTTGCTTCCCCTTTAATGCCCATTGATATTTCTTAACTTTCTCTGCTGCAGAACATCCATCCAACAGAGGCCAAAGCATCAGAACTACTGTGGTCTGCTCGGGATTATCCATGGCCTCTTTCCTCACACCCACCTGACTGAGGTGCAGCCATGGCAAATGAGCTATCCCCAGCTTTTACTTCTGAGACACATGTAGTGGTTGTCTAAAACAGAGACATAGCAGAGCTGTGAGGGAACCTTGTGCTCTCCTTCCCCTCAGTGTCAGACAAGGGACTGTTCTTTGTCCATATAGTGAGAACTGAGCAGTTCTTCAGCATGCCCTGTTATTTATTTATTAATATTGACAAAGCACAAAGCATTGTAATGCTATTGCAGTTTATTCTGCACAGGAATGACCAAAAATATGACTCCTGCCTTAGAAAGGTCACAGCCCAGGAGACTGATGGATACAAGCATCAGAGCACAAAGGAATGATGAGCCAGTGCCACTCAGCACATCAGCAGTGGCCTTGGCACAACTGTAGCTTAAGGTTTCTACATCTTTTGTCTGCATCATGGGCCAAGCACAGCATGTCAAATCTCTTGACATGAAGTAGAGACAACTGCAGTGCTGGGCTTAGGTTGTGGTAGTGAAGACCAGCAGTTAATGGCTGGCAGGAGAGAAAGTGGGGAAAGGTGAGACCATGAGAAGAGGCAGGGAGAGAGCTGACACACACACACACATACTATGTTCTGCCCCTGCAACCGGTTCTCAGAGCTAAGGCAACCCCTCACACTTTCACATCAGTGCTTTTAGTAAAGGAGGAAAACAAGTTCCTCCTGCACATCCTATCATCTGGTGACCTGTGTCTCCCTCTGCTCTCCTATAGTCTAAAGCAAGCCCTGTGTCACAGCAATGTCTTCAGAGGTGACATGGTGGCCTGCACACCTCTGTGTGTGTAGGCATTGCGGGTCCTCTCTTTCAAGGAAGCAGCAGCTAATCAGTTGTTTCAGTCACAGTTGGACAGGGACATTTTATATGGAGGAGTGGAGATAGAAGGAAAAAAAAAGAAGGGGGAGGAAGGGTGGTGAGGAAAAGAGGGACTTATGCTGACAAGTGGCTGGTGGAGATAATGACCCCAGTCAGAGTCCTTGTGTTCTTATAAAAAACTCTTGACAAACCCCAGCATCTGGTAGTTCAGCTGAGGGTTTCCGCTGTTTATTTTTCTATTCCAGTGCTCTCATCCCTATGCACTGCCTGTGCCTGGCTCTGTTAAGCATTCCAAGTGCTACAGAGCATAATTGAAAGAATAAAAACCCCAGGCTCAGCATCAGGCACGTACAGAAAAAAATGAAACTGCTTAAATCCTTCCTTACATTGATGAGAATGCAGGCAATAATCCCCCAATGCTACGCCAGGCAGGTCCAAGGCAAATGCAAGGAGTGTCAACCCCCAGCAGACTTCTCTGAATTGGTAAGCACACATATGAACACCAGGTTATTTTGTTCTAACTAGTGGGAACCATGACCAACCCCTGTGATGCACAGGGAGAAGCAGTTACTCCAGTGAGCTGTCCAGAGGATGGATCCTGTTCATGTCCTCCCAATTTCAAAGAGCTTAGTCCTTTCTCCGTTTCTCTCCTCCCTCTTCACCTTCACACTGGTAATATCAATTGCAAAACCAAACATAACCATACTGACTCTGCTGATGATTGTCTGCCTACCACCACTTAAAAATTCAGTCTCTGACATCACTTCATGGATGACAAGTCATCAAAGGTAGCTCCATGCAGCTAAAAAACAGACCGCTGCACCTTCAGTCTTCTTTCTTTCACTCTTACTTTGAACAGTCCCTACTACGAGGTCTTCATAGCATAGGCTTCATGTCTGACTTGGATCTCTCAGCCCTCACTTCACTTCCAGGCCTTTCTGCAGAATATTCCTAAGGCAATGGCTTTCTGATCTACCCGCACTGCCAGCACAGTCATCCAGCTCGCCATTACCTTATGTTTCTATTGCTAATACATCCTCTTATGTGATCTTTACTCATGTAATATTCCCCTACTGATAACCATCCAAACTAGTGCAGGAAAAAACTAATACACAGTGACAGCAGGGATGAAAAAATGCAAGATGGTGAAAGCCATTAAAAACAAGTCTAGGCAGCTATGATTAAAAAACACAGGGGCTACAGGGGAACCCTGAGCTGTATGTGTACTTGGAGAAGATTTCTCTCTTACAACTCTGGCAGAGCTACAACGCTGTTGTACGGCTCACTGCCTGGTACCTAGCTCCTTCTTGGTGTACCACCCCACCGCCTGCAATGCACTGTTTTCCCACTATGCCAACTCCATGCTTCAGAGTCAGGAAAGAAGTGGTGGTCAGTGCCTGAAAGGCAGAGTCTGAAGAGAAGCCCAAAGTTGAGGCTCTGCTCCTTTATGGTGAAGGGAGAGCAGGAAGAGTTCTCCTCCTGGAGGAGGTAGCCTACACTGTGAGGTGTCCATCCAAAGTCTGAGGGGGCTGCTAATGCTGCATGGTCAGGAATGCAGTCTCTGAAAGTAATTTTTAAAAAATCTTTTGAGAAATGGCCTGTCTTTCAGTTTGGGGAAACCATGTCCTGCATCTAATCAGCAGGCCACCGGAGCTGTTAACTCTAATTGGTGATAATCACAGGAGAATTTTATTCAGTGACAATTCATTTTCTGTAATTATTACTCTGTTCTTATAAAAGTTACCTAAATGCTGTGCTCACAGCTACAAGAACATTCCCAATGCCAACTCTCAAATTGTTTTCACTTTTAGAGATGCATAATATTGAAAGCAGATGTACCAAATTGAACCTTTTTTATGCAACGTACTGTAAATGTTTTTAAAATGTGACTCTGGTACAATGCATGTCAAACAGTTGAATTCAAGGTAAAAAGTGCTGCCAAAAACAGAAGACAAATGAAGTTTAAAATCAGTTTTGACAGATTAAATAGAGACACTTTGAAGCCATAAATCAGATGGCCAGTCTCTAGGAAGTTAATAATGAATGTATCTTTTCTCCATGTTTATTATCCCAAAGATATACAGAAAAATAAGCCAACATCAAAAGCAAATTTGTACCTCAGTGTCTAAAATACTTCACCCAAGTAGCAGTGAAAGTATGAGCAAGTTCATCTCCCAATATTTGCTTGTTCTGAAGACAGATGAAAGACTAATATTTGTATGTAAGACACACAACTTCCCAGTGTTCAGAATCATTGTCTAAAGTAAACATTTGAGCCTAGTGCATTTTCAATAACGTGTGACTCTGCATTCACAAAACAGTGGATATCTGGATTTTTTTTTAACATTTGTTATGAGCAAATCAGTGTCTGTTTCAAATCGGGGTTTTTTGGTAAAATTATGTTCCAGAAGAGAAAGGACACGAGGAAACAAATTCTTCTTGTAAAACCTTATTCTACCTTCTGCACAATCTGGTTGGTTATATTGGGTTAATTTCTTCACATGTAAAACGATGCATGCAAATAAAATCAAACCAAAACAAAGAAGGCAGAGCAAAATGTTTTCCAAGCTTTGCAACAGAGTGCTTACAGTGTTTATACAAATACTAAAGTCTGGCTAAAACAAGCATCTGACAGCTCTGTGCTGCTTTCAGACACATGACTCCTATTTGCCATTTATTCCATGTAGGCAGAACTGGGTGCCCAGGCAGAGCCCCAGTGAAATCCCTGGGGCAATGCATGAATGCAAAGTTTTGCTTGCACACATGCCATTGCTAGATTAGATCTTGTGTGTTGTGCACTCTGTTCCATGCTCACTCAACACGCTCCCACTGAAGCTGGACAAATCTAGATATAAACTGTCCTGGAGGAATTAGTTACTACAGAATACATAATAAACAAAGGCCTAAGAAATTTGTGCACTAAAATACAACTTTCATCTCCTGGTTTTTTTTGTATTACAAATTATATTCCACAATCTGCTGGCATGCATTCTGCTCGGACATCAGTGAACTCCCTAAAGAGAGCAAGGTCTAGCCAAAATGCAGCACCTGACAGTAAGCTCAGCAAGGATTAAATGAGGAAGTTTCCGCAGGTTGCAGGAGAAAACTGTCACAGCAGCCTCCTAAATTTAAAATCAAGAGGAAGACGACTGGATTTGCACATACATCTGTAAACATGTAAGTGCCAATACAAACATTAGCATTTGGGAATACTGCATGGATTCAGGACACTGTGTAGAGATTAATACCATTACAATAATCTAGACATACGGGGAAATAAAATTCTAAGAAGTTTGATACTGATTCATGAAAATGGTTCTGCTGTTTCTCTCAAATAATGAATTTTAGTTCATCTGTGAAACAAAATCAGGAGTAATCATCAAATCTCACCAGACTGTCTCTTTTGAAATCATAGTTTTGTGTTAAAACAGGCAACATTTTCTTTCAGCTGCTTAAGATTGCAGAACCCCTCTTAAGTGATCTCATACATTAGTTACTCTTACTTGATTTTTATAAACATGATCACATACTGATTTTATAAACGCATTTGTATGCAGCAGCCTGACTTCACCACTGCACAGCTGAAAGAATGGCCAGAACGCAACAGGATGGGCAGTTCTCACAGGGTGACACCTGCACTGGGCTCACCCACCCTCCACATACAGCAGTGAAGAGCCTTTCACCAACATCCGGGTCTAAGAAACAGCCATCCTATGCAAATGGACTTTGCATCCTATGCAAAGTCATCCATAGCCAATTTCTATTAAATGTAATTCCCTTTGATTTGACCCTGACATAAGACAGTGTTGGTTCTACTCCCAGCATAGGGCACTCAACATCACTGATTACCTCAAATCAGTATGCACCATCACTGGCTCTGGTAATTACTGCCAAGTTCTCCTAATCCAGAGATATTAGCATTTAAATGACAGACACTTGAGTTTTAATCCTATCACACACATCTCTATATAAGTAAAGTTCCTTTGGAATTCAATAAAATGCCATGAGGCTTGTGAAAGTCACTACATAAATCATCTGGAAGAAGAGGGAAAATACACAACATAGAGACAAGCAGAACTTGTTTTCTTTCTAAAACAGCATTTTCCATAGTTTGTGGTACCACATTCTTCTGTTCTTTAGAATATTATATTTGAGTTAAAACTAGGATTTTAGTCAATGCAAGGTTTTCCTTTGTGAGTTCTTATCTTATGTGACAATTTATGTTATTTTATGGATCACTGAACTGCTGTTCACAAAAACAACCCTAAACAATATGCTTTGTAAAACAGAGAGAGCTCAAAGCAACCCACTCACTGCAAGATCCTGTACCTTGCCTATAAACAGTGCAAGTACACTGGAGCACAAGGCAGCAGAGCCCCATTTCATTAGTAACAGAATTAATCATTTTGCAACACTGAAACCTCCTCAATACTGTTGGTTTAGCTATTTTATAGATACAGCAGTCAAAGGAAAAACTGGGAACAAGAAGTGTTCCTTCTATAAACACTGTTGCTTAGAAACCCTGTATTTTTAATAACCTAGCACTCTAAATTCAGCATGGCCTGTCAGTATGGGATTTCAGCACAAGACACTAAGGTATTTTGAGGCCAGTTTCCCAATTTGCACCATATCATATACAGAGTTGTTCTTCATAGCAATACAGTGACATGATCAACCGGGATAAAGAGACAGGAAGCTGAGTACTTGTTCATTATTCATATTGCCATAGTGCCTGAAATCTCTAGTCCTAAAGTAAATTTCCTTTTGCTAGGGATGTGCAAATACAAAACAAGACAGACAAGCCTTGCCCCGAGACGACTTAAATGTAGAGAACAGGAGACCAAAAAAGGTACAAAGGGACAACGCATTTGAAAAATAACATGTTCTACACACACAAAAGTTAAAAGATAAAATAAATAATAAAGTAAAACAAAAATTAAGTGCAGTTACTTGTTTTTGCTAGAATAAATATGGTATGTTTGCTTTAAATACAGCCTTTGTTCTTAGAAAAAACAAACCACACAGATGTAGCTACTGTCTCTGCTAAGTGGTACCTGACAGCTTACAGGATGCTGCTGAAGCAGTCATATCTGTTCTTAGTATCTTTGTTGTGTTTCATTATCTCCATCCTGCTGTACTGCTCCCTTGCCTGTTAAAGTTTTAAAGTTAAAAAGTTTTCTCTTATTTAGAGGACCCTAGAAGAGTGGCTTCATTTCAAGCAGTTAGGTTTGTACTAAGGGAAAAGTGATTTTTATAAAATCAAACATGATTTCTCAGACACTTCTGTATTTTTTTCAGAGATATACAAATATCTGGGGATGAGATTTATATTGGTAATGAATTTTTATAAACGAGGAACATTAGACAAAATTCCCTCTGAAAGACAAGAATGTGAGGCAGAATCAAGGACTAAATTCTGAGCTCTCCCAGACTTAATCATCCATATTTTTATTAGAAACTAATTATGAAGAATAATTTAAAATACTTAGGGAACTAAATCCTGACCTTGCAGCCAAAATCTTCTTTGAAGTCCATGACCTTTTTACCTACGAAACAACCAAATCAGAAAGAAGTATGGATATCAGGATTTCACTCATGAGTTTTACCTTGATTGTACCTATTTTAATTGCCACTATTTTCCCTCTGGCACTTCCACCCAGCACAGAACTTTGGTCACATCCCAGCAACATTACTTCACCTCCCTGTAATCTCTCTGTGCAGCTGGCCAACAGGTTGTCCTTGTGTGGAAATACACCATTCCTAGCCCTAAAGGATGCACTGTTCTTGCAAGGATAAGCTCAGCTCTACCTAGAAATGTCCCTTCTCCTCCTAGTCCAAAGGGATGGCAAGTCTTGCTGTCTTGCCAGGAAAACATTACGTCTAAAAGCTGACACTTACTATGACCCTGACCCTCTAAGGCATGTTACATCTTGTTCTCCAGTCATCAAGTTTTAACGCCTATTGTGTAATTCCGTAACAGTGATGCTTTCAGAAGATACTGAAGGTCACAGTTTTATTGCAATGTGACGTACGCTGACATCAATGATGGGGCCTCAGTTTAAACAAAACAATATACTTTTACTTATAGTTTATAGGGTTTAGCAGAGAGGCTCTAACTTCCCATGAGTGAACAGTGCACCATGGACATTTCTGAGCATTTCATCGCTGGAAGTTTCATAACGATTCTCCATTAAAGCGTTAGTGTTTATTCAAACAGAACTGTGAAAAAAAATCTGTAAGACAAAGCCTGTATTAATTATACAGCAATAACAGTCGTTACCAACATGCTTTTTTGTATTCTCTCTCCCTACTGGTTTAGTGCTTGAGGTTGCTCTATTGACTCTTTAAGAATGCTGGAAGAAAAGTTTACAGTCAGTCAAGGCAGCCCTTAAACATTATCAGGCTATTCTTCTGAGTAAATTTAATTGATTTACCTGAATCTAATCTTTTCATTAAAATTACAGATTGGTTCAGTGATCAGAGTAAGGTTTGTATGACAACTGCCTTTTATTGAAAGCAAGTAGCAACAATGGACTCATAGATAAATGTAACGAAATGCAAAACAAAAAGAGTGCACCCTGCCAGAAGTGACTTATTTTTCCTTAGGCTTTCACCTTGCCAACATTTTAGTAGTTTAGATAAGTCAGAAGATTTATTTCTTTTTTTATTGACTCAGTTGAAGTTCAGCAGAGACCAAGATTTTTTTAACATTGTCAATATTTTTTTGAAAAGATACCTTATGTGGAGAAAATGACTGCTAATCCCCCAAATGTTTTTAAAATCTTCAAAAATAGTCACAATTCTTAGCCAAAGCCAATAAAGCCAGAATTTCCATGGATGCATCAGTACTGTTGCCATACTAACTCATGCTTTGAACTTGACAAGTCTCGCAAGCAAATCAACATCGAACACAGTCAGATTTTAGTAGGAAATGTCCACGAAAGCCTACAGAAAGTGCTCCTGACACCTAGCAAGCTGCGTGTTCCACTGATAACCAGTGCCTTCTGGATGCTCCAGGATGGTATTAGTGTTAATAGCTGCCAGGATACTAATTCTTAATCTAAATAGCAAACAGAGGACCTGCTTATACAAAGTAAGTACACATGCACGCACAAGAGAAGCACTATTTTTGCAAATTAGCTTTTCAACAACAGCTGCTAACTGTACTCCTCTATAAGAAGAAAAAAAAAGACACCGTAAGATCACTTTAATTCATGTCAGATTACAGGAGAGAGGAACAACCTCTGTATTGGTGGATGACATGCTACAGAACAGGCAAACCAAGAAGCAAACCAGATTTTTCAAACTGCAGATTCTGTAAATGTAACTGCCCAGTACAAACTCCAGCTTAGACAAATTCCAGCAACATGAAATAAACCTTACAAATTCCTCTAAGTTTTACTGAATCACCTTGATGCAGGAAACATTAGTGTGGCCAGCTAACAAAAATGACTGATAGAACTGATATGCTTTCAGGGTTTAATGGAACTAATCTTCCATCTATTCCATATATTTTACTATTCTTTCAAAAATGACCCTTTACTGTCTGAATCTTTCAGGCCTCCCTATCAAGCTCAACACTTCCATCACAGCGGATGTCTTTTATTGTTGTTTTCTTAGAGCACCTTAATTAGGGTAAGGTTAGGGCACTTTCAGGTTTTCCTCCAACAGTGTATGATTTATCTTCAAAGATTGTGTTGCTGATGTTCAATTGAAGGCCTGGAAGGAAGGACGGTCCTTGGATTAGAGCAGAGACTGGCATGTTGGAGCTGATAATTCACATTTTGGATGGCCCTCAGGCAAGTCACTGAATTCAGCCTGCATTTTATGCCTTTCTGGTAAAATGGGAGTAACAGCACTCCTGTATCTCATAGGGATACTAATAAAATAAATATATATTAAAGGCTGAAAGACACCCAAGTTCTACAAGACCATACAATCACCCTATATAGAGAAGTTACCGTCACAGTGTTGCTGTCTGGCCGCCCCCATTTCAATGCTTTATGTATTTGCTGGCAAGACCTAATATAAAGCCTCCACAAAGAAGGATCTTAAAATATAGCCAGAGAGCACACAGGGGATTGCATGATCTTTGTCAGGAAGAAGTCTGGATAATTCAAACAGGCTCCAGAATTGCACATATATATATATGTGCATATATATACACACACACACACACACACGCATATATATACACATATATAGGGCTACCCACTGGAGCTAAGCCTGAACTCTGAACCTCCTAAGCCTCTGCTGTCACTGCCAGACAGGAGGAACCTTGACAGTAAATTTTAAAGCAGAAGGAAGGATCTTCAGAAGCATCTCAGGGAATCATCAATGCAAGTGTCCCCCATAGACATGCCTCCTATCACAAATAAACTGATGCAAAGGCAGAAGAAAAGGGAGAAAGTAAGCTCTTTAGAGTAGGTTTATATACCTTTTACAATCCGTCTTCAGTTTTGGCAAATTAGCTCAGACTGCACTGCTTTGTGTGCTGCAAGGACCATTCCTCAACAGGTTACCAATTAGTGAAAGGGCAGGTCGTCAGAGCCTTGCCAGAGCATATTTCAGTGAGGTCTTCTGGGACAAATAAGTTGGATTTAGTGCTCATAGGATAGAAAGAGTGAGAAATTATTTCTGGGAATGAGGGTTTTGATGGGAGCAAAATAATAGCTTAGGCCAAGGAGCAGCCAGAAATGGGGCACAGTGCAGTTAGCCCCTAGGCTCAGTCAAATCTGAGATCTGGCCCTATGTGAAAGCCAAGCTTAAGACAGTAATTTAACACATTTTCTTTTAGTGTCAGATTTCTGTCATTTCCCATTCACCTTAAGTTGTGGCCTAGTCACATTTTCATGGTTGTATCCACAGGGAAAAACAATAGGAAGGGTCAAAAGGAAGGGAAAGAAGAGGAGCCCTGGAGTTCCTGTCACCACTTTCTCCCTCCCTTTCCTCAGCTTGTTCCCTATTGGGTCATCCCAGCCCTCCCATCCCATCCCTCTTATTTGCAAGGCCTCGAGGTCTGTCATCACCAAGGAGGCAAACTAGCACATCCCTCCCTCTGGCCTGGCTTGGGAATACGGTATGCTTGTAGTCTCCATGCCCATCAAAATGACTGCTGCTAGCAGACCCTCATAGGAAGGAGAAATGGCTGCAGGACACGTTCTGCTCCATGACTGTTCAGAGACTAAGAATATACCCAGGCCAGGGCCTCTAATCACAAACCTCCCGTCAATCATTTACTGTTCTAGATTCTAGCTAAGAAGAAAGCCAAGCAAGTAGCAAGTGATACGACGAGAGGAAACGGCCTCAAGTTGCACCAGGGGAGATTTAGGCTGGATAATAGGAGAAGTTTCTTCACCAAAGGGGTTGTCAAGCATTGGAACAGGCTGCCCAGGGAAGTGGTTGAGTCCCCATCCCTGGACGTATTTAAAAGATGTGTAGATGTGGTGTTTAGGGACGTGGTTTAGTGATAGACTTGGCAATGCTAGGTTAATGGTCGGACTCAATCATCTTAAAGGTCTTTTCCAACCTAAATGATTCTATGATCTCAGCCTCACTCAAACACAGTCTTTCACCAGGACTGAGTATAGAGATCTTCAAAACTGACATTAGGGTTGATGGGAAAAGAACTTTCTCCAGACATCTCCACTGGATTGATTTGGTAGTGCTCATGAAACAAAAACAGCTGAGAGAAAATACTTGCTTTAAAAGGAGGACACCCCTCTTCCTGTCTCAGTTCCTCTCCTTCCACTTCATCCAGTTTAGAAGACTTCTGTGATTCTGGGACCAACACTGAATTTCAAGTCCTACATTCTTCTGGAGACAGACCATAAGGAAATTAGCCAATCGAGTCAATAAAGCCCAAACGTAAGGCAAACCTGCTAATTTTTTCTCCTTTTTGAGCACTCAGGGAATGAAAAGAATGACAATTTTTCTGAGGGGAATGCTGTGGTTCAGGAGAGAGTGGAAATTAAATTTCCAAATTTTTATTCTAACAGAAATCCTCTAAGGAAGGATATTTCTTCAATGGAGCAGCAAGAGCATTGTTGAATTTCCAAGGAAAGTAACAGGAAGGTACCAACACATTCTGAAGTCAGAAACAGATGAAGAAGATTAAACTGTTTTCAATTTCTTTGTGAACTGGGAAAAAAATGTTAAAGTAAAAGGAAACTGAGAAACTCAGAGATCTAGAATTCTGCCACACAGATAAATTTCTGCAAGGTGGCAAGTTATTACTTATCAACCACTTCTTACTGTCTTGTACAGGCACTTTCCTTAAGTAAGTGTAACCTAATTCAAAGTAGCTTTCCTTTAGGAAAAGAGAGCTAAAGTACCTTTCATTGACAAGGAGGTGCTGCAGGATAAGAGTGTGCATATGGTTACTCACAACTGAGCAACTGACACACAGTGATTTGTTACTCTCTAGTAATTTATACTGATGCTAAAGCCCAGAGGCCCAGTGCCCCCATGAACACCTCTGCTCCTACCCATGGGCTCTACAAAAGAGCTGAAATACCAACACAATAGTAATCTGTCTCCTAGTAGAATCAGAGACATTTATGCACCTCAGGAGCAATGACTGCACACATGGAAGGGATATTCTTGGAATTCCTGTAAGGTTCAGAAAAAAATCTTGGGAAGGAAATACTGTCTGTCCAGTCATTCTCATGCCATGCTGTGTGAATGACTGCCTGACCTGCCCAGGATGGTTCTGTGAATCCTGTCGGCTGATCAGAATACACATCCCCATGATTGCTGCTGGTGCCTAACTTGTCCTCCATTTACAGACACGCATGGACAGCACAGTCAAATTCTGCTCCAAGGAGATGATGGGGCAGATTCTCAGCTCATGCAAATCATCAAAACTCCCTTTACTTCAGTTCAACTCTTTAGTGAATGAACTACAGTTATTTACACAAACGAAGGCCTAACGGTGTATGTTTAGGCAAACACTAGCTGAAGGGGACAGGATTTGATCTGTTACATCCTTGATAGGGACTAAAGAGTGCTTTCAACCTAAAAGCAGGCATCATCTTAGCTAAGCTAAATTGTCCATCCATGGGCTAAATGGATCCACCAAGTCTTTCCACTTTTCAGAAAACTGTTTCAATAATTTTTCAGCATCCAAGCATGGGGTGGGGAAGGAGACTGCATGCAGCATGTTTCCTGACATACCTTGCTCTACAGAAGCAGTGAGAGACTAATGGGAGAAGATTCCCTCTTGCTTCTTTAAATAACTGGACAAACAGAGGAGACAAACATGATGTTTGGCAAAGATGCATCTCTTAGAATATTGCACTTAAAAGCTTAACAATTGTCAGATGAAAAAATCATGTAGCTGTTTCGCACAACTGAGGAAAGGGAAATAAACAGTTATGCTGACTTGCTCTGCCTCTGCATCACATGTTATGGCATCTAGGCATTCAAACAAAGCCTGGACAATGAATGGAAAGAAACACAGTGACTGTTCTGGGAAGGATTGGCCTATCTTGCTTTTAGTGAGGCATGAAATGCTCCATAACCATGGAAACCTGAAACTACAAACAAGGAAATAATCTTTTCATAAGGAAAGCTTCTTCCTAGCTCCTTTGCTTAAAGGTTATATGCAGAACCATGAGGTTTCATATCCACTGCACAATTCACATCAGCTGGGGACTCAGCTTCATTTCTAATACTGACAAATGTATGCCACATCCATTTGGTTAGAATAAGCTCTGTGTGATCCCTGATTCCCGCAGACTTTGTCTTGGACATGAAATGTGCAATGGTCTTCCTTGTCCCACAGGACACTGAACTTGGTATCACAGATGTCCTATCAGCCCAGGGAGGAGTGGAAGGAAAGAGGAAAGGATCCATTCATGTATGTTTTCAAATTCCTGGGAAAAACAGATTTGAAATTTGGAAAAAAAAGAGGGGGGTAGGGGGAAGGAAACAAAACTGGTTTTGGAATTCCTAATTCCTTTCCTACAAATTGACTCCAGTGCCTTTTGCAGAAACACTCAATTTTAGGACAAACAAGTAATTCAGCTTATACTTTCTATCTGCTTGTCACATAGTCTCAAATGACTCCTGACTGCTCAAGTTCTGTGATTTCATTGGAGTCTTCATTAGATACAGACTGAGGTGAAGGGTCATATACTATCAATCAGCGAAAAACAAAGCCCTGAATCAAATAAATTAACCGTTTTTGAAGGTAAGAACAGGTTTGCTTACCCAAGTTCAGACAGAAATATAAGCTCTTCAAATTCCAGGACAGCCTCTCAGTATTTTCCATTTTCATTTACATACCTTATAAAAATAGCCAACGTTTCATGATACATACTCATAGAAGTTAGTCCCTGAGGACAGATGCAATTTTTGTTTACACAGAAAACCTGTCATAGGCATTAGGGGATATATGAGCATTACTGTTAGCTGTTTGAATTGTGTCCAAAGAAAAAAAATTAACTTCGTAATTAAAAAAAACAAATCCTGCCTGAGGCTAGGCAAGGAAACCAAACGACAGTGGAGTAGATGCTCTGTACTGGGGAAAGGAGCACACTGTTCAGTGTGGCAACTGGCAGAGCCATGATAAACACAAAATGGGGCTGCCTACAGAAAACAGCAGAGTAAAAAAAAAAAAAAATCCAGGGAAAACAGTAAAACAAACAAAGAATAAAATGTGCCCTTAAACTCAGCACAGTTTAAGTGTACCAGGAGTCCCTTCAAACATTCGACCTTCACTGGAGAAGTCCCACAGAGACAAACTCACTCTGGAGCCCAACTCAGCCTTCACATTTCTCCAGATAGTTCCATCACCAGCGTAACAGGATGGTGCTTTTCATCCTGCACAGTACCAACAACTCACAGCACTTACTAACAACAACATGAAAGTTAGTACCAATTTCTGGCAGATGGCATCAGTTAAGAACCAATCAGTAATGCAGCTCCATTGGAGCAGGTGCTGTGTAACATACTATGCAATGTAAGAGATACGAAACAAAGAACAGTCTGGAGATACAACACAAGCAAATGTCTTGCCCTGCACTTCTGGAATCATTTTAACATAAATAAAAACAAGTTTAAGGAGTCTTTATACCAGCAAAATGTTCCAAATGCATGGTAGCTTCTGGATCAACCCGAAACTCATGATGCAAAAAAAATGCAAAAGATTTTTCCTTCCCGTTATGTAAGCTATTTAGTATCTAAAGAACAGTCTTGATACGTAACTCACCATATTCTTGACTTCATTACAGGTCATAAAATATGTCTCCTTGCAAGACAGGACCGCACCAACCAAAATACTTTCTTAAGCAAAATGTGATAGTACAGGCTCTTGAAATATGAAAAGCTGTTCCAGCAGTATCTGCTAATGTACAGAAATGTTAGCTCTCTGCACTGCTTTATATGGAACTCCTTGACAGATCCTCTGTAACTCAAAAACCAGAACAAAATAATTCATGTTCCTTGTGTATCTATTGGCAATAATACTTACACAATTTTAATGAATTTGCTGGTAAATCAATAGCTCTGTTTCTGTTCTGCATTACAAGTATTACTGCATGTCAAATAAATCATTGTAATGAAGTTTGATGAGCAAAGGGTTTGATGGTGGTGTTCCATAATTATAAACATCAGCAGTAAGACTTTTTCAAATCATGAAAGGAAAAGTGCTTTGATGATGGCAAGTAAATTCCCTGATTAAAATTACTTTAGACATTTCAGGCAATGGAAGCCTTCAAATCTGGCCCTGACCTTTGCTCTTCAAAATACATCCCTTCATTAGTAAATTGCAATACGTTTAATCATCAAATAATAAAAAGACACTGAACATCACAAAAGCCACAGTACATAGTTGATTTATTTATGCAAATTTTAGAGATGCAGTTGCTCAAACCATTTTGAAGGTATCCAACTTCTAAGAAAAGACACAGCCATATCAACCTGATGGAAGTATTTGTTGCCTTCATATGGAAAGAATCAAAGGACTGAAGAAATAAAGTATCAGCTGGAACAGACACCGCATTATCGAGACTATAAAACATGATTTATTTTCAAGTTTCTCCTTGACACAAGCATTATAAATTTAAAACTCCAACTAACGTTGGATCAGGTGCAAGGCTCAACAGAAGTAGAAACCACATTCAGCACTTACACAGTATTTCATCAGATTCCTCCCATCTGCATATCAAATGAACCCCTGAACATCTTACATGCATGGAGAAACCAACTGACCCAACTAAACGGCTCTTGCTGTGAACTGTAAATAATTTAGGTGTTCCCATCAAAGAATAATAGCAAACAAACCTGGACAGTAACATCAGAACAGATGTGCAAATTGACTGCTTGGTAATAAACAGGGTTTAGGTCATTATCCAAAAGGAAAAAAAAAAAAGGGCTTTTATAGGACAAATCATCTTATTTTTTGTCACTTCGTAACATCCTGAAATACTTCTATGTATTCTCAGTTATGTTTATTGTTCTTGGTTACAACAATAAACTCCAATTACACACCAAAGACATTTTCCCCAAACTCACAATAACATGAAACACCCCCACTGCTCCTCCCTCCCCATACTTGTCCACACCTCTAACCTTGCAGGGTGTAACTCTGAGGACACTTTGGAAATGACATAGCAAAAGAGCTGTTATTTCCAGCCTTTCTCCAAGACTGATCATGAGATTTCAAGGATCTGACAAACTGCACATGCTGGGGAAGTAGTTGCCCTCTGCTGCATTAGCTCAACCAGCACCTATGCAGGCTCAAAGAATTAGGAGCAACAGAAACCTAATCCAGAGACTTGCATTCAGGAATGTCTTCTCCTTCACTCTTCTGATCCAGTGTCCTGGTTTCAGCTGGGATAGAGTTAATTTTCATCTTGGTAGCCGGTATGGGGCTGTGTTTTGGGTTTAGGATGAGAAAAATGTCGATGATACACTGATGCTTTGGTTCTTGCTAAGTAGTGCTAAGCTGTCTCTAAATAGGTGCTAAGTGGAGCTCACACTGGTCAAGGACTTTTCAGCTTCCCCTGCTCGGCTGGGTGCATAAGAAGCTGGGAAGGGGCACAGCCAGGGGAAGTGCTGGCCCAGACTGGCCAAAGGGCTATTCCATACCATATGATGTCATGCTCAGTATATAAGCTGGGGGAAGAAGAAGGAAAGGGGGGACATTGGGTGTGATGGCGTTTGTCTTCCCAAGTAACCATTACGCGTGATGGAGCCCTGCTTTCCTGGAGATGGCTGAACACCTGCCTGCCGATGGGAAGTAGTGAATGAATTCCTTGTTTTGTTTTGTTTGCGTGCACGGTTTTTGCTTTGCCTATTTAACTGTTCTAATTTATTTTACTTCAATTATTAAACTGTTCTTATCTCAACCCATGAGTTTCCTCCCTTTTACCCTTCTGATTCTCCCCCCATCCCACTGGGGGGGAGTGAGCGAGCGGCTGCGTGGTGCTTAGTTGCTGGCTGGGGTTAAACCACGACATCCAGAAAGGGAATACAGGAACTCAGCACTCCTCTGGCTTTGTACCTTTATTACAGGTCCCTCTGGGATTTGGGCAAGGACAGAGCAAAGCTCTCCTGAAAGCAGCATTATATACACAGTGATGATAGAGGAAAACTATATGAAGCAAAGCTTGAAAGAGAATGCAGCATTCTTGCTGAACAGTGATAAACAGGGCTCCGGAGATCTTTTTTACTAACCATAAGCTGGAGGGGAAGAAACAATCTATGAGAGAATGCAGTTCCATGTAAAGGCCAATACCTTATCCTCTATCATACATGCATACCCCTCTGATCTTCAGCTGTGTTTCAAAGATGCAAAAAGGAATTAAATGTTTATTCTAAGAGTTGCTCCACAAGCTATATGTCCAGAAGGTTTCTTTCCAGAATAGCTGCAAGGCCAGCCCACCACCTCTTAAGGCTGGTGTTATAGCTGGAACAGTGGAGAGACACATCCTTCATCCCTAAGCCCGCTTCAGGTGCCATTCTACACAGCGGATGTAACCCAACCATAGCAAAAACAGAAGACATTTTCTAGCACAGAAGTCAGAACTCATCAGCACAGAAGTCAGAGACATTCTCCTCACAGATGAAATGGCAGTGACAAACAACCTCACTTCAGAGGGCAGAATATACACTGAACTTGCAGCAGCTCTATCAAGATAATAAAGGACGTGATATATGATGGATTTGTGGCATGAATTCCCTATTGCTGACTGCAGATATGATTCAATAACCAAACAGAAAACAGCACTCATAAATGGGACCAGATAGATGGAGAAAGGCAAATATTTGGGGATCAGCTGAGATGCTGATCCTTGAATGTTCATCCCTGGGATGCTCAATTAAATGAGGGAGATGTTTTGCTGGAGACAAGACTGGCCCTGTGACTGGATGTGAAAGCATGGCAGACAGCTCATTCCGAACGGTGAGGGCAGCAGATTGGAAGGGATAAAGAGAAAGGAGTCTGGTGCTTTGGCTGCCAGAAAACATTGGAAATATATTTTTAAATACCTTTAAGTTAAACTTGGCTCTTTTTTTTCTCCCATCAGTAATACCAATACAATGAGAGACAAACTAAACCAGCTGCCTATACTGCCACGTCCAAGACATTCTGCAGAGATCACGTCAGAGAGTCAGCGGGCCAAATCCAGAGGTGAGTATAAGCAAGGCTACAGGAAACCTATGGTAGTGTGACTTACATCACCTCCAAGAGCCCTTGGCCTATATGTCATCTCCACTCAGAGACTGCCTCCAGCCTGCTGTATGCTTATCTGTGTCTAACTCACACATCCTCGTACTTCTTATGCCCCACCTCTGAATTTGGCTCTCTACATATATACATATGTGAAGGATGTTTTGGGGAGCCCAAACTCTGGGATCTGACAAGAAAGCTGAATGTTAAGCACGTACTGAATCCTAGAGAGGGGGAAGAGTGCAACTCTGGGAGCAACTAACTGGAATGTGAAAGAAAATGCAACTCAAAGAAGGAAAGGGACTACTTCAACTTACAGCATAACATGACTGTTGTGTGTATAAATTATAGCAACCTATTGTAAATCATCCTAAAAGCACCTACGTTAGAGGGAGGTACTTGTGACATGTCACCTCTGGGTTAGTCCCAACTGCTGCCAAATAACAGGGAAATCAAAGTTTTCCCAAGATGGCTCCCAAGTATCTAGTATCTATCCCAAGTTTAGTATCTAACACAGTGGTACCCAGCTGCTGCCTGGTGCAATTTCCCAGGGAGTAGGCGGGTGGCCAGTCTCCATGTGTACCAGACACGAACTTTTCCATTCAAGTTCATGAAGTTGTGCAATTCTAACTGAAACTCATCACAGCCTCTTAGACTCTACTTCCAACATCCAGACTCATTTTAAGTAGCAACCAAAAGTTAGCCAACTGAGCTAACATTTTCCTTTGAACCCATGAGCCTTTAGAAAGGTTGGTAAATTTTTATACAGTATAGAAGCATGGTGTGCTTGCTACTTAACAATCCAGTTCTGTGCTGGATCTGTCACCACTACAGTAAAAAGTTTAAGTGTATAGTGTGCTTATAATAAATACTTTGCACAAAATTATTCATTCCACAGATGGGCAAAAGGGACTTTAATGCTTACTTTGTTTGCAGAATGCTATATAAACCCTGCTAGTTACAGGCAAGAATATGGAAGTCGTTTTGTTCTATTAAATAAAGGAAACAAGGTTCTCATTTTAAAATTAATTCAATGAAAACTATTAAGTAGCTGGCTGTGAATGCTTTGGGAATTTATATATACACGCACACATATACATTTTTACCTGATACTAATTTCCCTCCCCCCTTACCTCTTAAACAAACACACTGTTAACCACATCGTTTCCAAGGAGCTCTGTATGGGAAGAGCTTGCAAGTCAAGACAGCACGGTAACATTCACTACCCAAATACTGCAGCCCTATACCATATCTTCCAGCAGGCACAAAGGGAGTATAAGCCAAAGGGTTTTCTCCCAACACATGCAATTTGATCTCTCCCATAGTCATGCTGGTTTAATACTAATAGCTGAGGAGGAACAGCCACAGCCCTCTTGTCTCTTGGCAATATCAGCATCACTTGGGGAATTAGCCCAGAGCAGACTTTTGGCAAAAGCATGAGATCTGAGAGCTTGTCTGTGCTGGGTGTTTGCCTTGACTTCAGCTCCCCTTCGCTGGTTTCAGGGCAACTGAGCTTTTGTCCTGAGCTGAGAATGACGTAACGGCCCCATGCTTTCTGCAGCCCGTTGCAAGCTTACAATACAAACCTAACTAAGCATTTTAACTACTTTTTCTGGAAGGTTCTCAGCTTTCCAAGAGCAAAGGTGCTGGCTATAAAGTTACAATTCTCTTCTGTGAATACAGGCTTTCTCTTTTGATCCTCAAGTGCTTCTTCAGTTTTTCTACTTAACACCAAGGAGGATGTGTCATAACATTATTCCTGAACATGCCCATAGTGACTGTGTGAGGCCACAAATGACGGGTTGTGTATCCAACTCACAAGGAGGTTGAGGGTTTGGGGAGAAGAGAGCTTCAGTTTAAATAAAAACAATTGTTTATCAAGAACCGCAGAACAAAGCAACAGCCAAAAAAATTAGAAGAAATTAATCCATATAATTAGGAAATGTCAGTCATGTTTTTAAACACTTCCACAGAACTTGTATGTATCTATGCCTCTTTGAGCTTCCAACAGCATATTTCTAATCTGTCATAGCACAAGTCACACATCATAAAAGGCAATAACAACATGGCCGAAGTCAGAGATCCCTGCACCACTCACAGATACCCTACTGTGGAGCTTTTCGCTCTCTTGAATGGTGCTTCCCATGTCTCCTCTCTGAGGGCTGCATACTAACTTCCAAGACAAATTCTGGCTTAAATTAAGATGGTTGTATCAGGATGAAATGTGCGTGTCTTTGAAAACTATAAGGATAATATATCAAATCTTTTAGCTGGCATATTTTTTCTCTCCAGCCTCACTGCTGATTTACACTATCTAATGATCTGTTTATTCTCTGGATTGTGTATAGTCCACAATGGTTTAAATGACTCATCTGCTTGCACTTAAGCATTTGGCCTCTATAAAAGACATGATAGGTAAGTGCAATGCAAATGTACTTTCCAATAATCAGTGCCACCCGGGTCAAAATTTCAGCTGGGTAAACGCAGTTCAAGCACACAGATTTATGCCACCTTTAATAGAACCCTTTAGTGAGGTGAAATCTCTAATAGGAATGTTAGTTTTTACTCTTGGTTTTATCTACAGGAGGTTTTAGCATGGCAATCTCCAATGACATATTTTGAAGCTCAGTTTACTAAGCCACATGAATATCTTTAACGATGAAGCAGTAACCGCTCTACATAGTTACATTAAAAGAAGCGGGATATACATCAGATTGGCTTGAACAAATGCAACATTTGGATAACTGTAAAATTGTATTCAGCTCATCTGAATTCATCAGGTAGCTCATGAGTATTTCATGGGGACATCGACATCTGCAATTATAAGGTTTGCAGTGGGAGATTAAGGCAAAGCTTCAGGTTATTTTGCTGTGTGTTGCTGGGGCACCTTGCCCTTGACACCAGAAACTTCTGCCTGGAGAACCCCCAAGAGTCATATACATATATATATATATATATATATATATATATATGCACACTCAGACACAATACCTCAGCAGAGATTGTCTATATTCTTACCGAGATATAGCTCAGGACCCAAACAAAATTGAATTAGCACATCCAGGGAAGCTTCCCAGCAACTACAGTATCTTACCACAATTACAACAAAACCCCAGCATCTGGAAGCTGGACTGGATCATTAAGACCATTAGGAATCTTTCACAATCCACAGGGTAAGCATACTGTTCTTATCAAAGCTAGAATCATACAGAATTTTAACGTGATGCTCTTTTTTCTGGAATAACCACATGTATTGTGGGTCAGAGTGAAACTTATGCAGAATGACCTAGAATCGCACTATAAAATATTTCTTACTGTGGCAAGCCTGACAGGTGCCCTTCAGCACACAAGATACATCAGTAGTTTAACTTCATGAAACAAAATGGCAGGGAGAAGCGAATAAAGGAGAAAGAACAAGAGAACTATTGTTAAGATCATTTAGCTATTCAGAGAAAGAAAAAGAAAATGCAAGCATGTTTTCTTAGGAAATAACAATAACAATTGTCTTTGTCAGCTAATTCCCTATTGCCTTTATTGGTCTCCAGTAGAGACTTAGATGAAGGGCATCGTGCAGATGAACTCAGTGAGGGCCTGGCATGTGTTTGGGAAATCCAGCAGAAGGAAGGGAGGTAGTTGTTTGAGATACAGGAAAATAACCTAATGTGTGAAGGCATGATAGAGGGAACAAGGGGATAATAGGATTAGTGATAAAGACAAATGATCAGAGACAAAGCAAATTATCAGCTTTCCTGAAGACAAAGCAAGAAGTATTATACCCGAAGTAGAGGAACACTGGAGGCACACAGCAGGATTCATTCAGGACATGATGTGATTTAATCACTGGGAGGAAATGCTGAAGATTTATCTCATCCATCATTTATCCACCCAAAAAAAAAAAAAACCCTCTGAAAACCAAGGGGTTCCAGCTCTTCCTGGCTGCAACAGAACCCAGATCTGCCTCAGTATAATCAGGGAGAAAATCTGGACAGAGTGGACTGCATAAGTGAATAGGAGACAGGCTTGTCAGATGTGAAAACACTTTATTAGTAGAAGGTCAAACGAGAAAATGAAGGTAGCTGTCATCACAGCTATCATGCACTAGAATTGTGCAAGACTGACATAAGAAAACAAAAGTATTGCTTTAGTACGTATGCTTTGGAAATATTAAGGGACAAAAAAACATGGAAATCTTCAATGCCGTTTTTAGAGCTGCTTTTCAGGGAGGAGCTGCCCTTTAAGTTTGAGTGACTAATGGCAACGAATGTAATCTGTTTTTTATTTGCAGTGCCAGGCTCATTTGGCTTGTGTAAAATGCAACCCTTTGTTTGGTAAACAAGCAAATTAAACTGGTGATCCAGAGAATCTTGGAAACTTTACTTAAATAAAGGAGCCTCTCTCTCTCAGAGTCATGGCTTAAAACCCATTGGAAGGTGTGTTTCCAGACGTTTATCATGGGCTTTGCTGTCAAGATCAAATAGGTAATCTTTGCTAATATAGTCATGCCATATTAAAAATAGAAGTAGTGAATAAATATCTGTTTATTCATAAAGCAACAGTGGCCTCAGCTTCCTCGTCAAGCCAGAACAGTGCTGCCCAATGGATTATAAATGAGTTAAAATACAGTTACATCATTGGAAATAGCCTCAAAAAAAGCAAAATATCTATACCAATGTTATGACAGGAAGACTAATATAAAAAAATAAGGAAACAGGGCAAGAGGAAAGAAAAATATGCACAGCAAGAACTGGATAAGCCCTCCAAAATCTCAGCAAGTTTTCTGAAATCTTAGGAAAGATGAGCTAAGACATATGCTGAATCTCAGGGGAATATTCCATACGAGAGCTTCCTCCCAGGCAATGAATAGGTCCATGCCAGCCAGGGCTACACACTGGCAACCCAAAAGGCACAAGGCAGAACCACACAACATCAACCTGCTTCAGTTGAATTATGCCCATTTACTCACACTGTCAGCCTGCCCATTGCAGATATTCCCCAGGATTCATTTGAAGCAGTAAGCTTCCCGTGTAACTGGGGCGTACACCATTCCTTGTTGATAAAGCTGTCTGTCCTAAAAGCACCCAGAGATGTAAATGCAAGTGCAGCTGCAAACTGCTTTGTTACCACCAGATCTCAGCATCCCTTGTCAGAGCAGAGGTTGCAGTAACAAAGCCTGCTAGTTTTAAGTGTGTCTGCAGCTATTGCAAGGAGACTCCTCATAGGCACTGACTATTTCCAGACCATGGAAAATGCAATAGTAAAAACAACACATTGATTCTCATGCTGCAGTTCTAAAAGATAAATTATGCAAAAATGTCACCCTCTAACTCCCTCTAACTCCCTGGGCATAGCTGTTGTTTAACATCTTAGACTGGACTGCTTTCAGGTACTGACAGAACTTGGAAAATGCTTGCTACAGAAACCAAAAGCTAAACAATACTGAGATACTCTAACGACATCATTGGCCAAAACGCTTGTTTTTCCCCTTTCTGCAGAACTAAGCGAGTAGAAGCAGGATTCCCTCTGCTGCATTATCAACACACCACTGTGTTGAACTCCAGACAGTTGTCTGTCTCACAATGCATGTTTAGAGGAACTGGGGAAGATCTAATTTTGGCCCAGTGACACACAAGATGAAATAACCCATTCTTAAAGACCAAGGTTAGTTTGAGAAACTGGCAGTCAGAAAACACATCTTTCCATCTACAACCGGAATAAACTGTTAAGCAGAGACATGATAAATCTAGAAGCCCTTGTCATTATTTTCACAGGCCTACTTTTCACAGCAACGCCGGAACTGACCCTGATTTATGCCCAAACAACACAAAGTCCGACAAATTGAAATATGCAAAATGAGATAAATTAAAGCAGGTTCCTTCTGAGTTGGGACACCTCTTCCATCTCTAGTGAGTAACACAGTGGAGTACACATGTAAATCCATTTTATCTATTATTTCTCATTGTGAGGTTAAGATCAAGATAGTAATAAACTCCATTCTGAATTGTTTTGATTTTGTTGGTTTAAACTTGATCCTCAACATTTGGATTTTTTTTTTATTTGATTATACACAATCTTCTCAGAAAGGAATGCAGAGGGCTCTCTCCAGCTTTCAATTACGATGATGAGATTACCTTGAATTTTGTAACACTGCAGCAATGCCGTAAAGTGAGGACAGAGTAGTCCCTTTGCCCCAAAATCACCAGAGGTACATGTGATTTCTAAGAAGCTACACATACTAATACTTGCTGTTTGGATATTAACGTGCAATACAAAATCAGCAGCCAAAACACAAATTAGAGCTGGTGGTAAATCGACTCCTGATCTGTTTGGGACTGTGCAATGAGATCCTCCAGGAATTTGCTGTAATATTTTGGCTGCTCAGTCTGTTGCCTGCATACGTGGTCACAAGCAGACAGTAAGACCAACACCCTACTAATGAGCAAAATATGAAATACCATGATAGCTCAAGATAAACTCTACCACAAACTCATGCACTCGTCGTTCTTTTTACTTCCCAGACAAATCATCAGCTGTTGGGGGGGGGGGGGGGGGGAATTTATACCTTTTTCATCTTCTGGATCTTCCCTAACCCAGCACATTGCCAACACCATGTTAACGGTTTTTGAATATGCCCCTGAAGAACAAAGATACTCCTTTTGCCAGATCCCAGTATTTACAAGCAAGCCCAAATCTGTGAGAAAATTCAATTGAACGCAGATGGCAGGAAATTCCTCTAAAATGACAGTGGCCAAATTCAAACCACAAGACATGAAAATAACCCAACGTACTAGACATGAAGAACATATCTTATAGATTTTTCCTCATGCAATTCACAATCTGTGATTGATTACTGGGAAGACAGACTGCAGATTTATTGGACTTCTGTAGAACAAGTATTCCATTTGCAACAATTAAATCTTATGTGGTTGAAAAATAGGTTGGAGGAACCAGTGGATGGCTCTGACACCGAGGAATGCATTTCTAGGTTGTCCGTAAGACTGTAGCACATTTAATTTTGCACTAGATCCCACTGTGCACTGATTTGTTTAGTGTAATTAACAGGGCTCACTCAAAATTTTTGTCATTGTATCAGAAAACTAGACTTGAGAAATATTATTTGTACTGCTATAATTTCTTTTCATTTTTTCAACAACAGAAGATGTCAGTCTTTTTGTGATTTGACAGCTAACTTAACCTTTATGTGCCCTTCAAAAAAAAAAAAGGTGCTACATACACGGCAACATGCAGATAGAGCCTGGACAAACTACTTTGATGTCTCAAACTCAGATGAGGACAAGGCTGAAGCAGTCTTCCACGCCGAAGGGACCGACTACATGTTGGTGGCTGGACTAAGCTAAATCCTGATTCACTGGAACATGAGGAATTTACACTTTGCTGTGTGTCTGCTGTAAAACTCAAGTGGCAACCCGAGGACAGAAAGGCACAGTCTGGTATCAGACAAATCCCAGCAACCTGCATCACAGGAAATGAAACAGGCATCTTCATTCCTTTCACTCTGCCTCAAATCCAGGTGACCAGGGAATTCTGGAGAGCCGCATTCACAAAACATCACATTTCTGCTACCACTTCTGTTTTTGTTTTGTTCTAGCAAATTTTCAGGATTAATATGCTTTGTGTCAATACTCATGTGAACTACTTGCCCTCCAGTTATGGGTATTCTGGTTAGCCAACCAAGACACAGAAATGTTATCAAGCAGCTTACCAACACTAGGAAATATGGGAAGACCTTGCTGAAGAGAGGGTGTGCAGAGTAGATCCTGTATACTAAATATGATTGCATGGGATGTATGTGACCTTCTGGATAAAATCTAGTCCCAGGTAGTTCAGACACACACAAAGGGCTAAACTGACATTGAAATGATCCATCCGGACCTGTTGTGCTTCCTTGAGCCCATGGAGTCCAAAACAACTTTTCTGGTACTCTCTTATACTGACAGCTTCTCTCTCTTCCTTCTCTAGTTTCATGCCTAACCCCCCTTCTTTTCTGTCAGTCTGCTGGCACCTCTCAGTTCAGAGTATCAAGGCAGACAAACTCCAAGCTTCATCTGAATGTGGCGGCTTCTGGGTGAACAGGAATATGGTGAGAAACAAATAGTAAATGACTCCCTCTCACACAGAGCTGTAGCAAGCCATCTGGGCACTACATGGCATCCTTTCTCCACAGAACACTCCTGCATCTCAGGAACACCCTGCCTGGGACCTCACAGTCACCAGCACAGGCCCGCAGGTCCTTTTCCCACGCGGCAGCAGCCTCTGAGGCTCAGGTGTATTGTCCCCATTAGGTACCACTCCTTTCACTGTCCCTAGTACAGCTTTTCTCTCACCACCTAGAGGAATACAGCTTCTTCCCCTCAATTCCTAATACATCCCCCCTGCTAAGACAAGATAGGGCAGCAGAGACTTCATGCTGGCTTTCATGGCACGCTATGTCTGCTTTCTGGCTGCAGTGCGCATTGTGCACACACCACCAGACAGAAACTTGGCAGTCCCTTCGCTCACTGCGCTGACCCACAAAGCCCTCCCCAGCCTCTTCCACTGCATATCCATTTGCTTTTGTGGTAATTTTGCACGTGCATCAAACGGAAAACAGAGATCCTGGCTAAGGCGTGCAAAGAATACTCACCTAATAGCATGCAAAACAAACAAACACAACCTATTTTCAAATTAAATACCATCTCTTCTCACAGTCACTGGGAAGCAGGTAGCAAAAGCAGCCGTTTGGACCATGATCAGGAACTGGCAGACTCTCCTCCAGGCAGAAAGAGATACACGGTGCGGGTAATACGTTACACAATAACCTGGTGCAATGCTCAAACAAGAGCTGCCCATATATGTTGTTAGGCACCATCATCTATGCCGTTTTTATGAGCAACAGTAACTTCCTTGCTGGGCCTAGGAATCTCTCTTTTTTATTTGTCTCCAGGTACTTTTTAATATAGCTGTGAGAGCCTGGAAACAAATCTGCCTTGCAGACAGGCTTTCTCTCTCTCTGCCTTTATCCTCCCCCTTCTCCCTGCACCTCCTTTTTCAAAATAATTCTTCAAACTCAAAAGTCCAAGGAGATCTGCATGGAAAGAACAGTGAAGACACGAAAGCAATTACAACTGAATCATGCAAATATAAACAAGTCTGATTCTGATCTTTCAGTTAATTTATATGGGTAGAAATACATCAAATTTATTGCAGTTGTTACCAAATGACACTGGAAAATGCAATATACGAAATTCTGATTTCTGTGTTAGCTCTTGGAAAGATAATTAGTCTATAACTATATTCCAATGCTTCAAAACTGCACTTAAAAGGGCTGCCTGTAGAAGAATGTTAGTGAATCCCTTGCACTTGACATCTGAAGTGAACACTACCAAATCAGAGTGCTGATCTGGGAGTAAAAGTAATGCTATTTTGACTCACTCATTTTCACTGAAGCCAGTGAAAACCCTCCCACCGAGCTAAATCAGACCCTTTTAAGGATGACAAAGAAAATCTGGTGAAGGTTAGCAGGAATGTGGTATGATTAACATCTGCCTTTACCATCCACGAGAGAAAACTGGCTCTGTGCCTGACCCTATGCTTTAGGTGATACAATTTTTCAAGACTTTTTTTTTTTCTTAAAAAAAAAAAAAAAAAGACTGCTGGACTCACTGAATCCTGTTGCCTCACCCCAAAACTTCTCTCAGTTACCTCTGATCCCGTAAACTCATGTTCTAGCTGAACGCAACTGCCACAAAAGCATCCAGTCTTGATTTCAGAAGGCCAAGAGCCTTCACTTGTTCCAGGGATTCTTTACATCTTTTATTAAGAATTTATGACTTTTTAAATTTTATTTGTCTGATCTCAGTTTCCAGCCCCCAGTTTTTGCTATGCTTTTCTCTGCTGCATTAAGAATCCTTTAATGTACAGTGTTTTCTTGTCATCGAGTCACTTAACCTTTTTGATAAGCTAGAGGCTAAAGCCCTCAAGTCCAGGAAGGTTTCTTCCTCTTTAATGCACTTTCTCCTACTTGTCCTCACTTCTACTGGGAGCAGCATAACACTATGGAAGACCTCACTGCATTTATTGCCACTGCTCCCCACAAATGCAAAATCACCTACAGATTTCAGGCTTTCTAGGTCAAGATGCCCCTCCTTCTGCAGATACTGCCTGCCTGCCTTCCTTTCTTCCCCAGCAGGTTCAGGATCTAATACCACGTTGTGATAAAAATAATTTCTCAGTGGGTTCCAACTTCTCAAGTGATTGACAAGCTACCTGTTGCACTACTCTGCTTTTGTCACTATCTGGCATTGGACCAACCTTCACATCATGCAGAAATTTCTATCATCATCGGCAATAGTTTTAAAGGTCTAGCCTCAAGTATTAAAAAAATCTAACCACTCCGTATGCAAACCCACTGAATCCACCTACCTTCTACTTGCTACCGTCAGCTGCTCTGAGCCAGTACTTAATCCGTTTAGTAGATGTTTCAGCAATATCACATAATGTGTGTTGGGGTTTTTTTGGGTTTTGATTGTTGAGGTTTTTTTTAAGAAAACCTCAATCCATTAACCTTATAACCTCATGGAAATCTGATGTCAGATTTCTTGGACAAGATGCACTTTCCTTACAACTACGCTAAACTAACTGTATGCCTATTCTTCAATACTTCATCAAACCATGATATTGCCAAATATGAAGTCCCACTAACTGGCCCACCCCCACCCTATTTGTTCATTTTTGATACTGGCCCAACATCCATTTCATGCTACCCTTTTACAGCGATGCTGTCAGTAGAAGGTTGAATTATAAGGAAAACAGCCATGCTCCTGTGCTGTCTGCTGACTCCATCGTGGAGCCATTCAGCAAATACCCGACTCTAGTGATGTGGCATATTAGCAGCAGTGTCCAACAGCAATCACGGAAGTGAAGGCTCCTTTGTACCAGAAATGGGACAGATACCCACTGGTGGTGTATCCACTGATCAAACAGGAAGGTGAAATGGGGTGAAGGGGAGGAAAGCAAAACGAGTGGAGTGTGTGCCTTGCCCACAGTCAGTCACTAGCCGCTCTATATCCAGGGAACATACTGCAGCAGCAGCTGGGGCTGTCAGAACCTATCATAGCTATTAAACACCTCGGGAAAGCTATCCTTTGGTTACTATTAGTATAATTATTTTAACAAGATAAGGAGAACTCAGAGATCCCCATTACCCTTTAATTTCTTCCTCTGAAGCACCGCTTCACAGTGAGCCTTGGAACACTTTCTCCCATGCTCTGCTCTCCTCTGCTCTGAGCACAGGTTCTGTGGCAATCCTAACTCCTGCCAGCACTGCAACTGGAGACAGGATTCAGACATCTCACAGCTGTGTGCATCAACAGGATGAACTCACTACAGACCTCTGGGGTCAGCCTGGGCTTCCTTCAGACTTGTGCAGGAGTCAGCAATGCCAATTGAGTCATATGCAATCTGCTTCCCACAGAGCCATCAGCTTTTGAGGATGAAGCAGTTGCCACTGCTGCAACACCGTTTTGTGTCACACTTCTGATCCCATGTGACTCACCCCCACGTTCCCCCATGCACCCAGCTATCTTATCCCTGCAATTTCTTTGTCCCAGTCTCTCTGTCTCCTGGCCATGCTGAGGACAGCACAAGACAGCTATGTGGCAATGGTTATCCAGTCACTCACCTCCCACTGCTGAAGCAGAGAAAGTGCCAGTTCAGAGCAGACACCAGGAGAAGGAAGAGATCATTCCAGCTAGTCAAGAGAAATAATAGGAAAGGGGAGGAAAGGCCTGGAAAGTAAAAAAACCTGATATTTGGTTTGGAAAAACAGAGTTTCATTAATCTGGGAAGAAAGAATGGGAGATGTATCCTAGGAAGGTGGTTGGAGGGAGGAAGGCAAGTGGACGGCAATGATCCTAAAGAACACACTGCTTTTTGTTGTTTAAAAAGGGAAGCATAGGTAAATGCATGGGATGAAATTAAGGACTGAAAGCAGGAAAATACAGCCTGATGAGGGAGATCTATTCAGGTACACAGAAGTTTCTCCAGAAAATGCACTCCTTGGCCATACAGATAAATCACTAGTAAATCTGCAGTACAGAGAAACCCCACACTCGCAGAAGGAAGAGCATTTGGCCAAACGACTCTTCAGTCTTTGTTTCTTTCTTTGACAGAAGTTAGGATAGGGCACATCATACAACAACTTTGTATATAAGGCTCACCGAGAAGGGCCAAGAGGTCTATGGACTGATTCTTAGTGCCTCTGTTTCCCCACTTGCTAACAGTGATAACTTCATGCCACAAGGGTAATGTAAACTTTAAAAAGAACAGGAGAGCCTGTAATAGAAGATGCTATAAAAAGTACAGAATGCTGTTGTTAAAATGGGAGAAAATCTAAAGGAGCAAAGACAAGGAGTACCACCCAGGAGCAGAAAGAAAATTAAAGGATAAGGACTTAAAAATCATACGACAAGCCCTACAAGAGCATTGCTGTGTTTGCAGAATTGCCTGAGTAAGCTCTTTAAGGGAAACACACTTACAGTAAGTGATGTCTAACTCATGTGTGAATCACCTCTCTCCCCATTCCCTACTCTTTGTAGGGGGGGGAAAAAAAAAAGGCACATACTTCTGTACTGCTCTTCACACAAATAACTCAGAGCTGTGCTGGCTGGACATTCAAAACACAAATACTTTCCATTAATGTTGCTCGTGATGACAACTTCTCCTGCAGCATCTAGCTGGAAGCCCTGTTGGGCAGCTATTGTACCAGGAAAGGTAAAGGTAAAATCATCCTCTACAGCCTACTGCTTGGCATCCTCTACAGTCAGTATTCTTAATTTTGTCAGTTTTTTTTCCTTCTCTTGCTTGAGCTCCTTCCTGCCCAGGTACTGTCAGCATACCCATGGATCTTGGTAACCCGGGTAAACACTCAGCTATTACTGGAACAACAAGGGTACAAATATGTAATTTGATTGACCACATAGGCAATACTCAATCACCTTCCATACCCAGGTAAACAGAGATGAAACAGTGCCTATGCCCACTGTGGGTAGGATCTCCAGGATCTCAAGCCTGGAGCCAAAAGACACTTCCACTCCATGAATTACAAGTTGCTCTTTAGGTAAAGCAAAACAAAACAAAGCAAAAGAACCAAAAAAAACCCCACCTCAAACCAGAGAGGCTGGAAACCTTTAACAAGTATTGATGATGCATATCTATCAGAGGTAAAAAAAATCCAGGGGCAATTACAGATCCCTGGAGGGGAGCAGATAAAAGTGAACAGGAAATAACCAGAGGAATTCCAAAATCCTGCAACTGGGAGCAAGATTTCTACAATGTGCTGTACGAGGGCTAGCATGCATCAGCACAAGCAGCATCGTTGCATGTAAACCCTCACACATTACTGACCATCTTGGACAATTTAGGGCACATGCTGAAGCACTGAAATAGTCAAGTGAGCTTGATCCATCAGCAAAAGAAGACAGCAGACTCCGGAAGTGCTATTGAAGTAGGTGATGTTATGGAGCAGGGTTTGCTTTTACTGAACAGTGAGTCACTTTCCCTGGGGTGACTGGGCAGCGTGGTATGTACAGCCGTGTGTTTAGATGACAATGCCTCTCTCTGTGCCTCACAGATCAACTGTTTGATGGGGCATTTGCTCAGCAGCTCCTGGAACTGTCTCAAGATCATGAAAATTCTGCCTGGTCACACTGCAACGCTGTTTCAGTCATAATTCAAAAGCTAGATTTTCTCTCGAAGTACTCCTGACGCCATTCTCCTTTTCATGAGTAAACAACAAAGAAGTAATTTCAGTTTCTGTAAACATGTTTTTCTTCATGAGCTAGCCTGTTTGGTGTGCATTACATGCCGTGCTGGCACAGGCTGGGATGTCTTACAAAAATGCTTTCCACTAATACTGGAATCTTGCTATGCTGAGGGAATGCTGGGTTGCACAAGAGAGGCATCAAGAATCAATTCTGCCTTTCCCCCCAAAACTTCAGATAAGAAGAATTGGTTTTATGTTAATTGCACATTCCATTTTTACAAAGCCCTTGGGTGTGAGTCAAAATTTCAAAAGAACTCCTTTCTTCTCCATTTTTTCAGAGGGGGAGAATAAAATTATAATGTTTAAGTAAAATGAGTACTTACTAGGCTAAAGTAGAGAACACTAATTTGTTACACAACGAAGTGGCCACATTCTGTTCTCACTAGCTGAAACTAGAATAAATAGAGTGCATACCTTGAGAGCAAATGAAAGGAGATTTTACACCTAAAATTTTATATAGGTAATAGATCAGCAGATGACTGGTGTGGGAACTTGAAAATAAGCGAAGCAGGAAAATCTTTTCTTTAGCAAATGGGATGGTTTTTGCATCCATAAACTAGAATTATGATTGATTCCACTGAAGTGTATTTTCTTTCCCCTCTGGTCGTCTTTGGGCCTGATTTTTACGACTCCTCCAATGGAACTGGCAGAGGATAGCATCCCTGACATGGTTTTGATGAAAACTTCTTGTTAAAATAATTGTTTCATTTTTCCTCATTTATCTATTAATGAATACTCCAAAGTTTCCGTTGGGGACCTCTTGTCAGACTATTCTGAAAAGAATCCCTATCCTTCCTAATATTGCATGCAGTACTTACTTCAGACTTGTATGCCTGTTATGATCTGAAAACTAAAATATAGTCAGCACCGCAGCTAGTCTGTGAGTCTTCCAAATAATGCCACTTTCCAAGATAAAAGTAGCATCTAACTCCCTGTCTGTCATCCCTCCTCCTGTGCTATCATTCACCTGCTTTGTACAGTTTCTTATTAAGACAGCAAGGCTCACCAAGATGCTGTGTGCAGTAGCATACTGATCAAGAGGACATTTCAGAAAACACAAGTACAGAAATTGTTGCGTACTATGGGCAATGGGTCACAGAAGGAAGGTGAATATAAGGTCCATTGAAAGTCAGTGGGATTCTTGTACTATTCCATTAACAAAAAAAAAAAAGGTACTTTTGATTAATATGGACTTCATCTCATCCTTTATCGAGATTCTTCATGTCCATAGCAACTCTGTATTTGGCCTTTCATGCCAAGAAGTACCAGGCTGGCTCCACTTTTTTTTGAAAGCTAATCAAAATCTGTGGTTCAATTCAGCGCAGCCTACCCAAAACTTTACACTTAAATTCAGTCCTGAATTCATTCTGTGTAATTCAGGAGCATCAGAGCCTTGCACAAGAGTCAGCAGAGACACATACGTAACTCCAGATCTTAGGTGGCTGAATCAACCTTTGGGAAGTATCTCTGCCTATTCATTAACGCCAGAACAAGCCTACAGATTTGGCCTCTTAGCAGAAATGGTTTTAATTTGAAAGTCTAAATTTAGCTGGGATGCCACTAGTAAGATGTCTTAGTCCAGAGGGACTTTATGGTGCATTTGATTCTCAAGCTGGAATAAATCCCCTATTTTTATCTCCAGAATCACTGGGGGTTTTTTGGGTTTTTTTTTTGTTGGGTTTTGGGGTTTTTTTAATTTATAAATACAGGCTACAGTTTTCAAATACACATTTTGCAACCAGGCACCTACAAGCATCTAAATGTAAAGAATTTTGCTTTCCAAGACATTTGCTTGTCATATAAGTGCATGAATGAAGACAAAGAATGTAACTTCACTGCATTTCGGTTTGAAACTGCTAGCCCCGTTCTCATTTATCACTGCCAAAAGTTACTTTAGACAAGTGGGAGAGCAGGTGACACGCTGTATGCAACAGAAGAAGCCTCCTGTGTCTCAGCTGCAGCTACCAGCAGCCTGTGCACAAATGTTGAGCAGTGGGACTGAGCTCAGCAAGTGAAAAATCCCTCTAGTGGGGTGACATCGCAATAGTAAACTGAGCACAAGACTGGACTTGCTCAAGCTGCATTGCTGCAGAGGGTACAGCGCAGCTGCGTCCCAGCAACACACACTCGCACTCTGTGGCATCCTAATCAGAGGTGTTGCTCTTAGCTTGTGTATCAATCACAACTGCAGGATCCAGCTCGTTTCCACAGTACAAATTCTTGCCTCTTCTTATCTCAAGACTTCACACTGCCTGATGGGAAAGTTTCTCTTGGACACAATGTCAGCTCTTAAATAAAATGGATTTGACTTCTGTTTTGAAAATGTTCTGAATTCAGAATCCAGGAAACAAAGACCCGTTAAAGCTAACTACAGAGATGGTACAGAAAGGCAAGTTTTCTAACAAAGTTCTACCATAGGCAACGGCCCTTCTTTTCCTGCTCACATTGTCCTTATTATCCAGACTCTCATTGTACTTAGCCAAACTCCTATCAGCTTCAACAAGAGCAGGATCAAATCATTAGGTTACTACTGTACATGTATCTTATAATTGGATGCAAGTGCTTTACAGCCCAAAGCATTTAGTTGCTCTGAGATGTCACAGGTATTGTAACTCAGCTCAGCTCCTGGTATCACCTTTCCAGCAGCCACTATCTTATCTATTATCTTTGCTCTTTAGTCTTAAATGAAGTTAACTCCAGTCAGACTTCAGCATTTACTCCAAAAGCACCTTATTTCTTGCTGAGCACATTCTTTGGGCCACCAGAGTGCCTCTATGTCAGATGTACAGTTCTGTACACAGTAACGGGCTTCATGAATTATAAACCATTATGAAGGAGCAAAACAGTCTCTCAACTGCCCCTTGAAACAGTGAATGAAAATGCAGAAAAAGAAACATCCGCCCACTGGGATCATGTCCATGCTGTGCTAGAACATCTCACTAAGATCAGCTTGGCACTGCATACGAGAAACAGCTGTAAAACGCTGAAGGAGAAATCCTAGTTTAGAGTGCAATTAGAATGTGCTTTTCTTGCTTAAACGGATTGTGACGTGAAAATAAATATACACAGGAAAGCTCAGATTTACTGCTCTGTTGACTAGACAGGTCTCCTATGGCTTGGATCATTCAGTGACAGCCCCTGCCCTCCCCCTAAACTCCTTTCTTTTCTCAGCATCAGTCTGTAGATGTGTATCACCCTGTTTCAAAACATCATTTTCTCTCTTTTTTCCTTTAGCACGATGCTGCTCCCTCCTTACAGTCCAGTTCCTTTGCTTCCCAACCTGCACGCTACTTGTATCTCCTCCCAAGAAGGCCACTGAATTCCCCTGAGGCAGATTAAGTTATCCAGGAGACAGAGTCTTATGCATGGGACATGAATAACCCACAACAAAGGGCCCATGGCATTTATGTACCCCTATAGAAGAATTATTGGCTCCTCTTTCATTTGTTCAGAAAAAGGACACCTCTGATTCTCCCCACGTTATGCCTGCATGCTAGAGAGTACACATACATAAACTCTCACACAGCAAGTCTGATATGTCCAGAGTGTGACAAGCTGACCATATGCTCTCTAGGACTTCTCTGAGCATGTCTGATGGCCAGGAGCATTCTGGAAACATAACCAACAGCATTCTGGAAAGCCTCAGACAAGCCTCCCCTCTTTCTACCTGGGCAAAATGTCCTGGAAAAGAATAGGGAAAAAGTGAGGATAAAAGCCTGATATGGAGAAGCCTGGGAAGTATAGTACCTGTACTGCTGCAGGAATGGGACGGCACCGCCACCAACGCTGCCAAAGGCACTGCTTCTGAAGCAGAAAGGAAAGAGCTGCCCACTTTCCTCCTCACCATCCATAATAGGAAACACTTTGATGACTGGCCATTGATATATGTTAGATCATTATATCTCAACCCATTTAATGTGTATAGCAAGCTACAGCCTCATCACAGCGCAAGCACAAGTACAGTGAAATAAGCATGCTTGGATCTTCATTCACATCTCCAAGCTCAGTACTGAGAGAGGCTTTACAGGTCCACAACTACTGTTTGAGACAGAACAGCCCATCAGTCTTACAGATAAATAAACAAAAATAACATTTAAAAAAATCCCAGTTCTTGAACCCAGAGATGCCAATACTGCCACTCCTTAGCTTTTAATCTGAGGCCTCCCTCCACGTTGCTGAGAGGTGACGTTCCCTCCCGCACAGCAGGATTACAGCAGAGCCAAGAGCCCACATCTCCCCACGCTGCAGCTTGCTCAGCCACGTCTCAGCACCACCAGCCCAAACTGGTCTGCCTTACTAGTAACTGCATCCTTACTAAACCAGAGAAGAAATCCACAGTCTGACTGCACACTGTACAGCACACTCTACATGGCGAGTTTTGGTCAGGACTACTTTCATACTAAAGAGTCCTAATGGAAAAAAGGCAAGTAAGAAGGTGGTGGTAAGATCAGACTCTCAGATAACTATTCTGTCTGTTCAAATTAATCAGAAGAGGTTTTTGGAGAGAAGGTGATCATCTCATAAGCAAATCAAGCTTACAGCTCATTAATAACTAGAAGACCACCTCTTTTCTTTGGGCTAAGCTTGTCAGAAACTTACCTCTTTCCTGAAGAAAAGTCCAGTCATATCTGAACAACAAAGAGCAGCCAAAGAGCGGCTTGATAAAGAAAGGCTGGGGTACTCTATGTGAGGATGGATTTATTCTTCAGCCTTGCCATGAAGAGCTAACAAATGAGAAAAGAGTAAAATACACACCAAGCCTCTGGAAACCTCTGCATCAGCTTGAGGAAAACTGATAGGTAGCACTGAGCAGAGTTGAACTCCTCTGCTGAGAAATCAGTGGTCATCAGTCTTTAGAGATGATTGCTAAGCCACTTTGAATTCCTTTTTGCCAAGCTCAAAACCATTTAAATTCCGAGATATGCAGATAATGACAGTACTCTCAGAGCTCATCTTGCTGCTGATGTCCACAAATTTCTGCTGCCACCTACCTCCACAGCTGCTCAGCACCTTGTGAAGAAATCAAGCTCCTCTTCCAGATTTTTTGTGTGATTTTAGAAGTCTCAGTTTATTCTACTTTCTTTCAGCACTTAACACCATATTCAGTAATTCATAGCTTAGCTGTAGCTACCTTGTTTCTCAATTATTTAAAATATTTCCTTCCCATATCTCTCTTCCCATGCAGTTTCAACCTGAAACAATCTGGTTCCTCACTCAGACTAAAAGAAAATACAAGGATCAAGGATGGATGAGGTATGAATGGAATAGGGACACAAAAGCATGCTTAACTGAGTAAAGTACCTATTCAGAAGAGTACTTGCTCATCCAAGGCACAATTTTCCCATGTACTCCACCAGTGCCACAAGCCACATCCGTGATTTTCTAACAAACATCTGTGGCTGGTCAACAGGCTCCATTTCCAGTCAGGAGAAAACTGTGACCCCCAAAACCATTCCTTTGTCAAGTACCTAAAATCAGTCCTATTGGTAAATACAAGAAATCTCAGATGGCAAATCACCATGCTACAAACTCAATGGAAGAGCACTTGAGGGTAGTGAATAAATCAGAATAGCAAAAGCTCTGTTTAATGTATCAATGTCTACCTTTTATCAAGAATATAGTTAACACTCAAGCCAAAAGGGACACTGTAGAAACAGAGGGAATGTCGGACACAGGTGGTAAAGATGAGCAACAGCAGAGAATGCACCTCACATTAAGAGATCCCACAGAGGTCTGGAACTTTATCTCAAAAACAGAGATAACTAGGTGACCAAGCTACATTATGAATGATATAAAGCTAACCATGGAATAGTTAATTCTCACCTCCTCATAGCATAAGAAGAGGATGTTCAACAAAACCTCAATAGAAAGAAACTATCCCAGAACGACCCTGCTGCAGTATCTCCTCTGAAGCATCCAGGACTCACTGCTGTCTAAGACTGGACTCTGAACGAGATGGACCAATGGTCCAAATCACTTTGGCAAGCCCTTTGTTTCTGCTATTTTAAGTTATCACTCCTCCAAGGAAAGGACTCTTCTTTTAAATTTTCTAAGTTGTTTTATAATTGTTTTAAGAAAGCAATTGCAAAGCTAACAGGGATAGAGAGCATAGGGCTTCTGTCACCTAGGGAACAGACAATATCCTCCCAGGAGCTGGTGTATAATCATAGCTGTATTAACTGGCATCAGTTAACAGTTACCTTAAGCAATAAAACAGTCTCAAAGCTGGAAGAGTCCATTAGAGAGCAATTACTCACAATAACAGGGAAGGTAATAATTTTCCATATCATACCTTCAAGCTTTCAGACACAAGGCACTGAAATCCAGTACAGCTCAGCTGTAAATCAGCTGTGCATCACAGGACTATTAAATACTTTCAAACCATTCAAAAAGTGTTTTCCCACCGCTTGGTACAAATTGAATCAAGATGTATTCACAGCTGTATGAATATCAGAAGGAATAATACTTTATTTTTTCTCCACTTCAAAATCAATTCCTATTGGTGTATCTAATTTAACAGACGTTTTGGTCGAATTTCACAGAATATGGCTGAAATGCAGGAAAGAAAAATGGTTGTTGACGCCTCAAGCAGGCATCTTTAGTCATGAATGGAAGCTTATTGTGCAATTAAAATAAAACTCAAAAAAGATCTTTAAAATAACTTATAATGCTTTTTAGAAACCTCATAGTGATGAATTTGCTGCTTGTTTACTAAGAAAATCCAGCTTAGATTTAAGATGAAAGTGGTAGAGAAACCAGATGTTATGACAAATATCTGAACCTAATGCAGCACAAAAACAATTTACTACTCATGTTTTTAATGATTCCCCCCATTTCCCACTCCATTTTGGCTCCCATGAAGCAAGATGGCCTTTTAAAATTATCTCATTCTACCCTAAAGATCATGCTATAAAACTCAAGTGTGCTGCACCCAGCAAACTGGGTTCAATCTTGTGACAAGTTTCCTTCCCTAACATGTCTTTAAATATTGTGCAATCCAACCAGTAAAATAATACTAAGCAGCACATGGATTATGGACTCTGCCACTCACTCTCCTATGAGGTGCAAAGCAGAGGAGGTGCCAAATAAAAACATCATGTGGCAGTTTCTATATCATCAGAATGGGTTAGCTTTTAGTGGGGAGGTTAACTAACTTACAGTTATGAAACTTACCATCAGAGGATACTGTGAATATTGTGAATGCATGTGTTCAAAAAGTTATTAGAAAAAATTGTGATAGTAAAAGTGGTCAAGGTCTATAAAACAGAACAACATGAGTACTAATTAAAGAAGTCTCTAGGCTGCACACTATTAGTGGCTGGGAGAAGATAAGAATTTTGACTACATGCTTGCCCCCTTCTTCTGCGCTTCCTTCAGCATTTGCTCCCAGCTCCAATAAGACACAGAATATTGGACTTTAATCCAATACGGGTGTTTATATGTCAGAGAGGACCGAGCAAAATGATTAGTCTTATGGAAGAGAGATTAGAAGGTTCCCTGAGACGTTATCTATACAACTCTGCCTCAAATCAGAATAAATTGTATCCAATTCTTCCCCAACAGATGTGTTTCTAAGGCGTTTCTAAAGATGGTAAAAGGTGATGACTTCACAAGCTCTCTGTCCTTAAACAGGTCTAGGTCTCACTTTGATCTACAAGGGCTGATCTAGCTGCACGTGTGGGACAGACACAACTGTGTCATACCATGGTGCGAAGAGCTAGACTTTCTACTGTCTCCCTGTGTAAATCCATGCCTATCATCTCATACTAAGTAGCTAGGCATTGCCTCCTATATCTAACAAGTAAAGCTGCAGTCAAATCTTGTGCCTTGTTACATAAAAAAATAGGAAAAATCCTTCTCACCAATTTATTTTAAAATTATTATTAAAAGTAATTGTGGGTGGCAGTCATGTTTACTGACAGGAACATCCTTGAATTCACCTTTCAAATCTAAGGGAAATACTGTAGCACAATGGCACTAAATGGCTGTGTTGGTTGTAAATCAAGGCTGTGGGTTTCTGAAACCCCACCTCACTTTGCACTGTAACATACACAGAGCAGGCACACAGTCATGACCGACTCTCACGCCAAGGAAGCGGTAAATTCTAAACCACACTTACATGATCTCAAGCCCTCATCTTGAAGTAAAGCATTACTAATCACTCAGTGTTGTGGAAGACTAACAAGAGGATTTGGTTTGCATCAACCTCAAATCAATCTGGGATCTAAACCTCAAGTCTCCAGAAGCCTGAAAGCATCTGAACAATTTTAGGTAAGGCTTATCTTTGCCTTTAGTACAGCAAGAAAAACAAAATTCTGAACCCAGATTCTGGATTTTTTCTTAAAAATGTATTCCTGAGACATACCTCTAGAATAGAAAAAGAACAGGACTTCCATACAAACATCTTTACAGTCTCCTTTTAAACAAAGGCCTAAACCCCTATGTTACCTAGATATACAATAAATACAGATTTGAGGCCTCTTTACCATGGAATGATGTAATGCAAAAAGGAAATGCCAAGTTGAAATTTTCTGCTGGAAAATAATCCTGTCAAGTACGTAGTCATTATGTGAGTCACGTATAAGTCATTCTACATGACACACGTAGTCAAGTACAAGGTCATTATGCGACCCCCTTACATGTTCTGATATTCAGTTATGATGATGTAGATCAGAACATGTAATGTTAACTTTTCATGGGTGTTGATGCAGATGTGGCCACACGGAGGGCTTTTCCAGCTCCTCGGCTGTATCCTGAGCTGGATCCCAGCTGGCATCCCAAGGGTGAGTAGTCAGTGTTTATTTGTTTGCAATCAACAGGGTCTATTTTCAACTTCAACAATGTCATCATATGATCAATCATTATAGGATCACGGGTATTAATTATGTAAGTCATGGCAGACATACTAGCTAAAACTGAGCTTTCATCACCTGCACCACAAACATAATCATCCCATGGCTGATGATATTACATTACAGTTAGTAAGGACATGTGCAATTCTCTTTTGATAACGGGTCATTTGACACAAGCTCCTCAAAGACTCCCAGACCTCTACTCCCCAAAATATGTCTTTAAAAGGGGCCAGGGTTATTTATGTCAAAGACAGTAGCAGACCTGTGCCCCTATAGGGGATTGAATGTGTACAGACCAAAACCTGTCATGCTGTATGTCTCGACTTCAGTGAGTTACATCAGCAGAGAACATGCCCTTTGCTCAAAGGATGTGCTCTTTTCCTTTGGTTCTCAGACGTTTTGTGTTTTTCCATGATAACTCTGAGGCTTACTACCAGGTGGGGCTGTTGAATGCGTTGCATGTTTCCAAAACGATGTTTAAGGCTGGATCTGTTACTCCACCCTCAGGAACACCAGCGGCCATTGACATTAGTGGTGAGAAGGATTTTTCCCTCTTTGTAAACTGTTCCCTTTTTTCTGCTTGCGATCTCCCTCAACAAGGCTGGCACACCAGACACTACAAACTACCTTCTCATCCTCTCATATTGTGCATACACAAAGGGATATCACACTGATAACACTCCTCTCATTACCCTTGCATCTATTCATAATAGGGGAGATGATAACAGAACAAAATTATGCCTACATAGTACCAAGCATGTCATTATTGTCTAACTGAAAATCTACACAGCAACTCATGTCCTCCATTTCCTTCTTACATATTGCTTGAAATTACCTTGTATCTATGTTATTTTCCCCTCTGTGTGCAGGTACTTCATTTTCTCACATAGGTGTACAGACAGTCATCTCAAGATAACAGTTTTAGCCAATACACAGTTAATAGGATCTAATTTATTCTATTTTTTACATGAAATACATAAAACAAATCCATCTCTCATTACTCTTTTTTGTTATTCATAATTTTATACTTTCACCTGTTTTTAATCATACTTTTGAAATGACATGTCAATATTTTTTAAACTTTTTTTTCCTGAATCTGCATTTTCAAAAGGTACTTAACATGCAGACTAGATTGTGCCTTTTGATGCCAAGTTTTCTACCTGTCACGTTGCTTTGATTATTTCTAACATCTGGGATCAGCATGTGCCATTTCAAGGCATGAAAAAGTTCCTACAATAGAATAGTCAGTTCTGAGTAAGAGTTCTGCAGCTTGCACTATCGATACTATGTACCTCAACAAAGTCAAAGTGCACTGAAAGCACTCCAAAAGCACTTTTCTTCTGGCTTTTCTTTAATTCCAAGCTCTGAACACTTGAGCGGTCAGCCAACAAAGCCTTCTAGTATCAGCTCCCAAATTCTACCAAAAAGGCATGTTAGGTGCCTAAGTATTTTTCTTACAGCTGGCCCTCAGAATCTGTCTACTTTAAATGAGCAGTACTGTTAAGAGGTCCTGACGTGTTTCTTTTAAGGCATACAGTTTGCCATGGGTGTAGACACTTGTTTCTATGTGAAATAGCAGGGTAGGGGAGCAGGGAGATACAGCTGGAGTAGGAAAGATGATAAATCATTTTTTCTATTAATTACAGTTAGCAAGATCAGTCCCCTAAATATGCAGTTCGCTGTTTTCTTTAGTTCAGATGCATAGGTCTTCAATGGTCTTAGCTGCTTCTTTTCCCACGGAGTCAAGGGGCTCTTGGAAAAACGTTGTGAACGGATGGGCCTTTTCTGCAACAATGTCTAGATTCTTCTTTTTTCTGGCTGGAAGAATAACCCAACATGGCCTTCCCATCTGCGCCTGGCTGAAGTTTACCTGTCTCTATTTCTCCCATTTCTTCTACGCTATTGTCGTGCTTCTCTCAAAAATGGCTTGTCTTTCACTGTTCACAAGGATACCCACTAAGGAGGCATGGTATAGGTCCAGCCAACTTCCTCTGCTCTGACCATTTATTCTCTTCTGTCTCCAAGATTCAAAAATTACCTCTGCATGAGGAGCAGCCAGCTAGCCAACAGTGAGACCACGATTTTTTTAGTGGACTTTCTGCAGCTTGAAATCCCACACCCATGAATTTAAAGGGTTTCTTGCTCCCCTCTTAAATGCAGAGGAAAATCCAAAGAGTTACTAGCTCATCACTTATATTTTGGTTTTCTGTTGTAACTGACACATCATAGGGATTGTTCTCCTTCTACAAACACTGCAGTAGCTATATAAAACTTCCATTTTTCCAGACAGGACTACCTAAGTGATAAATAACGTACTATTGTGCCATGTCACTGTGTCAGTAGTGACTGAACAAAGTACAAAATTACACAGCATAACTTCAAGGTGCCAAAATGAAAATCACTTAAAGCTTTCTAATTGCTGGGGAAAAAAGAAAAAAAGTGAAAAAAAAAATCCCACCAAACTTTCAGCATTATGCAATTCAGGTTTTGCTGGCTAAAGCTATATCTGATGTTGTCTACAGCAGAATCCAACTACAGCTTATCAAGAAAAATGTAATTCCTTTATTTGTGTGCTCAGCTCCCTAATTTGAGCATTTTTAATAGTTCTCTGATTCTCAAGGTGGTCATAGCACACATGGTTCCTACTGTTGTAGCTTGCACCCAGAAACTGAACTTTCAACTAACTGCACAGATGAAGCTGTTATGCCATCCATGTTTTTCAGTTGGGAGGAAAAACAATCTTAAAATCCATCTGAGATCACTGCAAAGCAGCTGATACCGTTCAAAAGACCACAAAAACGTGGGTGAAATGCTAAATTTTCAATGCTCTCTAAAGAAAAAAGAAAACAGGAAGATCCTTATGAAAATACTAAGTAGGAGATATTATCTTGCCTGACAAAGGCTTGCACAGCAAGACCACTAAACTAAAGACACTGAAAATATACCCTTTAGCAAAGAATAAAGTTGAAATCAATCTTAGCTGTCTTGTTTGCAAACGGAATCTGATCCTCATATTTCAAAGTAGCTGAAAATGACTCAAGACAAATTCACAAATCCAGTTACTCAACATGAGATAATGGAAATTATGGCTCTAAAACTCATGAGGGATGCTTTGAGAAAATTTCTGGAAAGTGCTGTACAATTATGAATGATGAAACAATGGACTTCTCCAAAAGACAGCTAGCAGTTTTATGTCTGCAGTATGTGGATGACAACATGAACACTCATACAGAGTTCACCAGATTCTGCAATCCATTCTATACTTGTGGTGAAATTACATCAATAATTAGAATGTTGTGTACAGATCTAAGGGACATCCAATGGTATGGATAATGCTACAACACTGCTCTTAAAACGGCAGGTTTTGCATCAGCCTGACTACAAAACGAAGAACTACGAGCCATTAACACTCACTACTTAGGATTTTCCTTTATCTATACAGACATTTCTAAAAATGTTTTAATTTTTTTGGAAATACCCAAAAGGGATGAAGGATATTAACAAGGATATGTTGCACACATCACCTAGCATCTGTGTCCTCTATCTAGCAAGAGGAATAGCTTCACCTTCTGAGAACTGCTTTGCACATGTGAAACTTGCAAGGATGTAAAGGGTACAGTGAAAGATCCTGAATTAATAGCACAGCAGCTCAGGTGGGAAAGACTAATATCCTCTTTGGTACTGAATTAAGTAAGAGAATCCTAGACATGGTAAACAACCAATCTTTTCACAGCCCAGCAAGGGCTGGGTATGTTAATAGAGAAGGCCACTTTCTTACACAAAGATATTAATTTCCTTCAGTCATCCAATTGGGACAAAAGTTACAGCTTGTTTTTATCCAATGGCTTTTCACCAAAGATTACTAGAGTGCCTGAATGCAGTTACAAAAAATTAGAAGGGAGTTGTGTAAGTGTATCTGTGCTGAAGTAATTGTTTTTACAGCATCCAGTATTCAATCAATTTGAATGCACAGGCTTAGAAAATGATTCAAGATCTTTAAACTCACATAACAACTCCAAACATAACAGAAATGCAAAAACAAAATGGGCTTCAAGTGGCTGATTCTGATTTCAGCTGTAATTGCCTGATTACTCAGCCTCTGCTGTTGCCAGCCAACTGTAAGCTCACAGAAAGGTCCTTGTAGTCAGTTCAGAAGCATCTTAGTTGGCTCAGCCAAGGCTGGCTTCCAGAACAGCACAGTTAATAAAGACAATTTTGATGTTACCAGCCATCAGTTCTATAAGCAGGTGCAGTTTCAACACCGTCTATCATACCAAAAAATAGAGCTTCAGTCCAGGATGAGACAGTTATTTCTCCAGTGCTGTATGGTTTTAAAAATGAGAACAGAACTAATGACTTAGAGCTTACAGATGTTTTGGTAGAACTCATATTAAGAAATGGCGGGCAAATACGGGTGACTAAAACTTTTGGGGGCCTGCATATGATTTCTTTTACTCACATTTTAAAAACAGCCTTTTGTCCTCTTCTCAAAAAGCAATGCTGATGTGCCTCCTCATAGGCTCAGGTAGCCCTATGAGCAGTTGCTTCATCTTTTCCTCCAGCTTTCAGAAATAACCTATTCCAAGCATGTATCTGTAAGACAAGGCTCCTCTTCTTCCAGAAGCCTCATACACTCAAAACAATCACCTGGGCCAAACAGCTACTTGTTTAGAGAAAAAGTCGCCTTTCCTCTGAACACCTATCAGGGGCATGACAGGAGCCTTGCCTCATGCCAGGACCTTACAGGCAGAGGCCCTGGGTTTCTCATGCTTTCCCTTCTTCCAACAATGGCTTCAAGTATTTTCTTCACCTTCCCCTATTTATTCCCTGGATAAGTGGGACAGGAAGAGTGTCCTCACTAAATTAACAGGCTTTCAAACTACTATCTTGAGCTACAAAGGGCTAGTCCCCCCCTTACTGAGACAGAGAGTTTTCCCTTCCAAACTCAGCATTTCCTTAGGTTATAATTATAATCTTTTTTTTGAAAGGATTAAAGGTCCCAGAACCTCAAATTATTTGCACCTATGCTGGTTCTAGAGCTAAAGCATTTAAAGTTCACACATACTGTGAAAGGATCATTTCCTCAATTCTTATAAAAGCTGCAGTTATTAACAGCCTCAATTTTGCATTGAGATGCTCAACTTACTCCATAGGCCATGTATTACTATTTTTAGAACCACAATGAATACTCAAAAGCTGAGATCAGAACGTCTTTCAAGGTATTTTTTTTTTTAAAATACTGGTCTTGAGTCCCTCATTCCCTGCTCAGCCTGACACCAGACAAAACCTTGAGAAAAGGCCAGACTTTTAGAAATAAGAGCATCCATTACCTACCCAGTATTTCTCTCCCTGTAGGACATCCTGCTAGACTGATGCCTTGACTCTGTTTGCCAAATAGTAAATACTTAAGATATATAATGCTTGATCCCTCTGCGTCCCCTAGGAACTACTTCAACATTAACAACTTAAGGAACTGATTTGTGTTCCCTGCTCCATTTCAGTACAGAAAACAACAAATAAGAAAAATCCTCGTAAAGTAGTTTGTCAGAAACCTTTGGCTTTATCACCAGCACATATATTCCTATGATTTGCAAGTCCTCCTTCCTTATAAGAAGTCTGACTTCATAGTTCAGCACAGTTTGATCCAGAGATAGTTGGCATCTTTACAGTCAGTAGATAAGTAATGTTTTCATGCAATGTGACAGTAGTTACTGTGCATATAGCAGAGTAAAGTAATTGACTCTCCTGATTTATTACAAATGCTATCAACACAAAATTCACAGTAAGACTTTCATTATATTATGTTTTCTGTATAAACATCTCCATGGGTTTTGCCGATCCATTTTACATCCAAAAAAACGTAACAGCAGGGATGCATAAAATATAAATATGTCTGAGTCTGTATTTTGACTATTTCTAAGAAATATGCTTTAAGTGATTAAAATGATAAATAGAATAGAAAAGGAAGCTACTTCATTGTTTAAATCCAACATTTCATGCTCAAATGATTTCACAGGATCTCTCTCTTCTTCAAATTGTCCTTCCATCTACCTGGACTTCTCCATTCCCCCAAGGAAACGAACTACAGACAGTTTGGGGGGAGATAAGATTTATGCGTCTTAAACACTATAAAGACTTATTATATATTGCAGACAAAAGTTAGACAGTTCCTGCCAAAAACCCAGTCTATACATCCCTAGCTACAGACTGAGTTGGTGCCATAACCTGCAGGTTGGAATGTGTTTAAATCAGGCATTACCCAAGGTACAGATCAGGTGCTTTCAACCACCCAAAAATGTCTGTACTGAGTGTAACCATGCTGATACTGCTGGCTTTACAGAACTACAGCACAATGGAAAGATTTCATATCATCTGTTTTGTGACACCTGACTCATCTGTAATATCCAACACGCCAGGGATTTTCGGAGAGGTGGATCACTCCTCTGCTAAAAGGCATCTTCAATTCAAAAAGCTTCAGTTTAAGTCTCTCTCATACAAGGTCAGATTTAAAGCCAGGCTTTCAAAGGACAAAACGGGGGCCATGCACAAAACGTGTCACTATATTCACACATCTGTCCCTGTGTTAGATGTAGATGAAAACTGAATACTTGGGGATGCAGAAGTCTACTTAGGGTATTTACATGAGCAAACGGGCTACAGTCCTGCCCTCATATTTGGCCTTAAAGATGTAAAGACTCAGTCCTCAATGAGATAATGCTTTTGCCTTAATTGTGAAAAACTTTACGCAGCATTTGGGTTATATTTTCAAATATCACTCCTTTGGACGACTAGACATGAGACATTCATTAACTGAAGCGTCAAACAAGAGCAGTTGAAAGTTCTATCACTAAGTATTTTTTCCAATTCCACAATTCTTTCAGCAGCTATAAGCTAACGGTAGCACTCTTGTCCATCAGGAAGAGTCTGTGGGCCAGACAGATCCTATTGGCTGGAAATCAAGATAATTCCCATAGAGATTTAAAAAAAAAAGTAAATTGACTCTATTCTACAATCTGACAGACATTTGCTGGCAAAAAAAGTATACATACATAAAAAGCAGATTCTGAGTTTGCATCTGAAAAAAGATCTTGCAAACATTTACTTTGCAAAACATCTATTTCTTCTATTCCCACCCTTAAATCTCCTGTATACTAGCAGTAATTTAAAGTATTTATTTGCAAGTTATTATTTTTAAATACAGGTAGCAGGTCGCATGCATTACTGTGGCTGCTGATACAATATCCTTCTAGAAAAGTAGGGCTTCCATAATCCCCACAGACTCTACCTTTAGAAAGAAGTCCTAGGACACCTTAAAGTCTCATTCCTTGTTAACTGGGCTTGTGTATCTACTGTCTTACGCATCTGAATTAAACACAAAGATGATAGTTAGCTAGGAATTCCTGTAATTATCAAGAAGTAGAAGTCTAACAAAATATCGCTTTCCATATCTTTCCTTCTTTGTGATATTACTGTGCCTTCTGTGGGCCAAAACTTCATTTAACTCTACCATGAGAGGCAGGAGGGAGAACAAACATTCAGTGGGTCTAACCCGGAGATTTCTTTATGCTTCAGAGACAAGGACTGAGCTGATCATCTACAGTAAAAGTCCATCAGTAGATCAGAAAAGTCCTCCTCCTGGCAGGTCAATAAAGCTCACTCCAGCACTGTATAATTTGTTTACACAGCAGGTCTGGTTTAAGATTGTCAGATTATTTTTCTAAATACTTTCATACAATCTTCATGAATGGTCACTGTTGTGCCACTTACTGAGATCTCCAGAAACAGGAGTCAGAACAAGTGATCTTATTACCCATTGTTGAAAACAAAACAAAACTCTCTTTTCTGTAGTGGAAGTAACCATAGGCAGTCTAATCTCCTCAGCTCCACAGGTGTCTGCTAGTGTGATCTTAAATGGCTGTCTTCCAAGCACATGTAATTTGGTCTAGACCCCAGCAGTCAAATCTTTCTGTGAAAACTAGATCTATAGCAACTGCCAAACTCTTCAGCAATTGCGTGGCGTACAGTATGCATATGTCCAGCAACACATGTCTAATCTACTTGTAGATAAACAGCTCTCTTATTACTGCCTTGTTCAGGCCTAGGTTCAATGACAAAACATTCTACTAATGAAAACAAAACAGACACTCAGTCCTGCCTTCCCACTGGATGAGAGTGAAATACTGCGTTGCAAAGAAGTAGTTATTGCCACCATTTTAATGATGACAAAATGATACTTTGATTCCAAAAGCTAACCCTTGGCTTGAATGAAGTTAGATAATCTGTCTGTGTCACTTGTGTTCAGAGAGGAGATTTGTCTTTATTAGGCTGTAACGTTGAATCAGATACTCATAGGAAACAGCTTCCTTATCTATTCCAACAGCCAAAATTAGCACAGACACAGAAGTGGTGCTCTCATACTGGGAAACGTTATAGGGCTTATCCTCAGAAACAGCTATTACAGGATTACAGAACATTTTCTACTTTTAAATGCACGTAAGATGTCAGGAAGGGCAGTGACTTGCATTCATCCTCTTTCTGTCAGGCCAATACAGCTCTACTCCCTACTCCCACTAAACCAAAACCTTTCACAAAGCAGAGCAGACAGGGCCTCTGGGAGCTCTCTCCCAGGCTTCAGGCTTTGCTGAAGAACCCTAGCCCTGGCCTACTTTCCTTAGGCTAGTGTAACTCGGCTGAAGCAACTCCTGCAAATGCACTTCAGTACTGACCCAACCAGAGGCCTTTATTATTCAAGCCCCCAACTTCCACTGAACACAAGAGCTAATATTGTCAGACGTCAAGGTAAGTACCACCTTCAATGTTCTCTAGAGACATCAATGAATCTGCACAGAGTTCGGGGTAGTATCAGGGTAGCTATGACTTCCTGCCTTTTACACATAATGGACTGGAAGCAAGGAGACTTAATAAATCAGTCCAGGACAGGTTGCAGGACTGTGTTCAGAATAATGCCCCCCCTCAAGTCCACAGTCCTTTCTAGCTGCCTCTCCTTGTGTTATGCCTCAGAATGCTTTATGAACTATCCAGGAGGGTTTCTGAAGAGAAAGGATAAGATAATTTTGTTCTTAAGGAAGTACATCTTCATCCAAACTTGTGCAAAAGTGGAACAGTACTGCTAGGGACCAGGGCAGGGATAGGAGCAGCTCCTCTGAATATTCATATAATCAAGATGTCCAAATGAAAACATGCAGTTGTAATGGTTGCCATTTCTGCTTGCTAACTTTTCCCTTGTTACTGCATACATAACAGCCTACCTGACATGCATATGTACATGACATTTTTGTATTTGCCAGAACACTTACAAATATTTCTATGGTCAAAGTATCTCCAGGCCTACTGAGATGCAGTACCCTTTGTTTAGATAACATACACAAGGCTTAAAGACAGTTCCTCCCAAAGGAATTTTAAAAAGAAGTGGATGAGGGAGGGAAAGAGAACTGAGGCACAGAGTTCAAGTAACATGTTCACAGTTGTATAGCAAGCCTGGAGAGAGTTAGGAATTAAACGCAGACCTCCCAAGGCCCAGCTCAGTGCATTAACCACTAGACCCTCTTTCCTGAAAAGCCTACTCCCACTTTCAATTGCATAGCAAATTGGAGCATTGAACTAAATACTTGGCACCAAACATCAGTACTGATGGATCGCTTAATTTCCCGATACCTCAAATCATCACTACACACATCGTGGTCTCTTGCTCCACAATATATACAATATATAGTCTATTTTCACAAAGCCACAAGTAATTGTTGCTTCATCCGTTAAGAGTATTTTGGCAGAATAGAGGGGCTTTGTTTTGTTTTTGTTTGGAAATCCTGCCAAGAAACCCTCTTTGGTGGATAGCAACACATTTAGGGACTTGCTACATTACAAGTTAAAAGGAAAACTTGATTAAAAATTATATTCAACAGAATGAAGTTTGCTGAAGAATCAGAGCATCAAAGAACGGGAATCTTTCCCAGTAAGGCCAAAGTTACTGCCCAGAGTTCGTGGCAAACAATAGAAGTATTCATCAGAAGGAGCGCACCTTCCCTGCTGAATGTTTGCAAGAATATAGAAAAGCAGAGCTGGCCCTGGTATCAACAGGCTAACTCTATCTTAGGAAAAAAAATACAGTCTAGAGTCACAATGTCCACAATATATTTCAAATTTCAGCTGTGCTTCACAAGATCAGACAGATCATGTTTCCTAAACAACTTAAAGAGTTAGCTCACAGGGCTTCCAAAAAAGACCTTTAAGGAGAAGTGAACCCCTGAGAGTTTTACATATATCCATGTATATACACACAGAAATACCTAGCATAAATTTTCAAGGCTTTCAGGAAACCTGCATACATACGATGGGCTGCCAACATGAGCCAAAGCCCACAAAACCCAACTCTAACAGAGAGTAAATACTACAGCCCTGTTTCACTGCTGGAACGGTAGATAGCAGCTTCTCACAATTGACCTACTGACCTGGGGATCTACAGGTCACTGAAACCTCTTGAGATGGTCTTCTGTCTTGTTGCTGTCTTTCACTGTAATAACAAGGGAATGATTTGTATTCCAGTACATCCAAGATACTCTTGGATTGGAAGACTCCCTTGGTTTAAAATGGAATCCAAGCCAGTTGCAGGTAATAGCAGCACTCGCCAGCACTGAGCTGCAACAGCTCCATCATCTCAGTAATCTAGCCAAAACCTTTCACATTGCAGTTTAACCACAGGTGCTAAAAATACTTCTTAATGGGGGTGAATTTAACAGTGAAAGGGAAGACAGCCAGCCATCATTTTCTGAATTTACAAGTGGATACTCCTGCAGGCCTGTTACCTATGGGTTGGAAAGTCATTTCCTTCCCAGTCATCAGAAGAACTAAGCCTACCTCAGAGACAAAGCTGACCTTGAAGAGGAATCAGTTGGTGAAATACTACGGTCTCTTCCTAGCTGGTGACCTCTGTGAGAAGACCCAGTTCCCTGCATCATACAAAGTCAATGTTGCTGTTGGGAGACGAAGCAAAGGATCAAGGATTGAAAGATTCATGTGAAGAAATCCGCTTTCCTGCTTCTATGAGGGAAAGCAAATGCTCCAAGTCTACAGAAAAATGCAATGGATTACTGTATCGATCTGTCAGACCTTCCATGTGGATACACGGAAGACTGAACTGCTATACTGCCATTACCACACTTCTTTGTGCATTACAGACATATCTCAGCTTTGCTTATCTGTCCATGTGGTCAAATCACCACAGCTTAACAGCTAAGCCATTCTGTCTGTTCATGGAGTAAGCATTTTTAGCCTGAAGCAGGTGTGAGATCATTCCTCTCAAATATTTTTTTCCATGGTGAGCCAAACTAAGTTACATTGTCTCCCCTTTCCCACAGGCCAAGAGCACAGTAGGGGACAGTCATCAATCACAGTGTAGCTGGCACATGAGAATTTTTATTTTGCAAAAATGATCAACAGTTATAAAAGCAGAAGATTTTCTGTCCCCTGTCCCTGCAAAAAAACCCCAAACGTGTCTAAAAAACACACTTGTACATTAAACAGGGATGTCTCTGGCCAAATAAAGTCACAATTTTAACATGCAGTTAAAAAAAATGAACAATTTAAGTGACAAAAAAAATTACATTATACAGAAATTCCAAGCCACCACAAAGGAGAGAAAACAAAAAACCAAGAGCACGAGCTGCTCCCAATGCCTCAACTCAATGAACTGTGGGTGTAGTATGTAAACACTTCTTCAGTGAAGGATCAGGACTAGTTCTTCACAGCTCTGCTCTAAATGGAAGAAAATGCAGCAGACATGTAACACCTGAACAGCCACTGGTCCAGTCCCAACTCTCCATCTTTTCTTTTCTTTTTTTTTTTTCGCCCCACAAAGCTGAGTTTATAGCAATTGAACAATTTTCTTAGCCCTGATTGCATGCTGCAAACACTGGTGCTACAGCATGGACATTATGACTTTAATAAAACTAGAAGCAGCTAATGGTTAACAATAAAAAATAATATTTTTCCTTCAAGCAATTAAATTGTAATATAGGGCTCTCTAATTCCTTCCTGTCTGGTCCCATGGGCCTAAGAATAAGGCAACATGAGAAATAAATAATGTGTTGCTGTAATGTGTTGCTGTTACACTGTTTCAACCAAATCTTAAAGTCCCTACAGGAGAAATACTGTCTCCCTCATTAATTCTGAAATGTCTTTTATGGTTTCATATATCATGTTACCTTTATGCTAACCTTTTATTTATACACTAGTTTACTGCATTATGTTTCCAATTCAGCATTGTTTTAATGAGTAATTTGGCTTTGATAAGACTATGACACATCACAGACGAATTCATGTTACGTTTAGCCCAGCAAACACTCCAAAATAAGCAGACACCCAACACTGAAAGGGCCTGCAATATTTTGCAACCGCACCTTAAGGTTAGTTTGTTTTTATTTATTCCCTTCCAAATGCAAATAACTTCCCAGCTCACTTCAACAAAGAAGTACTAGCAGCAGACAAGAAAGGGATTATGTTAGAAGGAAGGGAGGGTTCGGTAAGCATTCAGACATGAGTATTAAAATATCAGAGTCTGATTTCTAAATCAGACCCTGAATAATCTATGTGGAATGAAAGAAACAACCCCAAAACTGCAATTTTAACATAATCTGGGACTCTACTTAATCTACTAGTAAGGAAGCTGTAAAGGGTCTAGTCAAGATCAGTCTTCCAGAGCTAGGCGCTGTATGAACAGATGCAGCCCTCTTCTAAATGTTTTTATGCAATCTGGATGGTAGTTACATACAGGTATTAGAAGGGTCTATGAGCAAAACAGCAGCTTCTCAAGTCTACAAAGTAATTTATAAGCATTTGCAAGATTGCACTTATGTGAAAGAACTAGATGATGTACAGAGAACAAAAAGGAAACCTCAAAATATGCAGTAGAAATGCAACCATCACATCAAGAAGTCTTGCAAAGGGATCTCAGGCAAAAGAAGGAATCTGTACCTTGAGGTGAAATCAAAGTGGGACTAAAAGGGTGAGATGGAGGAAAGCTTCAAAGTGTCTGCTGGACTAAAAGGAGATGAGAAACCCTCAAATTCAATCAAGATATTTTTTTTTTTTTAAAAGAGCTGTGAGACTTAGCTCAGAAACTAACCTCAGGTTGAACCCAAAGAAACTGCAGGCTGGGGGTTCTCCTTTCACCATATAGCTTCTTCAGGGCTCTTCTACCAGCCGCTATGGCCTGTCCATCCCGAGCCTTGGACTTGCAGCTATTCGTCCCAGGCAGGAGGCATACTTGATCTCAAGGAGGCATACTTGATCACTTCAGGGAGGTGACAGTGCCCCTGTATTCGGCACTGGTGAGGCTGCACCTCGAGTACTGTATTAAGTTTTGGGCCCCTCACTACAAGAAGGACATTGAGGTGCTGGAGCGTGTCCAGAGAAGGGCAATGAAGTTGGTGAAGGGTCTAGAGCACAAGTCTTACAAGTAGTGGCTGAGGGAACTGGGGTGGTTTAGTCTGGAGAAGAGGAGGCTGAGGGGAGACCTTCTTGCTCTCAGTTGTAACTACCTGAAAGGAGGTTGTAGCAAGGTGGGGGTCGGTCTCTTCTCCCAAGTAACAAGCAACAGGACGAGAGGAAACGGCCTCAAGCTGCACCAGGGGAAGTTTAGGTTGGATATTAGGAAAAGCTTCTTCACCGAAAGGGCAGTCAGGCACTGGAACAGGCTGCCCAGGGAAGTGGTTGAGTCTCCATCCCTGGAGGTATTTAAAAGACAGGTAGACATGGTGCTTGAGGACATGGTTTAGTGGTGGACTTGGCAATGCTAGGTTAACAGTTGGACCTGATGATCTTAAAGGTCCTTTCCAACCTTAACGATTCTATGATTCTATGACTCATTTACTGTCCCCACCAGAGACAGACATTTCAATGAGAAACATCCCTCTCATGCCACCTGGGTTGCAGATCTCCTGCATAATGTAACCCTGACATTGTTACAGAACCTGCATCATGAAGATTCACAGAGGCTGCTCAAAGCAACACCCCTGTTCCAAAAAGAATGGCAAATCAACTATAAGAAAGCAAGTGTTAATTCCCCAACACTGTAAAAAGATCATCACCCCAATTCAAAACGGGATGGGAAAAAAAGGGTCTTGGTTCTTTTTTTAACCTGATATATTACCCTTGCTGGAGTATGTGAAAAATCACACAGTTACGAAAGCATAAACAGCACTGAGAAGAAAGAGTCTATCTTCCCATTTCAGAAGAACTGCATTAGGATACAGATCCTAAGGCACCAACTTAATGAAAAAATGAAGTTTTTCCATGTTGGCAGACATTTAAAGTACGTGCCTGAAATGAGTGTGTGTTAACCAGCTTAGCATTGCTTCAGAAAACTCTTCATCTGTTAAGACTGCCTAGTATTTTACAATGACACACGTGCCCCCACACCCACACACGCCACTAACATCTTCAGTTATGATGCCTGTCCTGGAAATACTAGTTATTGTAGCTCCAAGCCCTGCATTTTATGAGCTGTGAGTAATTCTTAGCATTCAAAAACCTCATTCCAAAGCAGACGAATAACAAAGTTTAAAAAAAAAAGAAAAAAGGAAGGACGGGTAGTGGTTGGCATGAACAGAAATGGGCACCAGAAGTTTCTTTCTCCCTACACATAGTTTTGGTTGCACTTACAGGCTGCTGCATTCAACAGCTTCATCATTTCCACATTAAGATAAATTCTACTTTTGGCTATTCTTCTCAAAAGTGGAGCTCTAAGGATTTCTGGGTTACAATATTTACTTACATGCGGTGCTCTTGGACCCTCCCCTCAGTCACTAAGCACTTTACAAAAGCAGGTAAGTATCACTAGCCTCATTTTGCAAGCAGTGAGCCCAAGGCAGAGAGAAGCTGCCTGACTCATTTGAGACTGTAATGATAAGCCAAGCAGAGTCAGGCCTCAAACTCAGATTGGACACACAACCACATCGCTAGACTTCAGCACTGTAACCAGAGACAGATGTCATTCAGTTGGGTTATACACCGCACGTTCATAATAAATTTTATTGGACTTAGAAGGCAAACTATATCACCTTTGTTGGCAAAATGAAAATGCTAAATTAAGGATTCAATCTTGTAAACACTGCCTGTGAGGCATTCCCAGGGATGTCCCTGATCTGCAGCTGAGAGAGGCAGCAATGCTGTCAACTGGCTGCAGCTCTTACACACTCAGTCAAGCCACAACATCTGTGCAAATGATTTAGCCCTTATCCAACCCAAGAATCCTAATCAGATGCATCTAAAGCACTTCACAGCCAGGTCTGTGAGTCCAAGCTCACTAGTAACACACTTGTGCAAGTAGACCTTTGAAGTCATCAAGACTACTCAAGTACATAAGGACAATGTACTGGTATATGAGATTGATCTTTCCAAAATTGAAATAACTGATTTCCACAATATTTTCTAAGAATAAGAGTAGCACTGGAAATTATTAAGTGTAAGGACATTTCATATCCACTGAATTATGTCTCCATTTACACAGCATCAGGTTCATCAACTTCTTTTCAGTTAAAATTTAAAAAAAGAACAATATTCACTTTTTGTCTTCTTTCTCCCTCTGCTTCTCGGTTACAACAGTTTGCTTATGAATGCAGAGAAGAGACAAAGAATATAATGAAGCTACTTTTTAAGAGAGAATTATTTGCTGCTGCTTTTCAAAATTGTTTCTGTTGCAGTAACATGTAGGACACTTCAGTATCTTTGATTCACAAAAAAGGTTATTTATATGATACATAATATATACTTAGTACATATTAATGTATAAGTATAAAACATATGTACTACAGTACACACTGAACTATTCAGATAAAATATTTGTTAGAAAGGACAATGTCTTAAACCGCACAGAGCTGAACACAATTGTTTCTGTTTAATTGTTTTTGTTTCATGGAGTGTTTATGCCACTCCATGAAACTATTGTTTCTGTTGTTCTTCTCAACTGGGGCTCATACTGGTATCGCTCTCACCACCAAAACTGTATCTACAAAATGTTCTATAAAAGCCCGAGTTATAATATCATGGCTTAATCATAACTAACCTGACTAGCTTAATGAGGAACAATTGTATAAGTAGGAAAATGATTTATCTTGGGACTGTGAGGCAGATAGATAATTTTAGTTAAATTTTTCCAGATGGCTTCAAAATCTGAAAATTAGCCAAACCCTTTACCTGCCTACTGAAAGAGCCTGGACGCCTTCCCTAGCTGATTCATAAGAAGAACATGTTGTATGTACTCTATATGGCATGATACTCTCCATTCTTGGCCACCAGCACAGGGATATAATTAATCAGTATTAGCTGATACATGTTTTTCTTTCTGTTTGTATTAGAAATGCAGATTAAACACAAACTTCTTACAACCTTTGGATTTTATATTCTTCACTTCTTCGCTTTGATCCAGTAAGGTCTAATGGCGGGAAATGGGGCATTGCTGCCTCCCAGCAGCACAGAGAGCTGGGATAATGCTAGTGCTATAGGTGTATGTACTTATGTATATATTTATGTGTGTATATATATCTCTAGCATAGTGCTTTGAACATGCTTGATAATAAGGACTCAACTATGGCTGTTTCTCACCGTCTAGAATGCACCACAAAACAAGTGGTGCATGTTAGACATGGACTTATCCTCAGTGATACCTAGTGCTCAGTTATCCTGCGGTTACAGCACTCCCTGTGACTGTCTCTGTCTACGTACCAGCTGGGTTTCCTTGGAGTTGTCCTCTCTTTACAAGGACCCAGCATCATGACCAACAGGTCATCCTCGCTTCCCAAGCACCATCCAGGGAGATCCTGATGTATGATTTGGCCGTTACAGGCATCTTCTAACGACCTCTTGCCCAGCCTGTTTAACTTCCTTCAGCAATGTCCCAGCACCATCAGTCTGCATCCTCCACAGCAACAAGATGCAGAAACACAAACCAGCAGTAAGCAAAAAAAAAAAACATGCAAAGAAAAAGCAACAGGTCAAAGAGGAACAACCACTCTGGCAAAGCACGGCAGGACAGAGCAAAGGAAGTAGAGAAGCTGGGGGAGCCAGCATGAACCTTTTTAGTAGGAAGCCATGTTGAGAGGAAAGTTATAATTGCAGGGCTTTCTCCCTGGCAGCCTGGTACCAACACTTTGACTCCAAGCACAATTCTTTTACGAGACAGGAAATCATTAATAGCGCAACTAGTTTTCCTAGTGAAGCAATATCTGTTGGAGCTGAAGGAACTCAGGCTTCCTTCAACTTACACTGACTTAGAAAAATCTAAGTCAAAAGGAGGATTTCTGGATCCAGTTCCTGTCCTATCGCTAGCACCACTACATAAAACTCCAAATGAATTCTGCTGACAGAAGTCATCAAGCTTACCATCATCACCAGCCATTTTCACTGGTGAATAAAAGTGCTATTTTTCCAGGAGAACCTGACAACCCAGCTATGAAGGCAGAGACTCGTGATGCTCTCACAAAGCTTAGGGGTACCATTACTAGTATAAGCAAAAACACAATAAATAATCTTCCACCTGCCCTCTGTATTCAGCATCTAGTTTCCCATTTGAAGAAACCATCTTTCTAAAAGCGATAAATTTTTCCATTTTATGTAGGACTGAGGGACTAAGCTGCATTTTCTTCAATACCCTTCTATTTTCTCCTCCTCCCTTTTTCTTTTTTGCACAAACACTGTGCATCTGTGATCTGTATCAATTCCCAAAAAAATCATTCCCATTCCTTTCAGTCTCAATCCACTTTTTTTTTTTTTAAGCCTCTGATTTTTTATTCAGTCCATCTTTGAAGCCTTTTCAATTCTGCTAAATCCTTTAGGAGGCAAAATATTAATATAACAACATTATACGACTTCCAGTGCTATTTTCTATTGTCTTCTTTTTATTCTCTAACTTCTGTTGTTTTGGCTTATGCCATACGGTTGGGGAAGGAGGGTTGAAATCTCTACAGGGAAACATCTGCATTATGAAGATTTTCACTTTCTAATGGGAGAGAAGGCTTACTCTAAAATCTCAGGTAGGGAAGAATGTTTTAATGAGTAAGCCAGGGCGGGGAAGAGAAGAATTTCCAATGGATTTATTGGAAAGCAGGGGTGTACTTTAGCTAACAGATTTTCAAACACAACTTGCTCTGATGATACTAGGTGCAAGGTTTTGCTTTAACTCAATTAAATTAAATCACACAACACTTTATAAACATACCTCTATTCACATAAAACTGTATTTCTTATATAGCTTTCTCATTTTGCAAATATTTTTAGTTATCTATCCTGAAAAGTCCAAATGAAAGCAAATCATAAATGTGCCTATAATTTGCATTCCTTTCTTGTAGGAGATTATTGAAGCATTTTATTCATTTAAATACTTGAAACCTATAATTTTAACACATTTTTACCGTATCTCATCCAGGAAAGGTAATGCTTTTAGACGAAAAGTAAACAGCTATTAATTTGGCACAAGTCTTCCAGTTATGATGAAGAGGTTACAAGAAGGAGGCGAGTATTGCACAACAATGTGTAATTTTACTTTGTTCTCATAAAAAACTATATTTAAAATTTTCTTATATTTGTAGTGAATGGTGCTTCTACAAGCCTAAGCTGACATGAGGTTAAAATGCTATATAAACCAACTTAATGAGCTCAAGGCTATCTTCTCATGCAGCAGTTTGTCTGTTCTAGAGAAGATGCAGCTTGGAGGAGGATCCAGGTTAGCACAAATTCAGCCACAGAAAGCTAAAACGCAGGAGTGAAAATGCTGCACCAGGCCAGAATGTGACCTTAGAGACATCCGTGTAGCTGAAATCAGTGGAACTACTCCAGGTTTGCACTTGTGTATCTGAAAGCAGAATGCAGGTATCTGCTTTCCCTTCAGACTTAATAGTCAGTTAAGACAAGAAAACAAATTCAAGCTGTTCCCACTTCTTATGTTTACCAAAATCCTCTTAATTGTTCTCCACAGGAAATACTTAGAGGATACTCTTACGCTGACATGCAAAATATTACACAGCGTGATTCCCTACTAACCTATTACTAAGAACTCTGTGCAAAGCACAGATCATATCTCATATCAAGGTAGGGACAAGCAGCTCCATCTGACTCTTACTGATTTACCCAATTTGCACTCGTATAAGCAGAATTTAGAGCATGTTTACAGAGCAGTTTTTAGCAGCGTCAAAGGCTGCTCGCATAGATCTGCTGACTGGGAATCCTGAAGCATCTAGAATGCATGTAGGGCCAACAGTAAAAGCAGTAGGCCATAAGGGGTCACAAGTTCTTAAGCAGAACTGAATAAATTCACTTGAAAGACCAGAAATACAAGGTGGACGGTGGCTCACAAAGGGAAAAAAAACAAAACTCAAACTTTTGAAAGAGCAGAAGCTTATTAATCTTTTTCTGTTCAGCTTCTAAAGTTTTATAACCACATATCTCACCTATAAATACTCAGTCTAAGACCAACGTGTCTTGTTCCGTGTAAACTCCCCAATCAATGCTGCCTCCTTTTCTATTAATCCACCCTTTAAAATACGTTCTTTTATCAGGTTTTAATGTCTAACATGATTTAATCAAGAACACATGCCTCATAAATATCATCTGTCATGTTCCATTAGTTTCATGTGGAAAAGTACAAGTCAATAAACAAAGGTTGTGCCATAAATCTGCCTTGAACACATTATACCTCAAATAAGAAAACAAAAACATGTGTGTCCTTTGACCTGGATATTCTTAAAATGGAACTTCAGGTATTGTCTTATGCCTTTAAAAATGTCTAAACATTCACAATTAATTGCGTACCTAAGCAATTCCAATTTACATAATGTTGATATGGAGACGGTGATTAAATAAGCACTATGCCTTTAAGGCACCTGTTAAATAACATCACTGCCTCTGGGTTAAAACTGATATCCCGGACTGCACAATGAAAACCAGGTCTCTCCTCCATGCAACTCTGCTGTAAAAATCCCTCATAACTCAGAGGAGCCATTGGGTTCAGTTATTAAAAGAGAGAGGGGAAGAAAGGAAAAAGAAGGGAGGGGAAGAAAGCACCTTCTCTCATGTGCTGCATGGAAATGTGGCTGTTGTAAACACCAGTGAGGCCAAACAGCACGCACAGGATCCCTGTGAGCTCTCCCCAGCTCCTCCACTCCAGCATTGGTGGGCACGAGTTTGTCACCAGTTCTCTGATTGTCCAAGTACACAAATAACATGAGGTACTTAGTTTTGGTACTTACACTAATGGTCAAATTTGATGCTTGGGTCATCTGGGAATTTTTATTTAAGGAAATTCCCGGCCTTTCCAGAGTTGCAGTCCATGGTCAGTGCTTTCAACCTCTCCTGCTCTTTACAGCACACAGCAGTTCGTGGCTTTTGGTATTTTCCACTAATGATCTCAGTTTGTTAAAGGGTGTTGGGGAGTGCTTTGTGGCTTGTGGGTGGTGTGGGACAGATGCTCCCTGGACTGAGCATCAATTGCCTGCAATAGCAACAAACTGGATTCGATTGGCCATGTGGTCCTTCCCAGTCCCTTGCTCCTACCATCCCAGTGGGCTTTGGATCAGACACCCTCCCTGCCCAGCCTTCTGCTTTAGGGCAGCACAGATGAGAAGGGTCCCTGTCCATCCCCCAACACCTTTCTGTGCAGCATGCTGCCCGTTGTGTCCTAGAGCTGGCCAACTTGCTAGGTGGCTCACTCAATTTAGCTCTGCCAGAAGCAATATTCTTTTCCTGAGGTCCCACTGACTTCTGTAGGATCGGGAAAGTGGTGAACTGTTCTGATTCCTGTCTAAAACCAGGGAAATTGGACTGACAACAGCTCTAGAGTCCTTGAGAAAGGAAGTCAAATGTTTTTCTCTCATGCATTGTGAAACCTGAGGAGCAAGCAGCTCATAACTCAATAGTTCAATTTTGAAGTTTTAAAAAGAAAATTAAGAATATCTGGGGTTTTTTTTCTTAATGACTACTTTGATATCAGATACACACACACTTAATTCCTGCAGGTCCAGTTTGACTTTTTTGTGCAGATGGGCCTATACTCATGTCCAAAGCAGCTGATCCCCATTGGTTTCTAATTTTTCCTGTTCCTGCCTTTTCCCAGTGTTCCCTCTTCCACATCCAATACCACCTTCAACTTCTCCCAGCCCTTCAGCCACCAACTGATTGGCCTAGGATGTGCACAGACACAGATGGTCTGGCTGCCCTGACCTGCTCATCATTCACCTCACAGAAGGAAACAGGTCAACACAGTGCCTCTCCCTGCCCAACTCTGCAGTTGGAGCACTTGCTGCTATGGGGAACAGCTGAAGTTAACATTGAACAGTTTTATGCATGTCCCCACACAGAGAGTTTTCTAGATTTCACTCCTTTCTCAAATGTTCACCTTTGAAAAATGGGAGCTGCATGTCTACAATCTGAGTAACTCACTGGTTCCTCGGCCTCGGGATTTGGAATTACAGGATAATACTATTAGTCAGGAACTGCTAAGGTACAGCACTCCTTGCACAGTTACCAGGCTCTGACATTCACTTACCCAAATCTCTACCAATTCTGTCTTGTTAAATAATCTGCCGGAGTTCATCACCTTGTTGTAGGAATGTCCACTGCCCTCGGACTTGCTCCAACACTAAAACTGCCCGAAGAACGTCAATGTGCCTTATGACACTTCACTGTGCTTACCTGTGCAGGGCAGCAAGCAGACCTCAGGTTCTGCTGCCCTCACAGCACCCCTGGTCTAAGGTTGTGCCCGGGATATACACCTTCTTACAGAGTTCCTCCGGGTTCCCAGTCTCACCTTCCTGGTACCAGGCAGGTCAGTCCCAGTGCAGGTCAGCCAAAGCTGTGACTGGGTGTTGTGGGGATGGGAAGAGGCCACGTGATGAAAACACAGGAGGAAGATGACAGCAGATACAGGCAAGGGAGGAGTCAAGCAAGCAAGCCTCACATTCAGCCAATGGGGCTGATGTGGCTGGCACCTCACGCAAAGCCATAGAAGCACTCCAGCACCACAAAATTCCTGCAGTGTTGCTGAGCATCACTACTGAATTTACCTGAAAATAATCAAGATAGATTTACAGCACCACTGTTGTGAGTCTTTGCAAGGAAGAGGCTGACAAGGGGAATTCCTGTCACCACAGGAACTTCCTCACCCTCATATCACTCAGTTGGCAGTACTACCAGACCTGTGGGCCCATATTAAAATGGTGAATTGCACAGTACCACAAGACTAAGACAGCACCCAGTAGGGTGATCATCATCACAGCATCCAGCAGAACAACCCTCACAGCACTCTGAAGCAGCCCTTCACAAGTCAGAGTCTAGAGAACTAGCGCAAATGGCTGGGCAGTGACTCAGACCTCTGGAGCATCTCACAGGACACACCAGGAGCATGCAAACTATTTTATTTTGTATGTTAAGTGAGAGGACGCTTCATGTTCTCAGTACCAGACACAGAATCAATGTACGGTTTTGCAGTTCCCAAGTGCTTACTCCCAAGCTACGTGTAACCCGGCTGAATAGCAAGGCCCTTTGCTGGCAGAGGAACAAGTCTCTTCCAAAAACCTGCACTAATTACAGCTGCTCTCAGGACCGTTATAAACATGAGGCTCCACTTCCCAGCTCTCGTGTTTCCTTTTCTTTCAATAACAAAATTTTAAAAAGAATGCTAGTTTTCTGGGTCAGAAGACTCTACACATCAGAACAGTTTGATAGGAAAGTCATAATACTTGTAATTCCCTGAGATCTTTTATCTTGCACATCTCAGACGGACTCCAATGGTATCACCTGGCAAGGAGCCAAAGGAGCTCTGCTACTAAAGCAGCATGATAAGATCAGCACTGAGTGGAGGAAATGCCAACAAAAATCTCCCACTTTTTCCTGGATTTTCATCCAAACAAATGAGTATGTCACTTTAGTTCCCCCCTCAACAAAGTCTCAGTGCCTGAAGGTTGGCCTCATCCTCCCTCAGCAACACTAAATTAATAAAAGAGCAGTGTATTTTCTCTAAGTTGTTCTCCCACCCCACTGCTTGTCTACAAGGCCTCAACTCCTTGGTGGAACAGTAGATTATCACATGGCATAGCTTTCTAGGCAACTGTCTGCATCATGTCTGGAACTCACGATGGCAACTGTCTGCATCATGTGCTGGAATTCACGATAGGAAGAATTCAAAATTAATACTATTGCACCACTCACAGAAGATGCCATAAAAGGAGACCTACAGAAAGCATAAACTATGTAACATTCAACGCCAGAAGACTAAGCACCAGATCCAGAGAGGTATTTAGGCACTGAATTTCCACTGACGTCAATGGGAGTTAGGCACCTAAATACCTCTCTGCATCAGACCTTTAGTAGAGGAAATTTTAAGACTTCATTTTCCAGTGGTTCTACAGTTCCTACAAACTCTTCAGCACCTCCTTTGAGGAGCAAGTCCTTCAAAGGAATGCCTAGGAGACTCATCACACATTTGTCCTGCCTGAAAACAACCATCCAGTTCTCAAAGGAAACAGACTGGACCTGATAAATACATGAAAAAAACCCCACCTTTTATGACATTGTTCAGGTGTCACTGCTTGGCTTCCTAGGAGCCATTTAACTCCATGAATCTCTAAGGCAGGATCCTGTCTCTACTACCAAGCTTATGGAGTGGCAATATGATAGGAGGCATCTGACAGCTACTGCATTGTGGAAGAATACCTGACAGACATTAGCTGCTCGTCAAAACTTACCGACTGTTTTCAGTTAACATAGGCATCACTGAATTTCACTGGCTCTTAAAACAAAACAACAACAACAACAAAACAAAACAAGAAATCTGTCCACAATAACATAAACCAAGAAACTGCTAGGATTCTGTAACTGATCATCTATAAAGAAGTTGAACTGCACATCCTCTTAGAGGGCACCAAAGGGCAATCACTTGTCCTGTTCAGAAATATAAATCAAAGATACCACCCAAAGGAAAGGGGAAGGAAAAAAAGGTCCTTGTGATGACAGTTCAGATTGAAATTAATTTGCCCACTTGCAGAAATTCTGAAAGTGTTTGCTCTTGATTTTTCATCCCCACCACATGGCAGCTGCTTTCTTCCAAAGCACACACTTGCACTGTTGTGGGCTGTAGAAGCAAGACAGCCAACACTGGAAATAGACATGTCCCGCGGTGGCATGGCAAGTAACGGGCACAGCGGCCACACCACAGGGTGCACAGAGCCGTAAGTACACATACAGACACAGACTTGTGTCTGGCCCAGGGACTGACAGAGGGGGAAGGTGTCACAAATATAAATCTCAGGCCAGGGAGCCAAAGAACTCAACCAAATTTTAGTCACATGGGTATCTCTCAGTTTCCCTTGGCTGCCTCGATCAACTGTGGCCCAAAGTTGTAAAACCTGCCCACAGCTGCTCTGCTCACCCCCAACCTGATGTTTCACACTGTGACTTTATGCAGGCTTGTTTGGGTCTAACAAGGTCCTTATTTTTCTACAATGCAGGAAATAAGGAAACCAGCCATCAATTATTAGAAGCGCAGCAGATCTGAGCCGTGTGGCTGTAAAACAGATTTTTCTTTAATGAAACTGAGCTGGCATTTGCCAGAAATAACAAGTGCCCAAGACCAAAATGTAAATCAAAACTAAAGGAGAGTTTTCAAAACTTTGAATCATTGGTAGCAACAGACAAGCTCAGAAGGAGGTTGGTATGATTTTGGAATGTCTTAAAAATGTGTGACTAATATGACTTCTAAAGACATTATTTGTGAGTTAGTATTTCAGTCTCCCCACAGAAAGAAAACATCATGACCAGAGAGGGCCACAATGTTTGCTGTAATAACTGTGTTAGTATGTCGCTATTGCCATGCTGGGAAGGAGGCTAAGAGCTTTTGTTTTCATTTCAGAAAGGAAAGAAAGGGAAGATATTAATGTTGAAAATCATCAGTGCTTGGTAAGAGAAGGAAGATCACAGCTGTTACCCCTTCCCCACATGTCCAGGTTTTAAACCCAGCACTTGGTTTTAGTTGGTCTCAGCCCAGGTCCTAGGAGACAGTAGGTTCCATCACAACATCTCTGAATAGAGACTAGTCTAGTCAAGGAGGAGTGGTGCTGTTTGCTGAAGAGAGACATAACAAGAGGAAAGAAAGGGCGGGTTTGGAGCAACATTAGTTGCTAGCAATTGCCTTACCATAATTACTGCCAAAACTGTGTGACTGGTGCAGTAATGCTCCTCCTTCCCAGCCTGCTCCCTACTCTTTGTTGTGAAACCCAGAATGAGGCCCTAAATTTGGCTTCAATATGGATGCTAGGCCCAAGGATTGCAATGCAGCGGGCACACAAAGGACGAGCAGCACCAGGTCTGGCAGCAGGAGATGGCTTGGAATCTGATCTTTTACAGATTGCAAGTGGAAGCTGTTCGGAAGGTCCAGCTTGTTCGTCTAGTGATTCTACCTTGAATACAATTGTCCATGGTTGAAATGATCATTTCTTCCATGGGAACATCCAAACCTGGCTCAGCAACTCCAAGCACCAGAGGATGCATCACATCCTTTGCTAAGCTGTGCCAGGGTTAATTATTCTTGCAGTCAAAAGCACAGGTCTTCTTTCTTGTTTGATATTTCTCAGTTTCCAGCCATGAGATGCCGTTCTGCATTTATCTGCACCCAAAAGAACCCTCAAGTATCACATATTTTCTCCTCTGGTGCATCTCCGGAACAGACCAGATTGCCTCTAGTCTTCCATTAGTCCATCAGTACCACATATGGGTTAGGAACTTTCAGTTCTTCTCCAAATACTTTGATTTTTCAAAGCCATTTAAGAAAATCTGAGCATTAATCTATCTTCCTGCAAGTAGACTGCTGCTTAACAGAAAGATAACATCACTCCCCTATGCTTCTTCATAATGTATCATGTCACCTTGTACCCCATTAGAAATTTATTTTCTCATACTAATTGAATATGACATCCCAATCCTTTTCAGCGTCACTGCTTTCCAGGACATACAGCTTCCCACCTATAAAAACAGTTTATATCCTCCATACCAAGGTAGAGTCTCATGTGTTTGACTGTATGAAAATATTGATTGCCCAGTTCCTGATCACTGCTTAAGAAATCCATGTTACATGCCAGTCACTTCCTAATTTTTATTTATTATTCCCTTAATCTGAAGCAACAGACAAACTTTACTGGCAGTGGTTTTCTATTTTTTGTCAGGATTTCAGTAGAAACTACGAGATAACACTGAGAACAAAACTCAGACTTTCAGAGTTGTATACAAAATACTGCCACTGTACAAATTGTTGTTTGGTGTGCATCTCAATTTCTAGAGATAAATCAGTTTTTACTCCATTCAAAAGGCAACACTATTGTTTTCTATACCACTATTTTTCTGCCATCAACCTTGCAAGTGACAATTCAAAACATATCCCAGAAGCTTAAGTCTAATCTACCAAAACATTCACCTCTGCCAGCCCCACTCTCAGGCTTGTTATAAAACAAGAACAAGCTTGATGAACTCTTAAGAAGTGTAACAGCTTCCTTCAGCTGCTCTGTTAATGCAGATTTCTGCCACAATACATCCCCAGTTCCAAACAGTCTAAACTCTTCCTGGACCATAAGGATGTAGATATGACCAACAACTAAAGGCCAATAGTGCTGGAGGACTTCAGCATGGTCAGTTAATTTTCATATTTGGAAAACAGGATGCATTGCGAATGAATAATAATAATAATTCAATGTGAGCCTAATTCAGTATCAATAAGGCTATTTCCTTCTTCAGAACAATGGTTGGCATTTTCTATCCCCAACAGGCAATCGTTTGTTAGCAATGACATGTCCCCAGAATGCCACAGAACATTTCACAACTGCTTTGCACACAAAAATCAATCATTTTCCATGCCCAGTTGTCCCACCACCGGCTCTCCCAACTCCTGCTCTTAGAGCCCTTCACTCAGTCTGGTTTTTATTGTATGCCTTCTTGGTGTTTTCTTGACAAACAAATGAGTGGCCAGGAACACCAACATTAGACAAGGAGGGGTTTGAACTTTGTTCAGTAAGTCAGAGAGGATAGAAGCCGAGAGTACTACAGTTTGAGGGACCTCTTTTAACTCTTTATAGTGCCTAACAGTTGAGTGTGGGAATTAAAAATGTCACAGGAAAGACAGTTGAGCCCAAAGAGTTACATCCCACAGCGGGGTTTCCATCCAGCCTGTCTTTAAAAACTCCGGTGACAAACAACTCACAGCCTGCTTGGGCACCATACGTCAAAAGCTAAGTATACTCCATTACCTTCCCTAGTGTCGAGCCCACATAATCCCTGTGGAAGAATAAACCAAAGTAGAAGAGACAGAAGGTGCTGAATATCAGGTGCATTTCACAAAGTACTTAGCACCAACAGGGAAAACCTACAGCCACACTCAGCTTCAGAAAGGATGCAACAGGAGATTTTCTTCCATACCAGCAGAACAAGACTGGTCCCTCTGAAGGATGTGTGGGCACCATGTACACGAATTATAACTCTGATCTATAAATCGGTGGACTTTATGTTTAGAAGGTGCTTCTCGTATCTAGCTTGTATTCTAAATCTGGGTTGCTCATCAAAGTAACAAATGATGTAGTCAGGAGCCTTCACACTGGAAGCTGTATCCGATCTTCCAGGTTGTTTTCTCTAGCGGTAGTTAGTATCATAATTTATTTTTACCTAAATGCTAGTTGGTTATGAGGCTATTTTTCACCAAGTTTCCTCTCAAGTCTCATATTATCTAGGCTCTGAAACTGCCTCCCTGTCACTTCAGAGTGACTGCTTGCTGCCGAAACATCTACCCCATGCATAAGACATCTTTATCACCTCTAATGTTTACTGTTCTTCATTTTCAAGTCTCCCAGCAACTTCTCCAGCAGCTAATAAAAACTCTATTGTTGGCATTAACACTAACCCTTAGCAAGGAAAGTTCCCCAAGCAGGTTAGTCCCTTTTTGAGAAAGTTAACCTGGGTACCACTGAAGCAGCAAGCCTCTGCAAAACACCAGTTTTCACTCAAACTTGCCAAATAAACTGTACTTGTAGCCAATGCCATCATACATTCGGGCTCAAAACATTATTGATGATTAGCCATTCCAACGGTTTTCTCTCACTTTCTAGATTTTGGTCTCCTTTGTATTGGCTTTCTATGACTAATCTTGCAAAATATACGCACTTGTAAAAGTATTTGTGGAAGTGGCAAACTTATAAGCAATAGGCATAAAAGCAAATTTTGACAAAGCAGTCTGAGTATTCATGCCAGTAATTTCTGCCTAACAGCTTCTGACAGGATGCAGTAAGAGAAAGGAGATCTCATGTGAATAATGTTTCCAATAAAAACTAGCCAAATCACCCTGACAGATTTTGAGTATTTACATATTCAACAGACCAAAAGCTATTTACATCAGTTGCCATACTTCCACATATTTAGCCTACAATTCAAATAAGTTACAGCCCTTTACATATATTTAAAAATAAGCCAACAGCAAAGTTACACAAAGTAAAAGACGGAGGCCAGGAGGCTAAGAGAGTAGAAAGAATAAGTTATTGAGACTCAAGGGCAGGGAAAGAGCAAGTGGGCTCTAGGGGTAAACATCCCCTTAAATTTCCTGCATACCCATTCAAATCAGAGAGATGCTGAAATGCATGGGGATCTCTGTTTTGAAAAGAGAACCATTCACACACGTAGTCTGTAGCTTATCCCCACAAAAATATGACAAGTCAGCAAACCTTATCGAATAGCTCAAGAACTCAAAGAAAAAGAATATAAGCCAATTTGTGGTGACTTGGCAAGAGGAAAAATAAGAAGCAAAACCATTCAGATTAAAAATGTGAGACATGTTTTTCTTTTGCCAAGTGAACTGAGTCCATACTTACAGGACAAACTTCTATGCATTAGCCCTCCAGGGCTCAAGTCTGCCTCTTTTATATCTACTCTTGGTTTTAAAATGGCGTCACTTCAGATTTGCACCAGAGCTAGGGATAATGGAATCAGGCCAGCTCAGTTTCAGTTGAACATAAACCAGCTCTGATGACTTCAAGGAAACTGAACATTACAACAATCAGATATCCAGAAAGGAGGAATTTAGTGTTGCTTTTTCTTCTTCAAGTCCTGGGAGACAGTCTCAGCTGCGTGCAAAATCTCAGGAACCTTGTAGTAGCTACCTGCACCTCAAGCCCAGAGGGTATACAATCCATCAGGTGATTTCTGCCTCAAGAACAACAGCCCTAAGAGACTTTTCCATCTGCTGGAAGGCAAGGGCAACCCTGAAGTTGCTTCCTCCAGCAAACCAGGGGGGAAGATTTTTTTTCCCAACAGGTATTTATTATTGGCTATTTCCAACACAGCTCCCTTAATGCAGCCTCCTTTCCTTCATCTCAGTGTGTCAAGCACTAAAATAAATGGGAGAATTTGTTCCTCAGCAACAATTCTGCAACTGGCAGCATAAACCAGATGCCAAGTAGTGAGAAGCCCAACTAAAATGTTCCATTAAAAACCTCACTCTCCCAAAGATAACAAATATGTATTTTGCACTTTTCACCACTGACGCTCAAGGAGACTTACCCACAAGTGCAAGCACCACATACTTCTTGTAGCAAAGAGAGAAATCTGGTCCACACGCACACTGTCTAGAGGGGGTGCAGCCACGCTCCAGCAAGTGCCACCCCAGGCTGATACAGCCACACATTGCAGTGCAGCATCCTGCAACACCACCAGATCGGATCTCAAACAGAGCACAGCCACATCACCTGAACTAACAAACTCTGTCCCTCAGCATAGAAAATTAAGCTGGCCCTGATAGTGTGCCGAAACAACTGCACTGCTTCTGGCTGCAAAACTGGCTTGTCTTTCTCTACACCGTACTCCATTACACTCTTGCAGCAGAAATATCATGAACAGTACACAGACTTGCCCCCAAATGATACAAGTGGTACAGCCTAGAATACAGTTCAAGCACCCTAACTCTTTTCATCCGAAACATTTACCTGCTTGGCCATGTCAGCTGCTGGCACAATCCTTCACCATTTTTGCCTGTTTCATGTGCAATGGCAGATCACACTGGCTTTAGACCCATGCAGGGTCTTGAACGGGACGAAAAATAAAAGGTGAACATGCTGTGCTGACTGGCCTTGGCATCCAAGCTACCGGGCTGCTTCTGCTTGCACACTTTTCTCTCTAGGAGAGAGTTTAACACTTGAATCTTCTCTTCTGTGCCTCAAAAGAAGATGGATGGGATTTTCAAAAACATTCAGTACTGGTCTCCTCCTGAAGTTAATGCCACAACTCCCTGCATTTCAGCAGGAGCAGCAGGGCAAAGCAAGGATTATGAAACCTCATGTTAAATCCTTTCTGGGATTTTCCCAGAAAATACTGGGAAATAAAACAGAAATTTCCTCTTTTATCTGTTCTCATTTTAACTCTCTCTTCTCCGTCCAGCACAGATGGGGGTTGGGAGGCAGGCAGGGCTTACTTACATAAAGAACAATAAGCGAGAGCTGTTTTAGAGTGAAATGAGTCCTGAATGCAAACTGCTGCTTTCCTCAAGCACCCTTCCTGTCCTATTTGGTCTTCTCCCTTAAGTGTCTGCCACTACGGAGATGTTCCATCAAAGAGCACAACTCACAGTCACCATAAGTGACTGATCATTTGCCCTCAGTGAAGGATTCAGGTTAAATCAAAGCCAGCTGCTACAGAGAGGGGCAGACAGCTAAGAAGAAGTTAAACAAAATAATAATAAAAAATGCAATCTAGAACCTACATACATAGGAAATCTAGTCTTGTATTTCAAATAAATAACTCTAAGGTATTTAAGCCTCATGCACAGAAAACAATTTTGTAACTTTTTTTTTTTAAGTCATCCTCTTGCATTGTTGTTCTGCCCTAATAACTCTGAAATGTGCTACTCATCTCTCCCAGTTAAATATCCTGTTTCACAAGCCCACTCCTAGATATCTGAAACTGCACAGCATTTCTATCTAGCTTTAGGCATCTAGCATTCCAAAGAATTAATATTTAAACTTATTATAAAGGAATGGGGATTGCGTTAAGCATGTAGTATTTAGCCAAACATTCATATTAATGAACTGCTGTGTTGCTTCTTTGAAGCACATTTATCATTCTTTAAACTCAAAAAAAGATTATGCTCCAAAACTGACACATGTATCTATTTTCCTTTCAATACAACCAAGACTTAGATAGGATTATAGAGTGGAAGCTATCAAATTTCAATTTTTACAATACACTTAGAATTATATTATCTTTCTTTGCCTAGGGGATTGTTGACTTCAGTATTTAAGTGACTTAACCACAGCAAATTGTGAAAAAGCAGTGAATCACAGCACTTATTTTAAATAATCCTAGACCCTCTACCTCTTCTTGGGAAGCGTCTCATGTTAACATTTTTATACATATTATTGCTCTTACATCTCTTGATTATAGACAAATGAATAAAAAACCTGAATCAGTTACAAGATATCACTAATTATATTAGCCTTTGATTTACACCTCAGATACGCTCTCCCAAGCCAGCACATTTAATTTATTTACAGCGTTGGAAGGCAGGCAAAATACATCATCTACTGTTATACAACCTTCTACTAGGTATTAAAATACCAGGCCCCTAGAGACACACTTCATATAGTTCAGCAAGTTCCAAAATAAACCAAACCACCAACCCCTTAAGCACTTAAAACAACAATGGAGATCTGTATTAAAAAGTTAGTTTTACAGTAGTTGATGATGTCGCCTTAGTGTCATTTTTCCCTCTGGCTAAATATGCAAAAAAACACATAAGAATGTATTTGCTTTCCTCTCATTCTAAAACAACTGACAATTCTATAGCTCTCACAAAGCCCTCTTCTTATCACATGCATAAATGCCAGAATTAAATGCAGTTTAAGATGTTCTGCATTCATTTAACCCTTAGAAAATCTGATCAGGTTAGATTCAATTACAGTGCTCCTTACCAATTCACTACACAAAATAATCACATATACATTCAGACATAATGACAGAAAAGTCAGACATACATAATTATTAGATTTAAACCAATAAAATTGCAGAGAGGGAGAGAGAGCATGCTCAAGCACTTTGTGATGATTTGACTGAGTTCAAACTTGTAATTCCTAAATGTTCAACACCTTAAAATAACCTAAAACACAGAATTTCGATATATTTCCTATTGCAGCTCTGGCAATGTCTCATCTGTTTTTCAAGTAGTCTCCTTTCAACAAAATAATCTTAATCATTAACAATCATTTAATATATCCAAACTAATGACTAAAGAAAAGAAAAGAAAAGAAAAGAAAAGAAAAGAAAAGAAAAGAAAAGAAAAGAAAAGAAAAGAAGAGAAAAAAGAAAAGAAAAGAAAAGGAAATCCTTGTTCCAGGTTACTAGTGAAGCACAAATTCTGAGAACAGAAAGTTCCAGGTTCCAACTGAGATTTCACATACTGGGTGCCAGAAATGTAATAGGAGGGGAAGGAAAAAGGGGAATTCTTGGCCTCTATTCTTCAAAGCTTGTGCAGAAAGGTAGTACTGCAGTAGTCTGAACTGATACTTATCTGAATGGAGGAACAGGCCCTTGCTTTTTTTACATGCCCCATTTAAACGCAATAAAACGGCATGAGTGGTTTTAACTGGGCGTTCTGTCTATGTCATTGTAACGCTCCCTGCTCTCAGGAGAAGATAACAGCTGTGCCATATTCAGAAACACATACTTTTGCTATTGTTTGCACATTTGTACGGCAAGATTACACTGTACCACAGTTAGTGAGCACTGCCCTTGCTTTGGAACCCTGTATTCTTTGAGTTACATCAATGTGCTGGGAAACAACATTTGGTGGCTGAGAAAAAAAAGCCAACAAAACCAACAGCCTATTAAAAGCAGTTTCATGCACTGTGAAATGATTACTAGATTGCACGCCTTGTTCAAGCTTGTTGACATATAACGATAGAAACCTGGAGTACAAAATGGAGCAGTTTACATCTATATTCCCTCTCCAATTACCCTGCCATCGACATCTTCAACAGTTCTAAAATCACTAAACAGCAGAGGTTCACATTTCTAGAATAATGGTAATCACGGTACTGAACACGGAAATTATATTCACAGTACTACAAATTTCTCTTCATAATCCGTAGGTTATTCCACTTCCTAGCTTATAGATGGATTTCATACAAGCTTGTTATTTGTTCTGCAAGCTTTTCCCTGTACACAGGATAAAGAACCTCTGTAATATTAGGATTGAAATACTGACCCAACTAAAGTTAGTGGCATGACTCCTACTAATACTAATTGCTTAGAGTAAAATTTTGTCCCTCCTATTCAACATACTGAGCATCTTTGCTCACTGAAAATGAAAAAAAAAAAAACAAAAACAAAACCAAAAAACCCCCAACTTTGATGCAATAAAGAAGTACTATCTCCCAGAAGACACTCAAATTAAATTTAGTAGTTTTACTAAATAGAATCTTGGAGTGCTTCTAGAATATAATCTCAAATCTACTAAAAATCCTCAGCATACACTTTAACAGCTTATGTGTATACAGGGTTGAACTCTTAACACACAAATAATCGTTTAGATATAGTTGAATACATAATTTAGAATATTCTAAGTCAAAAGTATTTGTAATTGATGAGACTACTGACAGGAACACGGTAATGCACATACTTAAGTACTTGCAAGATCTAGATTTTAAACTTTTTCTTACTATAAAAGAAGAAAGGAAAAGACATTTTTCTCATCACATTTAGTAGAGTATATAATAATCCCCGTTTTCATTCCCTTTGTTAATGTAACATTTTAAAGCCAGAGAAAGTAATTTCTTATTTTTTACTTCTGTTCCTTCAAGTAAAACTCAAGAAGTTACAAAATCTCTTCCACAGATCAGACTTATTTCCTGTAATCGGACATTATTTGTTATTCCATATAATACTACACAATATTAAGATAGAGACAATATTTATGCTCTTCCTTTTTTCCAATAGCTGTATTTTTTTCCTGAAGCGTAATGGGGTTTTTTGCTTTTACTTTACAAGTATTGAATGCCTTTATATGACAGGATGATCGTTAGATCTTCTGGTTTGTATTTACTAAATATTCTCTACTGCCAATCCCTAAATAACAAAGAATTTAATTATTAGATACAATTAAACTTCTTTTAAATTAAATCCATGAAAGGGTCATCCTCAATTCGGTGACTCTGATTTTGCAACACAAATCCTTGGAAGAACTTCCTTCAGCAGCAAGTAACTGAAAGTTATTTTCCTATTCAAGACAAGTAAGCATTTTAGCCAGTTTGAGGGAGGAGGGGACAGTCACGATTTATTCCAAATGACTTTATGCACATTCTCCAATCTGCAGTTTTGTCTCCTTTTGCCCCTTAAAAAAAAAAAAAAAAAAAAAAAGACCATGAAATAAAAAGGAGTTCTGTAACTGCAAGTTCTGTTCAAATAAACCTTTAAATTCCTCTTTGTAGTGGAGAGTTCAAATGCAGCAAGCAAGAGAACTACAGTGAAAAGAAGAAAAATTTATTACTATAGCTCTATATAAAATTGAGAGAGTTTAGAGATCACCATACCAGTGAGCCCACTCCCTGTCTTCTTATCAGTCCATATAATATTTATCAGCTCTAGGCAGTCCCATTTGCTCCAGTGGGATAATTCAGGTGAACACAGACAAGGTGTATGAAAGAAAACGGCAGAATCAGGCCCAAGACCAGTTGATACACCTAATAAGTCATATAACCAAAACATATGCTTTTGCTTAAGATCTCAACAGCATAAGCTGTTACGTATGCAAGGACTGTCCTGCTAACCAAGGGAATAGTCACAGGGGGTTGCAATGGCAAGATTTAACCCTCCTTCTCAACAGCAGAAGAAAATTAATATATTTCAATACGACGGTTGCATGTTTGCTGAAAGCAGCTACAGAAAAGAAAAAAAAAAAACAACAACAACCACCACCACCCACTTTCTCCTTGTCTGAATAAAAAATACTCTCAACAAGGAAACGTCCAACTACTGCAACCCGAACAGCTTATTGTTTTGCCCGCTGTAAGTTAATATCTGAAGTGGTTACTGCAAAGGTCTGGGCCATTTGGATGATTTCCCAGTGGCACAACTAACAGGATAAATCTCGTCATTTCTACTGAGTCATGAATTAGGTACACTGAACAAAACTGGAAAAGAATGAAAAGGAGAAGTGTTTCCTGGTAACCACCATAATCAATGTCATTAAAAAACTGAGATATTTGACATCTTTATAGATTACTCTTTTGTCACCACTAAAGCTTGCTTTCCCAAAAGTTTCTTTCCTGTTGACAATAATTATTTTGCCCTGGGTTACTTTCAAAATGGTAATACCATAGCATGAAATTCAGTGAAACAGAACCAAAACCACAGAATCCCAGAAAAACGTTGTAAAATGGACTTCATACCTTATGGTACAGTTACTCTATGCCGAGCAGACCACAAATGCCTCTAAGAAGCACTGTCTGGGTGCAAATACTCTGCCTTGTGACACACAGGGAAATCAATGATCAAGAAAAGCGTGGTGTGTATCACAGCCAATTGTACCAGAAGGGGAAGGCTGGGTGAAAACTGGGTGTTTATTTTAAACAGCTCCCAAACAGAACAAAACATGAAGCACAAATCCAAAATACTGGTATTTTTTGTAAACAACCAACAGTTCCATCCTTCCAAGTTTAGACCCAAATGATCTGACTCCCAGAAGTAACCCCCACCACCATCCCTCAAGTTTTTGTTTGACTGTTCATGTAAAAAGACTTGCTGAGGCACGGAAGCATTTTGCAGGATCGTAACTTAAACACTGTGAAGCAGTAGAGTAATACCACAGAGACATTACAAGAGCAGGATGCTTCTTCCCTGTTGTGATTACTTCAAAGCTACCCTTTTTATTAGTAGGGTAGTGTATCATTTTGATTAATTCTTTTTTGAAAAAAAATTAAAAAAAATAAAGGCATGTTTAGAAAAAAAAAATATTTTTTACAGGCAACTATAAAAATTTATTTTGCTCTTGTTAAAGAGGGTCTTTTACCCTCCCTACTTGCAGCTTTCAACTGTGGATAAACCAAAACCAGGAGGCACATTCTGTAATCTAACCCAGATTGCAGAGGGAATTACTGGGTACACAGTACTCTGGGGCTGGGGAGCAGGAGACGCACAACACGATGATCTGAAATCAAGCTGTCATCAGGTTCCTTCCCAAAACTTTTTACTGTGTAAATCAGAATATTTCCCTCATTCCCACTTCTTAGCTATATCTTGTTATATCACATCCACATACAGCTGTCCCTGGTTCTTTTCTTTATCGTCCTGAGAGAACCAGGGTTGTTGGGAGACGGTTTACACCACTCCATGAAAGATCAGCGGCTCTCCAGTCTGCAGCATAGCTCACTTTAGATACACAGAGCTCTGATTTTACAATTAGATCACAGCAAGCAATTGAGTGACTTCTGTTATTTCTGTGAAACTGACTCAGAAGTGCAGGGTGCTGAGGAGGGGCTGGCAGCTCACAATATTCAACCGGAGAACTCCAAAATGCCTGAGTGGACGTTAAGGCACTTCCTGACACCGTACAGGTCAGAAGGACCAACACAGCCCACTCATTTTAAATCAGACTCTAGCCCAGAATTTTACTTTCCCTAACTTCTCCTGAAAATATGGGGGGGGGGGGGGGGGGGCGGCCAGCAAAAACAAAACAAAACAAAAACACCCCAAAAAAACCAGTGCTGCCATCTTTGGAAAAATCCAACATTATCAATCAAATCACCACGCTCAGTAAATGAACCCTATTCTGCCCATGGATACCTCCTACTTATTCCCATGACTCAAGTCACCCATATGCTGAAGAAACCACAAGGTAACACCCTGAACAGAAAACGCATTAAACAAAAAAAAGCAACAAAACTTAGAACACAATTTTTTTCCCAGTGGTGAAAAGGGGAAATTGATCAGTCAGGAAAGATGAATTAGCATCCTTCTCCCCATGCCCACCTACACCTACTATAAGAAGTAGTGAATGGAAATTACACTTTTCTTCTTACTCTCCCTACACCCCTGCCCTCTGCAGCACCCACAAGAGAAATAAGCATGAGAAGAGGAATCAGTAGCTCAAAGTGAAAAAGAAAAAAAAAAAAAAAAGAGAGGAGAAAAAAAAAAAAAGGAAAGCGCTTTAACAGTCTGCTTGAGTAGGGCAACGCATGGGTAGGGTTTTAAGCTGGTACGAACCCTAGTCGAGTGGCACCAACCTCACTCATGAGACCCCAAGGGACTCGAACATCTCATGAGTCCCTTCTACAGGCAGCAGTCGCAGCAACACAGCGGTACTAGAGCTCATAGCTGTCCCTTTGTACTTCATGAATCCTCCTTCTTCTCCCCCCTCCAAACCTGGTTCTGTGTAACAGACCTTCATTTCATTCTTGCCAAACATTAACAACCTTTTTTTTTTTTTTTTTTTTTTTTCAAGTCGGGAGAGCAGAATTGCAGCATTAACAAACAGAAAAATAAAAAAGGTAATTTATAACCTGCTGCTCCACTCTGTCTGTACTCACTGGTGATGAACAAACACACCCTACGATTTGCAGGACAGACCTCGCACAGATTGAGGTGTTCATTAACATAACTTCATGGCAATGAAAGGTGCCATCACCCTAGGTAACAAGCTCACAATAGAAAATGTTACTAGTCCAACGGCACACGGTCTACTTTTATTTTTCAGAAGAATGGACAGAAAGGGATGCACTGAAAGAATCCTAGTGGGAACTGTCTTACACCAAGAAGATAACAGCATGTACATCTCTAAAATAGAGAATGGGAAAGCACTGAGAAGAGAAAAAGAGAACTGCCTTTTTAACATTACAGAAAACATTGCTTTAATACTAATAACCTTAGGTGCATATATGTCTCTGCAAGTGGCTTTGCGGCATAAAGGAATGCTTGAATTCCCTCTGATCCCATCCAGTGATACCTTAGAGGGATTATTTTAAAACTAAATTTTATTAACAAATTCCAGCTCCATTAACAACTTCTAGCTCAAAAGGGTAACTAACAGACTTTAGTGGGCAATTCCTAACCTAACTTCAGTGCCACTTCTTCAACAATGGACAGATGAAAATTGGGCATTTGTTAACTAGCAGAATTTGCCCTTATGCCATGCCTTTCAGGCACCAGGAATCCCGAATCTGAGGATTCACTGCCTGAATCCAGCATTTGTAACACTTCCTTGAAATACAAACTATAAATCCAAGCAACCGTGGTGAAACTGCTGAATAAGAACTAGGCATTTATTGTCAGTCAGGCATACTCACAAACAAACACCGCACACGCACGCTCAGGCGCAGGACAGACTAACCCTGTGTTCAGCACCATCCTCAAAACAACCACCTCTGAGAAGCGACCACACCAAGCAGCAGTCGCTCAGGAGAACCAACGAAGATGCTGGTCTCAGGATTTCTTAAAGAATATTGAGAATTGCCTTGCTGCCCATCGGCAAAAAACAGCCTGGTTTATCCTGCGCCTCCAAGGTGCATAGGAAAAAAAAAAAAAGTTTTAAAGCTTGCAGTTTAACAAACAAGTTAGAAAATATACTGAAGACCAAAATGAAGGGGGGGAGGGGGAAACCACCAAAAAAAAAGGCACATTTTTGTTTGGGTGGTGGATATATATTTTTTTTTTTGTGGTGGTAGTGTTTAGTTCATGCATTTTTAAACTCACCCTTCACGCTTTGATGTTTCTGCTGCTGGAAATAATCTTTGGAGCCTCTAGCGCATCGCAGCTCCTGTGCCCTGGGCAGAATTGGGATCCTCTCGAATATGCTGGGTCTTTTGGGGATGAAATCTAGCAGAGGCGCTGACATTTCAGGGGGGCTCTGCTGAGGCTCCGTGTGGTCACTGCCGTTGCTGACAGTTATTTCAAAGGACATCTGAGGATTCAAGAGAGCTTTACCACTGCTGGGACGGGTCACCCGCGGCAGTTCCTTCAGAGGCGCTCCCTGGCATTTATCAGTCACCTCGAAGCGAGCCGGACCGGCGCTGGCTTTCTGACCCCCTGCGAGCTCACAGTGCATGTCCGCGTCCGGCTGCTGCCAGGGCCCTCGCCGCTCTCCTGCACCGAGCGGCACACGGCGGGGGTCAGCGCCGGCGGCCGCCTCAGCCCCGCCGCCTCAGCCCCGCGCCGGCGGCCGCCTCAGCCCCGCCGCGCGCGCCGCCAACGGCCGTTAACCGCCGCCCGTGCGGCGCGAGGCAGCCCGCAGCCGGCCGCGGGGAGCGTGACGCGCCCGCAGCCCCGCTCGCGCTCTCACGCACACCGGCCGGAGGGGCAAGAACCGGCGGGCTCAGACCCCGGCGGCGGCTCGCCTGTGAGGGACGGGGCGGCTGGCGCCGCGCGTCGGCTGTCCTCCCTCTCTAGGCAACACCGCCGGGCTTTTCGTAACCGCTCCGGGGAAGGCGAGACCGGCCGGGAGGGGAGGGGAGGGGGGCCCGGCACAGCACACGGCCGGGGTTGCGTCGAGGCCGGTGCCTTTCAGCTGAGGCATCCAAACAGGGGCCACCCAGGCAACAGCGGACGCGGCGGCAGCGCACGCAACGCCGCAGGGCGTGTTTGCCAACGCCGGGCGTTCACGCCGGGCTCACCGCGGCCCCTGGGTCACCGGCCCCGGCGCCGCGCCGAGACGTGCGGGAGGGAGGGAGGGAGGGAGAGCCCGCCCGGGCGCGGGCAGCGCCTCGGCGCGGCGGTGACAGCCGCGCCCCCGCGCTCCTACCTGGGAGGGGCCGCCCGGGGGGACGCGCTGCCCGCCGGCTCTCGCCGCCCCCGCGCCCCGTCCTGCCGCCGCCGCGCCGGGCTCATGGGCTCAGCCCCGCTCCCCCGACGCAGGGCCGGCTGCCTGAGTGAAGGCGGCCCGGGCCATTACCCTGGCGCGGCGGCGGGGCCAGCCCTTCGCTCGGGCCAGTCGGGGCGGGCAGGGGGAGGGCTGTGCCGCCGGGGCCGCCCCTCGGGGCTTTGACAGCGGCGCGGCGGGGAGCGGGGTCCGCCGGCGGGCCCGGGCACCCCTCGCGGCCTCGCCTCGCCGGAGAAGGGGAAGGAGCCGGGGAACCCGCGCTTGCCGCGGGCGTCGGGAGAGGCTCAGCACCTCCCTGCGCCCCGAGCCTCGTCAGAGGGCCCGCACCTTGCCGGTGCCACCCCGGCGGCGAGGGGTCCCGGTGCTTGCCCGTGGTCCATGTGCTTCCCTCACACCGGCCGCCGAGGGCCTGGTCTCTTCCCCGTTGCCCGCGGGCCTGGAGGGTCCCCCACACCCGTCCCCAGGCAACCCGCTCGCACGTCTGGCTGCCTCTGCGCCGGGCGCACGGCAGGCGGGAACCATGGGACACCAGCAAACCACCCGGCCGCTGAACAGCCGGCAGCGCCCTATAAACAACTTCTGTGCGAAAGCCACAGCAACTGCAGTGTGTCACAGAGGAGCAGCGGGAGAGAGCAAAAACCTTGCCAAGGGCCTGGGCCCGGGAAGAAGGAGATGTGTCAGAAGTGGGTACAACCTGGCCAAGACATCTCCTCCATCACACAGTTTCAGGTGTATTTAGTGCTTCTCTCTATATGGTGGCCCTGCATCATTCCATTCCTGTCCTACAGGTGCCTGGAGCTGGCCCAATCCGTTAGAGACAATTAAGCTAGCTCAGAGCACGCAGCACAGAGCAGTGACATTTGCGCTGGCTCCTCCTGGGCCAGCTTGGGTCTGGAAGCAATCTAGCTGGGTTTATTAGCTTGGGCCTGGTTCCAAGCAAACGCAGGCTGAGCTACGATTCTCAGCTTTGCACCAGCAAGATTTACCAGCCCACGCTTTCCTGGCTCGGGGACATCTGCACCCTGCTGCCCAGCATGCTGCTGTCAGCACAGGTGCAGCACAGCAGGTCTGCGACACACCAGGACAGCTCAAAGGTAGGAGTGACTCAGACTCACCCCTGATTTACACAGGTGTAAATCAGACAGACACCTGGTTGGAAATCATGCCTGTTCACATCAAACCTAAAGGAGAAGCTGGGGAGATTTAGCACAAGGCGGAGGGACAGCTACTGAACTGGTGTCTTGCTACACCCCTCCTGAGGAGCGTCCCGCAGCTAGACGACCAAGATCTTCATCTTTTCGCAGCACAGATGCTGCACAGAGTGCCTCACTCACAGTTTTATACATCCCCTTAATAACACATGCCACCCTGCAGAGTAAAGGAATGGTCCATACGGGAGGGCATGACTTTTTCTTGGCAAATGCTAGGAATGTTGTGGATTTGGTGGGAAGAAGGCGACTCTCCATAAAAGACACAAGATCTTGAGATGGAACATGCAGTTCTGGGAGCCGTGTGCCTCTCCCCCCTTCCTGCCCAGCGTGGATGCCCTGAGGTCTACAAAAGAAGGAGCTTGCCAGCCTTTACCCTCAACGAGGGCAGTAATAGGGTCTTTTTCTTCTGTAAGGCCACGTCTTGTCAGAAGTTAATAGGTCTCTGTCAAATGTGGTTGAAAACCAGTAAATGTCCTCAGAATATGTTAGTGTGAGCAAGATGCTACAAAAAGGGAGAAATCCCCACCTTACCTCTATAGGAAACAAAACTATCAACTAGCTGGCACAAACGCTGAATTTTAATGGTGACATCCTGGGGATTTATAAAAACAAAGTAAAAATTCTCAGCGTATGTTATCCCACTGCGTAGCTGTTCTCTACAGCTGCACACCACCGCTCAGCGCTCTGCTAACCTACATCCATTCCCCAGTCCCATCGGTCTGTGGGGCCCTCAGGACCAAGCCGCTCTTTCTATTCAATTTGGAAACACTAAAGGCACCTGGCAGTGCTACCAGAAATAGTAACTATTTAAGACACAAATACACCGTGGTAATGGCCTAAACCCCAGTGATGTGAAGAGGCAGTAAAATTTACTGAGGGAAATATTATTCTGGAACGCAGTGTAACCAGGGTAATCCCACTGCTTCCAGCTCAGGAAAAAACTAGTGTTTAGGTGGATCCTGAACATGGCCTCAGCTTGTGCAAATTATTACACCTATATCGATGCACAGTGTCTAAATAACTAAACTAGAGGGGTTTTCCTAGAAAACAGGTAGTTTGGGATATGTTGTATAACTTCCTAAAGGGATTTTCTTTCATGGTTAGGGATCTTCCCGCAGCAAGCAGAGAAAAGGACAGACTTAAACACTTCGGCTGCTCTCACCTTGTTAACCCACATCATTCTGAATTCCCTACCTCAGGCCACGCCTGTCCTGCTCTGAACCGCTGTTTAATTCTATTTCTTTTTCTCACCATTATCCAGAATATTCTGCAAAATACCGGCAGGTGCCGCCACTCGCTCAGCAATGGCCCGGGGCTGGGCTGCCCGCAGGCAGGAGGGGGCACAGAGCCTCCTCCATGCTCCGGGCACCCTCGGAGCGGGGAAAAAAAAAAAAAAAGCCTTTTTCACACAGGTGGCCAGGAAGGCTTCGGACTGAAGCACATCACAGCTCCAAGCTTCAACAGCACGTAGGGTTAAGGCCCTTCACAGCGAGGTAAATTTCTCCATGGCAGATCATCTTTACAGAGATGTAGACTGCATAGCTCAAGCTGCAGGTACCCACATTCCTTCAAGCCCAGTAGGAAATGAGGTCCCATGGCCTCAAACCTTCTCTCGCGCCACTATTTCCTCAGTTTCAAGCGAGACATTTGGCAGCTGCCCTGTCTTTGCCGGGATTATCCAGCTGGGGATGCCCATCCCCGCGCCTGAGCAAGGGCAGCAGGCGGTGGATGGACATCCTCCTCCAGACCTAGCTGTGCCTGATAGAGACTTGACACCTAGAGCTCTTCCAAAGCAATAACTTGGCTCCTCCGGCAAGTCCACAGACCTGGGAGGAACAAGTGGTGGGAGGAGCCTCCCTGCTGAATCAGAAGACACTTCATATGTTTTGGTTCTGGAACGAAGGCCAAGCACGTGCAATCGTGGCTGCTAAGACTGTTTTATGCCCTGGGTCACCATGACTTTGCTGTCTGCACAAGCTGTGCAGCAAATACTGATTCACCCAATGTTGTCACTACATCCACAAGCTAGATAGGTGTCTCCCCTCCTTGTGTCCTTGTGTAAACCTGACATTGGTCTCTCTCCCCATGACAGCAATACCCTCCCTTTAATAGGATGGGGGGAGATTTCTCCATATTAGCCTTCTTGTTCAACATTCCTGGTTGCTGAGGGCTGTGGTCATGGGTCATAGCATGACCCACAGCTGGCCCAGTTGCCTCTTCCCTCTGTTAATGAAGTTGCCATCACCAAAGCAGACCTTTCAGTTGAGGCAGATAGGACACCCTCAGTCCCTGCAGCTAGTCCCTGGGAGTTGCTTCATTCCAAGTCATGTGTGAAAAGTGAGGTTGCAATCTGGGTTAAAAAACACATAGAGGAATGCAACTGCTTGCCTGAATATCCTCTCCCTAGGTCAAGTGGGTAGGTGATATCACAGGTGATAAGTGACCACAGACTTGCCCATCTGCCCATTCACTCCAAAGAAAGAGAAAACAGTAGTCTCAGGTGAGGGGCTCAGGCTAGGCTGAAATCTTATCTCACAGCAACTAAGAAAAAGCCAGGACAGACAATTGCTGGTGCAACAGTGCTGATTGTGCCGACTGGTGTCCTTGTAGCCAGATGGAGCTGAAACACCACCAAGTTCCCTGCCCTCGTGGTTCTGGGCATTGGTGGTGGCAGGGCAAGTCTGTGACACCAAAACCAGCTCCTGGACCATGTTAGCCACAGAAACCAGGCAGTCCTGCACCACCACAGCACAGTTAGCATAATTGTGCCCTGAGCACACACAAGGCCATATCACACCAGGCCCAACTCCAAGATTACACAGAGCAGTGAGGAGAAAAACAAAGTTTAAACAAGTTTGATACTTCAGTTTTTCCCTGCTGATACCCGCCAAAATCAAGTCATTGCCACCGCAGTGGTTTTCTCAGGGTCTACAGGTGCTTTTGCAGACACGCGGCCTCTTTGCTCTGGACAGCATGAGTCCCTATGGTCACAGCTGCACAAGCAAGGGCGCAGCTGTCCTGACTTGAGATGAATACGCCTGGGAGGTGAATACACATAATGACAATGAGAGATCATCTGTACAATGTGAGGGAAACAGGAGGGGGGAAAGGACATTACCTGAAGGGTACCCCAGTTCACCAAATCTAGTCTTCAAAGCATGCTCTTTACCTTTGTCAGGAACGGATGGTTGTAACTCGCCTCAGCATTACGGCTGGTCACAAACCAGATCTTCAAGAAACTCGTAGAAGCTGAAAACTCCAGTTCCCTGAGCAGTTCTTCTGTGGGACGAGAGGAATGAAGCAGAACGGATACAGGTAAAGTGAGCTGCACAGAGCAAACAAGCAGAGTTGAAGTATTAATCTCTAGTTCACATACTGAAATCCCTGCTTCTACTCCAGCAGGCAACAAAAATAAATTTCAAAAGGACACCATTGAAATTGTGAGGCCTTTGTGTACCTGCTGCAGTATAGACAGAGGTGGGAGGCGTTAGCATAAGCATTCTGTTAATATAGGGCAAAACAAGCTCTCTAGTGGGAGAAATAACACACTTTGTTATAAATAACCTGGTTGCAAACGAGCTGTCGATTCACACACAGCAGTTTATTTACTGGCACTGCATGCCAAGTCCAAACTTGTTTTTGTTTTAATTTACTGCACCACAGATAGTAAAAAAGAAACAAGCAAACAAAAACTGAACCAAAGGGATTGTCTCTGTAAGTATGCCTGTTTCTTAGAGATTGCCCATATCCCTTTAAGGCAGCACAAAGCCCTTCTTTATAGTGGTTTTAAAATGACCTCCTAAATTAAGACAGCAGGGTCAAACTGACCACACATTATCTAGCGATGTACTCAACTATTGCCTCATAACTTACAGATTTGTTTATAGCTCTTGTAGTTAGAAAAAATAGATTTCTCAGATCACTGTGACTTATCTTTTAAAAACAAGTCTCTTTTCAATAGCTAGCATATTTTAGGAAAATCATACGATAATCTTGAATCCACCTTTGTCTTGCAGAGATTGCAAGACACGACCAGCATCTCCAAAGGCCACCGTAACACTACAGATTTCTCCCTCCCTCCTGCCCCCCCAGTTAACTGGCAGATTGTTCTAGAGGACTTTGAGGGAAAAAAAAACCTTCAATGAAGGGTTTGACCAGCCTCCATTCAGGACATGGTTGTTTACACCTGAAGTTAGCTTCCGCAAACATTCATCTGTATTTTCTCTGCATCAGTCCATAAGTAGATTCATCTCTTCCACCATGCATACACAACACAGATAGCAAAAGAAACTTAAGTTATAAACAAACAAACAAACAAAAAAACCCAGGACAGCACAACTTAAGAATGTTCAGCTTGTAAAATCCAATCCTCAGCATTGGGACATGCCAGGACTAGAATTACTGGTACAACCTCAATTCATGTCTATTATAAATGAGTTATAGTACTGGCTTTATAACATGGCTCCACAGTCATTTTGCCTGGGGATCCATATATTCAATGCACTGAAGACAGTCATTGCTGAATGAGCAGCTAGTCGCTCTTCTCCATTGGCATAGCGTCTGGACCACACATTGAATGTATTTACTACACATCAGCCAAGCCCTGTGAAGAATACAGATTTATTAATTTTCTCCAAGGCGTTTCTTTGGTGCCCATCACTGCAGCAGCCTACTGATTTGTGAACAAGTATTCACTTATCATCGTTGGAGGTGAGGGAGGGTGGGGTTAGACTAAGCCCCATTTTACAACAGAGGCCCAGAAGCCAAAAGCTTCTGTTTGAGTGCTAAACTTGTGACAAAGACTGACTGCTTCCCCCACCCCTAGCTCCAGGTTATTTAGCATTTCCCATCATTGTATATGGTAGAGCACGTTTCCAGTTCCATCTGTTAAACTCAACCCTTGGTGTGCCAAACGGAGCATGCGGAAACTGGGAGTCTTGCACAGAGCGGCCACCTGTGAAGAGCTGAAGGGCTGCACAGGATCTCTGTGATAAAGGCAAGGACAAACCATTTCTCCCTGGCTGTGTCCAGCTTGCGCTATGAGGCTGGGCTTTCTCTTCCTACAACGCGTTGTGGTTGCTGATCAGTCCTTCCCCAGACCCAGCTGCCAGGGTCTGCAAAGGCGACAGCTCCTTCAGTACCTAACTTTGAGCTACAGCCCTGTGCTCAACCCAAAACTTTGTACTATCAAAGGTCCCCAGCCTGGTGCTTCCCCAAACCTTTTTTGAGCAGTGACCTCTGCTGGTGAACAGACAGGGAACCCAGCGGTTTACAAAGCCGGTGTCCCACCTACCTAGTCCTCAAAGCTTGCCCTGAAGGTAGTCACCCAACCTGTCTCTTCATCTGAAACATCCTAATGTTAGTAAGCCCACAACTGGAGCTTGCTAAGTGAGAGTGGAGAACGATGCTTACGCATAACCTATAACAATCTTTGATTCCCAGGAGGCTATATAATCCAACTCCGATTTCTTCAAAATTCACGCCAGGCCTCTAACCATAGCTTTTCAGACAAGATGCAGTTAAATACAACAGCCCACCCCAGCACTGTTGTTCTAGTAGTCGGATTTAAAAATTGAGTTATTCAAGATACCAAAGGCAAAGCCTGTATTTTTTTGTGTGTGTGTTTTGGGCAGGGGAGGGAGAGGACCTCACTATTCACTCCGGACTTGGTTCCTTTGATGACTGTGTGAACACACACACGTGCTTCTTAGGCCACAGTTTTCTCTGAAATTCTTCCTACTCCTGGAACTGACTCTTTAGGGGGATTAAAAAAAGAGAGAGAGAACTCCTATGCCATCACCACCTATTAGAAGAATCAGTTAGCGTATCCAGCAGGCCATGCAGGGAACTATTCCCCCTTGAATTTGTGCTTTGATCTCATGGCAGGCTCCAGAGACACCATGTTCATTTATCTCCTGACTGACTAGCTCTACTATAGTCGCAAGATGTTTGCAAGGGCAGAAAAGTGAGGTCTTCTCTAATTTATTTTTTGTCCTCTGAAATCAGAGTAGAATGTAGGTTTTGCTCTCTCTCACAGCCTTTCTCAAACACAAGGGAGCTGCGCAGTTTGTTTATACTGCAGGTTTATCCAAAGCTGATATGCCAGATGCAAATCTCTACCATGAGTCTGCAGTGAGGGGAAGCAATATTCTGATGGGAGAACATCCCCTTACAACACAAGAGCTTGGCAAATCACACTCCAGGTATGTCCACGGCACCCAAATGCATTTGATCCACATAGCAAATATGTTAACACACTACTGGTGATGGAAAATATCAAGACCACAGCGAGGGGAAGGTGTGTAGGTAGTGGGGAGTGTCCTCAACTTGCAGCATCTGTGAAGATTCCACCCCGACCTTCCATCTCTTTATTGCATCTTTGTAGAAAGGTGGCGATGGGAGTGGTAGGAGCATGGCTGCCATCAGCTGTGAAGGCCTACAGCTATCAAATGCCTGCCTGAACACGCAAAGCGCTGCAAGCTGCCACCATTCATCCCATGGGGAGAGGGGACAGCACTGCGCGTGGCAAGAAGCACCTCCATTGCTGCGGGTGCTCCTAGGGCCACCCCATACGGATTCACACACACATACACCCAACTCCCAGAAAGTGTCAGGCCCTCCCGCCCAGGCAGAGCATCAGATCCCTCACATGGCCAGTTCCAGCAGCTGGAGGAGGTCCAGTGAGCATACTGCCCACAGACTGCACGACTTGCCTGTGACGGACCAGGTACCAGCAAATTCATCAGCAGGAGACTGATACTTCCATAGTTGCAGCTGGATGCATCTGCAGGGGTGCTCGCCTTGCCCTCGGAGCCATCCGTGTATCTCAGTAGGGGGGAAGATGGCTGCTCGAGGCCTTAGGACACCAAGCGCAGTAGATACAATACAGCCTCTGTTCAAAGTAAGCAGCAACAGAATTGAAACCACTTCATTTCAAGGGTGCATTCAGGCCCTGAGCTGCAATTGGCATCGAGACAATTCTCCAAAGTGGCAAAGCGCTCCTGTTGAGGGAGCAAGTCCTGCCTGGCTCCCTCAGACAGCAGCGTACAATCGTTTCAAGAACTAGGGCCACCGCATTTGTCCACCCGCAGCCTGAATTTTCAGTTACATCTCGGAAAATGAAGCAGGATAGTTTGTTTTTTTTTTTTTTCATATTTATAAGAGACTGCTTAAGAGCTAAAGCCTCTATTTCATTACTCCATTCTAACAGGAAAGCAGATTTAAACCATCAACTGCGTACCTCTCCGCAGCTGCAGTGGAAATAATTTCAGATGCTCTTGCCTACAGCTAACCTGCAGGGAGAGGCAGGTAGTTCACAGGGCTACCAGACCAGCAATCAAACCAAATGCTCGTGGTTTCACTTGTGCATTTGGTATACAATCCAGCAAGAAGATGCAGCTCAGCTTTGAGATGATTAAACAGATGAGAAATATTATCAGGCTTGAGGGATCCAATTTAACTACAGTTACATTAGAAACCAACTGTAAAGAGGCTTTATTTTTTTCCTCATTACCCAGAATGCAGAAATGAACTCAAGAGACTCTTCCCATACCTCACGGAGGCTTCACAGACTCATTATTTTTATGTTAAGACAGAAGTATATAAAAGAACTTGAAACACCAGCAGTTTGCCAGAGGAATATAATTATTCCCAAAGCCAAAACTAGAATGTTATCCCTGTTTGAGTTGTGTAAGCCAGTTACTGCATCTTCAGAGGACACCCAACGTACACTTTATATTCTTGTACACTTACATTCATGAGCATGAGATACAGTTAAAGATGCACTTTTAAGTAAAGGCTTAAAAAAAAAAAAAAGTCTTTAAAACTTGGAGCTTTTAAAGAAACCACAAAGCGATCAGCTTTCGAAAGCTCTTCTGTCATAAACAGAGAATGCCATGAATCACACGCACATTAGCAGATGTCGTGTGCAAATCTCTACTGCAACACAAAGAGGACAGACCTCAAGCACTTTGGCATCAAAAAGAAGTCTACATTTTAAGCCTGCTGCTGACAGCTATAACACTGTTAACTGCAACTTACAGCTTATAGTTGTGGGAGTGTTGCAGAAAATACCAGAGCAATAAAAAAAAAAAAAAACAAACCAAAACAACAAACCCAAAATATTCTGCACCTGTTTAAGTGCATGAAAAACATATTTGAAACTTTTGGCTGAAGTATTTGGGTCAACAGTTGTACCCGAGGTACTAGCTAAAGCACCATTTTAACTCCAGGTGCACATTGCAATACCAGAAAATAAGCAAATTAAATTATTTAATAAGCCAGGCAGGCAAGAGGCTTTGACATGAGTCAAACCTGTGATAGAAGTTAAGCTTGGGGAAGCTTTAAAAGACTTTGTGCCTAACCTTTAAATATAGTGAAAGGCAGTCCATCACCTCACTGCGTTTGCTGTAAGCTACCTCAATGCAGAAGAAACAATATAGTTCTAATATCCACTATCACACCTAACACATGCTGTGTCTGCATTACAAGAAAAGTTCGTGTCTGTCTACTGAGGAAAGCGATATGCAGGTCTCATTGTAGATTTGGTTTTTTAATTTTACCCAAACCTTACAGGCTCCCTAAAGTATTATTACTATACAACCACTCACTATCAGCTGATCATTTCATCACACCAACATAACTGACACTGTGGCCCATCTGCAGATCTTATGTCCTCTAGCAAAAAAAAACATCCAAAACCCCACAGGGCTAACAACACTGAAGGGAATGGAAGGAAAATTATCCAAATTTTGTTTTCCCTTATCACACTAAATTCATTTGCAAGACCATTTAGCTCACTTTTACCTCAAGAAATTTCAGTGAGGTACTGCAGGTACATCTAAACGCTTCATATTTTCTAGTGTAGGTATCACAATAAATGGAGTCAGTTTAAAAATAGAGTAGTTAATTTTCAAACAATTTGGACAGGTTTACTTCCAGATAAGTTTAAAAAAATGCTTTGAAAAAGTCATAGTTTTCACCAGAAGCTACCAATAATGTGTATTATTTTGAAAAAGTTGGATATGCTGCAATCATCCTTGTTATCCACCTTAACAGAAAGCTGTTGATCCAAACTTTAATTCATAGTATCATTACTTGGAGTTTTACTAAATGCACTAATGTTCCTGTATGTTTCAGTGTAGATCAGAACTTAGTTTCCTAGGTCACCTTAAAGATAAAATCCAAGCTGCTAGCTTTTTAAGCAGTATGTGTGTCTTAACAATGCCTTTCCTGCACACCCATTTTAGTCTGAAGGAATATTTCCATCTTACAGAAGAGTAGCATGTTTTATTCCTGGGCACATCTGTTTCCTACTCTTAAAGTACACACTTCATCTGCACTAAAAGTGTTATCAACTAAATTTATGAAACACTTAGGCACACTAAGTATCTATGTAAATCTCTACTCAGCCCTTTAACAGGAAAGGGTAGGAAAAGAATACATTGTGAAAAACAGTGAAGGATCTCAGTGGCAAAGTAACTCTAATAATCTCAAATGTCATAGTCTTACATAAAATAAGAACTGACACTTTCTCATTTGTAACTGATATTAAAAGAAGGCAAGATGAATGTTAGAAAAGTTTTATTATACAAAAGATGATCCAAACCCAGAAGAGCTCTTCTACAGTTCTAAGAGTTTTGTTCTGTGACTTGTACTTCCATATGCTTTTCCAAAAAGCCAAGATAAAAAGGCTCATTAGTCCCACTTTCTTCTTACAAAGACTGTTGAAAAAAAACGTAGCTGCATCAAAAGCTGTTATTTATTCTTTGTATTCCAAGAACTGCTGGAGTCTTTTCTTATGTTCTGTAGACACTTGCACTGCACTAAAAACAACAAATGCAGAACATAAGATTTTACATGAATTGTAATACACCACAAAAATAAAGCCTCATGCCAAAATTAAGTATACATTGAAATCAACAATTACACTGAAGCTAAATTTTAGAAAACCCAGCTGTATGAAAAACCTACATTCTGAGAAAAAGACAAAAAAGTGTATTAACCCTTAAAACTGACAATTCTTACTCTCAACAGCTTCCACTACTAAAAGACACTCGTCCCGAGAAACCTAGCCTATTTCCTTACCTTTAAACACATGCAAGCAATTGTTTAACATGCAAGAATGATTTAGGTAAGAAAGAATCTCTGAAAATGCTCTCTCCTGTATATCTAGCACTTCCAAACTGAGTAACATTTCATTCCCACAGGGTGAGACGGGCAGATACTGCAGGAAGTTTCAGTCTCAGGTATTCAGAGGCCAAGTATGAAAGTCTGCCTGCTGTAACAGTAGCTGAGAAAGAGCCAGACAATGAAGCAGAAAGGGAATTTGATTATTTGGACTCTTCATAGGATTCTCTGGATTCTCTCCCTACAGAACAGACAATTGTCTCTAGTTGATTTACCTTCTTTTCCACAGCTCAGATTTATTAAATGAGTGGTATTCATGGACTGCTTCTAAAGAGTTCATGACAAGCGACTAAGAAAAATTGCCCAGAAATCTATGAATAATAAGTTTCTAAAGGGGACCATATATCTACACAAAAATTTAAGGTTCCACAAATCAAAAAATGCTAAAATACCATGTTAGAATAATGACCTGAAGGGCTTTTTGCCCAAACCTCCCTTTCCACAGGTCCTACAATAACATTAATTACAACTAAATTTAGCAAGCAAGCAATCATGAAAAAGTTCTTACTTTAAGTGTTCTCCAAAGACAGTAGTTATCCGGTATAGTGCTGTTTTCAGAGATGCTCTAAGTGCAAATCGTAGCGTTTTGTAGGATGTGTCCACCAGACTTCCTGAAATCCTGGGGGGCTTGCTGGAAACATGAGGGAGTTTGAAATGTCTGTCTACAACCTGATTGAGAAAAACATAAGTGAACTTGTTACATCTGTTCAATTATTTCAAAATGTAACTAGCAACATGTTTATGTCAAATAAAACAAAAAGAAAGTGCAAGTTCAGAAATTCCACCAAGACACACAAAAACATATTGGGAGACTGAGCCTGACCTTGCATTTCCTGGCCATCGACATGAACAAAGAACCAAGTTCCATGAAATAAGATTCTCTGTTAATGAGTCTTAAATGCTAAGCACAGCACAAGCTGCACTAGAAATACAATTCTGTCCTGTATTATGACTGGTTTCTTTCAGAAACAAGGGTATTGGTCGTTGTTTTTTTTTCCTGGTGCCTGTTCTTGGAATAGATGACTTACTGAAGAACTTTAATAACCTCTAAATTCTTTCCAAGAATCTCCACGAAGGCAGTGTAAAGTGATTACGTCAATAGGACACGCATAGCCTTGGAAACAAATCTGGATTTTTTTTTTTTAAATACATATTACACAAACACCAGCAATTTGAGAGTAGTATCTTAGTATTAGTAGAGAAACACCACACAGATCTTATCTCCTGCGACTTGCAATGTCTCCAAGTGCTCCAGGTTGCACAAGCAATTGTGTACAGCCAAATAAAGATGAAGTCCTAACCATGCATAAAATATAGTATTATAATTGCTGCACCCCTAAAACAAGGTATTTAAGTGAGCATATAGTACCTTTTTTTTTAATTAAACATTCCATTAAAAACATGCTTTCTATTTCTACATTTTAAAAACCTAACAAGTTTTTTTTATTCAGCTGTTTCATAATGCACTTAGTGGCAACTAGCTGTTTTGTTTAGATTAATTGCAGAAGAGAAGCCATTTACAGTGGTAACAACTTGAATGTTATGACTGGTCAGCAATGTCAAAACATAAAATTAACAAAACTCTTTCTCTTCTCCTAAACTTGTTCTGCAGTAAGAAAAAGTTAACAGTTTTTACCTCCTGAAGAGTCAGTAGAGTATTCAGGATAGCCGGCAGTGTAGTTTGGACAACTCCAAATTGGTCTTCAGTAAAGGAGGCTGCTACCAAATGAGACAGACCTTTAAAAACAAAAACAAAAATAAAAAGTTCGCTGTAATTACTGAATTCTCAACTTCTGAAGCATTAACAAAGATCGTGGGTTTGCCTGAAGATTCTACTAGTGTAGTGGAATTCTTCAGGATTTACTGCAGCCAGATGACAGTTACCTCAGCTCCAGCTTGCTTCAGGACTAAACCAGTCACTGGTTTGACAGGTGTGCAATAGTTTAAAGGTTGATGATAATGCAAGAGAGATTATATATTAAATAAAATTTAAAAAAGCATTGGCTCCCTCTTTCCACTGCTCTGGAGCTGTACCTGACATCAACCAAGAGACAGGACCTACTTCACAACTCTTCTAGCCATACACAAACATTTCCAGATCACTTAACTTTCTTTGTTCAGCTTGTATGAGGAGAACTCTCTACCACTTTGAGGGAAACCTTGATTTAGCTTTAAACCCCTTCTCAGTTTACTTGTTTATCATATTTTAAAAAATTACAGCCTACCCCTCTGCCCTTAGTTAAAACACAAATGGTATCTTCTGCTTTTCCGCAAACTGTGTGTGTGATTCCTATCTCCTGACTCTGTACGTCCCAACTCATCACCGTCAATCTGACACAGCCTGGCATATCTGCCCATAAAACATAACCTAGGAAAAAAGATCACCATTTGCACAGACGAATCTAATAAAAGATTCTATCAATACTGGTATTTGCTCATGACTTTGAAACAAACAAGAAAATCCCATAGTGCAACCACATACTGTCACTGTTTTTTTAATTCTTTGCAGACCATCTTTTTCCATTTATTTAAGTTACTGAGTGCCTCCCTCCCTCAACTCAACTCTCCATGATTAATAGAGAAAGACTCAGAGCCTTTAGTGTGAAAAGCTGTTGTAAAGAGACATCATAAATCTGTTACTGAAAAAAAAAGTAAAAGTGATACATAGGTTCCTGTGGGAGAGAAGCAACAGAAATCAAGTTTAGGAATCTCTATCAAACGTCTGCAGAACATAAACTAAAGAGATCTCGCGTGGGACACCAAAACTAACAAGTGAATTAGACCTTTATTCATGTTGGTATCTCAAATGCAGTTGGGTTTTTGTCAAAATACATTCAAAGATTTTTCTTCCATTACATTTATAAAGCACAGAGCCCCAGACACCTGGAATCAGATCTTTTTAGTTGTAGTTTCATGAGCCAGAGTGGATCACCTGGGAATAGAAACTGCTTACCTTCCAAAGCCCAGATGTGCATTTGGGCATCAGAGAAGACAGCTTGGATGGAGGCTTCTGGGTGCTGAGAAGAAATCAAAGCATTCTGAGCGCACTTTATAAATAGTATCACCAAAATTGCAGGTTTCAATGAAGGTATTACACATTTGACAGGGTCATGTCCCTCCCCTCAGAAAAGAGCTGCAAGGCTGACAGATCTCAGGGAATACCCAGAAAAATCTGATCTTTTAAGAAACTAAAATTCTTTTTGGACAGGAGCTGCCCACAAAGCTATAGCTACAGTTGGGACTTCCAGAAAAGAACATATATTAGCTAACTAGTTTTCAAGGGCTAAATGGGCAATACAATTCCCCCAGGCCTATTTCATGATCTTGCTTGCCTCAGTCTCTGCTCCAGTCTATAACTGATCAGAAAACACTGCTGTACATGTAAGCATAAACCATTATCACACACACACAAAAGATCTGCATATAAAAATATGATCTCTGCTTGCAGAAAACATTTAAATCCCTGAAAAACAAAGACCTAAGGTATGGGGGGATGCTTCTGTAAAACTTGAGTTATTGTTCAATTATGCTAAGTGAAATACCCAATTGTTTTTCTGTGTAAATACTATGCAAACTTAGTTTAAGTATTCAAGTTCACCTGAAAAGTAATAGCAATATTAGCACCAATATTTCATAAGGAGAAATTCCCAACATTCTAGCTACCAATTCTCCCAACAAAAGAAAACTACAAAGAATTCATTTGGTACACTGACCTAACAAAAGGTAGTTAATTGAATTTTAACATTAACTAGAAGCCGTGTCATCTTACAATTAGTATACCGAGACAATTGCATTTGAGTTCTTGTGTTTTACTAGTACATGATGCTTTAAGCAAAATGCAGCTTATAATCAGATGAGTTTAAACAAGTGTTATTCTTCTTTTTTTATGCAGGGATACTCCTGCTATGAAACTCATAGTAAGTACGAAGTTGTACTTATGGAAAACCTTAGATTAAAAAAAGGTTTTAGCATCATTATTATATGCAAAAGTTACATAGTGCCACAGCAGAAGCTATACGCTCATGCATTTCTAGTCCATGCCACTCAGTCACAAAACATAAGATCATTATTACCTTGCTGAAGAAATACATTATCAGCACTCGTTTTGACAAGAAGTTTTTTATCTGGAAAGAAACAAGAGGTTAAATATAATCTGTATTTATCTGAAGGTATGCACAGTTGGCCCTCCTCAACCCTTCTCACAGGATAAAGGGATTGAAGGGGAAGGGGAAGGATTTTTGTTATGTAAGCTAATTGGAGAAGGAAGTATTCATTAACAAAAATGGAAAAGTTCTTTCAGAAGAGAGAACACCTAAGCTGCACTAACTGTAACCTATCTGTACTGCAACTTTTACTCTACCTGTTCTTGCTTGTTCTGAAGCCATGTGTAAATAAAGCTTGGCTGTACTGCCTCACTGCCAACTCTTGCAGCAGAGAGCACTGGGAAGGATTCGTGGTGGGAACCATTCATTTGCAGATCTACAAAAGAAATACAATATCTTCAGAAAAACTAGTTGCTGTCACTTTAATCCTCAAGATACGGATCTCTATTGACACGCCTACTACACTTACGACTACAAGGCTAAAAAAAGTGCCGTGGAAGAATCTCTACCTGAACCTGACGTCCACAGCTTTGGTCCCCTTCTCATAACGTGAGGACTTTGGACTGATCCATGCCAAGGAGAGTTTACATCCAGAATTCCCGTCTTGCAATTTAAAGCAGGTGAGCTGAAAGGCGAACCAACATCAGACCCAGGCGATGTCTTTAAAGGCATTAGGGATGATTTAACCAGCGAAGACATGGAGGCTCTGGGAACGATATTAGACTTCTGTGACTGGGAAGACATGTCTTCTGTCACAACAGCTCCTAATGACAAAGAACACACTGCATTAAGACAAACAGGCTGGAACATATGAAATAAAAGATGGGTTTGTTATTTGAGTGCTATTTCAACCTCCTCTCTATCATTAGAGCTTTTATTAAAGGACATTGTTTCCACTGTAGTTTTGCAAGGAAGTACACATCCACATGAGCATGAAGTGTTTTAAAAGTTCATCAGTTTAAGAACAGCAAGTGATGAGACAGATCCCTGTGGATTTCCTTCTTTTTCTCCTTTTGCTAGCTAGCATTATATAGATATATACCAGGGCGTAGTAAAGGGTGCTTTTAAGATTAAGTAGTAGAAAAAAGGCTACCTATGGAAGAATGGCAATTCTTTCTGATTCTGCCTGGTACATAAGAAAAGACACGTCAGTCACAAAACCCAAGGCACAGCAGCACTAGAAGAAATTCACCTCTGGCATACCAACAGTCCCCTGCTGTTCCTAGGGCACTGACTGCTAAGGGATTCAATTACCTGGCACCCCTTGTGCTAACACAGCTCTGCTGCCAGGAATGATGCCTAAGTTTGGCATCTAAAACACCGGAAATGCTTGCAGGCTGCACGCAGCTCAAGAGTCAGACTGGCTCTTCTTATTCTGCAGTGACATTAGTGAATCACACAAACATATTCAAAGTCCCCACAACAACAAAACAAAAACTAATTTTACCATCTTAAACTAATCATAAGAGCAGCTATGCAAATTACAAAGCATCTCTTGGCAAGACTTAAGTTCTCCCTGTACTAGGTTCAACCACTTACTAAAACTGTAATAATTAGACTTCCTTAATTCATGCAAGTGTGGAAAAAATACTGCATTGAACATAACATCATGCAAAGTAAACAAACTGAGTAAAAATGATCCTTCCACGTTTTCTAGTTATTTTGATATTATTTCAACAAGAATACCTAAAGCGAAATTGGGGGAGAGACTTTTTTTCTTTGCATTTATTTGCAGAAAACCCTGTGACTCATCTTCCCCATACAACTTAGTTGAGACTAATGTACCTATGTAATCTACTGGTACTTTCGTGCTTTACAAAGTATTATGAGTGTTTCCTCACGTACTTGGAGTCTGCGGAGACACTTTCAGCTCTCCTGCTGGCTGCTTTGCTCTCCCATTTGCTGCTGCAGCGTCCTGCTGTGTGATCAGCCTCTGGGTCAGATCACTCAGAAGACTCAAACACTCCCTTGATATTGCAGTCCAGTTGTGCGGGTGCCCACCTAGCAGTATGCACACAAAAAGGAAATGCAGTAGGTATGTTTAACCCAGATGATCATCCTTGTATCTATTCTGATAGCGCACACGTGCTCTCCGCATAAGCTTCAAAGATTAGACTCCATTTCTAAAAAGACACAGTGCATTTTCACTGTGATGGTTTATTTGTATTGAGAGGAAGATGAAAACATGGACAGACTCTATCCTCCTGTCAATGCATAACTCTAAAAAGACTTCAGTGAAACCTGCTAAGCAAGCAGGAAAAACAGGCAGTTCGGCCCATCAGACCCAAAATCACTAAACAACTACAATGAACAAAGTAATACCAACGGAGACGGTAAAATTTTGAAGTAGTACAAACACTAGAATTCCTGATGAGGTGTAACAAAAAATTCCTGAAGGCTTTTAAGCAGTTTTAATTGACCTTCTCTGCCGTATCTCTGTATATAGCAAGAGGCTTGAATACTAATTGAAATTATAGCCATTGTTTGCTTTCACAGCTCTAGTGGTGACTCACTGTTTATGCTTGATTTCACCTCACTCACATCTCAACATTAGGCTTTCATGCCCATCTGTTAGATTATTCAGTTTGGACTATTTGACTGGTGGTGTCAAGAGGACCCTGCTTTCAATAGCCTAAGACCTGTGTTTCCTCATGGTTGTCATTTAAAGCAAACAACAGACATCAGAATTTGTTGAGTTTCATAGATAAAACAATATGAATATAGATAATTAAGCATCCTTTTGGAAAAGGCATCGCAGGGATACTTTTACTTATGAGGCCTTCCAGCTTATGTAGCATGTATCACAGCATTAAATAACTTTTAAAAGCATTTGACTAACACACTAAAAAAAAAAAAAAAAAGAATCAATATGGAATAGTTTTTATAATTACCTGGCTGACTAAGGCTAAAGACTTCCTGTCGTCGAACAGGAGAATATTGGGAAAGTAACATCAAGTCTTGTAAGGCTAAAAACTACAAAGAAATGAAAATGTTTTAGTACATGCAAAGTCCAATGTATTTCCTTAAAAAAATGTAGTTATCCATAGAAAAGCAATCCCTAACAAAGAATCAGTTCACACAGACTAAAACCAGCCAGGTAACAGAAAAAGAAAGAAGGCAAAGGACTGCACACATCCCTAGAACGACTCTGGATGGGGCTGCTGAGTTAGTAAGAGCTTCAGAGAACTTTACTGATAAGTCATTTCTTTGGAGTTAAAGAAGATCTAACACCATTTTCTATCTTAACAGCTAACAGCTCAGACAAAAAGAACCTAAGATGCAAAAAAAGTCTAAGGAAAGAACTGTTTTTGCAAGCCAGAGCTCAACTACACATGCAGTACCGGACCTAATACTGCTTCTTCATGTGATTAAGTAGTTAATGTGGCAAACCAAAAACAACCAGATTTTTCCCACTATGCAAGATACAATTAGAAATTACACACTTTAATAACAGCTGAGATTATAAATTAGATTTCCTCTAACTTTAACTCTGCTGTGCTCGACTCTTCCCCACCCATCCTTTGACAGTGCAGCAAAGCTTAAAAAAGGATTCAAATGGATTGCAGCCTATTGTATCTCCAGTCTTACCAGAGATCTGTATAATCAGTAAACGTAGATTTTGTACATGCAGGAGAATATTCTTATCTTTATTTACATGATACTTCTTACACGAGGTCTCCAATTTTTCAGTATTATATTCAGTAAATCCCATTAATGATTACCATAGTCAGACCAAAATACCCACAAGTATACCCACTCCTTTACCCACAAGTTTTAAGTAGCTTTTTAGTATTGTCTTTTTTAAAAAAGAAACCCAACTTCCAACATAAATGTGGAAGTATTTTTTTTAATTTCAAGAGAGAACACACATGTAAGAACTCAAATATAAGTAGCAGGGGCAAAGCATTAAAAGCGTACAAAGAGATAAAACACCTCTTTATGTGACAAAGACTCGAAGTTGAAAGAGTTAAAAAACCTGAATGCCACTAACCTTCTGTTTTAAGGTCAGTACACACTAACATACTTATGCTGCAGACAAATAGATCTTACCTCCAACTAAATGAGTCTGTCCAACTCAAAGTAACAGTGTGGTGAGCACCAGCAGATGTCACTACTAAACAAATTTTCACCATTAGGTGTAACTGCCTCCTCCAGTGTTCTCAGGCAGCTTTTTAAAGAACTAGCACCTCAGTTAAAATAACTGGTACCGAGAAGATCTGATTACATGCTTTGAGAAACACCTTCTCAACACACACCTAGCTGGTAAGATGGTGGGAATTCAATTACCTTTATAATGAGGGGCGGGTTGCTGTTTAAGATTTTAGGCAGGCACTGGTCTGTCTCCTCAGCAAAAGTTGGCTGGACAGGAAAATGATGTGTCTAAATATAAACATCAGAAGTTGTGTTACACAGAGCAAAACACAAGAAGACTTTATGAAAGGCCACACCTGAACTGCTACTTGTCAGATGAAGGATGAACTACAAAAGCACATACCTCATTGCTTCGACTTACTGTTAACTAGCCTGAAATTTCTAACATCGAAACAAAAAGACTTTACTCCTTATGTTTAAAATTGAGAAATCTTATAAAATCCAGATATCTTTATCTTCAAATACATTCCATGTACCCATATAATTCGTAGCTAGGGGCATCATATCATTATGAAAAGAAATTCCTCTAACCACATACCCAGGAAAAACTAGTGACACCATATTCAGAAACAAGACTGAAATCTAAACTGTGATGTCTATGTTTAACAGTGTAATCACTCTGGTGAAGAACTGAGGGTTCTTGTACCAAATAATAAAAGATATTTTTAATTCTTTTGCACTGTTTCTCTGATAAATTAATTAATTCTTATTTTTATCATCATGATATTCATATTCTGTGTTTTAAAATGTACATTGCAAATGCTTAAATTGTATCAAACATTGCGTCTTTTTAACGGTGTTTAACATGGACCAGTTTCGGCACAGATTACCTGTCAGTTTTGTGTTACTGCACTCATTTTACGTATCATAGCTTTATTCTCCTGTTTCCAACTGCAAAATTGAAATTTGAGGTAGCAATTGCTTTCGGAGTGTTCATAAAGTGACTTCATATGGACTAAGTTTACAATATCTTTGACCTTCCAGTTAGTGCTACGCAAATATTTACAAACAGCTTTGGAAGTTTTTTAGCTCATTAAAAAAAATAATGTGGATAAACAAATCTTTTGTTCAACAGTCAAAAGGGCATGGTCCATTTTATACCTTCACAACTGTACGTTTCTTTTGTCTTCCACAGTTTTATAAGCAATACAATAATTGCAGACTGACACACAATGTTCACTGGTGCTTCAACTATTATCCTTTGAAATAGGTTGTTCACACCTCAGAGCTGTTGTTGGAGCCGTCTACAGATTATGACACGTCATTACATCAGTTATGCTTGACTTATTGTTAATCTTTTCTCCATGCAGTCACAACAACTAGACCTTTCTAATTAAAGCTAACCCTCCAAGCACTGTATACCATTTCATTCCATAAGTGTGTTTCACCAGGATTTAAACCTTGCTTTTTTTTTTTCGCTACTAACCTGCACTCTAGCAATGTTTTTTAAAAAAGAAAAAAAAAAAAATCAAGTTAGATGAACAATTTTTTCCTCCGTATTCTTACAAAGAAATATCTGGATTTGTCAACAAAGATCAAGTCTTCTTCAATTCTTTGTTGGCAAGACTTCCCCTCCCCCCCCCCTTCAATCATGGTCTCACATTTATTCTAATATGATTCATTAGATATTTAAACAGTCTTTTTTTAGCCATATTAATTTGTAACTTTATGATTGAATGAAAAAGCACAAGTGTCTTAATTCCCAAGATTGCTTGAAGTCTATTTTAATACTGCAGCCTGAATTAGATTAACATGTCTCTGCTTTGCAGAACTGTGTACTTTGATAGTTTGCTTAAATTTGAGATTTCTAGAGCTTGGCTCACAGAAAATTGACTGCATTTTGTTCTCTTTCCTATTGTAAAATTGGATTAAGAGCTATACGGTTTCTGAATATCATCTTCCCGTGTAACCTGCAGCTGTTTGTCACAAGTCTTCAGCTAGTCTCACGCTCAAATACAAAATCATTGCATGGAAACACATGCAGAGACCAAGCTAGTAAGCTCTGCCAGACACATACGGGCCCTGCGCTGTCTTATCTGTATTTACACCTAAAGAGGACAAAGAACATGGTGCAGACTCCATGAAGCACGAAGTGGTTCTTTGTTAGGGTGGCCCCTACAGCATCTCCAGGGATTTAGCGTCAAACATGAACAGGAAAAGGGGGACACACAAACAGAAGTAGTGGAGTAAGAAGAGGAGGTGGAAATAACAAAGCATTACTTTTGTAAGCAGCCCAGGCTTGCCTTGCTATAAGGAGAGAAAGGGAAGGTCAGTTAACACCCAGGCCTCTTTTGACTGTTCAGTTATCAGATATTATCTGTAGTGCATGCTTTGAAAATTCAAAAATTCCTAAGTTATTTCCTAGTAAAACTGCTTTTGAAAAGAAAGTATTATCTGTGAAACACTGATGTTATACCTTTAGCACTGTCACTAAGTACTAACCTCTGTAGCGTAGATTTTGAAGAGTAACCATGCAATGTACCAGGTAATCAGAAGAAATACGCCACATAACCAGGCATGGTAAACCAAGGAGAGATCCAATAAGCCAGTCAGAGTGTCAAGAGGATGCAATTTACTGCAGATAAAACAATCGAGATATAAGTATTTTTATTACAGAAGACATCTATAGTAAGCTGTTACAGTAGCAATAATTGCAAGAAAAAAAGTTGCATTTTTTTGCAAAAACAGTTTCTTAAAGATGTTTGAGATACCATTTATTTAATTTTTCAGTAACTGTGATGAAATGAAGTTAAGAAAAATTAATGAAATCAAGGAAAAGAGAAAAGAAATATGAAATAAATAACAATTACAGTTTTAGTCAATTAAGGTATTAAGACTTCAGTTTCCCTATTTTAAAACAAATGGTAGTTATATAAAAACGAAGACATGCCCCCCTAAAACACATGTGTGAGATTTGAAGAGATTTGCCTTTCTAATATTTTAGAGACTTACAGAGATGAAGGAAACTAGAGAGGATATGTTAATGACTATCTACAAGATGGTTCCTACAAGGGGATGTTGGTTCCTTTCAGATCCATTTCAGAAGTACCCAATGCTCCTCACGTTCTGCGTGGGGAGGCAGGGAACTGAGTCCTACTACACACAAAGAACCAGCTGCTAAGCTGGACTTCTTCAGCAAAGGGAGTTGTCAGCAATATTCTCCTGCAAGTTTTCAGCACAATGTACTACCTACCTGTCTATATGAAGATCCATTGTGGTACTTATCCATACCTTTGGGATATAACCTAGGGGATCAAAAAGAAACACTGAAACGAATATGACACTGCAAAACACATAAACAAGAGGCCAAAAAGACGACAAAAGTAGAATGCAAGTATAGACAAGCAACTGGTCTTGTAACACGTGTGCACCAGGAAACAATCTGCCTTTGGGGTTGGTTTGTTTTGTTTGTTTGTTTGCTTGTTTTTAAGAAAGAGAAACAAGAGAATGAAAAAAGGCTTCAGACCAGCAACTATACATTGAGAGATGCAGACCTTATCTCTTACTGCTAGCTTCTCAGCACTGAGTTATTTTGTTTCTTCACTAACAAGAGGGTTAATAGTAATTTAATATTAATTTTCACTACAGCTCAGGCAGCAGCAAAGTGCTTTTAAAGACTTAATGGAAACTGATATAGAACCACCATACTTCTAATTTAGCCCCTAATGTAAATAAAGTGGAAATAATTCTAGCATATTTTGACATCATTTAGGAGAATAATTACAACCATAACATTAAAAATTCCTATTTTCAGAGTCCAGTGCAATCATCTTCATCAGCACAGATTTTTTTACCATAGTTTTAAAGACCAAACTTCATTTTCATATGGGAGGGAGCCATGCTGCCTTTGTCTCCCTTGCTTCCTCTAAATAATATAAAAGGCACTTGAGAATACAGCCAAAGTGCTAATTTTTACTTAAAAATAGTGAAAATATAGCAACATTACATACAATGTATGTACATGCCCACTGCTGGTATGTCAGATTCAGCTCTGTGATTACATTTCCAATACCAGGCAATGGAAAGAGCAGTCCAAGGCATGGAAGTGTTTATCCATGTTAAAAAATATTTGGGAATATTTAAAGAAAAAAGGGAATATAAATTACAGACGAAAACATTTTTTTTTTTTAAATTTGACTGTGTTTTCAAATTTATAATCTTTTTGCAACAAATCAGGACAGGTATGTAAACAGTGGCCCAAAGCATCAGGTTTTAAAATGCACACTTGTAAACCACCAGCTGATTAGAATTTGGTAGCTCCTCTTACATACAAGTTATTTCACAACTGCCTGCAATAAGATTTCCTGCACAGAAGAGATCACCAGAGACAACAGTCTATGTTTTGGCACAGTGACCAAACACAGACTTCAGGTTAGAAAACTATTGCTCCCCACTCCCTTCTCCTTAGAATATTGCCATCTTCTTATAATGTTATCCACTAGACAATAAATTCTTACAGAAGGTGTTAATCTCTTTGGAGAAGAGACATTTCTCACACGCTAAACAAGCTTCTGTGAGGCTGTAAGAATTGCCGTCATACAAATATTGCTGTACAAACCCTGAGCCTTTTCCTACTGCTAGAGAAGTGTTAGATCTCTTTATTTGTTTAAACAAGTCTATGTGCCTTCAGCAAGTTACCTGGAAGGCTGGCAAAACAGTATAACAGGGCTGACTGATTAAAGATAAAGTTTTCAAAATACAGGAATTAAAAAAAACAAAAAAAGAAAAAAAAAAAAAAGAGAGAGAATTTCAGGAACCCTTACCAAAAAAGTAATATGCAACACAGAAGTTTCTAACAAAATACAGTGATTCCACACAACTGTGTTTAACCAGGAGAGGCAAAGATCTTCTGAAACGTAAGTACTTGTATTGCTAAAAACAAACAAAAAAACGTTTAGTATTCCACATTCAGAACAAATCAACAAATCAATGAAATGGTAAAAAAAAAAAAAAAAAAAAAAGGACAAGACACTTGAAAACATGAAGTCTAGATGAATTTGAAACATTAGTTTAAGGCAATTCCATGTGTTATACCTACCATTTATTCTCCTGATCTCTTTCTGCCATTTTATAATCATCTCTAGTTCTCATGCCTTTTCCTACTTGTAGCAGTATGAAAATGGAGGATGGGGTAAATTGACTCTATACACAGGGGAACAAACTAGAAGAATGCTGTCTAATGCAAAATGAACAAAATAAACCAAGGAAGGCATATTTAATCTACTAGATTTCATTTAGATTAGAAATGTTCCATTAAAACATAGGGAAAATTCAGACAAGCATGAGTTACAGAGTCAATAATCCTCCAAGTAGCGAAACCAGAGTAATACTGATGCCTTTCTCCATACAAACAAATTATATATCTTTCCAAACGACTAAAACAACCGTCTGACACTATGCAAATGAAACCAAAGGGATTAAATTTTTTACTTGGCTAAGTTGCACTAAAAAAAAAAAAAAAAAAAAAAAGGAGAATTAACAATATTCAAATAATAGAATTTTTAAAAATACTGTAACTACAGCATTGCCAAAATGATGCTTGGTTAGCTGATAACCTGAATGGTCATGACTTAAATGTTTTCCATTAATACAACCAACCTTGTTTAAAGATACCTTTTGCCAAATTGGTTGGACTTTGTAAATCTGGGAGTCATGCAAAGCTAATGGCTGCTGTAAGCTTACAGCAACAGAAGAGATTTTTAAGATGATGTTTCACAAGCCACTCCTCACCATTTTGCATTGGTACAGATTTCTGTAGAACTGCTAGAGCCCCTTCCAAAGGAATTAATGGAATTTCAGTTTCCATAGCACTACACACATGAACAAGCTTTGTATGTTGAGCTTTAAGCAAGATTTAATGTGTTACTTAGACTTTAAGTGAGCTGGTACCCAGTTACAACTGATAGTATGCTTTTTTTTTTTTTTTAAACTGTCAAGATTTTCAGCTTTTAGGTGACCCTTGTTGTCAGTCCCAGGAGATAATATTCAGTTTGTGTATATTGTCTCTTTCCTGTAGTTCACTTTCTGCAATGCTCCACCTCAGCCAGCCTTTAAGATGGATCAGAGGGGTGTAAGTTTTATAGTCACAGCATCCCCAATTTCTGTGTTCATTTGAAAGGAGCTGAGCAGGAAGGAGGAAGATGAACACTACCGGCATTTAAAGCTAACTAAGCGTTTGCTTCATCTATTAGTGAAAGCACGCCAACAGACAGCTGCTACTGCCATATTCAAAAATATAAACAATCAAGGCTTTTTGATCACTGTTTTACTTAAATATGTCTTTCTGCAAAAGTATTTAAACCTCTTACCTGTATGATTGGAAATGGCAAATAATTCATATTGTTAATAAGATACAAAAGACTGTAACTGTATCCCATGAAAGCTCCAGAGAGTAGAAAAAAGAGGTGATACTCATTTAGGCACATCTGAGGAACAGCATCATCTAGGCTAAAATAGAAAACTTAGAATTAATTCCGAGTTAAAAAAAAAAAAGAAAATCATTCTAGCCTTAGGAAATTCAAATCAGAAGTTTGCTTTTACTTTCCTGATAAGTACATATGATGATATCTCAGTAAGTTTTTTCTAAGTTAGGAATCCCACCACCTATTTTTGTAATTTATGCACAAGGATGCTTCCGATATTTATGAAGTATGTCACATTAACCAGGAGACCAAGACTTAGTTCAAGTGACAACCAAATTGTCATCATTCAACTTTCCATTAAGAATCCTGGCAATTTAGTTTTTCTGGCCCAGTTATTTCTCTGTGCATTGTAACATTTACAAATGAGGGTATTTCCTATCCTTTAATAAAGGGTATCAACATATAATTGCTTATTTTTTATAGTACTCAAATTTTAATTTTTTTTGTTTGAAAGAAGCCATCAGTTAATACATTTTACAATAGAAGTTCTTTGCACAATTTAACACACACAAATAATTACCTTTCTGAAGGCATGCAGGGCACAGCGAGAAACTGGTACTTCCCTTTTGTCATAACTGCAGCGCACCAAGCAACCAACATTCCCATTACAGCATGAACAACTGAATGAATAACTTGCTGAGGATGAATAATCTTTCCTATCAGTGCTAATCGAGAGCATGGTATTGATGGCACAACTGTAAATAAAAGCCAAAAGTAAATTTCCACTTCTTACTAGTAAAACCCTTCATTAAAAACAAAAAGAAAAAAAAAACCAAAGCAAAACACTGTCACCAAAGAACTTTTCACAGTTGGAATCAGTCACTAAAAGACAAAGAAATCAACGAAGCGGCTGAGCTAAGAGGGTCTCAGCCACAAGGTAAGCAGGAATCTGGAACGGCTTACTTAAAAATAAGTTTTGCATACTGTCTATATTAATTTTAAAGGAAATCTACCAACGTTAAGTATATCAAATGTAAATACAAACCTCTTTAAATGGTCGTCCCATTTAATTCAGGTGTCACAGACAGTTTGGCAATTTACATAACCCACCTGCATAAAATTCAGCGTTGAAGATGCTTATTACTAATATCACCACAGACATAAGGAGAATACAAAAGATGACGTAGGAAGTATATAAGTCATTGAAAGAATCTAAAATTAAAAAAAAAAAATTATTGCTCAGAAGATTGCAGTAACACAACAGTGACACATTAAGTAACAGAAAAGAACACTTAAGCAGTTAGCAATTATCCATTAAGTGCATAAAGGAGAATAACATTCAAGGGACTCTATAATCTCATACCAGATCTGCCCAGCTGCACATTTCTGCATAAAAGCATATTTATATTTTACAGAAACTGTTTTATTCCCTTATAACTGGTTTTCTCATAAGTGAACACTCAGAAATTTGTTTTTAAAAAAAAAAAACCACCAAACCTTTCAAAGTTAATTAAACTATGGCTAAACTAACACAGCTTCCCTTGACTTAATAAAAGCTGCAACCATACACCCACATTGAAAAGGTAAGAAATGCCTTACAGAGTAAATTGCTTTTGATTGGTTCTTTTGGACTTTTGTATTTTTAAAGGGGGGAAAGAAATCAAGTCTCTGCCTGGAGCAACTAAATGATCACGGGTATCAAGATTCCATCTAAACATCTCTCAATTTTCTGTGCGTGCACTCGAGGGAGTTATTCTCACCACGCAGAGCAGCTGTTTCAGGAACTTCACTTGCGATTTAATGCACCAAAGTTAGAGGAAACTTAAGCTCTTTATGCAAACAGCAGCTGCACAGGGCAGAAAGGGGAAGCATGTCCAAGTACTTAGAACAGACAACTAAGTCACTTAACGTAATTTTTTCTCTGAAGGATATACTTACAGGAGCTTGCAACAGTTATTTCTACCTAGGGAGGATTATGGCTGTTATGGTTATAAGCAACACAGAAACTTACATTTCAAAGCCTAAAGACCATTCAGAAACACACAAAGTAGAAATGTGACACAATGCCATAGTCGGTTCCCATTATCTGAGACTGAGCCCAAAACAACAGATAGGGGGAAAAAAACTGCAAATACAAACACGTGACTGTGAAAATACAAAAACATCAAAGGGCACCTTGTCAAGTACTGCAGCAGAAACGATTTTACTTTATAAACGGATTTAAAATATTAACATCGGGTCACTTCACGTAACAAAGCACTTAAACGATCCCTGCCATGATCACAAGCAGATCCGAAAGGTAAACGAAAGCCGCATCCACGTGTGTGCTCTGCTGATGCACCGACACACGCTCCCCTCTCTCCCAAGAGCCCCTCAGCAGGCGAGTCCCGGGCTGCTTCCCTCCCACCGCCGCGCCTGCGGTTCACACCGCGCCGCGCACCGCAGCTCACGGTTCCCGCGCCTGCCCCCAGCCCCGACCGCCCCCGGCCGACCCCCGCCCCAGCGGGAGAGGCCACAGCACCTACTCGAGATCCAGCGCACCGGGTGGAAGGGGTCGAGGCCGCTGAGGACGACGAAGGCCGCGGTGCAGACGGGCAGCAGCAGCACGGACCAGGCGACGGCGGCCGCCACCCTCCAACCCAGCACCTGAGGGAAGCACAGCGTGAGGGGCCGCGGCGGACGGGGACCGGGGGCCGCCGCCCTGCCTCAGGCCCCGCACTCACCTGGCGGAGCAGCGCCCGCTGCCGGCCCGCCCCCGCCTCCGCCTCCATGGCCGCGGCCCGGCCGCCCGCACCGCCGTTCAAAGTCTCCGCCGTTCAACGGCCACCCCCGCCGGCCGCACGCCACTTCCGCCGCACGCCGGGAGGCCGGACGGTCAGCAGCCAATAGGAGGCGCGCAGGCCCGCTTTCCCCGCCCCCTGAGTGGAAGTGACGAGCGGGCTAGCGCCGGGAGGACTACAACTCCCGGCGTGCCCCGCGCCGCGGCCTGGGAGCGGCCCTCCCGCACCCGCGCCCCGCCGGCCCCCGGGCTTCCCCGGGCCTCTGCGCCACTGCGGCGGGGCGGCAGGGCCCGTCAGCGCTGGCCCGAGGGACAACGGGAAACGTTACGGCGCCGCACGGGGAGGGAGAGCGCGGCTGAGGGGAAGGAATGCAGCGGGGGCCGCTTTCAAGGCGGCCTTTGCTACTGGAAGCGCTCGGTGGCTGCATACGCGCGCCTCAAGGCGGTTCAGCAGTAACACGGCAAAACCCTGCCTCACCTCCACCCCGCCTTCACACCTCTTGCCAGCCCTCCCTCGACAGTATTCACCTTCAGAACATTTTATTTTGCCCCTGAATAGTGTGGTGCAGACAGAATTTAAAAAAAAAAAAAAAAAACAAAAAAAAAAAACAAAAAAAAAAAACTGTTGTACAGGATTAAGATCAACAGTGCGCTCTCCTTATGGAACCAGTCAGGCTGCAGTGAGCGTGGAGATGTCCGTCAGTCCATGGGACGTCACTGTCCTTTCTTTTACAAAAAAACATCCCCTGTTCTTGCACTTCCCATGTTCTTCAGTGAAAAAATAATCTAAAATAAAATTACTGTACAGATGGAGAAACAGGCATTGTAATCTGAAAGAGACAAATAACTCCTATGAATATTACAGGCACCAGAGGACACAATAAGGCACATACTCACATCTAAACACTAAAATTCATTACTATCATATTGAATCTCAATAGGCACCTGGGATGAAAAACTGATTTTGCAGGAGGAAAGCTTCTAAAATTGCTCTGCATTATTAGATTGTGTCACAGCTGGTAACTTTTTATGATCATTTTTGCTAGGCATACTTGGGCTTTTTTTTTTTTTTTTTTCTTTAATCTAATATAGCTTCTAGTCAGTAAATACTCTGATTTCCACATACACACTTGTGGCTGGTATAGTTCCAGAGGCCTGGCCTCTGCATGTCTATTAGCCTTTTCCTGGACCTGGTCCACGTCTCATCTCTGCAACAGAATTCAAATGTCATCTGCTGCTGGCAGCACTTGTAGCTACCAGGAAGCAAACCATCCCACGCAAGGAATGCAGTCCGTAGGGATGGCTCAGGCTCCGAGTCAGCCCTGCTCTGAGAGTACATGGATGTCCCCGTACACAGAGCTGCGGCTCTGAAACACATTGTCGTAAACATCAAGGGGAAAAAAAATCCAAATTTTTAACATTAAATGGAAAGGGAAATAGGAGTATAACGGTCTATTGCTTAAGTTTTACTTGTGCAGTACAAATTCTAACAAACACTTTTGGACTTTTGTAAGGGATTGGGGGGGGGCAATCTTTGAAAAGACCTATGGGACTGAGTAGATTATTTGAAGGTGTGTTTCCTTGCCAAGAGTAAATCTCAAAGAAAGATAACATGTCTTTGTTCCTCAGAGTCTTTTATATTTTTATGGCTATACTTAAAACTTACAACTGGTAGAAAAGTTAATAAATGGTATTTATATGTAGGCACCATTTGGCAAAATCGGTCTGTTAAACCCTTTTCCACTCAACCGTAGTAATGGGGAAAAGTTTAAAAATGTCTGTGATGACTACAGAAGAAAGTTTAGATTGGATTCTTACCTTGTTTACTGACTCTTTGTTATTAATGTTGTTCCATTGTGAGCAGGGATAATAGGTGCAGGAAAATCCAGTTCTGGGGCATCAAAAAAGTATGCCTACATTACAGAGGAGAAAAAGACTGCTTAGAGAGAAACAAGCAGTTCTGCCTCATCCCAGCTCTTTCTTTCCACACCCACTGTTCACAAGGTACAGACACAGCATTGAAATGGCAAATTTGGATCTTTTCTGGTTTTCTCAGATTAGAAATGTCAACTAAAATGGTGCTCCAAACTGTACTTTTAAATGTAACATTTAGCAGCTAAAGCCTTTGAAAAAGACCTGTACTGGAAAGGATTGGATTGCAGAAATTTGACTGTTTGCTGGTTTAACCGATGAAGCCCCAGGCCGTCTCCAGTGACAGGAGCCCCACTAAGTCAGCTGCAAGTCTCCTGCTGACACAAGAGTTGTGTTTTGCCTCCACCTCCCTGCACGCTGAGCTGCGGGGAACCAAATCTGTCTACTCTGGAACCTGGCAGGGAACAGAACTGAAGCCTGGATATCATTCTACCTACTGCAACAAAGAGCAAATAATTTCTCATCACTATGTATTTCAGTAGCGTTAGGGTCTTCTGTTTTCATAACACTGATATTTTGCTAAGTTCTAGCAGGTTTATGTTTTCATACATAAAACTCATAAGCACATGCTGCATATTGAACATTTAATCATTTTAAAGGACTAACTAAGCATAGTACTCATTGGAATAAACTGCGACTGGATACAATAAAGATTAATGCTTTGCCGATACTATGACGAATTCCAAATAAATTTAAGACTATTCTGTGAGTGGTATCAACTTTTGCTATTGGAAATAATTGGAACTCTTACTTTGGAGGTTTTTCAGAAGTATTATTTCTTTCTTTATTAAAAAAGATTTTCCAGCAACCAGCCAACCCCTCCTTCCCTGCACCGTAAGGTCGCCAGTCCCAGGAAGTAACAGGTTAGAGAAAAAAAGGGCAGTGTCATACCAAACAGCCGACAGCCAGCAGGGCGTGAAGCAGAACAATGGTCCCCACAGTCGCCAGTGCGATCCTCCGGTTGTCGTCTCGGACAGCGGGCCAAAAGGTCATCACCAAAACAGACCCCGAAAGGCACAGGGAGAACATCACCAGGACCCAGCGCACCACTTTTTGTGGAATGATCCATAAAATCTGTAAAAGGGAGGAAAGTGATTGTTAAAGAGACTGTGTGAAACGGAGATTCATTTATTTAATGCATTGTTCTGTGACATTTCATCATTTCCAGCCAATTGTGCACACATTAATTCATGCCTTATCTGATACATCTCTGTTGTTTGAGGAAAGAATAACAGCAGCGATGAGCTTTAATCCCAGATACGACAAGACTGTGTCCCCTCAGTTATGGCACTCCAAGGCCTGCCCTTTGCCAGAGTGGCCCAGGATGGTCCCTGCCAGGGAAACTTGTCCTCAGAGCCATCAGCATTGCCATCCCATGCAGGGACATCTGTACCCTGGGGGGACACACATCCCAATTCCTCAAGTTGCCTCGGGCTGCCTGCCAGGCTCGCTAGCAGCACCCTTGCTTGGATTTGCTGCCTCTGGGGACACAACCGGTCCTGGGCTTTTCTAGGACCCGCAAGACATCTTTACATTAGACAAGCTTCAACAAAAAGCTTTATTCTAGCCAAACAAAGGAGCAAATGATTCGCCCAGTCCCCAAGATTTTGACTAATGTGAACAATATTATAAGAAATAGCAAATTTTCTAAACAAGGACCTTTTTGCAGGACATGTAATAGAGGTGCACTCTTCAGGCCGTACGTACCGCTGTGGGAATGTAAATGAAGAGGGAGTAGCCATATACACACACTATCTCCAGGAACGAGTAAGAGACAATGTTCATAACTTTACTGTTCCTCCACATCAGGAATCCCCAGAGAGCAAGGGGAACAAGCCAAGCGTATGCATAAATCGTTGTTGCTGCTATGGACACTGGAAATATGACAAAAGATTTCACGCTTTACGTAGAATACCAGCCAGAATCAAACGTGTAGAAGCATTTAGCCCGAAAACTAGAAAGCTACCTTTGAAGTTACTTTCAAAATATAAAGTTTGAATTATTAATAAACTGAGAACTTTGCATTTATATCCAGTTCACACCCACTACTTTTCCAGTGCTTCAAGTTAGTTTAAAAGTAAAAACTCCAGAAAGTATTCTCTTGATATTTTGAATTTCTTTATTACACCTGTGTACAAAATTCTATTGGTTTTGGTGTGAAAGGAAGAGCCACAGAGGAAAGAAAAACTTAGTTAAAAATAGAAATCCAGCTACTAACACCTACTGAAAAATGAGAATAGAATGCAGACATGCTAAAAAATTTGAAAGAGAACACAGACAAGAGTGTCAAATCTGAAATTATGCAAGTGATTGGATTCCCAAATGGCAGCATTTTTCCAAGTACGCTGGGGATTTTGGAAACAAACAAAAGCCATGTTCCTCTGCAAGGATGGCAGTCTCCTTCAAACTACAAGGACAGGTATAGACGATTGGCTCTTCACTCTGAGTTCCCTGGGGCATGTATCAGTTGAGCATCTTTTGCTTATTTTCAAGTTTGCCAGAAGGTAACAAATTCCAGCCCTCAGTAGGTGACATAAGTAATACTCTAATTCAGTCATTTTCTGTCTGAGGCCTGCAGGCTCCTAGGAGGCCATCAATCCAAAAAGGCACCTACAAAAGCACCACAGTGGCCACTGCTGGGCTTTCATTCGCTGTACAAGAGGGCATTCACTCAGGCTAGAAAAATAACTGCTTTAATTACTCCTGCCTACTCTACTAAAACCCTGTAACTACTTTATGCTCTGGAGAAGTACGGTTCTGGCAGTTACAGCCCACTTTAAGGACTTACTTCACATCTCTAAAAAATTAAAGAAAGCAATCAATCAAAAGACTCTGCTAAATCAAAGCCGTGACCTGTTTTTATATTACTTCATTAGCACACTGAAAAAAACAAACAAACAAACAAAACCCACAAAACAAAAAACCAAACCCACAAACTCAGGACTGTATCGACTACTTACAAACCTTTTCTGAACTCGGGCACATAGTGGTATGTTGGTTTGCCCAGATGGATAAAGAAATTTGAGAGATTGCCACTAACAGCAATGGTAAAGACGAGCGTGGCACATATCCAAAAGGGACCTTAAAAGGAAACAAACAAGTTCAGTAACAACTGCTCTGCCTTCTTGTTTTTTTAAGGTTAGCAAGTAAAAGGGAATACAAACTCAAAACATTTAGCACAGAAGAGAACTTCTCTCACCTCATACCTACCGTAAAGGTCGGGATTGCTGCGGATATACAGCCTTACAAAGTTCTTCCCTGGTACTGGGAAAACTGAACCTTTGATTCTGTCCAGGACCTGGGAAAACATACAGATTTGTCTGGCTGAAGATGCAAAATGGAAAAACCTCAATGTCTGGTTAAGGCATAGTTCAGACAATAGTTCTCCTCTGGATTGGAGTATTAACCTGGTAAGTGTCCACATCGAAGAACGTCTGGTAGTACTCAAATGTCCAGAAAGGGGCACTTTTCTTCTGTCCTGCAAGCAGCTATATGGTGGGAAAGGCAACATGAAAAGCATTACAAGCATGCAATTTATGCATTACTAGTTCATTTACACAATAGTTAAATGATTGCTCTATGTGGGTAGAAAGCAAACTTAACAGGGCGGCGCTTATTATGAATTATTTAATAGTTTTCCTTTCCCCCTCCAGTATTTATTAGCAGCAGCTAGTCTCTTATCTCCCTGCAAGCAGAATAGCGGCCTGGTGTTCTAAGGAGCAGCCAGCAACCTTCCACCCCATCATTTATAACACATGCCTTCATTGGCATCGCAAGTTCCCTCGCCGTCGTTGCTGGCTGCATTAGCTGAGCCTTCACACAAGCCCTGGCCATTTACAAAGTTCCCTGCTCTCCTGCCAGAGTCACCAACCCCACAGCAGAACCGACAGAAACAAACACAGTGCTGGGTTTTCAGCTGCTGCTGCACTCATCTCCGGGCATATTTGCTTAGCTTAAGTCACCACCATTTCAGTTCAGTTTCCTAGGCTGCAAACCACAACAGCTGAAGAGCCAACGTGCGTTTGCTTCTGCCAACTCTGCTATCGAGAAAGTAACCTGCAACAGAGAAGAAGCAGAGTTTTAAGTCAGCCAGCCTGAATCCCTGGTGTCCTCTAGAAACCCCTCAGTCTTGTCAGCACCGTTTGTACATGTGCCAATGGAGGCACTGTAGGCATAAGAGCATTACCTCTGTTTTATCGGAGTCATCGGTCCCCAGTAATTCATCATCCTCTTCTCTCCCTGGCTCTTGCAGACGGCCGTGCTGATTCTTGGGGATTTCAACTGGCTCATCGATGCTTATTGTGGTAGCATCAGGATTTGCTGCAAGCAAATTAGCTGCATCGTCAAATTCTGCAAATAAGTACATTACAAGAGAGGCAATGATCAAGCTACCAAAATTTTTGGTTTTGTCGCTCAAAAAAATACATTAAGACCCCTACACAGCCCAAGGAAGGATACATCACTAGTCTACGCATGTCAGATATGATCTGTTTCTTAAAGCCCAAACAGACACGGATCAAGCTGGATATTTACTTAGTCAACAAAGCGCAAGGCCTCCTTTCCTGCTGATCTGCCTTGTGTGACAAACCAGTACTGCCGAAGCCTGCCTGTCCTTCCCGCAGTCAGCCCCGACCGGAGGATCAGGGCTCTGATCAACAGCAATAAATATGCTTAAGCAAGTCTGAACTACAGTCCATTCCAAATTAGAGTGCTCTGCCCGTTTTCAGCTTTAACTTTTCGTCACCAAGGATTTCAGTCAGCACAGGTAACGCTTTTTAGCTCACCGACAGCCCCATCTCACCTCGGAAAACGGGCGACATTCCTGACACTGCTGGCAAAACCTGCAGGAAGCTTTTATTCAGAGGAACCCAAAGCGAAGCTCAGAAACGCTTCCAAGCCTCTGGGAGTTTGACCACTCCATCGGCTGGGCCCCAAACCTGACGTTTACCTTGGAATTTCAGGTCATCCACAGTCGCCATTCATCCGCTTGGTTGAGGACCAGGTCCCCGAGGCCCCGACCCTGCTGGAAGACAGGCGGCAGCGCTGACCCGCAGACCCCGCGCTCATCCCCTCCCCTCCCCTCCGTGCCAGTCCCAGCTGCCGCTCGCGTCCCCTGCGGCTGCCCCCGCCCGCCTGAGCCACCCCCGTCACTCCGCCCCGGGCTGGCCGCGGCCCCGCCGCAGCACCGGGGAAGCCCCCGCACCTCCGGGCTCCGCAGCCCAACCGCTCCCGGCCGCGGCCGCTCCGCTCCCTTAAAGGGCCCGCAGGCGCTGCGCGGCGACAGCCAATCAGCGGCTCCGCGGCTCCCCTCTCCGCCCCCGCCTCTCTGGCTCGGAAGGAACATACCGGCGACGCTCGTCGCGCCGGCCAATCAGAAGCCACGCGGTGCTTCCTCTTCCGCCTCCGCCCGCCCCCTTAAAGAGGCCGCGGCGCCGGGGGAGGCCCCGGGACTGCGCCGCCCCGGAGCACGCAGCCCCGCTGGGCGGGTGCGACAGGAGCGGGGCTCCGGCTGCTGCGGTGGCGCGTGCTACACACATACACACGCGCATAGATTGTACCTATGTGTTTATATATTCTATTATAAATGTATATTAGGTATTTTGATAATTTCTATTTTTATATGTATTGAGGTACATATATTTTTGGGGTATCCTTCCAGCCCCAAAGTGACACATACCGGCGTGCAGCGGCGCACCGAAGGAGGCAGAGCCGTAGGAACAGGACACTTTGCACAGCACGTGCAAAATGCAAGCGGCTGCACCAGCCCGAGGCCCCGAGCGCCAGCATCGCCGGTCCCGCGCACGCAGGGGCTGAACGCGTAACCGCTGGCAGGATCAGGCCCTCGAGGACTGCTAACGTAATTCTTACTTTTAGTCTGTGGTTCTGGGAAAACATCCTGATTGAGCTCCTCTCATGAGTAAAATACACCACATATTTGTGAATAAGCCTTATCGCTGTGCAGTTAGCACTAAAAATCTGTCTGTCGCTGTAATTAATGCCCTTGGTGTAGACGGAGATAGCGCAGCTGACGGGCTCTGCGCTCGCCCAGACGCTGAAGTCCCCGGAGAGGTGACGGGGTGCAAGGCAAGGCAGAAATTTGGCCAACCACGTGAATGTTTTTCCTCCCCCCCCCGCTCTCTACCTTTGCCCCTACGGTCGCGCTGCATTCCCATCGGAAGCGGTCAGACCTCCTCCACCACAATGTTCAGAGTCAGGGTATTCCTACAAAAAATTCTGATTCTTCTGCACGTTACTACGTGCGTCGTCATTGGCAAAACACTGATGATGCTGTTCCCTAATGCCATGAAAAGATACATCCTGAAACAGGGCGAAAAGAGCAGAATGAATGAGAATCCAAAGTTCAGCTACGAAAACTGGGGTCCGACTTTTTTCAGCTTCAAGTATTTGCTCTTTGTGCTGAAGGTGAAGTGGAAGAGGCTGGAGGATGAAGCCTACGAGGGCCATCCTGCTCCCAACACGCCGGTGGTGACTTCCAACGGGGAAGTTCGTCACCTCTTCGATTTCGTGCAAGGTCAGTAAATCAGCTGCGTAGGTGGGTTTGGTTTGCTAAGACGGTAAATGAGAAGAGGCTGCTGAGGGAATAGGGACAGGCAGCTGGTGTGAGAGTGCACGACAAAGCAGACCAGACCAGACAACAGCACCCATTCAATGGGAAAGATGCAGCACGTTCATGCCAGCTGTCTGCCTCTTGATTTTCAAAAACAACCTGTATTTACAATCCTGGCTACAATACCCCTTCACGCCAGTGAGCTTATGAACCTCTTGCAAAAGCTGGCTCTGCCTGGAAATACCTCTTCACTGAAAGCCAAGATAATAATTCATTTTAGGGAGAGAAGTCCCAGAATCGGAACCGTGTGCAGTGATTCATGAGCGTTGGCTGCCATTCCCCGTACGTGAAGTCCCACACCAGCTCCCTTAGCCAGCCTAAGGCCCAGAAAGCACACAGTGTTTTTTTCCAGATTCAAAGTGGCTAGAAATAAAACAGAAGAAAAAGAAGTTGCGCTGTACTTTGCCCGCTGCCTCCCACTGAGATCTCGGTAGAACATGGAATTAATCATTAAGCTGCAGTCCCAATCCCCATGGGAGGGATTACATCCTTCTCTAACTCTGCTTTTCTAATTATATATATGTATTTATGTAGAAAATAGGGTGCAAATTTGGAAAAGAGATACACAGTATCTATAGGAAGGTACCCCCTTTATTAGCTTCTTTAGGATATGAATCTATGCTAGCAGCAGTTTTTGAAGTTAAGCCCAGCCAGAAGGAAGATCTTGAACAAATTTCAGATAATTTAGCATGACCGTAGACTAAAAGAGGTGCTTAAAAATCCTGCAAGTGCCCTTAAACTGAAGCCTTGCAATCCATTAAACAGATGCTAACACCTGTGGGCACATACCGTGTTAATTTGTAAGCAACTGCACAGCCACTTCTGCCAGTGGCTTGTGTAACATTAATAAATAATAATGTATAACCAGAGTTCTGTTTGGACAGGAAATTGCAGAAATACATCGAAAGCATGAAAGCCAATGATGCATGACCACAAAGTGCAGCTTCCACTCAGCTCAGCCAGAACTGACACCTCTGAAAAAAATCAAGACATGTCCAATAGGTTCATTAAACAGCATTAAGATATCTCTCAACCACTGTCCTTTGAAAAACCTTGCAGATGATCATGTTTAGTATTTTTGAAGTTCCTTCGTACTAAGGATCTCGGGGAGGCTGTGATGTGCTACATGCTGTTGCTCCATTTTAGATCAGTTCCCTATCCCAAAATGCTGGTAACTTGAGAACTGGCTCTCGTGACGAGGACATGAGAGAAGCCGTGTGACTGCACGGTGCCTTCTGCCTTTACTGGGCTGTACAAAGGGCTTAACCCCCACCTCGGTTAAGCTCATTGCTGGATCTGGCACCGGTCAGAGCCAGGCTAGGGAAAAGAAAGCATCTTCATGCCTGTTTTGCATAGATGCCCATGTTCTGCTGCCAATTTTAATGTCCTTAGAAGTTATGGGATAAGTGACTTACCTACCGTTGGGATAAGTGACTTACCTACCATTGCCCGGCAAAGCGCGGCAGAGGCTCAATTCAGTCTATGTATTTAGTTCTGTCCTTCCTCCCTCCACTGATTTAACCACAAAAACTGTCCCCTTTTTTTCCAGATAACCGACCTTTAATCCTGAATTTTGGAAGTTGCACCTGACCTTCGTTTATGTTAAAATTTGATGAGTTCAACAAGCTCATCAAAGACTTCAGCTCAATAGCAGATTTCCTCATCATCTACATCGACGAAGCTCATGCCGTAGGTACAGTACAAACATCCCAGTAATGCCTACCAAAACTTCAGACACATTATCATTCCCTTTAGGAAGAAAAGTATGTTAGCAAAGGAGGGAACTGCAAACGGGAAAGAAATCTTCCTCAAATCAAAAGTGGCAACACCAAATCTAGGCACCAGTTTGTGTTCCTAATTCTCCAAAGATTTTACTCACACATCTGACTTTACACCGAGGTACTCCTGCTGAAGACACTCATCTCTGTGAAGGTGAAGCACATAGTTATATCTTTACAAAGATTCCTCTCAGTGTTAGTACAGCTCCTTTTGGAAGGGGGAAAAAAAAAAAGCATTTCATAGAACAAAGGTTAAGTGTACAATGCCAGTATGTTACGTGTTTGGTTTTTTTTTTTAAATCATTTTAACATGTCTCAAGAACAGGATGCAAACTCTAATTTGAAAAATTTAGCAAATGAACTATACACACTCTTTTATCTACACGGGACTCTAAGTAACACATTGGCACTGATTTTATCCCAGGTGGTTTTCTAAAACTTTAACATTTACCGTTTTCAAGTTTCCTAACAATACATCACTTTCAGTAGTTGAGAAACAGATGATAACTAATTCAGTCATCAAAACCTTTTACTAGTTTCTACTTTACTAGGAAGAGCTGTGTGCAAATGTGTTTGCATACCTCTGAAAAAGGAAAGCGTGCCCTGGCTCAAGTGTTTCACTTCTCACAGATCTGAAATTTTGTTTTATAGGCTTAACGAGTAGAATCAAGCAGAATGAACAGTACTATTGTTGCAACTGGGCTGAATGAATGAGTATCAGCTGATAACGCTACTTGCCATTTTACAATCCCCTCTGTGCCAATAATTTTGACAAACCTTACCCAAATAGGATACATGCCCCCCACCTGATACCTTTCTAGGGTTGGCTTATGTGGGAAAATTTCAGCTAAAATACATCAAATATTTACAAATCCAGGGCAAGGGGAAAATACAGTTTGATGAAATTAAAGAAAAAACCAAATAGATCTTGGGACCATTTATTTGAAAAGCCCTAGTGCTCTCATACTCTGAGGGGGGGCTTTCATTTCATGGCAAGTTTTGGTGCTAGGAGTAAATTGCAGTATTCTTTTAACACAGTTTTGGGATATGACACACAGTACATCTCCGCCCTTAACACCTATTCAAAATGTTCCTTGCTAAATCCCTTTCTCATTTGTTTTAGATGGATGGGCTTTTAAAAACAATATTGTTATTAAAAATCACAGAAGCCTTGAAGATCGAAAAATTGCAGCACAATATCTTCAGAAAAATAATCCTTTATGTCCAGTGGTTTTAGACACTATGGAAAACCTGAGCAGTTCAAAATATGCTGCGCTGCCAGAACGACTGTATGTACTTCAAGGAGGGAAGGTCATCTACAAGGTAAAAAATATCAACAATAATAATGAACACAATATATTGAGATTTTTAAATTTCAAAAGAATTTGAGGATGCTTTATATTTAACAGTATTTCATGCTGTTTGAGAGCTAAAAGTTTCACAATTCACTCTAACTGCGGAGAGAAAAGGACTTGCAGCAAACCAGTCTGGGCCTTTATAATGTACATATTTGATGTACACCTCCGTCTTGCTCAAATATTTATCTTTTGGCTCATTAAGAAACCTAGGTACATCTAAGCTGTGAGATCCAGGAGCGCTTTCCAGCTCCAGGATCCAGACGTTGGCCCCGTCCCAGTTACACAGCAGGGTGTAACCTGTGCATACACTGTCTCCCACGCAATGGCTGTCATGCAAAGGAAGCCCAAGCACACCTGCCCACAGTTCTGGTGCAGCGGCTGTGCTCAAAAGGACTTCTGCTTTGTCTGCTTGGGCATCACGGTATAATTTTATTGCCTTTGCAGGGAGGAGTGGGGCCTTGGAATTATCACCCCCAGGAAATACGCGTCATCCTGGAAAAACTGAAATAGAAAAAGAAGAGGGCTTCAGGGTAAAGACTATCTGGATAAAAAAGCTCAATGAAGTTTCCATAGACGTAAGAAGAAAAAAAAATTAAAAATAACAATAGAGACAAGAATAATAATATATGTGTATCTAAAGAGCATCGTGTAATGTGGTTCATTATGTGTTTGTACAGAGGTTTTCAAGTCTCATCGCTACAACCCCAACTACCGCACTGTAGTATCTTACTATGCTTATACTGTGTGTAGTAACAAATAGTAGTTGGGTCCATTGAGCTGTCAGGACTGGATACCAACATAATGATGCAGGATAAACTTGGGAGGTGGTGACATTTGCAAAAGTCGACTGGGACGCAAAACAACCGATTTCATGTTATTAAGATTCTCTTGTATACATACAATTTTCCTAAATGTTCACTTTCACTGACTTCAGAAGGCTTCTGAATAAGACAATCTATATCAACATTTGTTTCTATTAATACTTGTTATGACAGTCATAGCATAAAGCGCAGACGGCTGTGACCCGATTGTAGAAAATATTTATAGAAACAAAGGGTTGATCTGCAACTATTAAAAATCTATCAGAGCACTTCATGTGGCTTCAGATTATTTCCCTCCCCGCCCTACCCCTCTCCCCCCCAGGTTCTTTCTAAGCATTAGTAGATGTTTGCAGTCATCCTATTAATCTTGAACAGTTTGAGCTGATGAGAAAATTACCAATTTAAGAACTTTTGAAGGACTTGTTTGATAGTAGGAAGTAATACCTCCCATTTAAATACTTCTTACTTTTTTTTCTATTTAACTCAGAGTGCAAGGGAAACATTTTACAGGAAATCAAGTTTTAATTCATGTATTAAGAAAGCCTGATATAAACATACTAATTTAAATGGACTCAGTTATGTTCAAGTGTTCTAGGGTAACAGTCTAGGTTATAAAACTGGAAAGCTGTTACTACAATTAACAGGAGTACTGCATTACATACATTAAACTGGTGGGGCATACATACTACATCCAAACCTTCAAAAACCACTTTAATACAAGGTTTTAATAATAAATATTCTCTGTGCTATAGATATCAAACTGTAACTTCTTTATAAAAAAAAACGAGGTACAAATTTAAGCTGGACTTAAGTGTTTTCTGCTGTGCCCTCTGCCATCACCCGGTGCACTGATACAAAATGATCAAAGGCAGATTTGATGATAAACCGCAAGTAAGTGGCTTGGAAATCAGGAAGCTGTAGAAGGAAAAAAAAAAGTTATTGCATTGTCTGTAGTAACGTAACTGTCAAACAACATTCGCAGAAGTTTGTAAGCAACTGCTTACAAGACAGAATTACAGAAGAATCTAGATATTTCTGTGTCTGTTTTCAAATTACACATAAATCAAGCTCTTTGAATACATCTAGCCAGCTTCAGAGCTTCTTTAGATGACAGCAATTCAAGAAAGTCCCATCCCTCCCAAATACTGCACCCTTAAAGGCAACAATTGAAGGAGGAAAGATTGCCACTCTTCTGCAAAGAGCTCCTTCACATAGTTGGGAGCAGTAGGCAGGTGCAATTTCATACCATAATCTACAAAGGAGCAGTTGGGAAATGCAGTTTCATACCATGATCTACAAATTCCTGTATCTAACATCAATTTAACAGTAATTGTAAATAAAGACATGTTTTGGTTTTTCATGGTTGCTCCCCAGTTAGTCTAGACATCCCATGTCATGAACCACTACTGATGTACACTGTAAATACTCACTGGAAATTCTTCCATTTGAAGCTGTCCTTCGGTGTGTTGCAAATCTAGAAAATACATTTTAAAGCAAATAATGAATAATAACGTGCAACGCTGTGAAAATTTTTCACTGGACTTCAGAGTTGAGGGGAGTTTAAGGACCATGAACTTACACTGCATATAGAAATTGTTCTTTTTTTACGAGGTGATTTAAGAGAACAAATAGTTTTTCCAATATCCCAGTGTATATATATATCCCCCTCATTACACTGTTTTATAAAATGTCACCCCAGAGGCATTAAAAAAAACAAAACCAAACCAACCAAACAATGCAGGAAATGGCACTCTATTATACTATGTAAGTCTGTTTTTAATTTTTGGAACATAAAAGCGAGTGCACGAGTAGTGCTTTTAGCACTTATACAGCATTTTACATCTCCAAACTGCTACACAGACCATCAGTGTTCATAAACTTCATTTAAATGTGTCTGTTACATTAACATCTAATAAAATAATCATCAAGGCACACTTGATTACTCAACAAATGGACATGGGGTTAAAGTGACTCACTGAAAAAATTATAGTGTATCAATAATGATAAAAAGGATGGTTTTATCTGTATGGCTAAACAGAATCTAACTAAAATCTAAACTCAATTTTATAAGCATAATTTTACAGACTACATATACTTAGTCAAAGGCATAAAATTAAGATTTAACTTTAGAATAAAGAGTATTGCTTCACAGTATATTTGTTTATCATTATCCATCTAAAAATGCATTTTTCAAGTTGGGAAAATGGTGCTATATAGCACCAGGCTACACGACCGGACACCTGGCTCTTTCTCCAAAATGTCCATGTTTTCACCTGATGTTCAAAGAAACCAAGGGGGAACCCAAAGAATTTGATATTATGTATGCAAAAAGTGATAGTTCCCTCCAGAAGAGCATCACTGAAATTATTCAGGCAGCTAAGGTGAAAATGTAACTAAGTTACTGTGAGAACTACTCTGTGGTATAACATCATAAGCAATTTTTGCAGGAAAACAGGGATCGCTGTGAAAAGTGCCAGTAAAATACTAACCAAGACTAACTAAAATTAACAAAAGTAGTCTAGGTCACAAGGCTCCACCAAAGGCTGACAACGTGACCGATCTTGTTCTCGGACACCTGCCAGGGCACGCATCTTACTGTTATCTTCCCTTGTTTTGCTAGAAAAAAAAATCATTTCCAAGTTTCATTAGCAAGTTTTATTTTTGATGAATTATCTCAGTAGTAACAAAAAAAGTCAATCAGAATCCTTCCTGATCATCGTCATTCCCACAAAATCCCCACTGCCTCAGATTCAGAATCTTACCTTTTTCAATGCACTGTTCAAAACCTACTGGGTCTTTAGATACGCTTCTTTCAATCCTTAAGGTCCGCACTGAAATATATACACATTTAAAATATCAGTACAAATTCTTTATTGATAATGATATTTACTGCATCACTTTTCATCTACAAAGCACTTCAAAAGCATTAACTAATCCATTCTTCCTCTAATTTATGGGGTAGGACTATAATACAACCATCATCCTCATGTTCCAGGTTTGACAAATGACAAGTTTTCATGTCTTTTGCATAGCCTCTGCTAACGGTCAAGCTCCTGCCTCCATGCTCTGACCTTGTAATAGTTCTGTTTTAGAACTCACATTTTCCTTTACATCATTTAAAAAAAGTAAGACTAAGAGAGTTCTGTCCTATGAAATTATAAAAATCAATATTCAAAATAAATCATTAAAAGACTAAGTATTGTAGTCCTGTCCATTGAATTAGAACAGCCATCACTGCAACAGAAGAGTTAATTACAAGCTCAATACAAGGTATTGTAAGAACAGAACGAATGCAGGTGGGATAGATTTTCCATCTTTTTCTGATTTATTTATGAAAAACTTTGGATGTGGAGGACAATGGCTTTGTTAAGCTAAATGACACCTTATGAATTAAATTAAGCTTTATGAATCTATTAGAAGTGACTACTTACAGGATGTGACACTACTGTGAGAATTTACATATAGGCGCACACACACATTTTTAACGTAGTATGTATTACGTACTGCAATACATGAAGTCTTACCCAAATAACACTGGATTGCGACTTTGCTGATTTTTACACATTTAGGAAAACCAATAATGAATTCCTGCGGGAACATGCCTGTCGTTGTCCAAAACGTTTCTGAACTTCTGTAGAGAAAAAGGGACAAAACCCCCACCTGCGGCTTTCCATCTATAACCGTCTCTAAATTTATCATTAAAAAAAAAAAAAAGCTGCAAAGCCTTTTTTATTTGGGGTACTTTAAGCAAACCCCAGTGTGACAATGGGGAAGCTCTCTGGAGGTATTAGAGGTATTAATACTTTAACGTTCAGGCTCTGTACCCGAGCAGTACCGCAACAGGGCTCACGATGCGGGGGGGGGGGGGAGGCGTGTGTTCCCCCAAAAAAGTTAAATTATATGCCAACACGAGCGAGTAAGCAAAACACGGAGCCTGGCAGTGACGGGCTGCGGTACCGGCAGCACCGGGAGGGATCTCGGCGGGGAGCGGTCACCCCGGAGGAGCGGCTTCCCGCCGGGGCCCGCGCACCCCTCGCAGCCCCTCAGCGCCCCGCGCCCTCCTCACCCGTCCGCCATGTTCTCGGCGGGGTGCTGCTCGTCGCTGGAGGTGGCCAGGACGAGGGCAGCCCCCGCCGAGCTCAGGCACCAGTCGGCGGCCCTCATCCCCGCCCGGCGGCCGGCAGCGGACCGGCGGGGCGGGGAAGGCCGGGCCCGCCGCTACCAGGCAACGGCGGCGGCCCGGCGCAACCCGCAAAGCCGTCCCCGCGCGCCGCCCGCCCGCGCCCGCCGTTCCGCCCGCGGCAGCCGCGCGGTGCTTCGCGGGCTGCTGCGGGACCCGCCACCTCGGCCTAAGCGCCTCGCAGGCGCGGGGCAGCGAGAGCCCCCCACGGCCCCGGCGCCCCCTTTCCCGGCTCCCCGCCGGTGCCGTGGCCTCCCGGGAGCCTGGCGGAGGGGTGGCGTTGCGGCTGCTGCCGCGGGGGCGGGAGGTCTGGGAGCGGGGAGCCCGCCCCGCACCCGGGCGGGGGAAGCTGGACGGGGCCCCGGCGCCCCCCGCCGGCCCTCAGCCCCCGCTCCCGGCATGCCCCGCGCCGCCCCGGCCCCGGCCCGGGCCCGCGCCCCGCCTCCGGCGCGGCTCCGCCCGCCGCCCGCGGGCGCTGCGGGATGGGCGGCGGGAGCGCCGAGCCGCGGCCCGGCTGACGGCGCGTCGGGGTGGCCCCTCCCGGGGCAGGTAGGTGGGGGCCGGGCCGGCGGCCCCGGCGGGGCGCGGGGAGCGGGGCGCTCGCCTCCCTGCCGCACGCCTGCCGGGCGGGGCGGACCGGGGGCCGGGCGGGGCGGGGACCCTTCCTCTTGCGCCCCTCGGGGCTGCCCCCGGTCACGGCGCGCTCACCCCCGGGCAGGGCCCGATCCCTTCACAGACCCCCCCCGGGCAGGGCTCGACCCCCCCTCCCGCCCCCTCAGGGCCGGACCCGCTCCCCTCGGCCCCCCTCCTCCCGGGCAGCGCCCGATCCCTTCAGCACCCCCTTCCCCCGCCTCAGGCAGGGCCCGATCCCCTCCCGCCCCGCAGGACCTGAGCCCCCAGCTCCTCAGGGTAGGAGCTGACAGGACCCCGCCAGGGCAGGGTCTGCACCCTGCTGTCGTGTCCGTCCCCCCCCGTCCCCGTCCCCCCCCCGGACCCCTGCTCGCAAAGCAGAGCCCCCCGGCACCGGCTGGGCTAGGCTGGGGAAGGGGCACCGGGAGCCTGCCACCCTGGAGGGAGATTCTCCAGCAGGCTCCATTGCCCTGCTGCAGTCGGCCATTTGCCCTCATCCTCCTCCCCCCCGCCTGCAGCAGAGCCAGGCCAAGCTGTGGGCCCTGCTTCCCACGCAGCCCCAGACCCCCTTCCGCTGCCCGTGCCTCTGCAGGACTGGGATCCAGCCCCAGGCCGCTGACGGGCACCAGGCACAGACCCTGCCAGAGCAAAGGCCCTTCACCTCTCTGCCAGCCCTGGGTTCGGTTCCCACTTGACTGGTGTTTGCGGTTTGATGGCAGACGGCGCACACCCTTGTTCCTTGCAGCGCAGGGTTGTGTGACCGTGCTCAGGGCATTGAGGAGAACTGCCAGGGTCTGGGGTCTTTCCTGACTGTTGTTTTCCCCTGTGGCGATTCTTTACCTGTCTACGGTTTGTTTTTGCAGAACTGGACGAGGGGAATGTCTTACTGTCTCCACTCAGAAAGCCATTTGGATACTGGGCCAATATATGTGCGTGAAAATGGGAAGCTGCACGTGGTAAATCAGGGTGCAGGCGGCATACAGAATGTCACTCCCAAAACAAGATCTTTTAGGCTGTTTTCCAGAGGATTTTCGGTGGAGCTTTGTATGAACAGGGAGGACGATAGGGCAAGGAGGCAGAGGACTGATCATTTCATCTTCACGTACACTAAGGAGGGGAACCTCCGGTACTCGGCCAAGTCTCTCTTCAGCCTAGTGCTGGGTTACATTTCTGACAATGTTGATCACATTGACTCGTTGATTGGCTTCCCAGAGCAGATTGCTGAAAAGCTCTTTTCAGCTGCAGAAGCAAGACAAAAGTTCACAGAACCAGTAACGGGACTGAGAGCTCTACAGAAGTTTACTGAAGCATATGGCAATTTGGTGCTATGTTCATTATGCTTGCGGAATAGGTAAGTGTGTTCAGTAACAAATATCGTCGTCTACTAGTGCTTTTTGCTAGCACACTTAAAGTTTCCCTGAAATTATTTTCTCTCAGAAATAATTTAAAAAAAAAAATCTCTTGGGCCTTATGACACCACATAATTTTAATGAAATGACCTGAGCCTTGTCTCACTCTCTACTGCTTAATTCGTTTTGTCCCATTCCCATTTTGTCCCAAGTAACAAGTGACAGGATGAGAGGAAACAGCCTCAAGTTGTGCCAGGGGAGGTTTAGGTTGGGTATTAGGAAAAACTTCCCCAAAAGGATTGTCAGGCACTGGAACAGGCTGCCCAGAGAAGTGGTTGAGTCCCCATCCCTGGAGGTATTTAAAAGAAGGGTAGACATGGTGATCGAGGACATGGTTTAGTGGTGGACTTGGCAGTGCTAGGTTAACAGTCGGACTCAATGACCTTAAAGGTCTTTTCCAACCTAAACGATTCTGTGATTCTATGATTCCTTTCCTACAAGTGCAGCTGCTGGTTTCATTCTAAGATAAAAATCGTAACTCAGGTAATACCCGTGTTAACTGACAGAGGTTTTTATGTGAAGGATTAAACCTGCAACTATTTTGTGTTTAATGCCTTCTGGGGTGTTTGATGGGGTGTTTTTGTAGTTGCTGTTTATAAGCATTTCAACATATTTAGCTGACTGTACAGACAAAATACACCCTTACAAACTGTCTGTTTATTTACAATAAGCTCGCTATCCTGTTTCATTTTGGGGGCTCAGAAGAAGATGCAGTCTAGTAGGTAAGTTACAGGCTTTGAAGTCAGGCAGGTTTTACCTTAGTTTATTGTGGTTCCCATCCCCATATTGAACGTGCTTTAATGAGGTTCTGATGAGAGTCCAGCACCAGTTTTTCCATCTTCTCAATGTCTTTCACTAAAAGAAAGTCTTACCAACCTTAAAACCGGATTATGTTTTTAAAGCGTTGCTCCTACTGAAGTCTTTCCCAGTAATATAACCAGTCTATCTTCCATCTGTACACTTGAAAAAGGGATCGTTTATCCAGTTTAAAATCAAAGTACAGGCATATTCATCTGAAGTGCCAAGAGCGCAGTAGGAATGTTTGAGCAGAGGTCAATTATCCTTTGTTTTATCCTTTAAACGTACTCCCTTTTTATCTCTAGTACTGATACTTTTTATGGGATTAATTCAGAAATGAAGTTACCTCTGGCATCTTTTGCCATTTATAGAAAGCTGAGTTAAGTATCGGTCTTTGAAATCCAGGAAGTAAGATATTAAGGCATTTTCTGACGAATCTAAAGATTCATCATCTAAAGATTTCTAAAAGAGCCCACTCTTCTCTTTACAACCCCCCTGAGCTAGCAGAATCTCTCAAGAGTAGGCTTGCGCTCTGACTATATATACTGCCTTCTGCATAGCTGAATTGCATGGCAAAGGGATTTGGTGGGGTAGTTGGATAGGTATACTTGCAGTGGGAGGATATTAAGGTCCCCTTATTTGCATGGGCAAAGAGGTGTGCCTTGAGTGGTTAAATTAGTAAGCACCCCTCATTTCATCAGTGAAGATGCTGACCTCAGGGTTTGTCTTGCCATGGGAAATATAAGGTAAATTCAGGAGAGATTAGTGAATTTGGGGCTTGTCTTGCCACAGGGACAATAAGAAGTAAATTGGTGAGGCAGTGACTGCTACGTGCTTATTACTGGATATTCGTGCATGTCATTCTTTAGTGGTTTGTTCCAATCTCTAATCCTCCTACTGAATAGTTCCAGCACAGATGTTTGCATGGCTGCGGAGTGAATCAGATCAGGGAACCAACACAGCTAAAAAAATAACCCACTGAGTAACTACTGCCTGGGGTGTAGTCACAGTTCTAGTTGGAGTCCTGCAGGTGTCCTGTAGGACTTACATATCTAGTGAAGTATTTTATTTACATATATAAAAAGTAAAGTTTTGCCATTTGACAAGCTATCCTGATACATTTGAAGTAGATTTTAAACCTGGATGAACCTGGGCATGTCTACCCATTTCCTAGATACTGAGGAAGAACAGTCTGTGAAGTTGATTTACGGTAAACTGGAATATATATTCTGCATTATTCTGAAATAATACAATAATAATCTGTAAAGAAGTCCCCAATTGCACTGTTTGCAAGTTGAAGTCTTAATTGTTAGTCCAATATTTTGAATCAAAGCAAAACCATGACATTTGTTCAAGGAGAAGACTGGGAACTCAGATGTGTTGTGCGCAGACTGCACATAAAAAGGTACTTTGGACAGCTGGCTAATTTCTGTCAATTTTCACATAGGTACTTAAAAGAAACGACTGCATTATGCTTGTGACACTTGAGGATATAGGTGCCGCCTCATGTGCCTGAACGCTTGTAGCTTTTTTGTTTTTTGTTTTTTGTTTTTTTTTCTCTTTGCAGATACCTGGTTATCTCTGAAAAGCTAGAAGAAATTAAGTCTTTCCGGGAGCTGACGTGTTTGGATCTCTCCTGTTGTAAACTTGGAGATGAACATGAACTGCTGGAACACCTCACCAAAGAGGCTCTGTCTAGGTACCAATTTCTTGACACATAGCTAAAAATGACACTTTCTTTTCCTATTACTAAACAGTTCGAAGAAGCAGGCTGTGACTTTAAAGGAAAGTTTCACAGGCAGCAATGTGTAAGTTTGAAGATACAGAATTTATTGTACACAATCCAAAACACATACTGAATCATAAAAGGTCCTACAAATGTGCAAGATAATTTACTGTCTCATGTTTTTAAATCAAGTTTTTATAATTTCCATTGGCCAGGTAAAAACTGCATCTTAAGCATTTGGAACAGTTTTACGCTTTTATTTCCTTTTTTGAGAGGGAACTTTATCAGCCAAGTTTTTAACCAAACTGGTGTTCCAGATGAAGATTTCTGCAAGCAGTAGGTTGAATATTTAGTTAATTAACATTTCAAAAAAACCCCCCATAATACTAAAGATTGAAAAGTAGAACATTTTGGAAATCAATAGGCAGGATGACTGCTAATTAGGGGATATTATGTTACTATAAGATTTTGGTGCATTTTGCATCAAGGTTGTGTCTTGAAGTGCTCTGGAGAATGTTTTAGTGTTATGTTTTTCCCTGAGTTTTGTTCATCTATGTTATAATACCTCATTGCTTACTTAAAAATCATTGCTGGATCTCTTACCAAATCTGTCCTCTCTCATTTTGCCAAGCATTTTTCTCTTTTTAGTTTCGAGTGGAGTTGAGATTGGCAGCCTTGGTTTAAATAACTTCAGCATATAAAGAACCTTATTGTCTCTGTTAGCAAACGCTTGTGCTCTAGGATTGGTTTGTCACTGGAGCTCTGGTCAAGTAAGCACTTCTGTTGAGCTAGCAGAGGCAATAAAAGATATTTGTTAGTCCTACTAACACAGGCTTCTTTCTTATTACTTTTTAGTAACATTAACAAAGTAGACTGAAGGGTAGGCACAGGAAGACCCTGGCCTTCCGACACAGAGTTTTAGCACATTTTGCAAAACTGTCTAAAATAATGACTATAAACTATGCGTTTGTATCTCTCCTCTCAGCGTAAAACGGCTTCTCCTGAAAGACAACTCTTTATCAGATGCGGGCCTTCGCAGAATGACAGCACCAGTACGAGTATTGAAAAAGGGACTTGAGAATCTTTTGGTATTAGACTTGTCTTGTAAGTACTTCATGGTTTAATATTAGAAGCAACCTGTATCCTTTCTGATAAAGAATTTAGCCTCCTTAATATTGAAGGAATACAATTAATTTGATGATTCCCATGAGCCAAGCACTCAACCCCAAATTTCACCAACAACTTTCCAGAAGGCACAGGTCATACCTGTAGTCTCAGCCACTTGCTACTTACATTTTTTTTTTTTAATAGTTTGAGAACTGGTATTGTAATACGTGTATTTTGATCATTAGAGGGTAAAAGTCAGTTTGGACTCACTTTCAAAACATGATGCATACTACAAAAAAAAAAGGCCAAGCCCCCCTTGTTCTAATACTAGCTTTTGGAACAAATAGTTTCTTGTTATTCTGATCATCTTGCAACTTAGCTAACTTTACTTGACCTTACAGGTAACCCTAAAATCACAGATGTGGGAATTGGATACCTTCTTTCTTTCAAGAAATTGAATTGTTTGGACATTTCTGGGACAGGCCTCAAGGTAAAAGAGCATCTGGCTAAGTTTTACTAGACAAATGTAATCAAATGTTCTTTCCCTCTGACTACTTTATTTCCCTTTTCACTAGGACGTTAATGCTGTCATTAAGCGGATCCAAATGCAGATAGGCCTGGTTCACTCAAAAGTGCCTCTGAAAGAATTTGATCATAGTAACTGCAAAACAGAGGGATGGGCAGAGCAGGTATGGGGTTTTACGTCTGTTTTACTCTCTAGAAGTTGTCCTTATGGAGCATTAAATCACTGAATAGGAAAGAATAAGGGATAGATCTGTTTCCAGTGATATTTCTGTAAATTTTACAAGAAAAATTTTAACTCCTTCAAATGTTATTTCAGACAGTTTTGCAGTGGGAACAGGCAGTTATGGAGGCCATCAAGCCACAAGATGACTTGAGATCCAGAACAGCCGCTCTTCGCTTCTGTACGTAACTGCATAGACACCACATTGTTTGTTTGTTTCCTTTTCTACAAGGAATATTTTCATACTTTTTTAATAGTACAAATAGCATCTCAGGTGTGCAATTTCAGCCATTTGTGTGACTTCATTACAATGTGTTTGAGTTTTTTCATTTGTTAGACGGCTGGATAACTCCTAAAGTACAGCATGGCAGCATGCTTAGGGCAACATATAATGACTGAGTTTTCTCCTTAAAATTCTGAGTCCAAAATATAAATGTTATTTTTCCCTCTGCACATTTCAGCAAAGCAGTCAGGATTCCAGCTTGGCTTGGCCAAAACAATTTGCAACACAAGTATGCATTTTACAGCATAATTCTGTTTTTCCCAAAATCTAACCTTGATTTTTTTTCCTGTAGATGGCAAGACACACAGAAAAGAGGAAGTAGTCAAATGCAAGTTGGTGGAGGCAGAAACAAAAGCATCTGGAAACTTGCAATTTTATAAGGAAAAAGTTCAAAATTGCCATGTACCTTTGAAAAAGGAGGTTGCAGGCAGCCATGAATTAAAGAACAATAAAAAAAGAGCTTTGGCTGAACAGGAGAGAGAAAGGACTTCCAAACAGAAGCATCTGTGCCTCACTGTGGAGGACTGGGACTTGTTAAATACCTACTGAGTCAGAAAGAAGTGGGCCTTTTGTTTGTTGTTTTCTTGCTGATGACAGAATTTAGACATATTGAGAGGGAGTAACAAAGGAGACCAGTATTGTTAAATCTGGTTGCTGTGATATGCTTGTGGGTTAACCTATGCTTGGGGAGGGATAGAGTCAAGGAGAAGGTTGATGATACTACTGTATATTTTCAATACATAATAATTTTTGCAAATAAAGTTTTTGTTGTCATCCTTAACTAATTCTTCTGACATAGATATCATTCACAACAATAGCTGGTCCTGTCCCTCCTCCTCTCTTGCCTCCTGAGGGGCAGAAGACTAATCACTGCAGCTCATCTGAAATGAAGCTGCAATGTGCTTGTCAAGTGCCCTGGGACTTTAATAGTGCTGGTAGAACATAAACCTCAGCCTGTCAGCACCAGGCTCTGCTGATAGAGCTCTGACAAAGGGAGGCAGCAAAGAGGATAAGCGCAGGCCCCAGGGGAGGGAGGCAGAGAGACAGTAACCCCTCGCTAACAGTTATCGCCAAAATCCAAAGTAGATCAGCAGTCCCCTGTCTCCCGCCTTTTAGCCCAGGAAACGAAAGCTGAAACTGGGTTAGCGTAGAGATTAGACTCTGCAGTTGTAATATATTTTCCCTTATAAGCAAATTCCCTGCATTTGAGCGCATTCTGTGGTTTAGAACGCGTTCTCAGTGTCCACGCATGCCTGCAATATACTACTTCCCCGTGAGTTGGGCGCTGCGACCATCACTGTGCTCTTAGGCCTATAAGGCCAAGAATTTACTGCAAGTTTCCTCTACTAGTGCTTATTTAGAAGATACCTTCCTTTTACACTATTGTTTACCATAATTCAGCGACAAGAAAAGCAACACATCCTCAGAAATCATGAAGAGGCCAAGAAAAGGAACTTCACCTCAAAAATGCATAAAGAGCTAACCCCCCCTTTCTCTCTTTGTTCCTTTATTGCTGAATTTTCCTCAAAAAAGGACTACGCACAAACAAAACAAGCCTACTTGCATTCAAGCCCTACATTTTTTCCCCAGAAACTCAAGGCTATTAATAGCTTCCACTGACAACTAGATCAGCCCTCTGCTGAGACAAGTAATGGCACAAATAGTGACTTAGCAAAACAGCATCTCAACAAGGAGGAAGATGGCCGTGGCGCTCAAGTATAATCCTCCTCCTGCAGCTGGCTTCTGGTTCAACAGCCACCAGGGATTTCTTTTGCTAGCCCTTCCACCACTGTGGAGATCTGCTAATCTGACCGTGGAGAGATGCACGTCTTGGAGAATCGTATACTCCATTTCACATCGCTAAAGCAGCCGGGAGCTGATGCCTTGAGCTGGAAAATAGGCACATTGTGATTTGACAGGAATGGTCTGCCCAGGTCACAGGCTTGTTGGTAAAATAATACAGTACAGCTTTCCTTTTCAGAAGAGGTTTTAGAGCACTGTGTTTCTTATGCTCTCCATCCCTGATACAATTATTCGTTTTCTTAGGTTTCTTGCTGACCAGCAGACTTCCTCTTTTAAACACACCACTGTGTAAATTTTATCCTAGGAAGACTTAGACACGCTTACCACTATGTCCTCAACCTGCTAATCTCTGTTTATTGCTCTCTGTAAGGCACACAGCCTCTGCTGACCAGGAACAGGGCAGTAAGGAAATTACAGGAGGAGACTCACCCTGAAATAGATAGGCTCAGCGAAGTGCCCGCTTAATCTCCCCGCTGTGTCCCTGGCTGTTTCCAGGCTGGTTTCCGAGTCTCGCTGCTGGTGGACTGCTGCTTCCCACATTTCTCTTGGCTAGTCTCTTCACAGGTGTAAATCCAGAGCATGAGGAGTCCTCAGTTCCTCTGTCCTAACCTTGAGCCATTAATCACAGCTCCAGCATCTCAGGAGCGCTCCCTGGGAACTGATCCAGGGACATCAGCCAGAGAGCAGCCCTGCACGTACCGGGTGGGTCAGCTCCTCTGACACCAGTAAACCTTTACTGGCTATCTATCTTAGGTGCAGAGATCACATTCCTGACCCCATTTCTTTGTGGTTCAGCTCAACTGCAAAGCTTGTTAGGAGAGGGGAGTGCGTTTGGTTTCCTCTTTCCAGCCAGGGATATCCTCCATGCCTCCTAAGCCTGCCTCTGTTTCCTCACCCTCCTGCTGAAGGAGAGAGAAGGTGGCACAAGGATCTTTCCTGCCTTTAGCCAGGCATTCGCCTTCTTTATCATGTCTCATAATAAAGCAAGAATTCCCAGATCCCAACATTGTCCCCATCCAGCCAAGGCAAGCCACTACTTGACCTCTGCTGTGATGGAGAAGCAGCCTTCCTACACAGCAAGCACAAACATCCGACTCCCCGCACTCACACGTTGCATGCCCAGACCCTTTCCTCTTCACCCTCGGGAGCATCTTCTAACTTGGCAGAGGTGAGCTGTGGCAATGATCAACAAATACTGGACTGGGAGAATACAGCAGTTGCCATATGGGTCAGTCTAACCAGCATCCTCTGCCCAACCACAGCAAACATCAGCAGCTCCAGAAAGTCATGGCTGTCCCAATATCTTTGATACAGAGCAAATTTTTTTTACCAATCATGTTGGCTGGGCACTATGCTGAGTGTGAGGGTGTTTTTATTTTTTTTTCACAGCTGATTAGGTCAATACTTACTGACTACAGTTGTTGTTATCCAGATATAGTTCCCATCACGAGGGATGAATTCTTCTTCCCCTTCTCTCCCACCTTTCTTTGACCACTGCCCCATAGAAGCACGCAGCAGTTATAGCCCACCTGCACCCTCCCAATGCGCATCCTCCTGCCTCAAAGCCAAGGACCAGGCTAACAGTCCATGGCTGAACCCCATCTGAATCGGAAAGAAGCTCTTCTTCCCCAGGAAAGAGAGGCTGCCCGGTAGCGCTGCCTCTGAATCGCCCCTCCCTGAGCTCCTCTTAAGAAATGCTGCAAGACTTCCTCATTGATTGCCCCAGAACATACTTTGGGCTAACAAGAGGAACAACAGCAACTACAGTAAACCAGGCTTTATTTATCAACCCCAGCTCAGCCTTGTTGAAGCGTTAGATGCCTATGACTCTCCAGTAAAAATGTGCATCTCTATTTCAGGCTTTGATTGAAGCTGGAAGCTTGCAAGTGAGAAATGTTTACCTCAAACTCGTAACCCCTCTTCTGAGCTGCAGCACTGAATGCACCGCAGTAATGTTTTACAGGCATGGAGACGGCAAGCCATCCATGCTAGCCAGGTGTGGAGAAGGACAGGTTATTAAACGCAACTTTAAAAGTTTCCCGTAGTACCGGTTCCGTCATGCAGAGTTCTGCAATCTCATTCCAGGTGAAGTATGAGTCAGAATACAGTAAAGCTATTTTTAAAAGATCTTTCAGATCTACAGCTGTATCCCAGCTACAAATTAGAAGAAACATTCAGCATTGATACAAGCCATAGTGACATGCAGAGTTGCAGATCACAGGACAGAGAGGAAATGATTGAACAGGGTTTTCTTTTTAAAGATATATGACCTGGGATGGTGGTGGGAAGAACACTGCCTGGTGTTTATTTTGGGCCTAGAAAAGTAAGGGCACTCACTATAAATGCATTTTTTTTCTCAGAGATGCTGTTTTAGACACAGATGAGCTCTTCAAAGGAGCAGAGAAAAACCGCATCTTTCTTAAATTTCAGTGGCACATCCATATCTATATCCTGAGGACTGCTTTGAAGGGTTGGCTGCCTGATCCTGCTCTGCTGGCAGACGAACGGAATGAGCAACGAACAGACCCTGTGTCATCCCACACCGCCCCGGGAGCAGCTGCAGCACTTGGTTTTCTGCTGCTCTCTGCTCCAAGGCTGCGACATTTTTTCTCCTTTCCTTGCCAACTTCAGTGCAAACTCATCCCAGCCCCATGGCTGTTCTCAACCTGCTGAGCTGCTGCTCCAGAGCTGCACAGCCCTGAGAGAAGCACATTTCATATACGCACTGGTTCCCTGCCCCTGCCCTGCAGGGACAGCTCCTTGGTGACAGGGACATGGTGATTCATCCTTGCAAACCCTGAAACCTCTTCACTTCAGTTTTCCTTGCCATTACACTCTCCATGTTGGCCTTCATGGTTTGAGGCGAGCACAGGGGATGGCCCATGCATCAGCTCCCCACCATGTCACCCTCAGCACAGCGTTCCTGAGGAAGCATCCTGGGAGCATCAACGCAAAGCCTTCAAAGCCACTGCTGAAACCATCTGCAGATGTGCTCTGAACACAAACACAGGCTTCTCCTCCTGCCCATGAGGATCAGGAGTGTGAAGAAGTGCCAGATGGAAATGCCAACGCAAGGGCTAGAAAGGCTCACCGCACTCAGCTCCTGCTCTTTAGGGTAGTCCTCAACGTACCTTCATCTGGCTGCCTGCAGAGGCACCAGCATGTCCATACTGGAGAAGCCCCTCGCCCAGGGCTGGCCAAACACAGTATCTGTGTTGCCAGCAGCTGGTAGTCTCCAGCAGCCTGCACACAACCCATCGAGCTATTGAGGCAATGCTGCAAGATGGTGCTCTGCCCACGTAGAAAAGACTCACCCTCAGACGACAGGAGAACCTGTGAAGGTGTCCCACGGCTGGTGCCTAGCCTGCAGCATGGGCTGCCGTAGGCTGGAAGCACAGCACTTCGTCCCTGTTCAGCGTCGCTGGGTGCCGGTCAGAGCACTGCTGATGAGGGCTTGCTGGGGTTGGAGCTTCCCGAGCAGGTGGCAGAGCAGGAGGACAGCAAGGCTTAAAGGTGACAATGCAGGAAGCACCCTGCTGTCTCCAGCGCTGCTGGGTGCCAAGGCTTCACGGTCTGCAGATGTACTCATCGGACCAGCTGAGGCAGTGCTGGACGCCATCCCGGCACAGCCTCCTGGGGACACAGGAGCAGTACTCGTAGAGCACAGGGCTGCAGCTCCACCACTCCGACCCGCACGGGGGGCAGGCAGCCGCTGGGAGGGATGGAAAACAGGGAAGAGAAATGCTTCTGCTGCACTGACCCCTTCCCTCCTTTCTTATGTGGGTAGCTACCCTTTCATCCCTGGCAGCTACTGAAAAGCCACTGGTGATGACCCTGAGCCTGTGAACCCACCAAAGAGGACACTTGCTTGATGCTACTTGTGGGATACAACCAGGGAGCATGACATTGCGATGACCTTTGTGGCAGACATGCCATCCTGGGAGGAACAACTAGATGTAATTTATTTTTTTAGCAAGCTACTCTAGAGAAAGCTGCTGATACAGGCAGGTCTTGCCTGAGGTTCAAAACCACGGGGGTGACTTTGGAACAGACCTGCTGCTCATTTTCGCGAGAGAAGAATCTAGATGGCCTTGAAGCTGCTGAGGCACGCTCAGTCCCCCTGGCTCAGAGACGTACCCATCTCCTGACCAACAACCAAAGGCCAGTTTGAATGATCGCTGCTGCCTGCAGCTACACATCACGATGAAACTGCTCCACACTCAGCAAGCCACAGAGGAGGAGCGACTTTTGGGGCTGGGAGCAAAGCACGAAGCCTTTCCCCTCTCAGTTGTCACCAGGTTTTGATGCAGAGCCCTTGGCAGCTGATGGGATGGAGCCTGTATGGTTCATACGCACATCCTACCCCAGCTATTTTGTGTTTTAGCGGTGGATGCCAGCCTCCAGGTGTTTCCAGCAGGATCAGTGAGCACCACACCTGTACAACCTATTCCAATCCAGCAGCAGAAAAGACCTTTTGCCCAACAGCAGCCAGGAGAGAGACTTACAGCTCCCCATCTCATCAGAGCAGTCTCCACAGTCGTTCATCCCATTACACCTCTGATCGGCATAGACCCAGTACACGGGGTTACTGCAGCGGAAAACCAGGTATCCCGGAAGGCTGCGGGGCAAGTCACCTGCAAGGGCGGACACAGAGGACACGTGCTCAAGTCCACTGGGCACAGATGCACCAGCTAAAATGGGGATGGCAGCTACTAAAGGCTGTTGTCACCGGGGGTCGGTCAGTCCTTCCCCATGCGGTGTCAGGGCATGAACAACACCGCAGATGGGGAAACTGTGGTTGGAGGAGGAAAAGGATGCTTGTGGCTGAGCTGTAAGCAGAGTCCGGGTGCCCCAGGCTTCTGCTTTAATGAGTTTTTTTTCCAGGGTAACTGGACAATAAATTAAGCGTGTAGGCATACAGTTTAACCAATGGAGGAAAACTGCATCATGGTTTAAAAAAAAAACCCTAGGAAGATTAGAGGAACTTGGAGTCTTTGATTCTTGGCACTCCTGCTGGGTTTTGGGCCATCTCTCAGCATCTGCCCTACAAAGGATCTACCAGGCTTATCTGCTCAGGTACGCAGCCAGAAGCACGAAGCAGGATTAGAGGGACCCCGGCTGCTCTGTCTCACAACAGGAGGACCAGCACAGGGAGGGCAGTCACAACAAAACTGCTCACCGCAGAGTCTCTCTTGCTCATCCTCTCCGTTCCTGCAGTTGCTGACGCTGTCACAGACCTGGCTGGCCGGGACGCAGGTCACTCCGTCATCGCACAAGAAGCCTGTCCGGTTATTGGAGGCTGCACAGAAGCGGTTCACTGAAGGGAAAGTAAGAAATACTTTATTTTCCAACATTTTCATGGAATGAGGAACAGATCAAGGGGAAGAAAGTGGGATTTCCAAAATCCACTTCTTGTTCTGGGAATAACCAGGGGCCAGGATTAACCTCTGGTAGGTTCATGGCAGAGTCTGAGAACTATACCAGTAGTCCGAAGCATGGCTGTGCCACAGGGCTGTTACCACAGCCCTGTGGAGCAGGACACCAGAGCTGAGGAATGGCTGGCGCCGACTGGGGCTGCGCAAGGCTGGCACAGCCCCGCACCATCCTGCTGGTCTGTGCTAGGAAGCGCAGCTTTACGCACGGTGATGGACACAAAGGCTCTTCTCATGCAACATCGTTTTCTGCCTCCCTTACCAAAAAAATAATGACTCTTGGGACACCGACCTGGCGCACGTAGCAGGAGTCCCAGCGCCACCGCCAAGCCCACGGCGGCCGCGAGGACGAGCAGCGCCGCGGCAGAGATGCAGGCGCGTCTCCGTGTGCAGCCCGCGCGGGCCCTGCATGGCTGGCAGCAGCCTGTTGGGAGGCAAGAGTGAGAGGTGAGGGGCTGGGGAAGGGTCCGGCAGGGCTGAGCGGGGTCGGGGTGTTTTGGAGGGGAACCACACAGGCCCAGGAGGGTGATGTTTTGGGGGCTCTGCATGCGGGACTGGCAGGGGGCCGATGGGGTTTAGGGGTTGATAGTTGAGTGTTAATAGCCAAACTCCAACGTTAAACACCTCCTCATAGGGAATTTCGCTGCTTGCAGTGTGGAAGAGCCCATGCTGCTGTTGCAGAGCACTGGGACCAAACGGCACAAACACCGTGTCTCTGTCGGAGCTCACCCAATGCACTCGGATGCAGAAGGGTGGAGAAGGCCAAGCCCCTGCCCGATCCCGTGGGACAGCAACGTGCTTTTCACGGCAGGAGCAGCCAAAACACAGGGCAGGCTGGTGTAAGGCTGGGAAAGGTGCCTTCCCAGAGCCCATAGCAAAACTCCTCGAGAGGAAAAATTTCATTTTACAGAGCTTCAGGCTTTCTGCCCCAACCAGGACTTTAACGTTCCCACAGAACGAGGCTGAATTATCAGCTCAAAACGGTGAGAAGTGGCAGAAGAGCAGCCCTTTCCCCCCCCAAAGACATCTCCAGGATACAAAGGGCAGCAGCCTTCCAGGGACTCCAGCCTTCAGAAAGTCACATACGTAAATCAAACCAAAGCCGGAAGCTAAAGGCCAAACCCACAGTCACTGTAACACAACAGCAGCGCACGCAAGAGCAACCCCGATCAGCTGCCCTGGTCTCTAAACCAACATTGTATCTGCTTGCATTGCTTCATGTTTCCAGACCAACAGAAAAAAAATTGTTGTTGTCATCTGAGAAGCATGTAACTGGTCACTTAAGACAACCTTGCATGTATAATTGGATTTTAGTATTTCTGAACTTAAAGAGCTTTGACTGAAAAGTTAGAATTTGTCTTAGCTGTGCTTTGTATTTACTTAGTTGTTGTGTTGTACAAACACAAGTGAAGGCACGGCCTTTGCCCAACAGCAAAGGGATCCCGGCTGCGGTAGCCACCCCCTCCGTCATGCTTGAGCAGCAATCAAACGCAGAGCATTTCAGCTTGAAAGAAAAGTGGTGAATTAAAGCATGTCTGTGTCTACAAGACAACACCTTTGACCAGAAAGCACAACAGTTGCAAACAGACATGAGTATAAAATAATGGCAGTGATGAAACGTTGTTGCAACCCAATCAAGGTTTGCTATTGATTCTGTTTGATCTCACCTTCTCCTTCTTAAAATGGTCAAAATTTGCTGAAGTTTGGCTATTAAAAATGTATAGACAGCCTATAGAAAGTTCATTAGGAGCATCTTCTGTGACAGCCAAGGGTTACCTATCATGCTACTATACCATACGACTGCCAACTCCAGGCCAACAAAGAACAGCTTCAGTTTATTAATTTTATAGTCTGGATGTTTCACTACACAGAAGGGGGGCGGAGGGAAATCAGTCTCAACAGACCATAAATACAAGTTGTATTCTACATTACATAGTTTAAATTGATTTATACTGCAATAATAAAAATGTTAAGCTCTTCATCTTATTTGTTACCTCTTTCTTCAGAGAAGGACTTTGTTGAATCAAAAGTAGCAACATCACCATTTCTCTAGAAAGAAAGGAATAAAAGACTGTTTACAGAAGCAGCACGCAGTAACCACACAAGGTATGCTTTTCTAGTTCCCATACCATCTTACCCAGGCACACATAATGTCTTCCTTTATTTTCACATACAACAAAGATCGCCTCAGTGGAAACGTGGCCCAGATTTAACACATAAAGCGATCAATCAGATCACCTTTTAAATCTTAGTTACCCATTTGTAAAACAAACACTAATGCAAGTCCAGCACTTTATATCAATACTTTCCTTTTGTGTCAAATTAGGTTAAGTAGAAACAACTCAAAATCTCACAGAAACCAGTGATAAAGAGGTCAGACAAACAATGTTATCAAGAACACATGTCCTTTAGGAAACAGCTGCATCTAAGATTTTTCTGAAGAGAAGGATGGTACCTGGGGGTGAGTTTTGTTCATGCTTCCCAGAGCTACAGCCCTCACAGCAGCGCAAAGGACCACAGGGAGTTTTCTGCGCCTAACAGGAGCGATGTTACCAGGATACAAAACGCAACAGAGGCAGGAAAGCAAGGAGCTTGCTGCTGCCCAGGCACGCAAGCAGGAGAGAATAGGGAAGGCAGCGCCAAGCCTGCGCTCCAGCTCCGGTTGGAAGTGGGGTTTCTGGTTTGCTTCTCATTCCTTCTGGCTCCATCTTGGTTTCACAACAGGGCACTAGGAAAATCGTACAGGGGACAGAGATTTTGGATGCAGAGAACCCCCTGCCACTCCTGACACCAGTTTGGAAGATAAACGCTCACCCCAGCTGATGCTGACTGCGTTTACCCTGTGCCCGCCAGGGAGACCCCCCCTTCATGATGGAAGCTTGAGGGAAGAGAGTCTGATCATCTTCATGCAAGTCTCCCTTCTCCCCACCTCCTTCCCAAGAGAGAGCTGACACGCTGACCTCGTAGCAGCCTCAACTCAGACTCCTGCAAGACTATCAGATCTCAGCAGAGCTGTGCAGGATACAACCATCTGGAATAGCTTCCCTGCTTAGGCAACGAGCACAGGCATAGCAAATCCTCGAGGGTCCTCTCTTTTACTTGTGTACTTGAATTTCCAGGCCTGCAGTAAGTCTTAGCAGCTCAGCCTGTAACTAAGATGAACTTACAAATAGATTGCAGCCTTTTAAACTGGCTGCAGGTCTCAGCACAGCACATGCAGAGTGGCGTTTTGCAGCTTCAGGAATAAAATGTTATGAGCAGGCAGCTTCGGCACAGGGGTAGGGGGGAGAAAAAGCACTGGCATGAAGTGTTGAAGGTGCCTGCGTTCTTCTTGCTTGCAGGAGTGTCCATAGGACACAAGTGCCTCCAAATTCTTGCCACCTCACAGATCATAATTCCTGCCCAAGCACTAGCAAAACTAGCTTACGAGGGCTTCAGAGGAGAAGCTGGCAGCTATACTGCCTGTAAGCTGGCCCCGAGACAGTTGCCTCAAATTGATTCAAAGCACCAAATAATGCCCAACATGGAGGAACAATTACGGCTACTTCCCTCTCCGTCCCTGCACATACAGCTCATTCTCAGTTACGTTAACATTGAGTTAATACACGCTTCGGGACAAGGGCATCTGCCAATGCTGCACTCACCTGTTCACAGACCAGCCGGAATTAAATATGGTCTTTTAGGAGCTCCTCCTTCAGCCTGGCAGCACCAATTTGTCCAAAGCAGAAGCTTCTCACAGGAATACACCACTGTTAAACTTGGTGCTAGAAAGCTTTCCTGTTCCGACAGGGATTTTAGGTGAAAACACCAAAGCCCAAGTAGCAAACAGTCTGCAAGTCTGGGCACCTGCTACAACATGGAAGACTGACAGATTAGGTGTTAAAACCTGTGCATCCTAAATTCTGGATCTGTTTATCTTTAAAGAGCAAGTTTTAGTTTCTAATGAGACTTGATACAGAAGGACTATTTTGAGCCTTTAAAAAGCTTATTAGGTGAATGTGAGTTTGCTAAGAGTCCTGTGTAAGAGCCAGGTCAAGCAGGCTAGCTATCCATACCCAACCAAACAATCCATGATGAAAATGTTTAAATTACAGGCAAATGTCCATAAGGCCAGATACCTACACCCATCTGTTTCCTACACCAAGATTACCAAGCTCAGCTGTGGCCAGCCAGGCAGCTGGGTTTTAGAACAGTTACCCCACATCAAAGAGCGCTAGTTCAGAAAAATGAGTTCATGAGAATGAGGTAACAAACACAAGCAAGCCTTTCTGATGAAGAAAACAAAAAAAAAATCTTTGCCAAAGATCAGAGGAGCTGGAGAGGGAACACAGATTAAGATATCCAGTATGACAGGAGACTATCGTTAATCCTAGCACCTAAAAAAAAAAAAAACCCCACCACCCCCAAGCCCCCCCAATGTACCATGGCTCTTTCTGCCAGCAGTGAATTGCGCAAACATGAGAGGGCTGCCTCATTTGTGTCAAGCTGATTCCATTTAAAATCTGATACAAGTTCAATTGAACACACGCCTAAAGAGAATATAAGATGCTTTCCTCCTACAATTTCAATAATTTAAGGCCCTTCATTTAAACAGTGGTCTTGGGCAGAGATGAAACCAAAATTGCAGCCTCTGAAAATGAAGATGTCGGGAAGTCAAACATTTAACAAAAAATGAGTAGGACAAGGCATTTTGCAGTCGAATGCCAAGACAGCTTAAACAGTCCATTTAGATTAGAAATCTTGAGAAACGGTTCAATTACTGCAGCCTAGCTAGTATCTGATTTTACGGAGGGAAGACACTTTGACAAGAGCAACGCTTACCAAATTCTTCAGACTCTGGCTCACTCGGGAAGCAGTAGTGCCAAGTGACAGATTGCCACAGGCACCGCGCTCCCTGTGACCTAACAGCCCGCTCCTGAATCGCTGGCTTCGCTGCGCGGATCACTTAGCTGAGATGTCGTCAAACAGCGAACAAAAGACAACACACCTAAAACTTCTGCCGAGCTTTCTCCCTTTGGCGTAGGCAGATACGATGCCAAATGAAAGCAGTTGTTAGTTTAACTCAAACCTAGGAATTTAAGCAGGGGAGTCAAAACTTTTTGGAAGAGAAAGTTTTGTGAAATCAAGCCATCAACACAACAGAGGCTGTACTGTACACATTTGAAACAGGCAAATAGCCATGTTTTTGTGAAGCTGTAACACTCCCTCTGCAACTACATGTAATAGTAAAGGAAAACATTTTAACAGCCTTGAAACCATTTCCATGTTAGTAATTCCGTTAGAAAACGTGGGACTGCTAAAGCCTCTTCTGGAAAGGCAATCCTGAACAACATACTGCTAAGAAGACAGGCAATCACCAGTGAAGTAGAGCTGGTATTTACACAGCAATTTTTGCACATCCGTTGCACACACCACATTGGATACCGCTCAAAGCGGAACGCTGGCATCCCGCACCAAAACAGGGCTGCATACCGAGGCTTGCACTACGTGAGCAGAAATGCATGTCGCGACTGCGTCACTGCTGCAGACAGAAGGATTTCCCACCCCTGCTATTGTGCAAGTGAACAGTGTTCCAAAAATGTCACACCAGCGATTTTCACAACGGTCACGCTTGAGGCCTTTGCAATAATGCCACCTGCACACAAAGGTACCCGTCAATGGCTGCTGGCACCCAAATTTCTGGGCTACCACGTTGTCCCACTGAAGAATTCAGCATGAAGAGGTACTACTAATTTAAGGCTTCAAATTGCAATTTCTGCAGGTCGATACAAGCCTGCGTAAAACAAACATCGCTTAATGCTCTTAAACCTCGCTGACAGAAAGACTGCTTGAGTGCTCCCAGGCTAGGCTTTTCAGCAGCACTGTACAGGCTACTTCATGCACATTCCCACGTAAAGGCCCCTGCAAGGCTCCATCACCGGTAGTTACACAACCACCAGCGTTACAGCCGAATTCGGAATGCCTACTGAACCAGTTTTAACAGTGAGGGAACATATCACTGTATCCTCCAGAAACTCCACAGTTCTCACCAGCATTCAAAACCTGAAGAGGTGGTGTTTGGTTTTGTTTTGTTTCTCTCGTAAACCTTCAAGGGAGTTCTGTATAATCAACAAAATACCACGATGAGTTGGAGATCCCGCATTCCAGCCAGCTTTCAAACACTGACAGAAACCTCTAAATAAATCACATACACCCCCAACTTGCCAATGCTATGGGAACCAGCATACAGTAATCTCCTCAAAGAAAAGAGACGCAAAAAATATATTAGAAATATGAGGGACATCGTTAGTTGTTGTTGTGTTAGTGAATCATATAGCAAAATCAGGTCACATTGCCCACGAGAGGAATGCTACAGACAGGCTTTCATACTGAGTATGTTGTGGTCAATAATTAACCATAGCAAAAAGCTATATAGTCAATATTTTCTATACAGTCAATTTTATTTGTCTGTTCTCTGTTTTCAGGAATCAACTTGTTTCTGTAAATGAAGTTACAAGACTAGAATAGTTAATCAAGAACAGAAAGTAGAATTTCTTCAGAAAACACAGGCGCTAACTTTACAAGCAATTTAAGACTTAAAGGCTAAACTTTGACAAAATAATTGACCATGTTATGTTCTGTGTGTGAAGGGATATGTCCATAAGTTTTAACAAAGTTTCCATCTTTCAAATGAAGTTCTAGCCTACAGTACCTCACAAATGCTTTCCATCTTGAATATTGCCACACTGTAGAAAAAATATATTTCTATTTTTGGAGACAGGGTTGTTTGTGCATGGACATTAACAAGTACAAAAATTCAGCAGATAATTTTATAGTATTTTCTCTTAACTACAACAGAAAGTGCAACACTAAAAAGGCATCTCCTGCCTACTTAAAATTTCTTATACCTTTACAATGCTAACTCTGAATGTACACATTACATCCTAGAACACACAAATAAGTCTGAATGTGTCATGGCAGAAGTAGGGAAAGCATGCTTACAGCTTTTGTAAGCAAAAAGACACATAGCAAACACCAGTGAAAAGTGATTATGTCTGGAAACAAACATAAATTCAAGATGTCTGAATCTTCACTACCAGTTGAAGACAAAATCCCATGACATTTGTTGATTCTGTAACTTTATTTGCATTTAAAGACTGGCTGCTAAGCTTCTTAGCTGAAGAACCACCACAAACAATCAGGAGTTGCTAGCTCTGTTAGAATTAGTCTATTGGATCCAATGGAGACTTATTTAAATTGCCGATTGAGCCAGATTGACTTTTGTAGGAAGAGGTCCTGCTTCTTCATGTTCCTCAGTCTTGCATCTAACCACAACAAGTGCAGAGGATGGATATCTGTTCAGTTTTTGTTCATTCATGTATTCCAAATCTCCATAGATGCTCAGCTTCTGAAATATTTAAACAATTTACTTTAAGACAAAGACTCTCCATACTGTGAATGAAACGCATTTCATTATGCAACTACATTGCTTGTTGTGATGGCTGCAGCCCTTCAACACAAGCTAACCCAGGCTTTCTCTAATATCTGAAATTCATGGCTGAAACTAGATTTGAGCCCAAAAGAAATGTATTAAATCTGCCAGAACAACAGTACATACAGTGCTTGCTCCTTTAGTTTGCAAATACTGTGAGCCTTGCTTATTTCAGAAGCGTGGGGATCCCTCTGGGCACTAGAGATGCTAGTTCAGCCAGCTCCCCTCTGATCAGACTCTCTGTGTTCACCAATAATATGCTGTCATTTCTGTTCTCACTACTGATCCTCCCGGATTAAACCCATACTGGGTTCCACCTACACCATCCAACCCTCAGTATAGCTCTATTCTCAGAGAAATTAGAAGCAGCCTCCATTTGTTAAGAGTAATCTGAAGGTTGTTGAGAGGAGAGTGCTACAAACAAAAAGACATCATATCTGGGCTGCCTGAGTATGCTCAGAGCACCTGGCAGCCACAGGATTGAGCAAGAATTGTTCAGCTATGAAAATCAACATTTAAATAACAAAATTGGTTTGCTAACCACATCCACAAAATAGAAAACAAAAAAACCCACTCTCTAGTTGAAGCTCCTCCCAAATGTTTTAGTCTCTAGGCAGCTGTAACATTAAAAGTAATATAATGAATAAATTCAAAAGATCATAAGTTATAAAATAGAGTTACCTCAGATGGAACATATTGCTCTACAGCTGTAGCTACAGTTGCACAACAAATCCAGAGCAGCACCAACACTGACAGGACGAGCGTAGTGGTTAAAATCCAACTGGAATTTCTGAAATGAAAAGAACGTTACTAGATTTCATATACTGAATACAAGAGAATGGACTCTCTAAAGCACGGCTCAATTTTGACTGCATTTCCTGCTGATTCACTAGTCTCTAGCTCTTCCAGCTACAAGGCCCACTTCAGGCTCCTGGGTACTCTAACGCTTTTTAGTATTTGACTTGAAAGACACAAAAGACTTGCTGGATTCCATTTATTCGGCCCTAAGTATGCTCCTGTTTACAGTTTTAAAAACAGATTATTCTGTTACACATTTGGGGTGCAATTCACTGATCCTTCATGTGTAAGCTTTCAAGGAGAAAGTGATCAGAGTAAGGGAAAGAAGAACCAACGTGCTGATCTTCAGCAAAGCTTTAATAAAGATGTACTGGGTATTTTCAGCCTGGAAATGAGACACAACAGTGTCTTTGATATCAGACAATCCCAAAACAACATACAAAATAAGTGCTTTGCCCTGAAACATATCCAGAGCTAAAGAACAGGCAAAACACGGTATTGATTAAACAGTTCACAGAACACACTCCAAAAGCAGTGTGGGAAATTATCAATGTGACATTCACTTGAAATGGAAAGGAGAATCAAAGTTTGCAGAATAGCCTGCAAATAACATGGGGCCAGCACGGAAAAGCAGCAATAACAAATGGTCAGATAGACAATTTTAACTGCTACGCATCCTGAACCTAGCAGACTTTTAGCACTTTGAGATCTTACAACAGTGCCCCCGTACACAAACAGGAAAGGCCATTATCCTCCTTACTAGGTACGGACATTCTAGAATATACATACATGGAAAGACACTTGAAAAAGCTGTCATTTTCTCGCTCTTCGAAAAGTCCTCGGTATGTCTGCGAACTTCCTGGACGCAGGTCTGCTGAAATACAACAGCAGAAACAGCTGTCAGGAAAGCAATAAAAGAGAAGACCCAAACGCCCCAGTTTGTCTATACAGAGAGCATAAAGGGAAGCTTTTAAAATGGCCCTAGCTTGCACGTTTCTATTTCCAGCAGAGCTTAGTTTCTACCACAGAGTTTGCTAAGCGTACATAGTGCAGTCTACGTGGCAAACAATTATATTTCAGCTTTCTAAAAATTTGCTTTCATGTGCCACCTGCAACTTTTTTTTTTTTTTTTGCATGACAGGGAACATTTGCATTTGCTCTTCCAAAGCACAAAGAACAACTTACAGGCTGTTTTACTCAGCGACAAGGATCCTCTTGTATCTCCAGTTTCCTGATCAAGCTGTGGAACATACTGTACTTCTGGCTTTGACTAAAACAAAATAAGGAGTTAGGAGATCCTGCTAGCAGGCTTCCACTGATCTTGATTGTTTACATTTTCAGAACTAATATGGAAGTTAACCTTAAGACATGCACATTCACATAAGTTTGATTTTCCCCATCCCCTGCACTGGCCCTAAAGGCAGTGAAATACTAGCAAAATCTAAACACTTCTGATAGCGCTCCATAGTTTTTTCTGTGACTGGAAGGAGCAGGGTTAAACATTTAGCAGCCAGAACACCTTAATCTCAACAAAAAAGGCAAGCACCTGGAATATGACAATTTTGCCATCATCTGCTTGAAGGTAGAAAGTCCATGAAGATGTTATGAAGCTCTGAGCAGAATCCATCATGTCACTCCAGAATGATCTCACCAGCGTCAGAGGAAAGAGGAGATGAATTCTTGGCATCAGGGACATTAACTGCAAGCACAACATTAACTGGTTTTCCATTTGTTTTTATATGAAAAGAAGTCATGTTCTTGCTCACCCCTCACCCCATGTCGAGATTTCAGTCCTTAGGAAGATTTATCTTCCATTTGAAGAAATTCAAAAAAGAGAAGACACACACTGAACAGAAAACAAGTAGGTGGTATTTGAAAAACATGTCATCTACTTACTTGCTCTTGCCTTAACTCAGCAAATGGCAATTGGTTCTGGCATCCAAGATGGCAAGCATATTGTTCATCAGATTGGGAGTATGCTTCAGTACAGGCTGCAAGGAAGAAGTTCCCCAAATGAGAAGACAAATTCTGCATTTTAGTTAAGAAAACATTTTCAGTATAAGTTGGATCAGAAACAAAGCAGCAGTTAAAAGACTGACAATCCCATTTGCAGGGAGAGATACGGCAATCACTCCAAGGCTAGCACTTGCTCTAAGCTCTAATGAAGGTTAAGGAATCAGAGCTCAGACAGATGAGGTAGTTGAAATCTGAATGCAACCAATCAGAAATGTTACTCTGGACAAACTCAGGGATGCAAGTTTTCATTGATCCTCCCACTACCACTATACTTTTTCCTCTACACATCACGTAAACATGATTTTTTACTTCAGAGAACAGAGCTGGAATCCTAAAAAGAATAGAGGGACCATCAGTCCGTTAAATCCCTCAGAGGTAACAGCAGAAGTCATCGTATCACAGGAAAACCAAAGGAGCATTTTTCTGCTACTGTGAGGAATACAGAAACTGCACTGAAAGTATTATGGAATCGTTTTTTAATGAAAAATGAAGCCAACTCTTTGTTCTACAGTAAGCTTCTATTAATTGTTCACTAGAGACCGTAAAGACCAAGAAATCTAAGTTATTCAGAGAGAATAACTTAGATTATTCTGCCCGTAGAGATATTGGGCAAACAATACATGGGCCTAGCTCTCCCCCAAAACACTAAAGCTTAGGTGGACAACGTTGCAGTACTACCTGAACTAAAGACTCAAACCAAGTAGCAACACATACGACAGTAGCTCTCCCAGTTTTCCACAGGAACAAATGGACCATCGTAAAGGCTAAGAACAGCATGACATCAGCAGCTAAACATTTTGAGTATGCAGCTCACAGCACCTGAGCAGCAATTCTATGGTAAAACTGCCACCAAACTAGTGTTTGTAGGCAGAAAGAAGCATCAGAAGATGAAATTGAGCAGATCAGCCAAGAAGTACCTTGCCAAGCACAGAATACTTAGTCAGGGCACCAACCAGTGTAACAGATTACAGAACATAAGCCAGCAAAAGACAACAGCCTCAGGAAGGAGAGTTAAACCAGAAAGTAAGCAACTGTTCAATTACCTCTACATGTGGTCTATTGCTACATTACTCTTTTTTATGGCACTCTTTCATGTGTGGTTTGACAACTAGATTGACATGCTGTATCACAGCTATACACAGTGTATGACAGACTAGAGCATTAGCCCATTTCTAGAGTATTTAATGCAGTTTTGTATCACATTAGCATCTTTGCATGTCAGGCTTTCTACTTGCGTACCTTCCACCAACTCTCTGAGCTGGCTGCTAGCCCTCTGGTTTTTATGAGCTACTGAGAGGCCAAAAACCTCCTTTGAGTGCTGGCTTGGCGCTTAATTGTATTGGAAATATAGATGGAGGGCTCCTACCTTTGCTGCTTTGGGTGGTTATGTTCCACTTAATCTATGAAAAAGTTGTGAATCAGCTGTCTCAATATCATTGTATGAAAGTTCTATACAATTCCAGAACAATATTAATTGGCCTATAGTACACTTATTTCATCTTCACTACGAAATTTTTGTTCTAACGTAGATAATCTGAGAGAATTAGTCACAAGTACTTAATGGTCTATTTCAAACAAAACACATACCTCATTCCCAAGAGTTTAGCTGTAGGTAAACCTCAGGATGTAGCCTAGACCACAAGTTACAAGGCAGAAAGCGCATTAAGATCTGTGCTCTTACTCTGTCTGAACAATTCACTTGTATATACAAGTTTGTCAGGAATTGTAAATGGGACTGATTGTCACATGGAATTATTAAAGGCAAAGCATTCATTTGACTGGATTTTTTGACTGGATTATTTTCCCAGCCATTTTCTGTCTTCTATGACAAACTGTTTATAGCAAAATGAAGTATTTCTAATTTATTTACAGAGACTGATGATACTTAAGAAATTCAGGAAAATAGCAACACTAAGGATCAGGTAAGGAGAAACTCACAGAGAACAGACAACCTTTCCCTTTTTTATTTTATTTTATTTTTTTTATATCTTGTACATGAATTTTAAGAAAGTTGGTAAAACCAGAAAGCAACTGAAGTAATCCCACCAATTTAACAACACCCTTTCAGACATGCCTGCTCTTCCCTCTGTTATGCCTCCACATTACGGGATGCTGAAGGAGTAGTGAAGTCTTACCGGAGTCGCATTCCAGTTTGGTTCGATTCAAATCAATGCCATCGTCCACAAACTGACAAATGGAAAACAGTCTGCAGCCTCGCTGGCACGCGTACAGTTCCTCTTCCTGGGGAGGCACAAGAAAAGGCCTGCATCCCTCCATTCAAGAATAAATTGTCAGAAAACAAACAATTTTTTTTTTTTTTTTTTTTTTTTTTTTTTGGAAGGGCTATAAAAAGCCACCCATCAGAGCACCACCCTCCTTCCCTCCACTGGACCTAGAAGCCAGCTAAACATGACACTCTGGATTATCTGAAATAAAACCAAGCTACAGCTCTTTAACACTGTAGTACAACTACTGATTTATTTCAAACAGAGCTCTTCATTCTGTGGTGGGGCAGACCTGGAACAGCAAATTCTATTTTGTAATTCCAGTCCTACAACTCACAAGCAAAGTTGCACCACGTTTTTTTAGAAAAGCGTTGCTTTTAAAAATAAGAGATACGGCTGTAAAAGATTTACTGACATTTAATCCTACAAAGAGTAGATAGTCTTCGATCTCAGAACTTAAACAGTACAACCCAACAGGAGAGGACAAAAAAAAGACTAATTTTGACAGCATATTACAATGTATCTACCAGACTCTAATCAGAACTACAACAGAATTGACAAAATAAGAGATTACCTTCTGATGTACTAAAGTAGTTAACCAAGGTACTGGTAACTTGCCAAACCAGTTCCACAAACACACATTTTTATTTATGATGTTGAACTGCAGGGGAAAAGTGCTTCCTCACTGCAACTACTAAAAATATGCAAATATAGAAAACCTACACCTAGTATTTCTTCTGTCCACGATACCACAGGGATGGACATGCACTTTCCACATACAGTGCTCTCCGTATTGCAGAACTAAAGACAGCTTCTGTCACGTGAGCACTCCTACTTACGATCACACCCTATCAAAACCACTAACCACATAACCACTCAAATGACTGCAGCCAGTTGCTATACAGGTGGAAAACGGACTTTGAATTAATTTAACAAAAACCAAACATACCACACCTTCTGTATAACCTATTGTAAACTAACTGGCCACTGTTTGTCTCTGAGAGCACAAACTCACATGCTTTAAAGGCACAGAAGTAGAAAACTGTGAATGTAAATTAAAACTTAAGTCTAACAACACTAATGAGGTGGCTAAGATAGTTATGTTGTTGCAGAAAACATGTTTTGTAATCTGATATCCAGACAGAATTAGCTTTAGCAGACAGATTTCTAGGGCAGTCTTCCATGGAAGTCTCCATGAAGCCTGTCTTACTTTCCAATGACAACTAAAACAACTTCCTTCAATTCATCTGGTAGTTTTGTGACAAACGGAACAAAGACTAAATATAAAGGAAGAGACGGGTGTATTATTCGACAGCTCCAACACCACACAACAAAGAATTCAAAAGTACAGTAAAAATCACAGAATTATCAGCTTTCCCTGAACTTGGAAAGAGTCCTTTAACAGAAACAAGAGCATTGCACCAAAAGAGTATGGAAATATATTAGCATAATGTTTAGTCCTATTTTCTCAGGTTTAGTTATTTCTCCTCACTATCATCACACGAAGGCACCAAAACATGCCATAAGTACAGAGGTAAGTCTACCTAATGCTCCCTGTTACTTCCCTCTGTGGGGATACCAATATCAGCTAGAGTCACAAAATCCGATTTAGGTTTCACATGAAAGCAAAGCCCTATTACCTAACATTGTCACTGCTTCCACTTGTCCACTGCCCTCATGTGAAACCTCAAAGATGGGGTAAGAGCTCCCATCATTTAGAGTTCAACCTGCTACATAGCTGCAGCTGATAATGAAGTATGTTGCCAAGACAAAACCAGGAAAAATGAGACTTTTGGTAACAGATTTTCCAAATTCAAACCACTAGTTAAAGGTTTACAACTTTGAACCAACAGCAAACTCTGGAGTATGAAATTAGATTCCAATTAGACACTATTTCAGTTTCTTATCATGAGATGAAAATAATTCCATGCAAGTGAATCAAAACACAGGTTGAAGGTTCTGACAAGCTACTTGTTTATCATCATTCACGCTTTATCTTTCAATATCCAAGCGTCACACTAGTGCCCTGACTCAGGATCTTTGGCTTGTCATGCACACAGCACTGTGCTGTGCCCAAAAATATGGAACAGCCGAAGTCAAATTACAGCTGCCACTTTAGGAACAAGAGGAAAAAAAGCAGCAAATCCCCCGAAACCCACAAAAGTACCCAGCACTAACAAAGCTATACTTTGAAAGCAGCAGTTCTTTGGCAAGCTGCAGCCTAACCATCTATTTTCAAAATGAAGTATCTATCTTTAGAGCAGCCACTGCATTCCCTACTTTGAGGGGAAGAAAATCTAAACCAGATGAGAAACGCCACAGAAGAAGAGCAGCAGGCTGCTGACTGCACCCGAGCACAGCCAGCATGAGCTTCCTTCATGTTTATGTTTACTTAAAGACACGCCCAACACTGCCCGAGAAAACATGCCCGGGGACAGGGCTCCTGCCCGAGAGAACCCCGGCTGCCTCCTCTCACTCTGGAGCACAAGGGCCTGGGGGGGGAGAGGGGCAAGCGACGGGCCAGGGGACGGCCGCGCCGGGGAGGCCGGGGCCGTGCTGCCCGCCAGCCCTGCAGCACAGCTCCCGGGAGAGGGAGAAGGGGAGCGGGGCCGAGCCCGGGAAGGGGCCCGCCCCGCCGACCGCCGCCGCGGGGAGCCGTGAGGCAGGGCCCGCCCGTACCTTGGGGTAGGTGTGCAGGGAGTAGGTCAGCTGGCAGGCGCGGTGACACGACGCCGTGTTGCCCAGCACGGAGTCAAAGGCCTCGGACGACGCAGCGGGCAACGGCCCGGCCGCCCGAGCGCTACTGCTGCCGCCGCCCGCCAGGAGCGCCAGGGCGAAAGGCAGGCAGAGGAGGCCGCCCCGCCGCGCCGCCATCTTCCTCCTCCCGCAGGCCGCCACTGACGGGAGCAGGCGCCGGGGGACTCTCGCGAGATTAACCCTCTCGCCTCCCCCGCGCGGGGCCTTCTGGGAGATGTAGTCCGTGCCGCGGGGCAGCCCCAGCGACCCCATAGGGCCTCCCCTCCGGCGGGAACTACACGGTGGAAAGGGCGGGGCAGCGGCTTCCGGAAGGGCGGGCGAGCGGCACCGCCCTGGGGCGGCGGGGCGGGAGGATGGACCGGTTCGTGGTCCGCAGGGCCCGCTGCCCGGAGAGCCCCCGCCGGGCCGGGCCGGCCCCCCGCGCCTACCGGCAGGCCACCCTCGAGTCCCTCAAGGCAGGTCACCGCCGGGCGCCGGCACTGGGCGGGGGGGTGGGGTACGGCTCGCCCCGGCCTCCCGGGCCCGAGGGGAGGCGTGCACCCCGCGGCACCGGGTGCTGCTGCGGGGCCCGCTGCCTTCGAGGGCACGAGGCGGGGCCTTCCCCGGCCTTGCGCGGGGGCAGGACCGCGCTGTTCCCCGGAGGCTGTGTGCAGGGGTGGCGGGAGCGCCCCAGGAGGAGCCGGGCTGGCCCTGAGGCGCCTCGGACAGAAGAAGGGGTGTCAGGCCTTGGCCAGGCCGCCGTCCTGCCTGTGCGTGGAGCTGAGCAGTGTGGGGTGACAGCGGGAGGGACGTTTTGTACATTAAACCCAAACTGGTGTCTATTACGATCAGGGAAGATGGGGAAGGTGTTAATCCCAGTGCGCCTTCCCAGCAGGGCACTCTGCGCCCACGTGGGGATTCACCTCTCCTTCCAGTTCTTCACCAAAGTCTTTGCAGCGCTGAGGTGGCATCCTCACTGAGAGTGGGGTAGGTGCGTTAGGAAACGAAGTTAGAAAGGTGCAGAGGGCTCTGCTGCGTTGAAAGGGATTTCCTAAACTGAGATGGGTTATAACGTGGGTCCTTCCTGCCCATTTGGTGTGGCAGAGGGCCAGGTTGGGTGCACAGTTCGAGTTCAGCCAACTGGCGCCACCAGCTTCAATATTGCCAGCTGGCTCACTTCTCTGCCCAGCGAGGAGAGCCCTTCTGTGGGTTGCATGGTGGTCCTGCATGAGACCTGTATAAGAGCTGAGCCCCTCTTTGCCACCTGTTTGTAGAAACAGAACAGGAAAACATTTGCTGCACCAAAGAGCTTATTAATGTAAGGCAGAAAGCAAAAAAATGGCGCATAAAGCGCCCCAGCTGTCTGACCATTGCTGAATCTTTGCAAGATGCCTCACATCCGAAATATGAGACTTGCACTGTTTGCAGCCTGTTCTGTCAACGTCTGTGGTGAAAACAGCTTGGGTGAAAAACATTGTGCAAACAGCCAGTGTACTTTAGTTTGTGTTCATGCTCCCTAATGCTTTGTTTCTCTCTCTGCTGTTATTATTTTAAATTTAAAGCCAATCTGAGCAGGATTTGGATTCTGCCAGGCTGCAAAAGATAATTAGCTGCCTCCCTCTTATTCCTTTTTCTATTAAGAGACATTTATACAATGGACTCCTTAAGTTCAAAGCACTTCTCTTCTAGCAAATGTTTGCTATTACGTGCCTTAAGTTTGGCAGACCAAGGTTAAGCATCTCGCTGTGCTTTCTAGTTACTCTGCCTTGATTTGCAGTAGGATGCTAATCTCAAGCAAGTATCCATCATTCTGAGCCATCATGTATTCTGTGCTCTGGTTCATGCCATAATCAATAATTCATGTGTTGATAACAGCCCCATTAGCTGAGAAGAAGCCGGTGTCCTTATTTATAAGAAGAATATCCTGCTTTCCTAATGGCTTTTCTCTTTTCCAGAGAGTTGTGGTTGTGGAAGACATAAAACGATGGAAGTCTATGCTTGAGCTTCCTGGGCAGCCAAAAGAGAATCTGATCGAAGCTTTGGAGGAGCTGAAGAAGAAAATACCTTCCAAGGAAGTGTTACTTTCAACACGAATAGGTACATCTTGTCTGATCTAGGCTGTGAATATTAGACTGTCTTGTGTCTGCTTGGCTTGTCAATACAAAAGAGACTACCTTGCAAGCTTTTTAAGAAATTAGTGTAGTTATGATCTCAAAAGGTTTATCCAATCACTGAATAAAAAACTGTTGGTATACAGCCTGCAGTTTTCAGTAGTTGTACTGAAGAAGTCAGCTATCCTGTAATTCCTCCCAGGTTGCCTGCTTATTACCAAGTACTACATCACCCCTTCTGTGGTCAAATTTTTGAAGAGCTCTTCCTGGGCACCTGTGTGTGTTATTCCTTCTCCTGCTATCTGTCAGGGGCATGGCAGAGTGCTCTCTTGCCATCCGAGATGGGGCTCATCTATTTGACCTGGCTGAATCCTCTGAACATGTGAGAAGTTCTCAGATAGGCCCAGAACTGTTTGCTGCATCCTCACACTGAGAAACCCCCAGCAGACGGGCAGCTCCGTGCAATGACACAGCCCTACGTCTGTCTCTTTTCTGTAGGACTTGAGGGAGGGATAATGTGAGACCACATGGTCCTTGCCTTTCCTGCCTATGGAGGGCATCCTGGCAGAGAGACGCTGGCGCTGGCCTTTGTTTGCCATTAGAGCAGCTGGATCTCTATTTAAAGAGCCCCCCTTGCCTTAGAAAAGGAGATGTGATCTGCCCCTTTCCCCTTACTTCTGAATTATTTCATTTGCCACGTTCAGCTTATTCAGGCTTTTCCCGAGCTTTTTTTCCCAGTGCCTGCCTGAACGCGGCTGGGCTGGAAGAGCCACCGAAGCCTAACAGTGACATCTCCTGGCCAACAGCGCTAGTGGTCAGAGAGAAATACCCCGCTGGAAGAAGGTCCCTTTTGTCTCCCCTCAGAGGAAACCTTCTTTTCAGGCCCCGTCGATGGGAAAGATTCTGCTTGGAGTCACTGTGATGTTTGCACGTTAAAATACTATAGCCATCACCAGCAACATCTGCTTCCTTAAAGGGATTTTCAGGTTAAAACCAGCATTCTTTGTAGGCCAATCTTACAAACTTTCACCAGATCTAGTATCTGTGTAGAAAATTAATGTAACCCTGTATTACATAAGTGTTTCTCCACACCTTGGTGACTTGGGAAGGTAATTTTCACATGTATAGGTCAATTCCTTGCTACTTGGTCAGGCAAAAATCACTGCAGAAGTCAAGGAATGAGAACTTCAGGCTTCATTCCTAATAATTTTATATTTATATTTGTGTCAATGCTCTGGTTCTTTTGCTGACACTGCCTGAATTAAAAATGTGTGTGGCTGCTTTAGCACCAATATGATTTGACTGGTGTCCATTATATTTTGTCCACCTACAAAAGCTGAAGGGAGCTGTTGCTGTTTTCCAGGTCACACAGTGAATAAGATGCGCAAACATTCAGATCACGATGTGGCCAGCCTCGCCAAAGATATTTACACGGAGTGGCGAACTTTCATCAAAGACCATTCAAACAAGCCCTCAATAGAGGTCAGGAGCGATCCCAAGACCGAGGCTTTCAGAAAGAAGGCGCGGAAGCTGCTTTGTGAAGCCCTGGATCTAGAGGTAGCATTCAGATCCATTTGTCTCAAAGAGTTACTTCTTGTAGGAAGAAGTTAAACAAACCTTTTTCAGCCATAGCTACTGTAAAGCTAGTCCTGCCTGCAGAGTGGGGACAGGGCCAGATGATCTCTTCCTATTTTCAGTCATTTGCTGCATGTCCCTACTTATAAGTAGCTTTGTTTTTGAGGTAGATAATTTTTTTTGGTTGTTAATCAAGTAAACATGCTAATTGTAAGTGAGGTGTATTTGCTCTCATTTACATAACCAGTCAACAGAATAGTCGTGTATCTACTGCAATTGGGCTGTATAAGAGAAGGAGGAAGTTAATAGAATATAAAGTTTTTCCTACTACTTAACAGCTGTGAAAGCAACACTGGGACCTTTTGGGTGTTTCATATTTAAGTAATTAAACATTTGTAAATTTAAATCTATTGCAAAAACAGAGGCAAGGTTGACAGTATATAAAGTGGTGATAAATACCAGATCCCTCAGGTACCTTTAAGTAAATGAACAGGGCTTTGCTGTAAGGCTTAATAACTAGTTTGCTTGGTCTATGAAATGCCGTAATAATTATCCTTTTTAATTTATTCATTAATTATCCTTTAAATGGCAAGTCAAGTGATAAGCACTCAAGAGTTTCAAAGCTATGTGTTTGCTAGCCGTGAGAACAACCTCTCCAGCTTCCAGTCCATCTGGACTGAGGCAGCACAAAAGGATGGCTTGCTGTGGCAATGCCTCAGAAAGGTGGGAGCTCCCCTTTGCCAGGCTGCTGGGTCAAGCTTAGTTCTTGGAAAGCACATCTATACATGGTGATAAGACTGGTAGGAAAGTCTGAACCTATGGGACGTAAAGGCTATGGTACCGCCCTAAAACAAGTAAAGCAGAATCACCTCTGAGCAGGGACTCATCTGAAAGCCTGGTGAGGAAGACTACCCTTCTGGCTTGCAGCTACCACCATATGTGTAAGCGGAGCTTACAGCAGCAGATGAACAGCGTATATAGGCAGGGGAGCCACAGAGGTCCAGCAAGTGGGGACAAGGACACCTGAGGAGCTGACAAAAAGGAGAAGGGAGGGTGAGGCTGAATGGATCCGAGGAGCTTCCAGTACTGCCCAGCAGAGCAGCAATTTATTGATGGGTAGCAAAAACAGAGCGGGCAAAGGACTTAGAGGAATACCACTTGGCACGCTGGAATCTCCTGCATGCAAAGCATGGGAGAGTCCCCATCACAAAAGGCAGAAGTGAAATTAAAACCATTTCTTGATGGGTGGGGGATTTTTTTCTAAGCTGTGCTAAATTACAGGTTTTGGCACATGTTGAAGCAATAACTACATAATTAACATTTAGCAAATCCCTTTCTGCGTTCTTAATTACACCTCCTTCTCCACACAGAGAGCTCACATTTCCCTTTATAGCACGAGGCAGAGTTGCCAAGTGTTTGGCATGTCTTAGAGTTGCTGTTGGAATGAAGTTTAAAATAGTATCCAAGGTACCTTATATCAGCAAGATCAAAGGTGAGCTTTATGGAGACAGTACAACGTAGCTTATAATTGCAGTTGAGCTTGATACCCAAAGCTAGCTGCAGATTAGTTTCCTGTTGTGACGGCAAAGTACTGCCACCCAGCTGGAGATGGGGATATGTTCCCTGCTACTGACCACGTTGCCTTGTTCGTTAATTGCTAGGGTGGAATTAAATTGCTCTTCCTGTTGCACTTGTGATGGGAAGTAGATTTCCTTGAATCTAAGCTGATTAATGAAAAAACACTGAAAAGCACCAAACTCCAATTTCAATCAGTTGGTCTCCTTATTAAATGTAAAGATCTAATTTTATACTTTGCTGTTTTCAGATTGATCACCCACTGGCTGAAAATATTGAGCGAGAAGCTTTTCATCTCTCTTCCCGTCTCATTAGCGCACCGTATCGCAGAATGGTGCGAGCTCTTGTCTTCTCATTAAAGCACAAACCTGAAATCCGAGCAGAAGTCAAGACTGGCATGCTCACTGTCCCTGCATTTGTACAGAGCCATAAAAAGTGAGGTGTCATGCTTGATCCTGAGCGAGAACTTCATCTGCCTACATCTCTGTGGAACTGGGAGCCCTTTCTGTCATGAGTGGAGTGGAGAAGCACTGACAGTGTGACTCACTTGGCACCACTCTATGAACAGGGCTGCTGAAGACAAGAACTACTAATGATGAAAGTGGTGCTGTAAATCTGACTTGGTAGAAATCCGTGTGGGCTTGTTGCAAGAAAAGTTTCTTCTACTCTGCTGTATATTCTCCTGCTACAAAACCATCCTTGCTGACTTACCTGTTTCTCACCTCTGCCTGTTTGCCATATCTCAGTTTAGCTCCATCCCTGATGTGGATCTTCAGGTGGAATCAGCTGAATAACATAGAGGAGCAGCTCTGTGCTGTGCTGGTAGGAAATACTGGCAATTCAGGGTAATTGGTCCATGGGAGGAGATTCTTAGTGGATAACTGCAAACTTTAGTTAACCCTAAATCAGCCACATCTGCTGCAGCTGAACACTGCCTGTGGCAAGAGCTAGCTGTTTTGCCAAGCCAGGTGATTTCCCTTTGCTGCATTCCAGAGTTGGATGCAAAATGGGTTTCAGTAACTTGCTATCCACCATTCCGTAGGCCCAGTAATCCTGTGATTGTGGGCATTTTCTAAAGCCCTGGGGTGAAAATCAAAATGCCCTGGAGTAAAGGTGCTATATAATGCCTCTGCTGTTTAATGAGCAGCTTGCTCAGACTTCCATACCTCACTCGTGATTTAAATGTGGTGCTTGTTCTTACTGTAACATGAAAAAAACTTGAAATTAATTTTCTAAATAAAATTAGGTTATAAGCAAAATACTCATTTTAAAGGCTTGTTTCCTCCAAAAGGAACACGGTTCAGAATGATTGTGTTGACAAATTTAAGCAACAAACTATTGTTTTAATTCCTTCTAGTTATTAAAAACTGGAAAACTTGCCTCTCATATTTGCTCTGATTTCTTTAGTGCCACAAGTCATCTTGCTCTCCATAAGCTGTTATTAAAGCTGTGACAGTCACAGTGTTTCTCTGCTGGTAGGTGATAAAGTGCTCTCTGTTCTCTGTGTGTGTGTGTGTACGTACACAAGGGACTGCTCACAAACCATTTTCTGAGTTATTGGGGTAGATAGCACCAAATACGGGGATGAGGGAAACCTTCCTATTCATAGTCATGGAAATTGAAGTCTAATATACCACAAGGAAGTGTCTTTTGATCAGTTGTGGTCAGCACTCCTATTTCAGAAGAGTCACTTAAGGACAAATAACGCAGTGGGGAAAAAAAAATGACACTTCATCCTAAAACAGGACTGAGTGTCATTATGTGGACCTGCTAAATACTTTTTTTCTTCTCTGGACACTAAAAGCTAAAAAAACACTCAAAATTTACCTGAGGTGTTGAACTCCCTAAATTTCATTAGATAACTGCAGGTTCTCTTAAGAACATCTAAATCCCGTTTTGTTTGCTTGGGCCAGTGCAAGTCCATTTTTTTCTGTACACATTGTGACAGTACCTTCAAACAGCTGGCTTTTCTGAAAACAGTGATGCTCTGGCGTACAGACATTTAATTTGCAGAAAGTTAAGGTTAAGTGTGTTGGACATGGTATGAGACAAACTGGTGGATATGAGTGGTGACTATACAGATAATATCGATAAAGACTTAACACTTGTTGACCAGGCTGTAGCAAGAGACGTGAAAACCCTCAATTTATTTCTTACAAGTCATCAGCTCCATTTCCCACTTAAATAACTTCAAACTGCACAGCTGTAATTGAATTCTCGTATCCTGGACTGTCGTGGAAGGGGTTCAGGATCAATGAACAACCTAGGTTTTGCTTCTAGAGGTGCAATGCCAAGATCTGCAGTATTTATTTTCAGCTTTCTGTTCCTGGTGCGGGGCTGTTTTCTCTATTTAGGTAATGTGTGAGAAGCAAAAATCCTGAAAAACAAGGAACTTCTGGTTCTAATGAAAGCCAGGCCAGAGAAGTTCCCCACACAGGTCAGATACCGTCGGAGAACTTTGGTTTATCTGAACACACGGACAGTTTACACTGTGCTGTGAGTTGGTTTGCAAGACAGGTCTAGGAATCACCCAAATTGTTTGTGATGCACAGCGCGGGTAACAACTGAGGGCGATTGCTGTCTGAACGTGAGCCGCTGCATAGCGATGGCAGTTCTACTCTGAAAACAGCAACTCAGCGAGATCTGCTTTTGTTTTTACAGTTTACCCTTGGGAACCAACTGAGAGAGGGGAAAGTGATGTGGATGATTCTTTCCCCTCTTATCAGTAAAAAGTCCTGTAGAAGGGATGCCATTCATGACATGACACTGTACAATTTAAAAGCAAGAGCAGCATCGATATAAAGAAGGACCTGCCAGGCCCAGAGTACCCCATGTTGTTTGCAATGTGCAGAGGAAAGGGAAGATGGTGGGGAATGCCAGCCTTGTCCTCAAGGTGTTATTTAGGAAAAAAGCAAAACTAAAACCTGACCGCATCTCATCCTTTGTGCATCCCTTTTGAAGTGGTGCAAGCCAAAAGTGATACCAGCCGCTGTCAGCAGGCCTGTCAGATCCGTTCGCTGTAATCTCACAAGCTGTCCAAACGTCGGCTGGGGTTAGCGCAGGACAGCCAGTGCCTCCCCAAGTCCGCAGACAGCATAGAACAACTTAGAGGTGCATGTGAGCTCTTCTGCTCCACGCAAACTACAAGCTCAGTCTGTCCTATGCCATTAGACTGTTCTGGGGTGTAAGCAAAGCTCTGCCAGGCCCATCTCTTCCAGGTGACTTTTCCCACGCCCTCTCCTGGTCCCTGACACCTTCGTTTTCAGAGCAGCCTCCAGGGAAGAGAGAGAAAACTCTCCTATGAATTTCCTCTATTTTATGGCTAATATTTTTGCCCAACTTATTTTCAAAGGGACTTAAGCGTATAACTCTGGGTCCAGCTCTTGCAAGTTGATGTTAAAGCTGGCAGTATCATTTGGGCCGAAGATTCACAGACTCAACTTTGCATAAAACTGAGTGTCTGGAGGAACTGGAAGAGATCCCCAAGGGTTGGACTTGAGACCTGCAGCACAGGATGAAGCGTAGAGAACAAGGGAATGGTTTAAGGACAAAAACAGAAAGGAAGGTGGGGAAGGAAGACAAAAAGAAAGACAAAAAAGCAATAGGCCAAAATAGGGCTTCCTTTTCCCAATGAGCGATGCTGAATGTGACAACGGGATACCCAATACCTGAAAGTAATCAAGTTTTTAATTATGCTATGAAGACCAGATTCCCCCCTTGGAGCAATCTCACCTACACAACTGCATTTCCTTATGCCTAGTCATATGCCTCGGAAGCAGTTTGCTACTCCTCCAGCTAAAGCTGAGCGCAGCCCATTCTTCCTTCGCTCCCCTGCCCAGTGCAGCCAGCGGCGAGACCGAAGCTGTGCGGCTCATGGATGAAGCAGGAGGCCAGGGATGGCCAGTTCCCAGCGCTGTGAGCCGTTCTGCACTAGCTGTAGCCTGTGTGACTTCTGGAAATCTCTTGAAATAGAGGGTCTGGAAGGGCACAGGCACCTGAACCCTATGGAGTGCATCACTCCTAAGGCTGGCCTGGCTCTGAAACTTCTGATCTGCTATAGTTTGCTTGCGGCAAACTCACTCACAGAGGGTCCTGCAGGACCCTCACCAGCTTGGGTTCCCCACCATATGGGTTACACATTGGGCTGGGGGAAGAAGGGGCCCCTCACGCATCCTAAAGTTTGGCCTCACTGGTCCAGGCATGCATTTCTCCTAAATTCTGCTCTTTCTCCTCTGGTTTTACTTGGCAGTGGCTGTGCAGTGCAGACCAGCCACAGGGTACCAGTAAGACACATTGCAAAAGCAGGGACTCTCCACAAGCTCCTGTCTTCACACTGGGGAAACCCTTTTAGATTAAAAGGGAGGATGAAAGGTCTGAGCGATGGCTCCCTTGTGCTAGGTTTCTCTGGCATAGTGCCTTTGAAATAGCTGGTTCCCTTTTTACAGGGGAAACATTAAATCACGCAGCTACCCAATTTGGAGAAAAGGTTCTTCTTTTTTCCCTTTTCTTACCAGATTAAGCCCAGCCCACAGATTTCTTTCAGTGAAAGAGTACATAAAGCTGATGGACCCAGCTGCACCCAGCTGAGAGAGGAGCGAAGCACCTTCTGGAGGTGAGTGATAACTCCTGCTCTCCTCCTCTGCCTGGGCTGCTGGTGCTTGGAGAATACAGGGTGGGCTCGGGGCAGCACCGGGAGGGATGGAGGGGGAATTCACCCCTGCCAGAGCTGACTTCTGACCCCGGCTTCTGAAGAGCAAGTTTGGGAAGGCACCAGGCGACAGCTTGCTCCGTTCCCCATCAGCAGGCACCGCTAAGGAGAGCTTTGTCCTGCTGCAAATTACTTGGGTGAAAGAAGACAGGAGTAGACAAGACCCTCCCTGTCCTTCAGAAAAGAAAGTGCACAGCAGCTCACCATTTTTCATCTTTTAAGAGGCTCTTCAAAGGTTTCTCCACAAAGAACCCAAACTTTTAGATCTCATTTGCTTCCCTGGCAGATCTGTAATATGAAGGGTTTGCTAGGCTGGCCCCAGATTAAGAGATGTTAAGGCAAGGAGCAGCCACAGATGTCTTTTGGAGCCCTGATCATTTGAAGTAGGCTCCAGAAACTTTCCTCCCAGGATATGTTAGCACACCATGGGGCAGCAGCGTAAGATGGAGCAGAAATTGGGGGCTGGAGCAGAGGAAGGATGGAGGAAAGTAGAAAAGAAGAGCTAGAGGGAGCGAAACACGTCAGGGAGTTCCCCAGCACAACTGGACGCAGCCAGCAAACCCTTGCTCCTCTATGCAGCGCACAGCACCAGAAGCACTGAATCTCCCTTGCTGCTTTAAATGGCTGCAGCACCTTTTAAGTGGTTTTAATGCTAATGAGTGAGCCTTCCCACAGCAGAGATCATGTTGTGGAGGATACCACAAGGGCTGGAGAGCCCTCCTGCATTTGTTTAAACACCCACCTGCACAGGCGCTGATATTGCAGGATAAACCCCCCCCCCCCCTTCAGGTGGATGTACTGGCATTTCACAGGAGGGGAAACTGAGGCACGAAAAGACTCTGACATGCCACAGGATACAGAAAAGGGAAGCCTGTGCCAGGGTTACACTGCAATTAATGATGCTCTGATTCTTCTGCTGGCAGTCCACTGAACAACATCCACGGTCTCTGTCAATTAGACTAGATTATGGGATAATCCTTGCTAATTATATATCATTATATAGCAAGCAGTTATCTCCCTATAAAGGGTGCTCCTATAATGGACATATGCTGTTCCTCTAGCACAGCCAGCCCCAATGGCAAAAAAAAAAAAAAGCTAAAACCATTTCTGCTGTGGCCAATATTTTGCCTAAGCTGAAATTTTCACATGGCAAACACTGCACTCCTGTCCTGGATGGATGGAGGAAGAGGGCTGCAACAGGTAGAGCCAGCCAGAGAGGGGATGCAGGGTCAAATCCACACCCCCTGAACCCGCTGCGGGGGCATGGCTATAAGCTCAAAATCCAGCTGTAAACTCTCCCATACATCACAGAGCAAATGCCCTATTCAACTTCCACACGCCAAAACCCCCGCAAGCAGGGGAGGAAGCCCTCGCTATCCCCCGGAGCCACGATGGCCAGGAAAAGGGGTTTAAAATAAGCTGGGAAAACAACTCCCAGTAAACGCCATCATTGCATTTTTAATTGTCCGTACGCGTGATCCATTTTGTTTCCCCAGATGGCAGGGCTGCTTGACTCCTACCTCCTCATCTGCGCCACCACGGCTGGGGTCTCTGGTGGGTACCTGGATCCCCAAGGCAGAGATGCCCCCGCGGCAGGCTGGCATTGCCCACCTGAGCAGGCAGGGTTAGCCGCTTCCCTGCGGAGAGGGGGGCTTTGCTTACAGCTGAGGCCAAAGGGTTTGGAGGGTCCTGTTCTACTTATCGCTGGTCTGCATCACGGGACTTCATTCCGTGCAGGGATGCTGCAGGGAGACTGGATGGCTGAAGGCTGGGCGTGACTCACTGATGGGGAAGGAAAGAATCCCAGGAGCGAGGTCTGAAAGCCACACAGCTCAAGAAACAGGGCTTTCTACTGCTCCCCCATCCTGGCTCTCTCCAAAACTCCTTTGCCATGTTACATACTCGGACGCAAGCAAAAGTGACCTGCCCAAACCATGGGCTCAGTCAGAGCAGAAAAGTACCTGGAATCCTACTTGTGCTTTGGCTTTTATACGGTCCCGTGAAGGAACAAATTGATGTTTCCACCAGATCTAGAAACAAATAACCCCCTTTTGGGGAGCCAAAACAAATCCCACTTTTGCAGCCCAGTGACCCCCTGCAAGCAGGGCTGGAGGCACTCACACCCATCCGGCAGGTTTCGCTGGGACAGCCGATGCAGCTTCTGTCCCCACCTGCCCCTTTTGCAAATGTTATGGTCCCCATCCCGGGGACAGGGGAAAGAGAGGGACAAGCTCCTGGTGGGCAACGCCGCTGCTCACACCAATACCCCAGCCAGCAAAATCTGCCAGCTCCAAACTGGTTACGCCTCCCTTCTCCCACGGGGTGCAGGGGATGGCCAGGCAGTCTGGGCATCTGGGACCAGCAAGTGCCTTGCTGCATCCCAGTCTGCGGGGGCTCCTTGCCCTGACTGGCACAGGACAGTGAGAGCCGTGGGGAGATGAAGGAGCGAGCTGCATCCCAGACCCATTTAGGCTGACAGTTCCCCCGTCCCTGTCCCCTCTGTCCCTGCAGAGGTGCCCGGCCGCCCAGGCGTGCGCTGCATCCTGCTCTACCCCAAGCACATGTGGTGCCGCTGGCCCCTGCGAGACGGAGCCCCGGCCAACACCTCCCTCCGCCTCCGGTGCAGGATGAGGTAAGTCCCAGAAAGCCTGGAAACCTTATCCCAGCTGTGAAACACCAGCCACCATGAGCAGGAGCAGCTGAAAGGAAGGATGGCGTGGCTCGACCCACAGCGTGGGGGGTTTTCCCTGCTCCCTCAGCCATCAGGGGGTACCAAAATGACATGGCTCTCCCCTTCCCCGTAACAGGGCTTGGGGAGATGTTCACCGAGTGGTTTTTCCACCCACAAATAGAAGGAGAGGCTGCGGGGGTGGCTTCGTGCTGGGGAGCAGCGCTGGGGTGCAGAGCAGCACCACCTCGATGGGACTGCTTGCCTTGTACCCGCTGTGTTTTGGGGGGGCTGGGGTCACTGGCTGGCCCCAGGGCATGGTGAGGAAGGGGGCTGCCGGCATCCTCACCACCTCCTTGGGGCGCAGAGGAGCCCCAGAAGTGGAAGAGTGCAAAGACTATTTCACTGCCAGCCCCAACTCCTGCTACTTCAAGCCGGGAAAGCTTCTGCCTCTACCCGACGTACAAAATCTGGGTGGAGGTGGAGGGCTGGGCATCCGAGAGGCTGATGGTGAACACGGGGGACATCAGTGAGTCCATCACTGTGCTGGGAGGGAAGAGGAGGAGCAGGAACGTGAAGATGGTGGCACCTAATGGTGCAGGCTGGGTGGGGGGGTCTCCCTCTCCGACACAACCCCCTGTCCTCGGTCCATCACCAGCGGCTCAGGGGAAGCTGCCGAGCAGCCCCTTGCTGCCCATGGTTGATGCCAACCCTGTGGTTTGGTTCCCCCTACTTGAGCAGCCAAGACAGACCCCCTGCAGGGCATGACGGCCAGCGGCTGGGGCACCTACCTGTTGGTGGACAGGCACTACCCACTGGGCATCACCCCCTCCTACTTCCCGATGCTGTTCCAGCTGCAGTACCAGGAGCTGGGCAGCGGCGCGTGGCCGGCGAGTCCTCTGTCCTTCCCGGTGAAGACCTGTCCATGCCAAGGTCCCGGAGAGCTGTGACTGGCTTGGTGGCAAAAGTGGCTGGGGGCCTTCTGGCTTTAAACACCAAACCCCTGAGAAAACTACCCTGAGGAGCAGCAAAGCTGCTCCTGGTGTAAGCCCACAAACCGCCCTTGCCATTGCTCAGGGCCAGTTGCTATTAAATTAACCATAAAGGCCCATTTGAGGAGAGGGTGCAGGTTTGAACCAGGAGAACGGATTAGGGGAGCCCAGCCGGCCTCATTCCTGGCATTCCTGGGGAAAGGGAAAAATAAGGTAAAGAGCCAAAGCAGGATCAGAGCAGGACTTCCCAGCTAGGTTGTCCCCAGCCGTGCCCCAGCATGGGACTCGGGCTGGCCAGGCAGCGCTCACATCGGGGCTGCCGGTGGTGCCAACCTCAGTGTCCAGAGCTGCCCTGCACACATCCTGCACGGGGAGCAAGGAGCTTGCAAGCAGCTCTTTGCTGGCTGGCGCCATGATCAGCCACTCCCCAGGTCTTCACACTGCAGCTTTTGGAGCTGGGGAATTTCAGGGAGGATGAATGTACCCCAGCCATGGGGTACGTTTGGGAAGAAGGAAAAAACCCCAAACTATTCACCGAAGCAGCAGGCGCTCTCAGAGGGAGTGCAGTGCTGCACGCCACCAGCGCCGCTCAGAGATACGGGGCTCAGCTCCAGCACTGGCTCCCTAGGTGTCACAAGCATGCCAGTTCTCTGCACCCCAGTCCCAGACTGTGGAACTTGAGTATAAAAGCTGAAAATACACAAATAACCCTCTGAGTAGAGGAATAGGGGGAGAGGGAAGAAATCACTGGAGGAGAGCTGTGAGAGTCATTTAAATGTATTTCCCCTCCTCTTTCTCAGCATGAGCCTGACGTGGGGGAAGCAGACCAGCTACCACATCTACGACCCGAGGCCAGACATGTCCAACATCCTTATGGTTCGCTGCAAGGGCACAGAGGGAAACGGCTTCTGGAGCGAGTGGAGCACCCCAGCCAGCGTGAGCTCGGGGACCGTCAGCACCCACAGTGAGAGCATGCACCCCACGGCAGCCAGGCTGGCCCCAGTCCCCACTCCCCTTCCCACCCCAGGCACTGCTGGCATCACCAAAGAAAACTTCACTGAGTATTACATAGAATAAACCACCAAAGGGTAGTTGCCTGGTAAGGGGTGAGCACCCAGCTGGTGCTCAGGAAGCTTTTCTCTTTCTTTCTGCAGCCACCAAGGTAACACACTGGCCATTTTATTTTCATTTTAAGAAAAAGACATGAGTCAGCAGAACCTCACTGCGCCTCTCAGGCCACATAAATCTCAAGCAAGCAGAGCATGTGATGCTTCTGCTTAAGAAAGCATCGGGACATCCTTTGTTTTTTCCAAGCATGGAAACCTGGGGTCTATAAAGCATTCCTGGAAGGAGAAGGACCTGAGCTACCTGTCACAGCCAAAGCATCGCTTTGGAAAGGAGAAGCCCCTCAAACAGCCAGCTCCTACATGGTGACCCCCAGGGCTGGGTTTGCAGCCCCTGACCTGCAGCGTCCATCTGCCTGCAGGAGCAGGGCCAGACCTGGCGTGCTGAGCTTGTGTGAAAAGTCAAGCACCCACTCCTTAATTAGAGCATTGCAGCCAGAGGGGCCCCGTCCCTCTCCCCACGCCAGCAGCCCGACAGTGTGTGCAGCCAGGCAGCCGCGCATGAGCAACCGGAGAGCCCCAAGCTCTACCCCATGCTGCAGGGACAGACCCAGTGTCCCTGGGGGGCTCCAGCACAGCCACCAATGTGTCACCCAGCCCCAAGCAACCCCAGAGCTCACCCAGCTGCAGTGCTGCTCAGCCTCTTGCCTCTGTCACGCCAGGTGGCTCCAGGGAACTGGAGAGCAATGATGCCAGCACAGGCAAGCTAGCACTCTGCCTGCACCACACTCCTTCACAGCTCCATGGTGCCCTCCCTGCCTGCCCGCAGCTTTGGGGGCATCAGAGAGACTGTGCAAGTCTGGGCACAGCTGTGTCCAGTTTGCATCCCCAGGAGAGTGCTCCCATCCTGGGGCTCCAGGCTGCTCATGGCCATCAGGGCATGACCGCCTGCACCTGAATGGGCTTGCTCTGGGTGCAGGTGGGATTTTCCAAGGCTGCCAGACCCTTGTGTTGTGGATCATGACACCATGTGCTTGCTGGCAGCTCCAATGGGATGCCCCGTCCTGCCCAGCACCCCAGGGCTGGCCCTGTGCCTCCAGGCAGGGGGAGCAGGGTCCTGTGCAGGCAGTGGTGCCCGTTTTGGGGCACTTCCACCACTGTTGCACTTGCCCAATGCAGTAGCACAAAAGCATAGTGCCCATCAGCACATCCCCCATCAGCACATCCTACCAGTGTGACACATTAGGAAAATCTTCCCAGTAAATAGAGAAAACACAGGGAGCATGGCTGGGATTTTTAGGATATTTTAGCTCAGCTTCTCTCTGGTAGAAGCGATTCCCCCAGGGAGGGAGAGGAATAAACCAACCAATCTCCTGGGGGCTCTTCCAGTCCTGTTTTCTATGATCTACGATTTTCAATGATTGTTCTTCATCAGATTTGCATGCAGACACTCACAGAGAGATAACAGAGGCTTTCCCTCCTGCAAAACAGCAAAGCCTTTGTCTGCTCTGGAGGGACGCGACTCCACATCCATAAGCAAAGCCAGGAGATGGAGTGGCTGCATTCAGCCCAGTGCAATCATCAAGCTCTAAATAAATAATCAGATGAGTAACGGGAGTGCTGCCTATACCCACCGCTCTCCCTGCCTGCTTGGGAAGTGCTGGGCAAACACCAACGAGGGAAACTGAGGCCCAATGTGTGACAACCGTGGGCATGGCAGAGGGGAAGGAGCCCTGGTGGTGGATTCCTCATATCTGTTTGCAACTCATCTTAGCAGCTTTTACATGAGAAAGAGGGTTTGTTTCACAAAATAACCTGGGCAGTCCCTCTCTTCAGGCTGTGGGCTTGCACCATCCCCTTCCCCAGCTGGACTTCGCACCCGCTCACCGGGGATCTTCTCCCCTCCTGGCCATCCCAATGCGACCTCCCGTGCTGCTGGGGTCTTCACTTGAAGGGAGGAGGACGGACATTCTTGCTGAAGGAGAACTGCTGTGGGTGCCACCCCTGCTCCAGCCCATGGTGTGGCCACGCTCAGCAGCAGGGCGGGTGGTGGCAGGGAAAGCCTCCGGGCCACAGAGATCTTGTTCAATCCACTTCTGGGGAGCTTTGGTTGCACAGAGGAGATCAGATGAACACAGATTTCTTATTAAAATTAATTTGCAAGGCCAGAATAGCTCCATCCCCTGGTTACAGCTCTCCTTTCTCCTCCTGCCCCCTTTCCATTAGCTCTCTCTGCAGCTCCCACTCATTTTGCGTTGCATTGCTTATCACAGTGACAAACGAGCCGGAGCCTCCCCGAGCCCCCTCAATGCCGGGTGTCCCTGTCACAGCCGGCTGTGGGCAGGGGCCGGCTGGGCCATGGGAAAGGCAAGGGATGGCTCCGGGAGAGCCAGGCGAGCCCCAACCCCGGAGGGGAGAGCACAGCCACTCCCCGTCACGCTCGGGAGCTGGGCGAGCACGAAGCGCCCTGTGCAGAGCCCCATTGATGGGGAAAGGTCGCCTGAGGCTGGGAGGGTGATGGCTACAAGGGGCTTTTGTCCTGGGTGTGACAGGGACAGGGATGGGGATGTGCTGTCGGTGCTGCCAGGTCTTTCTGTGCACCACCGTGGGATGCTGGGGCTGTCCTGCTCTGCAACCACGTCTCAGCCAGCAGCATCATGCTCCTGGGCTGCCACCAGCCGCTGGGAAAAGGGTGCTGGGGAGGGGGACAGCCAGACACTGTGGAGGGAAGGAAGCTATTGGGCGATCTGGGGAGCGGGGGGTGGGGAGGCAAGTGGGATAAACCAGCTGGAATCAGGTTTGGGCTGGAAATCCGGAAGGAGTTATCATGGGCAGCGCAGGGGGCTGGGGGGCTTTGCAAAGCTGCAGGCACGTCATGAGCCATTTGGCTGTTGCTGTTTTGGATGGAAGCCAATCCTGCATCATCTGGGGAGAGGTGGTGCTCCCATGTCCTGGCCACCACACCAGGAGGATGACTGGGGCCCCAAACTCAGGTGTTACCTCTGTTCCCATGATGTCCCCTTTGCCCCATGCTGCCAGCATGGCTTTAATTGGGGCACGCTTGGTGGTGTTGGGTATCTGAGAGCACAGAGGACTCCTGGCCAGCGCTGGTGGTGACACCACCAGGTTTTTTGCCGCAGCAGCTTCCCAGGGTGTCAAATTTGGAACAGAAAGGGAGGGCCCTGTATATCAGGGAAGAGGTGGTTTAACAGGGGACGTCAGTGAGCAAAATCCTGCGGGGCAGGGAGAGACTGGATGCCAAAACCTAATGGAGAAAATGAGAGGCTGAGACACGCCGGAGCATGACCGGAGGCCGAGGAGGGCTGATACTCGGTGAGCATGGGAGGCCTTCTTCGCTCCGAGGGGGATGACTGGCTCAAGTGGCTACATGGCCTCGCTCTGCCCCGCACTCTTATGGCATCTTCAAGTCCTGTTAATTGCCCCGGCCATGAGCTGCTGGATAATGCCCTGCAGGGCTGGGAGTGCTGGGGAACCCCTTGGCTCAGGGGAGCAGAGCTGCTCCCGCAGCACCAGTCCTGCATCCCGAGGGATACATGCAGGTGAGTGCTACACCTGGGGATGCTCGGGTGGCTTCAGACCAGAGCTGGAGCTGGAAACCCTCCCTGGGGTGAGTGCAGCAGCAGCCCATATTGCTGCTGGACTCTGGGGCCAGGTCCAACTCCTTATTTGAGGGCACCACCAACAGCTGCCCAGAAAAGCCTTTTTCCCTGCAAATCACAGGGTGCTGGAGGCTCTGGCAGGGTGAGGAGGTGCCTGTCCTGCAGGTGAGGGGCTGGATGCTGTTGGGTGCTGCGGGGTCCCCTCCAGGCATGAGCGGGCTGCAGCGTTCACCTGTTTCAGCAAAATCTGGGCTGCCAGGAAGGTTAATTATATCTTTAAGTTTCTTCAGTTGTCAAATCTTGTAACTATCGTCTCAAGCTGACAGTTACATACCTAGCAATTAACTGGTAGCAAGGCTTTGCAGGCAGCAGCGGGGTCTGGCCTTGTTTCCCATCTACATACACAACACACTCTCAAAATGTTGTCTATGGAGCTTAACAGTGCTGGCAAATATTTCACTCAGAAATCTCGCATTTGCCGACGTGTTGCACCAACAAACACCAAATCAATCAGGGCTCCGATAACGAAGGCTCTTCATTAGGAGGCATGCGCAGATTTGTGCCTTCTTCCCTCTCCAGACACGCTCTTAGGCATCCATGGGCTGGTGCAAACCAGGAGGAAAAGCCGCTTGATCACCATCCTTTTCCTTTACTGCTGCTTCCTCTGATACTCAGCAGCAGGTACAGACCTGTCCCAGCAGGTGTGAGAAGCAGGACATCGGTCAGGAAAGCCTTTCACCTACGAGACTGTCCTGTTGACCCCTGCTAAAAATCCTGCAGGTGGATTCAGCAGCAAGTGGGGTTTGCTGTGCAGTGCGATGCTGTCACAGGAATAGCCAGTACCCTCCTTAGGGTGGATTCCCCTTGGGAGGTAACACTACCAAAAAAAGGGCTCCTGGACTACCTGCTGTCCTCAACTTCAATTTTTTGCCCTTGAATGACCACATTTGGACATTTTAAGATCTCTCCCTGCACCACAGTGTGTTTTACACATGCTGGGGTGGATGGCCCCTACGTCAGGCTCCCAGGGCTGCATTCACCCTGCATCTTCAGTGAGATTTCACATTGGCTTCACCATATGCTGGCCCTGACCTACGCCAGGACAAACACAGGCTGCTCTGTGATAGCCACCCTCTGTGTGATGCTGAAAGGGAATTTCCTTGGTGTTGGTACAGCAGAAGAGGCAGGCGGGGGTTATTTGGCCATCCAGCAGTCAGTAGCATCAGGGCTCTTGGGGAGGAACCCAAGTTTTCTGGAGGTGCAGGTGGCCACAGGACTCCTATTTTCCTGCTCTCGGCTGCTGAGCTCACCTTCTGTGAGGACCAAGGGTGGAGGTCTGGTGTCACTGAGGTTGGCAGCAAAAAACGTGTCAGTCCCCGGGGACCCAGCCCCTCCTGCTGAGGCCATCTTCAAAAGGTTACCAAAACCTCTGTGCCCATGGTTTCAGACTCCGGGAGCAATGCCAGTATGGAGCTCAGAGCGGTGGACACCTGGGCATGCTGGAAAGGAGGAAAACACAGGGAAGAGAGATCATTCTCCTTCCCTGCAGTTGCTGGTGGCTGAAGCACTCAGGTGAGCCCTGCGAGCAACAGGTGGGTTAGACAACATGCGAAGATCAAACGAGGAGCTCCAGGGCACCCGGCAAATGCATCTCATCACATCGCCTGTGGACATCCAGATACACCGCCTGAAAGCATCTACATGAGCTACAACTATATTTGCCAAGCGGAGATACCTATAACACAGCTCTGCGGTACCCCCCCGAGCACGGGTGGGAGCGTGGAAAATATTTGTTGGGAATATTGCTGTATTAGGGGATGGTTTGTACCTTCAAGAATTCAGCTAGAAATAATTGACAGGATGATTTGCAGCCATCGGCAAACAACGTTACTTTCCCGAAAGCAGCAGCACCAGAGGGAAAACAAATTGAAGCAGGTGCAGGAAGAGTTAGGAAGTGCAAGAATTGCATTCCTGAGCCAAATGGACAGATTGAGACAGAGGAAAACAAATTGGGAAGGGAAACGGCTGCCCGTTGCCCAGATTTTTCAGGCATTGGGAGGAGGTGGATGTTGCGTTCAGGCTCTGGTTCGGGGCCTGGGAGCTGTGACTCCATTTCAGCAGCTGTGTTAGTGCTCAACGTGGGGTGAGGATGGGTTTTTGGGGTGTGTTTCCACCCCGAGCAGGGCTGGCATCACAGGTTCGGGGAGCAGCATCCTATAGAAGCACGAGCCCCACCACTGCGATGACCATGAGAAGCCCAGCCAGGATGCAGATGCTGATGAAGACGATGTCGCTGGTGTCCTGGCTCTTGATTTCGCGGGTGTCCATCGGTCCCCCATCCTGCTGTTGGTCATCTACCAGGTTTTCTGCCTGGCTGAGCCTGGATGGGTCAGGGCCGGCAATGAGGGTCACTGAGGCTTCCTTCCTCTTCGGCTCACATTGCACCTCGTACTGGTGGATGTCCTCCCGGTCGCCCACTGAAAAATCGACGTAGAGGGTGCTGATGATGACAGACGTGTTGTTGCGTTTCTGCAAGGCAAGGGTTGCAGCTTGTCAGGGCTTTGTGCAGCTCATTTTCACAGGGGTTTGGAGGGCAGTTGGCCATGAATTAGACAAGCATCTTCTGGGAAGATGGGAGAGGGACTGGGAACTCCTCTCTGCGGCCGGTACGACTGGCACGGGGCTAACCATCTACTCAGCTTGCTTTAAAGGAAGGTTTGCCAACCGCTTACCTGGGATTCAGTGCCGCAGGTGTCAAACCTGGTGTGTATTTTGAAGTTCCCACCAACGACCTGCGCTGCACAGGAGGGGGTCCCCAAATAAATCCTATTCCTCTCCAGCTGGGCTATGGATTTCACAGGGATCTGGATGTGGAAGTCTGTCCGGGTGCAGCTGACGTTCATGGGCACAACTGTCGGGGCAGAAAACAAGGTACCTGTGAAGGTCTGTCGGGAGGGGATTTCCCCGGGCTGCAGTGACTGCAGTAGCTCAGTGCAGAGCCACAGCCATTTTCAAAGCTTGCTGTCCCCATCACACATGAAGCAGGCGACTGATGGCAGCAGGAGTAGCAGGGACATCAGCCTCATGAGTTTGCCGTCATCTCGCGTTACCTGGCCTTACTGCCGCAGAACTCACGTGATGAGATGAGTTTTCAGGCAAAAGGGAGCTACACCCAAAATGCAGAAAGCATTATTTTATACATCAATATTTTAGCCCTGCCCCATGCCAAGGTCAGACACGGCTGGCTCCCAGGCACTGCCCTGCTTTCTGCCTTGGGGAGAGACACCACCAACAACCCTCTTGAACCTCGTTCTCCTTCCCAGCTCTCCAAGTGACACCTGAGTGCCATTACAGGCAACACCATCATGCTGTCACTGCCATAAGCAAGGAAGGATATACCCTGTGAGAGGAGCCGCTCTCCATCATTGCAAAGCCAGCAAAACATTTGAGTTGCTGCCCAGGATTAGACCATGAGAGCTTTGCTGATGGCTTGCCATGGGCACAGAGCTCCCCTACATGCTACAACACTCCTGTAAGAGAGACCCTTACAGTGACAAAATGGAGAAAACGCATCTTGGGGGACCCCCACACCTGCCTGCCCTGGAATGGTGCAGCTGCGAGGCCACATGGTCCCTGGGGAAGGGTGAGCCGGGTCACCGGCTCTGGGGCATCCTCCTGGGGATGGCCCAGGCCAGGTCCTGTCCCAAGCATCATTAGCCCTCCACCACCCCCAGAACATTATTTTTTAATGGGGAGCTGGCGAACAGTGCATGGAGGGAGCTGCTGTTGAGCTGCTCATGATGCTGAGGAGCAGGGCAATGGGGAACCCAGCCCCTCTCCATCACTCTCTGGCACCGTATTTGGCCCCTCTGGATGCAGAAAGCATCCATACAGGGAAAGAAGCAGGGAGAAAAATGCCCACCTCTTTAAAGTTAATCCTCACTCAGCTTGAACCAACCACTTGGGCAGTATGAATTATTGAATTATTCCAGCTCCCTCTGAATCTTGGCCTTATGAAACTGGTAAGACGCAATAAAATCAATATGAAAAAATAGTGTCACTTTACTTCACTTAGTGCATTATAAAACCATTAGACGATTTACCAAATAACTGAAGTGCATTAGATCAAGAGGAGGAGGAAGAGAAAATGGATCCTCGCTCCTGGCATGAAGGCTTTCATTCAAATGGCCATAAATCATACACGCCCAGCCCAAGTCATGCCCTTTCACGGGCTCGAAAGGAATATATCTGCATGGTTGAAGAGCTGTGGATGTGGAGGCTGAGGTGCTCCTTTGCCACCAAGGGCTCTCAAGGAAGCCGACAGCAGGGAGAGGCTGGTGCCTCCCAGTGAGAGCAGCCGCTCTCCTGGCAGAGCGCTGGCGGTTGGATGTGCCACACAGGCTGCTAATTGCAAGCAGATGCCCGAATTGTCAGGCAAACATAGCAGGCAGCCTTAGCTTTACAGAGGAAGGCTTGGTTTTGTGTCCAAGCTTTTGTCTTCCCCCAACACACATCTGCCAGCATGTACCGGGGGATGCAGGAGAAGTCATGTCCCCCTCCGTGATGGGGCTTTCCCCCGCTCTTCAGCTAGCATCTCATCTATCTGTCTGCAAGCTCTTCCATTGGGAATAGGGTTTCTCCATGACCAGACACAGTGAGGCCAAGATTCCTCTCCCTGCACACTGCTGTAAAACAGTAAGAAATAAGCAGGACAAGGACACGGACAGACCTGTTGTGCACAATAAAGCCCTGTTAGATGTCCGGTACAACCTCTCTTCCTCCAGAGGCTGCAGAGGCTCAGGACAAAATTCCATCTCCTCCCTTACTCCTAGAGCCACATACCACCCAATCCCTTCTGCCACACTGGAAACGAGGAACCATTTTGCTGCTGAGGGATAAAAGCTTGTAAACCCAGGGCCAGCCACCCCCAGCTCCTGTGCCACCCGTCCAGCAGCCCTGTTCCGGCTCCAGCCTGTCGGTGAGGCTGCCCCTGTCTGAATCATCCCTGACACACAGGGCAGCTCAGATGTAATTATCTTGAAATACAACAAACGCCATAAATTTGCTGGCTTTTGAAGTTCAAAGGTTGGCAAATACATGAGGAAGGTTACACACCACTCCTCCCACCAGCTGCGGATGCACTGGCTGGGACACGGGGCACACCGGTGGCGGGGAGGTGCCGGGCAGGGCTGGCTGGGTGGATTTGGGAGCGCTGTGCCCCGGGGGTCCTGCCCCTCCCGTGCTGCTGCCAGTGGAGGAGAGGACACGGTTTATGTCTGCCTGCTCAGCCATGTGCCGGTGAGGCCGGAGCATCCTGGGGAGCAGGGAGCAGGGTTGTGAGGCTTGAGCTGGTCACCTCCCCTGGAGCTCTGGTCCCCTAAAAAGCCCCTGGGTTTTCTCTCCTTCGTGCCCTGAGAGAGGGGCAGGAGCATGGCAGCAGCAGAGACACGGGGAGGAGAAGCTGGAAAGCATCTCCTGAATACTGAATACAACGTGGAACATGTGCATCTCACACTCTGTGAGAGCTGGAGCTCCCCCGCTGCGTCTTCTCCACCCCATCCCTAAAAGCCATGTGCTCTGCTCCTGCAGACCGGTACCTTCACTGCAGGGTCTTTCTGGAAATTACATGGTCTCGGGCATGTCCCAATGGAAATGAAGCATTGTGGAGCACCCAAGCAAGACCTTACCTCCCACGTAGGTGATGGAGAAGCCCCTCTTGGCCGTGTTGCGGTCAGTGTGGAGGACCAGCAGCAGCTGATTGTGGCGGGAGGTGATGGGTGCCGGGCTCTCTCGCCCGCACCACTGCCCCAGCAGGGACCCATTCTCGGCGCTGCCATCGAAGGCGGACAGGCGGTCATAGTCGCAGCCGCCTGTCAGGCTGCTCCGGCCCTCCAGCTCCATGTCCAAGAAGAAGACCTTGACCTGGTAGCCCGGGGGCAGGTGGATGCTCCACTGGCACTTGAGGTTGTTGGGGTAGAAGTTAGGGTACCGAGGGCTGGAGAAATTCCCTTTGATGGCAGTGAACACCTCCTGGCACTCACCTGCTCAGGGAAAAAGGGGAAAGGAAAAAATGAAAGCAAACCTGAAGCCCCCTGGGCATGGACAAGCTGGCAGCTGAGTGATCACTTGTTTTATTGCTAAAGCATGCTCTGCTCTCCACCTCACTGCTCCCCAGCCTTGTGTTTGGTCGATGGACACCCATCAGTTTTGGGGGATGGCAACGCCCAAGGTGGCCAAAGTCGTACAAAAGCAGATGGGGAAAACCCATATCCCCAGGGAACGGCATGAGCAAGCGAGAAGGGTGTCTCTTGCTCAAGAGAAAGATAACCCAGGGCCTGGGAGAGACACAACGATACCATTTGCATTGTGTGTTGGTTTACACTTCACACCACCATCTCATGAGCTCTCCCCAAAGGGCTCCCCTCCACTGTCATCTCCTCTTGCTGCAGCAGGAGGGAGACCATCACCACCCCCACCCTGGGGACCCATCCCCACATCCTTCCCACCACCCCACCCCCCTGAGACCCCCGCACCTGAGTAGAAATGGGCCTTGAAGCCCCTGCCGCCGATGTTGAAGTCCGACTTGAAGAGGACGAGGAGGTGCGGGGCGGAGGAGACGGTGCGGGGCGGGTGGGCGCTGCCGCAGTAGCGTCCCAGGCAGGGGGCGGCGGTGGTGGGGCCATCGAAAAGGGCCACATAGTCGAAGCCGCAGCCCTGGCCCCCCTCCACCTGGAAGTCTGCAAACACCAGGGTGAGGGGACCACTGCTGCCAGCCCCCCCGATGCTCCAGCGGCACTCAGCGTCATTGGGGTAGCTCTCAGGGTAGCGGGGGCTGGTGATCTCCCCGGACAGCCCCGTCAGCTGCCCACCACAGGCATCTGCGGGGAGGCATGGATGATGAGGATGGCGAGGGAGGACAGATGGACAGATGCTCCACCACTGCCATCCCTCCCCACTACCTTTTCGGTAGGCAGCGGCGAAGCCACGCTTGGCCACGTGGCGGTCGGAGCGGAAGACAACGGCCATGACGTGCCAGGCGGAGGCGAAGGGTGGTGGGGGGCTGTGGCCACAGAAGGTGCCCAGGAGGTTGCCCTGGTCCTGGGCAGCCCCGTTGTAGACCTGGAGGTAGTCGTAGGCGCAGGCAGCATGGTACTCCAGCTCAAAGTGGCTGAAGGAGAGCAGGATGGAGGAGCCCTCGGCCACCACGATCAGCCACGTGCACTCTGTCTCGTAGGGATACGGCCCTGGGAAGTTGGGGCTGGAGAAATTGCCAGAGGGTGCTGAGAGCACCCCTCCACATTTGATGCCTGGGGGACACAGAGGTGGCTGTGATGTCCCCTTTCCAGGGGAAGCACAGCACCAGGTCCATCGCACCAGCGGCACTACCGGAACACCAGCACCCTGCAGACCCTCATTGGGCTCAGCCACCCCTTCTCCCTGAAGGACACATCTCCCCCATCACCTTTCATCCCTCCACGTAACCCCTTTCTCGCCCTGCTGCCCCTGTGCTGCCCTGTGGCATGGCTGCAGAAGGGCTCGGCCGTGCCTGTGAGCTCGTCCTCCTGGTGACGGCACGGTATCCCCATCCATTTCTTGCTGGGAAAAAGAAAGTAGGGAGTGAGTTTTAATCATTCAGTGATTCCAGCCTCGCCGGTGCCCCCGCTGCCCAGCCCTTCAGCTTTGTGCCTCCTGCTGCTGATGCTCCCTCCATATAACGGTAGTATTGGTGAATTCAAGCTGGGAGAAATAGGGGTGAAGGGCTTGATGCACTTAACAATGAGTTATGCATGTAGGGATCGATTTTCTAATGAAATCTTTATACTGAGACATGGTTATTATAAAATAAGGCGGGGAGGGGCGGCTGCCAGCTGCCCCTGGGTCTGATTAGGGTTGGGGTGAAGAGGCTGATATAGCGGGCACATACATCATGTCTGGGAGGGACGCAGACCCTGTGTAGCCCCCGGGAAACATGTGTGGGTCCCTAAACAAAACTGGGCGCTCACTGCCATCAATCTGGGCCAAGCATATTGCAAATCAATAGTCAGCCAGCGCTCATTGCTTTTCATCACACTCGCTGGTGCGGTGACCTCCCGGTGAGGGGGAGATCCTGCAGATGTGTGTGATGCAGCACCACGGCAAATGGGTAAGGGGGGTGTGTGTGTACGTGTGTGTGTGTTGGCACAAGCAGCAGAGCTGGCCAGATCTAAAATCGCCTTGCTAATTACTGGGGATAGGCAATAAAGTAATATGGGGCTGGTACTAAAGGAATAATGTTATTGAAAGAAATACCCAAGCGGGGAGCCCGTGGGAGGGGTGAGCAGCCACGGGGTGGGCAGACTGATGGATTAAGGGCTGGATGCCTCGGGATGCTCTGGGAAGCCCAGGTGAGTGCAGGCAGGGGTTGAGCAGGCAGCACCAGGCAGCGGGGCAGCCGCTTGCCCCTCAGGAACACCCACACCGGGGCCGGGATGGGTTTTGATTTCTGATGCAGCCCTTTTGTGAGAAAGACTCTGCTGTTTTCAGGGAGGGGTATTGCTCGTTAGCCGAGTTACTGGGCTGACCTGGCCCACCCTGCCCCCCAAATTAGTTGTTGTCTGCTAACCCCTGCCCTGTGTCCCGGGGGGCATTTTATCCAGGTAAGGTGAGGGGTTTATTACATGCATAGCAACATACACATGCATACATACATTCACATATATTTGTATATGTGTCTGTGTGTGTATATTTATATAGGCACGCGCAACTCCAGAAGATAACAAAGGCTTCAGCAAAGCACCTGGATACCACAACAGGACAACCCTACCTGCAGTCTTCAGTAAAATAAGCATGAAGCGGAAACTCACGCACATGGCAGTGTCCTGCGCTTGCTGCCGCGCACGGTGACCGCAGATCCCAGCTCTTTTCCCCAGGCCAAGCCGGGGGACCCCCGGCCTGAGCAAGCTGCTCTCCTTGCTTGGGCTGAGAGCCGGGACCCGCTCGCACCCCAGAGCCACTGCAGCGCCCACAAATAGCCCTCTCCTCCCTGGGGACCGCAGATGCCCATTGGCCCTAGGGTCCACACTGGGAGCAGGGACCGGGCTCTTACCTCTGCTGGGAGCATCCCCGAGAGCCCCGCACAGCACGGCCAGCGCTGCCAGGCAGCCCGCCCCCATGCACCCCATCCTCCGGCCGGCAAATCTTCCCTCACTGGTGCCCGAGCATCCTTTTGGAGCTGTCTATCTGGGGGGGAAAAATAAATAAAGAGAGAAATAAATAAAAAGCGGGAGGACTGTAGAACTAATAGCAGAATGAATAATTCATCGCTTGTTTGAATTAAGAGCAGCAAGGTAACTTGATCTATTCCTCCCTTCCTTCACTCAGTTTTAATGATCTGGATCAAATGTCCCAAGGATTTACACTATACCAGATACCTTGTCAATACACTATATTTAGAAGAGATATTAATGTTTCAGATATGGTGTATAACAGCAGTAAGTCTGGGCTGACAATATGCCCTTAAGGGGCTATGAAAATAATTTAGTTCACCAGGCAAGCCAGCAAACCAAAATGGGAATTTCAGACTTACCGCGGAAAAGCACCTCAGGAATTAGCGTGATTTATACTGCAGCACCCACTCCACAAAGCCAACCGGTGGTAAAGGCTAGAGAAACAGGGAATGGGATTTAAATGCAGCCGCGTCTCCACGTCGGCTGCCAGGTCGGCATCCGTGCAGCGAGTGCCCAGGCTCAGCGGCATGCTCAACCCAGGAAAGTGGCAGTCGTGAGCACTAAATATAGCAAATCCCACCTCCCCTGAGGAAGATTAGAGATGAATTGTGACTCACGGGCAAAAAACATCGATTATAGAACCTGCTAAGGCCTTGGAGAATTACCATGTTCTTCCATGCCAGCTCATGCTCCTTCTTGCCCAGGCTCTTGGATGCGCTCGGCTGAAGATAACCAAGCCTTTGCGTTTGGTGGGAAAGATGTGCTCCTCATGCTGTGCCACGTTAGCTGGAGAAACCCCAAACCCAGCAGCGTTTCAGTTCCTTCCCTCCTGCCCAGGAGAGAAAAGACTTTCCTGCTGCCATGACCCACACCCAGATGAATGCCAGGAAACAAAAACCCACGAGGGCCTCCCAGCATGAGGGACCTGTGCTAAAAAAGTCACCTTCAAAGCAGCAGGGAAAGAAGCAGCGCGTGTCTGTAAATCTCAGGCGGGGAGACAAGTTGCATTTATTAATTAAGCAATGAGGATCGATGCCTGAGACTTTTCCTGTGGATTAATGATGGGCTGGGAGGAGCTGATGGCCCGAGGTGCAGCTAAGGACCATTAACGCCAACTGGTCATTAATCCCCAGGAAATGCTCCATGCCAAGGTCGTTAAGTGCCTGCATATATTTATGGGTAATAATAACAACAATAATATTTGTACAGGCTCCCTCCCTGCTGCCCGGCCTCGCTGGAGCCATGCCGAAGGCTGGTGGGAGCATTGGGGCATCCCAGCCAGGACCCCTCTGTCCTGAGCCCAGCTGAGGCGCAGGACATCGGGGTGTCTGTCCTGGGGCGTTGGGCACTGCGTCACCCCACGAGGACCAGGAGTAAGTGCATGTTCGAACGAGGAGATGCAAGGCAGCCCTCCCTGTCCCGGGGCGCAGCGCAAAGCTCCTGCTCTGGTGCAGACTCTGGGAGATGTCTGCGGCGCTGGCACATCTCCTACCGACCTCCCAGGGACACTGCAGAGCTTAATTAGCTGCTTCCCTAACGGGCTTGGAGAGGAGGTCTGTCCCTGTGCCTTGTACAACACATGCAGGGCCAGCACCCACAGCAAAGAGGCAGGAGAGGTCTGGCACCACATGCAGCGGTGCAGGGGCCTCTGCTGGGTATTTCCATAGCACAGCCCCGGCTCAGCCAGGAGGAGTGCTCAGCCCTCCCCGCCACGATCCCCCGGGGTTGGAGACAACGTGCTCCCTGACTTCTCCATCGCTGCGTGATGGAGCAACATGTTCATCCTTGCTGCATCTATCTCCAGCAACACCCACTGTCCTCCAGCCCTTCCACCACCAGCCTCAGCGCTGAGAAGCCAGTGTCCGGGACACCGGTACCTGTGCGGCCGCTCTTCTCCACCCCTCCAGCTGCGCTCCGTGGTCCTGCTTCGTGCCACGGATCAGCGATACCCCCAGGAGATGGGGGGCCGGGGCTGTGCAGCACAGCAGCTGTGCCCCTCTCCAGGGAGGCGGCATCCATCAACCGCCGGCACATTCACCCTCTCCTGACCTGGGGATGGCCATTCCCTGGCTGGGCCTGAGCCCAGGCAACGGCAGAGCCAGGCGGGAGGGCGGAGGGAGGCAGGGGGAAGAGGAGATGCGGCAAAGGAGCGGGCAGAGGAGCCAGGCGGGTCCTTCCGCAGGGAGGTCTGGCCAGAGGTGCTCTGGATCAGCCCAGGGTGCTCCGGCTCCTGCCAGAGACACCGCGGGTGATTTTGAGGTGTGCCGTGTCGGGGCTGCCTCTACTCCTCTGTGGGCAAATTTATAAATCATGAGTCAAAAAGGCATTTGATTCATTTAAATAGAAAGGATGTGATCAGGACTGTGAGACTTCAGAGAAGATCAAAGGTTTAAATACGGTCCCCAGGAGAAATGGGAATTATTTAGGCAGGAAGTAATGAGATGAAATTAAGGTGGTGTTCAGGCTGCACATGAGGAAGAAGAAAGGAAGCAAAGCGAAGCCCCTTTCCCCGGCACAGCGCTGCACGGGCAGCGGGAGCTTCCTGGGGGGCAGCCAGAGCACCAGAGCATCCCTCCAGCACCCCCGCCCCGGCAGGAGAGGCAGGGTGCGAGCCCCTGCCCCGGCCTGCCAGCAGCCGCCCACTGCTGCCGGGAGCTCAGGCACCTCTGGCTCCACAGATCCCCCCATAATCGACAGCATCGCCACCATTTCCCTATAAAACTGTCACCATGGGGTAGTTCCTTGGCCTCCAAAGGGAAGGAAACGTGTCATCCTCCCTTGGTAGGGAAAATCCTGCCCAAGAGCCTTTCCATCCCACATCCCTGCTTTCGCAGGAGCACCATACAAGCCTCTGAAAGGGGCTGTCCCCACAGGGGACGGGTTGGGAAGCGGGGACTCGTGTGAGAGCCAGCCTGACAAATGACAAAAGGCGGGAGGGGGAAGGGAGAGAAGGGCAGAAAATAGAAAACAAAGTGCCCACGGGCGGTTTAAAGGCCCCTTCGAGTTCATACTTCCAAGGACATCGTCTTCCCCACGGAGAATGTCTCGCAAAGACCCCCGTCCCCTGCGGCGCAGCAAGCCGGGCTGCCGGCTCCGCATGCATCGCCTCCTCCTGCTCTGCCTGCAGCCTGCCTTTGCAGGATTGCAACCCGCAGCATTCACAGCTTGCTCCGTCTCTCACCACCCTCCCTTTTAGCCACGAACAGAACGGCCGGACCAGCTGGATAAGGTTTAACCATCGTGGCCCATATGTGCTGAAATACCCAGACATATTGGGGTTGCGTTTAAAGGAACAGTCCCAGCTTTCACACAGAAAGTCATCGCTTTTCGGAAGCGAGCGTGAAGTTTTACCTCAGGCCTTTGCAAAAAGGCTGGGTGGGTTTTTAGCAAAATGTCAAAAAGGCAGAATATTTAAAGCAAGAGGTATGTAAGGAAGGTTTTCAGAGTATGTAATATCCGAGGGAAATATTTTCTCCGTGTCCCTAGCTAAGGCCAAAGCAGGGAGAGCAACTGGAGAAAGGAACTCCTTATTTTATCAACCCCACGCTGTGCAGAAGCACCTCTACTATATCAGTGGCTTACAGCAGCTGAAGCAGGGTTTGGATGGGAGCTGAGAGCTTGCTTTGGACCCACCATGGACAACTTCCCTAGATCTCTCTGCGTTAAAAGCCAGAACCCTATTTTGGGTTACAAGATGGCTTTCTTGTCAGCCCTTGCTTCGATGAAGTTAACATAAAAGCTGCAGCTACACCGGATTAATTTCAGGCATTTGGTAACTGGAGACAAATCTCACTGACGTGAGGGGAACCTATGCTTCCTCCCAACCTGTGAATCAGAGCCATCCTTTCAGTGCACACTGCTCATTTCGAGTAACCCTTAAACTACATCTCCTTTGTGTAAGGTGTACTATTTGACACAGGTAAAAAATGAGACAACATCATCTGTCACAGCCTGAGAAACCCCAACACAGGATAAACTGGGAATGAACAGAAAAACACACAGGCGTGCAGAAAGGCTGTATTTCCAGGTGTAGCTAGTTTTTACTAAGAAGGTAAAAGAGTGGACAGCAGGTATCTCAGAGGAAAGGCAGCAGCATCTTGGACTGAAAGAGGAGGAAGGGGCCGGGGTGCCCAGGCTGGGTGCTGTGCCAGGGCAACCATGGGGCTGCCATCCCCCGGGGCAGGCCCTTGCCTCTGCCCCCTGCCCCGTGGGGGAGTGCCCCAGCAAAGCTCCATGAAGCTTTCACTCCTCAGGCGGCGTTCTGGTATGCTTAGGGAACCCCCTTGCACACCCGTGAGAGTCCTGTGAGAAAAAGAAACAGCTGTTCATTTGAAAAGAGGTTCAGTTTAATGAACCAGGGCTATTATACAACACTTAGGGGACACGGAAAGCAAACAACCATCCTCCCTGACAGATACCAGCTACAACCTGGATGCTTTCTCACACAGAGTTTTAGGACATGCTCTTTCTCTCCCCAGGCAGCATTTCAAGGGTTAAGGATCAGGGTAGGCAATGCAGGCTGTGCTAGGGCAGGAGGGCAGCCTGCCTAAGTCCTCAGTGGGCATCATGTATAATTCCATCCCCATGTATAGCCTTCTCCACACATGGTTGGAAAGGCTCTTTTCAGAGGAGATCTGTACATTCTTCTCTATATTAGTGTGTAATGGGGCAACTGAGGCACAGAGAGGTTGAAGTGACTTGCCTGGCATCCCCCAGTAAGATAATGACACACCTGAAATGAACCCCATGGACTCCAGAGAGCCGGGCCAGTGCTCTGCTGTTCCCTTGGCCACGCTGTCTTCTCCTCAAGGATTAAATCTCTCCTCTGGACATCTAACAGGGCACAATACCATGGCAGCCTAACATGGACTGCAAAGCAAGTCACTGGTCTTCGTATTACAGCAGAGCTGTGTACTTGGATGGGTTTTAGTACCCTTAGGAGATCTCTCTCTTAAAACTGCATGTGAAGACTTCCATTAACACTACCATGCTGTTCCCTGAGGTGTGGGTGATCACAGCAGCCACTCTGGAATGGCACCTGATCCTTAAAACACTTCCAAGAGTGAGAATCATACCGGAAGCAAATATTTGATCCAAAGGCCTATGAAAGTCTATGCACAAGGAACCCAGTCTACGGAGATGACTGAATTCGAGCAATGTCTGCAGAGAAACAAGGATGTCCAAGGCTTGGCCTAAGATTCCTTAGGTCAGGAATATCCTGCTAAAAGACAAAATAGGAATTTTCTTCAACTCCTGCGGCTTTCAAGTATCTACTCATATCTTCATTGAATGCAGAAGAGCCACAGATTAATACAAATGGCTTTCTTCGACAGGAATTTACTATCGTCTTCATCAAGTCTTCATTGAGACGACCGGTGTATGTGTTTTCCTGATAGCTCCACGGAAGTTTTTCCAGTGATGTTTCCTGAAAAGACAAAAGATTTGCAGTGTGCCATGTTAAAAAGGACAATTGATTGCTTACAGCCAAATCTCCCTCTTCCCCTCAGAGTACTGCACAGGACGTTTCTCACCCTTGTGACTCCATCTGAGCAGAAGTGACCCATCCAGAGAGCTACGTTCCTCTTCCAAAGCCCAGATCAAATCTTTCCCTGCCACGAGACCTAGCCGCTCACTCAGAGTGGACCAGAGTGTAACTATTGAAATAGTGTAACTAAAAACCAGAGTGTAACTATTGCCAAGAAACATTGCAGAACCTTCTCCTTTGAGAACCACTTCCCACCATGCCTTTTCTATTCCCAAGTCCTAAATCCCAAGTCTGTTCCTCTCCATTGCCTCTTCCATTCCCAAGTCTCTTTCAGTCCCATCTCCCTCGACCAAAACTGAAAGAAGCCACCCCTGCTCCAAACACAGCTCTGATCCCATGAGAAATGTTAGATCCCATGGCATTAGATCCAGCAGGGACTCCCCTACTGCTATTAATTAGAAGCAGAAGGTGCTCAGATGTGTGACAGGCAGCAGAGTGAACTACTGAGACAGACAGATATATAATCCTAAAAGGGAGGATGCACAAGCCAGTGCTGGAGTACAACAAACCTGCTAAGAGAAGAGAAGGAAGGGAGAGATGTATAGGCAGGGCAGACAGTGTTGACAGGGGTCAGGTGGGTTTCTTGCCCTTCACTGACTGAATTTCAAGACCTCCTTCATGCTCTTGAGACAGCACTGTCCTGGAAAGGGTATTTAAGCTATGTCACCAGAGACTATTACCAGTTACGCTCCTATAAAGTAGCTGGGGGGGGTGCCTAAATCACAAGTACTCTTCTCTATACCCAATCTCAACTTGCTGAGGTCATATTTGGAACATAATGTATGAGGCAGATCCACCAGGAGAGATACAAAAAATCATTCATCTGAGAAACTAAAAATGCAATGGGATTCATTCCCTTAGCATAAATAATTCTTTCTATATCCTCCCTGCAATGAATCCTCATTTCTGAGGGAAATAATTTTCAACTACCAAATCTGTGCAGAACACAGGCAACTTTGGGACCAAATGGAAATGAAAAAGACTGCTCAAAATGTAAGACCACTGAGAGGTATGCCCTCATCCCATGGATTTGGCAGAAAAAGTAATTTTACAGAGGGGGAAACAACTTTAAGAAGTTTAAAAATGGGTCAGCTGGGAAAAATAATTGCTGGGAAGTTGGTGCTAACATACTAGAAGAAGAGAGCTCTAGCCATGAGCAATGAATAGAAGATAAGGACAGATTAAGGCACTGGTATTAGGAAAGAAGAAATAGTTTATTTGCTGTGAGTCTCCCAGAGTCAAGTTTTCTTTGCACAAATGCTTAGGCGCAACAACAACCGTCTGAAGTGGGGGAAAATAATCAACAGTAACTAAGAATCAGTGGGCCCATCCCAACAGAACAGCCACCAAGGAGGTAAAGAGGAACAAGCAGCAATGGTTGCTTCCCTGAAATTCTCCAGACTGGTAGCAGTGTGAGAATATGTAGCAGATTTAAGAACAGCAGCTGCTGGATCACAAAATACCCTCGATGACCGGGAAAGAATTAACACCATGCTGATGGAAAAACAGAGGAGGCAGAGTCTCATCCAGCACCCAGAACCCTCACACAAACATGCTTCATATCCATTTATTCACCTGGCTTAGGACATAGAGTATTCTGATGTTCCAGTATCGAGCCAGATTCTGGAGAAGAGGTTTCAAATAAATGTTGTCAAACGTACGGAAGCAGCCAACAAGAGTTACAAAGGTTTCATCCTCTTCATCATCTGTGATGGACTGGAGGATGGGAAGCATTGGTGTGAGGCCGGTACCAGATGCCAGCATGAGGAGTTCTCCATGCTAACAACAAAACAGAGAATTTTGAATGAGCTGTGGTGACTGGAAATGGAGGTACTCATTGTCAGTTCCTCCTTGCTGCCACACTGGTAGGGCTCCTCGAGAGAGAACATATCAGAAGGTCATGACCTGGCAAATTCAAATCTCAATGTATTTTTCTGCAAAGGATTACAGATAGCACTTTCAGGGTTTATATATCAAATCTAACAAAACTGTATTTTACCCAAATATGAACATTTATCCTAACTTTAGCCTTGATTTCAGTTAATTTATATTTCAGTTTCAATTCTGCAGTACATTTGGGGACCCACTGCGTGTTGTCTTCCCACTGGAAAAGATCCCCGTGTTTATCTTGGATGCTGTAAGGCATAATCCTGAATGTTCTCTGGAGGAAATGGTTTCTTCTCCATCCCGATCCACGTATCCTCCTGGTGTATTATCTCACTTTTCTCAAAGAGCTACCCACAGCACACAATAGTGCTTCCCACCTGCAAGGGGGGACATTCACTCTGCTCGCGATAGGGGTGTTCAGGCAGTGAGGTGCTGCGCGTAGGAGGACAGGAGGTTCCCCGCACTTTCCCCGGCTGCCAACCAATGCCAGAACTGGGACTTAAGCCCCTATTAAGCCCTCAGAGGCTGCTTGCACTCTGTTTTGACTGGGCAGTTTACTGTGAATGGATCTGATCTGCCTGAATCTGAGTCCTATTCTCCTGGCAGCAAATAGAGATAAAAGAAAATTTTACTATGAAACTAATATTCGGGACCTATGTTATAATTCCTAAATAACAGACAGTTCTTCTAGAGCAAGTTGTTTTAAAGATTGCCCAGGTGCTTTGCAAACTGCATGTACACAGATCACCCAGACAGTCCCTGAATGCAGCCACTTCTAGGCATGACTGCCATGTTCTGTCCCAAACGATTATCTGGAAGCTTTTAAGAAGAGAACAGTAGCCTAAACCAGCAGGGAGAGTATTTCAGGAAGCAGAACACAATTGCTCTGCATGGAGCTCGGCCACTGGGATTTTACAGCCTTATTTGGGGGGGGGGGGGGGGAGAAGAAAAGCCAAGGCTTTGGGATCTTAACGATCCAGTGTTTCAATTTTGCTCCTCATTTGAAAGGTCAGAATTAAGTAACCGAATTACTATGTGTGAGAAGCCTTCCCCTGAAACTGGATCTGCCTTTCTTTGCAGCGAGCCTGGTATCAGCAAGTGGGATCAATCAACATTTGCAGAGTGGCTGGGTGACGTGACACCTCACTGGAGCTGCCACAGTTCAGGGAATACCCAAGAGAAAAAGATCAACACCTCCCCTTCACTTGTGCTCAGTCACAAAACAGCAATGTGGTTCAAACAAGGCAAAACCCGATCCACACTCATTGCTGGTGCAAAATAAGTTCCCTTTGTTAAACGCATCAGGAGCTTCTAATGCAAGTGATGTACAGAGAGCCTTGCTAATATTTTCCAGTCTCCCGTCCACCTCCCTCTCCTCTTCCTTCTTAAATATTCTACGGTTCAGTAAGGTGTACTTTCTCCAATTGACTGCTAACGTTGTAGCACTGTACAGTAACCCAGGAAGTCCCTAAAATAATCATGAAAACAGTAATCAAATTGATGTCTTCCCTTCAGAGTATTAAACAAAGCTAGCTGCCACAAGCTGAAACATCCTATGTCTCTTAGGGAACTAACCTTATTAGGTTGATATGGGAACCCTCCAAACGGCCCACGCCAAAAGACCATGTCTCCTTTTTTCCATGTTTTTATGTATTGTGACATTAGCCCAGTTTCATAGCACTAATAAAAAACATTGCACAAAAGAAAAGAATAATTATACTCTGTTGGAAAGTTTCCCAGCTTAAAGTCAATTATAAAGTTATCTACATTTAAACAAGAATGGGGCAAAAAAGCATTTCATGCATTTAAAAAGAAAGATCATTCTATTTGAAAAATAACTCAAAGTTATACCCAAAACAAAGACATTTAAATTAAATCATACTGGATCCATTCCAGCTTGACTATAATGTAAACACAACCCACTCTCATGCAGTCTGAATTTCCAAAACTGGAAAAAGCTTATCAGAGTTCTTGCTTACAAAGCACACAGAGAAGAGTGTCTTGAATGCAAAGCACAGTCCAAGCCTTCAAGTGTTCTCCAGATCTCAGGGTATGGGGTCTGGAAATGCCCTCTGGGTACTGATAGTTATATAAACACTGCATAGCTCTTGCTTTATTTCAGTCTCTCAGATGCTGTGTTGATACAATTAGTGACCCAAAGTCAGGTTTCTCATTTATAAAACTTTTGTTTTCAGAACAGATCATCTGCATGCTAAGGGATGCCTTCACATTTTAAAAAAAAAAAAAAAAAAGTTAATTTGGGCCTCACAGAAGAAAAACATTAGCAAAATCTGCCTTACTTTCTACCAGGCACAAACAATATTATCTAGGCTTTCGCCTGCAGGAATGCTAACCTCACTCATGACTGATGAGGAAGGATCAGTGCTTGCTAGAAACAGAGAAGAAAGGAGAGGCTGGAAAATGAAGGGCTCATCCAAGCAGTCTTGTTGCTATGTGCTATATGTATATGTCCTATACGTATGACCACTTTATGGTTAATGAGAACAAACACGCACAGAACGGCGAGTCTGTGGGATCTGGCCGGAGAACCAGGTCTGGTCCAAAGAGCAAGAGCAGATAAGCCCAAGAGCTGCAGCAGACAACTGGTTTTGCACAGAGGCGATGCCACTGATAAGCCTCAGTGAGAGCAACACAACTAGAGGTCAAAAGATGAGATGTGACATAAGCCTTCAAAGATTCCAGCCCATATGAAAGAAGCACATTTTGGGGTATTTTCTGTACACGCATTGGACAGAAGCCCAGCTCCACACCCCAGTGCGTTGGCTGGCCACCAAGCTGCACTGCAGGCAAACGAAATTGGTGAACCACAAAGAAGCTAAGAAAAAATGAGTGAGCGAGCCGTGCTTGTGCTTGCAGGCAGTGTTAGCTAATCAAGAACACAGATGCTCCTCCCCTCCTAACAACCTCACTTAAACAAGATACCTGAAGTATTAAGAATTATTAGCACCAGTTGTTACATTCAAAAATTAAATGCCAAACATACACGCATCCAGGCTCTGAGTTACTGTCAGAAACATATTACCTTCAGAGAGCTCTGGGCAGGTACTAAGTCTCATGCAAAGAGTGCTCAGTTGCATCAAAGGAGCAGTATTTTACACCTGCCTTCTTCAAACATATACGGAAACCCAAGGCAAGAGCAGAAAAGTCAGCCCCACTCACTGCCTATTCCCAATGGACCAGGGTAATGGAAACTAAAACAATCTTTCTTTCACCAAAATTATTTCCAAAAATTGAAGTGAGAAGTGATTGAGTGGGTTTAAAATAAATTTTTCTAAGTAAAATGAAAAAAATAATTATCTCCTGGGGGAAAACTTCTACACCCAGTTTTACATGGAGAGAAACCCTAACATTATAAAATCACTCAAAAAGAGGGTTATGCTCTGTAAATGGCAACTCCCTCACTCTTAACTGTAGTATCACAAATGCAATGCTATAATAACAGGAGACAGAAGGGTTTGAACAGTGCTTGGATTGCATAGTAATAATAATAATATAGTACTTTCCAAAATTGCCTGAATAGTGTGAAATATACCACAATCTACAGAGTGAGTTATAAAAATGGCTGCTTTACACTGGGTGTTACCAACCTCTTTTGTCACTGCCAGAGAATAACTATAGCTCCCTTTGGGATGAAAGGTTCTGTATAAAGGAAAGGTATCATTACAATCATTACTATTATTATTGAAATGCAAAACCTGTGAGTAATAAGCAAGTATACATGAAATTTCACAGTCATCCTGTGAACGTATCCTATTAATGCAACTCAAATGCAACATTTCTCTCCCCTACCACACACCAATTGCCACAAGAATGGTGAAATGACCCTCCCACAGGTGTCCTATAGAAGCTGTAGACTTTTCTAAAGAACAGGGTTTGTGTTCGAACACATAATGCATAACAAACCCCAAAAATGTGAAATCCTGGAAGACAGGCAGAGGATGAGTGGTCATTCTCTGCAAACCACCTGGCGTACCCAGCACTCTGAATTTCACACCTATACTGAAGTCTGTGTCTGCCCTAAGGAATCAGTAGTGACATATAAATGCAAGATCAGAAAAATTGTCTTCAATTCGATATTCTCCACAGAAAGCAATCATTTCTGAGGGCCCTGCAGACTTTATTCAGACAAATTTCCAGCCAAGTTCTCCTATAAAATCCTTTTGAACTCAACCAGCATTTTGTGGTGGCCTCCAGCAAGGCCAGGACACTTGTCCAAAACAGGGCTCTGCCACCCCATCCACCCTGATAGGGGCAGCCTGCACCCATGGGCCACCTCTCTGCCCCATGGGCCACGGGGACCCTCTCAGACTGCAGGCAGCTTCAGAGCCCTGCCCACAAACCAGAAACAGCTGCCTATTGTCTATCTACATTTTTAACCAAACTGAAAAATTTTTCTGAGGTGTGTTCTTAAAGTAAAATAGAGGGGGGAAGATAAGGGCTGGGCAAAGACTTCCCAAAATCAGTGGTTCAACTGGGCTGACAACTGGGTGCAATTTCAAAGACAGATTGAAAAGGCAAAATGAAATCAGGGAAGTGCAATGGGCACCTCTTTCCATGCTGGCAACCGCGGGGCTCCCAAGAGGCCCTCCCAAGTGCTTAACAGGGCTTATGCCGCACAGCACTTGTTTGTGTGTCACCTTCCTCTGCTTTCAGTTTTGTGGGAAAAACTGCAATTTTTATCAGCAAAGCACAACTGCTTCAAAACAACACAGAAACAGTCCATGAGGGATTTGAGAGAGTCTCACTTGAAGTGCTGACAGAGTGCTTGGTTCCTAAAGAAAACACAGTCCCCAGCACCTTAGACTCTAATCCATATTGTACAGGCTTACTTACTTTCATTAAAACTTCAAAGTAACCTTCTGCATTCCCTGGACTAATCGGAGTATAGGCTCGCTGGACCTCCAAACCATTCACCATTCCTCTGAGAAGAGAAAAATGGGAACCCACTGTGACTTGGGTCATTGACTGGTATTACCAAACTTCTGCAGTCCTCTGGGGAGACAAGGGAGGCAGCAGGTCCTCTTCCCAATGGCCCAGCCCATGCACAGATGCAAAACATTTCCCCACCAGAGGTAAAAATCCAGGGGGAACATAATGGCTAAATGCACCTTTTGTTTTCCCAGTGGTGGCCCCAGCTGCACCACATATTCAACTCATGGACACATCCCTGGAAGGATGTTTGAGCAGTTTTGTGAGAAGCAGCTGAACATGCAAGACTGGCAAAGGGGAGAGAAAAATGTTTTTGTGGTAGGTTTGCTATACCTTTTGGGCTGGGGTCTACTTTCCTTTCTGTGTTCAGACAGCATCTGGTAATTAAATAATGAAAGCCAGGGCACGGCCTTGACCTGAGGTCTTGTCAATAGACACTGTATTTTCCTGTAAGTCTTCTCTTTCCATAGAATATATCCACCCTGCTCTTTACCACTGACTATGGTAATTGATTGAAGTGACCGAACCTTTTCCTCTACTGCATCATGAGTGACGGCTGAAGGGAGAAGCGTGTACTTTCAGCAGCCAGCCAGCTGTACACATCAGCTGTTAACGTACAAATAATGTCAACAGATACAGATCAATGGCATCATAACATGACTTTTTCTATCTGGCAATGATCACCACAGATGGCCGAGAGAGACACAAACTTTTCCCAAGTGGCTCCTTTCTGGCAAGGAATAAACTATGCAGGAGGGTTGTTTTGTTAGAAATCAGTCAGGAAATGCCTGGACACCAGGGGTAACACCCCAGGTGCTGAGTTACCCCAAGATACACGGCCTCAAATACCAAGCTCTGGGGTAAGCGCAGCTCATTGTCTTCATCCCAACATGCTGGAGTAAATCATCTGTTGTAACATCTATTCTTTGACTCCTTCTTTCTGCAAATGGATTTTCTTAATCACACCTAGTTCTTTCTGAACCACCGACGCAAGGATAATGCTGAAGAAAAATACAGCTTTGGAATGGCTTCTACCATAAAATTAGTAGACCTAACGAGCTCACAAGTTCTTTCATCTGTGTCATTGTGGAGGTATAGAAATTATGATTTGCCTGGTATGAAGCCTTTGTCTATTGACAAAAACCTACGTATTAGGTTACATAATGCAGACTGTTTAACTAGCACAGAGAACAATACCTTAACACGATATGTTGTCCTAAACTCAATCGCAGACTGCTATTTCCTGGTAATTCAAATTTGTACTGGTAGGTGTCCTCTGTTAGCTGCTCCACCGAGCTTATGCTGAATGCAGTAAATGTATCTGGATTCAGTTCTGAATTACTGCTCTGCAAGAACAACAATAAATAATTACTCGGTTAGATGGTGTCTTTTATTATTTTATTTTTCTTTGGAAGCAAACGTGCGTGCTAATTTAGTGCCGGAGATACTCAGGACTCCAGAAGAACACGTATTAAATGCTGGGGCCCAGCGCAAATTTCAGCACTCTGCTGATTCATTATCATGTTCTGCGGCACGCACTTTGGGATCTTGCATTCTCCTCCCCCCCCCCCCTTTTTAAATTACATTTTAACACCTTACAGCAAGGTCATCCTATTATGACTCACTGCAAGCATTTTCTCATGTCTGGAAACAAACAGAAATAACACTGCTAAAAGAGCTGAGCGCTGCTTTGGGGGCAACTTTGAAACCTGCTGATGACCACTGCGAATAGGAAATATTGTTAGCTGTTTCAACGCTGACCATTTTTGCTTGACCCAGCATAGTTAATCCTATGCAAAAGGGTACTGACAAGCTTAAAATTATGCTCTGAAGACAACTACTCCACCACACACAATGCAGCTTTCTTGATCCTCAAAGTATGAGTCTAAAAATCAGGAAAAGATGGAAAAGGTCAGGAAAACGGAGCTTCTCTGAGGAAACTGTCAAAGAAAATCGTGAATCTTTGTACCTTTCACCCACTCCCAGTTTCCAGAGAGGCTGGCTCTGGCTGGCTGGGGTACCCCAGCAAGGAGAAGCTGCAGACCCAGGGCTGTAATGCGACACCAAGGCGAACTCGACACTTGGAAAATCACATTACAGCAGGGAGAGAGCAGGCAAGGGGGAGGGTGGCTGTGAAGGCAGAGTTTAGGGAATTGCATTTACAGCCTTCTCTTAAGACATCGCTTTAATCTATTGCTGCATCCCTTGCCCATCTCCACAACCCCACACATTAACAAGTATGATCAAAGCACTGGCTCTAGGATGTTATGAAGATAAATTGACCTGCTCCTTCTTTTCCGTGAGGAGGCTTTTGTCTTGCTTTGCTTTGGCCCTCTCCCATTGTGCAAGCTCCTTCTCATACACATCATAGATGCAGGGTTTGCAGCCGCTGCCGCAGCACTGGGATGGAGAAGGTTCCTGGGGTTTGAGCGCCAGCCAGTCGTCCTCATTTCCACTCATTGTCTGCAAAACACAAGCCCTGCATCAAAAACAGCACGATGAGCGGCACGTGCTCATCAGCTGAGCATTATTTGGAGGAAGGCTGAGAAACCTCTCTCTAGCATCTTGCATGTATATCTCAGGGGGCTCAGAAAACTGAAAACCCGCGAGCTGATCTGGTACCTGCAACAATCCATGTTTCATTCAAATGGTTGCTGCCTCTGCCTTGTCCGGTGCAGGAATGCCAGACCTTGCAGCCCCCGTCCCAGAGCCACGCAGCAGGCTCCAGCTCAGGCTCCGCTTCCCAGCCTGGCTGCCCAGCTAAAGCTGCCTCCAGCAGCAGCAAGCACACACTTATTCCTGCTTGTTCTGACGTGGTGATTTCCAACAAAAGAGCAGCCTGGTCACCTGGAGCGGAAACATCTAAAAATCTGCAGCTCAGTCCATGAGAACGGACAATGAACTCCAACCACCAAGACATGGCCTGCTGGAGCACTGCTTTAAAATGGCAGGAGGGCAGTGAGCTGAAAGTGGGGTTCAGAGCCAAGAGACCAGAGGCAAACGTGGTAAGTCACAGGCAAGCAAACGAACACTATTTATGAGCACATTTGAGTCTGGCTTTAAATGCAGACATGTAGGAAAGGGCCAGAAGCACAAGCAGCATGTTTTTTATTCCTTAGCGCTACCCTTGCTTCGGACGAGAGCTGTACTCAAACCAAATGCTCTTCAAACGAAAATAATGATGCAGATCTCTCAGGAACTCTGCTATTTTCACACAAACGGTTGGCCTAACGCTGTTCCCAATGCATTTGTATCTATATCATTTAAACAAAAGGAAGCCCAGAGGAAATTATAAAGCCACGGGTAACGAGGCTGAGGAAGAGACACTTAGCACTTAGAGCAGCTTCACTTCCAAGGTGAATTAATTAACTAACCTTCACCCCTGCAACACAAATACGTTTATTCTAACGCTATGGGGGGAGAACGGGGAACCAAAGGGCGAGTGGTCCTGCTCTCCACAGCGGCCGACGGTTCCACGCCCCCCGAGCGGGGCTCCCCTGAGGGCTGTGAGGAGGGTGACCGCGACCAGGCCGCGGGTGGAGCCCGGAGCCCCCAGGCTCGGGAATGGCCATTTATCGAACATATATAAAATTATACACGTTTATAGAGGTTCGAGCACTTACTGAGCGCGCCCGGGGGTGGGGCACGCCGCCCCGCAGGCAGAGCGACCCCGTCCCCGCAGGGCCCCGGCGCCCCCGGGGCACAGGCCCAGGCCCAGGCCCAGGCCCGGCCCCAGGCCCCGCCCCGCGCCCCCTGCCCGCCAAGGGCCGGTCTCCCAACTGCACCCCCCAACGCGAGAGGGGAGGCGCCTTCCCCTGCCCGCCTCCTGACTTACCAACATGGCACCTGCCCTTCACCCGCCGCCCCGCCTCGCAGCCGCCGCCGCCAGGCAATTTGCCGACCCTCCCTTACCGCGGGTCGCCTGTCCTCCATTGGCCGTTTCCGCCGTCAGTCACCCGAGGGGGAAAGGGAGGGGGTGAGCCCGCCTGCCACGCTCCCGCCGTGCCGCGCGCGCCAAGATGGCGGCGGGCGGGCGTTGAGGCGGCGAACGGGAGGATGGCGGCGGCGGCGGCGGCGGGGCCGATGGCGCTGAGGCGGGCGGGGGTGGCGGCGGCGGCAGCGGCGCGGGGCCGCGGCTTCCTCACCCGCGGCATCCTCACCCCGGCGGCACCGCCTCGTCACCGCGGGCCGCTGCCGCGCACGCCCTGGACCACCCGCGGGCCGCCGCCGGAGGAGCTGGCCCGGGCGGTGGAGCGGCGGCCGGTGCGGGAGCAGGTGGAGCTGGACACCATCACGTACGCCGGGCGGCAGCACTACCTGCCCGGCCTGGCCCGGCCGCGCTTCCCGCCCTGGGACCGCGGCTGGCACGACCCCTGGCACTCGCCGGGGCCGCGCTACGAGGACATGCCGCTCTACAAGGAGCGCGGCTGCTACATCTGCCACCGGGGCGTCCGCATGCTGGAAGGTACCGGCCCGGCGGCCCTTCCCCCGGGCCGCCCCCTCTGCCCCCCCAGCGCTGCCCCGGGCCGCGCAGCCTGTTCAAGCACTCCCCCTTCCCCGCCAGCCAGGGTTCCTCCTCACACGGTGTATAAACACAGAGGCGGTGGGGAGCCCGCCCTGCCCCATCAACCGACTGTGCCGCCAGCCCGCCCGGCGGCCTCGGTAACGCCTCTTTTCTTGGGTTTTGTTTCAAGGAGTTCGGCAAGCGCAGTGGCTCACCAAGACGACGCTGGTGGAGGGCTTGCCCCCCTCGGTGCTCAGCATCGCTGACAGCCCGGCTCACCAGCTCGAGGACCACGAGGAGCGGGTAAAGCGTGCCGTCTCACACGCGCGGCTCTGGGACACGACAGAAGTTGCTCCCAGGAGAGAACATTATTGGTAAGTCCTCGGTCGTAGGGAAGACCTTTCTGCTGCGTGGTTCTGGCTTTAGCGTAAGCCGGTCATCAAGCAGGTAACCCGAGAACCAGAGTTTTTAACACTGCAAGGATAATTCATACATAGATCTGCTGTTGAGAGATTCACTCACTGTGCAAAACTGCTAGACCCTTTGTATCAGGCTGTCAACTTGTAAAACAAACAAAACCAAGAACAAACAAAACAAACATACCCCATTTCTGCATATTGACAATAGTACCAATGTAAACACATACTCTACATTAAAGCTGCTTTCAGGCCAAGGTCTGTGTTTCAACTTGAGATCTACTTCTAGCTGATGCAGAATGTCAGTTTTTTGAATAACTAATGATAAGCATTACCTCTGCCAACTTGGAACAGGACCGGTGTGTGGGATATTAATCTGAAGTCTGCATTAGCTGTTTGGAAATGTTATGCTATTATATGTTTTACATACAGTAATGTTATGGCATTCATGTCCCAGAAGCATCTGCCCACCATTATGATCACATTTTTTATGTAACTATTTTTTTTTCCTCCTTCTAAAGCCCAGTACTGTTTGAAGACTTGATACATTTATGTCGGTTAATGTCTATGAAGTATCCTTCTCTGGCTAAAAGAATGTTGGCTAGAAACTACAAGATCTCAGCTACGTGGGAAAGAGGTTAGTTGCTGCTGTGGTGGAAGCATTTAGCTCTTTTCATTAATATGAGAGGGGTGACAAAGCCGCTAGCTTTAAGGCTGAGGACTTGGAGAAAATGAAACCATTTCTGGAACCAAGTAATTCTTTCAGTTTTAAATAGTTCTGTAAGGATGGGCAGCCTTGGCAGATGGCAGGAGACGAGAACCAGTGTCTTAGAACTGATTGTTAATTTTTTTGTGTCCAAAACCTGTACTGTTGTTTCTCTACATATGTTAAGAAAATAGCACCAGCAATTAACGTTGGTATTTTAGAAGAAGAACCTACAGCTGAGGTACTATCTAAGTTTAGTTTGGAGGTGAGGGGGAGAGAATGAGCCTTGCAGAACAATGACTTGCTAGAACGCTGCTGCCCAAAAGGAAATGTATGTCTTTCCCTAATGTTATTTTGGCAATGTTTGAATGTAGCCTAATTTCCCTTCCCAGAATCCATTCTCCTTCAGGTTCGTGGCCTGAATGGAATACTTATGAACTCTGTGGCCCCAATACCACCAGTAGCCTCCAAGGAGGAGATACTGGCCACTGAAGAACATGTTCTGGAGACCTTCTATCCCATTTCTCCTACAATTGATCTTCAGGAAGTGAATGTGTACAGAGAGCTCAATGATACAGGTAAATCTAGCCGTTGATGATAATTTTCTGTCAGACTAAGTGTTTGGGTTAACCTGGAGTCCTTGCCCTTCTGTGAGACAGCTGTGGGTAGGGGGTGGATGGGAATGAGGGGACACAGTAGCTGGGCACAGGGTGTGCAGTGCAAGCGCTCCAGACCTGTGGCGAGTATATTGTGGCCAAAGCAAGACTGCAGATAAGAACTTAAATCCCAGCAAATTAAGAATTCCTGAGGATAGGGTGGAAAACACTGGTTGTGTAGTCTCTTACTGAGCAATTCCTGACATGATTATCTGCCGTTTAGGTTTTAAAGATGGTTATCCATACTCTCATCCTCACACTCTGTTCTTCCTGGAATCGGCCAACATTCGTCCTAACAGGTTCAGACCAGAACAACTTCGTGCTAAAATGCTGATGTTTGCTTTTGGCAACGCGCTGGCAAAGGCTAAGGTGCTGTACGGGGTACGTATTGGAGACTGCTGCTGACTCGCTGGGCCTTTGTTCTTTCTCTAAAGCTGCAGCTAGTGGAAGGGGTCGTGACATTCCCTTGCTGTGGCATGTTACAGTAGCTTTCAAATCTCAGCTTCCCAGTCCAGAGGTCTAACTCTAACCTTCAGGTATGGTTCTGCTAATCCAGAAAAAGATCTCTCTGCAATGAGCGTGTTTGTGATGTAACATGCAATAGAGTGGTAATGGGTAGGAACCAGGGAGTAGGTTCAACTGTAAAACTCTAACCCATCCCACAGCTCAGTATGTAAATTGATACTTCATTGCTGGCTGAAGGAGGAATTTTAATTAAAATACAAAATCTACATTCAAAACTCGTTTGACTACAGTAATTTTCTGGGCAAGGTAACAATACATTTATTAAAATCTTGGCTTTAAACCAAGTAGAAAATGCAGAATTAGCAAGTACTCACACCATTTCTGTGGTAACTGGCGCTTTAAACATTCCCCCCCCCCCGCCTTCTTTCCTAGAATGATCCCAAGGTTTTGGAGCAGCCAATAGTGGTGCAAAGCGTTGGCACAGATGGCCAGCTCTTCCAGTTCATGGTGTTCCAGTTAAATACAACAGACCTTGTCTCTAGTGATGGCATAAAAAATCTAGTCTGGATTGACTCTGATCAGAATCTGTATGAAAAAGCCCAGTGTACTCCAGAAGTCAAGAAGAGAGTTGTTACGGTAAGCAAAACTTGGGAAATGGTCCTGGAAATCCTACCCTTTCACCTCTGCTGGAGGTTCGGGAGCTGGCGTAGAGCTGCAGTGCAGGTTTTAAACCAGCTGAAGGGAACTGACACGGGCACTGGCCTCATTCTTATTTAAGCAGGTGTTACTGACAGGGAGTATTTGTAGTGCTGATGTTCTGCATAGTGTGCAAGCTGCATGCCAAGCTTAATATGAACTCCTACATAAAGATATCCCCATCTGTAATCTACCGTCTCATAATATGCTTGTTTAAAATCAATTCGTGCTCTGATGAAGGAAGTGCTTACATGCAACTGTCAGCTTTGCTGTAGAGTAAATAGAGCACAGTGCTGTCAGCCCTGGTTACGCTGGGAGGGCGTCTCACTTTGATGGGCAAAGGGTTTATGCCACTTGAGATGTATACCAGTGGAAGTACCCATACACAAACCCATCTGGGGAGGGAGAGCACAATTTGAAAGCTACCACATCTGAAGTCTTATTCAAGAGTATTTAAAGCTGTTGTTTGTCTACATTAATCACTTCACTGCAAACTGAGCATCCATGTCTTTTTCTCTGCAGAAGCCCGCTGGAATATATGGCTTTCAGCCAGACACATTCAAGAAGTTCCTGGCACTGTATCTGCATGGAACTGTGTGAAATTCAGCTCAAATGAAAATACTTCACCAACTGTACCTGCTGCTTCTCTTTGCCAGAACCATCACATAATTAAAAAAAGGTGGATTAATTTACGTTCAAAAATAAATTATATTGTTACTGAAAGTAAAAATTTTTTTTTTTTTTAAACTAAATTGTGCACGAAGAAACTCTTTCATTTTAGGGGCTTACCTCTGGATTCAGGTTAGAGAGTCATCAAATGCATCCTCCTGCACTCTTCCACCGTTGCCTAGAAAGAACATAAGCCAGTCATTATTCCTCTGCGCAGGTTCTGCTCTCGGTGTGCTTTTGCGCAGAGCTAGACTCAAACCTATTTTCCAAGGTTGCTTTGAGTGCCTCTGAATGCAGTGTATGTGGAAGAGACTTACAAAGCTTCAAGAGGGGAGCCTGAGACATGAGCCTTTTTCATTCTGCCTGGCTTTCACTTTGTTTTACTCCTGGCTGCTTTGGGATGTGTCGTGCTGCCCTGCGCTTAGTTCCCAAAGCACTTAATCGGTGAGATTGCTTTGTTGGATCTATAGAACCACAGTTCTTTTATCCCCCAGTCCTGGATGAAGAGACCTATCCATTTTGGGAAAGTGGTGTAGAATGTAGCGTGAAACTTTGGTGCCTGGTAGCTGGTATTTGCTGCTAAAAACACAAAGGAAGAATTTCTTCCTGCCACACAGAGTTAACTGAGCAGGAAACGTATTCTTTTTAAGATGGGGGATTAGTGTGGTTTTTGTAAAATGAAGGCTAAATTAGCTCCAGCCAAATGTAGAATGTTTTGCAGTTCTGCGCTGATACCCTCCAGCACATGGGAAAGAGTAGGACAGCCTGCGCTATTTTAAGGTGTGGAAGAGCATATTTCCAAGAAATTAATCTCACTTCAGTGTCTTGTGTGAGAGACTGGTCTGTGCTTGGTGATCTCTGGCCGTCTGGATGAACACCCCAGTTGTGTGTTCCAGTCTCAATCCATCAGACAGCTCTGCTCTGCAGGTTTCAGAAAACAGACTTTCGTTAGTCAAATTTGAGATCAACAGTTGCACCAGTAAACTGGGATGCGTCGGCTGCAGGTTAAATTAACAAATCCCTCAATAGTTAGGAGAAAATGCATGAAAGAGAAATAATCTAGTAAGCATTGCATTGATTTAAATCAAGTTAATTCTGCCTGTTCAGGGATGCCTAATTCACCTCATCAATTTAAATCTGCTCAGATCTGTAATTTGCACCCAGTTATTTAGGAATATATTTTAATACATTCGTGCTCTGTGGAGACTGTTCGGTAGGTGTTTCTCAGGCTGTTGGCTCTCTGCTACATCACACGGACCCTGCTGAACAGCTCTAGGCAACAGCCCTCGGACTATTGACGTTCCCTCAGCCTTCCAGCTTCGGGTGTTACCTGTCTTAGGGTGGAAACCCTGCAGGGCAGCCAGCCGCTAGGTTAACGTTCCTGAGCAGAGCGGTTTCACTAAGGCAGCGTGGTAGGAGAGCGGCTGTGGTGGAGAGGGGGTGCGGAGAAATGAAACTCCTCGCGTGCTTCTAGTAGATGTGGGAATCTGTGACGATGGTCTACGTGGGAAAGAGCCAAAGTCCCTTTAGATGCTTTTACGTCTCAGCAAAGACATCTCTGTTAGGACAGGCAGTAGAAGAGGAGAAACGAAGTGAAGCTGAAGTCCTGTTGTCTCCCAAGACTGAGCAGAGACAAAGCGTGAGCACAGGGAGAGATGGAGGAAGGCAGAGCAAAGGCAATTTTGAAAAACGGCAGAAGCAATAAGACATGGGATAGTCAGCAGGGGAACGAAGGAGGCTTCAGCACATTACAAGAGGCATCAGGAAGCCACTTGAGATGAGGGGACCATACACAAGCACGCAAGACCGTGTCCCTGGTTTGCTCAGGGCACAGCTGATCTCGCCTGTGGTGGTGGGGGAAGCAGTGTTCGCATGTTGCTGGAAGGAGCAGCTGATCCTCGTGCTGGGTAAGCAACTCTGAGGTCCAGGAGGGGAACTCGAGGGGGGCAGAGCAGGCTCCTAGCTTGGCACCTGCGATGGATGCTCAGGTTGGTCTGTTGTGGTGCAGGTATGAGGTCCGTGAACCAGGCAGCCCCTGCAGAGCAGCCCCCTTAGCACGGACAGCCGTGCACACGTGTGTGGTGTCCCGCTGGTCTTCCCAAGCACGCTACACGTGGTTCACCCGCTCAGTTCCTCCGGTGTGACCTGCTGGAATTAGCCCAGCTGAGGGAGGTGGGGCCAAGAGCAGGACAATGGGTCACAGAGGCACATCTGGGTTGGCATCAATAAATTATAAAGGCTTGTCAGCAGATGAATGGCATTACCTCAGCAAGGACCAAGAACCAGGCATTAACTTTTAATGAATGGCAGCCGGGGGAAGCAGAACATGCAAGAACAGGACAGCTGGAGTCCAAGATGAAGACGTGGCGGTGCCTAGGACTGCCCGGAGGAGAGCTCTGCAGCCCCCAGCCTGCTGTGGGGATGAGGCATGCTGCACTGTCCTAGCTCCACCACTCCACAGTACCTGCCCCTGAACTGCTTCTGGTGCAAAATCCGACTCCATGGGCTGCACTTGTCATGCCAGCAAGTACACACAGTGCTCAGACCAGAGCCTCTGGTTGTTCAGATCCTCCTCCCGCATTTAACTTAATGAAAACTAATGTGGAAGACAATTATCCCTAAGGTTGGGCTCAGGAGATGTTTAGAGGAGGGAACCTGGCAGTTTCTCATTGTGGTGTTTAATAAAATTAGCCTGTAACCCAGTAAGAACCAATGGGAAGGGCTTTTCTACAGCCTGCAATAAACACAACAGGCAGCAATGCTGCCCGTTGCTCCAGGCAGCTGAGCGGTGCTTGGCTGGGCAGCATGGGCAGGGATGGCCCCAGGGAGGCAGGAGGTCCTCATCAGCATCAGCTAATTACCCTCGGGGGTCACGTTTCCAAATGATGGACAACACTTACATGCTACTTTCTGCAAAGCACGGAGGGATGTGATTGCCTGGACCGAAAACTGCATCGGGGCATGACTGCGGACCCCGCACAAGGACATCTGTGGCATTAATCCGAAAGCAAACCTGCACAGGTAGCAAAGGGTGCGAACACACACCACTCCTTGAACTCACCGTTAATTACATGCTCTGCAGGCATGATGATTTTTCTGGGTGGTTCCCAAACCCAGCAGACATCCAATGCATCGCCCCCTCGCCCCTCTGCTCCGTGAGCATCCGCGACCACATGGCTCTCGCTGCTGGAATTGCAGCAGTGGCATGGCTGTGGGTGCCGGTGCTGGGTGGGAGCGTCCCCCAGGACTGGCAAAGTTCCAGGATGGCTTGCAGCCCCCTGAGCCCACAGCCCACACTTGAATGTTCCCTCAAGGAGGGAGAGGAGCTGCACAACAGCAGCCAGCCATATCCTGCCTGAACTAGTCAAAGGCAGACAACAAGGCTCAGATGGCAGCTCCCAGGAGCGTTTCAGGCACCCAGTGCTTGCAACCACCCATCTGAAGACCTAAAAAGCCGCAATTATTTCCTCAAGTGCTGCAGCAGCCTCTGATGCAGCCTGTCAGGGAGCCAGGTCAGCCTCACCTGGGTTTCTCCCATCTCCAGCAGCCAGTTCAGAGCCTGGAGCTGAGGTGGATCCTGCAACGGTGCATGCACCCACCCTGCACCACAGCCAGCCCTTGCCGGAGGAGCGGGTTAGCAGACGCCATTGCAAGCCTATATATGTGTATATGTATATTTTTTCGCACCCCTTCCCCTCCCTTGCTTACCTCGCAGCAGTGCAGGACTTCAGCAACGGGCAGTAGAAAGACCCAACTCCTGTCCCAGAGCATCCCTGATCTGTAACCTGCTGCATGGGATGCCATCCTGCATCGCCACACTGGCATCCCAACTCCTCCGGCCTCTAATGGGGAAACCCTGGGGGACAGGGTGCAAAAACCCCTCCTCCTCCCCCCCCCCCCCCTTTTTAGCCCCAGAAAGCCCCCCTCTGCCTGTAGCCAGGCAGGCTGGGGGCAGAGAGGGCGAGGGTCCTGCACAGCGCATCTTCAGCCCGGTGCAGGCAAGAATGATCATTTTCCTAGGCTAAAAGCTGAATTTTCAAAATGCTTAACAAAAAAACCCCCGTAAAACAAGCAAGCATCATTAAACCAAACCTCTCCCAGCCCCCCTGGGTCCTGCACCCCAACCAAATCCCTGTCCACCTTCCCAGCCTCAGCCAGAAGCCCCAGCGTCGGCCACCTTTCAGCTCTGCATCACCTCCGCTCCTGCATACCAAAGCCAGGGTTTGGTCCTCGATAAATAAAAGGTCGAAAAAAATCCACACCACCCCCCCCAGGTCTGGCAGCAAACACCAGGAACAAACCGCAGAGCACCGAAATCAAATGTTTATGTTGATATTTATTACAGCATGGGGAGGGGGGAGAAGGGGGGAGAACCATTTCATTCAAAAAACCATCCCATACCAATGAAGACAATAATTTAGCTATTCATTTTAAAATACATTAAAACCGGTCCTTTCATTTCCTCACATCAGAACAAAAAAAAAAAAAAGGGAAAAAAAAAACAAGATGGAAAGTAGAAAAGGAAAAAAAGTTGACCCCTCGGGGAGCCCCCGAGTATATTTGCAATGCAACAAATCTGCGTTCAGTTATTTCTCAGCGTTACTTGGAAAATATTAACCTGACTGTAACTATGAGACTGACACCCTCAGACCTCCCCATCCCACCCACCCCTCCCTCCCCAGCAACTTTCTACAGGTAAAGCACAATTAAAATGCCTAGGAAAAAGAAGGCAAACATTTAAAAAAAAAAAATAATCGTATTACACACTAAAAAAAAGGTTTTGTCATCTCATGTCTTGCAGTCAGAATAATAAAAACAAGCCAAATGTTCCCCAAAAACATTTCAATGAAGGGGTGCGGAAAAAAGACATCCCTTTAATAAAACATTATCAACAAATATCGTACACAAACTACAATGTATAATAATTACTTTTTTTTTTTTTTTCCCCTCTCGGTAATTTTCGAACCAGACTACAAGGTAAGAAAAAACACTGAAACAAGATACAATGCTTTCAATAATCCGCACAAAGGTCAAATCCAAGGGAGAGAATATTTTACAGAATATGATATACATGGAGCAGAAATGGGAGCTGGAGAAAAACAAAGACCAAACTACAGGGTAGTGTCATGTACAGAGATTCCCAACCCGCCGCCTTGGCTCGTCCCTTCCTCTCCCGCCAGAAGGAAGGGCCTTTGATGCTTGCCATTAATTTTTATTTTCTTATTACAGAGTGAGCCTACAGAATAGCAAGGTTACATTTCAACAACAAGAATTCCTTAAAAAATATCTCCATCCAGTTCCAAATCGTAGATAAGTGAAACCCTGACAAGAGCACATCTCTAAAGAAAAGACACCCCCCCCCCCCAAAATACCCCCAAAGCAAATAACCCCCCCCCCCCAAAACCCCAAAGTTAGCTGGAGATCACAGTTTCAAAGTCCCAGGTCAGATTAACCCTTTCTTTCGGTGGATTTAAAAAAAAAATATTAAAAAAAAATCAATTTTTGCAGTGAACCAGCTGAAGGACTCTGGGGAAGGGAGGGACAGAGATTTCTTCTTGTACTCAGAGAGGGGGGAAAGACTAACACAGTGCATGCCACAGTCACAGAGAGCAAGATCACGATTCATTCGAGGATGTGATCCTAGAAGGGGTCACCTGCGTTAACAATTTTTTAACGAGGTGGTGGAGTCTCTTCCCCAAAGCAGATCTTGTTAACTGGAGGAGGAAGCGTTGTGCTGCAAACGAACCAAAAAAAACCCCAAAAATAGAAGGGAAAAAAAAACCCCAAAACCAAAAAAACAGGCCTTCTGAACGAAAACCACCATTGTAAACTGTCCAGTTTATTTAAAAAAATGACTACAACAGAGACAACATGAGATTTCATATCTAGACTAGCTTCCTGGTGTCGCACGGCACAAACATACAACAGGTTCGGTTTCTGTCTTTATTTAAAAGAACAAAGCAAAGAGATCGGAGTTGGGTGCTAGAGGCTTCCGTTTGTTTCCAAAAAGAAGTGTCATGTACATATATAAACCCTTCCGCACAAAGAAGGGTCTTGTCATGTCTTGAAATATTTTAAGTTTTGTCCTTCATGTTTTATGGAATAAAAAGTTCAGCCTTTTTATTGCATGAAACTAAACCTGGGGTTTTGGCCCCCACCACGCGTCTCCCTGCCCATACACCTAGCTTCTTCTTCTTCTTCTTCTTCTTGCATAATTCGTTGAGATCCTCCGAACGGCAGCTGACTCTCTTGATCCTGGAGAGGAGGAGGGGGAGGGAAATCACACACTCATCGTCATGCTGGGGGAATACTGGAAGAGAGACAGAGCCAGAGTGAGAAACCAGGCGGGCCAGACCCCCAGACACCGAAGGGGGGTGCAAAAGGAGGCTGATGACAATTACACAGCAACCTAATTGGATTTAATAAATCAGGACGAGAGGATATGCTGGAGACTCGAATTTATCAGGGCATAATCTACTCTGTAACTTGCGTTTCCAGGGACAAAATCAGCAGAACAGTATGGGGTGAGATGCAATTTAAAACAAATAATTAACATGCACATGTGTATATGCTGCTAATAGAGGAAGAAGAGGACGGGTGTCTGCAGTCATGCACAGCGCCTTGAATCAGTAAGGTCAGCACAGCTGCCTGCAGCCGCGCCGGCTCCTCTCCATCCCGTGGGATCCTCTCCCCTCCCTCGGTACAACCCCGTCCCATCGAGGACCCAAGCTTGCACCCACAGAATATTTCTTCCTCCCCACTTTCTGTCCTGGAGCAGCTCACACACATCACAGCCCAGGTCCAAAAGGCACCCACCGCCAAGCCCACCCGCCCCTGTGCGGGGACGCCCCAGGGAACGTCCCCCCGTCCCCAGGGGGGCACTCACTCACATTGTCATTTTGGAAGGAATGGAGAAAGTTGCCTCCCAGCTCCCCGTCATCTCTTGGAGTGCCCGGGGGATTGCTAATGCCACTTATGTTGTTTGGAGAATTCTGCAGGAGATGAGGGGGGAGGTGATGAGCAGGTCCCTGTGCCCCCCGAAATGCCATGGGGGCAGGATGCAGTTCAAGCTGCCCCAGTAACGCCCCCCTGACATGTCCCCATCCACTGGGGTCACAGCGGCACCCCAGTGCCGAGCAAAGGGGGGCCCACACACCCGCTCTGCAACTCACTTACTTTTGGAAGTCCATCTATGTCTCCTGACCCTGCGCAGGGGGGACACAAAAGAGGAACAGCCTTATTGAGCATGCAGCGGTGGCCCCCGCGCCTCCTTGCCCTGCTCCCCCCAAGACCCTCCTTCTGATTTCCAGCCAAAGGCTCTGCTTCGAGCAGTGGTCCAAACTGGGGGCTGACCCCGGGACGGGAGCAGGCACTAGGATGCTCTGCCAGCATACCCGGGGAGCGAAGGCACGGTGGGGCTCCCCGAGCCGCAGCCCCCCGCGCGGGTGCTCACCTAACGATCCATTCATGTGATGGGGCTCCATGCCGCCCATGCCGCCCATGGGGCCGTCAGAGCCAGGGCCCATCGGGAACTGTGGAAGAAAAAGCCACAAAACCAAAATCAGCCACAAAACCACCCTGCACGTCTGCCATGGCCCCGGAGGTTCCTGGGGACCATCCCCTCCCTAGCCACCCCTCCGGAGAGGGGAGAGAGGAGGGACACATCCACCCCTGAGGCTGCGGGGCACATTGGGGGCTCATGGTCCTGTGGGTTCACCTATAACATTTGGCCGGACGGGTGTGGGCAGACCCAGACCCGTGGCAGTGCAGAGGGCTCCCTCCAACCAGCATTTAACAAGATTTAAGTCTGCCCGTATCCCGCAAAACACAGCATCTCACCAGGCACACAGCTGCCACCACCTTGGCCGGAGCAGCAGGACCGCCGCTCTCTTAATAAGCATAAAAAATTAACAAAGTCACCGAAGAGTTAATCGCTTTTTGATGGTTTGTTTTATTTCTGTTTTGTAACAAATGGCTGAAATCAATTAAACTGCTTTACTCTGAACTGATGAAGTTAATTATGATTTGTTATGGTATCTGATATGTAAATTATTAGAAAGCAGACTTACATTCGATCGACTGCCTGCGGGCGGTACTGGATTAATCATTGTGTAGATGTTGTCACTTGAATTTGTTGAATCTGTGGAACAGTGAAGCCCAATAAGTCGGGTGATTAATTCATTTCTTAATTAAAACAAACTCATGCCACTTGAACTCATTCTTTTGTATTTTATCACCTAAAATTCCCTCTAAGTACCACCATTTTCTGGCTAATTTGTATTTAATGAAGATCCACAAAGTTTTTAATCACAGAAATTCAACTGTGAAAAATAATTCAACTCCTGGCTGGGAAGCGTGGGGAGGTAATTCCTCGCCGTGTAGCACTCCTCACCTCCCCACCTCCCCGAGCCCCACAGCATCCAAATCTGTAGGGGGATATAGGAACATCCCCAAATGCCATCCTGAAGCCAAGTGGCCCATGCCGCTCGCTCCCCGGAAAGGCAAAAGCTACATACATCGGTTATTGCCGGTTGGGCAGGGGTTGCCCGTGCTCGGCGGTGCAGCCCCAGGGATGGGGGTCTCCTGACAGGAGAAGGGGCAGGAGCCCGGGAGGGCTGGCCCCTGAGAGGGGGATCTTGGGGGACTCCTACCTGCGGGACTGGGCATGATGGGTGTCCCTGGAGGACCGCCGCCGCCGGGCGGACCCTGCGGAGAGACAAATCGGGGCTCAGCTGTGCAAACGCGAGCATCACCCACCTCTCCATGTTTTGAAACGCCTCCCCCAGCTGGACCTTGCACCCCCCAACACAGCCCGGCCACCCCAAAGGCTCCAATTCCCCCCCAAACCGCATGAGCTCCCCAAGCCATAATGTCTCTGGACCCTGACAACAGCATGGAGAGATGGAGCAGGAGGACTCACCACGTATGTACCAGGCGATGAAGAAGAGTATGGGATCTATAGAGAGAAGAGAGCCAGGTTCAGCTGTGGGGTGCATGAGGGCTCCCACGGGCTGGACCCCAGCAGGGCACAGCTGAGAGCCCCCGCTGCCTCTCCAGCCCGGCCAGGATGGGGGTCCCAGGGCCCAGCAGCCCCCACAGCTGCACCCTGCCGCAGCAGAGCAGCACAGGAGCAGGGCTTAGGCTTTAGATGCAGCGCCTAAACAAGAGGCTGGGGAACCCCCTCTCGTTAGCAGGATTCAGCTAACAGGGAACTGGCCTCATTTGCAAGATGGTCCCCAAACAGCCCCACTCCTCCTTCAAGGACTGCAGGATACTCACTGAATTAGCACTGCTGGGGTTCGGCCACGGTCTGCCGGCACCCGGCCCCCTGGGGTCAAAATTAAACAGGGAAAAAAAAATATTGTGTTTTTATCAGTATGGTCCCACAAAGCCCAAGTCAGCGGCCAAACATGCCCGGTGCGGGGTTTGCCTTACATGTTAATTCCAGGCATGCCGGGACCTAGGGAGTTGGGTGGAGGTCTCATGCCGCTGCCGTAGTTCTGCAATGATAACCAAGGGTCAGTCTACTGTAACGGGAAGGGAAACCAGAGAAGACAAGAGAAGGGAAAAAAACCCCAACACACAAACAAAAAACCAAGAGGGTTAGTTTGCAAAAATGAGCTTTAAAAAAAAAATTAGATGATGATGAATGTAGAGGCAATTAGCAATTGTGTTTGTTTATAAAAAAACCAGGCAGCTGAATATGGAAGGGAGCGAGGCTGAGCCCCAAAGTCTTACACCAGCACCCTCCACCCCCCACCCCCCCGCCCCGGGTCTCTGATGTCACGCTGGTGGACGGAAAACAGCCCCCTCCCACCTCTGGGAGACAAATCTGCCCACAGCCCCCAGGCACCAACAACAGCCTTTTGGGTTTGTCTTTTTATGCAGGAGAAAACAGGGGCAGAAAGAGAAAAGTTGACATCGCTTGGAAGGTTATTGCTGCAGCGTAAGGATGGGAAAAGGCTACATGAGCTCCCCCCGAGATGGAGCATCCCCTGCTCCCAGGATGACAGCTGGAGTAGGGAAAACCAAGCCAGACTTGTTTTCCCGTTGCTTCCCAGCTCTCTGCTACATCCCCCGGAGCGGGTCTGCAGCCACAGAGAGCAGGCGAGGGCAGGCAGCCCCTCGGGACTCCTCTCCTGGCTTATTCCACCCCGGCTTAGCCTCCAGCTGGGACTGGGAGCCTCAGATCTGTGTCCCTCATCTCCTAAAACCAGCTCTAGTACAAAGCCAAGCCCAAGGCAGCGAAGGAAGAGGAATCCCCTGAATGCCGCGCTCCATTTGGTCTGCGCTTTGCTCCCTGTGCCCTCCGGGTGACGTGCAGCCGGATTTAGGTCGCGTTGCCACTTCTCCCCTCCTACTTTCTCCCTGCAATGCATCTTTTTGGGCTGTATTTCTGCCATTTAGAGAAAAAATTGCTAGGGCAGAAGGGGGGATGGCTGGCCGCTTCCTATTTCGCAGCTCCTCGGAGTGCTCCAAGCTGGATTTTAAGTGCAATACTTCAGTGCTGTTGATTTTTCCCTGGATTTATGGATGCACCGGAGCACAGTACTCTGCTGAGGGCATTGCCAAAGTTTGTTTTGAAGAGGCAGAAAAGGGTTTTCCCCAAACAAATTACTGGCAAGTCCTTAATTGATGGAAATTCCAGCCATTTACACTGAATAGCAGCATTAAACCCCTTGTTTAAAAAAAAAAAAAAAAAAAAAGCTCAGCATTTTTAATTGGAGCTGAAAGGCTGGAAAACGAAGCCATCTGAAAGATGCTCAGGGAGGGTGGGGAGGGAACACAGCTGTGCCGAGCAACCTGGATGGCGGGCTTTGGCAAGCTCTGGCAAGACACCGCTGAAACCCAGTTTGCTACAGACCCTCTTCACAGAGGCACCAGCAAACCTAATCCCGGCTTCTGCAGAGCTAAAACTGCGACTACTAAAGGGAAAAAGGCAGCGGTGATCGGCTGCAAGGGATGATTCATCACTGGTGCGTAATAAGTAGCTGTTGTCAGGATGCCGGGATGTCCTGGCTGGATGCTCTGCAGCCCTTTGGAGTAATTTAAGGAGTATTTGGGAAAGTCCTGATGCAAAGCTTAAAGAAAAAAAAAAGTCCTGGGCACACAAGGCGTGAAGGGCTGCTGGGCTTGGTTCGATATTTTTGGTGGTTGCCTGCGCTCGTTCCTGGATGGCTGCGGGGAGGCAGCGCCCCGTGGGTGCCAGATTGGGAAGCCCAGCACTTCCCCGGGGGAAGGCTGCTTTTTAAAAAGCCTCTCCCTAATGTACGTACACAGGGAACGGCACAGTCAAAAATAAAGCTCTGAACATTTCACAACTCCTGCCGGCTCCCAGAGCTGCCGCCATCCCACGCGGCGCTGAACGCGCGCTTGCGGCTTCCAAGTTTCGCGGCGAGCTTTGCAAGTGGGAAGCGAGCAGCCTCCCCCAGGCAAACCGCCACCGCTCTCCTTGGCGCAGGCCGTGCTAACAAATGCCATTTTTTGTGGGTGCAGTCCTCCAGGAAAGGAGGATTTTAAGCAGAGCAGCAGCACTCAAAGCATCCCTGGCTTTGCTATTGGAGGGCCTGTCTGTGAAACGCTGCTCGTGCAGGTTTTTTATCCCCTGCCATAGCATGGATCTGGGTGCCTGTGGGGACGGCCGGGCATCCCTGAGCAGCATCCTCAGGCTGGTGTAAAAAAGAGATGACACAACTCCCTCTTTACACAATATTTGCTTATCTCAACAGTCTCCAGGGGAAAAACAAAACAAAACTCCAGCGCACCCGCTCGTCTCTTGACAGACTCTGATCCTCGCGCTACAAGCTCGACGTAGGCGACGATGCAGAGAGGATAAACCTCCAACCAAAATATGGTAATCTGGTTTTGAAGTCTCGTAGAAGGAACAAACAGGAGTGAGTCAACAACAAGCCACTCCGTAAAGTGAATCAACGGAAAGACAGCATATATTAACCCAGATCTGCTTAATTTCAAGAGTTTACTCCCCTTTCCTGAAATAGAAGCTCAAGCAGGCAGCAGGAAGGGCAGCCGGAGGGGAACCTCGCAGAGGAAAGCCTTATTCCCCTGCTAAAGGGATCTTTGCCATTTATTTTTATTTATTTATTTTCAATGCAAGCCTCCTTTCCCTTTCCTGCTGTTAGGGTCATAACTATTTCCCAGGCAGGCAGTGTAATGCACTCAAAGGCTGCTCCGGCGCGGCACTAAGTGCCATCCCCTTTGACGGAAGGGCAGGAGGGAGGTTGCAATACCCTTAATGAGCTCTGAAGCCCTCACTCATGTTAAAAGGAGGGATTTCCAGATGCAAGACTAATGTAAAACACATTAACACTAATGGGGGGACAGGGTGTGGGGGGGGAACTCCCAGCCCTTTGAGCCCCAGGAGGTTGTTTCGATGGTGCGTGGCGTTTGCCGAGCTGTAAGATGCTTTTTGGCACTGGGCTTACCTGCGGACCGGGACCCATGGGGCCCATCCCTCGCGGAGGATTCATCCGTTGCATGGGGCCGCCCATGTTAGGGTGCCCTGTTGGGAGGAAAGTAGGGGTGTTACATGGCACAGCAGCCACTTCAGGTCCCAAATTAACAGCTAATGAGAAACATTAACATTCAACCCTCCTCTGCTGGGTTTACCTTGCTGTCGTGTGGGATCCATTGAATTGGGCAGCAACGGCTGTGTACCGGGAACGGCACCCGGGGGCTGTGAAAAAAAGGGGAAGAAGATTAAAAAAAAAATAATTGCTAAAATGCAGCCGACAGAGATAGATTTGGGTTGAGGCTTTAGGCTTTCAGGGGGCTCCTCGGTGTGCACCGCCCCTCCTGCCACAGCACAACCTGCGGCTGCCCAAGCATCCTGCATCCCGCTGCATGCCGCATCCCGGGCATCTTCTTACAGCCTCTGGGTGTTTGCCTCCCCTTTCCTTTCGCAAACACTGTCTAAAAACCAAACAAGGCACCAGCGTTTCCTCCTCTCCCAGCAGCCTGCGTGCTGTCAGGCTGCCGTATTTTACGGGAGTGGGGGAATGTCTGGGCTGCATGAGGCAGAGGCATCAAAGCCGGCAGGGGAAGGAGATGGGCAGCGTGGCTCCCCAGTACTGACACAGCGCCAGGACCAAACCACGCAGGTTGCAGTGCTTCACTGGCTGCCGATGGGGAGATGCTCCGTTTGTAGCAGACCAGCATTCAGACCTGTCCCCACACAGGCAGGAGGGGAAGGTGGATGCTCCCCCTCCCCAAACCCAGCTCTGCTCAGGCAACGCGGCTATTTAAAGTTCAAAGGCTGCTCCGAACAGATAAAGGGGGAGAAAAACGCAGATACCATCTGCCTGGGGGAAGCAAACTGTAAACAGTTTTGCTACAGCGCTGCCTTTTATTTGAATACCGACACAGACAGATCCCACTGCTGGAGCACAGCGTAGGCACCGGGTGTGCACAGCCACGCCGAGGCAGAATCTGCCCAGTTCCAATTTTTTTGCAGCTTGGAAGCTGGCAGCAGGAGAAAGATAAACCAGGGGCGTTGTAGTGATGGATATTTACACTTCTGTTGCCTGACCTTCCTGCCTGCCTATTTATTCCTCTTGTCCCTCTGGAAGTGACCATAAGCTTGCCAAGCTCTGGGTAAGTACAAACCTGTGTTTCATATGGGGTGTTTGGAGGAAAAAAATTACATCTTTCTAATTAACTTTACCCACTCCTGGATGCTCGACCCCGCAGCAAGAGCAGCCACCCCAAACGGGTCCCCTGCCTCTCCTGCCTGCCCCAGCTCACCATGCTTACCTCTAGCGGTGCTCGCGACCAGCCTGGGGACCACAGGAGGACAGGGGCCCGTTAAAACTGCCCCATGAGAAGGTGCCGTTGATTAATACCTTGCTAAACCAGCCACCAGTGCCCTGGGTGGGAGGCTCTTCCAGCCCAGCTGGGCTTGGGGGTCCCACATCAGTCCCCCTTGAGTTTTTCTCAGCTACATCTCAGCTGTCTCACCATCGTTTTGCAAGTTCCAGTGCTTCAAGTCTCAAATCCAGCAAGCACAAACACGAAGCAAGCTGCTACATCCTATTTCCTGACTATTCTGCTCTTTCTGCTAATAAGAGCTATATAAATATAATGTTGTTAGCCAAAAAACAAGCTCCCAAGACAATTTGTGCACAAGTCACCTTTGCTACTCAAAGGAATTACAGGTTTCCTTTAATTTCCCTTTAATGACAAGTGACCTCTGGTTCAGTCATTACCCTATGGATCTGCACATCATTGTTGGGAACGAGATGAATTCCTCCACCAAAGGCCATGCGTTCAGGCAACGCGTGGGGTGGAAGCCTCCGTCCCTAAGGCCAGAAACAAACTGCCCTTGTTTAAGCTGGGATAAGAGGATAAACCCAACCCCAAAAATTCAGCAGTGACCTGCCCCGCTTGACCCCGCCGCTGATCTAAGCGCTCGGTCAACCTAGCAGCAGGATTATCTCCATCACTTTAATTTTCTGCGATTGCAGGGAAAATCCAGCTGGGCAGCGAGCCTGCGGCACGGCACGGCCATGCTGAAAACACCACAAATAAAAAGTGGCACATGCCCCACCACTGTTCACACCCTGGATACGCCCAAACCTCAAAAAAAATTAAAATAAAATGGTTATGTGACACTTGATGCTCCAGCATCAAGAAAACAAGAGGATGCCCAAGGGAGGTGATGCCTCCCATCCAAACCCAAGGAGCGTCTGCAGGACACCTGGCCTTTGTCCCCCTCCCCAAATAAAAGCCATCCCCAGGAAACCCGCCGGCATGGGGCCCGGGAGCGCAGTACCTGGTTGCCCATCCTGATGGGGGGCCGGGGACCTCCGGCGTAGCGCGGCGACATGAACGGCTGCGGGGACACAAAAGGGAGGTCAGGGCCAAGCTGCAGGGAGGCAGCACGCTCCCCACGCACGCCGGTTAGACTGTACACACTGTTTTTGGTTGTTTGTTTTTTTTTTTTTTTTTTTTTTTTTTTTCTGGAGACATCCTTTTTAAAAAAGTTAAGTTTCAAAAGAAAAATAAAAAAAAGGTGTCCGGAGTCCATTTTTTAAACATTTTGTCTGTAGATTTATTGTTTGAGAGCGTTTGACATCGGCAATACTAGGTGAGGCTGTTAAAATTAGTGCATGGGAAACCCTGAGTGTTAGATACTGTTCAAGTTTAAATATATAGAGATATATTAAAAAAAAAAAGTGGCAAATAAGCACATACAGACACGCACACACAAAAAAAACCCCAATGCTAAGTACTGAAAAAAAAGAAGAAAGACTTAGTTACTTTTTTTTACAACTGCTGCTACTAACAGAAGCTTAAAAACCCACATCAAGTTAAATTTCTCAGGCTACCTTGGGAAGGTAAAACGGTCTGATACCCACAATTGATTTCTCAGTCCATTGACAACTGCACATCCAAAAAAAGAAAAAGAAAAAAAAAAAATGGGAAAAAACCAATACTTCGCTTCGGAGCTGGGGGTGCCCGGGGGGATGCTCCCCGGGGGAGCGGGTACCCGCTGGCCCAGCATGCTTATAGAGGGGAAAAAAAAAAGGCAAATCGAGCGCACGTCCCGGTTCACAGCCCTACCCATCGCTAGTGTCTTTACCTGACTGTGGGGTCCCATCATGCTGTTAGGATTGTGGGGTGGAGGCTGTGCGTGTGGCGAGGGCTGTGACCCAGGCGGTCCCTGTGAGGTCAGACAGTAGAAGGAGGTTATAGATTAGCACATGAAAGCGCAGAAAGAGCTAAAAAAAGGATTGACGGGTGGACCTGTTTTGTCAGGGAGTCAGTTCTCCCATTTTTAATTTTTTTTTTCTTTTTTTCCTCTTTTTAATTTGAGTTTCTACTCATTTGTAGCTGAACAATGAATAATGATATATGCAAAAAAAAAATATTAAAAATCAGAACATCTGTCAAAATACAGCAGCCACATTGACAGTAAACGGTCCAGTAGTTCAACCAAGTCTGCAATGATAAACACACAGGGAAACACTTTGCAAGGGCGTGCAACGAGGAAGAAAAAATATGCAGGAGAGGACCAGAGAGGTTGGGGGAAATACAAAAAACACCCCCAAACAAAAAAAAAAATATCATTTTTTCCTCTCTTATCCCAAAGGTTGGAAACACCTCCGGGTTTTTTTTTTTTGACCGTGGTTCACTGGAGGTGCTGGAGCGAGCGCAGAGGACGAGGAGCACGTCCCAGCTCGCGCCTGGGCAGCGTTTGGCCGGCACAACCAGGGCTGCATCGCCAGACTGTACGGATGCAACATCCTTCCTCGAGGTGGATTCCCTAAGGATGCGAGTAAAATGGCTTGCGAGCAAAGAAAGGATGTCTAGGGGAAAAAAGGAGAGATTAGTCGGTGCAGGTTTAAGGCTGCAATGCAGCAGCCGCTGACATTTTGGGCTTGAACGCCCACTTTTTTTCTTTAAAATTTCCCTTAAAAGCACAAAATGAAAATTTGCCTGGAAAAACCGCGAGCTCAGTGCAAGAATATACCGGTGTGTGTTAACGTAAGGAAAAAAAAAAAAAGTATTTTTTGAGTCAAAGGAGGTGTAATTGGTAGCGAAAGCAAACGAGCTTTGTCAGTAGGTGATGGGAAGCGACGGCAGGCTCCAGGACCGGCGCCGGAGCAGATGTTCTCTACCTGCCTCGTTACTAATTTCAACAAGTGTTCGCCTTCTAGCTGCTGCCAGCAATGGCATGGTTTGTTACCATGAGCAATTTTCTTAATTAACAGACATTAATTAGCCATTTAGCAATTTTGCAAGCATTTGTTTAGCAGCTTTCCTAAACATGAATACCACTGTGATAATGGTACTGATTAGAGGGTCCCCTAATTAACAGTACAGGGAAGGAAAATTGAAATCACATAAATTAAAAAGGGAGGGGAAGTTAATGAAGGCAGGACATATTTGCACCTGCAAATCTTTTGTACAGTGGAAACTTGAGTGCAATGTAAATAAAGTAAGAGGGTGGGTTTTTTTCCCTCTTTTTTTTTTTTTTTATTTGAACGGTTCAGCGGCGAGATGGAGCCAAGCAGATTTAAACCAACAGCCTCCTGCCAGCCTCCCCGCTCCAGCCGCTGCACCCAGGGAAATGAAGTCCCACCATTTACACCACCATTTATTCTCCAGGAGCCAAAGGCAACCAGCCCCTGCCCCTCCTGCCTCGCAAACCTTGGCTGGAAGAGGTCACAGCACCTCAGGACAACCCTCCCGGTGCCCACACAACTGCATTCTCCATCCATGTCCCACCACAGTGAAGAAGACAAACCTCTGTGGTCCAACTGTGGCATCAACCACCTTTAGCGGAAGTCATCTCCATGCATGAAACTTGACTTATTTTTGCTTCTGAGGTGGCTAACTCTGTCTGCGTGAATGCAAACCACACTGGGGGCAGCAGCCACCTCCCACCACCAAGTTCATGGAGGACAGCATCCCTGAACGAGGTCTGGCCACCACCAAAGCCCTTCCTACACATCACAGCTGCAGGATTTGGGGTAGGGAAGATTGGCAAAGGTGAACGAGTGATGAAACCAAGTGAAACCTGAAACCAGGACTTGCAGAGGCCAACCCTCAAGTCCCATCAATGCAAGAGTCAACAGGTCCTCCACAACGCCTGCCTTGCTGGGCTGCAAGGAAGAGGTCGTTGTTATCCAGGTACTGACTGGACAGGCATGCAGACCCCATCCTGAAGTTATTAAACCCCTGATTAAACCCCTGACATCCTGCCTCTCGTATCCCCTGGCATGTGAGGGTGTATCGAATGCATGGGGGACATAGCCACCTACATGCACCCCGGCTGGGCCCAGAGGTGAGGCTTTGGGGCTGCATTTAAAGTCTTCGGAGCAAGCAGTGTTTGGTTATTGTAGAAAACGCATCTATAAAAGACACGGCAGCATTTTCACTGGAGAAAAATCCCCTGCAGCAATCGGATCCGGAGAGCATCAGTTGTTTGTGCTGCTGAAACACATCCTCCGGAGTGCGGTCGTGCCCCGCTGCCCCAAGGCTGCTCCTCGGGATGCTCCAGGCTTGGTGCCGTGCTTTGCTGGCCAGCGAGCATCATCCTCGCTGTCGCATTATCCCATGTGGAACTGCTCCCAGCAGAGACTTCTGGATAACATGACTGCAGATGCCCAGCTCGTGCAAACGTCTCAGCAGGCAGAGAGGAGACGAAATGGGCTTTTTTCTTTTCTTCTTCATTCTTTTTTTTGTTTTTCACGACAGCAATGAGCAGCAGCATCCGAAATGCTCGCTCTGGGCTGCAACCGCCGCAGCCCCCTCCTGCGCCCCTGCGGCACGGCCGCGCTGCTCTGTCAGAAACGCAGACCCTCTGGATATTGTTATCTCCGTAAATATTTGCAGATGTTTCAGGGCCGGGACCTGCATTCAGCCGGGAACGCCTGCTGGATCGGTTGCTTTTTCGCACGGGTTTCCCTCGCTGCAGAGGAGGCGGCAGATGATCCCAATGGATCACGGCGGTTGAGACAAGTGTTTTGCAGAGATGACATGTGGGCTCCAACCAACAGAACAACCCTTTTTTCTTAAAAAATGTGTATTTAGCAGTTATTAACTAGTGCTGTTACAAGAGGAGGCTGAATGCACACACGGTCCTGCTTCCTCCGCACCACCTCCCTCCAGATCCCAGATGCCCGAGCGCTGCACACCCTCAGCAGAGCTCCATCCGACACACTGTGCTGGGTGAGCCGGGCCTACTCTGCAGTTAATTCACTTTCATCTCATGACCAGCACTCTCCCCAACCAAAGAAACCCCATCATCTCTCGAGTTCTCATTTTTTTCTTTTTTTTTTTTTTTCTTTTTTTTTTCCAAACTGGATGCCTTGCATGGGGGGGTTACTCTTCACCTTTCTGTAGCTGCCTCAAAAAAACCCCAACAACCAACCCCAAACAGCTAAAATGGTGTTAGAAGAAACTGTTTCCAACAGCTCTTGCTGCCCCAACCTCCTCTCTGCTTCGTTTTTTCCCCCCTCTACATTATGGGGACTTTAAAAGCCCAACCTGGCTGGTCAGAAGACTGAAGTTTGCTGCTGCCGCTGCTTTCCAAGGGGAGTTTCCAGGCGATCAGGTTATTTCCACTCTGTCTTTCACAAGCTTGACTCCTCAAACTTCTTGTAAAATATTAAAGATGGAAAATGGCACGAGCGATCGTAGCTCTGCGTGTGTCAATTTATGTTTCCAGCGTAATTCACCACAAATGGATCGTGTTTTATGGGCTACATACTTTCAGCTAATGGGGGAGTTTTTCTATTTAAAAACATTTTCAAGCACCTCTGGGGGTGGCAGCACAATGCAGGATGGTACGAGAAGGCAAAGCATCACTGCCACGAGATACCGACAACTTAGAGTTAGCAATAGGAAGGCATCTTGTGTTTTAAAATACCTGCCCCTGCCTAACGGTTTTGACATTAGAAAATACTAAAATATATTAGATGGATATTAATTAAAGATGTGCCTGGGTTTATTGGTTAGAAACTTTATTCCTACTGAAGGAGAGAGAAGTTTTGCAAGTTGTCAACAAAGAAAAAAAAAAGATATCCCTGAAGGAACCTTTAGGAGAGATGCTCCAGGTGCCCTCGGAGAGGAGGACCACGGCCACCTTCCACCACACGGTGCCGGGTGAGGACTCAACCACACCTTCCCGAGAGAGGGCAAGGCAAGGCAAGGCAAGGCAAGGCAAGGCAAGGCAAGGCAGGGCAAGGCAAGGCAAGGCAAGGCAAGGCAGGGCAAGGCAGGGCAAGGCAAGGCAAGGCAAGGCAAGGCAAGGCAAGGCAGGCCAAGTTCCTCCGCAGACGGCGGAAGGCAGCCGTGGGCAGGAGCTCTGCCTCGCCTGCAGCTGGGGCTCCCAACTGCAGAAGCCTGGTTTTAAGGAATATGTTAAACACAAGCTCTTCAGGAAACAAACCCATGTCAGCTGGAGCCAAGAACAGTCACCTCCATCTGGCTGGAGCACCCGAGAGAAAGTTGACTGCAAATCCCACCATATGCTCCAGACGCTCGGTACAAAAGCCTCGGGCATCCTACTAAACTTCCAGAAAAAAAACTTTCTCTGATGCTTGCTTTTCCTTTCCTCCAGCTCATAAGCCACCTTCCTTCAAACCCTGCCTGGTGCAAGGCTGACATGGAGCTCTGCCCCGGGATTTCGGGAAGGGCAGTCTGGTTTTACGGCTCTTGTGCCACCTTGCTGGAGCTGGCTGACCACAGCTGGTGGCATCTGTGGAGCGGTGGCAAATCCCACTGAGATGTCAGGACAGCTGAGCAGGGGGAAAATGGTGGCATCCAAGGAGGGAGCAGGACAACGTGGACCCTTCCTATTGCTCCTGGCTTTACCATCTTCATTCCCGTGGGTGACCTTACCCAAAGAGATGCACTCCAGGATGCAAGGAGGAGAGGCGGGGAGGGCAGGGGGTGTCAGGGGGAGCCCCCCGGGCTCCAGAGCCCCCCCGTCCTACCCGGCTCCCGAGGTCTCTCTGCATTAGGGGGCAGTGTGGGAACACTGAGCAGCCAGCGCTTTGTTTTGGTGCATCTCGGCGCCGAGCTGCTGATGCATAGCTAACGCAGCCGCCGACATTGATTTATGGTCAACTTTCCATTTCATCAGCGTGCGGGGTACGGGGCGGTGTGGGGAGTCTGCACTGGGGAGATGAGGCACAGCCGCAGTGGGGGGCTGCTGACTGGGTGTCGTCCCCCCCCCCCGTTTATTTAGTGGTAGGAAGGTGTAGCATTAATTGCTTTCAATTTTTGATTTTCCTTTCTACATTTCCCTGGCACCCCCCTGTCCCTCCTTTGAGGGATCTGCACCCCGGCATCAATCCAGCTTTCAAAACAAAAGCAGGAACGCCTCCGATGACCTTTACGAGGATGAGCAGAGGGTTTGTTTGCTCATCTCAAAGGGACAAAGAGAGAGATTTAAATAAAAGCATCTACCCACGCTGGCAATCAACCCGGCCACGTTTTGTCCAGAGCGCAGCCCAACGCTGTGCCACCGTCTGGCACCACGCAATGCCCCGGCAACCCAAGTGTGCCCAGGGCCTCTCCTTTCCCATTGTTTTGGGAAGGTTTTGGGAGATTCTGCAGGCTGCATTCCCTTTGGCCTGCAGCCCGAAGGTCACTGCTGAGCCCCAGCACAGGGAAGGGCTCTCCCTGTAAGACGGCGGCTGCGAACGGGCACTGCAGCCTGGGCTCCTCCTCTCTTCTCCCCTTCCCAGCGTGTCACTTCTCCAAGCTCGCTCCCGTGGGGTTTTGGGCCACTAGCTCCCAGGAATGGTCCGTATCATTTTTTCCCTTTGCCAAACAGCGGCACACATCCAAATGTGCAGGGCTGGAGGGGTTCATGAACCCCCAGGGCGGCAGCATGGGGTTTCTGCAACCTGAGATTTGCTGGTGACTCCCTTCTCAGCTCCCGGCGTGATGCTCCACCATGCCAGGACAGGATCAGTCCCTCTAAAACCTCTCAAAACCCCATGCCTACTATCCTCAGGAATATCCCTGGAGGTCCCTGGTGCCTGCAGTACGGTGCAGAAGAGCAAGACGCCGAAACCAAGCCCTCTCCATCCTCCAGTCTCCTGGCACAGGGGAGGCACTGGCTGGGGTGGTACCACCAGGAACCTCCCCCACTCCCACGGCTGGCATACCAAGGGTCAGGGAGAAGTCCTTTGCATCTCCTGTGACCTTTTTGGTTTTGCCCTCTTAAGTTCAGCACTTTGATTTCCTACAGAGATACGAAATTACCTCCAAGCTGTGACCAGCTCGCTGCTGAGCCACGAGCCCACCTCTGCAAGGGCTGATCTCCAGCACCTCCCAAAGCTGGAACGAGCTCCAGCACCCGCAATAAATCAGACGGGCTTTCATGCAGGCGATGTTCAGACTGTGTTAAAAGGTGGGATTTTTCTTCTCCTCTGCATCCCCAGGGCTGGGAGGAGAAACCAGATGTTGGAGGGCTTTCAGGAAAGGCAGGCTCTTGAGATGTCACATGTGAGCCATATGCATCGGCACCCGTCCTCTCTTCCCTTCGGCAGCTCCGGGGACGGGCAGCATCCCCGCACACAACAGCTGCACCGGTGCCATTACTTCTACTGGCTTTTCAGGACCCCCCTCCAAAGGTCCTAAGAAAGCAGGGCTGCTTTTGAGTCCCCCTTCCCCAGCAGCTCCTGGTCCAGCCACACGAGAGGCAGGGAGCTAGGATGGGTTGTTTGCTCATGAATCGGACCCTCGGTGCAAAAATGCTACAAGAGGGCAGAAAGGAAAGCAGGGGGGACAGCTTGGAGGCTGTCAACGGGAAGAGTCGAGACAGGAGCATGCACAGCACATCTGGGGAGATGCGACTCCTCTTCCTCACCTTCCCCTCTCAGGGAAAGCCAACCCATACTCTTGAAGCCTTGCCCTAGCTTCGTGCCAGTTTTACAGCCCTTGTAGCTCTGCATGAAGCAGGAGCCCCAAAGGACAGTCAGCTCCGCCGCGGGGCGAGATCAGGACTTTTGGAGACACATTTGTTGGAAGCAGCAGCTTGGCACTCGAATTGCTGGCAGCAGCTATGACCTGCGAGATAGCATCTCTGCTGTTGGCTTCACCCCGTGCCGCTGAGCGCTGCTACAAGATTCGCCTGTTTTAGGGTTCCCGATCAATATCGGATATTCTTACTTTGTCAGAAGCATGTTCAGGAAATGGGATCTCTCTAAAAAAAAAAGACGGGACCCTCCTTCCCCCTTCCCATACACACGCAAACGGCGATATCGGGCTCAGATATCACCACAATAAATCACAAGCGCCTTATCAAGTCTGCCTGTCTACTGCCCAAGAAGTTCTCCCATATACAAATCACAAGCCCAGATAAAAAAAAACAGCATGCCAAAACAAATATTCCTTTCAACTCTTATCCCATTTGTTACACGAACAAGTGTTTCTTCCTCAGGAAGGAAGATTTTAATGCACCGAGAGCTTATGCTGCTGCAAACCAGTGTGGTTCATGGCGTGCAAAGAGATTCCAGAGAAATCCAAAAAAACCCCATGGTTCAAGTTTTGAAAACTCCTTTTCTGCGTGCTTGTCGAGATCCTTTCCATCAGCGTCACTGCAAACATACGTTGCCCCCTCCTCAGTCACAGCTCGGCGCAGGAGAAGGAAGGAGCAAGGGGACTTTGGGGACTTTGCTAGGTATTTGCTTACAAGGTGCCTCCACGGCATTCAGAGACTTGGCTGGAGCTGGCTCCTGCCTGCAGCCGCAGCCAGCGTTTGTTAATGCTTTCAGTGATTGCATTTGGAAAAAATCAAGCGGTTAACCAGAGGGGGGGGGGAAAGTTTCAGGAATCAAAATCCAGAGTGTTTTCAATTATGCACGTCTGTTAGGACGGGAGAACAAATACAATTCCAACCCAAATACAAACCAAGCAGCTTTGGAAAAAAACATTGGTTGTAAATACCCAGTAACCTCTTCGAGCAAGAAAGAAATTTGCTTTAAGGCCACAAAAAAATAGAAAGCAAACGTGGAAGGACAGCAGAACACAAGTTATTCCTAGACAGGTCAGCTACACGGGCATGCTGCTTCCCTAGCATCCCCTTGGAAAAAAAACACAGGCACGACAGCGCTAACAACCAGAGCGTAAGCAAACACGTGCGCGGTGTGGAGGCGAGCATCGGGAGGACTGGCAGCCTACCTGGAAGAAACCGGGCGGGATGGGGCCCCCGGGCATCCCGTCGTTCGGGGGAATGTTTCCAAGCACGGGACTCGGGGCGGCAGCTGCGCTCTGTGGGGAACAAAACCATGACAAACACGGTGGGTTTGAGTTGGAGTTAAGAAAAAAATACATTAAAAAAGCCGCCTCCCCTGCCACACCACATTGAGTCAATTAGTGAGTTACCTCCAGAGCCCCGAGCATTGCTCCCCATGCCCTGAGCATCTTTCTCCTACAGGGGAACAAGCAGAGGATGCTCAGAGCCAGAGGGGTACCGGCCTCTGCAATTCACCCACAAAGAAGATGGCCGCACAAAAACTGGGGATAATTCTGGGGCTTATTTATTCATTTACCCAGGCATTTAGTCTCGTTAATCCACCAAGGAGTCTCATCCAATGCGTCACTTTGAGGCAGAAGCCGTTTTGAGGCTTTTTAAATGCTTTTCTTACCCCACCTCCCCCTGTGCACCCACCAGTTTCGTTCTGTCCTCCAAAAAAGATGCTTCCCTGACCTCACCAGCACACCAAGGTTTTATTATGAATTTCCAAATTCATTGCACCCAATCTGTGCGTGTCACTCCCGCTCGCATCTCCCCAGGACAAGCCACCTGGGCGGCTCCAGCCCTGAAAAGGAGGAATGGGGGCGGACACGGGGTACCTAGACACCCCGCTCGCTCCTGCTCAGCATCTCTGTTTGTATTTACTTTCTTACTGTGCTGTGGAATTGGCAGTGCTGGGAAAGCACCAGTGTGATGGGAGGCTCCTACCCAGAAGGAAAATGGTAAGTAAAAGATCTTTCCCTAAAGACAACTGCCAGCAACATGTCCCTGCTGGGTTAGGAGCAGCACCTGTGCTGTTGGAAGTGCACTCGTTTACCCACCACCAAATGAGCCCCCATTCCTGGGGCAGTTACAAGGGAGCCTCAGTGATATTAATTGGGTTTGAATCACTGAACTACTCCCTCCACAAATTTTTATGATGGACTTACCCACCTAAAACCACGTGGCAGGGCCAAGGAAAATCATCCACCACAAAAAAAAAACGGTGGAAAAATTTTCCACCAAGGCAACCCCAAAGGCAGATGGAGTATGTGTGAGCCTGCTCAGGCTTGGTTTTACCCCAAAGCCTGGAGCACCCTGACCCCACCAAACCCTGCATCCCAGCAGCAGCCGAACCAGCCCCGGCCCCCGGCTGCATTCGATGCAGCAACAAGCACAAGACGTGAGCAGAGGGGGGAAGCCGGGGTGTCAGGCCTTGGGCAGCCCCGAAAATTAAGGATTATTATTATTAAGGACTAAGGCTTGCCAAGGTGGGACCCCAATGTCGGGTTGGGAATCTCATTATTGTGAATCTGAAAGCCTTGCAGAGGCAGGAGAGCATCATGCTAACCACTGCCTTGTGCCTTCCCAGGGGCCATCCCTTGTGCCCCCTCCATCACGCTCTCCGTCAGGAGCCGGCGTGCAGGATGAAGGCCAGGACCACACCAGTCCAGTGGTTCCTTTTCCCACCCCAGCATCTCAGAGCTGCAAGCGCCAGAGATGACAGCGCAAGCTGATACCCCAAAAAGAGACCCCCTTCCTAAAACAACCAGGGTACGCCTGCGGCTGTGAGGTCCTGCACCCCTAGGCACGGCCCATGCCATGCTCCCCTTGTTCCCCTGAACGAGGCATCCCAAGCAGCCTTACCCACATCGACAGCAAAGGCCAGATCTGAGTGTTTTTACAGTTAATAAAAAAAAAGTCCTGGCAGGAAAAATAAGCCTGCCCATTCCAGGCTCTTTTTATACATCAGACGGCAGCAAAAATAGACGGGAGAGGGAGTGAACCCAGTTCTCCCCCTCCCTCCATCCCCCCAAGTGGGTCAGCTATAAAAGTAAAACCAAATCTTAATCCAAGGCCATGAACATATTGCAGTTTCTCTGCAAAGCAGATGACGGTTCTTAATGCAAAAATATATAAGACCGAGCCCCAAACTGCAGCGAGCCCATTTGGAATTTCCTTTATTAAACCCTCTATCACGCAAAACGCTTCTCTCCCAAGGCGGCGAGCACTGCAATAAAGCTGCCAAGGTGATATTTTATGGTTTCAAGAGATTTCCAACACACCATAATCCTTCACTGGGGGAATCTCCCAAAGCAAAATGGATCCCGAAGCGGTGGGGAGTGAGGATGGACACGTATCTGGGGATCCAGGGGTAAAGTACACTGCCCTCCTCCCTCCCTCTGCAACAGGGAGTCGAGGGAGGAGGGCAAAGCAGCCAAAGAAAATCTTGAAGCAAAATGCCCATTTTTCGACAAAACCACAGAGTATTTTTCCGTGCTAAACACCCCAAAACCTCACCTATGCCTTCGTGGCATAAACGGGGATTTAAAGTTCCTCACACATGTGGTGTTTGGCAGAACTCAGTAATTAAAAACCCACAAGTGCCCTGAGCATATTGTAGGATGGGAGCCAAATTGGTCAGCCCTTGATGAATGATTTACAAGGCTGCGAAGTGACATTTTATTTCTTTTTTTATTCCCCTCCCCATCACCGCCGCTAAGGTAAACATGGAGGCACCTTTAGCCCTGCTGAAGCGATGGGAGCGCAGCCGCAGCTGGAGCAGCTCTGCAAAACCCTGGGGATGTGCCAGAAAAGGAAGAAAAAGGGGGAAAAAAGACAGTGGGAACAAATTTCTCAAACCCTCAGGGTGAGCACCCAAACCCCAAGGGCTTTCCAGCACCAATTTCCAGAAAACCAGGAATTTTTGCCCTCCCAGCTTCCCCCACCCAGCTTAATTTCACCATTTTGGTTAAGAAACTCTTTTTAGGGACTCTGGAGATTTCGGCTGGAGTTTGCCTGCCAAGCCCCTTTCACTGGGCAAATATCTAAGCGTCTCCAAGCCTCCCTGGTGCAGGCATGGGCAAGGCAGAGATGCCCAAGAGGCAGGCAGGAGATGGGCAGCGCCAGCACGGTGCAGAAGCATGAAGCCCGCTGTGCCACCGTGTCCAAGCTGGTGCTAAACCAAAAGCACGTCGAGCCACACGAAGGTCCCCATTGGCACGTGACGCCCCAAATTTCCTTCCACCGAAGCATGCTGGGGACCGCTGCTGGAGATGAGCAAGGACATCTCCAGCACAGCCAGCATGTCGGCTCGTTTGCCTTTTATTAGATGGTAAATTTGCTCCATGCTGGAAACAAAATGCAGTTCCTGGAGCATGCATATATACACACACACACACACACACACACACACACATATATATGTATTTTTTTTTTCCCCACATACGTTGGATTTTTCCCCTTTTTTGGTGGAAGCGAGCGGAGCGACGACAATCTGGATCGCCGTGTTTCGCTTCCAAACCGAAGCTCTCAGTTAACACACCAGCTCGGTACGCCAGCAGATGCCGTCTAAGCCTTTAAATCGCACACTAATTGCACTAATTGAGCTAACAGTCTCTGTTTCGTCTCCCCACCCTGAGTCAACCAGCGTCTTCTGGTACTGCTGTAGAGATCCAAGCTGTTGACTGTAGTGTTATTTTGTCAGCCATTAAACGATTCATCAGAGTCATTAATTGATTTATTACTGCTGCCTGCGAGTATAGCTTTGCAAATAAAGAAGGATGGAGGTCAGGAGGCAATGGAAATCGGACAAAACAGCACAGCCAGGAGCTGGGCACTTGAATTATCAGTAGGAGCCTGCTCGTGCAGGACCGCTGGCATCAGGTTATGGGGGAAAAACAGGGGAAAAAAAGAAAAAGACGTGCCGTTTGGCTGCGCTGCCAAACCAGTTAGGTTTTTCAGCTAAAATCTATGTAGGATGTAAAACGGCTATTAAAACTGTCTTGTTTTCTTAACCTAATCCTTAGGAAGAAACCAGGTTATTCCACTGTATTAATCGCGTTTAAGAGCGGCAGGGAAGAGGCACCGGTGCGGCTGCACCGAGCAGCTCCCCAGCCCCTGGAGCAGCCCGAGCATCCTGAGCTGCCCCGCCAGCATTTTGGTGTCACCCGAATTTGCATTCCCAGGCCGGCTGAGCCAGGAACACAACTCACCTCCACTCGTCCCACAGCCCTGGGAGGAGCTGCGGACCGGTGCTTTTATTTATTTACTTTCTTTAATACAGAGTTTAGGTCTTTGCTAGGCGTGAAGGTTTGCTGAGAGCAGGGTGCGGCGAGCCGTTTCCTGCCCCCCGCCCTGCGGCAGACTCGACCCGAGAGGAGCTGTGAGGCACCACCGAGGCCGAGAGGGTTTCGGAGGCTGAGTTTAAAAACCGGAGCAGCCAGCGCAGAGCTGGGGGACTGAAATCGCTGCCAGCGACAGCACGCCGCTGCTCCCAGCCCCCAGCCCCAGGGTACCCCTGGCAATATAAGGCAGCTCCAACAGGGAGGTTTGGGAAGCTGGGGAACTTTCTGGATGTGCTGTCCACATGGCAGCCCTTGGGATGCTGCAACGGGATTCTTCCTCCTCTTCCCCACTGCTGGACAAGCCTGAGCCGCCTCCAAGAGCATCTCAAAGGTGGGCTAAGGCACTGCAAACTGATGCACCCCATCCTGCAAGGCCCCCAGCGTCACGGCGAGACGATACCCTGCAGGGTGGCAGGGCATCAGCCAAGCCTCAGCTTGCCAGCCGCCCAAACCTGCCACGCTTCACCAACACAAGTGATGGTTTCTATTAACTATGAAAAACAGGTTCCCATCGGCGGTATTTACTCTGCCGTTAAACGCGAGCTGGTGTCCCCACCGCATGCTCCGGGTGAGCAGCTTCAGGTCGCGCAAGCAGCTGCGCAGCTTGCCCCAGCATCCCGTGGCTAGCTTTCACCAAACGCTTTTTTTTTTTAATAAAACTAATCTCCAAACAGTGGTGCAAGGCGCTGGCAGGCAGCAGACGATGCTCCCTTCGCGGGAAGCATCACCAGCACTGGCCGCTCTGCCAGCCCCAGCCTCCGTCAACCCAGCAGTGAGATGGGGAGAGCAAAAACATCTTCATGGCACAGACCTAAAACCAAACTAAGGATGGCCAGACATTTGCTTTTTTGGCTCAAGATGTTTTTGCCCTCGCTCTCCTCTCCAGAAGAGCGAACCGGCGGATTTTGGCTGCATCTCACACCTCGCAGCCACAGCAGGAGCAGCACAAGGCACTCGAGGGCAGCTGCCTCCAGTACGAGCATGTGGAGATGCTCAGGACACATTGGTGATCTGGTATCTATCTATCAGTCTCCTTTGATTTTATTTTTTTACCTAGAGCACAGGCTTTGGAGCGTAAGGAAGAAATCAGTGTGCAGGTAAGGACTTAAGCAGGCTGCGTAAACAGGTAATATGGAATTTAATTGGACTCCAGTTAAGCCTTTTCATCTCATTAAAGCTGCCTTCATCTTACATAGCCAGGTTTTAAATTTAATAATAGAACCCTCCCACACCTCGCAGTAACCCGATTAACGCCGGGGAGGACGGCACGCCGATGGCTTCCTCTGGACCGAGCCCTCAGATGCTCTCCTGCATCAGTCCCCTCCACGGGTTGGTGCCAGCATCTGTGTTGCATCAACGTGCACGAAAATAAATAAAACACTGGCCTGCTGCAGCTGATGCGAGTGTGATCGCCAGCCCACGTGCCAGCAGCGGGCACCCACTGTGGCACCCAATTCAAAACCACAGTGCTTGCAGAGCCTCTTGGGTGGGCTCAGGGTGTTTTTGGGGCATGCTATGCTCCCCAACCGGGGTACGCCGGAGACCATCCTGCTTCCTCTGGCGCAAGCCACTTGGCTGGATGCTCCAGGACACAAAACAAACTGGTTTTGGTTTATTTTAGCTTAAGAGAAGGTAAGAGGAGGCTGGGATGAAGCTTTGCATATTGGCAAGAGGAAAATATATAAAAAAAAAAAAAAAAAAAAAAGATTAAATGGGTAGCAGTATCACCATGCATACCAACCAAACGCCATCACCGTGCTCTCATGGGACACCACGCTAGGCATACAAGTTCAGCTTAATTATACTTCTATGATAGCATAAGCTTTTTGTGCTTATTTTAAATACATCACCTGCAAGCCACCCGGCACGGGAAGCCCTGGCACACAAAGCACTAGCATACACCCCAGCCAGGAACAGCCACACTCGGCCACTATTTTTCCCTCCTTTAAAAAGAAAGAAACAACCCTCAGCCCTGTATTTTCCTGAGCTTTTAAAAAAAAAAAAAGACACAACAGTTGAATGGTGTTTCAAGCTAATACGGGACTTGCTTTTTTTTAGCTCCCCCCTTGTAAAGGATAATCTGAGACAGCAGCTCCAGCCATGAAACAATAGGATTTTAATCTCTTAAGTCGGCGTCCCCCTTATCCCTGGGAAGGAAACCCCTTCAGTCATTTACAAGTTTGTAAATAAGGCTCTTGGTAGCATCTCGCGGACATCTGCTCCGCCAGCCCGACAGCGTTCCTGCTAACATTTACAAACATCCTTACGCAAACACCCAGCGCTCTCTGCTGAGCTGGCTTTCTCTAAATATATCCCAAGGAAATAACTTGGCAGGGTTGCAAAAATTTCACAGCAACCGAATTAAAGGGGTGGGGTGGGGGGAAGGGAAGGGATAAGCTTGGGAGGTGTAAAACAGACTAAACGCAATGAGGCTCGGTTTTGCACACACGTGTGTACGGAAAGGTTTACAAAGGGCAACTTCTGGGAAGTTAAGCTGGGCTTGCTGGTAGTGCTTCCCCTGACTTAGGAAGGGCTTTGCAGAGGAGAGTGCTCTGGTGCTTCACGCCGCACGGTTGGGTGCACAGATGCACCCCATCCCTGGTACTTAGGGATGCTTTGCCGTAGGCGTCTCTGAGCCCCCCCTTCCCCAGCTTGGAGCAAAGGTGAAGCCGAGGTCCCAGCTCGGCATCAGCAGCGACAAAGCTGCTGGCATCTTCCCTGGCACAAGACCCATGTCCAGCCCACACCTTAAAACCAGTGTACAAACCCTCCCCATTGCCAAACAGCTCAAATGGATCTCGTGCAATTAGCAGCCTGGAAAATGCTGTAAATACACAGGTATTAATTACTATCCATTCTCCTCTAATAATTCTAGCAAGAGACAGGCCAGGCTCTTTTCCAGCAATCAATACCATCCATTTCAGGGTCCACCTGCCAAAAAAGTTATATAAAATAATTATATAAAATTTTCATTAGATAATGCAATTGCTTAGGACTATTAATCTACTGCTCATCTATCAGCGCGGGATGCTCAGCTCTACTGAGGGCCGCCCGGCCGCCGCCGCCATGCAGCTCCTCGCACTGACGACCTGTATTTTCTCCTGCACCAGACACCTCGCGGTTCCCCCTGGATTTGCTCCTGATGTACCTACACAAGCTTTATGCAAAGCTTGCAGATTAATTTCAGATTTTTAAAAATTATTATTACTTTTAAAACCGAAAGGGAAATTGCCCCAGCAAGCAAAGCCACCAGGAGAAGTAATTTGACAGAGTTTTCTGCAAAGTTGTGATGGTTAAAGCAGATGGGTATTTACTCCCTGTGACGCCCTCCACTTCGCACCGCTGCTGTTGGGGTGTAATTACGTGGGGTTGCATGGTTGGATGCTTGCCGGTATGTGCACTGGCTCGCCTTCCATCCCTGCCTTGAGCACCACGGCTGAAATCAAGTCCTCTCCTTTACCAGCCTTTGAAAAGCACAGCTTAAGGAAAAATAATGCCTCCCTCTTAGAAGAATAGTAATAATTTGGTGATGAGGTGGAAGGGAGGCTGCTGGCGCTGGCAGCGCAACTTCTGCTTCCCAGTGCGTGTACAAATCACCGCTCCTGTGCCTTCTGCCTTCTTCCACATTGAAATTGCCAAGCAAATTTTGGAAGGGGTTATAAGAAAAGCTAGATTTAAATTGGTAATCTAATTTAAAAGAGGAAAAAAAAATATATAATCCATGGCTTTAGAAAAACGCCACACCATTGCACCATGTGCATTTGAAAAAACATAGTTTTAACTTGTCCAAAGGATTTACTAACAACTAACGAGGATATTGCCAATCCTGTCGGCTAGCCGGCGCACTGCAGAACACTCTGAAGGCATCCAGCACCCAGCAGCAATTTCCCCATTAAAGATAGGTGCAGATAAGGATTTTATTTTTTTTTTTTTTGCCACCATGTGTTTCAGCTAGCCGATCTCATCGGTTGCTGTTTGCAGTCAAAAATAATACAAAATAAGCTGTGAGTTTGGATGGGGAGAGAGTGATGTCCAGTACCTAACCTTCATCTGGATCCAGGGAAGGAGGTGAGAACCCCGCTGGCGCCTGCCTTTGCAGTGCAGCGGGAAACACTGTGACCTCCCCTGAAAAACATTTATTTCCATTGTTCGGGCAGTGGGATGCTGAGGGATGCTGCAGGATGGAGCACTGACATCCTGGCACAGCATCCAGCGCTTCCCCCCTCCCAGTCCAGCCAGAGAAGACCAGGACCCAGCTCTGCCCCGCGGGAAAACATCCCCGTTTTCTCCATCATCTCCTGCCGCAGGGAAAGAGAGGAGTGAATTAATGCAAATACTCCCATTCTTGTCATGCACTTGAATGCCAAAATATCCCATTTGCTTAAGCCTATTTTACTGCTAGCAGCTGCCCTGGTATTATTCCCCGACACCAAAGGCAAAGGGCGAAAGAAGTTGGTCCGGAGCAGGTGAACGCCATCTGCCCGTCCCTGACAAGATGCTGACGGCCACCATCTTCGTGTAATAATACAAAGCCCGTTTGAACGCCTGCGAAAGGTTACGGCGGTGCTTTTGAAGCACCGCCGTAACCTTTCGCAGGCGTTCAAACGGGTTTTGTGTACCTACGGAGGCAGCCAAGCATCCGTCCCCGCTCGCAGCGGCCCCTGATGGATGTGCCTGCTGATCTGTGAAGAGTAAAGTTTTTCCACAACGAGCCTTTAAAAAAAAAATTAAAAAATATAACAATAATAATAATAAAAAAAGGAAGAATCAAATCCCCTCCTCTAACAAAGCAGCAGGTTAACAAAACAAAAAATCTTCATTTTTAACAAAAGTGGCTTTGTTGATGTTTGAAGATGCTTTGTAGCATCTTCTCTGCACAGCATCTTCTATTAAATATGCTGGTGGAAGATGGAAAAGCCTTAAATTGAGGCGGAGGTGGCAGCTGACTTAAAAAAGGGCTGTGACTTGCTGTGCGGATACAAAGTCCGGCACCTCGTATAAACCCTGGCGAGGCAGATGGAGAGGAAGGCGGTGGACTTTGCACAGGAGCAGCCAGCACCACTGTGGCCAGACCCAGGGCGGCCTGTCAGAGCCCTAAATTAACCAGGATGGATGGACTTATTGCCAATTTTGACGACTCCTGTATTCTGTAGCAATGATGGCTATTGGCTTTTGTCCTCCCCGTCACCCAAACAGCACTCATCCTATAGGACCCATCCTATAGCACCCACCCTCCTGGGAGCATTGCCATGATGAGCCCACCAGGGTTCTGCACCCTTGATGCATCCCAAGAAGCAAGTATGGGCTTGGAAGTCCTTCGTGAGGCTGCGGTCGTGCTCTGAGAGCCAACCCAGCCCTCGACGAGCCTTTGCTGGGATGGCAACACCGGGGTGTCACGAGGAAAGCCATTAGCAAACCCCAATCCCAAGCAAGATGAGTTTTGCGATTGAGTGATGCCCTTGCCGGCATGCATGGAGAAAAGCCATCGCGCCTCAGCACGATTCCTACCATTTCCAGGGTGACGTTTTAGAAATGGTAAAAATATTCTGCCCTCCATGCAGCGCTTTACACCAAAGTGCTGCCCAGGTACAGAGCTACAGAGCATCCTGCACCCTGGCATCCACGCAATGTTTTGCTGTGGAGCTATGGAGCTGCAGAGCACCCTGCACCCCTGCATCCCGCAGCAGCGGTGCCGACCCTCCCCGAGCCCCAGACGGCTGCCGATTAGGTCACACCGCGTGCAACCTCCTGAGTGCCGTATCCCAGGCTCGCTCATCCCTGGTCCCTGGGGAGCGGGTTTGTCCGAGCAGCGTGTCGCAGCACCAAGCATCACCGACGCTCTCTCCGGGCAGGCTTAAAGCTTGAGCAAACAGCTCGAGTTTGAAATGCATCAAGCTCAAGGGAAAATGCAACACGTGGGTACGAGGCGGCGGCAGGAGGAAAATCCCAGCTTTCCTCATCACCTGCCAGTGCAGCATCCCACCCTGGGCCGTGGTCATCACTCTCCCCTGGCAGCACAGAGACTGGGCTGTGGCTCTGGGGGCACAGCCAAAACTCAAACAGTGCTAATGTCCCCAGAAATCATCCCTGCACATCTGCTGGCGGTCAGAGATGAGGGGTTTTGGGGAGGGAGGAATTGCAGCAACTTTCCCCTCCTCCGCTCATCTAATCCTCCAGGCTAATCCCTTCCAGCCATATGGAGCCCTCACATCCCAAACCTGCCCCCAGGAAGCACCCGCTGCCACTCCTCTGCACCCCGTATGCCCCTGGGAGCAGTGCTTTGGACCTCAAAAGCTGTGTACGGTTGGGGAAAGCGTGTGAGCCTCCCCCGCAGTTCCCCGGGAGATGCTTCCCTGCAGCAGCCCCCCAACAGATTGTGTATGCACAGCTTCTGATGAAAATTCATGCTAAAATTACTCTTTAAACCCAGGTGCGTGCAGTCCCTGTGTCCATTCCCCCCCCCCTTAACAGCAGGGTTTATTTATTGCAGTTATTTGTGGGTGCTGCTCCCAAAAATACTGTTTCCCAGGTCTGGTAATTGCTTGAGGCATTTGAAAATTAATAGAGCAGCTAGAGCAAAGGACAGGAGGAGTAAATCTGACGTAAGCCAGCTTGTAATTCAGTGCTCCTCCCAAGAACTGGTGGTTTTCTCTGCACCCGGCAAAAGCCAGTGGCTAAGCTAGCTTGGAGGGGGTGCAGATCTTCCCTGGTAGGCTGGGATTTTTCAGGAGGAGGAGGGTGAATGGGAAAAGTTTAATTGCCAGAGCTTTTTAAATATTATGGCATGTTCTGGAGAAGAAGAGGTGTGTATCCATGGGACGGGAGGGAATTCACCATACCACCTTGCCTCCAGCCCTGCTTTCTCTTGCCTACCCCTACCTGGGATAGGAAATACTGCTCCAAAGTGGCCCCAAGTTTTATTTACCTTAACACCAGCTCTCCGCATTGCTTTGGCACCGCTGGCAGCGGCAGTCCGGCCACAGCCGAGCCACGGGGCTTCCCCACGGAAAAGTCCCTGCGGGGTTGTATAACTCAAAGAGCAACCTGACAAGGTGCACGTCAGGCTAGGGGAGGATTTCTGATAAAAATGTGGTTTTTAAATTAGTCACTTTTTTTGCATGCTCACAGAGCGGTTTGTTTAGATGAAACTCCAAGCTACCTTACCCTTAAAGCTTACAAAACATTAATTATTTCACTTCTAAGAGCACCTCTCCCCATCAAAATAAGGCGGTTAATACAAACCCCCCATTTATGAACTGGGAGCTTTTTGAAGCCGGCTCTGGAGGGACCCTATAAAACCAGCATGCAAACCCCTGCCCCCTGACCCAGCAATAAACTAGTACGTGAGGCAGGAAAACTTAAAGTCTTGAGAGCAAGAGAAAAAAAAAAAAAAAAAATTAGCCCCAGGCTTTCAGACAGCAGAGGGGGGAGGGAGCGATGTGAGAGCACTGAGCATCACTGCAAGGTCTTGTTTAGACTGGCAGCACCGGGGAAAACCTGGTTACAGAGTGGGTGGGCAGAGTCCGAGGGATGGACGGAACGATGAGCGGAGGGAGGGGGCGGGCATGGTGGTCATGGCCGTGAACTGCTGATGTGAACTTCCTGATAGGCTTTTTGTCTTTCTTTTTTTCACATCCACCATTTGACATCCATAGGTAAGAGCAGCCCCTCAGCTCCCCGCAGTCAGAGCTGCTCTCGCTACACCCTGATGCAAGCCCAGGCACACCGTCGGCGGGTCTGTACTGGCGGCATGGCCCTGACAGCACACTCCTCTCCACGGTGACATGCCCACAGGTGCCAGGTTGTGGCCTCATCCCCGTGGCGAACCCTCCTCAGTCCCCAAAGCTGAGCATCCCACAATCTACCAGCTCTGATGGCCACTGCCCCTCGCTTCCCTGGGAGCAAAACACCCTCAAACCCCACGGGGAGCTGCGGGCAAACCCCAAGCTCCCCAAAAGGCAGAGGATGCCTCGTGGCACTCCAGTTAATTTTTCTAAGCCTCGGTACAAGCTGGAGAGGACACCCTTCCCTTGCCCACCCCTCCTGGGGCACCCTGCAGATCCCCGAGCTGACAGCAGCCCTGAGCCGTGACGGCGAAGCTCCGGTGGTCTGCGGGGTTTCTCCCTCCCCCTGTCCCAGCCGACTGGGGCACCCACTGCAGCAGCCCCCTGCACCCACCAGCATTTCAGTGGGCAATGGCCCCTCCTGGGAAAACTCTTCCCGGCCATGGCATGGAAGCAACATAAGGGACGAGGGGCCTTTGTGCAGGCAGCACCCTATTAAGCCGCACAAAGCTGCCGCGGGGGGGGTTCAAAGGCTCCTGGTGCAGGGAAGGGCCCCCTCCATCTTCCCCCCTCGCCGGGCACCGGCTTTTGTATTGCCTTGGCTGGATTTGTGAACTCCCCTCCCGGAGCTGGGGCCTCCTCCGCCTGCAATCCCTGCGGATTTTACCTCCAGGCAAGAGCAAGGGGAAAAAAAAGGGGGGGGCAGCCCAGAGCCATAAAAGAGCCTGGTAAAAACAACAGACTGCAGTTGGGGGATAGATACACGATGGCTTTAAAAAAGCGCACCGCCGAGGAGAGTTTGATGGCTCTGCCAAAAGGAAAGAAGTGTCTTCCCACTTGCAAACAAGAGTTAATTATAGAAAAAAAGGCCCAGGAAAGTGTTAAAACCATCTGTGCCACGAGGAAGAGGCTGGGGCCGAGCGGGCGCAGGCAGCAGCGCTGACAGCTGCTGTGTACAGGCAGCCTGGACCGCTCCCCCCGTGCCCTGCCATGCCGCGCCGCGCCGTGCCCTCCTCCCGCCCTGCCAGCCTTGCCCTGCCATCCTCCTGAGACATTGGCGTTCGTAAGCCACAGTGCTGCAAGGTCCTACCTGCCCCAGCATGTGCCGTGGATCCCCAGCGGGACCCCCCCCAGCAGCCACCCTCCCGCAGGGGCACACGGGACAGGAGCTCCAGGTTCAGCAGACAAGGCCACCGCCAACCCCAAAAAGTGCCCCGGGTGGCACAGAAGGGACATCCCTGCAGCCTCACCAGGAGACTTGTCCTAAATATGTCCCACCAAAGCATTACGCCGGTACGTACTAAGGGACAGACCTCTAAGCACCCATTTTTACCCCAAACCCTAGGGAAACGAGGCCCATGCGATGATGCCAAGCGCCCTGCATTGCCTCTGCCATCTCCTCGATGGGGCTGAGGACGGACATGCCTCCTGCCGTGGGAAGGATGAGGTCCATGGGAGGCCAGAGACCAGCCCACATGGCTGCAGCAGTGCCGCCCGACCCCGACCCCGCAGCTGGATCCCAACTGCTTCACAAATATTTACCTAACTGTTTTTTAAACAAACCCGAAATGCTGGAGAGTTTAAAGTCCACATCCCAAACAGCTCCCGTCTTGCTCTCGCCTGCCGTCGGGTCCCCAGCTGCCTGCCCAGGGAATGTCCACGCTCCTGCACCCTGCCCCGACCCCCTGATTTTAAAGCAACTGCAGGCAGGCAGGCAGGCTCCTGCCTGGTCAGGCAGCCAGGCCAGCGGCAACACTTCTGCCTCTTATTTTATTAGGGACATTCAGGCTAGATGATGCCTGAACACGCAACTGGTGCATTTCAGACGAGACCTCATGCTGATGAGCTTGCATATAGATTCACCGCAGAAAATAATTAGCCATAATTAAGGGCTTCTGGTTTATGGCTCCAACAATTGTTTAAACAGCAGAGCCCTGTTCAAATTAAGTTCAGGACTCGCCAATAAATATTTCTTTACTGTGATACGGTTTAGTTTCTAACTCCTGCTCCAAGCAGCCAGCCTGGGCTGCTCAGATCAGGGCCAGAAATGCTTCTCCTGCGAGGAGGCACAGGACGGCTCCAGCCGCATGGCTGGACCCAGCCCCCAAATACTGCTCTTTTGGACCAAAAACCTGCTGGGGGTAAGAGAAGGCAAGGAGGAGAATGGTAGGAAAAAACTGCAAGGAGCTGGAGAAGACAAGAGCGGGTGAAGAGCAATAAGGTGCCACCGGTGGGCAGCTGGCTCTGTGGCACAATGTGGGCACCAACGCCCATGGCACGGCCGGACCGGCTAGCATTTTGGCTCACTGAGTCAGAGGTGCAGTTTGAGGCTCTTCCTCACAGCATCTACCCACGGGGCCGGCCCCCGCCCCACCTGCAGGGCTCCCTCCCTGCGGACAACATATGGCACGTCTCACCTCATTAGAGACATAACTAGCAGAAATAATAAGCAAGTCTTAACACAAAATCTAAACCAATGCACTAGAACAAGCTCTTCAGCACCCAGGTTTTTTGGTGTCCCCCCAAAACCACGCTCCCAAAGCCAGCTGTGGTCTTGCAGCCTGCTCGTGCTCCACAACACCAGTCTGGGCAATATCAACTTGGCAAAGCAGAGTTAAATGTGAAGATCAATATTCATACCAAGGCAGCTTCTAAGAGGTTTCAGTTGGTTAAGTAGCCTTGAGATTTTGGCTGTGAAAGGCAGCACTGCCGACGTGGCCGTACGCTGCCCAGGAGCACACGGGGGTCATCTACACAATTGCGATCTCTGGAGCAAGGGGCTGACGAGAGGGAGTCCAAGGCTGCTGGAGTACGATGCAGGAACCATGCATGGGTGGAAACCTGCAAGCAGCTCCACAACACATATGCCGAAAGTTTACTTTTTTCCACTTTTTAATTAACACCAGCCCTTCGTTAGTGCTGGTGAAGAGGGAACCCATCGGTGTGCCACTGTCCACCATGAGGCACCATGCTGTGATGCAGTCCCACCATGCTGGACCAGGTAAAGGACAAGAGAAGAGGAGCCCATATGATGGCCTGCGTGGGAGCTCTGTCCCCAGCATGGTGCAGACGTCGTGTGAGGATGCTGGCCCTCAGCCTGGGTAGCTTCTCCTCTCCAAGGCATGTCCTGAAGCCACCTCAGGGCCACCAAGTATGGAAAGTCCAGATGTTGCTGCAAATCAATAAAAGTCTTTCTGCCGTTTTCCTCAAGGAAAAGGGATGTTTTCCCCTGTGGCTGCTTCTTCCAGCAGAAAAAACTTAGAAAGTCCTGGGAGCAAAACCTCAGTGCCGCTCTGCCACCCAAAAGGGCATCTTCGTACACGTTTGGTGCCTCTCCAGAGGGACGAGCTAGGAGCACCACTGGCTCCTGCCAACTGCAGGGTTTTTCTGAGTATGATCTAGGAGCACCATGGGAAGCACACAGGGAAAATGGCCGTATCATAAACCAACTCAACTTTATGACCTGACGTAGCAGGAGCCTTTGTACTGTGGACGTAACTGCAATATATCAGTTAGCCATCGCTTCCACCAAGATCTAGCACTCTAGATTTTGCAGCAAATGCTGACTTAAAGACCCATATCAAATACATTATGATACCACTGTTTCCCGTTACCCACGCTGATGATTCAATTAATTTAAAAACAGCAGTGAAATTTAATTTCACCATTAACCCTGCAATCCCCGGCAAGCACCAGCTGGGAAGACGGCAGCCGCCTGCCCAAGTTTGGATGGACCGGACGGATGGGAGGAGAGCAAAGGGATGAAAGATGAGGAAATACAGATGTGAGTGGAGAAACAGGGCAAGGCAGAATCTTTTCTAAGTCCTTTGCAGGGGTAGAAAGTGTAGGAAAGTTTGCAGGAGAGATGGGACAGGGAGCAGATGAGGGGCCCCAGAACAGCACCTGCAAAGGGCCTTATTCAAAACAGGTTTTTGCAGGAAAGGCTTGCTCTCCGTCCACCAGCATGGCTTGAATTCACATAGTCCTCCTGCACAACTTCAAAGACAAACACGATGCAGAGTACAAAACACGCTGGCAGCTGCCCTCCGGAAGGGCAACCCCCGGAGCCTGCCCGGGTCTCGCCTTGGATCCATCAGTAGGGCCAAGGGTTAACAGGAACTGTCAAATGGAGCGCGAACTACATAAAGGCAAGCTGTTCTTTCGGGGAGGGGGGAAAGGTTGCCCTTTAGAGATCTGCAGTGATGGTTTGCACGTAGGCTCAGGCCTCGGGTCAAGCGGGGCTCACCCGTGGCTTCATCGGACAGCCCAGCTCACTGCGGAGGAACAGCACAGAAGGGACACGGCTGCCCGACGAGCTTTCCTCCCTGACACACGGCCGAAGAAGAATAGTTAGCCCAAGCAGAGCCCTCCCATCTGCTTTTGTTTTCCAGTCTTCAGTGCCGGGCTCTGCTAAAGCCCCTGAAGTCACCGGGCATCTGTTCTCCTCCACCCATCACAATCTGCCAGCCACCGCCGCTCTGACAGCCATCCATCACGCCGTAATATGCTGACCACGAGACCCAGTGGGACATCATTTTCAAGTCAAATGCAGCAGTTAGCATAAAATAAAGCATCGCCCTGGTTTGGGTTTGGGGTTTTTTTTGACAATTCCGCAGCTGCAGCGAGGGACTCAGTATGCAACAAAAGTGAGGGGGGAAAAAGGCACGGGAAAATGGCAATTCTACTCTTCTGAGTCATAACAATTATGACGTTGTGATAAGAAACGTTTTCTATGAATTTTTAAGTACCAGTAATCCTGTTTTGCAATTGTCCCCTGGGAACAAGGCGACAGATTGAATGGGGCTGACAGTTATTTCCATCCTGACGAACGTGGCTCCGACGCGCCATCTCCTCCCTCCAAACTTCCCGGCCTGGCGTTCAGCCCACCGCTCTGGCTCCGGTTTGTTTGGTGCAAGCGAAGCAGAGCTGGCTCGGCCACTAGTGTGACTGAGGACATCCTCAATAATCCTGTGAAAACCACCCTGCTGGCCCCAAACCCCAAGCGTGTATTTATTCGCGTGCCCATAAAGCAGAGCTGCTCTCCAACAGCACGCATGGGGAAGAAACGCATCCGATAAAGCTCCTTTTCCTTCCACGTGCAGCTCTCCCCTTGAGAAAGCTTAAGCTGTGAGCTACGAGGCAAGTTGAGCATCTTGGTCCTCCCTGCTCCAGCCACAACAAACACCCTTGCGGGTCCCAGGAAGATGGGGATCAACAGCACTGGACGCCAGGGAAGAGCATCGCCCCATGTTTCAGTGTTTGAGACTCCAAAATTTCCTTCACCACCCTAAAACCCTGCAGATTTATCTCACTGACACCGAAACAGGCTGCAGGAGAAGGCGGTAGGGAAACGTACCTTTTCGTTGAAGTCTTTTAGACTGGGAACGAAACCAGTTCCTTTTACCTCTTTTGTAAAATGAGCATCGTCATCAGAACCAGTGCTGAGGAGTGAATTTGTTTTGCAGGGGATCAAATAAATAATGGATGATGAAGGAAAGCTGCCACAGCGAGCCTGCTCAGGAGATGCTCTGCTCTACGCAGCCTTTCCCGATATGCTTGTTTTTATGGTCCCTTGTGCAGATGCCAGCTCCAGCCCCAGCAATGCTCCCCAAACCCGGGTACCAATGGGTGCACTGGCCAAAGCGACACACTCCAGGATATCAGTGCCTTACGGCTGCTGTCTTTGGCAGCCTGTATGTACGATGGGGATGTGTTTTAATCACCAGCGGGCAAGGAGGGAGATGCGGGATATGCTCCTGCAAACCCAGAGCATTGCATGGTACCCAGAGTATGAGCAGCCCGGCACAGAGTAGCGCTCCCCAGAGGGAAGCCCGGCTTGTCCTCCGCCAGAGCTGGCCATCCTCAGCCACCAGCCTGTCAATAAGTCTCAATCCTTTCAATAATATGTAAAAAAAAAAAAGAAAAAACTAAGCTTCTGCTTCCCAGCAAGCAGTCACCCCGTGCCTCTCGCACCTCTGCCCTCGGACTGCTCCATGCCACCACGCCAGCACCCTGCATGAGCAGGGACGATGCCCCACGCCCACCTCCAAGGGAAGCCTGGGCCTTTAAGCACTATATAGCCAGAAGACATTAAAACCAGCTTGTCAATTTAGATGCAAATTTATTTTAGATGCGACAGAGGGCTTACAAAAGAAGGTGCACTAGATGCTGTTTGCTTCTGCTGAGGCTGTTGTGATTTGGCTCCCAAGAACTGGTGTTGGGATGGGTGATGGGGGAGCTTGCGGGATGGGCGCCGGGATGCAGAGGCTTTCACCTCCAGATCAGTCCCCGGCTGAAACCCAGTCTGGCTCCATAATGACCAAAAGCCCTTAGTCTGAAAGCTGTGCAAGCTGCTGCTATCAGAGAAGTGCAAGCACAGAAGCGTGCCCACCACCACTGCCTCCTCCGCACCTCTTCCCGGCAAGTCCTCCTCGGTGTGATGCCGCCGAGACCGGCATCCTTTGTTTTCTGCTTTGTTTTCCTCCCCCAAGCCCGGGCAGCCCTCCTCCTCCTCTTCCCCATCCCCACTGCCACCGCCCCTGGGCAGGCTGCAGCCCTGCAGGTCCCCGGGGCGGTTTCTCAGAAAGCGTAACCGTTTCTGCAGAAAGTTTGGTAGCTCGGGCCAATGGCAGGAGTTTCTTTAATCAACTCAAATTGCATTTTCTGCAGATAAGTCTCCCACTCTCAGCCGCCAAGAAAAAGCCAGCCGGACGGCAGCAAAAAAAAACCCAACACACCCCCTCCACGGAGGCTGCAAAGTCACCGCACAAGCTCGCGGGGTGATTATTTATAGCCTTTCCCTCTGCAAAAGCCAAAAATAATTGTTCCAGCCCAATTACCGAATTTCTGAGTGCTCAGCTCAGGGGTAGCCACTGAAGCGCCGCACCACGAGCCACTTGCAATTAGCACCTGGCGAGGTGGGATGGCTAACAGCGAAGGGCATCTCCGGAGAGCCGGCATGCTGTTGGCACGGCGGCGCTTCCTGGATGATGGATTTTGGTGAGAAGGACGTGTTTTATGAACGTAACCTCCACGGGGTTGAGCTGGGGCTCCAAAGAGGTTCCCCAATAAAGTGCTGGGCTCTAACAAGGTTCCACTGCAGCCTGTGCTGAACCCCAGAAACCCCTGCAAAGGTCGGACCATGCACACCAGCTGGGAACACGCATGGGAAAACACTGAGCTGGGTTCCTTCCACCCTGTCCTGAAGCCCAGCAAGACCAAAAGCCTTCTGCAGCCCCCTGTTCAGACACCTCCCCCAGCCACTTCAGCCCTCCCTTGGCTTCCCGTCCCTCCTTACGAGCCCTCTGGTTTTGTTTGGAGAGTGTTTTCCTTCTCCCTCAGCTCAACCCACCCACGCCACCACTGCCTTTTCTATCGGCAGTGAAGGCAGGCGAAGAGGAGCAACTGTTTTGCATGGGAAGAGGGGGAAAGCGCCAGGCGCCTGCTCCGAGTCCCCTACCTCTGAGCACCTTCACAAATTAAAAAAAAAAAATTATATATGTACACCAAAAACGCTGGTGGTGGAGCCAAGCCAAGAGGCAATTCAGGGCTGTGCGGCTGCCATGCTTGCAGTCAAAACTGATCTCCCAGGCTGGGTATCACACATTTTGGGGATGTTCATCTCTTGACAACCCCGTAAAGAACAACCCAACCAACCGCAACCCAGCATGAGCCCCCCTGGGCAGGCAGAGACCCCCTGGCACGGCTGCCAAGGACACGCAGCAACCACTGCTACCTTTGGAGGGAGAAAGCCCAGGCTCTCTCTGCACCCCACTTCTGCGTCTGCTGGCTCGACCCATTAGGAGGTCTCAAAAAAAATACCAGTTTTGTAAAAAGCAGGTAAAGCAGAGGGAAACCCAGCTGCTCCAGTGGTCCCAGCTGAAGAGCCAGCAGGAGCCCGGCTGTGGAGGAACCTGCATGGGAACCCGGAGACGTTCCCAAAGCAAACCCACAAATAAACACGTACACTTCTTTTCAGAGATGGCCTAAAATTTTTCCATACTAGGGAGGGAGTTTTCCTTCAGTATCTCCTTTGGGAGTACCAGGTGTGTCGTGCTGAGCTGCTCTCATGACAGCGATTGCCTGGGGTCCCCATGAGATGCACCCTGTGCTGCAGAGCACCCAGTCGCCAACACGTGCTACCAACTCAGGCAGCTAGTGAAGCTGCAAATGCTTAAAAAAAACAGGTTCTGAGCACCCAAAACCTGCCCGTTCCCTTCTGCACAGACTCATCCTACCCCACAACCATCCTTGTCCCGGGGATGACCTGGGGAGCTCTTCCTCCCAGGTGCAGAGGAGGGGGCTGCAGACCCTCCTGGGGATCCACCTCCATGGGACACCTCCAACCAGAACCAGCTGGGGCTCAAGCACACCAGCCTGGGCTTCAAACCTACCTAGAGGACGACCGAGCCCCCAGCTGGGGGGATACGGGGTAGAGGGACCCCATCTTTACCCCAGCAAGCGCTGCCCCCCCTCCCCGCGAGGCTGCGCCGGCTCCAGCCGCTCCCGCGATCCAAGCGGAGCAGATGGCACGCGCAACACTTACGGCTTCGCTTTCCAGCCACCATCGCAGAGCCGCTTCTCAGCAGGGCGGAGGCGGGGGGGAGACGGCTTTTTTTTTTTTTTTTTTTTATTTTCCCTGGGAATTTTGATTTTCTTTAAAAAAACATGTATAATCCTGCGCTTGAGACCCAAGAGCCTCTGGTAGGCAGAGCACAGTGCTCTGCGGATGGACAGCGCGTGCCGGCTGATCAGCAGTCCGTCTGTCTGTCCATGCCTGGGGAACCGGCTGACTGCCTGAAATCCCCATCAAGAGGGACAAATCCTAGAAAGCCTCACAAAGCAGAGATGGGGGGGAAGGCATGAAGCAATCAAAAAAAAAAAAAAAAAAAAAAAAAAGGACTTTCTAGGGATTCTCCTGGCTCGTCTGGATTTCCTCCCTTTTGACGGCTCATCCCCTGCTCATCGAGGGGCAGCTTCTGCCTCTGCCACCCCAATGGGGCAGGCAGGGGGTCAGAGAAGCATGCCCCAAGCAGAGGAGACACAGAGGGAAAGCCGAGCCATGTTTCGGCTCCCTGGCACATTGGTCCTCCCATCTCTCTTGGCTAAGACGGAGCAAGGGAGATGCTGTCCCACCCAGGGCGATGACGGGCTCTGCGGGCATTTGCCAGCTGGGGGACCAGACCTGCCTCGGTCCGATGCTGCAGCACGCCATGGTCTTCTTGTCCTACACCAATGGCTCAAACCAGGTTTTTTTGCTTCCCGGTGGAAGCCAACACCTAGAATGAGGCTGGGAAACCATAAATCTGGGCATCGCAGACACCAGATTGCTTTCAGCAGCCACGCTCTGCACAGAGCTCGGCGATAAGTAACAAAAAGTCTGCGCTTTGCACTGCTGATTTCTTGTCTGGGGATGCATAAAACCTGGGAGATGACAGATCGGCACCTCGATCCAAGAGCATCCCCGCGCTTGCTCTGCCGGAGAGGCAGATAAACAAAGACGGCTCTCCCCGGTGTCCGCAGGCAGCTGCCACTGCCGCCGTGCGATAGCAGGAGGGGGAAAAAACAAAAGAGGTCGGCACCGCCAGGATCCGCGGGACTGGGATGCTCCTGGCACTATCCCGGCCCCTTTATTCCCCTGGTACCTGCAGGGAGTTTGGCCCTGGCCCCCTGAACACCTCCCTTCCCTGGAGGTCTCCTTGCCCAGCCACCGTGGCTGGATCCTGACGGCAGTGCCATATGCCGCAACCACTCGGCATCGCACGGTGAGGAGGAAAAGACCCTGGTTTTGGGCACAGAGAGCAGCTTGGCCATCCTGGCAGAGCTAAATGATGATTTGGACCAGGCTGCAGAGGTTTTGTGCCGATGGGCGCTGCTGGGGGTGATAAACGCCCATCTGAATCCCATGTGGGACTGCGCAGGCAGAAGAGTTTGAGTGCCCATCCAACAGCACCGGGAGATTTGGTGAGGTCAAATATTTGGCAGGGAGGTTTTCTGATGCAGTTTCTTAATTTAGACAGCCTCATCGCTGGCAAGGAGTGGCGGGCACTCACCGATGCTTCGCACGGGGCGGTCACAACAGCGAGGGAAAAGGGAATGTGCTGGGAAATGCCAACTTGAGGATATTTCCGAGAAAGAAAGAAAAAAAAGAAGAAAAAGCCCACGACTGCAGCACTGAAATGCCCAGGTCTTGGCCCATCCATACGTGGGCATGCGCTGGTTGTGCTCACCTGGCCTCATGAGATCAGAGCAGCCTAAAGCAGCTGGAATAACACTGCCGCGCTCCTCCCAAACCCACCCTCCTTCCCCAAAAATGCTTGCTGGACCCCTGCATCTCATCTCCATCACCTTTACAACTGCTGCAGAGCCGCACTCCCCTCTTTGTGCCCCATCGGTTTGTGGCTCGAGCCCCAGCTCCTCACGTGTCACCTCAACAGAGCAGCACGGACCCCAAAATTTGGGTTTTGGAAGTGCCAACGAGAGCATCTCCAGCTCCCGGGGGCCGCATGGGTTATTTCACCAGGCCACCACGGCGAATCCTTCGGAAGGAGGGAAGGCAAGACAGGAAACCATCTTTGCAACCCCAAAGTTGAATAATTAGCAGCTGGGCTGCGGGAAGCCCTCTCCCCAACATGGGTGCCAGCTCCCAGGACTCACCAGCACCCAGGGAGGGGACTGGGGAGAGGACCGTGCCACCGGCCCCCCCGGGCTTTGCCGAGGAATGCCGGGGGCGGTGGCGGGGGGAGCAGCCGCGGCGGCGGCGCTGGGAAGGGAACCAGCTGGAGAGCCGCAGCCTCATGAAATAATGAAATGCCAAACCAACCCCTGCATCTTCCACAGTCTCTCAGGTCACCTACCAGATTAGGAGGCCTGTTGCTAAGGCAACCATATCTTGCAAGTGCTAGCTGAACTTCCCCATCGTTTTTAACCCTTTAAGGAGCAAAAAAAAAGAAAAAAAAAAAAAGAAATATATAAAAAAAATAAAATAAAAGGATAATGTCAACGATGCAACCTGCGGGAGACCGGCGGAGGAAAGGGGGGGCAGCTGGGAAAGGGAAATAAAAGAAAAGGCGCCCCAGCAGCCGCCTCCCGCACGATGCACGCCGCGCTGGCTCCCTTCCAGGCGGCTAATAAAATTATTCGGCATCCGCACACGCACGCGAGACCCAGCAAACTTTCGATGTGCCTGGCACGGCAGCGGGGGGTGAAAAAAAGCAACAAAAAGTCAGGTTGCGCATATGAAATGGGGGCAAACAATGCAAAAATGGAACTTTTTTTTTTTAAATATAAGCCCTCATGGCCTCACAGATGCTGGGCAAGCCCTGCCACCACGGCAAGCAGCCGGCAGGCCGGCGCCGCACAGGAGGGGACAGATGGCCGGCGCTGTGCCCGGCAGCGATGTCGGGATGGAGGCGATGGGCGCCTGTGGCCACCCCGCCAGTTTTGCTGCAACCAAGGGCCAGGAGCATCCATGACGGAGATGCACAGCTTGTGCTCTGCGATGATAAAATAAAATAAAAATAAAAATACCCCCCTCACCATCAAGGGACCATGGTCCCCTCCTCTGGGAGAATAAAAGCCCATTTTGAATGCACACAAGCAGGGAGCCCCAAATATTGCAGCTTGCTGGGATAACAGAGAGGCCTGCAAGCAATAAAAAAAAAAAAAAAAGAGCAAGGCGATGCACAGGCAGCACAAGGGAAAAAAAAAAGGAGGGAGGGGAGAAAGAGGCATGGAAACGAGGAGAAAATGTGGAGCGGCATAAATCAGGCACGCGGGGGGAGCGGAGCCGGGGAGGCACGGCAGCACGTGCTGCGTTCCAGGCGCGCAGGCAGCACACGCAGCCGGCTCCTGCCCGGCACGGTCAGCACCGGGAAGCAAACCAGCCTCGTGCCCCAGGGAAAAAGCCTCCGCTCGCGCTGGTGTGAAAGATGCTTGATAGCAAAAATTTAGGAGATTCCCCTTTTTGCATCCCCCTTCCCACCCTCAGGTCAGGGTGGGAACAGCAAGTGTGACAATTCCTGCTGGATTCCCCTCAAATGAGGGCAGCAAGACAGAAACTTGCTCCCAAGGCCACCTTCTGCCCACCAGACTGCTCCAAAATCATCATAAAAAGAGGTGCAAAGGTCCATGCAAACCCAGGCTCCGCTTTGCTCTGGGGCTGCAGTGACATCGGCTCACGGCTGGGCCACCACAGCTGGGCCACCATGCCAAGGGGCTGCCAGCATTGCTGCCTGCTCCGGTCCTGCCCTCCGACCTCACTCCCGCACCGGCACCCCTGCACCTTGCCAACTGGCTGGCGGAAGAAATTTAATTAGCCATGTCTGTCAACCCCAAACATCTGTAACCAGCAAAATTTACAACCAGAAATAAAGAGGAGTGACCTTCGCAGTGTTGAAAGACAGTTGGGTTCTTGTATTACAGTGGTGGGGACAGGCAAAATTCATTATCTCTAATAGCCGTCCTTATAACCAGATTAAACACAAAGACAGCAATTCCATATTCCCTGACCCACCACCATCCCCATCCCGAGCGGAGGGGAGATCCCCCCCGCCACAGCGCCACTCACACAAACCCCATCGCTGCAAATTCAGCTGATGTTTATACATGCAACAATCTCCATCCCTCCTCCCCGGGGAAGACAATACCCCAGTTCATCCCACCCCACCAGCCTGGGGACACCCAGCTGGTGTCACATCCCTCCTGGTCCTTCTCTGGGCAGCACTGGGCAGATGCTCTGCTCCCCTGCGAGCATCCCTGGGGTACCAGCGGCGAGCTCTCCCCCACAACAGGGATGCTGCAGTGGTTTGCTCAGAGGATGCAAGGGAAAACCACCTCGTTCCCAGCACACAACCGAACAGAGCCCAACCCTCCAGAAATAATCATCATCACGTCCCAGCACATACGTTCCCAAGCATGAGGGCTTTTGTCCTGAAGACGCAGTCAAGGCTTTCACCTCTGGCTGCGAGACACATGCGGTGTCAATCACTGGCCGGGGAGCGAGAGCCTGTTATTTTCATCAGAGGATGTTCTCCAGGGGGACCTTCAGCTCCCAGCTAGGAGAAACAAGCCACTGGAGAAAACTTGAGCCTCCTAATGGCTTTTTCTTCACCAGCCCCAGCCCTGGCAGCGGCGCGAGGGCAGCTCCTTCTCCAGAAGATGAGCACCAGCGAGGCCAGCTGGTTTCTCCCAGCAGCAACAAGTCAAACTGCTTGGAAAACACTTAAGGTGGGGAGGAAGCTTCAAATGGACCAGGCGGACGGTGCACCATGCTGGAGCAACGGTAGAAGTTAAAATTAATTAGCTGGCAGGATGACAAAGAAGCCATTGTGCAGCACGGTGGAGCAATCCAAGTACAAAGGCTTTATGTAAGTCATGTTGAAAACTCCTTGATGACTGCAGGTAAGGACGGACAAGCTGTCAGGATGTGCCATGACACCCTGAAGGGCTCCAGGACAAGCAAGTAAATGTCTTTTTAATGATAAAACAAGCCCTGGGAGCTCCAGCCCGGACCTCCTCTCCAGAGGACACTGGCAAAGGCGTGAAGCGCATGGGTGTTATCGGTGCTGCAATGTCCAGGATAAAACAAAACCAGCTAGTTTGTTTTTTTCCATGGAAAATAGCCCTTGAGCTGGGCTGAGGATGCCCATGTGCAACATGGACCAGCATTTGCTCCCTTGTGAGCTCCCATCCCCAGCCATACCCCACCAAGCACGCCCCTGCCAAAAGCCCCTGATAAGACTAAGCATTCTGAAGCGTGGCTGCCCCTGCCTCAAACCCTCAACAGGGTCTTACAAAACCAGACCTACCTCCTGGTTCACACCGTCCAGAGAAAGACCCCAACAGCCAACTGGTCTCCATCACCAACAGGCAGACCCAGGTTCTGCTCCTCGGGGAGGAGCGTGCTCCCTCCCAGAGCCGCTGGGGATGCAGGAGGTGGGCAAGGGGGCTGAAGTTGCAATGGAGAGTCACCCCAACACCGCTACCAGCTGCAACCTGCCCTCCCCCCCCCCCCCATCACCTCCCCGTAGGCAGATGGGCGGTGGTGCGGGGGGAGGTCGGGTGTAACTTACACCCCACCAGCTGCACGGCTCTCCCGCAGAAAGGAGCCAAGGGGGAGGGAAGCATCTCTCCTCCTCCTCGCTGCAAGCATCGCTCCCGGGCAGTGGGATGTGGGGTCTCAAAAGCAGCCCCAGTGCCCCACAGGCTGCCCTTATCCCAGTAAGGCTCCCCCCAAAAAAGGGGACAAGCACCCAGTGAGGGCAGGGCAGAGCAGGAGGGCAAGGAGGATGCTCTGCCAGGCTTTGGCAGGGGAGCGGAGCCAAGCACGATGCTGTAGCCTTATCTGCCCACCCCAAACCAGGGTGCGCTGTGAGGAAGCGCCCTGCCCCCTTCCTAAGCGTGCACCGCCTTTTTTTCACTTTAAAAAAGCCAAAACAACAAACCAAGCTCCCAGCTCCTCCCCAGCCCAGACGCTGAGCTGCAGGGAACAGCTCCGGGCAGGCAGCAGCATCCTGCCTGCTCAGGGAGGGCAGAGCTAGGCACCGCTAGCTGCCCATGGGGGTGATGCAGGGGCTTTTCCCCCTTACAGTTGCCAGAAATTAATAAATAAGCAAAGCCAAGGCCTGGGACACCCTCGCAGCAAGCATGTTTTGGGAGGAAAGGGGATGCCAGCCGGCCACTCGCCTTGGCAGGCACCCATCGGTGCTGGACCAGGCGCCCAGGGTGAGATGGCAGCCACACAGGTTGGAGCTGGGGCAGAAGCAGGATGCAGGAGAAAACCCACGTCAGGTAGGAGTGACTGGCTCTGGTCTGGTGTTCCTGTTGGGAATGCCATGGGATGTCGGTGCCCCAGCCATGCCGCGCAAGTTACGCTCAGCAGCAAGTCAGAACTGCTGCAGTGCATCCTCTGCTTTGGTTTGTAGCCAAAAAAATCCCAATTATAGGTGCGAGCTCAGCCCTGTGAGGTTGTAAGAAACCAGCCCAAATCCAGGGAAAACGGGAGGGGAAAAAACCCCCGCCCCAGACCCTGTTTGAGGCAGGCAGGAGGGGCAGCAAGAGCTCATTTTCACTACAGAAAGCTGCCGCACCCCGGGGGGAGAGGCGCCAGATCAAATGTTCAAGGGTTGATGCAGAAACATTAAGAAAAAAAAAATTAAAAAGAAAATGTTAGCTTAAGACACAGCCAGAGGTCTTCCTTTGGACTTTATCTTGAGGCGGCAGGCTGCAGCAGTGCTGCCTTGCACATGGACGGACAGACGGACCCCGCAGCCTCCAATACGGCCGGGGAACACAGAGGTGGAAATCACCTCACTAAAAGCCAACGGTCGTGGTGGTGATGGCCATGAAGGAGGAAGGATAAGGCAGGCAGGAGAGCGCTTGGTGGCCAGGTGTGAAGCACTGCTCTGCTCTGCCCTGCCACCCCAGCCATGCACCAAATATATAGGCACATGCACTTACGTCTATCTATATCCATATGTGTATCTTAATTCTGCATATTGCATAGATATAATTACATACACACACATATATATTTTGCTTAATTCTGATATTAATGGCCTCCAGCACACAGCATTAAACTCAGGCAGGAGAGTGTGCATTTCCCCTCTTCTCCGAAAAAATATACGATACAAACCTGAGACAAAAGAAAAGCTGGCCTTACTGCAGGAGGAGCTGTGCCCCACCCATGCCCAAACCTCACCCAAAGCCCCCCAGGTGCCCTTCTCACCCCGGCTGGGCACAAGGAATGGCAGTCACCATCGTGGGATGCGGGGATGGAAGCAGGGAGTTGGCGGTGGGGCGGGGGGGGAACCGGGTCCCACCACGCGTGGGAAGTGGCACCCACAAGAAGCCGCCCCATATTTTGGAAATCCCCCTGACTGCACAGCTGTAGCTTTGAACTCAGCTCCTGGCACTTGTGGCCATCAGCAGGAGTTTTGAGAGAAAGAAAAAAAAAAAACCAAAACAAAAAAAAAAAACCAAAGCGAGGCGGAGGCGAGGTATTTGTTTACTTGCAAAGAGCCGTTTTCGCTCCCCACCAGCCCGGAGGAAAGCGCCGCTTCCGCCCCGCCAAGCTCCCCAGCCCTGGGGGGGGGGGTCTTCCCCTGGGGCTCTGCAGGGTCAGGACTCGGAGGGAGAAGCTGCTGGGAAATAAGGGGGGGGGGATGTGCTTGTGGTCAGGGCTGAGCAGAAGCCTCAGCAGGAGTTTCATAACCTGACCCGCAAGCGGGATGTTGGCGAGGTGGCCGGCGTGATGCTCACGGGGATACGGCCTGCTCCATGGTCCCTGCGGGCAGAGCGGGGCAGACCCCCGGCACCAGCCGGGCTGGGATGCACCGGGGCAGGCACGAGCTGCTCCAGGAGCTGCACCTCTCCCTCTGCCATCCCCTCTGTTTATATGGATCTCAAGAAAAAACAGGCCTAAATGCCACTGCAGCAGCTCCCCCAGCTCCTCTCTAGAGCACCCCGGTCAGCGAGGGTTTCGCACAGCCAAGTGCCATTTAGGTGGTGCCAGCTCTGCCGCGGGAGCAGGCACAGTGAAAGAGGAGAAAGAGCTGGAGCCCCCTGCCCGCTCCCCGGGACCAGCTCCGGCAGCTGTTTCCAATAGATCCAGGAACAGCTTTACAAGAGAAAAATAGGGAACAAAAGGTAGGAGAAAATCCAAGTTTCCAAGGTAAGGAAGGAAATGATCAGGAGAACAGGAAAGCCTCACTCGTACCCAATACACGGTGTCCTGACCTAACGAACCTCCCCACTGCCCGCCCCAGCAGGACGGGGAGCCCCCCCATGCCTCACCGCCAGCCGGCCGCCCCAGCGTGGCACGGCACGGCACGGCACGGCACGGCAGCTCGCGGCCCCTCGCCCTCTTTGTTCCTCCAAAGAGACCCCGGAAAGCAGAGGAGGGCAGGGCTGCGAGCTTTGTGCTCGCCCGGAGCCGAGCATCTGCTGGGGGCGGCTGCTCCCCCCACAGCCCACCGCGCCGGCGGCGGGTCCCCTCGCCGGCCTCACCGCACTCGCCCACGTGGCCACGGCTCCACTGGGGCAAACAATGGGATGGCGCGGGCTGCCGCGTTGCCACGCAAGGCCTTCCTCCTCCTCCTCCTCCCCCCGCCGCGGGCTTCCCCTGCCATGGGGAGCTGGCCCCTCTTGAGCACCGGGGGGATTAAAAAAAAACACAACCAAAACAAAACCTAAAAAAAGACTCAAATCTCCCTCATTGCTGCACATCGGTTCATGCAAGGCGATGGCACACTGCCCCACACGCACCGAGACAAGCAACGGGGATGGCAGAGCGGGACCTCCCCAGGTAGCACTCAGACACCCACCCCAGCACCCAGGGGCTCAGGGGGTCCCTGCCCTTGGCACAAACCCCCACCCACCCTCCCATCGTCAGCCAGGATTGAAGAAATCCACCCTCTCCTCCCATCCCACCCCTGGATTTTCAGGAGAAACCCCTCCCAGATTGGAGACAGAGAAACTTTGCATCTTCACACCATTTGTTGACATAAAATACATCCCCTGCCTTACTTTTGCAGAGGCACTCGGGGTAGGGTGGAGGGGGGGAACGTCTGTTTCCATTTGAAACTGTCAAAATTAGCATTCAGTAATTAAAAATCACACCCTTTCTCTTAATAACCTAACCAGCATGATACAATCAGGTTGTGCCAACTCTTTAATCTAATTGACTAATTACAGATTTTAATTTAGTCAGTTACTGAACAACTGTTGACAATTTGTTTTCATTAGGGACAGAACAGGATAAATATTTAGGCTCCCCAGTCAAAGACTAAGACATAAGCTCTGGGCTCTGACCTCCAGTTTCATACCGGCAGCTTCTCCATCAGCATCATCCACGGAAAGGTGCCCCTCCGAAACGCCCCGGTCCCACCACCGGGCAGTGGGAAGTGTGGCAGTGGAGGTCGCTCCACTTTGCCAATATTGTTTAAAATATAAAATTAAACTAATCCAGCTTTACATGGCGCTCCAGTAAAAGCAGGGTTTAAGGGACACTCAGGCTCACAGGCAGGATGGGCACACCAGTATCCTAAACTGGGAGGGAAGCATGCTGCCGGGAGAGGGAATATCTGTATTTATTCTTTTTTTTTTTTTTTTTTTTTTCTTTTAAGTGATGTGGAGTTTTGCAGCTGCTCCTGGCAGCCTGCCACTCCCAAAGGAAACTCCTCTCTCCGGTTACCTACCGGGGAACCCTGTCCCTGCAGAGCGGAGCTGGATGGAGCCCAGGTGGAGCGCAGTCCTGCACAGGACAGGACGGAGCTGCGCGTGCCGCCGGCCGAGCCCCATGCCCAAGGCTCCGGCGATGCCTGTGGGGCTCCCAGGGACCACGCAAAGCTGTTCTGAACCCCCGCCCTGTGTTGCACCAAATCCACCCCAAAAACGCCTGCTCTCCTACGCAATAAATTTCTAATACACTGGCTGCAAAGGGCACGTTGCAGAGGCACTCACAGACCTCCACCACCATCATGCATGCTGGTCCCACCCCCACCCCATGCAGCCGTGGGTGCCTGGAGCAAGTGTCTTGCAGCCTTTGCTGGTCCTGGAGCAAGACAGCTCAGCACAAGAGAGACGACAGTCACACCAAACCCCTCATGCATGCAGAGCATCTCCTCCCGGGAGGGGTCCCACGTGCCCATCTCACCTGCCGAGGTGCCACACCATGAGGTGGCCCCATGGACCCCGAGGAGCAGAAGATGCTGTGACTATGAGGAGATTCCCCCCTGCAGCCCAGGCCACCCAGGCAGCAATGCCGGGACGGGGTGCCTGTCCCGCAGCCAGCTGGGGCACGACGGGCAGATCCAGCAGAAAGGGACCATTTCCCACACCTCGCCTCCAAAGCGTGGCTGGGATGGTGCTTACAGCAGGGAAACGGATGGGTTTGTAGTTCACACTCCAGTGCCTGGGTGACACCCCCAGTCCGTACTGCCAACGGGCCAAACCCTTCCAGTCCCTTGGGTTTCACCACGTTCCCCACTGAGCAAAGTCTTGCACGCTAACACCAGCAAGCCTGGATGCTACGTCCATCCATTTCCAGGGGCTTCAGAAACCCCCTCACCAAGATCTCAATCCAAGGGGAACTGTTTCAGATGGTGAGGGAAAAGGAGGAACCCTGGTTGTCCCCAACCAGGATGAGAGGACACGAGCCCCAAGCACCCCATCTTTTCTCAGACCAACCGCCACCTTTCCAGCAGCAACCGCCCCTGCTGCAGCAGAGCATCCTTCCAGACCGAAGTTAGAAAGAACTGCAGTAGATTCCCAAAGTGTTTTTAAAAAAAAAAAAAAAAAAAAAAAAAAAAATCAATGCTTTGCTCTAATGGCAAGCTGAAGCCACTGCTCCCTAGACCTTGCATGGCAAAGAACACATCATTTCAAATGCTCCCAAGTATGGGTCCTTCTTAGGGGGGAGAAGAGGAGGGGAAGGATGAAGTCAAAATCTCCCAGCAGCCAAAGGCTACCCTGATTTTTCTCTCCTACACACTGATGCTCTGAGCTGGCCATGCAGGCAGAGCAATACCACAAAAAGTATGTAGCAACAGTCAACTAGATTTAAGTTCATTTTCTGTAGCTCGAGGCCAAAATCGACTGAAGTGGTTCTGGTGATCAAGTTTTCTGCAATTCCCCTTTCTATGTATTAGCTCTTTGACAGAAATTCACTGCGGTATTTAAACTGGCAGTCATCACCGCTAACTCAAATTGTATTGGCTTTCACGGCGTTGAAATGCTCAACTGCGACCAGCCATCGGCCAATTCCCAGATAACACGGTGGCTGAAATCCCCTGTCATGCTGAGCGATCCCGTTGCAAGCTTGCCGGCTCTGGGAGCGCACCGTAACACTGGCACGCTCACCACGGGGCTTTGCCTGGTGGAGGAGCCCAAATTGACAGCTACGGGTTGAGTTTTAGGAGTTGATGGATGCACGTGGTGCTTTTAACTTGGAAAAACTCCTTTGACACTGGTGGCAGAAGCTGAGTAATAACCCTCTGACCAGCACAGCTCGTTAGCCACGTTAACAGTCAGACTGGCAGCCATGCCTTTCCTCCCGCCTGTACCTGGTGAATCCCCGCTCCCATCACCCCTATCCCAACAAGCACCCTTCTACCAAGTCCCAGCAGCCTTTTGCCCCAGCTTAGGAAAAAAAACCTTGGGGGAAAGGTAAAAAGTAATATTGCTCAGCTGTGGCAAGAGCCCACAGCTTTCAAGAGTACTCTCCAAAATTGAGGGGTGGGATTTTTCTTCCCCCCCCCCCCCAAAAAGATTTCAATATTAAAAACTGGAGGGAAAAACTGGCGATTTGTCCTGCTGCTCCTAATAGTTTTCATACGGTTACACTGGGAAATGAAGTGGAAATGACGTAGCATGCAAATCCCACCATTAGCACCCCGCTAACGAGGCACACCGCCGCTCCCCCTCCCAAAGACACGTCTCCTGGGCAAGCACCCCTCCGGCGCTGGCTACAGGAGGGCGGCGTGCCAAACCCCAGCTGGCCTGGCACCGCTGCGCTGCTCCTGGAGCATCCCCGTTTTGTCCATAGAGCGGCACAGTAAATACATTGTCTTTGGGCAAAGGAACACCATATTTAGGGCAAACACCGAGCTGGCCACACAGAGGTTACCCATCATCGGCCAAGTGTAAATATGATGCTCTACCAATCTGGGCCAATGCTTGTATGAGAATATTTTTAACCACAACCACCATATGAAGTGATTCATGACTCACTGGTCCAGCCCCGTTCAGGGCTCGTACCCCGTTTTAGCTGCCATGCATCAGCTGATGGGTGGTGGGGTTTGGTGCTTGATAAAAACCTGCACTTCGGCTCCAGTGCCCATCGGCGAGGCTGGCCGCCGCGCTCACCAGCACCAGCAGCATGCCCCGGCCCAGAGGCCGGTGAGAAACAAGGCGCTATTCACACTCCCCCAGTTATCATTCAGTTCTTTGGTCAATATTTAAGTTTTGGCTGGGTAGGTCCCTCGCCCTGCAAAGTACACGTTGTGCCGGGAAAACACCGCTCCTCAGAGAGGGAGCAAGCCGTGAGCATCTGCCACCAACCACGCTGGGGAGGAGAAGCCCAACCCCCGTTTTGAGGCCAAAACATGCCCAGGGAAACCAAACCAGTGCCACCAAGCCAAGGCATGGGGGAGTGAAAAACCTTCTTACGAGTCTTCACGGTAAAACCCAAAAGGTAAGGCACTTGGGGCTGTTACAAAACTGCATTACACCCAGAATTAAAAACAATCAGGATTGTGCCTATTTACTCTAAGCTTAAAGCAACATGTATTAAAGAAGTTTATGCGTATCATCTAATACACTCAGGCCTATTGTTAGAATTATTACAAAGCTAAAAAAAAAGATTAATTTCTCTAAATGCACTAAATCCTCAGACACGATAAAGAGACTACTGTGAACAGAGCATTACCACGTCTTGGTTGCTAATGTCATCTTCACCTGCGGCTTTGCCGCCCGAAGATCTACCATCGCCTTGCTCCTGATGAGCCTGCTGTCCCAACCGGGCTCCAAAAAGAACAGAATTTGGCCCAAAATGCCCAGGAAGTGAGCGCCTGCCCACACCGAGCTGAGCACTGGTGAATGTGCTGCCAGTTGTCAGCTCTGACCCTTGATTCAGGAGTTCACCATCTTAATCCAACCCAATTAAAACAAGCGATAGAGAGAGCGGCCACAGGAAGGGACAGACAGACGGACAAACCCCCACCTAGCAAACACTCCGACCTGCTTCCCCCATGCCCCAGCGGGACGGGCATGTTTCCACCCCGGGCAGAGAGGAGAGGCAGCTCAGCAGCCAGCCGAGGCTCTCCAGCAGCCCGGCGCTGCCCGCGCCCCAGGGCGACTGCTGCGTCCAGCACCGGCACGCAGGAGCGCCGCCGAGGTCCCCGCAACGCTTGCCCAGCGCTGCTCACTGGCAAACCCTCGCGCATCCCAACCCAGGCATGTCGAGGCAACGAGAAACTCAGGAAGGGAGGAAAAATGGTTTCCATACCATAGGCTCTCCAGAGCAGACAAAACCAGCTCCTGCTACAGGGTTTAAACTCTCTTGACTGGGGTCCAAGCCCGCAGCCAGGTGACTAATCCTTTGATGCAAATTCCTTCCGACGCTGCGGATGCAGGCGACGCGCGCGGGACAGGAGTGGGCAGCCCACCCATTGCCCACCGGAGCCGACATGCTGCGCACCCTCGCCAAGAGGTGTCTTTTTGGGAGGCACCTCAGCCCCAGCATCCCACCCCAGGAGCATCATCCCTGGGTCACACCAACACCTCTGCAGAGAGCAACCCAAAACACCAATAGACGAGATGCACACTGTCAACCAAAGGGGGTCTGCAACACCACCTTCAACAAGCAAACACCTGCGCTGTGCTGGTTTCGAGGGAGGACTCGGACAACCAAGGAAGCCCCCAGCCTTACCAAACGCAGGCAGATATTCACTGGGGCACTCAAAGCATTTTGGGGAATCCCCCCCGCCTCCCCGCCGCAATCCAACCCCTGCCCACCCTTCAAGATGTCCTCAGCATGAAATATCTCACCATCGATCCTCTAGTAAACGTTTTGCTGTCCATTGCTATGCAAAACTGCTTAATTCTACCAGCAGCCTGAATGCCTTTAAGTGCTTAAGATAAGTATCTGAGCTCATTTGCATAATTGCAACATTATGAAATACTGTTCAGTCAAATCAGAACATTGTTGGTTAAAAAAAACACACTTTTGCCAGTCGGTTATGCTGGCTCTCGGCATGCCGGAGAAGCCGGAGCTCCCCAACGCTGTAATTACCGCGAGGATTAGAAACTTGTTACTCACGTAGTCATGAAAGGCTTTCGCTTCACTCGAATGTTCACAAGTGTCTCGCCTTTCGGGAGCTGCGCAGTAAAGGTCCCAAAACACGCTGCGTGGCGGAGAAAGTCAAGAGAGGAGGCAGTTACTCATCAGGGCTCGCGCACCGAGACGGGGGTCACCGGAGGTGAGCAGCTTCCCACCCCCTTGGGCCCAGGGTCGGGGAGGGGGCCTCAGCCGGATCCGGCCGCGCGTCCAAGCTCGACGCCGCTCGGACCTCTGGAAGCGCCCGACCTGGCGCCGCTGCCCCCCGGATGGGCGACGCCGGGTGTTTCAGGAGGCAAAAGCAGCCTCTGAGGGGTAACAACCGCGGCACTTCAGGGACCCCTCCAGCCCTCGCAGCAGCGCTGTCCGCTCGCCCTGCCTTCCCCCGGGCGCCCCAGCGGCCCCGCCGCAACCCGGTCTCTCCGGCCGCCGCCGGCGGCTTCCCGGCCCCGCTGCCGCCGAGGCCTGCCCGCCGCCTGCGAGCCCGCCGCCGCTGCCCGCCCGCTCCCGCGGGGCCGGGGGTGGCTCCGCCGCCCCGCCGCGCCTCGGCGCCCTGCGGGGAGCGGGAGCGCGGAGCCGGGGCGGCCCGGGACTCGGCGAGCCCCACGGCGCGCCGCTGCTGACTCACGCCGTCGCCGGGGCTTTACCCCCGTGGGGCCGCGCTCCGCCGGTGCAAACCCCCCCCCCGGGTCTGCCGGGCAGCCTGGCCGCTCCCACCCGCAACGGGGCACGGTGGGGTGCTCCCCCCGGCCCGGACGGTCCGCGCCCCCCGCCCCCGGCACTTACCACCACCAGGAGTGCAGGAAGCCGGGGGGCTCGCCCAGCGTGATGTTCTTCTCCCACCGGATCTGCGGGAGAGAGGAAGGCGGGGGGGTGGGGGTGGGTGGGAGGGGGTGGGGGGGGTGGTCACGAGTGGGCGTGGGCCCCCACGCGCGGCGACCCCCCGGCGCCGCCGCCGCCCCGCGCAAGATGGAGGGCGGGCGTGCGTGCGGCGGCGGCGCACAAAGGGCGCGGGGGGCGGCGGGGCTCACCTCGGACAGGAAGGTCTGCGCCGACTTCTGGGCGCCGACGTGCAGCAGGTACTCGTAGACGTACAGCGCCAGCCTGCAACAGCCGAGCGGCGGGTCGGCGGCGGCGGCAGCGGGGGGGAGAGGAGGAGGAGGAGGAGGAGGAGCAGCCCCCCCCCCCCCCGCCCCGCACAAAGCCGCCCCGCCGCCGCCGCCGCCGCCCCGCTCCCCCCGCTCCTCCCGCCGCCGCGCTTACTTCTCCCGCGCCTGTCCGTCCGAGGGCACCGCCGAGCCCTTCCCTTTGGCGAACATGGTCCGCGCCGAGGAGGGGGGGCGGCCGTCGCCGCCGCCGGGAGCCGCTCTGCCCGCCGCCGAAGGAGCGCCGGGGGCTGTCAGAGCGCCGGCCGCCGCCGCGCCCCCATCGCCCCGCCGCCGCTCGCTGCGCCCGCCGCGCCGCTGGCCGCGCACCCGAACGTGGCCGCGCCGGGCACCGCCCCCCCCCCGCCGACGGGCGCTCGTCCCCGCCAATCGCCGGCGAGCGGGGGCGGGGCCGACCCGCGCCACGCCCCCCTCCGGAGGCGGCGGGCGGCCTCCCGCGGCGGGGAAGGAGGGAGGGCGAGCGGCGACGCGCGGTCCTAGCGCTCCCCCGGCTCAGCCGGCGGGCGGCACGGCTCCCCCAGCGCGGTTCCGCACCATGGCCCTTTAAGGCGCCGGGCCGCGGTGCGGAGCGCCCGCTGATTGGCCGGCGCCGCGGAGACCTCGGAAGGGGGGGGCCTTGAAACCGCCCGCCGGGCGGCGAAGGGGAGGAGGGGGGAGCGCGTCGGTGCGCCCGGGCGGGCGCTGCCTCTGGCCGCGGCGCCGGGCGGGACCCGCCGGGGCCGGGCCGGAGGCGGGGGCCCCCGCCTCCGGCCCGGCCCCGGCGGGTCCCGCCCGGCGCCGCGCACCCCAACCCCTCGCTGCGGGCGGTTACCTCAGGGCCAGGCGTCCTGGCTGTGAGGAGCCCTGAGGGGAGCCTGGGGCCGGCCTCCCCCCGCGGCTGCCAACTTCGTCGCCTGTAGTCACGGGGCGAGGCTTGCGGTGGGGCCTCGCTGCCTGTTTTTGCTTCGCTGCCCTTAAAAACAAGGGGGGGAAAGCCACCCCCTTTGGGGCCGGGGAGGGCGGGGGGGGTCTCAGCCCCGCCGCCATGCTGGGGTCCCTCGGAGGGGCCGTGGGGAAGCCGTTGTGCCTGTCACGGCGGGGTTCGCTGCCCCAGAGCACCCCTGCTTCAGGAGGCCGGGTTCTGCACCCCTCGCCCCGCCAGCAGCCGTTCCGATGGGGAACGCGGGAGCCCGACTAACCCAGCGCTCCCAGCTTCTGGGGGCAGCTTCCACGGGAACAGATGTTGGAACAGCACAAAAATAAAGGCTTCAAAGAGCTCTTCCCCCCCTGCCCTGGCCTCACCTCTACCTCCAAAATGACTCGCTGAACAAAAAACAGCCGAGATGGAGGCTGCGCGCTGGGTAGGGGTTACGCGATCAGTTACCGATCGTTAAAGTGGGGAGGTTGCGCGCATCGAGCCTCCCGCTGCAAGACACCCGAAGAGCTTGGGGAGCCTGAGCAGGGCGGCGGGCGCCCGGCAGCCCCGCTGCCGGGGCAGGGAGGCTTGCGGTGGCGGCGTGGGGAGCCGCGGGGCGTCGGAGCAACTCCTGCGGCGGCGGGTAGTGCTGCTGCGCCCCGTGGGAATGTTCACGGCCATCGGGGCCTGCCTGAGCAGGGCCAAACTCGCTTTAAAGCAAGGTTTAAAACAAACGGGGGGGGTAATATCTCCTTGCGATGCGGTAGGTCGAAAAGGATCAGAACTTGAAGGCGTCCAAGGTCCTCTCTTTGGAAAGAGAAAACCTGGCGGTTTGCACAAGTTCTGCTTTGCAGGGTGGGGGCCAGGGTGACGGTGGAGACGATGAGACGGGCTTTAGGGTCTGGCTCCACGCACGCCTCTGCGGCAGAGACTGGAGGGCCAGGCCAGGCAAATCCCAGACTTTGTGTCTCCCGAACCTTCACATCCTTCTGCTCCTCTGCTGCTCCAAAGAGCTCCGAAATAACCAGGAGCCTCCCCCGGGACTGAGGCTATGGGATAAATTTGACCCTCCGGCAGCACGTGAGGCATTTGCTAAATATCCCCGGTTAAAAATAATACCCGCATATTCTGTACCTTATGCATGGAGGTGGAAAGCATTAATGCCACCAGCGTGATTGGTGCCGTACCCTCGGCAGCAAAAGGGCCTCTTCATGCCCAGAATATCACCCTGCCCCGCTCCTGTTCATCAGGAGTTTGTTTTCTTTTAACTCACTGATTTTCTGGGATAGGTGAGTAGCCAAAACCCAGCCACCTCCTTCCCCCAGCCTCTGGGGTTGTTTGGGACATGAAGCAAGCCCAGGGAAATGCAATGGGAGCCAGGATCTCTGCCTCCTTAGGTGCCTTCAGTGGTCTGATTGCAGGTCTCTGGCCGGGAGGGGAGGACATCTCCGAGATGCTCAGAGGAGAGAGCAGCCTGGGGAGGGTCGGAAAGCTGCCTCAGCTCTCCCTCCTCTCCTCCGGACCAGCTCTGGTTCTCGGCTGTTGCTAGGGGAGATGGAGAAGAGCAGTTGATGGAAAGCTTCCTGTAAGGGGCACCAAAAGAAAAGTATCAATATTGCCATCCCAGGGTGGCAGAGCCTGGCCTGCCAGCCGCCAAACGCTGGCACAGCGAGGGCAGAAACTCCCGGCCTGTGTGAATTCACCAGGTGCCAGCCCTGCCTTCGCATCTTCCGCGACCTGATGATTAGAGCAAATTATAAGCCGTTGCTTTGGACCAACTTAGCTAAAGATCAGAAGGGAGAGTAATTTCATATCATCACCACCGCAGAATGCAATTAAATGGCTCTGCAAAGTTTTAACGCAAGTTATGACAAGAAATTTAGGAAAAAAAATATATCCCCACACCCGAAGCCAGCAGCTCTGTCTAGCCGAGTCGCAGGAGGACGTACCAAGGCTACCGAGCGCTCCCAAGGCTTGGAGGGCGACCTGTGGGCTGCCTGACGCGGCCAGGCTTTTTCTTCATTGGGAGTTTTTCTTGGGTTGCAGCAATTAAAGCACCAGAATTCATTAAAACCCCCAAACCAAGAGCCCATCTGGGTGTTTTAAGCACCCTCCTGTGGATTTCTCCCAGCCATCAGGGTGCCTCCCTTGCCGGGGCCGCATCGCACAGCACGCAGCCGTCGGGTACCCAACAGACCCTGCTCCGCCGAGCCTGAGGGCAGGAGAAGGTGCTGGGTGCCGCGGGGGAAAAGGCAGCGTCCCCCCAGGCACGGCGGGGGGAAGGCACGAATGCACCGGGCGCTGCCGACGGCTCGACCGGGGCTGCTGTGGGATCCCCGTGGGCAGGCTCCCGTGGGCAGGGATGCACAGCAGGAAGGACAGGTTTGGGAGGGAGTAGCTGTGGGAAGAGTGGCCTCTCCACGTTGCATATTAACACTCTGCGTGCTTTAATTGCGGTGGGACCTATCGCGTGGAGCCATTAGCATGCAATGCGGAGGAACACGTATTTTTGGGATGCCTGCCTAGCTCACAGACTCTCAGCCACGGGGAGGTGGTGGGCCGTGGGATGCAGGGAGAGGTGTCTCGTCCCCGCCCAGGGACGCCGCTGGAGTCGCAGCTCCTTCCTTGAGCCCCTGAATCATCCCCGCTGCCATCTGCTGCACCCTCGCTCTTCCCCGCAGATGTCCTTCTTCCTTCCCCAGAAGGAGATGAGAACCGAGGACGAGGTGCCAAACGCGACTTCAAACAGCATCTAATAAAACATGGGATTAATTTCTTCTGACTGGTGTTCAATGGCTCTGATTAAGCAGAGCAGGATTTAATTAGCTGTTTTGGGCTGCCTCAAAACCCGTGCCAAAGGTGGGGGAGTCTCAGTGGCTGGGTCCCCCTAGGACCACAAGCCGATGGGGGCCGGCAGGAGCTTCCCCCCATGGAGCAGAGCCTGCTGCCTGCCCCACCAGGCTGGCAGCTCCTTCGGGATCCCCCGACCGCCTGTTACCCCCCAGGACGGCTGCCCTTGGCTGTGCTTAATCCCAGCGACATCCACGAGGCAGGCACAGGGGGACGGGGAGGAGCAGGACGGGGGTGATGGGGACACAGACAGGTCAGTGGGCCCGCCAAGGCGACACTTTTGTCTTCCCAAACTGTGTCTCATCCTCTAAACCCCGGGCCTCTCGGCATAAACCAAACTCGCCCTGCCACTGAGTCCTTGAATTTAAAGTAAGCCTGTTCTCTCCCTGATTTACTACCAGTTGCTGGCTCCTCTCCTCTCCCTCTGCCTGTCTCCTTTAACCCATTTCATTATCTATGCTAGCTTAGGCTTGTCTACGTGGGAACATCACGGTGAAGTTATTGCAAAATAGATGGGCTGTGAATGTAAAGCGCGGCAGCTATTCCCCAGCAGCTCCCTGCGTGGCGGCTTGGATTCCTTACCCGCAGTACCTGCATTAACCTCGGCTGCAGGCAGGCACTGCAAAGTGCCGAGCAGGAGCACCCATGTGGGACGCAGCTCCCAGGCTTTCTCCAGCTATAGGGAAGGCTGGGATGCAGTGCTGCATTCCCAGAGCTGGCACTCCTGGGATTTTAACTCTGCTGGTCCCTGTCCTTGCAGAGGAGACAAACAGAGGTAGAAGGCTCAAAGGGAGAAAGCACCAAAGATAACAGCCGGGGAGCAGGATTTCCCCATCTGAGGAGCAGGACTTCCCCGTCTGAGGAGCACGGACAACTTGTGAGCACCAAACTTGTGCTCTGGGGTGCGGTTGGACTCCTGAGGAATGGGGCGGGCTGCACAAAGGCAAAACCCAAAATGTCAGACCCTCGTCACCCCATAGCCCTGACAAAGTGTCACCTCTACCCACTGCCTGCCAGTGCCAGCCTCTCCAGGCAGGTCAGGTCCTCCTGGTCGCCACCCGCCTTGCCACTAGCCTACATCTCCCTGCAAAGGATGTTTTGCAATTAATTATCCCCTCCCCAAGCAAACCAGCACGCAGGAGCTGCGGTCCTGCCCTGCGCGGTGGCACAGTGATAACCCACAGCCTGGCTCCTACTGGTGACGGTGGCATTGCCGTGCTGCGCTGTCTGTGTCTGACCCTGCTCGTCCCCTGCGGCTGGGCTCTGGTGGCAGCTACGTGGGGCCAAGCAGGGCACCGGCGTGGGGCAAGGATGCTGCAGGGGTTACATATAAGTGCTGCTTGCAGCTCTCTGATGGCAGTGGTATAGCAGAGACCTTCCTGGGGGGTCCCAGCAGAGCTGTGTGTGCCTGCAGCCCCTACAGACAATGGGATGGTGTCTGTCTTGAGGTTTCCCTCTCTGCGGGCTATCCATCATCCCACAGGGATGGCCTCCAAGCTGTGCTACGCCCGGTGTCAGCCATTCTCAAGCGAAGGGTCACAGCCTTGCCGGGGTAGCAGCGGTTGTCCACTGCCTCAGGAGCCAGGCAGAAACCCCGTTGCACTGACTAAGTATTTGCAGTTTAACGTTGGTGGTTTCCTTACCCCCCTGCCCTCGGCAAGGAGGGGTTTAGGTGGGGAGCGGGCGCCCAGCCGGCATTACAGGATCTGAATCCAGCTCTGCTGGGTCTGGTCTTGAGCCTCCTTGCTCTGACGGGGCAGTGCCTTTGGGTCCTATCACTCCCATTTCTTCTCCAGGCTGAGTCCCTTATCTGTCACCTCTTCCATCTGCCCCCGCCTGATATGCGCCGCCGGCAGTGCCCTGAGCCAGCCGCCCCCGCCAGCACCCTGCAACGGGCAGGAGCGTCTCTTCGGCTCCACTTTCCCGGGATGCTTCGCGGAGCTGGCCGGAGGGTGACCTTGGGTTTTGGAGCAGACGTCCCCCCTGCTGCCACCGGCCCCATGGGTGCTCCCACGCCAGGGTGGGCAGGTGCTGGGTGCATGCATGGAGTTGTAAATCTGCTGCGAGCACGGTGGCAGCATGTGTATTTATTTTAGCAGCCTGATTTTTAGGCAAAAAGCTGCTGCAGGGTGATCTGTGGTCCAACTGTCTCTGCTGCCTGCAAGGGTTTCCTCCACTGCTTCTGGGAGCTTTTTGGGAGAAAGGGGGACCTCAGGAGCTGGAGGAGAGGCTTCCCAGGCAGCAGCCTGCCATTGGAGCCAGCATCCTCTGGGACACTCGCCTCTGCGGCATCCTCCAAGGTTTCAACACCAGCCCTTGCTGCTCGGAGGCCTTGCCCTGGCTTTGCTCACACACCCATCTGTGCGTTGCCATGATGCTTCCCTGCAGGCAGAGAGGGGACCTGGCCGGTGCTCATCCATCCCGTTGGCTGCAGGATGCTGCACGCATCGCGCTCACTCCCAGGCCATGGACCATACGCCCTTCCCCGCTCCCACGCTGCACTGAGCACCCCTTTTCCTAACTCAAAAAAAAAAAAGCCTTTTCATCGAGCCCATGTTTTCCTGGCTTCCATCTTCATTTGTCATATGGAAACGCTGTGACCGGGCTCTCCCCCTCCAACCTTCAGGCAGGGAGCTGCTTCCCCCTGCCTGCTTTCACCTTTACTGTTTTAAGCGCAGTCTCTTCCTTCTCCCTCTGAGTGCTCATCGTTCGTGTCTAGCCTGCGCGACTTGCTGACCCAGCACTCCTGCCCGCTTCTCCATCCGTTTTGCCTCCATGCGTAATGCGCCTCCATAATCTTTCCTGGGAAGGATGTGCAGAGCAGGGCCACAGTGCCGCATCGGAGACCGTGGCCGCACAGGGGTCCTCGTGCACGGGCCCGTGCTCCGCTCAGGGCCCCACGCTCACCTCCTGCACCTGGGTTTTCCTCGCCATCCACCCCGGTACTTGGCCCAGACACGTCCAGGTATGTGGGAAACCCCAAAATATCTAATTAGGGGGCTGCCTGCAGGAGAGCGATGCTCCTCTCCGATGCCCCCCGCTGTGCCGGCTGGCTCGCTGGCCCCGGGGACCTTTGCACTGAGCCAGGCTCAGTGCTCAGGTTGTCGACAGCCTCCTCGCATCCTTGCCCTGGCTGCTGCCAGATGAGTGGGGAGGAGGCAGGGGCTTGCAACTGCCTGCAACAACAGCCCGGGGGGAACAACAGCCCAGATGTGAACTATAGCCCAGCTCTGCCCATGCCACAAGCCAAGGGATGCTTTGTGCCAGGGCCACTGCTGCAATGCCTCCCTCCACCCCAAAATCTCTTGTCCCGCCGCGAGTGCTGCCTGTGCCCAGGGCGCAGCCTCCGGGGCTTTGCCGTGCCCACAGTGTGCCCCGGCCACCGCCGTCGTCCCACCTGGAGAGAAACCCAAGAGCCATCGCACGAGACCCAGGCAAAGCCTCTCCTGTTTTGATCAGCGGAGGCGTGGGCTGCTAACTGCAGGGCCTCATTAGCTTAATGAATGAATTTCGAAGCTGGGCTTTCGGATGAGTTTTGGGCATACAGCAAACTCTTTGGCAGTGCCATGTTAGGACACGGTCTCGGTGTCTCTGAAAAGCCTCATCTTCTGGTTTCTGAGCGAAATAATAACCAAAGCAGGAGATTCTCATAAAGGAAATCAGTAAAGACAACTACTTTTATATGTGCGCTTAAGTATTTAGGTCAGTATTTTTAGAATAAATAGCTGTGGGTTGGTTCCTATCTTTTCACTTTCATTTTTCACACTTCAGCTTCATTTTCCCGAATCTGGTTATACTGAAGCAGCAATTGGATTTTTAAAGCTCACACCTACCAGCGCGCTGACCTCGCTGGCTCCATCGTTTCTCCACCAGCTCCTCTGGCCTTTTCTTCTCCCCTGAGCTATTAGCACAATTACGAGCTGAACCCAGCCCCTCTGCCTTGAAGATTTCCCTGAGAGCGGGTGAGAGAAGGGAGGGAAGGGCTGTAGGGGGTCCGCTCTGCAAGGGGGTGGGGAGCTTTGCTGGTCTGAACTGGGAAGGGGGTGCACGTGGTGCATGGCCGTAGCCCATGATGGATGCTTGTGGCTCCGTGCAGGGCTTGAATCCTGCACCCAACGCCACCCAGACCCTTCCCGCACCAGGAAGAGCCCCGGCCACGAGCTGGGCGTTGCACCCTGCAGCCTGCTATTAAAAGCAAACCATCTAGAAGAGTCCTTCGGAGTGAAAGCAGCTTTTAAAGGAAACATTGGCAGTCTCGTTTGGCTGCAACAGTGCCTGCTTTGCTAACGGCCTCCAAAATTAGAAGAGGCTCAGAAACTTAGGATGGATGTTACTGCAGCAGAGCGGGGAGGGGGGACGAGGGGGAGGCTCGAGCCTGCTCAGCCTCAGCTGTGCTTCCCCAGAAACTGGGATGCTGCTCCAAAGCCCATAGATACAACCTTTTTTTTTTTTTACGGGGAGCAACGCCTGGCCGGTGTGGAAATCCCAGGCGTGCACGTGCGGCTGGAAAAAGCAGCGATCTCTGCTGTGCTAAACACGCTCCGCGGGAGCGACAGAGATGTGCCAAAGCCTCTTCATGGCTTAGCTCCTAATAAACACGCTGCGGATGGGAAACAAGCCTTTGGCTTTCTCTGGTGTGGGTGAGCAGCGAGCTCGCCCCGGCAATGCTCCATCCCCACAAGTTGGGGGGACTGGGGAGTGTGGGGCACGTCCCTGCAGGTCCCTGGGGCTGGAGCTGGGCTCCTGCCCATGCTGCATCGCCTGTGGGGGAGTTTATCCTGAAATAAAGCCCTCCTCCTCCCCAGCTCAACGGCCGCTTCACCTCTGAGAGTTATTCACAGATAAACTCCATAAATTTGGGGGACAGCCATTTTATCACTCCTGGCAGCTCTGTGCATTGCCTGCCACAAGGTGAAGCCAAGGGAGCTGGGAAGGGATGGAAAACCAGCTCCCTGGAGAGCTGGAGCATCGGAGCGCCCAGCCAGGACAGGCTCCGCTCTGGGGCAGCCGGGGCCACTGCATGGCCATATCCTGCCCCGGCTCTCGCTGCCCGCCTGGGGTTTCTGAGGCTTTGTTAGATGCAGGGAGGCGCGAGCAGAAAACCTCCTCTCTGCCTTGCTTCCATGGATGATTTATTTCGACACGCAACTCCAGCCTGTTTTGCTGCATCACTCCAGGCGCTTTATTGCCTCTGGCCTGGGCTGGCGACATCCCTGCACCCAGCCCCGGCTGCCCAGGAGCAGAAAGGAGCCCTCAGCCCCTGCTGCCGGGGCTTGTGACGATACCAAAATGCTCCCAAGCTTGGGTGGTTAGTTGGCCTTTCCTGACCTTCTAGAGCAGCTCCCTTTCTCCCAGCCCCTTCCCTGAACTGTCAGTCCATCGCTGCCCACCAGCTCCCACCCAGGGCCATTTAGGGTGCCCATCGCCGGGGAGGATGCCTGTGCTTGTCAATGCACCGGGACTATTCTGCTGGAACAGCACCTGTAAAAATACAGACATTTAAAAAAAATCCATCCGTAATTTTGCCCTGCACTTACAAAGGTGCATGGGTCTATTCAATAGATAACGTTAAACTATAACAGCCCTGCGAGCTCCTGAAGCGACGTGGCCCTTAACCTGCAGCCAATGCGTGGGCAGCGTCTTGCTGCGGACGGGCACCGCTGCTGTCCCAGCTGGGCACGGGCACCACTGCCGTCCCGGCTGGGCACGGACCTGTGCGGGCTGCATTCCCGCACGGCACGCTGCACCCCCAGCCCATCCCTGGGACCGGCCACTCACCAAGCACTGCTCCCACTGCCTGCAGCGCTCTGGCGGCAGGAGGCTCCTCTGCTACAAACAAGTTTGGACTTTGAATTTTAATTTTAACCAAACTATAGATTTCCAGGTTGCTGCCAGCCTGGTATTCCCTTTTCCCATGGGAAAGCCAAACGCCAGGGCGTGACGACTGCTGGTGATGCTGGAGATGCTGATGGGGAGGATGGGATGGGCTCCTGGCAGACCGGGGCACTACATGCTCCCCATAACCCCCCTGAAAATAACTCCTCCATTTCACAGCCTTCCTGGAGTGCAAAGCAGCCATCGAGAGGGGCCGGATTTGGGTTTGCTACTGAGGACCTACCATTTGGTGTCTGAAATTTCCCTGTCTTCTAATACGGCTTTTTTTTTTCCCCAGACCAGCTAGCAGGAAGAAACCCCTCCTCGGCTGGGCGAGATTTCCACACCTCAGTGGCGGTGGCGAGCGCTCTGCATGGCTCGCATTCAAATGAACTCGGTGCGGGCAAGCAGGCAGCGGCAGTGGGTGCTGCCACCCACCTCCTCTCCCACCCCGGCCCCGGAGCCGCCGATATTTTTCAGAAGGAGTCATTCACCCGCCTTGGGGTTGGGGTTTCTGGGTCCCGCGGGAGCCGCGGTGTTCAGGTTTCCTGTTTACCCGCGCAGCTGCGCCGGCGGTTGGAGGGAGGCCGGCGCGTGTTAGCCGCGATGCCGAAACATCACCGGCGCCGTAACCGGCTCCTCGGCCGGCATGGAGTTCAAGGCCTTCCCCAATGCCGGCTCCTTGACTGCGGGCTTGCAAAAACCCAGCCAGCGAAAGGCTTTTTACGAAGGAAGACGGTAGCAGCAATCTGCTGGTAGATGCTGTATGCACATCATTAATTAAATAGCATAATTAATAACATTGCATTATTTATAAAGGGCCAGGGGATGTCCCTGTCGTAAGCAAGGGGCGAGTGCCACCCGAGCCCGGCATGCGAGGGAAAGCAGAGGCGAAGCCCCGCGCCGCCTGCACCCGAAGCCCCCACGGCCCCGGGCACGGTCACGCGTGGGAGCGCGCTCCCTCGGGGTACGCTGCGTTCCCCTTCCCCCCCGCGCTGGGCTGGCGCCGGGGCTGCCGGCGCGGGCAGGGGGGCGGCGGGGAGCGGGGCGGGGAGCGGGGCAGGCTGCGGGCAGGGCGGGCGGGCCGGGCCGGGGCGGGCAGGGCCCCCCCGGGGCCGCCCCCCCGCCGAGCAGCGCAGCGGGGCGGGGCGGGGCGCGGAAGGGGCCTCTTGAAACCGCCGCGCGCTGATTGGCGGAGCGCTCGCTCCGCCCCGCCCCCCCTCCTCTCTCCCCCCCACGCCCGTAGGGGCCCGGGGGAGCCGGGGGTGCCGGAGGGATCCGTCCCCCCGCGCCCGCCCCCGCCCCCGGCCCTGGCCCCGGCCCCGTCGGCGGGCGGGCCGCAGCCGCCGGAAGGCCGCGCCTGTGCGCCCGGGCGGGGCGGGGCGCTGCGCTGGGCCGGGGCGGCCGCGGGCACAGCGGGGGAGGGGGGGGCGGGGAGGGGGGGGAGCGGGGGGCGCAGCGCGGCCTGCGCGGCCGCTCGGAGCAACGGCGCCCCCTGGCGGCGCGCGGCGGCGCGGATGGCGCCGGTACCGCACGGACCCCCCGGGGTCCCGTGCCCGTGTGCCCGCGGGGGTCCTGTGCCCCGCGGGTGCCCCTGTCCCCGTGCACCCCCGGGGTCCCGTGTCCGTGTGCCCCCCCAGCATGTCTCGCTGTTCACGGGCCCCTGGGGTGTCCCTGTCCTCAGGGACCCGCAGGCCTGTCCCTGTACTCATGTACCCCCTGGATATCCCTGTCCCCACAGACCCCCTCGGACTGTCCCTGTCCTCACGTACCCTCCAGGCTGTCCCTGTCCCCACGTACCCCTGGGTGTCCCTGTCCTTACGACCTCCCTGGGACTCTCCCTGCCCTCGTGGACCCCTGGGGCTGTCCCTGTCCTCATGGTCACCCCGGGCAGTCCCTGCCCGCATGGGCCACCAGCAGCAGGTCTGTTCCTTGGCACCTCCCAAACCTGCTCAAGAAGGTCTTGCTTTCCGCTGGCCTTGTCCCCTGGTGCTCCCCATCCCCATCACGGCCGGACGCTGCGCTGGTGCCCCATGTCACGCACCGTCCCGTTTGCCGACCAGTGTTCAAACAAACCATGCTTGCTCTGAGATTTAACGTTTGAATTAAAACCAAAATAAACCCCACAGCGAGCCAGAGCCCAGCTTAGCCTGATGGCACATGGCCTCCCTCCTCCTCTCCATTGCGGGGCAGGCAAGCTGGCCTTAGGAAATTAAGTAAATACCAATGGAGGAGTTGAAAAATAGGTTACCTTGTAATTGAATTTTTTTGCCTGCAGCTAAAGAAAAATTAGCCTTCCTGCTATCTTGTGCTGCCTGTGTGTTTGAGAACTTACCGGGGTGTGTAATAGCTGAAAGGGTGGCGTGACAGCTCCTTGGCCCAGCCTTTTCAACTGCCTTACTTCTGAGCTCTTGCTTTTTTTTTTTTCCCCTTTCCCTTGCCTTTAAACTCCAAGTGCTGCCAGGGAAATCTAGAGCTTTGACAGCTCGGAGGAGCCAAGAACAGGACTCCTGGCAGAGCGATGTGGCCCCGATCCTGTGCCAGGAGCCGGGGGAGAGCCCCTCTCTGAGGGAGACCCCCGGCTCGCTGGGTGCTGTCACCCCATCCCATCACCCAGTCCCATCGCCCCGTCCTGCAGCAGGTGCTGCTGCAGCCGCTGTCCAGTGGCAGAGGCCGTCGGGGTGGGAGGGTGGTTCAGGGCAGAGGACTCTGAGTGCCCGTCTCCGAGTGGCAGGGGGGGGTCATCCTCCCCCGTTCAGGGGGACGTGGGACCCCTGTCCCTGGCAGGCAGTGTGGCCGCAGTGTGGCTGTCCTCCCTGGTGTTGCAGCAGCTCCTGATGCAGCAAGATGACACAAGGGTTTGATTTATTAAGCTGGTGCATTAGTATAATTTTTTCCCCTTTTCCATAAAGAGCCCTTTGCTTAGCGGTCCCTACTGTGCTGCGCTCCCTTCTTTCCATCAGCATCCAGGTTTTGGGGGGCATTTCCTGGGGAGAAGAGACCTGCAGCCCAACCTCGAGTACCACACCATTATCCTGCAAAGAGCGAGATGTGCTTGGCCCCCCCAGAGGCAGGGATGCCTCGAGCACCAGCCTCCCACCCCTGCTACCTCTCAAGGCGTGGGATCGCCTGCACAAACCCTCCCGGGGCCATGCCTCCAGGTGCCGTGGGTGCTGAGCATGGGTGGCTGCATGGTTGGGGGCTTGTGGGTGGTGGGTGCATCCCATGGCGGGGAGCAGGGTCCCTGCTAGGGGTACATGGAGCAGCCTGGGGCACCCTGAAAGCATCTCCAAGCCCCCGGCATCGTGGTCCCCCTGGCAGCAAGTCCCAACTGCTTGGCTCGATCTCCACCAGCCCTGTCCCTGGTGCGGGTCTCACTTCTGGCCTCAGGGGGCTGCTGGGTTCAGCTGCGGCTGTGCAGGTACCCTGCCGGCACTCGCCGCAGTCCCCTTAATATCCAAGAAAAACTATGTTTCAGCAAAGATCTGACTTACGCTGCAGACCCTTTCTTCCGCTGCTGAGCCCGTGAGCAATTTATCCTTCCGACTACTCCAAGAAGCAATGAAACCAATAGGTCACTTTTTTTTTTTTTTTGCTCAGCAGTAATTAATGGTTTAATTAACACTCACGACATCCAATTCCCACTGCTTTGCACGAGCAACCTCCACTGCCGGGGCCTCACTGCAAACTCTCTGGTAACTGGGGGTGGAAAGGGTTAGCTGGGGAGCCAGCAGGAGCTGCCGGCTGGAGGCCGCCCATCTGGCCGTGATTTCATCCGAAGCTGGAAACTTCTCCTCCTCCCGAGCAGCAGTGGGGTTTCCAACACGTTTCACAGCCTGCTTTGCTTTTGCACGGGCTTGTTTATGGTGCGGCGGCTTTTACGGTCGAGGGAAGAAACTGGGCGCCATGAGCGCGTGCTACACACAGCCCTCGTTATTTACTCTTAACAATTTTCCAGTATTTTAACACCAGTCCCCAAGAAATTTTAGCTGTCCCAAGGAGAATAGCTGCTTGTAACCGGTTGCTAATTACAAGTATGAATGTCAATTAATTCATTTAGCTAATTATCCACTCTCTGAGCATCACGCACCAAAGAACTGTAAAAGACGGGCATATGGTGATGGATTGGAAGGAAGAAGCTGGCGCCCGCATGCGCTCGCCGGGCGGCCGGGGCCGGGTGCGTGCTCGCTGGGTGAGCCGGCGCACCGGGGTGAGGGGGTGCAGGCAGCATGAGCGCTGGGGAATACGGCCGCTGCAAGCCGTAATTACAGCGTTATGCTAATTGGGCCTGGAAAGCATCAACCTTCTCCTTGCAACTTTTGTTTGGAGGCTTGAGCGCGGGTCAAGCATCTGAAGTGTTTCTAATCGTGCTGCTCCCTCCAACACAGAGCGGGGGAAGAATCATTTTCCCTGCATTGAGCAAAGCTCTTGATCATAATCTCTGGTTGCAGAAACAAACAGTCTTAAGGAGGGAGGAGAGATCCCTGACGAGCTTCCTGGCGAGGGGCCTCCGTGCTAAAGGTGGGGAGATCCGCTGGAGGATGCTTGTTGCAACCTGGCTCACAATACACCTGGGCTGCTGCAAGCGTGTAGAAAACCATCTTGGTGAAAAATAATCTTATTTGCTGTCCCAAAAAAGGAAAATGTTTTAAAGGCAATGTTCTTTTCTGAAACGATCGAAGTTAATCAATCACATCTGTGTGTGCAAAGTTACCTGTAAGGCATGGAAGGGGTTGTGGGGGGAGAGCAGAGTTGACGCCCCTTCCCCACTCTCAGAAAGCCGATGAAGAATTGCAGATTTTATACTAGCAGCTGAGCAGTGAATGCTCAGTGGGGTTAAAGTCCTTGGTCAAAGCGGGGCAACAATCTTCTTCTGGAGGGAATCTCCATCACGGCGCTCGTATCAATCACCCGGTGAGGTGCTGCCTCCTCTGTCTCCCAAAGGCTCCTAACACTTGGTGGGCGAGCATCGCCCCAGGCTGCGCCACCAGCTCCATCCCTGCCCAGCCCGACTTCACAGAAGTACCAAGCTGTCCCGCCTCCCCTGCACCTGGGGCTGGAATTTTGATGAGCATTTCCCATGTCCAGCCTAAAATTTGGGTCGCTGAGGCCCCAGCGCTGCAGGGGCAGTACCCACCGCATCAGATACTGATGCTTGGTGCCTGCCACGAGCTTTTGCTCTGTTCCAGAGCTTCATTATTCTTATCTACCAAAAAAGTGAGGCCTTATTTCCTGTTGAATTTGTTTAATTATTTCACCACTGGATTTCCAACGGCAACGCTTGTGCTGCCTGTGCCTGCGAGGAGCTTTGATCATACTCTTGTACGTCTATTACCAAGATTCACTTCTAAAAGTGTGTAAGTAACATACAAATAGAACAACATCTCCCCCAAAATCCCAATAGGCTGTATTGTTAATGCGGTGACACGTCAATTTGCATTTTATTTCCTTGTTACAAAAAAAAAAGGCTTTTATTATAAGCCCTGTTAGAGGTACTTCAAAGGCAGCAGGGCCAGGGAGCGGCTGTGTGGATTGGAGTGGCTCTGAAGAAGTTTGTGGAGGCTTTCCCGGCCAGTGAGCCTGGTGTCAGCACCTGCAGCTCTGGGGAAAAAACAAATATTTTCAGGCAGGTTTAACTGCGGGGGGGGAGAGATGAGGCAGGCTGGGGCAGCATCCAGGCACCCCCATGCCCCTCGCTGGGGTGTTGGGGGGAGAAGAAGGGGGGGTGATGCGTGGGGCTGGGGAGGGGACCCAGGACCCCACCTCAGGGGCTGCTGGCTGGGGAGAGATGGAAGGAAACCGGCAGCGCCCTGCTCCGCAGAGCTGTTGGCAGCATGCCGGTGCCTCCCGCTGTGCTCCCTGGCTCTGCCAGTGGCCCGCGCATTCGCTCCCGTGGCGGAACATTGGCCAATGTGCAAACCTCCAGAGCGCCGGCCATTTTCCAGACAAGAGCGGATTTGCCAAGCGCTACCTTAAGAAAAGTTATGCGTGACTATATTTAAGGAAGCAGGGGGTGTGCGCTGGCCCCATCCCAGGGCCCTGTGCCAGCCCTGGCCTCGACGCCCGCGCCCGGTGCCGGCCGCGCGCGCAGGTGTCCGGACGCTTCTCCTCCGAGCCAGCCCGTCGCCTTGCCGCCGCCTGCAAATGCTCAGCTTCTTCTGGCTGAGGTGAGGGCTGTGGGCGATGGGGACAAGGTGGGGGGACCCCGGGGCTGCGTGAGCAAGGGCCAGCATCCAGCACCGCTGCAGAGGCTTCCACGCCAGGCAGTGGAGCGGTGGCTTGTCCTGGCTTGTCCTGGTGCCAGCTGGCTCTGCCTGGGGGAGGATGTGGGGTGAAAGCCCCTTGTGCCCTCCCCGCTCACTTGGGTGATGCCCTCTTGCCTTTGGGATCTGCAGCGAGCCATGCCACAGCTCCATCGTGGCTGGCACCGGCAGCTCGCCGAGGGGGACGTGGCACCCTCTGGCTGCAATGGGGACAGCGGGAGAGAGCCGGTCCCTGCCGGGGCTTTCTGGGTGTGCCAGGAGGGATGCTGGGAGGGTTTTGGCTTGAATCAGCCTTTTTTCACTTAAAAGGGGGGGCAGGTGTTTGGGAAGTGTGGGCACAGGGTTGCCGGGAATGCTGGTGTTGTGGGGAGGGCAGAGGGATGCGCTGGGGCTGGCTGGATCGGCTTGGGTGGCCGGATGGGGCGGGTGGCATGATGCCATGGTGGTCTCCGGCATGGTGGTCTCCACCCTGGTGGTCTTGACTGAGGTGGTCTCGACTGAGGTGGTCTCGACTGAGGTGCTCTCAACCGTGGTGACCACTATGGTTGAGACCACCGGGGTGGAGACCACTGCACCACCGTGGTGTCCACCTTGGTGGTCTCCACCCCGGTGGTTTCAGCTGTGGTGGCCATCACGGTCAAGATCACTGCAGTTGAGACCGCCAGAGTGGAAACCACTGCACCATCATGGTCTCCACTGTGGTTGTCTCCACCATGGTGGTCTCAGCCATGGTGGTCTCAACTGGGGTGATCTCCACTATGGTGGTCTCCAGCTCGGTGGGCTTGACTCTGGTGGTCTCAATGGCGATGGTCTTGATGTTATGGCATTCTCCTCCCCAGAGAAGCTGTGGGTGGCAGGGCAAAGGTGCCTGGGCTGTGCGATGCTGTTGGGTGTCCCCACGCTTGTGAATTTTGGCCCCCATGGTGTTTGCAGCCCTAATAGGGTGACGCGCAGCTTCACTCTCCCCCTGGGCTGGAGGCAGCAGTGCCAGGGGTCCTTTGGTCCCTGGCACACTCCCCGTGGGGACTTTGCCCCCGTGCCAGCAAACTGGTGCCAACCTTCCTGGGAGCCTCCCAGGAGCCACGGAGAGTGGCTGGGACAGGACGTGGATGGGGCTGGGGGCTGCGGGCACAGCCAGGGCAGGGAATGCTTCACCTGGCGTTGAACCAAGTGGTGGAGAGGAATGCGAGGGGGCTGGAGGGGTCCCCACTGCGCTTGCCCTGAGCAAAGGTTTCTGGTACCAGCAGATATAAAAACGGTGGCCCCTTGTGAAGGCGACCATCCTCGTGGCCCGCCGCTGCCTTTGGCCCTCAGTTTACACTTTCCTGGCCCCATGCCTTGCTTTGCTCCATGAAACCCTAGGGAAAGCATGATGTGTGGTCCCAAAAATACTACTCACAGGGCGCCCTGGCCTTTCTTCTGGTCTGGCCGCCCTCCTGGGGTGCTGCCAAGACCCGCCACAGGGAGCTGCCGCCTCTCCTTGCTGTGCCGTGGCCCAGTGATTCAGTCCCTCTTGTCCCAGTGGGGCTACCACCCTGATGGCCCCACAAAGGAGCTGGCAGCCCATATCCTGTACCCGAGCAAGCACTGCGGGTCTCATCCCAGGGAACCTGCTCCAGCCTCGTGGGCATGGGGTCTGATGGAGCTGAGCCGAGCTGGGCATCTCCACTACTGCTCACTGGTGGGGGTCCCACTGGAGGGGACATCTCCTCTCGCAGAAGACCTGCCCATCCTGTCCCCAGGAGCACCGGGGCTTTGCCACTGCCAGCAGTGGGACTGGTGGGCCAGGTCTCGTGTGAAGGAGACCCCTCACTGCCCTGTCGAGATGGCAGAATTTCCCAAAGTAGGTCAGGTTAATTTTTTAACGCGTGCAGATTTGCCTGTTACCATGGATATTGCTCAATTATACACCAATAATCCCCCATGAGAACTTCCTTGTCGCCACTTCCCACCCCCCAAGGATTTTCCTCTGGGCTCAAGGATTTGGGGGAACGACTGCTCTCCTGCATCCCTGCCCGGCAGTGTCCTGGGGGCTGTGGGACCCGAGGGTGTTTTGCAATGGAGGCTCCCCCGGGATGATGGTCCCCTGGTGATTTTCCAAGAGGCCAGCATCCAGTTTGGCAGCAGAGACCATCCCTGGAGCTTGTGGGTGCTTTGGCGCTGTGGGACACCCCCCTGCTGGGATATGGGAGAGAAGTGGGGTGCCACGGGGTCCCTCTCTCACATATTTGTGGAGCCGTTGGGGTGTCTCTCCCTCCCCAGTTTGCTCTGCAGGTTCCTTGCGCCTTCAACAGTGCAGGAAGCAAGCATGGCAGGAGACAAGAAAAATATTCTGCTGGAAGGGTTCTTTTTTCTAATGCAAACTTTTTTTTTCTTTTTTGGGTAGAAGTGGGTCACTCGAGGGGTGACAGAGTAAGAGCATCATTGCCTGGGTACTGCATCCCGTTGCCATGGTGACCCAAGGGCTGCATCAGTCAACAGCTTTAAAAATGTGACAGCTGAGTGAGGCTGAAGATTTTAATGAGGACAGACACTTGCTCGCTTAGTTTCGATAACTGAATATTCTATAAATACCCACCAGCTGACTGGTTCCGGGTCTCTGGAGTGTGTTTGCGATGCGTGGCCAGGGCGCTCCCCTTCCCCGGGCAGAGCCCTGCGCTCCAGGGTGGGAGTGTGGGTTGGGGCTGCCTTGGAAATAACGCAGTGGGGATGGATGCAAACCAGACGGCTCTTTCCCCCCCCCCCCTCCTGCTAACCCAACCCAGGGGACAAGGTGACACGGTTGCAATCAGAGAGCATGGAGCCAGGAGCAGGTTTGGGTTTCTAAGGTACAGCCCAAGCCGCGTGCCCTCTGGCATTGGCCGTCACAGCTGTGGGGTGTGATATGGCCACCCCCGGCCACCGCCACCGCCTTGCGCCTGCACTAAAGCAAACCCAGGGACCAAACACAGCTTGCTAAAGAGGAGATTAACTCTTGCACCAGGGTCTTGCAGGGGTGGGTGGGTGAGCTCTAAGCAAGCTCCCAAGCCTCAATAGCAAGCCCAGAGAAGTCACGGGGCTTGGGATAGCAAAGCCCAGTGCCTCTGAGGCAGGGGTGGGAAGCTTTGAAAGGCTCAGCGGTGCCACTTGCATCCATTGGTGCTCTGAGCACCCTGATTTCGTGCCAGACACAATGGGTGCGTGCCATGCAATGCCCCAATGCCGGCTCCTGTGAAGGGCTGACAGTGCAGGAGGCAAATCTCCACTTCCACTTTTTTGACCCTGTGCCAGAATCAGTCGATCCCACGCCTTGGGGAAGGAGCTGCTGCCTCCGGCAGCCCGTCTGGACCTGTGTGGGAGTGGGATGTTTGCTGGGACAGCTGAGGCCTGCCAAAGGCCCGTCAGTGTTTAAAAGCAAACAGTAAATATAAAGTCTCTTCCACTTGTTTTTGCTGCAGCTCCCCCACTGCCTTTTCTTGTAATGCCAGCACTGTGTCCAGCCGGGACCCGGTCACAGTGCGTGTGGCTGAGGAGCCCGCGGGCACCCAAGGGCACACGATGCCCTTGGGGGATGCCAGGGCTTCACAAGCAGAGGGGCTGGTACAGGGCACAGTGGCGTTGCCGGCAACGAGCGCTTCCCATTTGCTACCCTCAGTACCACCCGTGTGCAGCGTGAGTCCTGCCCGCTGCCAAAAATATGCTCCGGGCTGTCTTGTGACCGTGGCAGTGTCACTGTGCTGGCCGGGGGAGCTTCAAGACACAGCCTTCTGTCACACGTAGCAACATGGAAAGTATTGACACGGCGTCACCGACTGAGGGATGGGCCACGGTACCACGCCCTGGACTCAGTCCAGCACCCCAAAATAGCTGGAAGCCTTTCCATCACAGCCAGCGAGCACTGGACCTGACCCCTAAGGAATGGCAAGTGCCAGCCCTGGGTCTGCCCTTCTCTGTTTCGGCTCTGGCAGCCCCCTGATAGGCGCTGGCAAGGGGCTGGTGGCGTGGGGAGGGACGTCAGCGTGGGGCACGGGGACAGGGTGTGACAACCTGCCGTGCAGGCGGCTGTGGCAGACGGCGGCTCTGCGGCATCAGCCACACACTGCCTCCTCCCTGCCGGGGGACAGCCACGGGTGTCCTCCACCCCTAGATCTGCCGGTCCTGCTGTAACCAGAGCCACTGTTCTCCTTTCCAGGTGTCTCTTAAAGATGGTCAAGGAGAATATTGTTGTCCCTGAAGAGATCTTGAGCTTCTGTTGCAATGGCCTCCAGGTACCCCGATGCCGTGCAACTAACCCTGGGGCTCCCCATTGTGCCGGCGGCTACTAACCAAGGCTGTGCCAGGCAGATGCCACCCCGTGCAGGGAGCTGCCTCTAGCCCCACACCGGCTCTGGCTGCATCCACTCCCCACGCATTCCCCATCAGCATCCCCAGCCTCTTGCTGGCTACCGCAGGGTCAGGGCTGTCCCCATGGGGTGCCAGCTTTTTTCCTAAAATTTAGAAATGGCAAGCGCCAGGAAAATGAATGGCGGGAGCTCCGGCCAGGCTGGCTGCTCGCTTTGCAGCAGGCAGCTTTGGAGCTCTTTGCATTGCTGGCTCGTGACCCAGAGCCTGCTGGCTTCCCGAAATAGCTCCGTGATACTCATGCAGGCACCTCGACATGCTGGGAACCAGCCCGGGAGGTTCACAAAGGGGTTCGGAGCCTGCTGGAGGGTCTCTGGCGGCCGGGGATCTGTCTCGCCATGGGATGGGGGGGCCCTTTGCCGTAGGCTTGGCTTGCTGCATTTGCCGCCGTCTTTGCTAAGCCAAGGTTTGTGCCGTTCCTGGGATGTCGTGTACCAGTAGCTATGGAAACAGAGGTTAGACCCGCTAGAGAAAAATGCTATTCTGAGAGGCGGTGAGCCCAGGGTAGTCAGGAAAGCTTCATTTTCAGCATAAACTCGTCTTTAAAAGAAGCTGGGCAAACCAAAGGGCAAAGAAGCTGCTGCAAAGGGGCTCTCACAACAAGTGCTGTAAACAGAAGCCACAGTGGGAGCAGAAAGCGGAAGGAAGGGCTGTAACGAAGTCCAGACAGCTCCTCGTGTCTCCTCAATTACTCACCGGGCTAACTGAGTTCACCCCTTGTGTAACACAGCTTACTTGACATCTAATCAGCTATTTCTTTTGTCGGCACAGTCGCAATACCAGCCTCTCTCTTCCAACCCACCTCCCGCCGGGGCAGCAGGCAGGAGTGGCTCTGTGCCCAGCAAACTGCGAAGCCCATAAGGACTGTATTTGACTGCGCAAACAACCCCAAACCGAGGATGCTTTTCCCTCCTCTGCTTGTACCAGCCAGGAAAAACTGCTTTCGGTGTTTCCTTTGGCAAAGGGGGGTGTTGGTGGAAGGCGTGGAGCATCACTGCCTGCCCAGCCCTGGGTGCAAGCCCTGGGAGCGCAAAACCACCCTTTGCCGCGGCATCCTAAAAATGAAGCTGCCGGGGGAGCAAAATTCCTTCCCAGAGAATTGATTGACTTTGGGAGGGGGTTTTGCATGGTTTTCGGGAGCAAGCAGAGGGGTTGGGTGATAAATGGCCTGGAAACCTGCAGCGATCGCCCATGGAGCTCTTTCTTTATAGAGGGATTTTTTTTTCTTTTGCCTGCAGGCATCACATCTTTGGCAAGGGCTGGGTGGGTTTTGGTGGTGCCCAGGGCTGTGCAGGGCTGGGGGTCCCACTTATTCTGCGTGGGGAAGGGGGCTGCTTGAGTCACCATTTTCTCAGGGGATTTCCCTCCTATTTGGGTAAATGGAGCTCTCGTCCCTCGCAGGGCTCGACCTCTCCGCTGCGTGCCCAGGAGCCAGGTGACCGTGAGGAGGTGCCGGGGGCCATGGCGAGCCCCTCGCCCACCCGCAACCCCACCGAGGTGCAGATGAGCCAGCTGGTGCTGCCCTGCCACACCAACCACCGTGGCGAGCTCAGCACCGGCCAGCTGCTGAAGTGGATCGACACAGCCGCCTGCCTCTCTGGTAAGCCATCCTCTCCCACCGAAACCATCATCCCACTGGACCAGGAGGGAAGGGACCTGGCAGCATCCCCTGGAGCTGGCTCATCGGCGGCATGCCCGGCAGTCCAGTGCCCTGACGCCAGCTGGGAACCCACGTCATGCCATTTTGCTGAGTAATTAGAGAGCGAATGGGAGCAGGATGAGAGGGGGAGGAGACGTGCGCTGCAGCACTCAAGGTTGCTCAGGGACGGATCAAAATCGACATCTGCTTCTTCCCAAACGCTGCCCTTTTCCTTGCCTGGTGTGCAGGGCACGGCGAGACCCGGCTGGTGATGTCCTTGACATCCCGGCAGAGGCCGGAGAGCTCTGCTGGATGGGGCTGAGCTCCTCCACTCAGTGAGAAGCTCACCCTGCCAAGCGTGCTGTGGGTCGCTGAGCATGGGGAAAGGAAAACGGGTGCAGTATTGCAGTTTGATGAGGTTCCCAATGCAATTTTGCAGTTTGAGGTTCCCGGAATCCCACGGGAAAGCTGGAATGGCAAGATGGCTTTGAAATATTTGCTGCATACAGGGAGATGATATTGGCTGCTTGTGCATCCCCACAGCAGCTGAAAGCATCAAGGGAAGGCAAACAGCAGGGCAGTGTGCCTCCTAGTTACAACACACCCTCCAAACCCTTAAAACATCTGCAAACTCATGCTGCTACAGGGTGGAGAAACCCCAAACCCTGCTCTCAACCTCTGCAAACGCGGCAGGCCGGCATGAGCAGGGAAAGGGGCACCAGCTGGGGTCTCACCAGTGTCACCAGCCCCGAGGCAGCAGCTGCGGGGCGGAGGAGCGTGCGCGCCCCTCGCACGCTCAGCGTGTTGCTGCAGGTAGCTGATGCAGTTTGTTTTTCCTTTCCAGCTGAGAGACATGCCGGCTGCCCATGCGTCACGGCTTCCATGGATGATATCTATTTTGAGCATACCATTAGGTAAATACTCCGCTCTCCAGTGGGGCATGTGTGGGGGAGGCAGATCGGTTTTTCTCATCTGATGGGTGCAGCGTGGACGGCGGGGCTGAAGCTGGGACAGGGAGCAGCGTGTTCGGGAGGGGAGGAGATGCAGTGGCAGTGCCAGGCTCGCAGGGCAGCCAGGGACTGAGGCTCCGGCTGCAGATTGACTGTCTGCTCTGATTTATCCGCTGTCTGGTCGCTCGGGGAGCTCCTGCTGGGTTGGCTTCCCGGTATTTCCCCCGATCCCAGCTCCTCCCTGGCTTTGTTCAAGAAACAACTCTCATTTAGTGCTCTGGAAAACTTAAATCTTGCAAATCGTGCCTCTGTAGTGGCTGTGTGGGTGGCTGGTGTGCTGCAGAGCTCACCCACCCACCAGGTGCTGGGGGGAGTGGGACCGCCTTGAGCATTGCTTTGTGAGATGCACCAGGCTGAGCTTTGCCTGGCCAAAATCCACTCCCAAGCTTGTCCCAGCATCCCTTTGGGTGCTGCCCCAGCAGAGGTGCCCACCCCCATGTGCACAGCCCCTGGACTGCCACATTGCAGAGGACAACATAAGCATTCCCACCAGGTGTAGGTCTTAACATGCCCAAGGTGGCCTCCTCCCTTGCCACCTCTGGTAAGCCCAGGTGCTGCCACCTGCCCTTACTCATCTTTCTGATCCCCCATACCCCCTGCGCAGGGGGTTGCCTGCCCGCTCACCCCCTGGGTACCTTCTCAGGGGGCTCCACAGGTGTTTTAGCCCAGGGTTTTGGTGCACCTACAAAGGTGCCCACAGGGCCTGATGGCAGAGGTGCCTGCATGCCAGCAGAGGGGTTTTTGGCACCCCCGTTCCCTGGGGACCTGCTGGCCGAAGGCTGGCCCAGCTGAGCAAGCTGTGCCATATGGGATCCATGCTGCCTAGCAGCTCCTCACCATGCAGGTCTGCCCGCTGAGGACAGAGACCAGCTGTGCGTGCCCAGGGCTGGCGTTGGAGTCCCAGGCTGTTGGCTGATTTGTTTGGTGCTGGGAAGTCCAACTTGCTCTTGGGTTTCACCATGATCCCCAGGAAATGTTAAACTCCCACTTTCTCCATCTCATCAGATGCCGTGGTGCTGGTGGGTCGGCAAGCCACTGGCAGAGGCTGGGGTGCCTGTCGGGTGGCACTGTCAGGGTCAATACCCTGCACAGGGTGGGCTCAGGGTGTGCCGTGCCCAACACCGTGTGGCTCCAGCTCCTGGGGCACCTTTGCCCAGGAAGCTTTTCCCTGTGGGTTTCAGAAGTGGGAGGATGGACCCGAGCCCCACTCCAGAGCATTAAATCAAGTCCTGCAAGGACCGCTCCTCGAGGGTGAGCCGGGCACCACTCCAAGGGGTCAGGGAATTTGTGCTGCTCCTGGCTCAGATCCTGCTTAATGCGCCAAGCAAGGGGCCTGGCAGGGATTTCCAACAGAGCTGTTTGAAGGCAGAGGAACTTTGGGCAGTGTTTGCTGTCTGCTCTCCTCCTTGCCTGGCTGTTTGTGCTTTCTGCCGCCCTCCCACTGCAAGGGAGAGACCTCCTTGGCCAGGGAATGGCTGTGGGTGCTGGGGGGCACAGAGGAGACCCCAAACCATCGCTGACTTAAAAACTCACCAGCTGGGCATCAAATGCTCCCCATCCCTCAGCCCTGCTGTGTGGAAGTGCAGCCTTCTGGGAGGATTTCACGTTGGTTCATGTGGCTTTTATGGCACCGGCTTGTGCTATTTGATAAGGAAATAGAGGATAAAGCATTTTGGGGGCTCTAATATAGACAGCTGGGGCTGCCAATGTGCCTGCCCAGACCCCTGCCCTTGCACACCCCTCGCTGCACACCCAGCTGGAGCATCTGCGCTCCAGCCTTGCCATGCCACCATTTCCTTCATCTCTAACCTTCTCCCCCATCTTGCTTTTTCTTTTCGCACCAGCCAGCCATATATAAACCCTCCTGGGCAGCGGGACGGGAAGAGCGGTGTCTGGTACGGACGTTTGCAGCCCTAGAGCAGCCGGCCTAATGCAGTGCTGCCGTGAGTTGGGAGCATTAACCCCACTGACACGGCATGGCCTGGGAGGTGCACAGAGGCTGCTCATGTAACCCTGCTAACGTTTTGGCATGCTGTGGCAGGCGCAGGGTTGCCACTGGGCCCAGAGTCTGTGCCAGGGGATGGCCAGAGGCACTGTCCTAGTCTCGTGCCGCCCCTGCTCCAGCCAGAGCCAACGTGCAAAGCGTGTCGAGTAGCTGAGACGATTACAGTCATTTGAAGCCAGAAGTCATGCGTGGGGGCAAGGGGGAAGTTACAGCACACGCTGACTCTTCCTTGCTCCTGGTTTTGAGCCCTCTATGGTGCAAACCCACGGTGGTGGTTATAGGGTTTATTTTTCCACTGAGTTTTCTTGCATTGGTCTCTTTTAGGGGATAAGGAATATTGCTGATTTAATAATGCATTTGGTAAGGACTGTTTGCTGTCAGTGTTGCCAATAAGCTGCATTTGCTCATTTGGTACCAGTCTGGAGTAGGTTAGGCTGCAGAGCTGAAGCTGTTTGTGTGTTTACTCTGAAGCCTACTGAAGGCCCACAGGAGAGCTCCTGGACTCTGCGAGCAGCAATTTGCTGCCAGCAGACGTTTCATGTGAGAGACGGTTCAAAATGCCTCTGGCCGTATCCTGCCTCCTGCCATCTCTCAGCATCCCGAGGTGTCTGTTGCTGGGAGGCCCTGGAGAGGAGGAGGGACGGGAGCAGTCAAGGTCCCTGCAGCTTTGGGGCTGCTGCTGCCAGCCGAGGCCCGTGGGAGGCCCCATGGATGCCTCTGTTGTGCAGGACAGCGCATGTGAGGCTGGAGGAGCCGTTTGCTCTGGCAGGAGTGTGCATGCCTGCATGGCAGGGGGTGCCTTGGGCACCTCTGCACCTCTCAGGTGTCCTGGCAGCACCTCAGATCTGGGGACCCATTTGCACACAGATGCTCGGGGGTGACATCTCGCCGCCAAGCTGGACACCTGTGGGCTCCCATGTCTTGGGGGTGGCTGTCCCCATGTCCTGCTGGCCATCCTGGCATGTCCCCACTGTCGCAGGCAGCCGCTCCCACAGTGGGTGGTGAGCTGTAATGCTGTGGCACCTCAGTGGGGAGCTGCTTGGCACCAGTGGGTGCACTGGGTAACCACAGACCATCATCCCCTGGTAACCCATGTGCACTTTCTCCTCTTTCTGTTTTTCAGCGTTGGGCAAGTTGTCAACATCAAAGCCAAAGTGAACCGAGCCTTTAACTCCAGCATGGAGGTTGGTGTGCTGCCCCCTGCCCCTATCCTCCTCATTGCGCGCCCATTCCCGCCAGCCGTGTGCACCCGTTCACCACAGCCAAATGCAAAATACCCAAATCCTCCTGTGGTTGCCAGCTTTGATCCTGCCTCTTGGTCCCCTCCTGCTGTGCTTGGCGGGATCTGGGTGCCCAGGGAGCAGAGCTGGCTCTCAGGGGTGCTGTGCCCTCTCCCAGGTGGGCATCCAGGTGAGCTACGAGGACCTGTGCAGCGGGAAGCACTGCAGCATCTGCAAGGCATACGCCACCTTCGTGGCGCAGGGTCCCTCTGGCAGCAAGGTGAGTGGTGGCCAGCGGCTGTGGGGGCTCAGTCAGCCCCTGCACAGAGTCAGTGAGGAAATGGCCTCTCTGGGAGGAGCGACAAGCTGGGCTGGGCCTGGCTTTCCATCATGGCATGTGCCATCGCTTCGTGGCTATCTGCACACGATCGGGTCGGTGATCCCTTATCCTATGGGGAGGGTGCACAGTGGGGTGCTGAGGCTCTCAGCCCTGCTCTGAGCACGGAGGGCACCTGCCCACTGCTGCCATCCCCTCCTCTGTGCCTGGGGAGGGTGGGGACATACCTCCCCGCTGGTGCTGCACGATGGCTCCTTAGCACTGGTGTCCATCGCTGCTGTATTGGTACCTCCCAGGGGATCCCTATCCAGTTCTAGGAGCCATTTGCCCTCTGACCCCTCCGTAAGCAGCTATAATATACCCCAGGAGGAGCATGGCTGGCTCCAACACACGTAGTGGGACATACGGTGCTATAGGAGAGCATGCTGGCACCCAAAGGAGCCCTGCCTTCTCCTGCAGCAGGACTGCACCCTGCCTGTGTCCCCTTTGCAGGTGAAGCTGAAGCCACTGACCCCACAGACGGAGGAGGAGAAGATAGAGCACAGCATTGCCGCCGAGCGCCGCCGCATGCGGCTGGTCCACAAGGACACCCTCAAGGACCTCCTCAGCCGCAGCTCCCGTGAAACCGGTACCATGTCCCACAGCCTGGGCTTCCAGCCCCAAAATAGCCCCGACACCCACCAGTGACGTCCTCCTTCCTCAGCAGGGTGCTGGGGGCAGGAGTGATGATCGCCATGGAGGTTTGGGAATGCCCTGGCCATGGAGGGGTAGGGATCAGCCCTACCATCCCAGACCCCCAAGCCAAGAGGAGCGGGGGGGGTTGATGCAGTGGGAGGGCGGCTGTGGGGACTGGAGGCAAGGGCTGGTGGGGTGCCCAGAGCAGGGGTCTCACCGGCCGGCCGGCACTCTGAACCCTGTTCTCACTCCACAGCAGAGCTGGAGACGCGGGATGGCAGTGCAGCGGTGCCAGCAGAGAAGACGCGGGTGGAGAGCGTGGAGCTGGTGCTGCCCCCACACGCCAACCATCAGGGCAACACCTTTGGTGGGCAGATCATGGCCTGGATGGAGAATGTGGCCACCATCGCAGCCAGGTGACCTGATGGGGATTCGGGGGGGAGGATGGCATGCCTGGAGGCGACACACAGCCAGGGCAGTGTCCATCCAGGTCAGGCCACAGCTGGGCTGTAGGGACCCTCCAAAGGGATGGTCCCTGGCACATCATCCTTGAGCGATGCTGTACAGGGAGTCCCACGGGTGCATGGTGCTGCAGGACCCCAGGGAAAGGTTCACACTCACCACAGTACACTTATTGTCCCTTCTCATGGCTGGTTTTGGCGGTTGAAATCCAGGGGTGACATTTTTTGGGGTCCCCTGGGCTCTGGCTGGGTCAGAGAGGGTGCATGGGGCTACCAGGGTGCCACGGCCAGGCGGTAACGATTGCCCCCCTGCAGCCGGCTGTGCCATGCCCACCCCACGCTGCGGGCCATCGAGATGTTCCACTTTCGGGGACCATCACAAGTCGGGGACCGCCTGGTGCTCAAAGCCATCGTCAACAATGCCTTCAAAAACAGGTGGGTGGTGGTGGTGGGGGGTCCCCATCCCACCCTCCCGGTGGCTCTCCACACCCTCACCCCTTCTTCTCTCCCCCCCAGCATGGAGGTGGGGGTCTGCGCCGAGGCGTACGGCCAGGAGATGTCCATCAGCCGAAGGCACATCAACAGCGCCTTCATGACCTTTGTGGTGCTGGACCAGGAGGGCCGGCCCTGCACCCTACCAATGGTGGCACCCGAGCCGGGGGTAAGGACGGGCAGGGCTGGCTTCTCCCCACTGCGGTGGCATGGGACCCCCAGGAATCCTGCTTAGTGCTGAAAGGCTCTCAAATTCACAGCAAAACAAATGCAGTTTTATGATGATGGAAATGAAATTGCTCGATAGCAAGTGAATTAAATGGATTGCTCGGTATAACTAATAATAAAATAAACCACTTGCCCGTGCAGAGATGGAGACGTGTTAGGCATGCAAGGCTTAACAGAATATTGCCTGCAAGTTCGCGCTCATCTTTTCTATAATTCAAAGGAAAGAATGCAAACCTCTTAGGTTGTTTTTACCTTTCAAAGCATCCTAATCCATAATTTGCTTGGATCCAAATATTTAAGAAAAACTGTCATGCGAGCACGGCACTGAAGCAAACACCCGTGTGTCTCTGGGCACATCGTAGCGTGAGCAGGTGACAGTGTTGTTTTTCCTTTGGCTGATCCATGCCCACCTACCTGATTTTTTTGATGCCTTAAAACTAGGACTCTTCTCCCACCTTGCAGGAGAGCATCTCATGGCCGGAGTTGGGCTCCCTGAAAGCGCTTCTCCACCTGCTTTGAAGCACTGTGCTATTGCTTTCTTCGAAATAAGCTGCTTTTTTGGGCGTTTTATTTCCCGGGAGGGGACGTTTGCACGTGCTAGGGGACGCAATTTGTGTTTCAGTGGCTGTTTGCAGCTCTGCAGCTGCAGTGAGGGTTTTTTCCTAATGTGCCAGTGCCTGTTGCTTGATCACAGCGCGTGGTAGCGATGCTGGAACAGTTCACAGTTAATCACTAACCGCCGCTGCCAGCGTAGCTGGAGCAGCAGCTGGCGAGCGCAGGGGCTTTTCACTGCTGAATGTTTTGCCCACTCCCCATATCTATTGGGTTTTTTTTCCCCCTCCTTTTCCTATTAACCTAATGTGCTCTTCCCATTTATCAGGATGGAGAGAGGAGGTACAGAGAAGCCAGCGCTAGGAAAAAAATTCGGCTGGACCGGTGAGCAGAAAAACCAAGTGGGATGGGGGGATGGAGGAGGGAGGAGAGAGGGGCTTGGCATGGGGGTACAGGGACAGTCTGTGGGTGGTTTGTGTCCCACCATACGGGAAATTGTTCCTTTCCTGCAGAAAATACGTCGTCTCCTGCAAACAGACTGAGGTGCCGCTCTCCGTGCCCTGGGACCAAAGCAACAAGGTAGGGTGCTGCCCTGCGGGAGTCACTGCCTCCTGCCCCCATTCCTGCCCCTGACGTGCTGCCCCTGCCCCAGGTTTATCTGAGCTACAACAACGTCTCTGCACTGAAGACACTCGTAGCCAAAGCGAACTGGGCACTCGCCAGTGAAAAGGGAAAGGTACGAAACCCTGCCCCTTCCCCCCAGGCTGCTTCTTGCCCCCAAAGCGTGGGCAACCCCGGGGCTCGGTGGTGGTGAATGTGTCCCAGCCTGTGCCCTGTGCTCCCCAAGGTGAGGATGTACACACTGGAGGAGGACAAGTTCCTTTCCTTCCGCATCGAGATGTCGGTCCACATCGCCGCTGGCCAAGCCTTCTCCCTGCTCTCCGACCTGCGGCGCCGGCATGAGTGGGACAGGCACTATGCGTGAGTGCTGCAGGGCTTCCTGGGGACACCCCGCCCTTCCCAAAACCCACATCCTTAAATTTAAGGCTCATTCCTTTGGGCTTTTTCTGGGAGCAAGTGTTTGGCCTTGGAGCCATGATTGCTCCTAGAGACCTTTCACCGTGCACCCCTGTCTCTGGGGAGTGCTGGTTCCACCTGTGCTGATGGCTGCACTTTGCTGCAGAAAACATACATTTTGGGTCCCCCAAAATATTTTGGGTACAGCGCCGGGCTGTAAATGTCCCCCCAGGCTTGAGGGCCACAGCAGGGTTTCTCTGGGTAGTCCCTTTGGGGGATGGCGTGGTCCCTTGCACAGCCACCCTGCGACCGGTCTCCACCTCTCCTGGCATGACCGGTCCTCTCTCGCCTTGCAGGAGTGCCGAGCTTGTCCAGCAAGTAGACGACGACGACATGATCTACCACGTGGTGAGCCAGAAGCTCAGCAGCGAGAACAAGCCGCAGGACTTCGTCATCCTGGCATCCCGACGGAAACCCTGCAGCAAGGGGTAACTGTCCCCAGCCCTGGCCCCCTGCTACCTGCAGGCTGCGCTGCACCTGCTCACCAGGCTGTCTCCTCCCCAGGGACCCCTATGTGGTGGCCTTTCGGTCGGTGACGCTGCCCACCCACCCCGCCACCGCTGGCTTCACACGGGGGGAGACGCTCTGCTCTGGTTTCTGCATTTGGCCGGAGTCAGAGGAGACGAGCAAGGTGGGATGCTGCGCCCGTGCTGCGGGGCCATGCTGCCCGCACCCCATCAGGGAGGGTCCCCCTCCACACGTGCCCCTACCAACCATCTCCTGTGCCTCGCAGGTGGCTTACTACAACCAGGCTACGCCGGGGTACCTCAACTACGTCACCACCAATGTGGTGGGACTGTCCTCCGACTTCTGCGCCACCTTCAAAGCCTGTGAGAAGTTCCTGCTGAAGAACAAGGAGGACCTGATTGTGCGGCTGTAGGACCTCTAGAGCCATGGCACCCCTGCTGACAGACAGACAGACAGATGAGGGAACACCTCTGTGGTGGAAGGAGACACGGGATGGTGGCACCCAGACCCTGCCTCCCCGGGGGGCTTTGGCCTGAGCGAGGTCCCAGGGGCTGAGGTGGAGGGGCATCACTCTACCGCCTCGCCCCTTGCACTGATGTGCCATGTCTTTTCTTATTCCTTTTTTTTTTATTTAGCAATTTTATAAGCTGATGTACAGGACTTGGTTTTCTAGTTCACTTAATACTACTTGAATCCTTATATGATCCAAAGTCTTCCTAAAACAGATTTTTTTTTTTTTTTACTATTTCTTTGTGGGGGAAACTGGTTCCCTTCAAGGCAGCCAAAGGGAGAGAGGGGGCAGTGATGTGGGGAGGGTGCCATATCCCTCCCCGGTGCAGGGACGGCCAGCAGAGCATCCCACTCTCCCTGCTCCCACCGGGCTGAAATCCCACCCCATGGGGCTGTGGAAGGAGTGGCAATAAACGTTCATTTAAAGGAAGAAAATATCTATACGTGCTCTGGGTGAGTGTCTGCTCCGGGGTTCACTGTGTAGCTGCCTGGCCGGCGAGTGTGGGGTGGGGGTCCCACACCGCAGCACAGCCCAGGCAGGTGCCATTTCCCCAGGCGAGGAGGGGGACAGGGCTGCTCAGGGTCACCCGCCCCGAGAGCTGCTGCCTGGGGCTCAGGAGGACGCGGCGGTCCTTTGGGGCAGGACTACGTGTTGCAGGAAGGCAGGGTGTCAATAAGTGCTCCACTTGAGTGGCTTTTGGGGACTGCCCCGAGGCATTGCCAGCACGGCAGGGGCAGCATGGGCTGGTGCGGACCCCAGGGGCTGTCCCTTGTCCATTGGGTGCACCAATGCCTTGAGCTGTAAACTCCAAACTGCCTCAGGGGCACTGAAAAAGCAAAAAAAAGACAAACCCAAACCTTGTTTCCCTAAGTCTGGGCAAGGCTGCTGAGGACATGGAGAGTGGTTGCAGGCAGATGCAGAAGCCCAGAGCCTCAAAGGTTTTGATGCCATCCCTAATTGCCCCGAGCACTAACGACCTGAGTGCCTCCAGGGGTGTTTCCCTCCTCACCCCCCAAGCTGCCTTGATGGCAGCAGAGAGCTGTTTGGCAGATGTCCGCAGCAGCAGAGGATGGGGTTAGGACCATTGCAAAGACCTTGCTGCCAACCTGCTTCTCCTTAAGATGCTCCGGGAAAGCCACCAAAATGCAGCATGGGTGACAGTGGAAGTGCTACTCATTCGTCACACCCCAGGGGACATCTGCCCTCAGCCACAGGCCTTGCTGAAAGCCCCCTCCCGGGCTTTCCTGGGTCACATAGCCAGAGATTTGCTGATGGCATTGAGGGTTTTGAAAGGCTTGCTGTAGGCTGGGAAGGGAATGAGCCCCTTGGGCATGCAGAGCCATTTAATGCGGCCCGGGGCGGCAGCCCCTTTGCTAGAAAAGCCCCCATGTGCTTAACCACCAGCAAGGGTTTTGCAGAGCTTAACCCTGAGCAAGCAACAGTGATGCCGTGCTCGGAGTAAGAGGAGGCTGTGGGATACCAGAAATGAGCACAGGGTCTTTTCCAGGCACTCAGGGTGTTTTCTCCCTCTCTGCAACACCCAGTCCCTAGAAAGGCACTTTGCCACCCAAACTCCCTACTTGGTTTATAAGCAGAAGGAACTGCTTGCCTCTCTCCTGTGGGTGCTGGCCAGCGGCTCCCATCCCCGGGGCTAGCTGCGGCCATAAGCTCCTAATCTCTGCCATATCTCAGATCATAAACATCTCCCTGCGAGGCCTGGCACGGCGCTGCCCCGACCTCCCCCTGCTGCGCTATCGCCACAAGATAAAGCCACCTCAAGCTGAACGTGGTACAAAGCATTCAATTTTTATAGAGCCCTCTTATCTCCCGAAACTCAGAGCAATCCTCCCTTTTTATCACCGGGATGCGAGCCATCCTTTCTACTTATCGTTAGAAATTGCTGCTGCTTGATTAAGTGCAGGGAATGATGTATTCTCCTGAACATTAAACTTTAACTGACCTCCCCTTCTCTTCAAGTATCATGCTTTTTCCTGCTGTGAGGCCACGGTCAGCCCTCACCTCGGCCTGGCTGGGTCCCTGGGGGTGCAGGGTGATGGAGCAGGAGTGACTTGGGGGCACGACAGAGAGCTGCAACGGTGTGAAACATCTTGTGCTTTATGTGCAGGCAGGGAAAAACTGCAGTCCTGCACTGTCTGCTGGCCCTCGGGCACAGAGGAGCGTGGACAGCAGGACTGGGCGGCTTGGAGCATCCCTGGAGCACCCATCTCCAACTGCTTCATCCCGCAGCCAGCTCCCAGGTAGGAGGGACCCGCTGGCGGGTGTGTTGGAGCCTGTTGGGAGCAGCCTGCCCTTACCAGCCTTTCCCAGAGCCCCCTGTTTGCCCTTCCCACTAAATGCACCGCTCTGGGGCAAACGTAGCAATCAATCACTATTTTTTTTTTTCCCCTTAAAAAAAAAGAAATCCCTGCAGGGTGTTACCCCCTGCTCTGAAAAACCCTCTGCAGCTTCTTTGCACGAAAGCACCCAGCTGCCTTGCTGCTCTTGGCTGCTAATTCCCGCACGGAGGCGAGCAATTTGGAAAAGCAGATCTGGGACCCTGGCAGCGGGAGGGCTCCGTGCCGGTGCCTGCAGCACCCATCGCTGCCTTTCTGCACAGCACGATGCAGGGAACAAAGCCTCACCAAAGGAGCACGGCTGCCTTCCCAGGGCCCCTGCCATGTTGCAGTGGACGAGGCTGCTGGAGGACTGAGTGGGGAAGCATCCCAGAAACGCCAAGAAGCTTTCGGCAAAGAAAAGGCCATGAAGACAGCTGGGGATTTACAGTCCAGCACCCCAGGTGGGATTCAAGCGCCTTCTCCAGTATGTGGTGCTACCATCATGAGAAGGTTTCAAGGACCTGATTTTATAGATGCCTAAATAAATACATAGGAATTGCTATATAAAAACACAGCGTATATTTATCTATTTTGCAGGGGAAGTGGGATGTAATTAGATGGCAGCGTCTCTCTCAAGGCTATCCCCACTGTAATTCATGCCCCGAGGCGGCCAGCCAAGGGGAGGAGGAGGAATAAAGCAGGCAGCAGAATTGATGGGCTGCTCCCAGAAGCTTTGTTTTAATTAATTTCCAAAGCGCTCCTTGTAGCGGAGCAGGCAGCTCCTTCAAAGCCTCCACACCCCCCGCTGCTGCCCATGCTCTCATGCTTGTCCCAGCGTAGGGTCTGGGGCAGCGGGGTGAGCCCGGGAGCCAGCCCTGCTTCTTTGAGCCCCCAGGCTTTTTGGTTAAAGTGTGCAGAAGCTGTTGCTGTTTTTAGACAAGGGGACTTCTCCCTGGTCAAGAGGCCTCTTTGATGGGCACAGTGTGGGCAGGCGTTTGTCAGGGCTTTTCCTTTTCCCCTTTCATTGACTTTCTGCTTATTCCTGCTGCCAGGGGTCAGACGGGGCTTTGGCTGGACTTTGCCGAAAGTCCACCCGAAATGGCCGGTTACCAGGTGCTGACGCAGTGCCCTGCCCCTAAGATATAAGGGGTCGGAGAACTGGGTTCGCAGCCCAGTTGGGTGCATGGTGGTGGGGCTGGCAAGGGGCTGTGCCAGCTCCAAAGCTCTTTCTGAGTAAGCGGACTTGTGAAGCTAAACTGCATTTGCTGGATCCAGCAAGGTGACGGCAGTAACAGCAGCTCAGTGCTGAATTAGGGGCAGCTTGGCCGACATGGAGGGACCCATCCCCGGCCGGGAAACCATGCCGACTGACACGGAGCCCTCCAACACCGTCAAACTGCTGCACCTGGTTTTCCTCTCCACCTCCTGGGGAATGCAGATCTGGGTGACCTTCGTGGCTGGTAGGTTGCGGTCCGTGCACACTGCTGTGGCTCTCTGCCCAGGGCGAGGCCCAGGGGAGGGGGCTTTGCCCCGGGACCTACCCGCTCTCCCCCCTTGCAGGGTTCGTGATGGGCAGCCGCCTCCCTCGCCACACCTACGGCTTCATCCAGCACGAGCTCTTCCCCTACTACTTCCACATTGGCTCCGCTTGTGCCTTCCTCAACCTGACTCTATTTGCCATGTACCACCCCAGCGAGATGCTCAGCGATGAACAAACGACCCAGGTAGCCTCCCGCTTTAAAACGCGAGCTGGCCCTAGCTCAAATCCCTTCCTCTGCAGGGTCCTGGTCCGCTCTGCTCCACTGAGGCTGGTTTGCAAACCATGACGAGGTCCACACATGGCTCTGGTTAAAAGAAACCAGTTAGCATCCAGACTGCAGCGAGCCGTGTGTGTAAGCGGGGCTGGGGGAGAAATTTAATCCACCACATGCGCGAGATGTTCACAGCGGGTGTTGCTCCCCCGTAGATCATCGTCTTCTTCGTCTGTGTCGCTGCTTCTGTGCTGAACACACAGTGGTTTGGGCAGGCCACCTCCGACATCGTGGCAGACATGCACCTCATCGAGCGCAGCCACGGCCTCGGCCAAGAGGTCGGGCTGTTCACCAGCAAGTCCTGCAAGCAGCTGCGTGCCTCCAACCCCAGCTACCGGCAGCTCTCCGGCCAGCTCACCCTCTACCGCGCCCTGTCCTCCCTCTGCAACCTCTGCTGCATCGCCTGCAACGGCCTGAGCTTGTACTACTTGGCTGCCCGTCTCCCTGCCCTGTGAGAGCGGGACACCGCGAGGCGAGGGCAGGCTTGGCCAGAGCCAACGCTAACGCTCTGGGAAAAGGGAGCCATCCTGCTGCCTCCTTGTAAAGTAACCCTAAAGCTTCGGAGATTAAATTTCAGCATCATTAGATGGAGATATACTTTTAACTGTATTTGTGCATGGTGCAGAAATTCAGGAATAGCAAAATGGAAATGCTTGCTTTAGAGCTGTCTGAATCCAGCTCTGGAGTGAGAAAAATCCTCCGTGATGTAAGCGAAAGTGTTTATGGCTGAACAGCTTTTTAATGCCCCGTGCGCTAGATGTGTCTAAAACTGCAGTGTATTTCTGCAGTCACTGAGCAGTCACTGAGAGACTGCAGAAGAGAAAGAAATGAGAGATTTCGAATTACTTTTAATTAAATGCTGAAAGCTAATACAGAAGCACAGAAGACCCCGTATGTTGGCTTTACTGGTTAGTGTAATGGATAAGGTTGTTATGTTTGGGTTTAGAATTACTGTTTGTCATTCTCTTGTAGTATTTCACGAGGTGAGAAAAATGGTTTCATTTATTAGGCAGAAGTCATTCTACTTAAAATAGACATGTTTATTTCCAGGTTATATAGGACAATCAGTAAGGTAGGAAAAGGGTCAGTAAAACACACTGCCCCGAACAAAGAGCTCTGCTTTACGCTGGCCAGCAGCAGAGCCAAGCGGTGAAAAAACAGCAGCTGCTTAATCCCAGGCAGGAATCTGACTGCATCCATCCCGCTGCAACAGGCAGGGATCTCCCCAGACCACTGCTGTTAAACCCCAGCAACGACAGCCCACCTCCAAGGAAATCAGTGATTTTTCACAGGTAAGTAAGTACATTCCCAGCTGCTGTTGCTTCAACTGCAGCCAGTGTTTGGCACTGCTTCAGGTTTATTTCAAAACCACATGCAGCCTATCAAAGAGGAGACCTTCTGCAAGCCAGCTGGATTTCTTTTTAAACAAATAATCCTCTTTTGTAACCCTTCATTCTCCTACGCTGCTTTCCTCTAAGTTTCCCTGTGTGCCAAGATTATTTCTCCCCTGAAGCGTGCAAGGTGTTTTTGTTCAAGCAGAAGTTTGCAGTCTGTAGCTGGGATAACAAACAGCAGCCTCTTGCACAGGATTCCTCGTTTCGTTCTTGCTCATTATAGTCGATGCACCTTCTTGCCAGAGAAGTACTTCTTAGAGAAAGGAGAACGCTTTACAAATGCCAAAACTGTCGGAGTCCCAGCCTTTACAAAATACCTGCGAAGATTAAAAGGAGTCCTTTGGCTTCCTTGTAGCTGGCCAAGCATCATGCAAAGTGAGTGACTTCCACCCAGCTCAATAAAGACTGACCTCCCCAAGGCCACTGACAGGCTTTTCTGCTGACTGGCAGAGCCTTTTGTAGCCAGGGCTACACACATCCGAGGAAGAGTGTTTTATGAATCAACTCTTCTCCCAACAGCTACTTCTAATTAAAACAGCTGTTATTCTCCCTCTGGAAGGAGGTTTCTTTTGCAACTGCCCTTACAGCCTGAAATCTGAGGGCTTATACATGCTGCTGAGTTTTATGGAGTGACAGTTCAGACATAGCCCACAGCAGTCGACCTAGAGCTCTGCTCCCACTGTGACAGACCAAGCCACTAGTGCTGTGCAGCAGGCTTTCTCCAGCTAGCTACAAGATGGTGCAAGTTAACAGCACAGGCTTTACAATAACTTTTTGGCTTCACAAACAGCAAATTCTTCCCTCTAAATAACTGTGTAACACTTTAAAGTCAGTTTCAGAGTGAAACGGTGCTGCATGCTGTGTTGGGGGCTGCTCACGCAGCATCATTAACAGTGAGAGCATCGTTAACCTTCAACATGCTTTCTTTATGTGCTGCTGCCTTTTTTTTTTTTTAAAGTAGCACTGTGCAGATGGAATCTGAAACATCCCTTTTGTGCTGCTGCTTGTGTGTAGCCCAACTCCATCCAGTCCTGGAAAGAATCATTCATTTGGGGGGGAGAGGGAAGGGGGGCGGGGAAATATGTAAGTCGCTAAAGCCCAGGACAAAATCCATGCAGTCCCACTGCTTCACACCTTCCCCACTTAGAGATGCCAAGAATTAGGATGATTAAACCAGAGAATAAACTGCACTTAAAGCCCAAAACTCGTAGTTTTTGCCTTCATGCTCTCTCTGGACATGAGCAGGTACAGCCTCACCTTTGGTGCTGCAGCACTTGTAGCAACGTGTGTTCTGGGTTCAGCTCATACATTTCTGCTCTTTCTTCATCTTCAAAATAGAGCTGAAAAAAATTGGGAGGGTTATTAAATACTTAAGATACATGAAGGCAAACTACTAAGCTGTTGAAAGTCCAGTAACAGCACACCATATATTGACTAGAGGTTTATCAAACTTCTGTATCTTGAACCGACTGTGTCAGATGCTAACTTCAGCAATGTAGAAACTGTTTTGTGTAAATTCCAAGTCTTCCCTGTATAAACCCGCTTAGCTTCTTACGGCAGTGGCAGCAGGAAGGCAAAATACATTGGCTGTTCTGTGCTTTACAGAGAAGCAATCCCAATCTATGGGCTGCTTTTTAACAGGTGAAATGCAGCAATGGTATGAGCTAAACTGAGTAGGTTTAAAGATATTTGAACAAAACAGAGCAGATTTAAGAGATTTGAATCCAGCAACTGTGCCTTAGACTGTACATATACACAGAGCTACAATCCCAGCTTTTAACCTGGTAAAGTACACAGCCACTGTACTTTTGGACCTGCCTGCTCACTGCACTAAGGGAAGTGCTGTTGCCTGGCACGTGTGACACTGAAGTGGAAAAGGAAAAATAAACATCTGTATCCTTCTATGTACAATTTCTGAAATATTCTCCAAACCTGCCATAGCCACAACCAACTCGCATCCCACATGAGCTAAAGCCTTAACAGACATATATTGTCTTCATGGGATTAAGTGTTTAAGCACCACCAGTTAGATCTGAAAATAACCTTTTTTTAAAAAAAATATTCTCTCATTTGTATTGAACAACTTCACAACAACAGTTAAAAAACTGGCAGCCTACCAGCTTGATGCTCTAAATCTTAATTATTGTTACAAAGATGGGAATCTAAGCAATATCTATAAACGCCTTCTATCAAATACAATGTAAGTGGAAGACAAAAGAACTTCAATTTTCATTAATGAATTCTGTGTCCATGTCAGCACAGCTGGAAAATGTTTGAGTTAATAAATGAACATAGCTCTCCAAATCCTTATTTCCCATTCGTGTGTGGTAAACAGGTAATGATGCCATTGCTTTCATATGCTCAAAGCTGCTCAATCTCACTCCAGGAAAAAAAAAAAAAAAAGAAAAAAAAAGAAAAAAACAAAACACAACAGACAACCTGAAATAGAAGGAAAGTCAAACTTCTCACCTCAAGATTGCTGGGAAGGTATTTTCTTTCTAAATCCCAAGGAGGTAACTCAGCAAACATCACCATTAAATGATCAATAAACCTAAAAGCCAAAATACACTTGGTTAGCTTAGATGAAGTGTTCAGCTTCAGTAATTCATACAGTTGCATTTGAATGATGGTAAAAATACATTAGCGAATTAGACAATAGAGTTGAAAGTAAGTTTAGATCACGAATAGTTTCTTCCCTTCAAACTCACTGCCTTCCCAATGAGACCAATGCCCTGTTGTAACTCACGCTTTCAAACTTGAGCAGTGCAACGGCAAATTATTTTTAACTTTTCATTTTCACACTGAAAAAGATGTCAAAATAAACACTCTGCATTTCATCTAAAATTGATTTTCCTTCTACATGGTCCCATCAGCACCACACTTCATCAGATCAGAGTGCTCAGAATATGCTTGTGTGTCAGAGGCTTGTTTATTTTGGTACTTCAGGAGTGCTGGTGGCCAATTTGTTCCAAGAATCCATTTTCACTTCCTTTGGCCACGAAAAGGCATAGTGAACACTACTGTATCAGAACCACAGCTTTACTAATCTGCTTGCACCGTAATTTTAAGTCCTTAACTTATTAATAGATCTGAGGAATACATATCTCCCCACAAAAAAAAAGTTACAAATTCCAAGTTTGTTTAACATTGCAAGATCAGAAATCGAAGTTAACATCAAGAAAAGTGGAATTGCCACCTTGCCAGTCACTTGCTTATAGTCTGAAAGGTCTGCAGCACTTCAGTCAGGCCTGCTGTAAGCCCTAAGGAAAATTGTGGGTTCACTGGTGGTTACGAGAGGTCCCCTTTTGGAAGTTTTTTATAATTTTTAAGTTTAATCTTCTTTCTGAGATCCCATATTTGGAGGGCTTCGAAACAGCACCTTAATGAACCTCTACAATCCATGCATGCAGATGGGTCACTGGTATTACTGGCCACTGGTCTAAGCTTGCACTGCAAGCTCCTTTAATGACACTGGCTAAACATGTGTTTCTCTGCGCTATAAATTTAAACGTTAAAATAAAAACATTTAAATAAATAAACGTTGAGATTTTGGCCCTCATATTTTAAAGGGGCATTCGTAAATCATAGAACAATTCAAGTTGGAAAGGACATCAGGAGGTCATCTAGTGCAACCTCCTGCTCAAAAGCAGGGTCAGCTATGAGGTTAGAAATCTGGAACTACTTAACGAGCATGGCAGTGTTTCACTTGCTGTCTGTTCTCACCTACTCAAACATCTCCTTTTCGCAAGGACGCTGCTGACAGTGCATTTACCTGGAGTTCTCATGAAAAGCCGCAATGAAGTCTGTTTGCTCGTGCTCAGGGTACAGAAAGAGGACAGGCCAGTTCAGGTTGCCATCAGCATCTAAGTGCACCTTTGCCCCCGTGGCATTGTCAGAGTGGAACCCATCTAAGGATATCTCAGCCAGGCCATCCGATATTTCCTTTTCTTCATTTGAAGGCTCAAGAACCAGCTTGATATTTCTTTCCTGGAGGGGAGGAAGGGGGGGGGGGGGGGGCAAACCCAACCAAAACCCAAACAGGTATGGTGGGGAGAATAAGAGTAAAAAATTAGCAGTCAGTAAAAGGACAAATCATGTCATTCTTATTAATCAGTCAGCTCTTAAACATGCCATCAAAAGCCTTCCTATGCTATCAGACTCAGGTAAGCGGTCTTCCCAGTAGAATCCAGAAGCTCAGCCAGACACCCAGACTCCTCATAAAATGGATGAGAAGTGGGAATCCAGAGCAGCACACATGCTGAGAGAAGAGCCTGAGAAAATGTGGGGAAAGGGATGCATCCGAAATCCTGTTCTTTGGAACCTAGCAGACATAACTTCAGGGTGCAACTACATGCAGCAGTGCCCGAGAACATCCACTCTTTCAGAAAACTGAACCTCACTCATTTCTTTGGAAAGACAACTGCAGAAGAAGAGGTTGAATTTATATAATAGCCCAAAATATTTTAACATAGCCCAAACATTTGCCGAGGAAGGAGAGGATCCAGCATTGATTCCTCCACCCTAGTGGATGGTTATCTTCTATCCTTCCACTGAAGTAATGTCCATCAGTGGCAACGAAAGCAAGGTTCATTGGGCCAGTGTGATGCTACAGCGCAGCAGCCAGAGCACTCTCTTGGATGCTCAGCCCATCTCCTAACACCGGGTTTGTATTTTGCATTAGTTGTTACCTGAAATATGGAAACCTGGGAGCTGGGGCTAGAGCCACGCAGATAAGGAGAATCATGATTTTAACTCAGTGTTTTGGCTCTAGCCCTCAAAAGCCTGCATATGAGAACAACCTCTTAGAGATAAACAAGAAAGCTCCTAAAAAGAAAAAAACAACAAAACAAACCACACAAAACCAAACCCCCTCACTGACCCACCTTTATTGCTGCAAGCAAAATTTCCTTTTGACGCTGCTCTTTCTTCTCCATCATCTTTGCTTTCCTTGCATCCCGCTCCTCAGCTCGCTACATGTAAGAAAAGGTTGCACCACGGTCACACACAGCAAGTCAATGCCCATCACTGCTCTACTCTGCCAGTTGAGTGGAGAAATCAGCTCAGATCTCCAGAAGGGTCCCCTCCAGCTCCTTCCCCTACGCATCTCAACAAAACACACTATGCGGAACCACCACTCAGTTCCGTGTGGGGACATTATACTACACAGAAACTTGTACGGAGCACTCTTCAACCAAGGATCCCAAAGAACTTCTTGACACAAAGCAGGCGACAAGCATTGTAGACACTAGACTGCCTTAATATTTACCTTTAATTTGTCAGCTTTAGCTCTCATTTCCACAAGCTTTTTCTCTTTTGAATCTATTCGCAAGCCCTCCTCACACCACGCTATTGCTTCAGAGAAATTCTTTAGCTCCATGTGACAGAGAGCTCCTGGAAGGATTAAGATTTTAAGTTGCTAGTATGGGAGTCATTATACAGCTACCACACAAAGTGGTGGTTATAAAGACACCATCAGCCCTAGTGCTTTCAAGAGGCATATACAGCAGTGCATACTGTGTCTTGCACGGTCACGTTCAATCGTAGGCTTCCAGCAGGTTATTCAGCTGAGAAGAAAATCTAAAAGATTTCAGCAGTTCTTGTATCATTTGCTCATCTAGTCACAGAAATCAGCAGTGATGCTAGAAGTGTCTGTTACAAGCAAAATTATAATTAACATATCAGTATTTGTCTCATAAGGAAAAATAAAGCAGCCATTTCCATGGAGTGAGAAATGCTGGGGGGGGGGGGGACGGACGACAAACCCCCAAAACTAGTATTGTGGAAAACAGCAAAAGTTATGCTGTGCTCTACAGAAACAGGTCCAATGCCTCTTTGACAGACATAGAAGTTAAAGAGCAAAGAGCAGAAAGCTAGTGTTTTGACTGAAAAAAACAAAACAAAAGCAGACTTCTGTTTTGGGGAGAAACAGCAATAACAAAACAAAAGAAAAAAATCTCGTACAGTGACCACTTTTCTGACATGAATGCTGTCCAGAAACAGAGTATGATGCACACACACAGTAATTTAAGGTTTATAACCACCGTTATTTAACACACAGAAACACGCAGCGAAACAAACCAACATCTACCAACAGTCTGTTCCAAGGCTTGTAACAACAACAGCATAATAAGTAAAACTAACACGTGCAAAGCTGTTTTGAAACCACGTTCCTTGCGCTCTGTGCAGTAACACGTGCTTTAGCTCTTACCTCTTATGATCGCTTTGAGATGGGTGGGCTTTAGTTTTTTTGCTTGGATGGCATCATTGAGAGCAGAACGGTAGTTACCTATAAAGCAAGCAAAACTGCTCAGAACTTTTAATTTATATTTAAAATCCAAGAAGATCCCAAGGTGACAAAATAGCTTATGTGGAGACTCGGTAATTCACTGTTTCTACAACCACTGCGAGGTGAGTGGAAGAAGAAAAAGCAAATTAAGAGCAAGAAGTGAAAGGACAGGAATCAATCACACAGATGAGAGGCAAGTAACGTGACTGTGAGCAAACCATCTCCCAGCTGCAACACACAACAGCATTAGAAGGCCAAGAACACCTTCCCTGCTGCACAGATGCTGTTGGTAGGATGGGTGGTAGCTTGAGGAGGACACAGCCAGGAAAGAGTGCTAGAATGTGTTGCTTCAACAGATTTTTGAGGCTGGGGCATCCCCCTGTAGTTCCAATCACCCTGTGAATCTGTTCAGCATCAAAAACCACTGGCTTTGCCCTCTCCTGGAGCCAAGGCTTGAGCAGCAAGCAATAGCTGCAATGAACAAAGCACAAACCCTGCACGCAGCCACGCTTTGAAGTGAGCCAGGTCTTCAGGATTCAAGGCGGCTTTTTCTCATTAATAAGCTATTTAGCATGCTGTATCACAAAAAACAGTAAAGAAAACCCAAAGTGGGGAGGAAGAGCAATTTTGGACCGCAGAGCCCCCTTCCCAGCCCCGTCGGGGTTACCCAGGTGAAACTGCGCGGCCCCTCGGTTGGTGTGCAGCACGGCCTGCAGCTCCGGGTCCTCGCACTTCTTCTTCAGCCCCTCGGAGTAGGCGATGACAGCTCTCCTGTAGTCCCGCTCCCTGAAGTACTCGTTCCCTTCGTTTTTGTACATCCTGGCCAGCGCTGCAGGGGAGGGAAGCGGGGACAGGGCCTGAGCGGGGGGCGCGGCGGCCCAGGGGCGCCCCACGCCCTCTCCCCCGGCCGGGGCCGGAGGGGCAGCCCGGCAGACCCCCCCCGCCGGCCCCGGCCGCCCACCTGCGGGGTCCTGCTCCTCGTCGAAGAGGAGGGACTGCAGACAGGCCAGCTCCGGCTGCCGCGCCGGGTCGATCTCGTCCGGGCACCGCTTCATGAACATGGGGATGGCCTCCAGCTCCTGCGGGCGGACACACACCGGCCCTCAGCAAGGCCAGGCCAGGCCAGGCCAGGCCAGGCCCGGCCCGGCCCCCCGCGTCCCCCGGCCCCGCCGCCTCACCTGCTCCCAGGTGTCGGGGTGGAGAGCGCCCCGGTACCGCGGCGCGGCACCACTCCGCTCGGCCTCCGCCATGCTGCTGCTCCACGCCGCGCCCCGCCGCGCCTTCCCACCGCCCCCCGCGCCTCGGGCCCGGCCCCCAGCGCCCTCCAGCCCGGTCCCTCCCGCCTCAGGCCCGGCCCAGCGCCCTCCGGCCCGGCCCCCAGCACCCTCCGGCTCGGTCCCTCCCGCCTCAGGCCCGGCCCCCCGCGCCTCAGGCCCGGTCCCTCCCGCCTCAGGCCCGGCCCCCAGCGCCCTCCGGCCCGGCCCCCAGCGCCTCAGGCCCGGCCCCCAGCGCCCTCCGGCCCGGTCCCTCCCGCCTCAGGCCCGGCCCCCAGCGCCCTCCGGCCCGGCCCCCAGCGCCTCAGGCCCGGCCCCCAGCGCCCTCCGGCCCGGTCCCTCCCGCCTCAGGCCCGGCCCCCAGCGCCCTCCGGCCCGGTCCCTCCCGCCTCAGGCCCGGCCCAGCGCCCTCCGGCCCGGCCCCCCGCGCCTCCGGCCCGGCCCCCCGCGCCCTCGGGCCCGGTCCCCAGCGCCCTCGGGCCCGGTCCCTCCCGCCTCAGGCCAGGCCCGGCCCAGCGCCCTCGGGCCCGCTCTCGGCAGGAGGCTGGGGAGGCACCGGCCGTGGGGATGGCAGGTGGAGCTGATCCTGCCTGGGACAGGGAGAAGAAGGACGCGGTGACCTCCTCAGGTGCGGGAGCACATAGAGAGCGTGGGCCCACCACAAAGCCCGACATGACAGCAGCACCATCGCTGCTCGCGAGCTCTGGATCTCAGCCCCCGGAGCTGCGGCACGGGGCAAGGCGACTCCCTCCAGAGAGCTCCCTGTGTGGGGCAGGATGGCAGTCACACGAAGGCTCACGGGGCGATGGCACCAGTCAGTGCCGCTGGGACGGCGGAAGGCTGTTCCTCACGGGAGCCCCGGGGCCCGGCATGGCAAGCCCCACGCTGCAGCAGGCACGTACAAGCGGGATGTCACCACCTTGAGTGACAGGGTTACTTACAGCCTATAAGCAACAACGTGGCCTGGACACTTTTACCCCCAGGCTTTGCAGATCCCCAGATTTTATGTTTCCTTGTTAAATTTTTTGCAAAGATTTTCTACCACCTTGAGGCTGCATCCCCGAAATCACATCATCACCACCCAAGCCCAGCAGATCCAGGCGTCTCACCAGCTGGACTGACCTGCAGGACTGGGATGCAGATGCTGACACCGTTCTTCACCTTAATTCCTGCAGATTTGCAGTGCTATGGCATTTTCAAGGTGAACAAGGCTCTAGAGTTCACCATTTTGCTTTAACTAAGATTAACCTCCACCTTCATGGAACCTGGGTGTCTCTAAAGAGAAGATGCAAATGGGGGAACGGCGCCTTCTTTTCTCTCCCTCTTAAAATCCCTCATGCTGAGAACTCAGCACCTGAATAGGGCGAGAGAAGCCCTCCTGTCCCCACTCCTGCAGCGTCTGTTGCTGCGTGTGCCCAACAGAGGCCATGGCCAGACCATCTGCTGTGGCCGGGCAGCGAGGGGCTGACCCTGCCAGCGCTCCCACAGCTGCACGAGGCTACATGCCTGGTAAAAGCATACTGGTAAAAGCAGCTTGTGGGTGCCTGTAGCCAGAGGGAGAAATGCCCGCAGCCCCACAGGGGGAACATGGGGTGACCCCAGCTCAGCCCCAGCACCCGGGGGGGTCACAAGGCACCCTGGCTGGCTCTGACACAAGCTGGATTCGGCTCACCCAGAGCCACTGCAGACAACCTGCCCCTCCTTGAAAAGGAACCAGGGCTCTTCAGATAAACTTAGTGCAGCAAAGATGAGAAATTCAGAGACGGGGAGTTCAAGGGACTCGCACTTTACTCAGCAACTCAATGACACCTTCCTTGGTGAGGAACAAAACCTGGCCAGCGTTCTGATTCCACACCTCGAAGACGGGGGGGTCCTCACAAACCCTCTTCCCGGCTATGACCACGTAGGGATAACCCAGCTTCTTGGCGTCCTTTAGCCGTTTGCCGATGGTCAGCTGCGTCCTGTCATCCAGCACTGAGTCGCCGGCAAGGTGGGGCAGCGCTTCGGCGAGGTCGTCGTACGCCCGCTCCAGGAGTGCGGCTCCCTCCTCTTCCTCCTTGCTGCCTCTCTTGGGGGGAATGAAGCAGAGCTGGTAGGGTGCGATCAGGCTCGGCCAGCGGATGCTGTCCTCCGTAGAGAGCACCTCGATGGAGGCTGCCAGGATGCGAGTGACGCCCAGGCCGTAGCAACCCATTTCTGCCAGCTGGGGTTTGTTCTCGGGGGAGTAGAAGACAGCGTTGGAGACGGAGGAGTACTTGGTGCCCAGGTAAAACGTGTGCCCCACTTCGATCCCTCTGGTCTCGGTCAGTTTTTCTCCGCATGTGGGGCAAGACGTTTGCTCCCCCTTTAGCGTTTCCACGTTGGCCGCAAAATGTCCGCCGGGGCACACCACCAGCCTGTCCTCGCCGATGTCCGCCGGGAGCTGGAACTCGTGGGACACGGTGCCGCCGATGCTGCCCGTGGCCGCCCGCACTTTGACGAAGGGAAGGCCCAGGCGGTGGAAGAGGCTGCGGTAGGCGTCGCACACCAGGTCGTAGGTCTGCCGGGCCGCCTCCTCGGAGGCGTCGAAAGTGTACATGTCCTTCATGTAAAACTCCCGGCTGCGCAGCAGGCCGAAGCGGGGCTTGGGCTCATCCCGAAACTTCCTGGTGACCTGGTAGAGGCGTAGCGGGAGCTGCTTGTAGGAGAGGCCGCTCTGAGCGGCCACCAGCTCGGTCACCGCCTCCTCGTGCGTGGGGCCCAGGCAGTAGCCCTTGCCGTGCCGGTCCGCCAGCCGGAACAGCTCCGGCCCCATCCGGTCCCAGCGGCCGCTGGCCCGCCACAGCTCCGCCGAGCACAGGCTGGGCATGTTCAGCTTCTGCCCCCCCACGGCCCGCATCTCCTCGTCCACCACCCTGACGAGCTTCTCCATGGCGCGGACGGCGGGCGGCAGCAGGCAGTAGCAGCCGGGGCCGGCGGGGTGGACGAGACCCCCCTGCAGCATCAGGCGCTGGCTGCGGCAGGTGGGCTCCCCGGCCCGGCCCTCGCCCCCCGCCTCGCCGCCCGCCTGCAGGTTGAGGGGCTGGAAGAGCTGCGAGAGCAGCAGCCGCCTCCCCGCGCCCGGGCCGCCGTGCCGGGGCCTGCAGCCGCGCCGCCGGGCGCCCGGCGCCGGCAGCCGCCACCCCCGCAGCGCGGCCCCCATGGCGGCGCCGGGGCCTGCGGGGGGCGCGGCGGCGGGGGGGCGGCGCCCGACGACGGCACCCCACGCGCCCGCGCTCGTGCCTGCGCGCGCCCCCGGGGCGTGCAGGTGCCCGGACGCGGACGCGCGTGGGCGCGGCACAGGCGCACCCGCCTGCCTACGCGCGCGGACGAGCGCACCCACAAACACGCGCGTCCTCCACGCGCGTGCGGACACACGCGCGCACACACGCGACCGCGCGGCCCCCCCTTCCCGCGCGCAGCCCGCTGGGAGGACCGCGCGCCCCGCCCCGCCGACACGACCAATGGGAACCACAGCCCCCGTCACGTGCGGGGAGCTCACCCGCAGCCGGTCGGAAGCCGGAAGTGAGTGGGGTCGGGCCCCGCCGGCGAGGCCGGGACTCTATGGTTCCGGCGGCATGGCGGCGGCGGCGGCGGCGGGGCGCCACCTGCCGGGCGGGCAGGGCGGCCTGCAGCAGGCGGTCCGCGGCGGGGCGGGGGGTCACCTCGCCGCCCCGGGCCGCAGCACCGGGGTGGGTGCCCGGGGTGGGGGGGGACGGGCCTGGTCCCACCAGCTCTGGTGTCACCAAAACCCAGCGGCCCCCACCGCGAGGGCGGGAGCGGGGACCCCCGGCGCCTGCGGCTGGGGGGTGGCCGAGGGGGGCCCCCCGGCTCTGCCGCCGCGGGGCTCGGAGCGGCCTCAGCGGGCCGCCATCCGCGGGCAGGGGGCGGCCGCCAGTGCCGGGGGCGGCGGAGCAACAGCGGGGCGCTCGCAGGGCCAACAGCGCCAGGGAGTCGCCTGTTGCGTTTTTAACTACCAGGGTTTCGGAAAGCCGAGGAGGTCCCGAGAGCTCACGAGGGAGGCGGCCACGCCGCAGACCCGCCGCCGCCCCCGGGACGCGGCGGGACGGCGGCCGCTGGCTCACCCTGCCCGTGGCGGAGCCGCCCCCCGCGGCCGCCAGCAGCAGCTCCGCCGGCGCCACCCTGCCCCGGGGCCCGGGCTGCGGGGCGCCGGATCGCTCCAGCTGCCGCAGGCCGCCCTCCGCTCCGGCTCGGGCGCCGCCGGGGGAATTTCTCCTTGGCTTTCTCAGCCCGCCGCCCCACCTCCTTTGTCAGCACTTCTGTCTTCAGCTTCTGGCCAAAGAGTGTGAGCGGTGGCTCCAGGAGGCACCGCAAGCCCTCAGCAGAGCCCACGTTGGCCAGTTCAATGGCCTGCTTGAAGCACTCGGTGGCGAGTCTTTCCTGGCTTTTAAGCCACAGGCGTTTGCCCCTGGAGAGCTGCAGTTCAGGTATGGTATCACCCAGGTCAAACTCCGTGGCTTTGTCCAGGAGTTTCATCCACCAGGAACAGTTCTTGCACAACGTCCATGCTCAGGTAATAGTAAAAAATAGTAAATAGAGGGGGGGCAGGACAAAATGGGGCTGTCAGGAGAAAAGAGGGACAACGGCTGCCTCCGAGGGTGACATTCCCCATCGGCCTCTGGGGAGAGGAGTAAGAGAGCGTGGCTGACCTTCTCTCAGCACCATGTCCGTCATGTACGTGCGGGGCTGGAGTCCTGCTCCCATCCTGTGTTTCATGTCTCCCACTGCTTGGTTGCAGGTGGCTCTTCACTCCCATAAGCTCTCCGAGTTCCCTCCCGGCTAAGGCTGACAGTAACCGTAGCAATCCCACCGTTCCCTGTTCCTGCTGTGCCTTACCGTCTCCCTTGCACCTGGTACCAAGCCCAACAAGAGGCAGAGGCAGGCAAGGGCCGGTCACCTCAGTCTTTGTGGTCTACCTTTAGGGCTGAGAGTTAATGAAAACCTGGGGACACTGCAAGGAGCTCCCCGGGATCTCAGGGGTATGATGTGCCCATCCTCACCTGGCCCATGTCCAGGTTTCTCCTCAGGCATGGACAAACCTTGAGGACCCTTTCGAGGTCATTTTTAGCGTGCATGAGCTTCTTTCTGTCAGGCACTGGGCCCTGTCCTATCCTGGCACGTTCCACATCTTGCAGGTACATCTTCATGTGGACCTGGAGACCAGAGGAAACTCATCAGCTTGTGCCCAGTGGCAGGACGGATGATGAAATGATGTGAGTACAAACCACTAGCACACATCGGGTCAGCTCCTTGGCCATGCCAAGCTGCACCAGAGAGCCAGGCCAGCTTGCCCAGCACCAGCACCTTGGTATCCAAAGCATGACCCCATGGTTAGCACTACCAGGAAGGGTGGTGCAAGCCCCTGAGATGCTGCTCATCCTGTTGACCTTGGCTGTAAATTTGCTTCCTGGTGATTATGGGGTCCTTCAAAACAACTAGCCCATCCGCTCCCCCTTCCAGGCTCAGACATGGCGGCAGCATGCCCTAACGTGTTCAGAGGTTGAACCACTTGGCCATAGGAGTGTGCCTGAAGAAGGGCTGAGAAACAAAAAGCCTTTTTTTTAATGTCATTTCAGCTTTCTCCAGTCAAACCTGGCAGACAGACACCACCCGGCACCTGGTGATCACCTCCATGCTGCATCTTTCAGCCTCCTGCCTCTAGCTCAGAGGAAGTTAAACACCTCTGAAGAGCGGTTGTAAGCACATATTGAAGTACTCCACTAGAGGAGGAGATTTCACTTCACTGAGCCTCATTTTATGAGGAGTTAAATAATCCTGTTTAAATATAAGGAAGTCAGAATGAGTCCTTATTTTATCGAAAAATGGGATTTGAAGAAATCTTCATGATTCTTCTATAATGGGAAATACTCGCTGATGTGCACTTCTGTTTACAGGGGGCTGGAAATGGGCAAAATCAAGGGATTAAAGAGCATATTTTTTGATGCTCCTGAATGATTTATGAGCGTTAAAGTAATTAAATAGTCGAGCCAGTTCTGTGAGGTGACTGAGCATCTTATGAAACGTTGCCCAGAGGGACCTGGGGAAGTCCCTCAGCAGCTCAGTGCCAGAGCCAGGATCTGGCCCAGATTGCCTGGCTGACAGACAGCAGCTTCACTCCCAGACCAGCCTTCACTGGTTTTGTCAGGCAATTACTTCTGCCTACGTGTTTCTCACCACAATTAAACAAGCAACACAAGCGCTGTCTGGGAGAAGTGTCGCGGCTGTCTCGGAGGCTGGAGGAGCAGGACAGGTCCTTGCAGGAAGGGGACCTGCCCACGCCTCGTACACCCAGCACGCTGCGCTGGCCCCGACAAGGACTTGCCTGTGCCTGGGTGCAGTACGCCTGCCGGCTGAGCTGCAGGTCCCTCAGGACATCCAGTGCCATACTGCATATCCCTTTGGCCATCGCCTGCTTGCCCAGGAAGTGGAAGACTTTCGCCAGGCGGCTCAGGACGGGAGGGTTGTCTTTCACCATTTCTATCGCCTGTTTGAGCCACAGAAGTGAAACACATTTCCGTCGGTGACTTATTGCCTGCTGTGCTGATCAAAGGGACAAAACCATCTTGGATTGATTCGCCGGGGCGGTGTTTTGACCGAGAGGGTTTAAGGCTATACAAGAGACGCGGTCTGCGGGGAAAGCTGATATCTCTTGTTAAATCAGCAGACAGGACTGAATGTGGGGCTAAGCTCAGGGGTTATGTGCCTGAAAGCCTGTCTGTGCTCCTTATTTTTTCCAGCTGTGCTGGAGGAATCTAATAAAGGTACTGCTGTCCCTGCAGCCTTTCACCGAACTGCTTGCCTGCTGCTTTGCCAGGGGCTGATTTATGCCATCAGGGCCAAACATGTGGCCTGAGAGGGGTGTGCCCTGCACATGGTGGGACCCAGGGTCTTGGCTCCCGCCTGGGGCCTCCCCTCTTTGCCCTGGGGGATTTTCAGGAGCAAAAATGCTGAGGGGGGGGGGAAGATGAATGAAGGACCAAGCAGGCGATGGCAGCTGCCTCGAATCGGTCCCTGGCGCGGCAGTGCTGTGTATAGCACCGTGCCAAAGCAGTCAAGGGGTTTGGTCTCAGAGAAGCCACAGTCCTGGGTCCCTGTTGGGGTGGTGGAAAACGTTTCTTTCCTTTCCAGCAGCATCCCCAGGTAGCACCAGGCCAGGGCTAGGGAAGAAAAGTCAAGGCAGGTAAGAGGCCAAGTCATTCAGCAGCCGAACCTCTCTCGATCCTGCGGAGGATTTGCGGTTTGGGGTTGGGGTCTCGGCACAGAGAGACAGCACGTCCCAGCCGCCCCAGACATGCTCTTACACAGCTTGCAGGGTCCGTGAGCCCACAGTGCTGCCTCACACGCCCGGCTGAATAACTAACTAACTTTCTCGAGTACTTTCATTCCCTCCGGTGATGTTACTGTGATTGCAGGACAATGTTTTTATACCCAGTGAAGCAGTAGTTGCAGGGCTTGTCTTAGATTCGCCCCTCGGGAAGCTACTGGGGGATATAAAATCATGGCACATCCCCTGCACCCTGGCAGCCACCCAAGGTGCAGGCGCTCCTGGATGACCCTTGGGTGCTTTCAGACAGCTGCTCCCGAGCAGACAACACTTTTGAAAATAAACAACACTGATAAAAATATAGTAATTAAACCAATCAGAAGAATGCATATCATCATCTGAGGTTCGGGGCTACCTTGGATGTAGGTACATACAGCATCCGTCAGTGCTGGATGCATCACACCATCAGTTACGTGTGTGTAGGGACCAGAGGTGGGTTTGACACAGATGGGTTTGGGGTCCCTCTCCTGCTGAAATAATCCATTTCTCCTACCTCTGTAGTGAGTGTTGGAGGACTTGATGACTTGTCGGAGCAGCGCCAGGGTCCTATTGAAGGCGGACAGCCTCTTCTGCTCCTCGCTTCCCTGACTCAGCAGGATCCCATTCCAGCCTGCAATGGGAGGTGGGCAGCATGGCTGGGACTGGGCAGCAAACCCTGCTTTCTGCACCAAACAGCAGCCCAGCACCAGAGAACCGGCTTCCCCAGGCCTGGCTTGCTCTTGTCTGAAACGCCCCAGGCATTAAGGGGGCTGGTGAGCCTCCCCTGCGAATATCATGGATGTGGATCGCCTTGCCCAGGCCCACCAGAGCTCACAGATGCAGCAAATACAGTGCCACAGAGAACACGACCACCCAGAGCATCATTTTATTGCCCAAAGTGGAATTGGCAGGTTGGCTTGTAGCTATAAGAACATATTTTTCAGCAGCTTAGATATAATTCGTCCCTATGAAAGCCTGGTAAACGGTTGGATCAAGCCTTGAATATGTTAGTTTATCCAGGCTGGGAGCCTCCCTTACAACCAGGATCCCTGCCTCGACCCTGCTGTCTGCCAGCCGTGTCTGCTCCCAGGAGGGGACATTCCCTGGGGAACCGTGATGCTGGCTGCCACGGTGATAGCTGCCATGGCAAGGGCTGCCACATCCCTGCAGCCCTCGGGGACCAGAGCTGCCAGCACGGGGCTGCAGGTGCTCCCCAGGGTCATGGGCAGCCAGGTGAGGCCACCAGCCGGGCTTGCCTGGATGCGTGGGGAGAGCTGGACTTAGCGGTGTAGCTCTCCTCACCTCCCGGGTTGTCTGTGCCCACTGGGGAGCAGCTTCTTGCTCGAGGACTTTTTGCACATGACAGTCTGGGACACCCAGCTCAGGCTGGGAGCACCCCAGCGTGGAAGTGTGGGATGTGAGCTGCTCACGCTGGAGCTTGCTGGTGCCTTCCCAGTGCTCAGCAAACACAGAGCATGGAGGAGTGGGACATGGAGCAGCAGATCCCTGTGTCCATCTCCCCTAATCACCCCTCTGCACCCGGCTGTGGAGCCACGGCTGGCTGACCGTGGGCTCAGCCTCGTGCTCCAGTCCCGGCGCTGCTGACAGCAGTGCTCCGGCTCTGTGTTGCAGGGGAAAGCATCAGCTTCTGGCTGGGCTAGAGCAGAGAAGGGCTCCTGGCTTAGTCGGCTGCCCCATTTCCAGTTCAAGGAGATAATGAAGAGGCGCAAACGCCAGGTACGAGCTGGGTTTCATCCTCCCTTCGTGCACATTTGCTGGGGGCGACCGGTGCAGGCAGCACTGCCCAGCCCCATCCTCACTGTTCCCACTCTCCTCCTGCAGCAGGAAAGGCTGGGCCCAGGAACGTACAACATTAAGGACTTTCTGCAGGAGACACGGCCCTCCAGCCTCCGGGGGATCTGCGACACGAGGGAGCAGCGCTTCAGAGATACCCACAGGGTACGTCTCACCCTGACACGGGAGATGCTGGGGAATGGTTCCCACCAGCTGCGGGACTTGGCTGCGGGGTGATGCCTCCGGAGAACAAGCCTTTTGCAAGGGTTAGGAGCTACCATGGGCACCATCTTCTCCTGTTGGGCTGGGGACTGTCCCCCTTGCTGAGGCTGCCCACAGCCACTCCACCACTCCCACAGGACTGCTTCCCTGGCCCCGGCACGTACGGCCCCCGGGGGAACCCCTACGCCCACGTCGAGGAGAGGGACAAGCGCTCTGCCAGCACGCGAGGGCTGATGGACAGCAGGACGGAGAAGTGTGCCCTGCATGCAGCCATGGCAAGTTCCGCCCCTTGCCCTGGGGACACGCTGGTGGGGTGGCCCCGTCCCCCCGCTGAGCGCTGCCCCTGCCTCCTTTCCCCGCTGCCTGCAGGGCAGCGGCCTGGGACCCGGCACCTACCACCTGCGGAGCAGCATCGACGAGGGGCTGCGGCAGGCGGCCGGCCCCGGCCGGCTCTTCTCAGGAGACAGGTCGAAGCCCACTGATGGTGGCCATCACACCTTGGAGGTGCGTTGCCCTGGGGCCCCACACCCGGACGGGATTTGTCAGCGAGCCGCGACACTGCCAGCACATTGCTATAAGGATGGAGAGCTGCCTTACCCCAGCATCTGTCCTGCTTGGATCCTGCTCTCTGACTTTCCTTGGATCCTGGAAAAATATGCCCACGCAGCAGCATTTGGGGAGCGAATGGGCTGCAGGCACTGTGCAGGAAAGCGGGCTGGTGCCCGTGAGCAGCAGCAGGGCTGAGTTCTCACGGCACGGGATGGATGGGGTGGCTCGAGAGACCACCGGCAGCTGAGCCTCTCACGCCACTCCCTTGTCCCGGCAGAGGAGAGGCACCGAGCCGAGCACTGGCACTGTCAAGGGTTTCCTGGACGAGCTGACTTTGAAGGAGAACAAGAAGAAAGGCTGCTTCAGCACCCTGCCGAGGAACCCCAGCTGCCCCACAGAGAGGATCTTCTGGGCCACGCTCAGCCAGTGCCCGAGGGAGGCGGTCAGTGGCAGCATGGACATCGGCACCGGCCGGTGTCACCGGCAGCCCCGGTGGTGCAGCGGGTGCCTGGGGTGGGGATGCATTAGGCCCTGGGGGGACGGGCGGACGGCTAGCTGGCTGGCTCTCTGACATTGTGCAGCTCTTTTTATGAGCAAACTGAAGCATAACAGGTTTCCTTCTGTCCAGTATGCGGTGGGGCCGGGCTCCTACAACCCCAAGCCCATTGAGAGATCAACATACTCCAGCCAGCCCCCGTTCTGGTCGTCTGCCAAGAGATTTGACAGAAAGTCCTACCGCCTCTTCACTGGGAACGAGGTGAGTGAACGGACAAGGCAGTGAGACAGGGATGGAGGAACGGTCAGGCTCTGAGCTTCCTCCATGCCCATCCCCAATCCATTACCAGCACCCCCGGGAGAGGACGAAACTCTTCTGAGGCAAAGTAAGGGTGGGCACTCCTCACCAGCTTCAGCCAGCTGTGCGTTAGGGGTGTCCCCTGAAGGGAGCAGCACCCCAGCAGAAATCCGACATCGGGTGGCTGGCTGTGACAGCAGGGCAGACTGACCTCAGGAGGTGCTTTTCTCTCCCCGTTGATTATCAAGGAAACCTGGGCGACTTGGCCAGATACCCATCCTCTAGAGAGGAGATGAGTCCCTGCCTGGGTGCTGTTATTATTGCCCAGAACAGGTTGCTAAAGAATAAACAGTGAATAAAGGCCCACAGCCCAATGTCCTGCCAGGCCAAGGGAAAGGTGCCCCTGCGTACAGCAGCACGCTGAGCACCCGCTGCTCAGCGCGCGCTGCCCGTAGGCCGGCGAGCTTGGCTGGTGCTGAGCGGAGGGGCAGGAGCTCAGCAGCGACCACGTTATCTCTGCCTGCATCCTCAGGCCTTTTCCCTTTTCAAGGGATGCTCAGACAACCCTTCCCATTAGTTTTGCTCTGCATCAGCTGCAAGCAAGCGGATGCACTTCATGGATGAGAGCAGCTGGGTGTGAGTCCTTTTAGGTGCCAGGAGCTCCTTGTATCCTCCCAGAAAGTCATATTCTGCTGCTTGAAAGCCAGTTTTTCCTCTAGCTGTATCAGCAGCACGTTGCAGAGCCACTGCAGGTAGAAGCCCTTCCCTTAGTACCTGTTCCTGGAGCTGTATTCATCTTGGCAGCTTCCCCACGGAGAACAAGAACAAAGCCTAAAGGGCTCAAAGCAGACAGGGAAAGCTTTAGTCTGAAATAGTCCACCTTCGCTAGGGATGAGGAGCAGGCTTCCACGTGGCTTCTCTCCTTTATCCACCTGAGTGGGGAACAGGCAACTTGAAAGAGGTCAAGGATGAAGACACCTTCATAATTGCTGGGGAACTCAACAGATTAATTTCAGTGGGGAGGTTGTGACATGGCAGCCTTTCACTACAGCTAGGAGTAGGCGACCAGTGAACGTGCTCGAGCCTGCAGAGCTCATCAACTTCTTTATGGACTGCTGTGACAAGAAGAACTGCTTGTGAAGGGGACTGGCCGGGCTAGCACCGATTAGTGTGTTTTCTCCTCCCTCCCCTGCAATACAGGCTCGGTTTGGTTAAGATATGCCACATATTGTTGTATTTTGTGCAACTGAAGGCCTGGCCACGTGAAGGCACTACCTGTTTTTGCCCCACTCACATCCCCCATGCTGCCTCTGGATGGGGAAGCACATGAGACCTTCTCCTTCCAGAACCCTGTAGGTGTTGGTCGCTACAACATCACTGAGCATGAAAAATACCCTCAGAAGATGAGATACCAGTCCCTGTACCAGTGTGACGTGCAGCGGTACCCGAGCAACTTGAAGCGGGATGCCTACCTGCTGTAAGTCTGACAGAGAAGGGGGCTGTGTTTTCACACTGGCTCACAGGAAAATCATCTTGAGCAGCTCTGGGGAGACAGAGTGCCCGTTACTGACCCTACAACCGATGTGAGATGGGATGATCGTGTAGTTAAGGCACTGGATTGGGACTCAGAGACACTTGCCAGCCCCACCGCAGGTTCCCTCTGTGGACAGGGAGGTTGGTATTCCTGCACCTCTCCCCTCCCTGGAAAGCAAGGAGACCTTTGTGCTTCCCCACCGTGTCGGGGTAGTGGGAGGGTTAAAGAACTGCTGGCTCTCAAGGCATTTCACAAGAGCCAAGGTGGTGGTTGTAGCTTGTGAAATGCAATTTGCCTGCAGCAGAGGTGTAGGCAAATAGTTTCCATCGAGTTAGAGGAGGCAGCCTGGGAAGGAACTGGGAGGTGGGTGGATAATCAGGCTGCCTGGACTCATTCCCAGTGCCAGCACTGCTCAACAGCCCTGAACGAAAATCACCTTCTCAGGCTGCGCCTTGGTTTACCCATCTGAGGAAGGAAGATAACAAGGCTCACTTTCACCACAAAGGGCTTTGAAATCGCCAGCGTGAAAGCCCTGTGGAGCCGTTAGGAACCGTACTAATGAGAGACCTCAGGATAGCCCTCCGCTCTCACCTTTGCTGGTGGCCAAGATTAGCAAACTGCTGCGGTGGCACTACGGGCTGACGGCTCTGCAAAGGTCTTTCTTGATCTCCAGAGAGTAGTTAGAAATCAGTCTTGGCTGAATATAACTCGGCAGCTTTCAGCGGGGCAGCCAGAAGTTAGCTATCCTGTGATGGAGAGAGCATAATGAAATCTAGCTTTCAATATTGCCCAGCTTTATTCATTTTGTGCTTCCAGTAGGAATAAAAAAGAAATCTGAACAGTGAGCAGGACTTGGAATTCAAACGCATCTCTGATCAAATTGCACTACCTCCAAAATCACTTTTCAAGCTACAGCTTTTAAGACCTCTGTTCACCTCCATGCTCATTAAGACTAATGAGATTAATCCAGCCAATAATTTGAGCCCATTGAATCGCATCCTCTTTCCACAGCGAGCGGCTCAAGCCCGTTGCTGAAAACAACTGGAGTGATTTGATTTCTGCTCCACGTTGTCCAGATGATACCTCTGAAGAAATCACTGCTGTTTTCCAAGCATAAGATGGTGCTGGGAAGCCCAAATCAGTGAGTAAATGGCAGACACACCAGCGGATGAGACGGAGGAGATGAAAATGCAGTGTGCTGGCACGCAAGTCAAGAGATAGGAAACAACGCAAGTCTTGTTCTCTGGTAATAAAACACTCTTAGACAAGCAGGAGTCTAAGTTTTCCGTCGTGTAATTCATTATTTCCACCTTGGACTTTATAAAAGTGACACGCTTGAGACGAGGATGCCAGAGACCGCATGGCCTCCGAAGGAAGGGCTGCTGGCACGCACCGCTCGTTCCGTGTTAAACGCCGCCTTTCCAATGGCGCTACCGAAAGAAGCCGCACGTACCCAGTACGGGCACGGTGGTGGTCCCACAGCTGGACGCCCCCAGGCCCGCCAGCGCAACTCAGCAGAGAGCAGGGCCTGAGAAAGCGGTGCTGCGGCAAAGCAGGTGGAGCGCGCAGGCCTTCGGCACCTGCCTACGTACCTGTCCCGTCTTTGAAGTAGCTGCGTGCAAGGGTCTCCATCACAAGCTGTAACGCACGGCTTCACTTAAATTAACAACGCAAAGGTTTATAAGCAGCTGGGGGGAATTAGGGGGGATTTAGCATCATCGTTCCGAATTTTGTAGGATATTAAAACGTAGAGGCGATGGAGAAAGTGAAGAGAGAGCTGTGTCAGTAGTAACAAAGGACGGCCATAAAAATGTAGTGGGAGTACGCTGGTTCACTTAGAGTTAACCTTTATATAGTCTCATACTAGTATTTAGACCAGACTGGAATAATTAAATCTAGGTGTAATTACATGTTAGTTGTGGCTGATTAAGTATGCTAATTAATCTGCAATTATCCTTTGGTGGGGGAGATAATTGAACACAGGTAAAACTGCAGTGATTTAAGGAAATAGTGATTATTGTTCTAGAGGCAAGCGAAGGAGAAGGAGGGCTCGCAAGGGAAATGCCCGAGCAGCGACGCGCGTGAGCGCAGGGTACAGAAATCCTGCTGGGGCAAGGAGAGGGCTGGGAAACGCGGCGGCAGTCAGGGCCAACACGGAATGGGATTAAAGGGACACAGGGCTTTGGCGCCTGAGCTGTGGTTTCAGTGGGCCTGAGGCATCTGGCAGCCGGGATTTCAGGAGAAAGCCCAGGAGCTTCTCCCCGGGAAGAGGGCAACGGGAAGAGGACGCACCAGCTGTGGCCGAGGGAGGGGCAGGAATACCGCCGGCTAAGCCTACAGAGCTGCTGCGACGGCGTTTTTCAAGGAAACGGAAGACGTGGATGTGAAACTCCTCAGGCTGAAGAGGGCACTGAATCTTCATCCTTGCTTCCGTGGCTGCTCATTCAAACCAGGGATTAGATTTACCAGCGTGACGTGACAAGAATGAAGTAGCTATCCATGTCAATGGCTGTAGCGCCTACACCCATGTCCTGGTTTCAGCTGGGATAGAGTTAGTTTTCTTCTTAGTAGCTGGTAGAGTGCTGTGTTTTGGATTTAGGATGAGAATAATGTTGATAAGACACTGATGTTTTGGTTCTTGCTGAGTAGAGTTTACACTAGTCAAGGACTTTTTAGCTTCTTGTGCTCTGCCAGGTGCATAAGAAGCTGGGAGGGAGCATAGCTAGGACAGCTGACCCAGACTGGCCAAAGGGCTATTCCATACCATATGACATCATGCTCAGTATATAAACTGGGGGAAGAAGAAGGAAGGGGGGGACATTCGGAGTGATGGCGTTTGTCTTCCCAAGTAACCGTTACGCGTGATGGAGCCCTGCTTTCCTGGAGATGGCTGAACACCTGCCTGCCGCTGGGAAGTAGTGAATGAATTCCTTGCTTTGCTTTGCTTGTGCGTGTGGCTTTTGCTTTACCTATTAAACTGTCTTTATCTCAACCCATGAGTTTTCTCACTTTTACTCTTCCGATTCTCTCCCCCATCCCACCGGGGGGGAGTGAGCGAGCGGCTGTGTGGTGGTTAGTTGCTGGCTGGGGTTAAACCACGACAGTCCTTTTTGGCGCCCAACGTGGGGCTCGAAGGGTTTGAGATAATGACAGATTTAATTGGAATGTGCTAGATTGAATTTATAGTTGTTAGTGCTGTTTAGGTATTAATCAGCACGCTTCTGTACTTGCCATGGGGCTTGCTTGCCTTACTGTATATTAGAGTATAGTGCTCGTTAGTGGCTGCTTTTTGCTTTTGCTACTTGCTGAACTGCTTATCATCTTACTGTGCTGTGCCTGGGAACATTTTGATAACAACAACGGCCATGCCCTGGGCTGGCAGATGGCCAGGGCATCGCTGCTGTTTCTGCACTGCTGTACTGGACAGGCTGGAACTCCAGTGTGAACTCGAGTCAAAGGGACTGTGACCTGTGGATGAGTCCATGTGGGAGCAGGACACCCCGAAGCGCCTGTGGACGTGGATAAGCCCATACCAGAGCAGGTATGTCTCGAAGAGTCTGTGGCCATGGTTATGTCTGTGCCACAGCAGGTATACTTCTTGAAGGGATTGTGGCCCAAGGATAAGTCCACGCTGGAGAGGGTACACCTCGAAGCATCTGTGGCTGTGGATAAGTCCGTGCTGCAGCAGGTACACCTTGAAGCATCAGTGGCTGTGCATGAGGTCATGCTGGAGCACCTCAAAGCGTGTGGCCATGGGTAAGGCCATGGTGGAGCAAGTTTACTTCTGAAGAGACTGTGGCTGCGGGTAAGGCCATGATGGAGCAAGTTTACTTCTGAAGAGACTGTGGCTGCGGGTAAGGCCATGGTGGAGCAAGTTTACTTCTGAAGAGACTGTGGCTGCGGGCAAGGCCACGCTGGAGCAGGTATATCTCTGAAAGCATTGTGGCCCATGGAGAAGGTCATGTGGGAACAGGTGCACCTCTAAGTGACTGTGGCTGTGGATAAATCCATGCCACAGCAGGTATACCCCTGGAGAGACTGTGGCTCATAGACAAGGCTCCACTTGGAGCAGGTAAACCCCTAAGGGACTACAGTCTGTGGATAAGTCCAAGCCGAAGCAGGGGCAAGGGGAGGAGTCCATTGCAGTGTTAAGCCCAATGGTCTGGTCCAAAGGGGCCAGGGGTGGAGATTGTAATGGAAATACCTTTAAATTGTTGTAACCCAGGATTTGAGTTGCATGTTATGGGAATTACTATAGCAGGAACCCCTTGTTGCTAGCCAGGCTAGGAGCAAGGGGAGGAGTTCATTGCAATGTTAATCCTGGCCCAAAGTGGCCAGGGGTGGAGATTGTAATGGAAATACCTTTAAATTGTTGTAACCCATGATCTGAGTTGCATGTTATAGGAACTACCATAGCAGGAACCACCTGAACCAATGGAGGAGAAGCCTTACAAAAAGCAGTGCAAGTGCAGCAGTGACCCGACCTGAGCTGGCTTTGGTGCCCAATAACTCCACACAACACACCACCTCTCCTGTCCTGAGTGATCACCATCACCGATGGAGCCCAAAGTCACGGACTAAATGAACTCAATGGACATTATGTGGACATTTGTGGATGTTTATGGACATTTTACAGACATTTTACAGGAGTGGTCCATAGAATAAGTGGGGTGGTGGTTAATGAGGATGTATTGGATAATGTGGGACCTGAGCATGACGTAAATGGTATGGAATAAGGGGTGGATACTGTCCTGGTTTCAGCTGGGATAGAGTTAGTTTTCTTCTTAGTAGCTGGTAGAGTGCTGTGTTTTGGATTTAGGATGAGAATAATGTTGATAAGACACTGATGTTTTGGTTCTTGCTGAGTAGAGTTTACACTAGTCAAGGACTTTTTAGCTTCTTGTGCTCTGCCAGGTGCATAAGAAGCTGGGAGGGAGCATAGCTAGGACAGCTGACCCAGACTGGCCAAAGGGCTATTCCATACCATATGACATCATGCTCAGTATATAAACTGGGGGAAGAAGAAGGAAGGGGGGGACATTCGGAGTGATGGCGTTTGTCTTCCCAAGTAACCGTTACGCGTGATGGAGCCCTGCTTTCCTGGAGATGGCTGAACACCTGCCTGCCGCTGGGAAGTAGTGAATGAATTCCTTGCTTTGCTTTGCTTGTGCGTGTGGCTTTTGCTTTACCTATTAAACTGTCTTTATCTCAACCCATGAGTTTTCTCACTTTTACTCTTCCGATTCTCTCCCCCATCCCACCGGGGGGGAGTGAGCGAGCGGCTGTGTGGTGGTTAGTTGCTGGCTGGGGTTAAACCACGACAACCCAAAATGGGGTTTTGTCCTCCTTGGACAAAATGTCACAGGGAAAGAAGGGGGCTGGGGGTGGAATCAGGAAAATTGGCATCATGAGCCCATGTGGAGTTAGTGGGGCATAACTGAAGGGTTAAGGCTCAGCTATGAGGTGTTTGTTTTGTACAGGTGTCTCTCAGGCCAGAGATAAGGGGAGACTCACACAGACTTCAAAGACATTCCTGCAAAGCTGTTTGCAGCACGAGGCTCCTCATCTCCCAACAGCCCCGCCATGCCCCTGCTCTCTTACCCAGCCAGCAGCTTTCCTCAGTAATCGCTGACCGTTTGTAACAACACAATAAGCAGGAGAAATGATAAACGCAGCTGTTGAAAAGTAAGTAAGTCATCGCTCATTAAAAGACACCACTTCAAACAGTATGCTGGCTAGATCTTTATTTTAAACAGCCTGTACAACCAAAAATTAAGAGCAACAGCAATTGTGCATGTGTGTGACTGATACAGTTACAGTACCCAATCACATCATACCACGTTTCCCAATAAATTAAGGAGTGAAAAAACAAATACAGTGCATACCTAAAGATCATCAGTACATAAGTGAGAGAAACACAGCCTAAGTAAAAGTATTTGCATACCCTCTGGCTGTTTTAACATTGCCCTTTGAAAGCTAACCAAACCCATTCTTGCTCTGCGCAGACTATCTTACAAGCACTGGGCTAAATCGTAGCTTTGCCCCAGGGACAAGGAAACCGCTCTTGCGCCGCTTCCCTCCCAGGGGCAGGAGGGCAGGTTACACCCCCAGAACCAGCGTTTGCCTTCCTGCGTACCCTGAGGCCTGGAACGGTGTAGCAGACGCTCCCGGATCACTGACGCGGCTCCATCTCCTGCCCGGCTCCGCGGCTGGGGCAGCAGTGCAGGTGCTCTGCATCGGCTGCGTCTCCCCTTGGCAGGCTGCCCTCGCTACCAGTCCCCTGCGCGGGGTTTTAAGGGGTTCCTTATTTGCACACAATTTGCCCAGCATGCATCACTGAGTAACAGGCCAAACTTATTCTTGTTACTGCTTTATCATTGGTTTCATCTGGACCATAAACATCCATCTATCAATAAATAAAATCATTGGTTTAGCACTCATATAAAAATTACAACGCCTCCCACTGGTAACTGTTTAAAAAGTTCTTCATGTTACGCCCGACGCAAGCCTCAAGAAAATGACTTTCTTTTCCTTCAAGCTCAGTCAGGTCTCAAGTAACTAAAGTACTGCTTCGACAAGACATGGGCTTGCTTTGGAACCGTGTTTCTGGCTACCGGGTCAAAACATTTCCACACTTCTACGCTTGACTGTATGAAGTGCGTGACTGTGCCGTTTTCAGCAGCGAGCAGCAGAAGGGGGAACTGAACAGTACTTGCTGTTGATTTCCTCTCCAGGTGACTAAACAGTCCTTTTACAAAGCCTATCAATCTAACCCAGCTAAAATGAAAAGCAAAAATGTCACTCGAGTCAGAACCAAAGCCTGTGTGTATCAAGATTCGCAACAAGAGTTCTTATCCACAGCTACTTGCTCTAACAAATCTCATGGAAATAAAGCCTTGACTTCCTTTTCTTACCGGCCAGGACAGAACGGTCTGAAATAACCCACGTCTTCCTCCAACTGAGTATTTATAAGGCACTGAAATTAAGCAACAACCAAACCCCCCCCAAAAAAACCCCAAAAAACAAAACCAAAAAAATCCAAAGAAACTGACCCACAACAAGTAAAAACTGAAAAGAAAACTTGGCTATACGAAATAGCAGCATTTTTTTCAGTAGTCTACGAAGCCAGAACATTGATATTTTGGGGCAAAAAACCAATGCGCTGTTAGCCAATTACAAAGTACCTAAAACCGACATCCGCTTACACTTTATAATCAAAATCAGTATAAATCTGATAGGCACGTGTAAAAAGCATTTTCTTCACACCTCAGTGCTCAGTTTAAGACTGAAGCCACCGTTAGGGAGTTTAACTGCTCTGTTGAGATTAAAGTACGGTGTAACCCAAGCGGTGCAGTACCACGCAACACCACGCAGCGCTGTACAGCTGTTCTACAGGTTACTGACTGGAGGCAAATGTGTTTAACATCACGATTAATTTGACAATGCATTCAGCTTTGGCACCTATTTCTGAACCCTCCCTACCGTTTTCAAAAGTAATGTTAAATATAGCTATAGTATACAGCTGGTGTAACTCCAGTATCTTCATCCTTTCCCATTATTTTTCTTATGCTTGGAAATAGGTGAATTCACCTATGTCACTACATTAGATACAAAGGCTAGCACTTAAGATTTCTTAAGAACAATCACTTTGAGTTTGGAAAACTGCTTTTAAAACATACGAAGAAATACTAAACATAAATTTATAAAGCAGGAATTCATACCTTTAAACATCAACAAGAATGAGCTTATTTGGAGAGCAATAAAGCTTTTTTTTTAAAGGATATATTGACTAGCTATAAGTAAATTCATCTTTCCCTGATTGCTTGATTAGATCATCCAGGCTCAGTGCCTTGCAGCTTTGCAGATTTTGTCATACACTTCTGGAAAGGCATCCTTGCAATTCATTTGCTCCCTCAGCTTGTGGTATAACGAACCATCAAACATATCCCAGAACTCCTCACGGGTCATATAGCAATCTGCATACAGCATCTGGAAACTTGAGGAGAAAAAGAAAGGGAAAAAAAAAAAAAAGAAATAGAGATTCAGTATTAATTGCGCCACAAGATTTGAAATAGAATATTTAAAAAAAAAATTCAGAGCAAGCTACGAACAGCAAATATTCAACTAAAAAAAAAACATCAAAAATGCTTTTTAAAAACAAGCAAATATAATTGCTCACATGGATTACGCTGGGACGCTCGGCCAATTGTATTTTGTGGATTTAACATTACCATGATCGCTCTTCCAAGAGCAAATAACATGTAATGGTGAAAACAGCAGAATACTGCTACAGTCATTTTGGTGAAGGGGAAGATGGGAAAAGAAAGCACTTAAAATAACTGTTGCTTTGGTTCAGAACACTTCTTTAGCCATCAATGTACTGATACTTTCATTACTTTTGCTACTACCAAGAGAAAAGGAGGACTAAAAAATATGCATAAGACAGTAGTTCACATTTAGACATCCTAACCACGTGCAGCCAAACCTTCTGACAACTCGTATTCTAACAACTTGTGTTCAGAGAAACACAAGTCTAGAGAGAACTTCAAAAGTTGCCCAAATCAAGAGTCGGGCCCCTTGCACCGAAAACCACACATAACCTAAATTCTCCCTGACAAATACTTTTCTAACTGTTTTTTGAAAGCCTGCTTTCCTTTTTCTTCTGTTCAAAACCTTTTAATTCCAGCTTCAAAAAAAAGGAAGTATTTTTTCTGCATGCTTTCTTATGATCCACGGAGGCACAGTCATGGCGTCTCGTATTAGCCCGCGTTATAAAATGCATTCAAGGCAGCTGTAGCAATACATTCTTTCACTTTTTACGGTTTCTTTGAACTGGGTGTTGAGAATCTAACTAGGAAGGCAAAAGCCTGCCAAATCAGACCAGGCCGAGAAGATAAATTTATAGTGTAAACAAAGCACAGTGTAACAAAGGTCCATTTACAAAAATAAATGAAATCCTTATTTAGCTGTGGACTCTTCCTTACTTTCACACTGTGCTCTCTAAAGCGCAGCTCACATGCGTACAGCAGTAAAACACAAACTGTTACATAAAAGCTCTATTGTTGTATGCGATTACAGAACTGTAAGATTAAGCATTTATCCATTGTTCATTTCCCAGTGACAGGTAAAGAAGAGCCAAAACTTTGTTAGTAAAGAGCTTTAAATTAAAAGCTTAATTTCAAGCTAATTAAAAAAAGCTTAAAATTAACTTTCAGTTGCTTTGTTCTCTGGCAGATCGCTTATTGCAGCTACAGGTCATTTACACTCTCCAAATCATCTTGAAGCAGACTCACCACTGTTACTCAGCCCCTTGGGATATAATCACTGTTAGACTGAGAAGTAGGTCAAAATAGAAATGTGGATAAATTATACTGATGGTGTAAAAATACCGTGTAGTTGTTTTTTGTTCCTGAGAAACAAGCCTGTAACTGCTTCTTCACTGACACTACTACAGCAAATTAGGTTGGCATGAATCTGTGACAGATGGCAGGCACACATCTCACGCCTACTGCGGTCCTATGTAGTAAGAATCGGAGCAGGGAAAAGGAAGCTATGGAGGTACAAGCTGTGAGGGAGGAAAGACTCCCACCACCGCACAGGGACTGCAGGGAAGAGTCAGGGCTGGCCCCCCCGTGCAAGGACACACCAGCGCAAGGACGGGGCAGAGCTGCGGCATGACGCTGCAAGGACTGCAGGGAGCAGAACAGTCCCAAGGGCAGGCAGGGAAGCTGTCCAAACTTTAACAGCCTGTGGGATTCCCGGAGGGAGTGCGGCCAACACAGCACTTGCTCTGTCCCTGCTCTGAACCGGCCTGAAACAAGTCAGCCTCAGCATGTGAGCTCAGCGGCCGCCCTCCCGAGGGCTGGGCTAGCCAGCCTTGCTGAGTGCGGCCACCGACCCACGCTGACACCGCTTCTGGACAGCAACTGGTTTATGCACAGTCAGTAGAGACTTGCTGAGGTCTTTCTGCACCTGGGTGCATGGACGTATTTCGTTACAGCAGAGGCTCTACTCCCAGAGCAGCCTGGAGCTGAAAGGATGCACAGGTGACCTGAAGCTACCCAGCTCCCAAATGCACGGCAAGAACTTCAGCCAGTGAGCTTGGTTGGTTGGTTGGTTGGTTGTGCAATCAAATAGTGAAAGTGAAATCATATTTAAAAATCCTAACATCAAAATTAGTAATTAGAATTAGTTTTCAATCATTGTGGTTGTTAAACTATTGCAATATTAAAGTGCTGTGGGATTAAATAATCGTGATTAAACCACACAGGTGTAAATTATATGGCATCATTACTATTCTAAGGAGTGGGATCCTTACCCATGCACACTTCTTACAAACTTTTCCATTTGCCTCATTGAAGCCCTGGCTTCAAATTGTTTCCTTTTGGGCTCTCCATAAGCTCCTATATCCACGTAGAGTTCTGTTTCATCCCCTTTTGGGTGGACCATACCAGGATTATTGGGCAATATGAAAGGACATAACCAAAGAGGGTACACCTGCAGAGGTAAGAAAACACTTTATCACTTATTTTTAACGAAACAATCCTTGAAGTGATCTCTTAAGAAAGGTGACAAAATGAAGAGCTCAGAGGACTTCTTCCCAATTTGGGATTGAAACTTACACAGCTCTTCCTTTCCAATTGTTTTGCTGTGGTTCTTAGCTGCACTTTCTCATGACCGTAACACAAATAGATTGAGATGCTCAGAATATGTGCTCTGTCCTCCTAGAATTACATCTCCTCCCCCTTAAATATTTGAAATGAAAAAAAAAAAACACCAAACCCAAAACATCCCCGATCCCAAAGCAACAAGTGAATATACATTCTGAGTAAAAAGAGAAAGAAGAGTTTTCTTTTTGGGTCAGGCTAAAATTGAGATTGCCAAGTTTTTACTTCTTATACTAACTAAAATAAATTCAGAAATAAAAGCAAGAAAGGGAAATTAATTCCCACAGCTGGGGTTTAGTGAGACTGCCAGTCATTTAAGGTGAAAGAAAAATCAGTTCAAGCATTACGAAGTGATAAAATCTTTTAGAAGTGTTGGCCTTCTACTAAAGTTTGAATCTCACTTTTTTTAAACTCTTTTTTTCAGAAAGCTGTGTTCATTTCTCCTGCAGCCTTGCACCATAGACTCGCAAAGCACAGCACTTCCCAGGATACAGTAATGACCTTTTACACAAGCAGACTATTATGTCTTAAGATCAACAGTCACAGTTCCTGTTACACACAGTCCAAGATTCGCTGCATTTTAAAAACATGTGTTCTTACATTAAGGTCAGCGTGGAAGGTTTGGATAGATTTTTCAAGGCTCTTCATTGGCACCAACATGTCCTGCACAACATGGTGTTGCTCGTACAGCTTTCGAATAGCTTCTCCTTGGGTGAGTTTTAACAAAGAAATTTTTGGAGGAACCATCCAGCCAAACAGGTAACGGAAAACAGGGTTATTGCCAAAAGGAATGATATCCTTTAAAGAGGAAAGAAAAAGAAGTTGACTTAAGAATGTGTAAGTGAACCAAAAGACAATACTTCAGAATCCTCAGAGCAATATTAAGCCAGATTTTTAAGAAATGTAATGGCTGATACTTTTGCAAAACTGCTATAATACAAATACGAACAAATAAGAGAGGCCTGGACTGAACTTAGCTACACAGCCCTGCCCTAAGCCTCCTCTACTTACGACGACTGATTTTCAGTCATATGAATCACAGCATACTCAGTCCCAAACACTTTCAGAGAATGAAGTTCAGAGAACAGTAGGCTATTATCTTAAAACAGCTAAGGAAGGAGTGCATAAGAAGCTAAACTTACAGAACTCTTGCAAGAATAAACACATACAAGATCAGTTCTTAAAAGAACTTTAAAGCTATAAAATTTTGAGTACTTCCTGAACAGCCAACTCCTGTTTAACTTCTCTGGGAGCTGGAAGGGTCCAGTATCTCACTCCAGAGATTCAAAATGTAGCAATGGGAATCTTTCAAAATGCCAAATAAAGTTTTGCGTAAATGCACATCACAACAAACACATTTACGAAATTCAAAGTAATGACCTTACTGCATAATTACTATTCTGAGTTTAGGCAGGGCAAATTTTCAGCTATAATTTCACATTAATGTTTATTCCACTGTCTGTCTTGGAAAATCACTCAGTAGGTATAAAAGCTTAATGCTGAAATAAGTACCTAAGGTCTAAATTCAGAAAAGCACTAAAACAGAAATTAGGAAGTGATGATATAACGCCTTATATATAAAGAAGTGCCTTTGGATTTGTTTTGCCCAAATGTGGGACTTTTAAATTTGCCATAAACATCACTGTTTTTTTTCTGCCATGAAAGACAGAAGTGTTGCCAAGGGGAAGAAGGTACACTGTACCTACACTTGGAAAGAGCAGAGTACCTTCCTGCAGATGTTATTTTAATTTTGGAACTGGTCTTACTTGGAGCTCCCAGAAGATACTGCGTGTATGTCTATGGTAATAATGTCTTGAGGGGATGTATTCTACTCCGGTCCTGTCAGATTTCAAATATTTCTCCACATGCTTAAAGAACCATGGCTTGTAGTAGTTGCCAATTCTGTTTATCTGCAAGAAAACACGCATTCATTAGCAAACACCAACACAGTAACAGTTATACCTTACTAGACAACATTAAGTATGTCCCCAAATTCCTTTACTGTGAAGAATCAGTGTTACACCCTCTGTGACAGTTTGAATGAGACTGTCACAAGAGATCCAGGGAGCCTTCATTTCTCCACATGCATGGCTCCTTCTTACCTTTCTTGCCATTAAGGTTTAATTTAAAGAAGGCTTGCTAAGCCTTGCCTGTTACAAGGTAATTGAATGAAATGACCATGAATGTGACAGAACCGGATTCCTAAAATACCAATCTCTCAACCCATCATTAATCCAAAGTCTCATTATGGCAGAGGAGAAATAGCCAGGTTGAGGGATGCAGTGAACGGTTAGCATGTCCCTCCTGTAAATGTCCCTGATGTGCTTTACCAATAATAACTGTATTAAAAGCTTGCTGGGAAAAGAGTTACTGTGAATAACTGCAGTTTAAAACAGCATTGTTCTGTATATGAGAAAATATACTCCTCTTCCTCCTTAGGGATTGCAATGAAAAGGCTGTAGACTAAATTATTTGCTAGAATAATGAAATCAGTGGGTCATTTCTTATCAATTGAAGAGATTTAGAGTACAGACTCTGTTGTAGTAACAAAGAGCTGTAATTTAAAATATTCTGATGGGCAGATCTAACTTTTAATCCCATGTTAAGAGATTGTTCCAATCTTATTATTCTGGTTTTATATTGGCATATAGTACAGCTTCAGTTAAACTTTGGGGGTATTTTTTTTCTTTGTGAGTAACTTCCCTTTAGTTACCTTGCTTTGCTCAGCTTCATCAGTCAAGACTCCTGTCATGATGACTGCTTCTTCCAAAGAATACACAAGTCCTTCCACAAAATTATTCTCCTTTTTCTTAGATTCTTCAGTAAACTTTTCACAAATCTTCTGCAGTCCTCTCACAGGCTCATAATGTATTTTGACATATTTCTTGGCAGGAATCATTTGTATTTCTGCTGCAACCAGGAAACCCAGAGTACCACAAGACCAAGGCACTGCATAAAATAGGTCTGAATTTTCAGTCTGCAAAAAGTATGTCATACTAAATCATATATCCATACCGATAACTGTCAACGACATTGTAAATGATAGCAAAATAACATTTTGTCTTACTGGTGAACATCTCACAAGGCTTCCATCAGCAAGAACAAGTTCATAGGCTACGCAGGTATGTTGAAAAAGTCCATATATATGGGATGAAGACTCGATGCCAGTTCCCATGATCAGGCCACCTTATCAAGAGAACACATAACAAATCAAATGAAACACACTCCAAAATGAAGGTGGTTCACGAGACCAAAACCTCACTTTTAAGCTCTGAGCGTGACTTTTAAGACTATTTAAAAAAAAAAAAAAAAAAAAGGAAGGGCTTATAAAAACCACAACAGAACATAAGGTTCAACAGAGTATTTCCAGAACCCTTAAAATAATGCAACATGTCACTGCATAAAAAGCAAATGCAAATGCAGCAAAATCAGTGAGTCTCTTGTCATCACAATGACCCTTACCTACTGTAAGATCATCAAGCTCTGGTACCACAGGAATAGTCCAGCCCATGGGATTCAGGTGTGCAGTCAACTGGCCCATGGTCACCAAAGGTTCCACACGAACAACCTAAAAAGCAAAAAAAAACAATTCCCCCCACCAAACATAAATTAAGCGTTCAGCATTAACGATGACAAAATATGGCTAACTGGATTGTACTTCCATCTGCTATCAGAATTCAGAGACTTACTTTCCTAAGAGCACTACTAAAAATAGTTGAAACTGTTTAGTGATTCCTCCTCTGCCTCAACATCTTGTTGCTCAGTCCCCAAAACCATGAATCAATCTGGTCTTTTAGACTTCAGCACATAAAAGCTAAGCAATTCCATATGCTGTTTTTTTTGATAGAATGATCCAAGCACACATTGTAAAACCTGAAATTTGGTGGGTCTACTGCTACAAAAATCTTTTGTTCTTTACAGAATCTAATCTCCTCATCAGCTACACATACAGTAAAAAAACAGCTGTAAACTTCTTTATTATGAAAGCTTTGTGATGAATTTGTTTACCTGTCTTTCACTGTCCACTTCCAGAACATCCATTAAGTTGATCATGATGTTCTTATGAGTCTTCTTATACTTTCCAACACGAAGTGATACAGTCAACCAGCCAGGCCGGCCAGTGCACATGTATCTTTTGCTGCCTTCATTTTTCCATTCCCGAACCTGCAAGACGTAACAACTGAACTGACGCTGTAAGGCATACACATGTTGTCAATAACGTACACCAGAAACATTTTTCCCTCGCTGTGAAAAAGCATTCAGAAATATTGTTACTCCTCTACATGCATGTTACCTGCAAGTAACAAAGCCTGGATGTCTCTGTGTTGAGTAGCAACACTTTGGAAGTCTCTCTGCAGACCTCTGAACTTCTAAATAAAATACCACCAGAGGGGCCTAGTTATGTAGAGGAAGCATTTCTAATACCCCGTAGCTTTTGGGTTTTTTTGGAGATGGGATTCAGGAAACTAGAATGAAAGTTTTAAAAATCCACAGGAAAACCTGTACTCAAAGGGAGGTATTATTATCACTGTCATTAAATAATGTCAGTTCCTTGAAGGGTAATGAAACAATGCCTCCTCCTAGACACACTGAAAAATGGTCTGAGCCTGCAAATGAATGGGCAAAGAGAGAAAAGTTGAGAAGGAAAACGTGTAAGCCATACACATGATCCACGAATTTTGCAAAGCCACAGTGGTTAACATTTGGAGAACAAACATTAATTGTAGCATCTTCTTCAAAGCTCAACTGCTACTACAGCTGGTGATAAAAAACCCAACCCCAAACCCTCAAAGAATAACTCCACGCACATCAATATCCATCTGTATCTGCAATGAACACGAGAGTCAAGGAAGAAAACAGAAACAGACGTGACAGAATTACCATAAATACCAGAGAGCACAGAAACATTGAAGACATCTGCATTTCTCGGCGGAAGACAAGTTTCGGCTCCCCTTCGATCATCTCCCGGCACTAACAATGCCGGGAAGCGGGATGTAAGCGGCGTTAAAACACGGTACTTACTAAGCCAGCCGTTCAAAGACTCAGGTTTTCACGTTACACATGCGCACACACGAACGTGCCCGAAGCGTGCGAGCGTACCGAGACCCACGGCACATCTCTACGGAGGTTACAGCGACAGCCGCATCCCGACTTGCCAGCTGTTGACGCCGCAACTTCGAGAGGAGTTTCAGACGGGGAACAAACAAAAACCCCACAGGGGCAGGAACGCCCGCTGGCTTTTATTCGTTTGCTTTTCCCCGCTCCGGCTGCCGCAACCGGATTCGAGGCCGGATTTTGCCCCGGCGCCGGGCGAGGCGGCGGGGGTGGCGCCTGGCCGCCGGCCCCCGGGCAGCCCCGCTCTGCAGCGCGGCGGGGCGCGGGCTGGCGAGGAGCGGGGCGGGGGACAGGCTCTCCCCGGGCCGGGGACGGGGTGCGGGGGTCCGGCCGGGCCTCACCTGCGCCTGGATGTGGCGGACGCGCTGGGCGTGCTGCCGCGGGGCGCTGTGGAGGCGCCGGACGGCCCAGGCGCGCAGCTGGTAGTAGACGTCGAAGAGGACGGAGAGCGGCAGGAGGAAGAGGCAGACGAAGACCCAGCGGTGGTGCACCAGCACGGCCTCCAGCCCCCGGTGCCGCACCCACAGCAGCAGCAGCAGCAGCCCCGCGCCCAGCGACCACACCGGCGACATGGCGACTGGCGACCGCCGCCCGCACGCGCTCCCTCACGGCCGCCGGGACCCCGGCATGCCGCCCCCGCCGCTCGCGCCTTCGCCGCCCGGCCCCGCCCCTCCTCCCGCGCGCCCGCGCTCCATTGGTCGCCGCCGGCCTCCGCCGTGAGGCGAGGGGAGGGGAGCGGCCAATGAGGGCGCTCCGGGGAGATCGGACCAGGCGCTGAGGCCGCCGATTGGCTGCGCGCGGCGCGCCCCGCTCTCCCCCCATCGCCGCGGCCGCCGGCCCCCGCCCGGCCCGCCCCCCCCGCCGTGGGGTGTCCCCGCCGTGGGGCAGCGCGGGGCCGGGGGGAGCCCCGGCCGGGGCTGGCGCGGCGCCCGAGCCAGGGTCAGACCCCCGGCCGGGGCTGGGGACGGGTCATGAGGCGGGGGACAGGGCCTGAGGGGGGGTGTGGGACACGGGACAGGGCCTGAAGCAGGGGGACGCCCCCCAGTCGGGGCGAAGGGCTGCTATGGGGCTGGGCACGGGCCCTTGGCAGCTCTGTGGTGGAGGTGCTGTGGTGGCCAGCGTCCCTCAGGCAAGGGGCTCAGCCCGGTGCCTTTGGGTTGGGGAGCAGGAGCAAAACACCTCTGCACACCTCTCTTGGGCACGCTCGTGGTGTTGTGTTCAGTTCCAGTGAACCTGGCAGCGCAGGTGTACCCACAGAAACTGCAAAGTGCCGTGCAGTCCACTTCCTAGGAGGAAGAAGGAGATACCCCCCTCCAAAGTGCAACTTGCTCTGTAAAACCCTGGCAGAAAATTCCACGATGGAACAGCGGGAAGGAAGGTATATAAACTCTGTGAGGAATACAAGGCATTTTTTTAAGATAAAATCTGTGATGCCCCTCAAGAGGTGTGCTGTTTGAGAGGACAGTGGCAGAGGTGGCCCACAGGCAGTGACGGGCTCAGGACACGCTGAAGCAGCGCGGTGCTGTCGGGGACCCCGGAGTGGCACAGAGAGACCCTGCCGCAGCACTGCTGGGTTCAGAGAAAACCACGGTGTCAAGGTGTAACACACTTAACGTGTCAAATGGTGCCTCTTTGTCAGCAGTGGACAAATAGCCACCTTTGCCTTTAGCTGCCACGGGAGATACTCGGGAGCACCAGACTGGGAGGGATCGCTGCATCAAGGTTCAGAGCTCGGCTCTGGCAGGCAGCCACACCTTGTAGTCTTCTTCAGACAACTCGCAGGCTTTGATTTGACCCCAGTCCATTTTTTGTCCCACTGTTTTTATTGAAAGACTGGTCTGAAACTTCCCTGCTTAGATGTTTGAAAATGGCCTCCTGATTTCCAGCCTAAATTTATTCACAGCCAAATTATATTCATTGCACTTGTGCCTAGTCTGCCCACTAGCTCTTTTCCTTCTTGCATCCGAGTTGATGTTATCTGCTTTTGTTTACCAGTTTTTCTGCTGACTGGAATTATGCATGGAAAAGAAGTTTCCCCATGCCCTAAGAGAGGTTATTTTAACCTCTCTGAAGGAGCTAAATAATTATTCTTGATCTGAGTGTGATCACATGCAGGGCTTATTGGATAACAGCATCATTTATTCATAAAGGGATATTTATACCTTCAGTGTAAATACTGTTTTGAAATTGTTTTTTATGAAGACCCATTAAAAGTGTTTATAATGTTTTCCATGTTCTGCTCTTGTTTTTGTAAGGCCCTCAGCAGCAAGAAGGGAGTAGGTGAGCTCAAAGATTGTGATGTGAAACTGTGCTTGATAACAGAGGAGTGAATCACCATTAAGATTATGGCGAAATTGCCTGTGTACCTAGTGGTGCCAAGCATAGAAAATACAGGAATCAGAAGGGGATGAGGGAAGGGAAGAGAGACGTTTTAAATGCTGACGTTTTTCAATTGTAGTTATTTTAGGTGTGAGCAAAACATCATCCAACAATCTATGTAGGCTTAGGAAAACATCATCTGCAAATCTGATTTGAAAAGCTATGATTCCCTTGGTATCTTTGTAGGACTAAAATCCCCGGTCTCTTCAATTAAATGATCATTTTAAGTGTGTTTAAGCTGTTAGTGCTTCTTAAAAAAGCAGTCCTCTTCCCTTCCTCTCCTCCCTCCCGCTCCTGCCATCCCATCCGCCCACTCATGCTGTTCTGGGCACGCTGTGCAGTACAAATGCTTCTGCTGTCACTCAGTAAAACAGGCTGGGGAACTGATCTGCCTGAAGAATTGGACTGGTTTTTAGATCAATTCTTTTCTGCCTGGATCGGGTCTCTGGTGGAGTTCACCCCACACGCGCCTGTGTAAGTGGGGCGCGGGGAGCAGAGCAGGGGCCTCTCCCTGACCGTGCCGGAGCTACCCACCTCCTTGGCGAGAGCTCATCACAGATCGCCCTGCCGATACTGTGCAGGACTCTCTTCATTACCAAGCAGGATTTAGTGACAACTATGCAAAGGCTTTTGGACAAAGAAAGAACTAAAAGATGCAGCTGTTTGTCTAAGGAGACAGCTAAAAGGGACTTGATAATAATGTATAGAGCATTTGAGCTGCAGACAAAAGTAGGCTGAAAACTTCTGTCTCCATAAGAAAAGTATCAAGCGGCATTCAGTGGAACCAAAGAAAGGCACTGAAAAGCATTAGAAAGCCCTTTTTTCATGCGGGGTCTCACACCCTGGTACTGACTGCTGCAGAGCTGCTGCTGAGTGGTACCAGGATGTCGAAAGGACGGGTATTTTAATAGTAATAGTTAAGAAAGCTAACAAAGACTTTTGGGAAGGCTGCAAGCCTTCTCAACTCCATAAACAAACCAGCCCATGGTTACTAGGGGTTCGGAGCACATTTCCCTAACCACCTGCCTTCAGGATTCCTGCACGTTCGTTTGGCAGAGAGCTGGTACTGTCAGAAATGGGACGTGGTTTCAGAGGGCTGGAGGGATGTGGTGTTCAAACTGCTGTGTGAGAAGCTCCCTCTGCTGAGAAAAAACAAAATCTATCCGGTTGCCTTGAAGGAAAAGCCTGGAGCGGGGCTTTCTGTGTGACACTGGCAGGTTGACACGTGTTGTTCTGGGTATGGGCTTAACAAGTGTTGAGAGCTTTCATACAACCAGTAATTGAAGAAAAATGGCAAATTTCAGCTTGAGGGCTTTAAGGAAAATAATACAGGGGAATATTATCAGCTGTTTTATAGACTGATGATATCAGAACAACTGCCAGAATATTCCAGAGGGATGACACATACTTGCATATTACCTCTGAAATAAAAAAAGCCGCTTTGTGGCACAGCCGGATTTAAAGCCAGCCTGGCCTGGGGAGCGCTCTGTGCCTTTCCGAGGCAAAGCGGGGCTGTGCCGGGCAGGAGAAGCGCGTACCCCACCTAACGCCTGACAGCCCCGTGCTGGGATTGGGGTACATTTCCAAGGGACGTGAGGAAGGGCAGCCAGACACTGCTAAATCCTATTGATAGTGTAAACCCGAATGGAAAATAGCTGGTGTGATGGTCCTACCTGTCTGAAGAGCAGGGACTTAGGAACTGGAGTGGCTCCGTGTGACCTTTCTCCACCTGGATGCGCATGTGCGAGGCCCAGGAGATTTCAAAAGACAGCAGAGACATTTCTACTGATGTTTGATTCATCAAACCTGCACGCTGTGCTTCTCCTTAGAGGGTGTATGGGAAGAATGTGGTTTGTCTTATGTTGCTCGATTGCTCAGCTTCCAGATGGTGTTTTTCGAAAGGTATTTATCAATAGAATATCCATTATCCAGGACCCGCTTCTCAGGTTTCACAAATATTTCATGTGAGGGAGTAGAGATGCATGACAACTTGAGGAGGAGGAGGGCAGAGGGTTTTGTACAACAACTATAGCTGCGGTGGCTGTTGGAAAATTGATCAAAAAGGGTCAATGGGATTATAGTTACTTTAGAAACTGCTGGGTAGCTCTCAGGGAAAGTGAAACACCACTTGAAGGCTTAGACAAGGATCTTCAGGATGGTTAGGCTATTTTAGGTGTAGGTGTACCTAATCTAATGTGGAAGGACTTGTTTAACATCTGTGATGGGGAAGGGTCTCCAGGTGGCTGTAGCCCAGCCTGCTCAGCACACCTAGTCCTCAGGGTGACTTTGCTCTTTCTTCCTTGCCTTCCCCTTGTCCTCTCAAGGCTGCACTCACCCTGTTTGCACTGGGAAGGGCTTCACCAAGAGAAGGAATAACTCTGGTGCTGCAGGGCAGGACAAGGAACCAAGGATGCCTGGGTTGTACCCTATGCACTTGCATACTGGCCATGTTGTATGGCCCCACTCCTCCAGCCACGAGTTATTGTAGGTGGCTGGTGGAACCCCAGTTGTCGTCGTGGGGGGAAGCAGATGTAGGGTGTGAAGTGAAACCTGGAATATTAATGATGGCAGAATGGGGCCCATCCTTCGGTGGCTGTGTACTGCATCAGGAGGCAAGGTCAGCTGCCGGTCAGCACGTTCGCAGAGCTGCCGAAAAAAACCGCACCGCAGAACGTGCGAGAGCTGTCGTGTATTCTCTCTGACGTGTATCAAATCCAGCTTTACAACTGCCTGTGAAAAGACACGCTGTCTGGGATTTATAAAAAGAATCACTTGTCAAAACAGAGAGCCAGGCTGGGAAAGGAATTCAGCCCTCCCTTCATTGTCACTGGGGCCAGTGTCCTCAGCAGCAAAAATGAAACGGCTGTGGCAATCTAGCTGGCATGATGAGCCGGTTGCTGAAGGACCTGGGGTTCCAGCACTGAAACTACAAACTGAGGGAGGCCGCACTCCTCGTGGGTGAGCAGTGGAGGAGAGCGAGCTCACGGGCAACCATCAGTTGGCTTCATGGCCCCTCTGGGCATGACCCTGGCTGAGAGTGAGGAGGGGCAGCAGTCGGAGAAGTGGTGGTGGTCCCCTGTCTCCTTCCATCAGTGCGATCCTGGAGACAACCAACTGTGCTGGGCATCAGAAGGGAGCTGCAGTCACTGAAAGGCCCACCCTGTGCACTAAATGTGTTATTTCAGACTCATGAGATGATACGTATATCTCTCTCCATATAATGGACACATGTGCCACTGGCCTCTAGGATGCCCAGGGTGAACTTTGTCATGAAGGCAGTTGTGAACTACGGCGGGTGATGAACGTGTCCAGGATAACTTCTCCCATCGCTTGCCTCTGGCCTCCTCTTGCCTGGAGTGGCAAATGCTGTGGGAAGACGCAAAAAGCAGTCGGGGCTAACGTGACAGTGAAGGCTTGCCAACGTCACCGGAGGAAAACACTGGAAGTTATTTTTCTGGACAGGCAACATTTTTCTCCTGTTTTCAGCTCCCAGCAAATCTGCATGTGTGTTTAGCCTCCTGGTACCAGATGTACTTGTGGGCCCTTTTCCTCCAAATAAAGCTAAGATTTTCGCTGCCTTGGCCGTCACCATTCTCTCCGTCTGGTGCTGTCACTCCGTCACCTGTCTGCTTTCATTTATTTCAACGTTTTAGAAATTTCATGGGCCCACTCACAGATGATGTAAACTGATAAAACTCCAGGCCATGCTCCAAAACCATCAGTGTAACTGGAGATCTAGCCCTTTGGGTTTACCTATGCCAAAGAAAAATAGAAAGGCTGTAAGCAAAGCAAAAAAGGAAAAGAATGGCTGAAAAAAAAACCAGTTAAAAATGTTGGTTATATAAGCCTTGTATAGCTATTATAGTTACCTAGCATATCCTTTTCATAAGTGAAGCAATTGCAGCCAGATAAGTTAATAATTAGGGGTGACAAAAATATACCATTGTTCCAATAATAAGGAACCATATTAGTCTTATTGAAGATAAATGGAGGCGTATTTAGCATGGTTCAGTGCTGTGCTGTGCTGATAGACTACAAATGCCCCCTTTTCACCAGAAAACTCAGCATAAAATCAGGTCAAAAGCTGATTGCTGGTATCTGTTAAGCCATTTTACTTCCCTCTGAGTTGCTCGCCTCCTTTTGACGGCAGATGTGCCTTGGTGGCAATCCATGTTGGGACATGACTCTCACGTGTATGGAAGCTGGAGGCTTTCAGAAGAGGTTCGTGCCCCTTTCTATTGAGAGGGACAAGATGTGGTCCCGCGTGTGGATCATCTTATGGAGATACAGAACAATTTCAGACTGAGGACTGAATAAATAGACTGGTCCTCACCCCTGCAAATAAGTGATTGGCAAAGGTGTCTGCACGGGAAGGTGATGAGGGTGTGATTGCTCAGTCTCCTTTAATATAAGACATTCCTGTAAAATTAAGTTTGGCAGACTTGATTATAGCAATACCTAGTAAAACAAGACACTCCAATTTCAGTACCTCCTGACACAATCAACAAACAATTTTTTTCATACCTCTAGCAAGTGCAGAAATGTGATGGCTGCAAAACTGTGCCGATGGGGAGAAGTGGCCTTTCCGTACCCACACACAGAAGTCCTGTGACTCCCAAAATAGATCTGAGAATGGCTAAATGCACAGATCCCGTCTCCAGCTCACGTTAAAACCTAGGTATGCTTCTCAAGCCTCGTGTGCTGAGCTGGAGACTGACACAACTGCTTTCTGTCTCCTCCTGCCCTCTCCATCCTCGGCGAGGCCCCTTTTTTTACAAAATGCTTAAGAAAAGCGTCGGGAGACCAGCCAGCGATAAACCATTGTCATCCCAGAACGGTTAATTACCGTTATCTCTAGTATAAGCCAAGAGCCTGTAATAAGCTCTGAACTTTCATTGCATGGAGGTGTCCGTTCACATCCAGACTGATGCAGATTATAGGGCCGGGATGAGCTCTCCCTCCTGCTGGAAGTGGCACAGTGAATCACCGAGGGAGGAGAGTTGCATCCCTCTGCGAGGCAAGAAGTCGCCCGCCAACAAGAGTTGACTGTTTTCTGGCACGGGAGTATTGACACCTCTGGGGAAGTGAAACTACACTCCTTCAAATCAGATGGGTAGCCAGACTAGCTCCTAGCTAAAGAAAGGACCTGATACATTTGGGGGAGAAAGATTAACTCTCTGGGTCCCGGAAGACTTTTAGCAGTCGAGCAGGGAAGCCTATGTTCTCCATTAGGGATGGCGGGTCTCTGTCTCGGGGATGCTACTTCTTACGAGTGCTTTCTCTGAGGTCCTGCCACAGTCTGAGATGCTGATGGTAAGTCATCTGGATATGGGAGATAGAGACCTTTTCTTTTAGTCTGAAAGTAAGTAATTTAGGCAATGTCTTCCATCTATTTCTTCACATGCATCTTTATAAACATCTTGTTACTAACCTTCACGTCCTTCTCTTTCTCCCAGGCCAGTATAGGTTCTGTTTTTCTGACATGTCAAGGGAAGAGATAGGAGCAACCTGCTCCTACACCTCCACAGCAGAAAGCTTCTGCTCCTGCTGTTTCTTTCAGGAGTAAATCAAGAGAACATGTTTGGATTGGGTCCTTAAACTACAGAGCTAACCGGAGCGTGAGCCAAATTCACCACTGAGGGAGCTGCGGCACTGCCGTTGGCTTCATTGGAGACATGTTGATATCTGCAGACATCCTGGCTCTGACACTTTTAATGCCATTACAGAGAACTTGCAGCCCTTTATTTCCCAAACTCACCTCCTGTCATTTTTGCAGGATTTTGAAATTGTCTCCAGTTACCTAGAAACTTGGGTAAGAAGATGTAAATATTCCAGGTTAAAAGCGAGGCAAGGTGGGCAAGCAGAAATAACAGCTTTTACTAGGTCAACAGACAATATTGCAGACCATCTTTGAAGAAAGCAGACAAGTTTTTGGGCACAGCAGTACAGCCAGAGCAACATCACTGCTGCTGGAAGGGAGTGACATTTGCTGTTTGAAACGGAGACCACGTAGCGTGAAGAAAAGAGAAGCAAGCTAAACAACACCTACCTGCTAAGCTGGTGTAAGAAACACAGCACCTTTCCCACGCTCCTCACCACCTGTAACCCTCAGACACCAGGTGCTGCCCCAAATACTCCGACCTGCAGAAGGGCTTTTGTGCCTGAAAGCCTGTTTGTTTTTTTTCCCAGCTATATATCCCTTAGACTAATAAAAGGTGCTCCCTCTCCTTTCAGCCATACCTTGTGTATCTCCTCAGGCTGTCAGGCCTGCAACAAAAGTTTTGCAGGGTTTGCTGGCAGCATAATATCCCTCAGCAACCTCCCAGCACAGCGCACCGATGTAAGCAAGTGCTTGTGGGCAGCCTGGTGCCAGATCAGGAGGTGAGATAATGCACAGGGCACTGGGAAGGGAAACCAGCTGTGGAGCATCTGGGACGGGTGTGTGCTGGACACCGAGGGCTTCCCTGTGACTCCACACATGGTGGCAACAAGAAGAGCTAGATGTCTGCTCTATCCTTTTTCTAAAAATCATAATTAATGCTGCTTTTAAGCTTCTCTTTCACATTTCTGTGCTGAAAAAAAAAGAAAAAAGGCCCATTACGTATTCCCTGGAGACCGCCACTGTAACAGCTGAGTGCAGCGGGGACATGAAGACTGCACAGGGTCTCGGGGATGTCAGAGTAGCTGGAGTTCATTCCATGTGTAACGCTGAGTTCACTGGAAAGCAAATTTAGCCAGTTTTGTCTTTGATTATAAGTGCTTGCTACTTTTTTGACCATCAGGATTTGGAATCAAGGATACACAGGAGCTCCATCCTCATATATTCAATGCGTGGAGTAAAGCTAACTGCTGCCGTGTTTCAGCAGCCAGGGCAGATCTTTGGTAGCTCCCTCTACTCAGGTGTGATGGCTGCACTCACGACCGGCATCAAGCTTGACTGAGGAGCCTACAAGGCTGAAAACTGATGTTTCTTCACCACGAACCAAATGGCAGCTCATGCTGTAGCAGAGCCACAGGATCTGCAGTGCGTAAAACATGCTGGGTGGTGGGTTATGCACGTTAGCACAACGATTGCGCCTCTTCCCAGACAAAGAAGCTCAGACCTGAAACATGCAGAGCACATGGGGCCTCCGTAAGGCAAAAATCACCAGGAGCTCAAGAAAGTTTTGCCTGACTAAAGATTGAGCAGAGGCATCAGGATTTAACTGTTTCCCTCCCCCACCCCTTTTTAGGCAAATTTCAGATCCTTTGCAGATTTTGGTGGAAAGCTCCTAGGAAGCTCTTACTGTCCCCATTTACAACACAGAAATTTCCCTTGCAGGAAACCCACAGCTTTATCATGGCCATTTATCTACACAACAGCCTCAGTGGGAGGTGGCACATCAGCCTGGTGCTCCTGTCCTAACACAAGTCCGGAATGAAGAGCAGAAGGAATTTGAGATCATTGCTCACCCATAAAGCTCTCTGTGGATGAGGGTATCAGTACTTCTCCCTTTCCAGGACTTCCCACCACAACCATGTTCCTCAGTGTGGTGCAGCTTTACAAACTGCTGGTTAGGACACGTTATGTTCAGGTTAGCACACATTTGAGCTTTAAAACACTCAGAGGTTTTGGGTCCAGAGACTTGCTAGATGATGGACATAGCTAGTGCAGAAACCACTTCAGAAACTGTTATTAAACAAGTGATCGAGCTGAATGTAGTTTATACACCTCTTGCTCTTCTGTTATAATTCAAATCCAGTAAAAGCCATTGGAACTAAATAATAAGATATATTACGTACAAAATAGGCATCTGGAGTCAATAAAGTCTCAGGGCAAAAACATAGCTGTCCACAGAAAGAGTACTTCTTGGTGAACCTGGCCAAAACAAACACACGCCATTTAGTGGTGTCGTGGTTTAACCCCAGCCAGCAACTAAGCACCACGCAGCCGCTCGCTCACTCCCCACCAGTGGGATGGGGGAGAGAATCAGAAGGGTAAAAGGGAGAAAACTCGGGGGTTGAGATAAGAACAGTTTAATAATCGAAGTAAAATAAATTAGAACAGTTAAATAGGCAAAGCAAAAACCGTGCACGCAAACAAAACAAAACAAGGAATTCATTCACTACTTCCCATCGTCAGGCAGGTGTTCAGCCATCCCCAGGAAAGCAGGGCTCCATCACGCGTAATGGTTACTTGGGAGGACAAACGCCATCATGCCCAATGTCCCCCTCCTTCCTTCTTCTTCCCCCAGCTTATATACTGAGCATGATGTCATATGGTATGGAATAGCCCCTTGGCCAGTCTGGGCCAGCTGACCTGGCTGTGCCCCCTCCCAGCTTCTTGTGCACCCGGCAGAGCATGGGCAGTTGAAAAGTCCTTTACCACTGTGAGCACCACTTAGCACCTATTTAGAGACAGCTTAGCACTACTTAGCAAGAACCAAAGCATCAGTGTATCATCGACATTGTTCTCATCCTAAACCCAAAACACAGCCCCATACCGGCTACCAAGACGAAAGTTAACTCTATCCCAGCTGAAACCAGGACAGTATCCACCCCTTATTCCATACCATTTACATCATGCTCAGGTCCCACATTATCCAATACATCCTCTTTAACCACCACCCCTGTTGTCCCAAAAATGTCCATTGAGCTCGTTTAGTCCATGACTTTGGGCTCCATCTGTGATAGTGGTCACTCAGGACAGGAGAGGTGGTGAGGTGGTGTGTTGCATGGAGTTATTGGGCACCAAAGCCAGCTCAGGTCAGGTCACTGCTGCACTTGCACTGCTTCTTGTAAGGCTTCTCCTCCATTGGTTCAGGTGGTTCCTGCTATGGTAGTTCCTATAACATGCAACTCAGATCATGGGTTACAACAATTTAAAGGTATTTCCATCACAATCTCCACCCCTGGCCCCTTTGGGCTAGGTTTAACATTGCAATGAACTCCTCCCCTTACTCCTAGCCTGGCTAGCAACAAGGGGTTTCTGCTATAGTAATTCCCATAACATGCAACTCAAATCCCGGGTCACAACAATTTAAAGGTATTTCCATTACAGTCTCCACCCCTGGCCCCTTTGGTCCAGGTTATAGGGTTTAACACTGCAATGGAGTCCTCCCCTTGCCCCTGCTCCGGAGTGGGGTCCCTCTGACAGCACAGTCCATGAACTTCTCTAATGTGAGTCCTTCCCACGGGCTGCAGTTCTTCACTAACTGCTCCAGCGTGGGTCCCCCACAGGGTCACAAGTCCTGCCAGCAAACCTGCTCCAGCGTGGGCTCTTCTCTCCACGGGTCCACAGGTCCTTCCAGGAGCCTGCTCCAGCACAGGCTTCCCATGGGGTCACAGCCTCCTTCGGGCATCCACCTGCTCCAGCCTGGGGTCCTCCATGGGCTGCAGGTGGATCTCTGCTCCACTCTTAACCTCCATGGGCTGCTCTGACATGGGATTATCCACGTCCACAGACGCTTTGGGGTGTCATGCTCCCGCAGGAACTTGTCCACAGGTCACAGTCCCTTCGACTCGAGTTGACACTGGAGTTCCAGCCTGTCCAGTACAGCAGCACAGAAAAACAGCGATGCCCTGGCCATCTGCCAGCCCGGGTACGTGGCCATTGCTGTTATCAAAATGTTCCCAGGCACAACACAGTAAGATGACTCTAACATACAGTAAGGCAAGCAAGCCCCATGGCAAGCACAGAAGCCTGCCGATTAACAGCTAAACAGCACTAACAGCTATAAATTCGATCTAGCGCATTCCAATTAAATCTGTTGTTATCTCGAACCCTTCGAGCCCCACGTTGGGCGCCAAAAAGGACTGTCGTGGTTTAACCCCAGCCAGCAACTCAGCACCACGCAGCCGCTCGCTCACTCCCCACCAGTGGGATGGGGGAGAGAATCAGAAGGGTAAAAGGGAGAAAACTCGGGGGTTGAGATAAGAACAGTTTAATAATCGAAGTAAAATAAATTAGAACAGTTAAATAGGCAAAGCAAAAACCGTGCACGCAAACAAAACAAAACAAGGAATTCATTCACTACTTCCCATCGTCAGGCAGGTGTTCAGCCATCCCCAGGAAAGCAGGGCTCCATCACGCGTAATGGTTACTTGGGAGGACAAACGCCATCATGCCCAATGTCCCCCTCCTTCCTTCTTCTTCCCCCAGCTTATATACTGAGCATGATGTCATATGGTATGGAATAGCCCTTGGGCCAGTCTGGGCCAGCTGACCTGGCTGTGCCCCCTCCCAGCTTCTTGTGCACCCGGCAGAGCATGGGCAGTTGAAAAGTCCTTTACCACTGTGAGCACCACTTAGCACCTATTTAGAGACAGCTTAGCACTACTTAGCAAGAACCAAAGCATCAGTGTATCATCGACATCATTGTTCTCATCCTAAACCCAAAACACAGCCCCCATACCGGCTACCAAGACGAAAGTTAACTCTATCCCAGCTGAAACCAGGACAGTGGTCATGGGGGTGATCACTTTTCACATCCAAATCAGTCTACACCAAATTGTCTACACCAATACACGCAGCATGGGCAACAAACAGGAGGAGCTGGAAGCCATGGTGCAGCAGGAAAGCTATGACATAGTTTTCATCACGGAAACATGGTGGGATGATTCACACAACTGGAGTGCTGCGATGGACGGCTATAAACTCTTCAGAAGGGATAGGCAAGGAAGGACAGGCGGTGAGGTAGCCCTGTATGTTAGGGAACGTTTTGATTGTCTAGAGCTTAATGATGGTGATGAAAGGTTCAAGTGCTTATGGGTAAGAATCAAGGGTAAGGCCAACAAGGGAGATGTCATGGTGGGAGTCTGTTATACACCACCCAACCAGGATGAAGAGGCAAATGAAATATTCTACAAGCAGCTGGGAGAAGTCTCACAATCACTAGGCCCTTGTTCTCGTGGGGGACTTCAACTTACCAGATGTCTGCTGGAAATACAATACAGCGGAGAGGAAACAGTCTAGGAGGTTCCTGGAATGTGTGGAAGACACAGGTTCCTGACACAGCTGGTGAGGGAGCCAGCTAGGGAAGGCGCCCCGCTGGACCTCTTGTTTGCGAACAGAGAAGGACTGGTGGGTGATGTGACGGCTGGAGGCCATCTTGGGCATAGCGATCATGAAATGATAGAGTTTTCGATTCTTGGAGAAGTAAGGAGGGGGGGTCAGCAGAACTGCTACCGTGGACTTTTGGAGGGCAGACTTTGGCCTGTTTAGGCGACTGGTTGACAGAGTCCCTTGGGAGGCAGTCCTGAAGGGCAAAGGAGTCCAGGAAGGCTGGACGTTCTTCAAGAAGGAAATCTTAAAGGTACAGGATCAGGCCATCCCCATGTGCTGAAAGATGAGCCAGTGGGGAAGAAGACCAGCGTGGCTGAACAGAGAGCTTTCTCTGGAAATCAGGAAAAAAAGGAGAGTTTATGACCTTTGGAAGAAGAAGGGGCAGGCAAATCAGGAGGACTACAAGGATGTCATGAGGTTATGCAGGGAGAAAATTAGAAGGGCCAAAGCCCAACTGGAACTTAGTCTGGCTACTGCCGTAAAAGACAATAAAAAAAATGTTTCTATAAATACATTAACAACAAAAGGAGGGGTAAGGAGAATCTCCATCCTTTATTGGATGCGGGGGGAAACATAGTGACAAAGGATGAGGAAAAAGCTGAGGTACTTAATGCCTTCTTTGCCTCAGTCTTTAATAGTCAGAGCAGTTGTTCTCCAGGTACACAGCACCCTGAGCTGGAAGATAGGAACGGGGAGCAGAATGAAGCCCCCATAATCCAAGGAGAAATGGTTAGCAACCTGCTACATCACATGGACATGCACGAGTCTATGGGGCCGGATGGGATCCACCCACAGGTATTGAGGGAGCTGGCAGAAGTGCTTACCAAGCCACTCTCCATCATCTATCAGCAGTCCTGGCTAACCGGGGAGGTCCCAGTCAACTGGAGGTTAGCAAATGTGATGCCCATCTACAAGAAGGGCTGGAAGGAGGATCCAGGGAACTGCAGGCCTGTCAGCCTGATCTTGGTGCCAGGGAAGGTTATGGAGCAGATCATCCTGAGTGCCATCACGTGGCACATACAGGACAACCAGGTGATTGGGCCCAGTCAGCATGGGCTTATGAAAGGCAGGTCCTGCTTGACTAACCTGATCTCCTTCTACAACAAGGTGACCTGCTTAGTGGATGAGGGAAGGGCTGTGGATGTTGTCTACCTGGCCTTCAGTAAAGCCTTTGACACCGTTTCCCACAGCATTCTCCTGGAGAAACTGGCTGCTCATGGCTTGGACAGGCATACTCTTCACTGGGTAAAAAACTGTCTGGATGGCCAGGCCCAAAGTGTTGTGGTGAATGGAGTTAAATCCAGTTGGCGGCCGGTCACAAGTGGTGTTCCCCAGGGCTCAGTACTGGGGCCAGTTCTGTTTGATATCTTTATCAATGATCTGGACAAGGGAATCGAATGCACCCTCAGTAAGTTTGTAGACGACACCAAGTTGGCCAGGAGTGTTGATCTACTGGAGGGCAGGAAGGCTCTGCAGAGGGATCTGGGCAGGCTGGATCGATGGGCCGAGGCCAATTGTATGAGGTTCAACAAGGCTCAGTGCCAGGTCCTGCACTTGGGTCACAACAACCCCATGCAATGCTACAGGCTTGGGGAAGAGTGGCTGGAGAGCTGCCTGGTGGAAAAGGACTTGAGGATGTTGGTCAACAGCCAGCTGAATATGAGTCAGCAGTGTGCCCAGGTGGCCAAGGCGGCCAATAGCATCCTGGCTTGTATCAGAAATAGTGTGGCCAGCAGGACCAGGGAAGTGATAGTGCCCCTGTACTCGGCACTGGTGAGGCCGCACCTTGAGTATTGTGTTCAGTTTTGGGCCCCTCACTACAAGAAGGACATGGAGGTGCTGGAGCGTGTCCAGAGAAGGGCAACAAAGCTGGTGAAGGGTCTGGAGCACAAGTCTTATGAGGAGCGGCTGAGGGAACTGGGGTTGTTTAGCCTGGAGAAGAGGAGGCTGAGGGGAGACCTTATTGCTCTCTACAGCTACCTGAAAGGAGGTTGTAGCAAGGTGGGAGTCAGTCTCTTCTCCCAAGTAACAAGTGATAGGACATGAGGAAATGGGCTCAAGCTGCGCCAGGGGAGGTTTAGATTGGATATTAGGAAAAATTTCTTCACTGAAAGGGTAATCAGGCACTGGAACAGGCTGCCCTGGGAAGCGGTTGAGTCCCCATCCCTGGAGGTATTTAAAAGTCTTGTAGATGTGGTGCTTAGGGACGTGGCTTAGTGGTGGACTTGGCAGTGCTAGGTTTATGGTTGGACTTGATGATCTTAAAGGTGTTTTCCAACCTAAATGATTCTATGATTCTATGAAATGCTAGGCTTTTCCTGCTGGAAAGCAAGAATGAGTAGTTGCAAACCCTCCAGCAGCCCATATAGCAGAACTACTAAAGAAAGAACTATGGCCAGCTGCAGGTTCAACCTAAAATAAGCCTAAGGACACCGGTGAACATTGTGTCATTTGAAGATGTAGGACAAATACTTTCAATGCCTAGATTTACTTACTGGATTAGGTAGGAGTGCCTGAGCCAGTGTACCAACTAATGCAACTAATTAGGCAGTTTAAGAAGATGCAAATTGAGGTAAAGATAAACAGCAGGAGGTTTCTTCCTTGCTTTATGTGTGCCGGGTGCAGGAACTCCTTCCCATCTGCACATCTTCATGGCTGCGTGCTGTAGCCCCTTATCAGCTTGGCAAGCTGCACCCACCTCTGCTGTGCCCAGTGGCCCATGCTAAGGGGAAACACGAGGTGTGCCACCCCCTTGGGAATGGCTTCTCCATGGATCTAGACAACGTGGGCGCCTGCAGAGACGCGTCCCCTAAGCCCTCATCAGTGGCTCTTTAGTGGCTCTGTCATGGGTGGCAGCACCCTGCTGAGCAGTGCTCACTGGGGGCAGCTGGGTGTGGGGAGAGTGGCCCCGGTGCAAAATCACCGATGGAGACCTGCGACCTGGCCCAGGGTGTTGACACTCCCATCCCAGGTATGAGGGCCCTGGCAGGGAGCCTGGGCTCCTCTTCTCTGGGCTTGGTGTCCTGATGCACCCAAATTCACTCTTGACTTGGTGCTCTGGTATCAGCCAACCTTGTCGTGATGGGGCAGAAAGCGCATGCATGTGCGCACTGCACACACACACACAGACACACAGAGGTATTGAAAAAGCTAACTTATTTAGCCTAATTATACAGTGAAGTACACTATTTTACATGGGATTTGCAGCAGCAAAATGTGGTGAACGGTGAATCAAAAAGCGGCACTTTTCTGTGCCGGCAGTGTTGATCAGGAGGAGCATCCTTACCTGGGGGAGGCAATTACTGGAACAATCTCTCTTTCTCCGTTCCTCCTTTGTTCCTGTTCTTGCAGGGGCTGTAACTGTCTTTTATATCTTCTTGTTTTCTCCACTGCAGTTTCACCATGCATGGGATGTTTTACACATTTCGCACAGATATTCTGTCTTTATTCTGGAGAAGCCCTTTGCCCGTGCCCCACGATGTGTTGCAGCACCTTGTCCACCAGCAGGAAAGTTCTCAGAGAGGGAAAAGGAAGTTTGGCCAAGGTGCTGGGAAGTGGGCAGAGGTGCTGGCACTCTTCTGTGGTGGGCACACTAAGCACTTGCAGCTCTGCCCTGCTGCAAAATGTTTGTCGTGGGTTCGTGGCTGCCTGTAGGCCATCCCTCTGGGGAAGACAGAAGACCCCAGCTGGTTCTGGGGCTGGAGGACCAAAGGGCCAGAGCAATGCGCTGGCACTGAGCCACCTCACTCTTTGCAGCCCTGTGCTAGGAAGAGCACACAGAGCCGTGTGCAAACGCCACCTTGAAATGCTTCAGAAGCCATTTGACAGTCAAATTTCTGTTAAATATAATATCTGAGCAGGTAATGAGCAGAAGATGTCTTATTGTCCTTTGATAGGGGAACTGGTGATTCACAGTGCCTGCATCACTCGTGGATGGTAATGCGAGTGCTCAGCACCGGCGTATCTGCAACAGAGGAATCCAGATGTTCACTCCTGGGATCCCTGGGGCCAACCTCTGTCCTGCCAAGGAGCCGTGACCACAGCATTTGGAGGAGGTGTGGGATCTGTTGTTGGGGATTTGCACCCTGGGGTTCAAGGACCCCGCTGCATCCCAGCCCGGGGGTGAGGCCATGCTGGCGTGCTGGCTTTGGGGACCCCTGCCCCATGCTCCTCTGCAATGGAGACCCAACCTGCTACAGGGCCAGCCCCACGTGAACCAGCCCTTCTTGTGCCTCAGTTTACCATTTGTAAAACTCCTCCGTGTCTGCAGGTAAAAGGGACTGCACACCCACATATTTCCAGCTAGCCTGAGTGGCTACCAAGCACATACGAAGCAGATGATAGATAGGAATTACACGACGGGGCTTTGCATCAGTCCCTGCAGCCTGTGCAGATAAAACCCTGAGCTGTTTTTGAACCAGCAAGGTGAGGAGCTGCAAGCACTGTAGGAACAGCAGCCCAGGCTTCAGCTACAGCGCAGGGGTATCCATAGAAATGGCTTTGTCTGTCAGCGATGCTCAGCTGTAGCTCAAGAGCAATGCCGTGGATCCGTGTGAGTGCACAGCAATAGCACCGGGCAGCACGATAGCTGTTAATGAAATCTGCCTCCACCTGTGTGATGAGGAACTGTGCGTGAATCCGGGGGCCAGGCGTACGGACCGTCCTGAACCTCAGATCAGAGCAGCCTTGGCTTGTTTAACATCCAGGTACCCTCATGGGTGCTGCAGGGCAAAAAGATCCAGCTGGGACCGGGAAAAAGGGGCAATACTGGCATTTGCCAGAGAGGTGAGGAGAACTAAAGTGGTCACAAAGCTTGTGGCCGAGATCCCCCCGTGCTGCAGCGTGGGTGTCCCACCCATGTACCGCGGGGTACTGGTGTCCCACCCATGGGGTAGTGATGTCCAAGGGTAGAGGTGTGCCGGCCACAGGGTAGTGATGTCCCCGGGGAACCTCTCACGGGCTGTGCGGCCCGAAGCTCTCTCCAGGTCCCTGACACGTCTGTTCCCTGCGCCCCGGGGGTGACGGGCTCTGTGCTACCCGTCCCTTGGGAGCACGGGAACCACCACACCCGGGGCACGTCCAGCCTTACCGGCCTCACCTCCCCAGCACTCGCAGACCATGAGACCCCCCCAGCAAGCCGCCTCCTTAGCAAGCCGAATACAGCCACACAGCGCCTGCGGGGAGACTTTCCTTTGCCTTTTTCTTTCTTTTTTTATCTTTTTTTTTTCCCCTTCTCCAGGAGCGGGGCTGCGGGCCGGCGCCGCGCCCCGACGGGACGGGACGGGTCGGGAGGGGACCGGAGCGGCGCTGCGAGGAGCGACCCGGGCCGCCGCCCCGACGGGCCGGGAGGGGCCCGAAGGCGCCCGGCAGCGCCGCACCGCGCCCGCCCCGGCCCCGGCCCCGCCCGGCCGCGGCCCCGCCCGCCCCGCGGGCCGCCCTCCGCCGCAGCCGCCGCTCGGCCGGAGCGGGGCTGGCGGCGGCGGTGAGTACGGCGCCGGCTCCGGGGGCCAGGGGGAGGCGGACCCCCCGGCTTGTCCCTTGCGGGGGGAGACGGCGGGGGCAGCGGCGGCGGCGGCGGGGACGGGGACGGGCCCCCCGGGGGTGCCAGCGGGTGCCAGCCGCTTCTTCAGCGGGGACGTCGGGTTCGGGCGTCGCCGCCGTCGGGGCGGCCGAGGCGGCGGCTGGCCTTGCTGGGGGCCGGGGGGCTGGGGGGCAAGGTGTGCTGCGCTCCGTGGGGGCTCCCCTCCCTCTGAACCTGCGTTTGGGAGGCTGACAACGCCGGCGCTTCTCGGATGCTCTTTCAAAAGCTTCATTATTACTATGGTTTGGATGGGTACCGAACCCCTAAATAATAATAATAATAAAATAATAATAATAATAATGATAATAATCGCAAATTCAGATAAAGGCAGGAAGGAATCTCCCTAATGACACACTCGTGCTTCGGCGGAGCGTGTCTCTCCCCGTCGTTCCTCTTGGCACGTCTGCATGTGGTTAAAGGTCTCCAGCCCGTGTGGTGTGGAAGGACAAGCGCCGCGGAGGGACGGGGTGTGGAGGTAGATTTCTGCTTGATGGCGGTGGGAGAGATTTAAAACTCTTTTCATTTCTTGTGTCGCTGGAAAAGAGTGTTTTTCTGAGTAATGCTTAGTAGACCCTATGAATCACCCATCTGCATAACTTTATATGGGGGATGCTATTCTCAGCATCTTACTGGAACTATGTAAACTATTACCATTCGTATCTGTTTGTCCATGCAATGTGCAAATCTCTTTCCCTGGGAAGACTATTTCAGAGCAGGTCAAAGGAGGAGACAGGGCAGAACAAAATGTCAGGGTAGCTGGTGGGTGGAGATGGGCGTTTGGGAGCCAGCAATTGCCGTCTTCGGAGGGGCAGCCCCTCCGTGGAAGCCTGTGCTGGAAATGCTCAGCGGGAGACCTGATGTGCGGGATGCTGAGTGCCCTGGGAGCGGAGCTGGGAGCAGGCTTGGGGAGCAGGGACTCAGGTCCTGCCCCAGCATCACACCTCGCTTCCCACCCCTGCTCCTTCGGCCTCTTCTTCCAGCGGTTGGTGTGCAGAGAAAAACATCGTGGGTCTTATAAAGAGGCTCAGGAGAGCCGTGCCAGCCCGAGACGGGGTTTGGCAAGGGGACGGTGCGATGGCAATGTCACCGAGCGCGGAGGAGCCGCCCCCGCACACGCGCTGCGGGAGCACGTGCCGGGTAGGCTGGAGGAGCTTTTAGCGTTGCTCCCCGCGCTGCGCTGGTTTTGTCAAGAGAGAAGAGTTTATTCTCTCGAGCTGTCAATCCGTCACCTCCCAGAGGCTCTCCGCCTTCCCTCCACGTCCGCCTCCCCCTCGCTGCCAGTGCTCCCAGATGTGCGCAGCGCCGGGGGCTGCAAAATTCCCTGTACCCAGGCAGAGAAATCGCAGCATCTCCCAAACCTCACCAGGGGAATCATAGCATCTCCCAAACCTCACCAGGGGAATCGCAGCATGTCCCAAAGCTCACCAGGCTGACCCCAAAATGAGGAGAGAGTTGACTGCAGGAGCTGAACATTTCAGCTTCTTGGTGCTGTTTCAGTCCAGGCTTTCAGTGTGGGACGACCTGTAATTTCCATGCAGTTGGATCAAGAGCTTTGCTGTAGGGTGTTTTGAGTTGTGTTTTTTTTTTTTCAAATAATATTGGCTGAAATTTTCCAGGTAAATGCAATGCTTTCAAAAGGAGCTGGATTCACGGGTCAGTAGGGTCCTTGCGCTCTCCTGAGCATCTGCTGCTGCAAGGCAGCATGAGCCCAGCTTGTCTGCTGTGTCCTGCTCGTGTTCGGTGCCGAGTTGGAGGATGCTGATCCCTAACAGCATCTAATAGCATCTCTAGCCGGTCTCTAACAGTCCCTTCGTCTCAGCCAAGCCCCTGCCATTCAGGAGGGAGCATCTAAACATGTCCCCTCATGACAGGGGGAAGCTCTGCCTCCTCTCAGCCCAGAAACACCACCTCCCTCCTGGCGGGTGGCTGCGGCTGCTGGTGGGGACCACTGGCCACCGCCAGCCCAGGCAGCGATTCGGGCTCGTGACCGCGGGGTGAGAGCTGGAACATATTGTTGGGGCTCCCAGTCCTGCAGCCTTCCTGCAGGTTTCCTAAATCCCACTTCTCATTGGATTTCTTAATTAAATGTAGATTAGATCAGATGGTGTTTCTTTCACTACAAAGTAATTTGGCTTTCCATTTAGTGGGCCCATCTGATAAATAATGGCTTGAAATAATGTAATTCCACCCGCCCTTGATCACACAGAGTCTGTGCTGGACTTCTGCTCCCTCCTTAGCTCTGGCTTGGCACTTCCAGATCTCAGGGTACAATTTGAGTCCCCGCTGTAGGAGGAGAGCCCTGCCTGGAGGAGTGGAGACCAAAGCTACCAGATTATCTTCATTTTACTGACATACAGGCAAAGTGATGAAGGCAGAGGTGGGCGCTGAGCGTGGGTCACCCAGTTCTTCATCCACCTCTGCACTTGAGCCCCATCTCCGTCCCGGACAGCCCCCAATGTGCAGGCTCCCCCCTGGCACTGCCACCATGAGAAGCCCTCACAGAGGAGTCATCAAAGACTGTATCCCACACAGTCCAAAGATTTTTGTCTGTCAAGAAGTGGGAGCTGAACCGGCATCTTCTTGCTGGTCAGTGAGCAAGGCCAGAGGGGGTGTGGTGGGACCTCTCCGCTTCCCTTCCCTTCGCTGGTGCTGTTTGGTTAGTGGGGGCTGGGGACCCCAAGCCCAGAGAGCAGATGCTTGTTGTTTGCTGGAGAAAGCACGGGGGAGTGAGAGCCCCAGAGATCAGAAACCAGCTCCCCCTCCCCAAGTTTTCCTGCGCTGGGGAACGACAGTTGCTCTCAGCAAGTGACATTGAGCTGAGAAGGGCCACCCAGCAGGAACATGTGGCACTGCTTCATCTCTTTGGTTGTCAAACCAACCCCAAGCCACCCTGATAGGGACAGTGAAGGTGGCGATAACACCTGCGGGATCGATCGTGCTGGGGAGCTGAGAAGGTGTGTGCTGGAGCTGACCCAGGGGAGCAAGATTTGATGTGCAAAAGCTCGTTTGGATGAAGATTGAGCAGATTCTTGCAGTGTCAGGGTATTTACCCCACCTTCAAAATAAACCGAAGCCCCTCTGTGCTTCTGGAGTCTCAAAATGAACATCATAGCTGGGTCAGCAAGAGCCTCATAGATCTCTGTGGTCTGTTGCTTCAAACCCCCTGACCAGCATAGCAGAAACACCTACTTCAGCCTCTCTGAGGGTTTACCTGATATCCAGCACATTCCTGACTTTTAACAGAGGTACGGAGTGATTCCCACTCCCGTCCTTGCTCCGAGCTTGGTCGTGGTGGGGAGCGCAGCTATTGTGGCCTCCGTCAGTCATGGGAAAGCTCTTTGGGGTCTCCACTCACTCAGTGCCTCGGGAGCCATCCCTAGATGAGGTACCCTGGGTTGCCAGCATCTGAGGGTTTATTTTTCCCTGAAATAGCATCTCTGTGACTTTCAGAGATGGTACTTGGCCCTTTTCCCTGAGAAAGCAAAAGGCAGTGCAGCCCTGAAATCCCCTGCGCTGCGGGCTTTTGAGCAGTGATGCCAGACACCTACTGTCACTGCAGGACTGATTTACCTCCAGTTTCAGAGGAGAAGACATGTGCACTGATAATTCAGAAATGATGACATCTTAAATTTATGTCCCTCTCCCTAACCTCTTCCATAAGCCTTGCTTTGGTCAGAAACCCAGCTGGCATTCCTCTGAGCTTGGGAGGAAGTCTGGAATAAAACCCAAAGGCAAGAGCTATACGAGTCCCCGGAGCCGCCTCCGTAGCTCCCCTGGCTGGGGTTTCCATCCTGCCTCCATGGGAGTGCTGGGTCATTTCTTGAAAATGAGGATGCGTTTACAAGGCTGTTGGGACATTTATGGGTCCGAACTGGCGGCTGACTTTGCTCTGCACAAGGGCTTCCCATCTGAGATGGTGGAAATGCCCCTTTTGATGGTCAATAATAAGTAGCTGAAGAACGTGCAACCCCCAGAGAGGTCCTAGCTCAGTAGTTTTCTCCTCTGGTAGGTCTTTTTCTGTGACCTCGTCCTTCTCGAACCCAGTCCCTTTCTTGTCTTGCAGGACGTGGGCTCTCTCATGCCCTGTCTCACTCTTCTCCCCTCCTAAAACCTCCTTCTGAAGGATGGCAGCTGCCTCTTTCCGCTACGGCATGACCATCACTGGGGCCGTGCTACTGGTGACGGGGACGCTGTGCTTTGCCTGGTGGAGCGACGGGGAGGTGGGCACCCCGGCCAGCAGCGGGGCTCGCCTCCTGCCTCCCCAGGAAGCCGAGGCAGTTCCCAGCTCCTCCTCCTCCTCCAGCGCCCTGCTCCGCTCCGTCAGCTTCTTCTGCTGCGGTATCGGCGGCATCCTCCTCCTCTTTGGGCTCCTCTGGTCTATGAAAGCCAACGCCAGGGTAGTCTCTCGCCGCTACCAGTACCATTTCCCCAGGGACCTGCAGTACTTCACCGCGGAGCCTCTGGAGAAGTGGAACTGCAGGTGGGTGCTACGTCCTCGTGCGGCGCTTGGGTGGGAAGAAGTCGAGGGTGGGTTTGACTGTCCCGGCATGGCCACGTACCTAAGCCTGTTCTGAGGCTTGCTCATGGGCAAGCTCAAATGAGCAGTAACACCGCCGTGCTGCCGGCCACTGCCCAGACCCAGTTCTGTGCTCTCCTCCTGCTCCCTGAGCAGAAGCTCTTGCTCATTAGTGTCAACCCTTGCCCGAGCCCCTGCACCCTCCCCTCCCTGCAGGCACCCTCTGGGCCCACGCTGGCTGCTCCCGTGGCTGGCTCAGCCACAGACAGCTCTCCTTGCCCTGTGGGGCCGTCACCGGCCGAGGCAGACATCTCCTTAGTAAAGTCACCGAGCAGAAGACCGCATTGGTTTTCTGACAGAGCACCTGGATTTGTGAGTGGGGGGAGTCATCCAGACCTCCAGCTGTTGAAACCTTCCCCGGTGCCACAGGTCTGCAGTGCCCTGTAAGGATGATGGGGTTTCTGCCATCTTTAATGGAAGCAAAATCTATGTTAAAAGGGAGTTAAAAGAAAAAAAGAAGGAAAATAATCCCCGGGTTGGCATTGAGATGGGAGTGCAGGTGGAGGGTCCCTCTATGAAGCCTGTTTTGGGGTGTGGGAGGACCCCTCACTCCCCCAAACACCACTGCTGCTTGTTGGGTCCCCAGACTCTTCCTGTGTGAGCCTGAGATTCATTCCCACTTCTTTTGATCAAAACGTTTTTTTTTTCCGGAGACTGCTTTGGAAGCTGAGCCAGCTGGCCCTTCCCGGTGCTGTTTTATGGGGTCACAGCAAAGATCTTGGCTCCAGCATAAATTGGGCTCTGGGGAAAAGCAGCACTAAAAGAAACTCTTAAGAACATAAAACCATAAAAATTCAGTTGGGGTGGGAGGCACGTTCCTGGTTCTTTGGGGTTTTCAGTGCCCATCTGGGGGTGAGATCGTAAGCTGGTCTGGGCAGTCTGGGAGGTTTTCCTCCTCCCATGGAGGGCTTTACTGTGTCCCCCGTGGGGAATGTCCCCTTCCCTGAGCTCCCAGCTCCTGTGCTGGACAGGAAGGCATTGCCCCAGCATTGCTCGTGCTGCAGCAGCTCCTGCAGCCCCAGCTGCGCTGGCATTCACGCAGCAAAGCCCTCCAAAGCAGAAAATGCCGCTCTGCAGAGGGTTGGCAGCATGACATCCTGTGCTGGGAGAAACCGCCCTCTCCGCATTTCCCAGGCAGCATCCCTTTGCAAGCTGAGGCTGTTTGGCAAAAGCCATGGCATGGATGCCCCGGGTGGTAGGTCAGTGACAGGGGCCTGCTGAGTTTGGGATGGAGGCATCCCTGCAGAGCGTCGCAGCTTTCTCTTTGGACCAGGTGTGCCCCTCCAATGCCTGCAGCCTCCCTGAGCACGGCTCACTGGGTTTTCATCTACAAAAGCAAGCGGATGGTGGGTTGCTTTCAAAGCCTCCCCGTCTCTGGGGCCACACCGTTTCGTAGGGTGCTGAGCGGGGCTGTGCACAGGGCAAAGGTTGGGTGGAGGTTTTCCCTGTACACAAGCTGTGTTTGCTCAGCGAAGTGCTGCTGGAAGTGGCACCAGGCTTGGCCGGTGCATGGAAGGCACCAGCGGGCGCAAGAGTGGGGTATGACCGCATTGAACTGGGATGCCTGGCTCTCGCCCGGCTGCTCGTGCCAAACCGCTCACTCAGCTGCCGGCAGCCTCTGTGCTTTGGGGGTGACTTTGGGGTTAGGCAGATGATGAGGATGCTCTCCTGCCTGTGGGAAGCAGCGCAGTGCAGAACAGGGGGCAGATGTCTCAAGAGGCAGCACCTCTGCTGCTTTGTGGTCAGCCACACCTACAGTTGTAGCTCCTAACGCTGGAGGGGGCAGCTCTTTGAGGCTGCCCTGCCAGCCTGCCCTTCCTCTTCTTGGGTGAGGGGTTAATAAACTCAGTGGGAACTGGGCGGCATTGCCTTGTTGCAAGGTCTGATGGATGGTGCCCTTCCTCCTGCATGGCTCCCCACCCTCCTGGTGCTGGGAAGCGGCTGATGTGGTCTTCCCTTGACTCTGGGCATGCAAAACCTGCCCATGTGCTGTCCACAGCGCATGTGTCCATCATGCTCAGGGATGCTCCAGCTGATGGAGTTGACGGGGCACTGGGATGGCTCTGGTTGACAGGGCACAGGGATGGTCCAGTGCACAAATGCTGGGGTGCTTCAGTTGTTGGGTGCTGGGATGCTCTGGTTGACGGGCTGTGCTGCTGGGTTTCTTCTTCTTCCCCTTGCAGCAACTGGGACACCAGCGCCATCCCCACCTACGAAGAAGCCCTGACCTGCAGACCTGCCCACTGCACCCCAGCCTACGTCCAGCCCCCGGGGAGGAAGGAGGAGCTCACGCCACCCTTGTACCGCTACCTGGAGGAGGACGAGAGCTGGCAGGGCGGCCGCCGGCGCAGCTCCTCTGACAGCGCCTTGTTTCGCCCCAGCCCATCCTGGCTGGAGACCCAGGGCCCCGGGGAGCCGCAGGCAACTCCTCCCCCCAGCTATGAAAACATCAGCATCCGGGGGGTCTGAGCTGATGGCGGCAGGGGGCCGGGACTTTGCGGGTGGCTGCCCGGTCCCTTGGCTTTAAACCGAGCCCCTTCCATTGCCAGGGTGAGAGGAGGGTGGGTGAGGAGGGGGAAGGCGGCGTGGTCCGTCTGGCTTTCTGAGCGATCTGGGGCTGTCGGGATGGCGGGTCCTGGGGATGATGCGTTTGGAGCAGCGGGGGTAACTGGCATGTTTGAAAGCCTTCGTATTTTTAATAAAACCACTGCTGGTTGCAGATGCTTTGCATTCCCTGCTCTGACCAACCCTGGGGAGCTCGTATCAGGCCAGGGGCTGCCCACTCAAAGCAAGAGCTATATAATAAAAGCTGCAGCAAAGAACGAGGAATCTGGCTGTAGAAAAAACAGCTCCGTTCGCTCCCCTGCCTTTTCAATGCCCCTTCCAGCCATATCTCCATCCCTTCCACCTTGCTTTCCCTGCATAGTGACTCCCACGCCTCACTTCATTTGCTTTAAGAGATGCTCAGTGGCTCGTACGTGCATTCAGGGCATCCAAGTGCACTTGGCATTTCAGGCAGTATCCTATAAAAACACACCCTGAGCGGCTCACCCCCCTCCCTGCCCACCAAGGACGGGTTTGCAGCCTTGCTCAGAGGAAACGCCAACTTCATCGGGGGCTGCTGCCAGTTGCTCCATCCCACCAAAATAACGGGCTGCCCTGGGCCCCCTGCAGGCCTGCAGGGCTGCAGAGTGGCTGTGGAGCCACAGCCAAACATAACATATTATTTATAATATAATATAGTATTTTTCATAAGCCAGATACATGCTTTCCCACATCGGCAGGCAAGCCAGGGAACAAACCGAAGGCTAATTAAAGCCACTGCTGCTGTCTGTGTGGTGGGAAGGGGACACCTTTTAACACCCCTGCTCCATCTCAAGCAAACACAGGGCACATGGGTGCTATGTCCTTGCTCCCCTGGGTGAACCGACACTGCTCCATCCTCCCCTGGCTTTAGCCCCTCCTTCGCTCCCTTGGTTGCTGCCCCACTGAGGCAGCCCCACCGGTGGTTCCCCAGCACCCAGCCGGAGCAAGGCAGGGACTATTCCCAACCCACTGGCCTCCAAAAAGGCCCCGGAGCACTCCCTCCTCCCCTGCTGCAGCCCCGCAGCCCTTGAAAACATGCTGCGCCCTGGCGTCCCCCTTATTTTGGGGCTCTGCCAGCTCCGATTTACAGCCAAGTCCAGCTCCAGCCCCAGGACTGGGAAAATCCCGTTGGGACCAACTGCTCTCCGGGTCCCCGTCTCTGCCGCCGTGCCCCCCCTCTCCCTCCATGTCCCTTCCCCAGGCGTGGGGTCCGGCCGCGCGTGCCTGCAGGGAAGGTTACCCGGACACGTGCCGGGCAGCTTCACTGGAGTGTGAACGGCGGGTTGGTGTTTGCATTCATTACAAACCCATTAAAAACTGGCTGGCTCAGCCCTGGGCAGGACCAGGCTCAATGTGCAGCTGATCCTCAGCCTCTGGCAGCCTCCAGAGAAAGAAACCACTCCTTGCCTTACCCTGGAGGTGTGCTCAGCGGGCAGCGGCCGCAGGTAAACGGGCTTACCGGCATCTCTCCTCCCCTGCCTCTCCCACCCAGCACCCATGGCCGAGAAGACCTTTCGCTATGGATTCATCATGCTGGGTTTCTTCCTGGTGATGACGGGAATGTTCATCATGAGCGTGGAAAAACCCCAGATCTACATCACCTTCTGCGCCCTGGGTGTCCTGCTCGTAGCCGTGGGCATCACCTGGAGCATGTGCCAGTGCTACCCAAAGGTAGGGTCCTTCCCGCCGCTGCACATCTCTGGGGGCTTGAGGGCTCAGCTGGGTTTTGGCGGGCTTCAGCTCCTTCGCTACTGCGGATGTGTAGCCTTGGGCTGTGCCTCAGTTTCCCCATCCATAGGGTGGGGTTGCGGCAGGTCCCAGGGGGAAGCCAGCTGGGGAGATCTGAAGGGAGAAGTGTTGGTGTGGGGGGCTCTCACCCTGCTACACCTCCCCACCGATGCCTGCAGGATGCAGCCCCACTTCCTCACCCCACTGTGCCTCTGCACCTTCCGAAGCCTGGGGTTTTGCCAAGCAGGTAGTGGGGAATAAGCCCAAGGAAATCAGCTCATGTTCATCCCATGCAAAACCCCCCAAACCAGCCCCTTCCTTGCACCCACGGGGCCCAGCGGCTCGTCAGGCTCCCAGGGCTTCAGAAGAAGGGGTTGTCATGGCCATGGAGGTCCGGAGGGGCTCAGCCCCCCCAAGCACAGCCCTCACTTGCCGGTCTCCTTGGCAGAGGGCACTGCCAGCACGGGAGGGCGGCCACGCGTCCCTGCTCTGGGAAACAGAGCTGGTAGAAAAGTCTTTTTTCCAAGGGCAGGGTGGCTGTGAGGTTGATCTCAGTGCTGCAGGATGGCCCATCAACAGCTTGGCTGCACCCCGAAATGTGGGGTGGTGGATGGGACCCCAGGACCTGGGACCACCCGGGACCCCCGGGACCAGCTGAGTCCCCTGGGACTGGGGTGAAGCTTACTCCAGCTCCCCCAAAGCTGAGCTCAGCCCTGGTGAGGAGGGAGATGTGGCTTTGTCACTGTGCTTGGGGCTCAATGACAGGGCACCCTTGCTGTTGTCCCTGGCCACCGACCTCCCCCGTGGGCCCTGGGACCCACCCTGGGCTCAGGGACACACGTCACCCTGCTGAGGACAAGGTGCTGAGAGCGAGGCAGCGCCGAGTTCATTCAATCCCTTATTGATTTCCCCCAAAAAGCCCATTTCCAAGCAAGACATCCAAATGTGCTGGGAAAAGACCAAAATCCCAGCTGAAGGGACACCCTGGACTTTTTACCATTAACGAGGGCCGAGGCTCCCCGTGATGCCCAGCGCAGCGCCCTGGGCTCTGCATTTCTTTTACCCCCAGATAACGTTTGTTCCTGTGGACCTTGAGGCTGAGCGGTTCCTGGACCACAAACCCATTGTGCTGCCAGAGAAGGACACTTGGTAGGTCCCAGTACCTGGCCCCGGTGGCCGTTTTACTTTTGGCGGGTGTTTTCATCTGTACACATGGTTATCTGTGTGCCTCCGGGGACAAGGGCAGTGTCTGAGCACACTGGGGACAACTGCACCTATTGCAGCAAAAAATGACAAGCAGGGGCCAGGGTGGGGAAGGCAAGGGCTGGCTGAGCCCCCCCGGGGCTGGAGCCGGAGCGATGCTGGAGGGTGCAAAGCATCCAGCTGCGTTCCTGCGGGCATCACTCTGCAAAGGACCCTCTGGCTCTGCTGCTGGATTGGGCAGTGGTGTGGCCTCAGTGGCCTCTAAAGCACCTGGTGGAGTCCTCTGTGCATGTCCCCGAGCACCTCCTGGCTCCACAGCGATCCAGGTCCTGCTCAGCACCCTGTTCCTCCTTTTCCCGCAGCTTGATCGTACCCTGCCACAACCAAGAGGCCACCAGCACCTACGAGAAAAGCCTGCCATCCTACGAGCAGATCCAGAGGCAGGCAGTGGGCTCGGCCCCACTCCCACCCATGGTCCAGCCCAGACCCCGCAGCTGCTCCCAGCCGGTGGTGCAGGCAAAAGCAGAGGTCCACCGGGAGCTGGGGGGTGCTGGAGACCCCCACGGAGAGCTGGTGCCTCAGCTGGAAACGGCAGCAGGCAGCTGGTATGCGAGGCCCACAGGGTCGGGGTGGCACTGGTGGGATGCGAGGTGAAACCAGGGGTGGGTCAGACCCCCAGTGTGGGGGGAGGGAGAGGAGGCAGAGGGGTCTTTGCTGCTCTCACAGCACCAACCACCAGATTCTCCTGCCCCTCTGGAGCCCGGACAGTGTCTCAGCCCATGGGGTCTCTCAGTACCAAATTATTTACCAGGGTGAAATCAGGAGGAAATCTGGATTGCCTTTGGTTGTGATTTGCATTTTGCCTTTATTTTCATTTTATAAATATGAGCAATGTCTCTCACCAGAAGAAATCCCAAGTTCCTGGTCAGACTTTGATAGAAATGAGACACTTAGTATGTGTCCCTCAAACCAGATGCCCTGTATGATGCCCATGCACTGGTCCAGGAGATCTCAGAAGTGCTTTGCAGGCAATGGGAGTCACCGTGCAGCCTTGGGTTGTAGGACTCAGGCACCCCTTCTGCCAAAATGCAGCTACAGCTGGGACGAGGCGCTCTGCTTTCTCCCCGGGATGCGGGCACAGCGTGCGAGGACAGCCACTACTTTGTCCCATGAGCAGGAGAGGGAACCTGGCAGGATGGTTGTCCCCATAAAGGCAGGCACTGGGAGCTGAGAAAGGGCCCTCCCAGGGTGCCCCAGCCACCCAGCCAGGGGACTGGTGATGCTGGGACGCTGGCTGAGCAACGCTGAGCCCAGCAGCTGCAGGTTCCAGGGGAAACTCCAGCTCCAGCCCAGCTGTGTTTAGTGTAACCCCCGCCCTGCCCTCTCTGTTCCTGCAGCCCCCCGCGGCCGGCCCCAGGGGACGCGCCACTGGCATCCCTCCTGGAGGACATGGACACGCCGTCGCTGGAGGGCTCCGTGCCCGGCAGCCCAGTGCCACGGGGCCGAGCCCTCCCGCCATCCTGCTCTGGCTGCACCCCGACCAGCTCCCCCGCGGGGGGAAAGCACCCCAGTTCCCCCCGCAAAGGCACTGGAGAGGAGGAGGACCTCTATTATGGGCTCCGAGAGGGGCCAGACGCTCTGCTCGAGGATAGCGACTGCCTTTTTGAGCCTGAAAACTGATTTCCTGGGGAGAATGGCCACTTGGCATGGACCCATCTCGTGGAGGGGATGCAGACATCGCAGCCTGGAAGAGAGGGGCTGGGGCTGCCCCCTGAATGCTCAGCGCCTGCAGCATGGAGGAGTCCCCACGCTCCTGCCTGTCCCCCGTGCCATGCTGCGCCCTTTGCGCCCACCCAGCCGCAGGGGAGGCTGCTATCCTGCAAAACCCCAGGGGAGCATCACCACCTCCTGACCCCCAAATTTCTGCAGCAGAGGAGACAGCCAGCAGCAAGGCCCCCCTCTCCAGAGCCCCCTGGGTGGGCACAGATAAGTGTGAATGCTTGGCTGGGCAGGATCAGGGCTAAATAATGTCCTTAGGAAGGGAAAAGATTAGCTTTGCTGCTTGAAACAGGATCAGCGTTTAGGTAGGTAAAGATGTATTCACCCCAGGTAGGCTTTATGAGGCAGACATGTCCACAAAGCTTTTTTCCCTCTTATCAAAGCTGCCCTGGAATTAAAATTAGATCCTGAGACTCCGGCAGCAGGCAGCCTTCATGTCTTCAGGTTGGAAGAGGGGTGATGTGGGGGATAGACCATGCTGTTCCCCATCTCCTGCATGAGCACCAGCTTCCAGCGCCGGCAGGGGCAGAGGGAGGACGACTCGGCTGAGCCGAAACCCTGGTGATGGCTGTGGCTTCCTGAGGGCCGCTCGAGGTGGTGCCTTTGGGCAACATTTTCTCTCTCCACGGGGTCGGTGTCAACAGCCGCAGCACTGAGGGTGGCTTTGCATGCTGGCGTCCGCCATCCCCAAACTCCCTCTGAATAATAAGCGCTCGTTTCAAGTCACGCTGATGGAGCTAAGCCTGGTTTGTCACCACGACAGGGGCAACGCAGTGGCTTTCCGCAGCCTGTTTGCAACACGCAGAGACGGCAGCGCCGCTGGGAGCTGTGACCTCCGCCTGCCCTTCGGCAGCTCGGGGCCGCGGGGAGCTGCGTGGCTGAGCCTCCCCAAGGCAACTGGGTTTGGATCAAAGCATCAGCAGATCCAATAGTATGGGGATGCCGAGAGTCCCTCGCCCTGATTTGGTAAGGCTGGGCTAGATGCCGCATGTGGCCGGCATGGCCCCAGGAGGCTTGGGGGCACATATCTGCTGGCAGAGCGGCTCTTCAGCAAATTTATGTGGGCTGACAAGTCCAAAAGCAGGGGGAAAGCTGTCCTCTGGCATCCAAGGGGGATGAAGCATGGAAGCCCTGGAAATGATGCTCCCCGCGCTCCCCTGCCGCCCAGTGAGCGTTTTGCCGGTACAATTCAGGGTGGTGCAAGAAATGGCTCTACCTGGGGACTTCATGCCCCTGTGCCACCCTCCCTGGTGTCACTGCACCCCTTGCTCACCTTCGCGTCGCCGCAGCAGCAAGGGGAAAAGGACAGGCAGCACCCCGCACGCTCGGGGTGTTTATGGCCAACAGTGCTGTCAGGAGGGTGGGGAACAAAGACGCTGGTGTTTGCTAAATATTGCCGACAGGATCGCGAGCGGCTGTCCAAGAGGAAGCATTACCCAACTGTTTACACTTACTCGACTCCTGCCCGTCCTTCCCGGCGGGGGGGAGCGTGGTGGCCGCAGGGACACCGTTGGATGGGGCCACATCTCGCAGGGCTCCGGAGGGTGCCTGGGGCAGGACGTGGCCCTGTGTCGCTGGCTTGTGTTGAGCGTAGGAGCCTTGTAGAGACCCGAAAGCTGTTGCCCACCTCATGTCCTGGGACTCACTCACACTTTTGGCAGAAGAAAATTTTCAAAAGCATTTTCCTTGGGCGGGGGCAGAGGAGAGGGCTGAGACGGGGACTGGAGCCTCTCCCCCCACCCCGGGACCCTATGGGCAGCTGGATTTGGGTCCCCGCATCCCTCGGCGAAGGGATGGGGAAGCATCCTTGCCGTGCCCGCCGGCGGGAGCACCCCGGGCGCAGAGGCCGCCGGGGCCGAAGGGCTCAGCTCCCCCACGCCGGACGGGGTTAAACGCTGCGAGAAGCGGGACGTTGCTGCACGGCGTTACGAGCTGCGCCCAGCCCGAGGCCCCGGCCGCCCCTCGGCTCCCGGGGGGCGCAGCGCCCGGCCGCTCGCCCCGCGTGTCCCCGGCGGAGCCCCGCGTCCCCGGCCGCTCGCCCCGCGTGTCCCCGGCGGAGCCCCGCGTGTCCCCGGCCGCTCGCCCCGCGTGTCCCCGGCGGAGCCCCGCGGCCGTGGGGCGCTCGCGGAGGGGCCGAGCGGGGGGAGGGGCTGGCGCCGCCGCCCGCGCAGCCCACGCGGGAGGGGGTCGCGCCGCGTGGCCTTGGTGGCGCGTGGGGCGCCGAAATGCCAGCGCACCAGTGGTGTAGTGGTATCATGCAAGATTCCCATTCTTGCGACCCGGGTTCGATTCCCGGCTGGTGCAGATCGCCCCTTCTACCTTTAAGTTATCACGACTTTCCTGTGTTTCTATGTGCTTAAATCAGAGTAAATGGCCCTCAACAGTGCGGGCCTAGGTTTTTCTGCCTCTTTTTCGCCGCCAGGCCTCCCGCTGTTGCAGCCACAGCAGGATGCCGGGGACCCCCGGCCCAGCATCAGCCTGCCCTCTGCCAGCCCTGCCCCACAGCTCCGCGGCTCCCCAGGGTTGGAGGGCAGCAGGGGATTTAGGTGCCCTTTCCCCCTTCTGGAGGTCTTCTCTGTTGCCTCTTCTGCTCTCTCCCTCCTCCCCCCTTTACACAGACACAGCCGGAGGGTACCGCTGCCCTCAGCAGCGGCAGCAATGGCTGCTAGAAGCTCCCCTGTGTGCCAGGATGGGACACGGATCGCTTCTCTGCAACGTTCAAGTTTTTGCTATTTCTGAGTATTTTTCCATGAAAAAAAAAAAATCTTTCTTCAGATATCCACTCCTTCCAGAGAGCTCCGGGGCTGGGTGTCTCTCCCACTCCCTGTACAGGCGTTGGGGCTGGGTATTCATGCCAAGACCTCCCTGTGTTGCTCAGCACATGGGGTGCGTGTGGGGCTGGGGGGCCTTCTCCACCCCCTCCTCTTTGGGCTCTCCAGCCTTCCCTCGGACACAGCTTGTCCCCTGTGCAGAAAGGAAGCGAGCGACTCTGCAGGGAGAGGGAGACTGTCCCCCTCGAAATGGGGTTCCCCAGTGCTCAGCTGCCCTGAAGGTGCCCCAAGGCATCAGCTCCATCCTGCAGGAGGGCTTAGCGGCGCCTGATTAAGCTGAGCCAAAAATCAGGAGCGAGACTTGGCCCTGTGAGGAGCCTGCTGGACACCGGACCCTGGCCATGTCAGCTCGCCACGGCAGAGAGTGGGTGGCAAGTGGGCTCCGGCGTCCCCCCAGTTACCCAAACCAGGGTGCAGGCACCCACTCGAGGTCTCATTAAAAATAACATATATACACCCGTATAAACCATACGCATCCATATAAAACATACGTATCCATATAAAACATACATATAATTACAAAACATATATTCATATAAAACACATGCCTCCATATAAAACATAAAAGCTCTGAGGAGCTTATAAATAGCGAGTAAAAATAATAAATCCCTATTTCCCTCAACAGCAAGGAGCAGGGAAGGGGTTTGCCGAAGGTCACTGGGGATGTCGGGGCAGCGTGGGAGCCCGGCGCTGCGGGAGGGAAGAGGTGGAAGGCAGCGGTGAGAGCCACGGGAAAGCACCAACCGCGTCCCGGGAAAATAATATTTGCGATGTGTGACGACTCTGTAAAAAATGCCTAAACAGGATTAGAGGCTTTCACGGAAATTTATCTCTGAAGTAAGCCAATAAGAGGCACATAAAAGCTTTCAGCCCTTTCTGAAAATAGTCCTTGAGCGTCTGCGTTTTCCCTGCCAGAGCCCCCAGAGATGCACGGGGACTCGTGGGGGAATTTCGAGCTCGCCGGCGAGCCGCGGCTGGTGCGGGCAGCGCCGCCAGCTCCCCTCCTCGCCCCGCCAGCCCGCGCCGCGCCGCTGCCCCCGCGGCTGCCACCCACCGCCCGCCCGGCGCCCCTTCCCGCCCGCGGCCCCGTTAATGGTTAACCCGCCCGGGTGGGCCGATGGGGCCGGCGGCGGTGGCGTGATCCCCGCCCCGCCGCGCCGGGCAAAGCCGCAGCGGCGGCTCCGCTCCGGCTCCTCGGCTCGGCGTCTCCGCTCCGGCTCCTCCGCGGGCGCGCAGCGGCTCCGCGCTCCGGGCCGCGCCGCGCTGAGGGGCTCGGCGGCCGCGGGCTCCTCGGCGCTCGCCGTCGGGGCTGCGGGCGGGCATGGCCCCGCGGGCGCTGGCGCTGCTGCTGGCGCTGCTGCTGGCGCCGGCGGCGGCGGAGCTGGCGGAGGAGCTGGTGCTGGCCCTGGGGGCGGCCGAGGAGGAGGCAGCCGCCGTCGGGGCCGCCCCGTCGGGGCCCGCCGCTTTCCATCGCGCCGCCAAGGTGAGGGGCGCGGGGCGGCGGGGGCGGCCAGGCGTGCGTGTGCCCAACAACCCAAGCCCGACGCTTGCGTCCCCGCTGCAGGCGTCGTGGCGGCTGCCCGGGCGCTACGTGGTGGTGCTGCGGGCAGGCGGCGGCGAGGCCGAGGTGCGAGGCGCGGCGCGGCGGCTGCAGGCCCGAGCGGCTCGGCGGGGATACCTGACCGAGCTGCTGCACGTCTTCCACCTCCTGCCCGCCTTCCTGGTGAAGATGAGCAGCGACGTCCTGGACACGGTAGGACAGGTCCCAGGGCGGTGGGTCGCGGTGGGTGGCAGTGGCAGGGGTGGGCACTGGTGGGGGGTGGCAGCCCCAGCCTTGGGGGGAACAGGAGCTTTGCCACCACGCCGGGCGCTGCACCTCCTCGCCGCAGGCGCTGAAGCTGCCACACGTGGAGTACGTCGAGGAGGACGCCTACGTCTTTGCCCAGAGCATCCCCTGGAACCTGGGCAGGATTGTGCCGCCGCAGCCCAGCTCGGGCGCCTACAGCCCTCCCAGTAAGCGCTGGGGCGTGGGGGGAGGACCACGGGGGTTCGGGGAAGGGTCAGTGACCCCGTCCCCTCTCCTGATCTCAAGGGGATGGGGATATCCCCCTGCCCCATGGTGCTGCAGGTCTGGAGCTGCACTTTGGGAGCATCCCAGGTGGCCTGGGCTGACCGCAGCGGTGGTTGCCTTTCCCCCCGGCTGTGTCCCTGGTAGATAAAGGTGACCTGGTGGAGATTTACCTGCTGGACACCAGTGTGCAGAGCACCCATCGGGAGATAGAGGGCAGGGTGCTTGTGACTGACTTCGAGAGCGTCCCCGAGGAGGACGGCACCCGCTTCCACAGGCAGGTGAGCGTCGAGGTGCTGCATGCTGCAGCCTGGCAAGAGCATCCCCTGCACCCACCGAACCCTGAACAGGTTTGTGGGGCTTCCCATGACAGGAGAGTCACTCGGCCCATGGCAAAATGCTGAGCAGGACACAGCAGCAGGAGCTGTGGTGCTGGGGGATGTTGGGACCCTCAGTATGGTCTATTTGGGGCTGTGGCTGAGCAGGGCAGGGCTCCTTTCTGGGGAAGGCAGGCTGGGGGGGCATGGGTGCATGTCAAGGTGTTGTTGCAAGAGGGAATTGAGGTCCACCCCACACCCGGGGCCGCAAAAGGCTGCCTGCACCCTGTGGTGGGTGCTGGTGCTGCTTTGCACGGCTTGCACCACTGCGTGCGCAGGGGAGCCCAGCACCAGCACAGCCCCAGGGAAGGCTGGCTGCTTCCCCCATCCTTTCTGCCAGCTTTTCTCCTTCTGCACAGTATAATTTTTTATCTTCCCCCCACCCCAAAATATTTTTGAAGATTTATTCTGCAGTGGGATTTAGCTGGTGTGAAGCACAAGGGGTGGGGTGGGATGGGGAGGACACTGGAGTGTTCCAACCCTGCTTTGATGCAATGGGCCGGGGCGTAAAACCGTGGTGCCTGTGTCAGGCCAGCAAGTGTGACAGCCACGGGACCCACATGGCTGGGGTGCTGAGCGGGCGCGATGCCGGCGTGGCCACGGGCGCCAATGTCCGCAGCCTCCGCGTGCTGAACTGCCAGGGGAAGGGCACCATCAGTGGGACCCTCATCGGTGAGTCACCCCGTGCCCTGGAGAGGAGCGCGCTCCCTCCCGGAGCCCCCTGCCTTGTCGCCATCCTGCGAAAGTGTCCTGTCCCTCATCTTGTCCCCCCCAGGCCTGGAGTTTATCAAGGCGACGCTGGAGGCTCAGCCCCACGCACCGCTGGTGGTGCTGCTGCCCTTCGCCGGCGCGTACAGCCGTGTGCTGAACGCCGGCTGTCGGCAGATGGCACAGATGGGGGTGGTGATGGTTGCGGCTGCTGGTAACTACAAGGACGATGCCTGCCTGTACTCACCAGCATCTGAGCCAGAGGTACGGGCTGGGGAGGCTCCCTGAGGTGTGGGGGTGTGCGGGGACACGCTGCCCCCTCCCTAGGCTCATCCGCTCCAGCACCAAGTTGGCTGAGTGGGCTTGGGCTGCGCATCCCGTCCCGCCCACATTCCCCTCTGTCACCGCCCTGGCAGGTCATCACAGTTGGCGCCACCAACAGCGAGGACCAGCCTGCCTCCATCGGCACCCTGGGCACCAACTTTGGCCGCTGCGTGGACCTGTTTGCCCCGGGGGATGACATCATTGGCGCCTCCAGTGACTGCAGCACGTGCTTCACGGCGCAGAGCGGGACGTCACAGGCGGCCGCGCATGTGGCAGGCGAGCTGGGCTCTGGGGTGGTGGGCAGGGCTCGCTCTCCGCTTGCCCCAAGCTGTGCTGGCGCTGGGCATGTGTCCCTGCAGGTGCAGGGCATCGGGGCTGCCTGTGCTGGGGACATTTTTCTGTGCCACGGTTTCGGCATGTTTGGGTGCTGCAGCCGGCACAGAGCTCCCGCATCTTATGCATGTGGATGATGGGCTGCAGTGATTCCTTCTCCTGTCTCTCTGGAGTTGGGGGAGTCATGCATAGGCAGCTGCGTGGCCCCTGGTTCTCACCATGGCCCCCCTTGTCTCTTGGCAGGCATCGCCGCCATGCTGCTCACCGCCGAGCCCCAGCTGAGCCTCACCGAGCTCCGGCAGCGCCTCCTGCACTTCGCCACCAAGAATGTCATGGACATGGTGTGGTTCCCTGAGGAGCAGCGGCTCCAGACACCCAACAGCGTGGCCGGGCTGCCCACCCAGCTGGGCATAGGTAAAAACCTTGGCCGCCTGCTGGGTGCCCAGCAGAGCTCTGCCCTTACTAGGGTAAGAAGAGGCATGTCCCTCCCTGAGCTGTGCTGGGTATGGCTAAACCCGAGCATGGCTGTTTCCACGCAGAGGGTAGGGGGGAGACCTGCCAGCCCTCGCTGGCAGCCTGGTCCATGCCGTGGGCTCTGGGTGCTGCTGTGGGTGTCCATCCTGCTGCTGACACCATCTGCCCCCTTGCAGATGAGCAGCTGTATTGCCGCTCGGTGTGGTCGGCGCGCTCAGGGCTCACCCGGCACGCCACGGCCGTGGCTCGCTGCGCCGGCACTGAGGAGATGCTCAGCTGCTCCAGCTTCTCCCACAGCGGCAGGCGGCTGGGGGAGCACATGGAGGTGAGCAGGGGGTGCGGAGACAGAAGTACGTCCCCCAGGGTGCCTGCCGGCCTCGGAGGGGCGTCCCCAGACCCCCGAGCACCCCCGGTGATGCCCTGCTGCTCCGGCTGCAGGACAAGGACGGGCAGAAGCAGTGCGTGGCCCACAACGCTTTCCGGGGCCAGGGCGTCTACGCCATCGCCAGGTGCTGCACATGGCCCAGGGCCGAGTGCTGGATCAACGCCAGCTCCCTGGCGGCTGAGGGTGCCGGCTGCTCCCCGCAGGACCACGTGCTGACCGGTAATGCCTGACATGTCCGGTTACAGAGCCTTGAGCCAACACGCTGGTGGCCGAGGATGTTTCTTCCAGAAAAACTCTGGGACCTGGGGGTAAACGGGTGGGTGTGAGTGCTGAGGTGACAGGGAAGGGGGACATGTTCTGCATGCATGGAGGCAGGGAAGGCTCGGGGCTCAGCCGGGACATCCCTTAGCGCCTGCATGTGCACTGGGGTGCTGCCGTGGCCGCCCCACACTGCCAGCCCCCCTTCCCTCGGCAGGGTGCAGTTTCCACTCCCCAGCCGCGGCGCTGGGTGACAGCGGCAGACCTGTCGCGGGGCCGGGGAGCGGGCCCAGCCACTGCGCCGGCAAGACGGAGGTAACGGCACACGCCTTGTGCTGCCCTGCCACCAGCCTCGAGTGCCGGGTGAAGGAGCGCACGTCCCTGGGCTCTGCGGAGAAGGTAGGGATGGTGCACGCTCCTCCACCGTGGTGGTGTCCTCCCCTCTCCTTGTCCCTCTGCCGCCCTGATGGGGGGTCAGGTTGGCTTTGCATCTCATTGCAGCCACTGCAACCTCAGCCTTCACTGGTGTCCCCAGTTGCCCACCTGTAATGGGACACCCCACCCAGCTAGGGTCCAGTGGCTCAGTGTGACACTGGCCACATCACCCTGAGCCCAGGGACCACTGGGGATGGGCAGACCCCTGCCCCTTTGCTGACCTGTGGAGGATGACCTCTTCTCCCCTGTTAGGTGACGGTGTCCTGTGACAACGGCTGGACGCTGACAGGCTGTAACGCCCATTCCCAGAGCCCCGGCACCATGGGAGCCTATGCTGTGGACGACACCTGCGTGGCAGCCAGCATCCCGGGCAGCAGCACAGCTGCAGTCATCGCCATTTGCTGCCGGAGCCAGCAGTAGGGATGGGCTGAGCCGGAGACGCAGCTGCCCTGGCCTGGCGTGCCCGGCGTAGCAGGGATGGTTGCCTTGCTGGACCACAGCATTGCCGGCTTGGGTACCTTCCCGGGGCTGAGCTGCCGCTCCCTGGCACAGTCTATGCTCTGAGACACGGCTGCTGATGACCTCTGCGCTTGGCCTGCTGTGATGGTGGGGTACAAGCTCGTCACCTTCTCGCACACAGTGGGGCCAAGACCCGAGGGGCTCTGCAAAAGCTCTCCAAGCAGTCCCCATGCAGCTGGAGCCCTGCCCCATCACAGGAGCCATCCCAGCATCCTTTCCCCACTGTGCGCGGGGTCTTTCTATAAATATCCTGACTGTACGAGCCGTCTGGAGGCTGTTTGTTGGTGTTGTCACCCAGCATATGACAAAACCACCACCTTTTAAAAAAAAAAATATTGTGATGAGGATTTCTCCTTTATTTCCTGTTTAGTTGCTCACTAGATGTCAGCTAATGCTGCTTAGCACCTGGGAAATCATAGTTTAGCCATTTTTGGACAGTTTTATAATTGCCTACTCACGTACCTAGGAGACTTCTTTACTTTTTAGTCAAGTGTAAAGGCTCTAGTTTAAACAGTCTGCTTGTTTAATTAGATTTTAATCTGCGTCGCTACGTCAGCTACTGCTTTGCTAGTGTTTTTTTTGTTAAGTCAAAGTTAATGATCTGCTGGTGTTATGCACTGCTTTAACAGTTTCCCTTTCAGGGCTTCCCAAGACATATAGAACTGGCTGTAACTCCTTTTTTAAAAAAAACCAAAACAAACAAACCCAAACCAGAAAGAAGAAAAAGCTTTCATAGTACTTTGGTTTTTACATTTGTACCTTAAATATTTATTTGAAATTTTATAAATAAACATTTTATAAATGTCTTTTTAAAATAAAATTCATAGACCAGTGCTCAGTAGAAATGATCCATTGTTTGGCTTCATGTACGTCCCCACGGGGAACCAGTCTGGAAGGGGGAGCTGGCACCCATCTGGCAGGGATACTGCTCCCCAAAGCGAGCTCTGCTTCTCTAGTGAGCCAGCCAGAGACCGGGCTCTGATCCCTGCCTTCTCTAGTGAGCCAGCCAGAGGCCACCACCTCGGGCTCTGATCCCTGCCTCGGGTAGGAGGTGCCCCTGGGCGACCGCTGGCACGCTCAGAGGTCAGGGCAGACAGCGTGGGCACCCTCCCCTTGCCCACAGCTGGCCTGAGCTCTGGGACCAGGGCAGAGACCAGGGGCTAGGTCTTGTTGTCCCATACACACGCGAGAACAGAAGTTTGTTTTTAAAACAGTGGTGTAGGGCAAGAGCTTCCAGTTACGGAAACAAACCATCATCCAGTGCCCTTGTGCTTTTTGTTGCTGTTGCTAGTAACACTGGGCTTCACTCGGTAAGCGTTGAACCCCAGAAAGAAGATACAGCATAGATGCTCAGGGAGAGATGCACAGCAGCAGAGAAAGACTGGGTAGTACCAGAAGCCACCAAAGCTGGGGCTCACTTTTTTGGGGTGATTAGCAGCCTCCTGGTACTACAACATATAATTTGTGTAGTGTTACCTGAGGATAGATGAAAAAATAAAGCTTGATCCCACAAGCGCCAGGTTAACCTGTCAAACTTGGGCTATTCTGGGTTGGGTGTTTTTCCCCATCAAAAAGCCCCTTACCGATCCGTTACTCCAGCTTTAATTGGCAAGCAAAGACAGAAACCGAGGAGGAAGCACTACTTTGAAAGATTTAAACTATTTCTAACTTGTTACCTAAAAGATGGCAAAAGCCAAACCCTCATCTAAGCATGTAATTACACAACATGTATATAATTACAGCCCATAATTTTATCAGCTATAATGTGAATTTTGCACAAAGAGGGAAAGAAAAAGGGATGCTAGCCTAAGAGCTCCTGAACAGCTTTGACACAGCTGGTTATTTTTCAGCATACTAGGCTGCAACATCTCAAAACACACATCAGATATTCCACCTCTGCCGACTTCCCTGCCAGAGGGGAAGATGCTGCTGCCTGCTCAGCCGCCGGCTCCCAGCAGGTGCGAGCACGTTCCCTGCACAGTCAGCCAGATACAGCTTTCCCGGCTTAGTTCAAGCATACATAAGCCTGGTGGAAGGAAACAATACTAAAAGATTAGCCCTTGCTTAGAAGCTTGTATGTGGGTAGGCAGAAAAGCCTCCCTCACTCAGGAGAAAGCAGCGCTGATCCCACGTACACCACAGACAGTCCCCTCCGCACCCTCTCTGCAATACCCAGTCCACGCTCCCAGGACTGGCACTGCCACTGGAGAGCACAGGCTGGGTCATGCTTGAAACGTAAAAATCTTTGCCCTTAGAACGGAGGATAAAGGCACCTGTCAGGAAAGCAGAGCCGGGACAGCGGCCCCGGCTGTGGCTCCTAGCTCTGCTTACGGGGGAATACCAGCACCGTGGCACTGCTGCATGTCCAGCTTTCTGCACCTCGCACCAACAGAAAAGGCAGTATTAATTCAAGTCCAGATTGCCTGCAAATCTTGCTATCTGACACACAAAAGCCGGTCTAATCCATGACTGCAAGCGTAGCCAGCGTAAATGATTCTGCTAAGAAGGTCAGGAGAAGAAACCGCACACAGATACAAATCTGACAGTGCACCAGAACATGCCACAGCATAAGGACATCCAGCGGTGCAGCTCCGAGGGCCGTTCAGCTGCTTCAATTTACTCTGGACGGGAGTCAAAATGGCAATCAGGGCAACCTCTCAGAGCTTATCGTCTGCAGGACTGGCTTAGGAAGTTTCAAGGTAAGAGGATCAACAAGACAACAGTGTAGCAGTGTATGCGCAGTCTAAAGATTACAATAGTTTTCTGTGAAAGGAATAACTTTATTCCATTGACCAGGAATCCCAAGACTGTTCATCAAGACTGCCTATTTTTCCAGTGCCCAATGTCTACGTATTAATCAGACAATATCTCCCCGAATGCTCACAGGCAGGCTGCGGCTGCTCTTCACTGAACATTTTGTAAGCTGTATAAAAACATTTTCATCCAAAAAGATTGGCAGTAAAAATTACAACATAGAAATGCATCACAATTTACACAAAAACTAGTCTTGTTGAACTCTGTTTTCCAAAAAATAATCTTCAGCAGGTTCAAATGACAGCAGCTGGAAACAAAAATAATTGACCAAGTATCATCTTATTGCAAATTATAACCATTGACTTTGTACAAGCGTGAGCAGAACCATGAAAAAGTTTGTATTGGTTTCAAGTATACAGTGGTGATGAGCCATCCTGATGCAATTCTCTTATCCATGCTTCTCTGGGCCCACAGTAATTGAGGACGTTGTTTCCATAGGAAATAACAGGAACCTGAAGTGACAAGTGGTGCCAACCCATAGGAACATTACCAGCTTCTTCCATCACCATCACCGCTGCGTACTGACTTCTTGTGATGATTTATGACCCATTAACAAAGTATTAGGGATGGGGGAAGGAAGAAGGGGTATCCATAAGAAATGATTTATTCAAAATTAATTTAAAACGTCACATTTAAAATGTCCCAGCACATTATCAGAAACATTTATAAAATGCTAACTCTGCCATGTGTCTATGAAAATGTTTGGAAAAGAAAGTGAGAGATTCACTACAATGTCACCCTTACTTCTTTGCACACGCAATTTATGACAACGGCTCTCTTAACCCGCAATAAGTTATAAAGCTGTACAGCTGAAATCAGATCAGATGTTTACTTCCAACAGTGAAATGACTGGTTAATTTCAATATTAGTGCACAACAGTGAAAAGCTGTCTGCTGCTTCTTGTTTCAGCAACAGTATGTAAAAAGAAAAAAAGGCACTTTTTGGCTGGTTGTGCCTTTAACTTGGCAAATTTATCTATTCTGGAGGTACCCAGGCACTCCTTAAGATGTCCCCCATTTCTGTGCATGTTTGTTTACATAATTTTTTTAAAGTAAGGCAGAATCCATAAATAAAGGCAAAAAGCAGTGCAGAAAATGTGACAAACGCAAAATGTACAAAAGATGAAGAGTTAGTTAGCACAAAAGAAGCTAGTATCCAGAGCCAGAAATCACTGAACTGCACTTGACATGGAAAACAAAACCGTGCTCAAATCATCCCAACTGGTTTCCAGTCGTTTATGAGCAAATCAAAAGAGCTGTGATATTTTAAACGTTGCCTGGTCAAGTGAAAACACAAACAAAGCCAAATCATTCTTTCCCTGTGTTAAAATTGCTATAAAATCTGCACAACAGTGTCCCCAACTCATTCAAGGAATTATTCATCATATACAACCAATACCAACTTTCTCAGTAATTTCAAAGCATAAGCAAGTGATTGCAGATCACATGATTGAGACTACATTTTATTCAATATGTCTCCAAAGGTTAAAAAAATTTAATGAGTAAAACTGCAACAGAATTCCGTCTTAAAGTGCTTTTTTCTTTTAAACTGCTCATTAACTTTTTTTTTTTCCTAAATTCACCAACATCCTTTAATAATAAACACTTGCATACCTAGAAAACAAAGCTTTTCTTTTATTGCCCTTCCCAATCATCTGTGGTTTTCAGAAGGGCACCAGAAAAGATGACCCATTCCAGAGCTCCTTGACCAAACCATTCTGTAAGGAATCACTCTCCTTACAGAGCAATCTTGCTGATCCTTCTCAAAAAGAGCTTTACAAATTAGCAGGGAGACATATTAAATACAGAAGTCCTTATGTAAACCCATTCTTTAACTAATATTTTACAATGAAATGTAAGTCATCACACATCTTTACAGAAATTTGAATATTCCTATTCAATATTATTGAAAGATTAAAAATTTGCCCTCCATACATAAGGGCAGTCTGGTTTTTTTTTTTCCTGTATAAAAACCAAAAGAATTTTTTTTGCAGCATCACAGAAAAGCAACAGTTTTACATTCACTATTTAATGTTCACATAAAAAGTCAACCACTAGCATTTGTGTATTTGATAAAATCTTCTTGACAAACTGTTTTCGGTGTCTGGACTGTCATAAGCTACTGCAGGTGAAGATGCAGTTTTCTAGAGCATTTATTGATCTGAAGCCTTCGTGGCTAAAAAAATGCTTTTAGCTTTCAGGGAAACAACCTCCTCCAGCATTGCCTTCGATCCTATGAAGCCACTTCTCTTCCAGACTCTTCTAACGGCACAAGCAACGGGACTCCAGTTTCAGTAAGTACCAGGCATTAAATGTTTGAGTTGTTCTGGTTTTGTGTTCATAGGTATCCTCTATGGGTCAACATCATCAAGGTCACTTTTAGGCTCACCGATCATCATAGGAGATTCTGAGCCCTTTCAATACACACAAGGGATGGGGAGAGAAAGATACAGGATGTTATTTTTGTAAGGCACACAATTATTTTGTCTACATTCAGTGATCTTTCTGACCCGACCCCCAGGAACAAGCTCTCTAACAGAGCAACACAACAGAAAATAGACATGCCCTTATTTTATTGTTACCTGCTGCAGATGTCTCTCTCCATTCTCGTTGGCTGGACTACTTTCTGACCCATTACTGCTTCCAGACTGATCTTTCTCATTCAGCAAGGCTGTGGCATAGGCCAGCGTGTCCTGAGTTGGAAACAGTCCAAGAGAGTGTCAGAGGCCATGGCGATATCTTAATCTCATTATTATCATCATCATCATTATTATTATTATTGTTATTGTTGTTATTATTATTATTATTTTAAAAGTTGATTGTGAAACAATATAGCTGCTGTAGTGAGACAGTTCAGTCACCACAGGTAATTGTGAGGTATTGACAAATATCATTTAAGGGTTGTTTTTTTCAGGAACAACGACGGCATCTGGGGTTCTAAAAGAAGAATGGTCTTAAGTGCACTGGAATACGCTAAAGTTGCCAAAACCAAAGACACTAACTGAAAAGCAAAAAAGAAAATAATACAAGTTTAACATAATCTCCCAAGACTGTGACACATACCTGTGCTGAAATTGTGCGCTGGAAGGTTTTTGCGGTTGATGTTTCATTGGATACATTACTCTGTGGAGCCCAATAATGTTCAGACATCTGCATAAAAAGCCAAGAAAGCCATAAAATCGCTATACGAGTTTTACACATGTAAAACCTCATCCACCTATGATGGTAGGTGAACTAACAAGTCTGGAAGAAGCTTCCTGAATCCTTTGGCAATGAGCTGGAGATCTGGGGCATAGACAAGCATGCACTTTTAATGCAGCCAGAAGAGTCAGAGAGGCTATTGCCCCCTCAGCTGAAAACTAGCAACCAACTCCCTTTATTTGGTAACTGTGCATGGGTGCAAGTTACTGGATGCCAGCTGAACAGTGGTGGATTCAGGGTTTACACGAGCCAGTACAAAGTAAAAATGGGTACAGCAGGACTATCCAGACCTGTCAGTTCGCTGTGTTTCAAGAGAAGAGTGGCAACAAGTTGTGCCAGCTGCACTGCAAGCATCTCACTAATTATGCTTCCAGTACTGAGTACAGTACTAGGTTATGCATCTGACATCTGCCTGGCAGCAGCTGTCAGGACAGAAAGGCAGCCTGGAGCTGGGATACTATCATGTTGTACATGCAGTGCTGGGAGACCAAGCATTACCCTGCTTGACCGTAGGCAAACCTGGGCTAATTCTGCTGAGCTTTACGTTTCCAAAGTGTCCTTGGGTATTTATTAAAGAAGTGTTGGCCAACCTACGTTAAGTTTAGAAAGAAGAACAAAAAATACATGCGTGGGAGGAAAGAGCTGTATCTGTCAACAGCTATATTTTGTGCAAAGCTGCAGTGATTCTGTAAGGAATCCACTCATTTACGCATTCCCTTGCATTAACCTGCAGGCAACAGAAAAATTGCTTTTTTAGAAAAGTGAAACCTTCTAACATGAATACAGTGGCACTGAAAGCTTCCCACATGGCAAGGAATGATAATCATTCTGACCATTCACACTTGGTTTTATTCACTATACACACATCTATGCCTGAAACATGTGGGGGCCTACAGAAGTTCCTGCACGCATCAGATTTAGCTGCATCCAAACTGTCCTTGTAAAAAAATGCAGTAGCTTGTATTTTGTCTTAAGAGTCATCTCAAAGAGCCATATAGAGGATGGAGATGTCATAATTCTCATTGTAAACAAAGTGGCAGTCTTTCTGTAAAGTTACAGCCAAACTACCTTTTTCTGTAGCCACTGCACAGCCCAACTCCAGTGATGGGAATTCTCCTTGAAATAATCTTTCGCAGTAGGGCACCTTGGAAATTGAAATGATATTCATTAGTCATGAACAAGGCATTCTGGCAAACTTAAAAAAAAAAAAAATCCAAGGACTTCTCTTTCTTTGTGCTGCTGCCCTCTGTACGCACTGTTATCATTGCAAACTCTGACCTAAACTGTACAGCCCTGTTATTAACTGAATTAGCAAGAGCAATAATGCCTAGTAAAGTTTACACAAAGTAGTCTGCTACACAGATTCACATATTCAGAACTATGCTTTATCGGGACACATGCCAAGTTCCAAACAAAGAGAATTCAGGAATCACAGTATTTCAAAAATCTGGGACAGTTTCCTTATGTTTATCTTGGTCTTAATCCTAGGCTCCTGCTTTACAGAACATAGCTGACCTTTGCCTTTATAAACAGTGATTATTGGTTGTTATATGAGAAATCCACCTCGGGTACTAATCAGTAAAGGTTTCACTTCATACTGACACATGCACTATCAAGACCTTTGAGCACCAATTCTATCACAGTAACAAAAGATAAAGCTGATCAAAAGTAGAAAGAGCAGCAGCCTTAACAGCCACAGAGGGGCCTAAGGTAGGCATGAGGTTAAATTCTGAAACCCGTCTTACTCACTTCTGAGCCAAAGTAACAAGAAACTTGACACACTGGTAACAACGGCTGCTGTCCACATGGTTGCTGTGGTGCATCAAGGCTGTGGGGAGAAACACAGGGATTAAAAAAAACACAATTCAGATTTCTGTGTACCAGCCAGTCTGAAAACATAACCAAGATGAAGCTAAAATTTTAACTTAGGTGGTGGAAGTTATTTCTACAGATGTTAGCATAAGTATTTGTGTTAAACGCACTACTGTATTGCTGGCAGTTTTGAGTACTTCCACAACTCTATTGGATTAAAAATAGATCAAAGTGAAAATGCAGTAATTCTTTCAAATGCGGTACCTGAATTTTAAACAGTCCTCTCCTAATGCAGTTATTCTTCCCCTATAATCCAGTCTATGTTAGATAATCACTATGGTTACATCTATCTGAAGGAAAAAAAATAATGTTTGAAACCCCCATAAATGGACCAGATCATCAGCTTCCACCTGGATCAAAACTTGCAAAGCCAGAAGAATGCTAAAGCTTCTTCACACAAACAAGCATAGAAAAATTCAACAGCCATGAATCTCTTCTATGGGAGACCTGGGCAAAACCCCAGGCTATTCGTACCAGGAAGTTTGCTATACCATGAATTCCCACGTCTTTTAACAGAATTCTTTGACTGAGGAGAAGCACAAAGATTTCCATGGAGCTGCCACAATCAGATCTGTTACTCAAAAGTTGCTCTGTCCATAGGAGTCAGCAAAGAACACTAGTAAAACCTCTAAAGTAGACAAACAATTGCTAGGGAACTGCAAATTGCCAGTTTTTCTACCGTGAAAGCACAGCAGATGATTAAAATTACAGCACTGGTGTACTGCAAATTATACACAAACACCCTCTTGAGGACCACAGAAAACTATTTTTTGCTGATTTCCTTCCTTAGAGTAAAACTAGCCAATGTGACTGATAGGTCATGGTCCACATGCAGTGAGACTGGATGCTCTTCAGTGCTGTTGCAAGGAAACTCCAAGGTAAAACTACAACTTTCACTCCCGAAACTCACAGCAATTCTTGTAAAATATGTATGATTTAGTAACATTACACAAAAAGCCTTCAACGTGAAAATCCAATTGAATAATTGTATCTCTTCTCTGTAGAGGAAAAAAGGTCATGTATTGCCCAAGTTACAGAACAGAATTGATCCAAGTGGGACCAATTTACCGAGAAATAACCACTCAGCTATTCTCTTACACTACTGCATCTTATCTTCTCTTCTATCAGTCATACATGGAAACTACTAAACAGAAGAGCACTGGAGTATAAGCAAGAAATAAAGAACAAAGCTAAATATTCCTTTCACTAAAACAGAATCCAAAATAACTTAAGGTGAAAGCCACGATCTGAAGCAGCTCCTCATCCAAACAGCTACGAAAGAGACGCTCAAGCTGCACTAACTCATCAGAGCTGCTCTTTGAACACATTGTGGCTACCCCCACATTTCTCTTGCACACAAAGCCTCTTCTCCTAATTCACATGACGTAAGCTCTCATTGCTTCTGGGACTTTTCTGCTGCTTTCGAATGCTTTAGTAACTACACTTCAATAAAGTTTCTGTACTAAATGGAGAGACAACACTTTGTATGAGCAGCAACAAATGGGAGGCACCTGTCAGACTATGAGGCTATCCTGCAGTTAGTAGTATTAGCATCCTTCCATGCTGAAGGTACTTCTTTTTCCCCAGCATTATGTATACACCCTGATCTGCTTCCTATTTCAAAAAATTCTCTCTCTCTTGCCACCCTCTCGGTTAAGGTTCCTTAATGTCACTTTTTAAGTACATAACTATCACTCTTCTCTGGGTTCACTGACTGCTGTTGTTGGAGAGAATTAATTTTTCCCAGTTAAACTCCTTTCCTGTTTGCTGTTACTATAATATTCTAATGCTTATTTTGGATTTTCTTAGATCATTCTGTGGGGTGGTGCTGGCTAAATCAAATAGTGTCAAGTTGTTTTCCCTGAGAAGTCAAACAGTTTAGAGGGATCAGAAACTAGGAGATGATATGAACCATCATCAACATAAGGGTCAGTATGAGACAGGAGCATTCGCCCACTGGCTTACTTGCCTATTAATCCATTTTCAGTTTCAAAGGCAAATTTGATGCGCTCTACTTGTAACGGGTCTTCAATAACCTGTTAGGAAAGAAAAAGATTAATAGATACCTGTGTGATACTTGTATCTATTCTACGACATGTGTGTGATACCTGTATCTATTCTATGAAATGTTTTTAACTACGTCAACATGAAAAACAAATAAGACTTGTGAAGTTTCATATATCACCGGATTATCAAGACAGCAATTTAAAAAGTAATAAAAACTCCAAACTGAAGATTAAAAGATACATAGATGTTGAAATTACTAATGCAGTCCTCACTTTTTTTTTTTTCATTATGCATTGATACAAAAATCTATCCTGTACAAGTCTTTACCCTTCACCTACCAGTATCTCATGGAGTAACTGGAATATGTTTTTCAGTTCATGAGGTGGAGCAGTTTCCAGCTGAGTCTGCATGTGAGAAACAAAGTTACTTAGTAAAATATGTTGATGAAGCAAAGAATTACAAGACAGTTTTACAGATTTTTAAAAATGTGTTGTTTTAAACAGTAGAAGTTTAAAAGGAAAACCCGACACCCCCCCCCCCCCCCCAATCCAACGGACTGTACTGATTGTTCTGCAGATCCCAGTGCCATTATAACCCATAAGACACAGTATGACCAAAGCCTAGAAGAAACACTTATGCAAAAAGCTTATCTTGATTATCTCCATACCTTGATGAAGTGTAGCACAGTAAAGGAAAAGTGCTCATTACAAAAGCAGCAGTAGACCACCATTTCAATGAGAACCGACAGAGATCCAGTTAGCTCTCGTAATGCATACATCACCTAATGGGATGGTACGAACAGTGTCAGACACAGCCACACAATTATTTCTAAGAGAGGGATCAAGTTTATAGCAGAATGTTACTCTTTTCCAGGAAGGATGCGTTTTTTTTTCGTCCCAGTGAGCTGAACCCCTGCCCTCATAGCACTCCATTCAGCTCCTGCTGCCCACCTCTAAGAGTCTGGTCAAGCACGATCCATTAAGTCAGAGCAATCCAAACTAGCACCTGCGGCTGACATACGGTAACCAACTGCATGGGCACTTGCAAAATGTGTTCAGCTGTCTTTGCTAACTTCATAAACTCTCTAATCAGACTCCCAAGTTTAGGGATATACTGGAAAATAAGAAGGTGTCAAGAAGAAACTAAAGGTGCCTTCTTGTTTAGGCTCAAAATAATAGCCATATACTCCCCAACTGTCTGCTTTTCAATATTCAGTGTTTTTCATGTAAGGATATTTCAAAGTAGTGACATCAGATCAGCTTTTAGGTTCAAGTAGGGCAGAATTTCGAACAGATACCTCCATTAAGTAAGGTTTTCCCTCAGACAGGAATAACAAGGCTTCCACTTCTTCATGGAGCGTCAAAAGCGGACCTGAAGCGGTGATGCTTAGAGGTGGACGCTGCTTAAAGAGACCAGGAGCTATAATAGCAAATACAAAAACAATCCACTAATAAATTAGATTGTTTACACACCTTGAAGACACTGCTGCTCATTTGGCACCATATAACCTGTAATGACATTCATCTCAACTAGCTTATCGCTCATATGGTACCACTCCAAGTAACTCTTGCACGCTGAAGTGCCATTTACTTTAGTGACAACACAGGCAAACGAACTGCAAGAAGGCCAAAGCAAAATGTTCATATTTACTATCAGTACTTTGAGCTTTAGTTTCACTTCCAATCACTGTTGCATATTCATCATATTCAGAATGTTTATCATCCTTCCTTTACTTTATGATTTTTGACTCCCTCCAACACCAGAAACTTTTAGCCCTAGACAGAAATAAAGTTATTCTTTGAAAAAAGACAACTTTAAATTCCTCCTTCAGGAAACTGAAGATCTCAACTTACTCTGTGATTATCTTTATTTCAATATCTCTGTCTCTTTTTAGAAATACCTAGGAAAGTATTTCACTGTTTGTTATTCAGTAGCTTAGTCTAAATACTCCCCTTCAGATTAGCAAAAGGCCTAACAGACCTAAGCAAAATACAGCCTGTTAGGCTGCGAGTCTGTCCCAGGCAACAATGACACAGCTTGATTCGCTCACATGAGGAAAGACCTTTTAGGCGTAGGGGAGGGGGGAAGGCACAATAATGTTCATATCAAGATTCCCCCCATTCCACGTGCCTGTAATACTATGTTTGCCACAGACTCTCAGTACATTTACAGCAAAATAGTAATAAAATAATAAAATAATAAAAACTATGCTAACCATTACTGCCTTAAATTCAAAGCGATTGCATTTTTCTTCACTGATATTAAGTTACTCCCAGTAAAAGTAACTGAAATACAAAGTCACCAAAAGGCAAAAACTTAATTCTTACCAACATTTCTTTGTGAGGAGATGTCAGAGTGCAAAACAAGTAGTGCTACAGTATTGTGAAGATATCCAAACTCACGTGCTTGTGCTGAACTCCACCTGCGATTCTGCTTGAACCAAAGGAGATTTAATTAACTTATCAAGTCAAAACCAAGCAATGTCCTTAACAGTCCATCACCACATTCTAATACTTTGAAGTTGGTGAAAATGTTGTTATTAGCAAAACCACTTCTGACGAAACAGCTATTTCCATGTTAACTACAAATAGGTAGAGTTAAGACTTGCATGAAGTTTACAGAATAATCCAACGGTTAGTCTATCCTATCACATGAAAAGTATTTATCCATAATTTAAGCATCATAAAAACCACAGGGATGGACAAACTACAGCACAAAAACACAGGTTATGTAAGCTTTACCTGATTACTCTGCCGGTTGGGGCCAAGGAGAAAGCTGATCATGTGCCTCAAAGCAGAGTGTCTGAGAAGAAGACCGCTAGCCCTTATACCCTGCTGTTTAGACAATAATAAAAAGTTACATTCCTGTGCAGGTACAGAATTAATGCTCTAGGGAACAAAAATAAAATGCATAGGCTAAACACTGCATTTTCTACTCCAAAAGAGAAAGTCACACAGATTAATAACGTACACCTCTAAAAAGCTGTCTCGTTATATAGAGCACATTATATAAACCAGACCAGAATCAGCATAAGCAAAATAAGTCTCATATGAAAAAAAACAACCAACCAAAAAAAAAAACCCAACCAACCAAAAAGAAAAAAAGAATAGTAGAATAGAGAGAAACCATATTGGGGTGAACAGCCCAGTCAGTTATTCTGCTTTCTATAGGACAAAAATCCTGAACATTGGATTTTTTTTTTGCCCCAAAAAGAACAGCCAAGAACAACCCCCCCAAAACAGAAACCCAAAATTCAGACTCTGGAAATGACATCTTCAATTCGTATACTTTGCTGGCATATTTTTGTGTAATTTTATCCTAATCCAGTGTTCAAAGCCATTTACTTTTCAAAAAAAGAAAAAGAAAAGGAATACTCTAATAAAAGTTCTGGAAAAGTTTCACCATGCTGCTTAAACATTCTATGAATATGGATGACTAGCTGCTTTACTATTGTCCTTTAAAATTAAACTAGCATGAAAAAAAGGTTTCTTACCTTCTGTACAAAGTTATTGAATAGCAAAAAATACTGAGCACAGTTTTTACAGTTTTCAGGTACATCTTTATCCAGTAGAGCAAGTAGCACCTCCAATAATTGATGTAGACTTTTTAACTGTGGGGAAAAAAAAAAAAAATTAATTTGAATTCAAAGAGTTGTCGACTGCTTAAAAAACAAAAGTGTTTCACATATCAGAGCTAAGGTATGGTTAACAAAATCATATGTGTGGTCACATACGCTTGCTGTGATGAATATGAATAGCTAATGTAGGATTGCAGCCTTCCCATTTTTAACTCTTCTTAATGAATGTTGCATATTTTAAACAGGAAAGTAACGAAAGCATTGGCATGTAGGTAACTTGCTCAAAGAAGTGGAACTCAGCTGTTATGTAAGTTTGCAACATTTTTAAAGCAATTCAAATTACTCCAAGTGAACTGATGTTCAAACATTCCAGTCATTACAGTAATGCAAAACAAACCAAATTAAAAGTAAACTGTCACTCAAGGTCTCACATTAGCGTACTATCACACTCAACTATGCAAAAAGCAATGCAATGTTAGTGTTTAGTTTGCATCAAAGCACACTAAGGGTATACACACTGGTATATAATATATTACATCTCAGTTAACAGATAGCAACTAACAGCCAAGAGGAAGTGATCAAAAACTATCAAACTGTATTGTAAATGTTCATCTCCCTACTACTGTATTCAGCTTGTAAGGAAAGATTGTTATGAGGTCCTAAAGCTCTAAACACAACAAACTTTCTTAACAGAAGCCTGTACAACAGTAGTGCCTTCCATCCATGACACTGGATGAAAAAGGATAGATCCCAGAAACTGTATAGAAAAAACATCCTATCGCATCAAATATTAAAGTTTGATGTAAAAAAAAAAAAAAAAAAAAAAAATTATTTGCGATTAAACAAGACTTGGACATTTAAAAGTGTCCAGGTCTCCACTGATGACTTACAGGAACATGCCAGAACACAGATAATACTTCTGTCTGAGTTCTCTTAATACAAATGATTTGGTTCAGGTATCCCAAGAGAAACAGGTAAATCTCAAACATTCTACAAATAACCCCTTTTCACAAATTTCCTGCTGGGTCTTCCTAGAATATTGAGATCACCAAAATGTAACAAAGCTGCACTTCCCAAACTTACTTGCCAAGTTTTTCTAATAGAAAATGAAAGCTTTGAACAATAACCATACTTATGGTCTCTCTCTGGAACTAGATAACTCAGTTACTACGGCTATAGGCTTCTGACTGAGTGAGGAAGGAGAATCAGTTAAAAATTAAGCTGATTTCTAGAATCAAAAAAAGAATAAATCTTAAGAAAACACTGTTTCCAAACTATTAAAATAATAGGTGATACCAGTTTTTAAGACAAGCTGAAATCAGGCAGAATTGTTTAAAAGTAACACTTTGAACTTAAATTCTGAGAATTACAGCAGCATGTTACCTCCTAGGGTAGGAACAGACAAGCATCAACCTATTCAAGAAATGAAGCGCTACAAGCATGATCAAGATGAGAGCCTTTCACCTTGTCATTTACAAATCACACAGCACTGTCTGCAAATACAGCAAGAGCCATTAGGTAGAGACAACCGACAGGATCATTGGTGATGAGGTGACACCAACCTTCTCCTGATAAAGCAAGGCACTGTCGAGGGTTTTTTCAAGAATAGTGGCTACAGCAACTCGCACCTCTCTTACGCTGCATTCCAGGAGGAAAGTCCTGGAAGATAAAAGGCAAAGCTGCAAAGAGAACTGGAATGAATGTGTACACACGGTTACTATGATTAAGTGTGGTGTTTATTATTTTAAGAAGGAAAACAGTCCAGGTAATTCTTGTATTGTACTTCTGTGAATAAGCTTTAACTTATTTTCCTGCACTCCTGCTTGTCACTAGTAAGGCCTGTAATATTACTTTATATTTATTCCCTCAAGTAACAAAAAAAGCTGAAACTAAAAGCTATCATAGGATCCTGTCTTTCAATGCAACTTCAAAGATAAAATTTCCTTTAGATTGACACACCTCTGTAAGTGTGTCAGTTCTCCAAGAATTTGTCTTAGGTGTTTTCAAAACACCTATTAGCTGATCTTGAGCTTGGTGAGAAAAATTCTTTCCCGTTTATCTGTGATCTTTGTCAGGTACGTATTTAACTTACTTTACCCCAAACACTTTCACCACGTTCTCCTTTCCCACTACTTACAGGAGTGACTAGACATAAACTTAAAACACATTCCAAGGCACTGCACTGAATTAAACATCTGCATCCTCCTCCAGGTATGCTGCACTATTTTATTGGATTTTCAGAATTACTCAGAAAGCTGCACAATCAGAGAAAATAGTAGAAATAAAAAACCTAAGTGATCATCCAGAGTGTCTGTTTAAAGAATGTGCACAGTCAACTCTTTGGAAATACAGCAGTATAGGCCAGATCATGTTATTAGGAAGCTTTATCCATACATGAGACACAAAACACCTAAGACAGAATTACCAGTACTTACTTTACAAGCTCGCGACCCTCCGGCCCGACGAAATAGTCAACTAACCACTGACAAGCATCAATGCTTTTGGAAAGCAGTGCATCTACAGTGGCAATCCATTCTTCTGTATCAGCCCTTTTACAAAACAGGGACAACTATCAGTAATGAAAGAGAAAAAACACCTCCAAAATCTAAGCCATGTTTCTTGTTTGCCAAACAGAAAGAATTTTTGCTTTAATTGAACATACATTAGATGGCTTAAGACAAAAACACTTAGAGAAGTATTTTGGAACAACTTGCTGTCTTTAAATTCATTAAAGCTTTTCCATGCCCAGTCCACTACCACCGAAATAATGGACAGCTGGGAGAGACAGCAAACTGTCAGGTTATATATGACCCTTCTTCCTCTCTGATTTCTTTGTGATGGGATTCCAATGCAAAGCAGAAATGTATTGCTACTCCTGTGAATGTCTATGCAGTATTTATTTCAAGGTGCTGTAGGTATGACAAGCAAGAATGTAGGTATAAAAACAAGAGTATGTTGTTACAGTACCCAGAACAAGGCCTTACCTGAGTTTCTTCTTGGTTCGGAGATAGGTTTGGAAGAGGAATTGGACTGCCAGCTGTAAGCTCACCTTTGCCATGCATGGATAATCAGGATGCTTTACCTTAGTCTAAAAGAAATGACAAATTTACTTCAGAGCAGAAGTATGCCTGCAGCACATATGCTGTCTCTTAAACACATCAACATGTTCTATTCAAGTAATTTACTTCATTTGGAAAAACAAAACAAAGCATTTTTCTGTGCTAAAAACAGTCTCCAGTGCTGACTATGCTAGTTAACAAATATGCTAAAACAAGAACAAACTTGCTGTAAGGCCCACTAGATCTGTGGATTTAATAAATTTAATAAATGCTAGTTTGTTTATTACTCCATTTAGAAAAACTTAATTAGTAAACTGTATTTCCAGTGAAAGTCTATCAACTTTGAGGTGACTAACACCAACTTTTGAATCTTTCATATAGAGAGGACTTTCTGTCCCTCTAGAGCTCAGTTTGCATCATTAAAAAAAGGTGCGTGTTATTTCATAAATTTTACTATGGCACAATGATGTTTCTCCCACTACTAGAACAGGAGGCTGGAGTCAGCTTTGAGACAGATGTTATCAGCATGAAAAATTCTTGGAGACAATGAACTGCTCAGCTGGAAAAGCAAAATCATGTCAACCCTTCTCTTCCAGTTTTCCTGGCTGTGACCCAAATAGCTTCTGTGGCCCTTTCTACCCAACACATTCCAAATACTCTAAGATTAAAATCTAGGTACTTACAGCATTCAGTGAAGCTAATGACAGAACAAAACTGAAGTAGTCACTGCTGTATACATCTCTGTTCTTCATAAATTTCAAGTTTTCATCTCTTACCATCTGTAAAAGTAAAAGAAGGCAAAAAAAATTTAAAATGTTGTCAAAGTACATTTCTCTAACTAAAATTGCATCTTTTATGCAAACATGTGGTGTTTAAAAACCACTCTCAGACCTATTCTGTTCACACTCTGAATTACCACTTCAGTGGAAGGGAAAATACATATAGGAGACTTAGAAGTGATTTTCTCCCAAGGATATTACAAAACACAAGACAACAGATGAGGGACTTAATCATTTGTCCATTAAGGGAAAAGAAAAAGGAAGAGTTGCTGGCAAGTTCTACATTTTGCTTGCTTTTAATAAAAAAGCCAAGAGAACAAACATCCTTCAAACCTGAAAGACTTGCTTAGCAAATTTACACGTAGAGCAAGGAGCCACAGTATAATTACAAGCTGCAGCCACAATAACGTACTTAAATGCCAAGCCCCTCTTTTCCCAAATGAGATTATGCTGAAAGACTCTCAAATTTGAGCCAAGTTCTGTTTATTGTAATAATACAATCCCAGATACAAGAATGCCTAAAATGACTATAAATGCCCTGATAAAGCCCACGTGGAGGGCCATACATAGCCTGCAGAGTTTATTCTGACTGTGTATGTGATGTAGGCTCTCTTGCACATGTGCAGATCAGCAGGATGGTGTGTTCAGAAGATCAAATATATGCAAGATTGTATCTTCCTATGTATGGACCAGAGCTTCAGGCCTGACAGACTGACACCTTCCTCTTACGACAGCTAACCGATATTCAGGTTCTACCATCCTCCCACTGCTCTGCCAATGCCATCACACCTCCATTTTCAGCCCTGACTTGCAAAATTGCCTTCAACATCCTTGTTTTCCCCTTTGAGAACACATTCATACTACATAAGCTAACAGACACAAACAGAATTGAAGCTGCTTTTGGTTTCTCTTCTCCCCTTTTTACATTCTTCTGAACTCAAGAACTAGAGGATGACTCTAATTTGCCATCTTCTCCATTATTCCTCAAGTATACTTCAAATGAAGCATCTTCTCTGCTCTCATCTCTCCCTGCTTGCATGCTGACTGCTGCCATTATCTCATATTTGACTAACTTGCCTGCAGTTTCTTCAAAGCAAAGAACGATGGGTCAATTTTGTAAGAAGGGACAGCAAAACTTCCAATAATATACCACTGAGCAGCTTGTTAATAACTTTACATCAGAATCCAGAATTATCTTCCAGCCTCGCTTTCAAGAAGGGAATTACCACAAGGCTACCTTCAAAGTTACTGTGTTCCTCTTACTATGTGCCTAAATTTCCTATAAGTAGGATTTAGTTGCCACTTTTGGAGTGCTCTACCTGATATATCTGCACAGGCATTTTCTCTACAAAAAGTCCCTTTTTTTCTCCTTTTCGAACCAGCTTGGTCAAGATGGAGAGGCGGTCACTGTTGGGCCTGTGGGGTCGAGGTGATGACTGGGGTGAAATTTCTGGTGAAGATGGAGCAGATCTGAAATATATACAAGCTCAAGGTGAATAATGAAATCCTATGATGAATCTACAGTTCAAGTTTAAAATACCAGTACAGCCAGTATAATCTTAAGGCAAATTTAGATGACAGTCTAAATACTTCTTAAGGCTGTCAGTCAGCTTGAACTTCTTACTGCTATAGTGACAGCAGTATGGAAGAGGAAATTATAAAAGCAATAAAAGACAAAATTATAAAAGCCATTAAGCAGCTTAAAAAAACCAAAACAACAGAAGGGTGAGTATACTCCTTTGCTGAACAGGAATTATTCATTTCTTAGTTCTGGAGATGGGGTCTAGATATCAACATAAGAGAAACCTTTACAGACACAAGAGGAACTTACAACGAGAGGTCCTCAGCTTCTTGACGCACAACACTCACTCGACTTTTCTTTGGTAAGACCGGAGAGTTCTGATCAGACACTCTCTGGTAAAACAGCATATAGGCATTCCAGTAGCGCCGACGCACATCAGGGTAAGGGTTAGCTGATGGGAGAAAAGGCGTTTGATTAAAGCCTTTGAAGGTTTAGTACCCTTTTCATTCCTATAGGGAAGTGAAACTGGGTGTGCAAGTAATACACTGTGGCAGTATAAAGTTATTTGTCAGATTAAAACATGGGTCTATATTGGCGAATAACGAAAACCTGAGTTCTAAAATATTTTTGCAAAAAGCATATGTATTTTAAAAAGATATTATCAGAATTATGAAACAAGTGAATACTGGTGGAAATGTATTTGGAATTAATTCCTTAAAGTTTAACTATATGATGCCACACCATGTTCTATGCACAGTCATTTTCACTAGCCTAAAACAAGGCCTGTTTTTTTTGTTTTTAAACTATTTTAACAAGGTGCCATTTTACTTTTGAATCTCCTCTGCTACTAAGTCTACAAAGTGCTGAACAACAGTGAATATGGTTCAATTAATATTAGGCCACATACAAGCTGTTATGTCCTTCAGTAAACAGAAGGCCTTAGGAAAAAACCAGCTTCAGAAGGATTATTAGACCAAGTCACTCAAACTAGATACAATGGACTGAGTTCTACCTCTACTGAAAACCAGTATGAAATATAAAGCTACTGTAAATCAATCTGTACTTCTGCTTACATTGATCATAGACTTTAGGTCTATACTCTCCACCAAAACATTCATATTCCAAGGTTTCATCAGTTAAATCAAATTCTTCGACAATGGTGTCATTAAATTTATACCACTTTCCTCTTCCACATCCCCTGTGATCAAAACAGAATAGAAACAGAACAAAGTTACTTGACTGTCTAGTAAAAAAACAAACCACCCTGAATACCCTAGAAATGACAACCCTGAAATCACATTTCTTTTGACAGCAAATAGAAAGCTTGGTTCAATCAATGTCAAAGTTCCATTAAAAAAAAAAAAAAAAAGCTTGATTAAAAATACGAGAAGCACATCACCTGCAACTAAATGTCATAGGAAGCCCTCAAACTGCAATACAAGGTACATAAGGATTCCTGAGACTTTCATAATATGGTGTGTCATGTTATTGTCTTAACACCCACAATTTTGGGTGTTAAGAAAGGGAAGAGTGCTTCCAAAAGAGTTCTGAATAGCTCACTATGTCTTCCCAAAACAAGTAGTCTTTAGACCGCTCTCAATGCCCCCCCCCGCAACCTTCTTGGCCATTACCTCCTGTCCTTTATAAAGGAGTAGTAGTGCCCTGCATGTGCCTGGCCACTGTGAACAATCACACCAACAAGCTCATAGTTTTCTGTAGGGGCAACTTTCTTCCTTGGGGAGCCTCCGCCTCCTTGATCTGCATTTCTGCCATTGTCCCCTACTTCCGAGGATGAGTCCTGGCGAGCCATTCCTGACACAGTGTAAGGTTCCATGTTCAGCATCCAGGGAAACTGTTTGAAGAGATATTTCAGATTAACTGAGACATTATGTTGTGTAGCTGCTTAGTGTAATTTTATGAGAATTGTATTAATACTTCCTGCATTGGGAACACCAGAGGAAAACATGGTACTTCAACTTTTTATCCTTGTGACACAGAAGTTCAATAAAAATGTCTTTACAGAGGTTTTTGCTCTTGCTTTCTGGAAGTACCCTGAGAACATTGCAGACAAGGAAAGCTCTAAGGAAAAACACTAATTTTGTGCAGCATGATCATGTTGTAAGCGTACCACGTACTCAAAATCCCAGTATCAAAATGTGAGGGAAAGAAGGAAGAATGAATAGGAAGAGTGAGATTCCACTTCACGAGGCTGGGGCGGGGGGTGGTGCCACACAAATGTTTTCTTACCCTTATTTGTTCATCATATTTAATAGAACGTCCGCTCTCCCAGTCAAAGCCAAATCTCATCAGGTGAATCACCAACAGGCTAGGTAAGACCTTAATACATGTGCGCTTCACTGTAGTTCTCTTAAAAAGAAAAGAGAGTATCACCTCTATCTATATACCTCAAACATTCTGTAGTGTTCTTCTACAGATGCCCAATTCCAGCCGTCTCGAACTGATGTACAATACAGCCACAGGAGAGAGAATGACCATAGGATGACTATAATATGGACAGATAAAGTACTACCGCAGCTAATACAGAGTTTGTGGAGTGGGCTGGTATATTACAGAACATTTTACCATCCTGCCATCCCTCTAAATCTTCAGTCTACAATATGAATTACAGGGAATGAAGAATGCTATCTGCATGGATTTATGGATTTAACCTTTTAATTATGTGTCTTCAATGCAGAAAGAATAAGCAGTATCTAAGGATGGCTTCTATAACCATGTAATGCTTAAGAAAATACCAAGCTACAGCTGAATCTTCTTTCACATACATTAAGAACCAATACCTTTTCTTTGCACTTTTCACAGTAGTAGGCATTGCTTCCTTCCAGAACTTCTCCTCTAACAAACTGATCCAATGATATTTCCAGACTTTGACATGAAGTCACACCTAGATTGAGCGCCATGAAGGCTTCCTCGCGCTCATACCTAAATTCAAGAAGAAAAATAGTCAAGGCCTTGACAGAGTAGAACCTATTCAACTCGCATTAACAAGACACACGCTTAGGAAAGAATATTGCATTTGCCCCATAGCTATCAACAGCTGTGATGCTCACAAAGGTTTATGTCTCTGCCTTCTTCTGCTATTTTGACCTACATATTTTAATAGTTATGGGAGCACATAACTTGGTAAATAATGCACTAAATTTAACATTACCTGTGAGGACAGTCCTTGCAGATCTTCTGATCAGAGAAGATTCCTTGAAAAGTATTCTTAAATATTTGGTCTCTTCCTATTTTCTGTTGGAGGTGTAAAGTTAGACATCAGTTGGATATATTGCAAAGTGAAAGACCAAGAAAGCAACAGGAATTTTAAACTTCTGAATACTACATAGATTATAAAGTAAGCTGAATGGCTCTCTGCCTTCTTTTCTGAAGAATAAAGGAGAAAGAGAGAAGAGGCACCAAGGAGATGCATATAAACAAGGAAAGAAATGACTGAGGTTTTTACCTTGAGGTACTCATCCATTTGATCTATAAGACTGGTGAAGAACTCATAAGCATCCTGTTGCTCTCTAACATAAAGTTCCTTATTCCACATCTTGAAAATCTATATAAAGTATAAATATGTATAAAAAGGTAGTTGTTCCATATACATATCACTAAAGAAAGTAATTTTTAGAAGAAATTTATTTTTACATGTTTCGACTTTTTGAAGTAGAACTTACTTTACCTCTAGAAATTCTGCAATAAGAAAAGCTGAATAAACAATTACTTGTTCAGCAGGAAAGCTATATATTCTAAATAAAAAGATGTAATACCTTCCAAAAGTTCTCAGGTACATAATACTGTAGCTTGCTTTCCATCAAATGACCAAAAAGAGATTGAACTTGATAGAACACATTGTCATCTGGATTGTCTGTATCATCATCAATGGAAAGCAAGGCCTGGAAGGAAACAAATAACCTTATTAAATTGGTTCTTGGCAAAATTATTACTCTAAGTTGTCATGACACACTGCGCGACAAGTTATAATTTATATATTTATTGTGTCTGTATATTTATGCACACACATGTACATACACAGTTCTTTTTTTTTTTTTTTTTTTTAAACAATTCATTTATAAATGGTGCTAAGATGACCTTGCAGTTAAGGTGACAGTAATTCCAAAAAGAGGACTTTACTGGATGTTGAACCAGTTACCTCTGGGAGACCAGGCTGCATATATAGCTGCTGGAAGACGGCATTCATGTAACAAGTAGCACCCCCATTCTTCAGTCCCACGAATCCTGAAATGGAGCGACTATCCACTGGTGGAAGATACTAGAATGACAAACACGTTTTTTTGTCCCAATAAGTTTTAAAAAGCACAAGACTCCAACAACGTATTATAGCTTTTATAATCACTTTTATATGAGCTGTTAAGAGCAATTTAATGGAAAACCAGGAATATAAATTCTGAAAGATTGCAAGCGCGCTGTATTTGGTCATTTAGATATTTAACACTTTGCACAAAACTGTTAAAGATGGCCTAAAATATATCTAAATAAAATTGGTGATATTTAGGAAATACTTCATTCTTATCCAGATAATAACTGACAAAGACACACTGGAGTATTTGCTTCTGAGGAAGACGAAATGGGTCTACATTTACTCTTATCTGCTTTTTGTCATTTTAAATTGAAGACCAAGGAAATTTCATGAATGAAGCAGTTAAGTAAGTCATACCCAGTACTCCAAACAATGCTAATACAAATCAAAAAAGGCTTCTCGCTTACATCGAACTCCTTGGTAAGCGCAGGGTCACACTGGTGATGCATAGAAAGCAGCTCTCTTGTAATAAGCTGGAGATTGGAAGGTGAGCTATCAGCCAGCATTACTAACACTTCATAAGCAGCTAATCGGCTATCTGCTGTACTGCACCTAAAAAGAAAACCACATTTGAGATCTACTTCATAGATGACTCTATTTCTAATTCCAGAAAGCGATATTACTCAGAACAAGTGACAATTAATGTTCAAAAGGAACACTTTAGATGATAAAACACTCCTGAGAGACAGCAGAGAGCTATTTTTTCTTTCCTGGGGAAGGGGAACAGGGAAGAATCGAATCAGAACAGCAGCACCAGGAACACTCCTTTAAATAAGCCTCCCTTACTGACATGGCAACACTTGTTAACATTCAGTAGCAAGGAAAAGCAGGTGCCCTAAAAAGAAGACACAGAATTGGTTGTATGTCTGAGGATGGACAGATACTTTCTATCACTGTAGCACTGATGGAGACGTAATGACTTATTTACAGGGAGACAAGCTTTGAAAGAGCTAGATCAGATAACTTACTTGCTACAAGAGATGACCTTAGACTTAAGCTGCTCTAGACCAGTACAAAACACTTCTACTTAGCTCTTTTCAGTGGACCAAACACACTAGCCCTTTCTTCTAAAGGCCAAAGAAAAGGCTTTATTTACTTTAAGCAAAAAAAGGAGCATGCTTTAGATGAATTGCAATGGAGCAAAGCTGTAGCAAAACACTAAGGTGTAGCACGCCCCATTCAGTTCAGGGGTTGCTAAACGGTCCGCTGGAACCTTCTTCAGTGTTTGCGGAAAGGCAGTGCAGACATGCCCGATCCAACTCTAACACCAACTAGTCAGTGTAATGTAAGCAATTCAGCTGCAGCAGCACAAAACTCCACATGAGCTAATATACCCACCCCTTCAGATATTGTACGGCAATAACAGAAGGCAAGTGTGACAGGAAAGACAAAGCCTGCCCTTTTTTCACCATTTGATACATTCTGGGCTATTAGCTATCTCAGGTGCAAGGAGACTTGCTTGGTATTAGCTTTTTAAAAAAAACACAGTTCCTTTGAAGGGAAAAAGTAAAAATAGCAGAACTTTTGAGATTCTCGTCTACAAGGGGCTTGGAAAGGTAATTTTCTGCTCATGCTCAAGCACAGACTTTGGAACAGAAAAGTAAAGATTTTGTGTCACACAAAAACTTACAAAAATGCTATTTGGACACTTATGTAGCAAATGCAGAGAACTGGAGAAGTGCTCCAACACTGGTATTAAATCCTAGTATCTGTAGCCCCAGTGTGACATTTGCATTCATGAGACCTAGGACAAAACCCAACATAAACAAGAAAACCAATTTTTACTTTGGATGAAAATCTTGCTGACTGATTGCAGCACTGCCTGCTGGAGAATGGCTATTCAGAATAATCCTGGATGCTCGGAAGAGGAAATCATCCAACAATGGCTTAATCAAAGATGAACCTGTAACACAGTAATCCACATCTACTGTTAAATACTTACACTATCACTGCAAATGTCAAAAGGTGTTCCATAATAGCAAAATCACTTAATAGCACTATATCAACAAAAAACCATAGCCAAATATTTTATCAAATGTCAAAGGTACAACAAAGATACTGCCAAAATAACTGCTGATAGCTCTGTACCACTTCTACCGATGTATCACAATGTCTTCACACGTACTGTCTACTGACCAAGTCATCTGTTAGTGCTATGCAGAATTCACACTAGTCTAGTCACTTTAGAGTAAAAAGGTATACTTACCAACCATTTCCTTCTCTGCCCCACAAAGTGAAAGGAGAGTCTTGATGAGCCTCAAGTGGCCTGCTAACAGGATGTTATCAGCTTCACTGGTCTCACACTCAGCTGTGCGGTTGGGTTCAAAATTGTCTAACCAGGTGATCTCATCTTCTAACATGGCAGCTGGGCTTATCTTTAGCTGTTCCATTTCTGATGCTGCAAGAGAAAGAAAACATAGAAAAATTAACAGCTCTATAAATGTAGAATATAAATACAAAGAATTTCAAACGGTTTGGTAATGGTCTAGTTTCCCCCGCAATGTGTACCTTCCACAAAGGAACTCATTTCACTTTCCAAAAGGAGGGAGCTACCTTGCTGTTACTGAACGCCAAGAACAGTCCATGCCAGGCATTAACACAGGCAGGTCACATCGAGTTCATGGTGTAGTAACCCCTCCGTGAAGGCGATTCTACATCTTGTCTACAGAAGGAAGACATGCTTGGAAGCTGCAATCAGAATGACGTGTGCCCGTACATACTTACATGTGAGGTCATCCAATAACTGACATCTCAGGTCAAAATATTCTGTACACTGGGACAAAAGTCTAGAAGAGGTACAAAGAGAAGAAAGGTTTAATTTAAAATCAGAAGCTTTTTTTCTAAGCAGTTGCCTTTAAGGCCTGCATGCTCTGGCCATCTAATCCAAAATAGCATAGCTATCAGGGTATGCTTCTGCATGCACATGCTGCAGCTTTAAAACAAATTCCTTCCCAACAGCTACTTCTGAATGTTATGAATAACATTTAATCCTGCTTTCTTCCCTCACCTCATAACAATTTCAGTTAATTATCAGACAACAATAAAACAACATGTTTTAACTTCTTTCTCAGTTACTCTTCTATTCAGATTCCTCTAGAAATTGCCGTTTAAAGTTACTATTGAATTCAACAACCTTTGGCCAGTCAGGGACAAGTTAACAGAACTGACACCTACAATCTTTACAGGTGTCATGGGTAACATAAGCAACAAGAAATCAGGTGAAGTCATGGGTCCAGACATCACTGAGAAGACTGGAGCCTTTAGGATTGGTTTCTGATCTGGATCTATGCAGTACTATCAAATAAATTCAATGTTACTGTTATACATCCCATTGCCTCTATACCTCATGCAGGATTCCAGCCAGGTTCTGACTGCCATGACCACATCCTAGAAAGAGCAGGCCTATTTAGCAATTACCACCTCCTGAATGGGAAGTCAAATAAGCTGAACTATAAGAGTTCACAGAGGAAGAGTCGTACCTTGAGAATTCAGCTTTACTTCCCTTCAGTTTACATGCTTCCAAAACTATCTGGGGTGTGACAGGGATGTCTGCTTTCAACAGACTTGCAAAGTCCTAATCCCTTGTGCCTCAGAGCTTCCACAGCACTATTCATTTAAAAACGTGATAGATTTGCTTCCTCAATAAACACGCATCTGACTTACCTCTGGTTGATTCCTCTCATGATGCTGGTTGGTGACCAAAGAGGCAGCTGGGCACCAAGAACAACACTCAGGAGAAACTGGTTTGGCTTTTGTACATCTGGGTGAGCTGATGTGTCTGTCTGGCTAAGGGTGTACAACTGGTCACAGGCAACACGACGAATCTGAAACAGTGTCATTGTCAAACACTAGCAGTTGCTCAAAGGTTGCAAAAAATACATTTCTGTTTTGTTAGAAAACTAACAGAAAAACAGACATTGAAAAGCTTGTGTAAACCAGACTGAGCTCTACACCCGCCAGGCAGGGTTTCTCCATTTATAGGGATTTAGCAATCCACTTTCATCCCTGAGCTAAAAGCTCTGATGCGTTATTAAACACAGATTATAAATTCAGATAAGGGGGAAAAGATGCAATGACTTCATGTAAAATATATGAGATGCAGTGAAATGAAGTAAGCGTGACTTGAAAATCTCTACACTTTACAATATCCAGAATAAACTTAAATCATAAAGAATGAATTTTAGGAGGGTTCTGATATTTGGAAGAATTCTTCAGAAGTTCAGAAGAGCCCATTAAATCTTACTCAAATCTTTTGAGATGAAAGTTACTTGGAACTTTTCCTAAAGTACTAGTTTTACAGAATTTGTCTCACCAAAATGAGAGTATTTTCTTTAGATTAGCCACAGCACAGTCCTGTGCACCTCACGGATTAAACAAGCCTAAAGAATGTAATACTTCAGCATTTTCTATCAACACGTCACTAGATACTGGAATTACTAACAATTATACAAAGGCTATTCATTCAAATACAAAACACTGTGGGAATACGTGTAATGAACAATTTTATCTTCAGACCATATTAAATGATCAAAGCATACACATTTCAGAAGTAAAATATTTAAGAAGTTTTCAGAGAAAGACCCTCACCTCAGCACTTGGCGATCCAAGCAGTATGTCAATGATGAAATCAGCAACACAAGGCAAATTGTAAAAAGATCCTAGAACAGAAGAGTACCAGGCTATCTTTTTCAAAATAATAATTTAATATAAGTCAGTTACAGTCTTGCATTAAAATACCACAGGGCCTAGAAGACATCCCCTCGTCAACACTGAAAAGCAGTAACGGCTATTTGCATATTTCCCCATCTCCTTCCCTCACCAGACTGGCACCATGTTATAACAGCATTTTCCTTCGCCCTCCACCACCACCATTGTTTACAGTTCTTGTACACAAAGGTTCAAGTACTAAACACTAGCTATGCAAACAGCAGCACTTACAGAATTACATACTTCAAAGCCAGTGCAAATATTTATATACTGGCAGTAAGTCAGCTTTTGCAGAACATTTCACTAAGGCACAGCACTACATGCCTTGTTTCATGTCACCTGTTCTTCAGTTCTGGAAAAAAAACCTGTATTTTTTAATGAAATTGCGTGTTTTTAACTTGAGCTGTCTCAGCTTACAAAGCTAGAAGTTTCTAATTATTTTGTACTTGTCTATCTCCAAAAGCCTTCCCCACCTTACTTATATTCCAAATAGTGACTAATCCAACTCTATTTTATACCTAGTTGCTGACTGCGTAGCTGAAGGCAGGTTACTAAGAGAGACAAGGCTTCTCCAGCAATCAGAGCATCTTTGGTGGATACGGACTGCTGTCTCACACAGATACCAGCGTGCAGCGCAGTTGGCTCTCCTTCGCTTCCTGAACTGCAATTACTTCCTGCATTAAGAAATGAACAAGTGCTGTAATCCATTACGTTTTTCAGATGCTTTCAGCTTCTGGTCAGTTCTCTTCAATTTAAAAAACTTCCCCAAATGCCACATGAATGTACAGCATTTTGCTCAGATTTGTGTAATTCAATCATATAATATCCTCAGTTGGGAGGGACCCAAGAGGATCATCGAGTCCATCTCCAATGAATTCAGCTTCAAGCTTCGAAAGTGTTCAATTAAGAATAAACAAAATGCTTTCTTTAGATTGGTTTAGAGACACAGCTAACCTACCTGAGCTGCTAAGTCTGTTTCGAATCCCAGCAGGAAATAAAGTGTTGCTGTCTTTTATTGGCTGACTGCTTCCCACGAGGTCCAGTCGTCCTGCAGCAGCAGCCCAAGAGAGTCGCATGAAGCAAGCCACTGTGGAAGTGAAATCATTCACCTCCATAGTCTGAAGGAACAAGAAACAGCAGTTACTCCTGCAATCTTCAACAGCCTTCACTAATCATAGGGATAAAAGGAATGTATCTTCTGGATCATGTCAAGTTGACATTTGAATTTGTTTTCCTCTCTCTTCTCTAAGCAGGCTCAAGGATACAAGAGTCTTTTTGTTCCAAGGAGAGATTAGTGTTGCTCCCTTAATTGGAAGTAGTTAGTTTTTAAATTCTCCACTAGGGTAGATACCCTTTTTACTTATATGGAGGTAGGCATGCTGATTTCAATTGTATCGATCCATTTGGGAAGCGCTGCCCAAGAACCTAACATAGCATACTTGTTACATTAACTATGAAGTTTCTTTCAACTGGACTCAACTTTCAAATGGGTTGAGTTCTTGTCAGACTGTTTTAGTAAATAGCCAGTCTCGGATTAATTACACTGACAAGCCTATAAAGGGAAATAGCATTTTCTTAAAGTACTGAAAATCAAAATTGTCTTTTTCCCCAGGGTACCATCAAGCAAATGTATTTTTAATGAGCTATTTGAAACAAAAAACTTGCCCAAAATTTCTAATTCAAAGAAACATGGACTATAAATCCCAAGTTCAAGCAGGAACCTTGTCCTTTCTACTCACAGAAAATTATCAAGAATAAAATCTCAGAGTTAAGTGTGACTGAAAATAAATCACAAGTAAGACTTATGTGTAGATCTATTTCTAGTAAGCACTTTTGGGGTACTGCTTCCCTTTGTACTGCCAAAATAATTTCTGAGACTATGTTAAAATTCAGATCAAGATGGGGAAGAGAGACAAGAGAGACTGATGGTCAGGATTTTCAGAGACTTTTAAATGAAGCCTGGGCAAGAACCTGTATAAAAGGTAGACTTTTGATTAAAAATCCAGGAGTTACACAGCTGTCACTGGAGATGACACCGCTACATCATCATAAATCACCAAACACTTCCTTACTTGTATGGCAACTCTTGCTGCTGGTATGATTTCTTCTACCCTAATGGAGGATCTATCAGACACAGAGAGCTGTCGGTAGGATGACTTCTCAGGTGTTCCACAAATGGACATCTGCCTACTTGCTTGTCGGCTGACATTACGGAAGGGGCGTGAGGACAATGCTTCCACCCCATCTTTAATGAAATCCTCATCCAGTAAGGTAGGCATCGTCTGGCCAACAAGCAAGAACCTACATTCACAAAACAAAAAGTTCAGGCTTATTTTTGAATGTTCAGAGCAAGTGAATGAAACAGAACTCAAAGTACCAATTAATCTTAAACATTACAAGCTGCGCTCTTAAAGCCAAGCAAGCAGCATTTTCTCTAATGAAAGGCAATTACATACCTTGCAAGTTGCAGGCAGATGGAATAGACTCCCTGTCTTGTTTCATAGTCTACTTCTGATGGGATGGAATCTCTCTGCATCACATTCACCACCAAACTTAAAAACAAATCAGTAAGACAGACTCCACTTGAAAATGTTTTACATTAAGAAAGAGCTGCAATTAATTTATCTCTGTTCTTCAGTTAAAAGTGCCAGACTGGAGTCTTTGGAGACTAACATCCCCATTTTCCCCTCCTACATCTACAGATGGAAGCTTTCTGTTCCTGCTGGAAAATGCTTCAGGATCTATGGGGCAGGGAGGTGGACAGAATTACTGAGAGCAACATATACTTGATAAATCTGACACAAGCACAAGCAGTACTGCCAGGTCTTCCAAACCACCCACACTGTGCCTCAACTCTTATCTGAAGGGTCTGAATTTTGGAGACTGCAAAATTTAATTTGGTTCCCACTGCACGATCTTTGATTGCTTAAAACGTCCACTGGTATCTATGCAGGACATACTGCAATGCACACACTTTTAAAGTTCAGCTGAAACACTTAAATGCTAACTATCCAAATATCAACTACCTTAATAACAGCTACACTTCACAAGCTTACCTGTGCCTAACTTTATTTTGGGGTTTAACAACATGTACTCTATTACATTACTATGGTAGCCACAGTAGCTTTTCAGACACTGGATAAGGAAAACATAGCTTTGGGTGGATTTCTTTTTTTTCTCTGAAAAAGAAGCTGACAGGTGTACTAGTGTGCTACACTGTGGAAATCAGAAGCCACGCAGAACTGCTAACTAAATGAAGTGTTATAAATTGAGTCAAGATTTTGAAATCTAACCTCAAACCTCCTGCTCTGAGGAAGTTCTCACAAAAAGACTTGGCACAGTTTCTTGCCATTTCATCATCTGCGGTTGGCATCAGCTTGGAGCTCAGTACCTAAAATAAATGAATAAATAAGCATGCATACACGCTCCCCCCTTAGTATTCTTTATCTGCTGAAGGTTAAAAGTGTAACAGAAAAAATCCACTACAAATGAAGCAATTAACAATACACTTACGCAAAGCTGTAGTCAGTAAAGAGAAATCGTATTAAAAATATTCAGGACAACTATCGCTATTACAGATATTTATTCTGTATCAAAGGGCATTTTTTTTCTCATTGCAGTTTACTTGTTAAGGGAAAGGATAAAGTACATATTCTATTACATGAAATGTGTTCTGGCTCAGTTGCTGCTCCTTAAGAGCCCAAATCTTTCTCCTTTCTAGATTTTCAGTTAACAGTATCCTATACAACACCCTACAGATGGCTTACTTACTGATTCATGCCTTCTGAAACATAACCATACTGCTATTATTTTTTTTTTTTTTAAAGATGGTCCGGGTAATTCTACGGACCTTATGAACATCACCACTGTATCATCCCTCCTGTTTTAAGTCAGCACTAAACTTCACAGAATGCAATTACGCTCAGAAACATAGCCATAAGGAAGTCTGCGGTTTCTGTGGGTCAGATCTCATGTACATTTATAATCAATTTAACTTCATTTTACATAAAGAAAAAACAACACAACACCCAAACAAACAAAAAACCTCAGCCCCTCCCAAAACCCCAGAAAAACCCCAGAATTTATTTACTTTATTGAAAAGTCTCTTTGGCATTTACAGCCAACAGTGCTGCATGTGGGAAAACAAAATACATCTTTTCCAGGTTCACAGGTCAGAAGAATGGTTTACAGAGTTCCAGGCATGAAATCTTATCACAACACTGCATGATATAACCCTGAACATCTGCAACGTTTCATTTTCATCTCTTTCACATTCTCTGCAAATTTCCTGTGCACATTTTTTCAGAAAGCAGTTCACACTGGTTCCCATATTTTCAACAGATCACCAGCTGAGGGGATAAAAAAAGCACGTCATCCTTTTCCTGACAGAAATCATCTTCCAATTGGCTTGACTGGACTTGAGGAACAAGTTCACTCACATAATCTACCCATCTAATCCAATATACTACTTCTTATCCCATGCCAGAAAAGCAAGCAATTTATTACTTGCTTTTATTATTTTCTCTGGCATAGAAGCAGCAGGTAACTGTCTCGTCATACTGTAATATAACCTGCCAGTTCAACAAGATACCCTTGCTGTGATATGCTAAACCATTTACTTTCAGTTGTAGAACTTGTCAACGTATTTCAAAGACATCATCAAGTATCTTTCATTACAGCTGCACAGAAAAGGTGGGAATCCTAACGCTGCAGTGTGATGACAGTGTAGGAAGATGAAGAGCTAACATTAGGCTGCAGAAACCCAAAGGAAAGCAACTACAAGAAAATTCCTACAGTAATCTTGACACACACTGGGAATGAAAGAGAATAACTTTGTCCACTGTTTTTGAAGCTGCTGGCAACCAGTCCTCCAAGCTCTCCAAACCATATTTGTAATGAGTCCTCATACACAGTGGGACCTGCGAGTAGAACTAAAAACTGTGCAGCTTCCTAGAGGTTACATGCACAGCTAAAACAGGCCAGAAGCTTCTGGGTAAAAGCCCTGCACATTTGGATAGTGAAAATTCTTCGCAGTTGAATGTTTCTCAAAAATATTCCTCCTTAGCCTCTACAGACAGAATATGGTAGACTTACATAGAAGGGAAGCTAGCATTCTTTTTCTTTCAAATCAGATCGAGCAAAACCGATCAAACTAAAAATCAGCTCCGATTAATTTTTTAAAAAGCCAACTTTTTTTTTTTATATATACACTAAAAATCACATCCTCAGGAGTTTCTGGAGATTCAAGCAGGAATTTTACCTAAACAGTAAGGACTTGGATGTTTTGTTGCTCCTCTCCACTTACTTCAGAATACTCCTTCCACCTTGCAAATCACAAAAAGAGGGGCCTGGCTTCACAGTAAAGTCCCTTTCTAAAGGGGTACTTTTTACCCGTTTCGTTCTGTGCAGAATTTATCACATACCTAAAAGCAGACTATGACATGACATTTGCATTTTGCACAATGACCCTGTCATGGTGGACTCCTGCCCAAGAAACTTAGAACTACTTAAGCCTTAGTGCTCAGAAACACAAGTAGAAAGAAGTAAGTTTGTTTTCTTACCTCTAAATTGTAGAGCACTCTGAAGGTGGACATGCCTGGAGCAAAAGATCTGAAAAGACTTTCTAGTATTGAACTAGCACTGGGCTGATGTTGGTGTTTTGAAGACAAGGATGGTGATTTTGAAGACTGAGAACTTGGTTCTGATAGCAGTGTTTTCTAGGAGGAACAAGCCACAGAAGAAATATTTTTGAGTCTACCACATTTTGTTGTAATTGGCAATACATTTCCTATAATCCCTCTAATAACCCTTTTGGCCTCCAGCTGCTTGGAAATCAGTCAATAATCCTTAACATGAGCATTATTTTGCAGTAGAGTTTCAAACCCTTCACGGATTATAATCCGACAGAGAATTTAAGAAACCTGGTAGTAAAATCCTTTTTGTTAAGCTCACCAAGATTAGTTATTGTTCAATCCATACCTTCCTTCCCAGGGAATCAAGCTGATCAAGAGCCTCTTGAATAGCTGGGTCAGTAGGAATCAAGAGCAGAAGTTTCCTCACTCGCAGTGTTATCCTGAAAAGTTATCAGAAGTTACTTGTGCAAAATAGGGCTCAGCCACACTGTGGGCTGGTGGATGCCTACACACTGCAAAATAAATAGCTATTCAAACTTTGCAGTGTGAGCATTTCTTCAATATTTAATAACCATTTAGTTTGCTCACCTTGGCTCCTCTAGATTGGCAAGCTGGTAAAGCATATCAAACACATTACACACGAGAGCCATGACTACTCCAGGGAGGGACTTCTCCTGAGAATTAAGCAGAAATACAAAGGTCTCTTTCTCCCCTCTCTGTTGCAAGTAATTTAAGAGAGCTCTTCACTGAAGCAACTGACCTAGATGCCAACCTGGCCCATAGAAATCCCAGCTACTTTCTAGACTGAAGCATTTGAATGTTTACATTACCCTCTTTCCCTTTTAACAATCAATTTTTGAAGTCAACTGTTAGTTAGGGTCGACATACAAAGCAGACCAGGAGTGATCTGAACATGCTAGTTGAGGCTTATTAGTTTTTTTTTCATAGTGCTGCTTTATTAACAGTGGAAATCTAGGAATCTCTCCCTCCGACAAATATACAATCTCAAAATTAAATCATATGGGTCTTGTTTGTTTAGAAGACCCTGTAGAGATTAACAAACACCAAGCAGGCTACAATAAGTGACAGAATACAGATTATAATGTCCAATCTACATGCATAAGGCAATTGTGTATTTGAATGCTTTGTTTCAATTGCAGTTTGAAAGCAAAGCCAGACTAGTAAAGACTGGATACTCAATCTGATGTGAGCAGCTTTTGTCTCATCTTGCTGTACCTCTTCCACCCCAGCTGTGTCTCCCGCAGCTATCCCCCCCTCCAGAAAACATCTGAGGGAAGGTTTCAGACTATTATGCTGTACCTGTTCCATTGCATAGGATGAACTAAACACGCTGCTGCTGTTGCTGGAACTGGTTGAGGAATCTGCAGAGCTTCCTGATGGAGTCCCACTTCCTGATGTTTTTACCGTAAGGACTTGTTCATCGGAGAAGCCCAGTTGGTGGAGTAGTTTCTGATCTTTGTTTACAGTTAGCTGCAAGAAAACATTTATCATTTAGTTCTGGAAAAGAGACTCAATTTCATAAAGAATGAGAATTCTTTGTAGTCAACATACCAGGCTGTCATTGGCAAATATCTGTATATTATCCACAGGCGAATTCAACATCTTTGCTACCTTCCACCTGACGCTCCCTACAGTTTCATTGCTATGAGCCTGTAAAAGTAAATGACAGTGGTTCATTAAGTATGCTGAAACAGTAAATTCCAAGAAGAAAAAAAGAAAAATCTTCCATTAAAGTCTTCCTGCTCCTCTGCCTAGGGTGGTAAAGGTATTGTCCACAAAAGAGACTGACAGGATAGGAGAGCAGTAGAAATGCTCCACCACTGACAGTAAGCAAACAACTTATTTCTCCCACCCCGGAACGATGATCAAAAGACACTTAGTCTACAGACACTTCCATTACAGTAGCCTTATACACACTTTTAATATTCTCAATAGAGTTTTCAAGTTGACTGGAGTCCTTAAAACCAGCTTATTCTGTTCAGTCCAGGCATCAAAAAACCCACGAATAGCTACGTGATCAACACCGCGTGACACACATAACCCATGCACACACACCTCTATGGTGAAGGTATCTTTGGTAGACTCGTATGTAACGTTAAGTGTTAAAAGATGTCCATGGAAAGAGGCACCATGAGGTAGAATAGTTCGGGGAACAGAGTAAAGGTCCTACAGGAAGAGAAGAATGACAATAAATACCACCCTTGAAAACAAAGACACGGTATGTAACAAAGTTACTAGAGTTGCACAGATTTAAATAAGTTTTACTATTTTTAACAATATTGGAAGTTGTGTTCTTAGCCTTTGCCTATTAAGAAATGACATATCTTACCTCTATTGTTATCACATAACGCTCTGCCAACAGCAGCAGTCTCTCAATTATTACAAGTTTAGTTGACCTAGAGATAAACATTGAAAACAAGAGTAACTTGTCTCAGACATTAATTTTCAACACCTACGGGTAACTACTATGAATTAGCTTTTTTCAAATATAATTCCTTAAACTTGGAGTTAATTCAGTTGAAATTAACTAGGAAAAAAGGCCAAGAAGCTTGTGTTATACTGCTCGACGTGTAGCCAGCTTCAGAAGAAGCTTCATGTTTCTAAAGGTCACACCCTGTGCTCATTATATTTAAGCTACACACCTTTGTGTATGCGTAAGTTAAGCTAGAGGATGAAAAACCATTCTTTTCTCTCCCAATTAAAAAAAACAAAAACAAAAACCAAATCCCGCTGCCCTGGAAATATTATATGACTAATAGGCTGGTAATAGTCTGTGGGTTTTTTTGTGGGTTTTTTTTTTTTTTTGGTTGGTTGGTTGGTTTTGGTTTTCGGGGGGTCGGAGGGGTGTTGTTAGTGGGTTTTGTTGGTGGGTTTTTTTTGTTTGTTTGTTTTGGTTTGGTTTTTTTTGTTTGTTTGTTTGTTTTTTATTTAATTAAAACACAGTTTTTTCAAAAAGTCTCTTTGGAACTCAAATTGCATTGTAATTGGAATACTCAATTGAGAAACCACCAGAATATATAACTACCAATACTGAGAATTTTAATTAGCATTCAAAATCATGTGGGAAGCAGCTGGGAGCAAATGTCTGCTGTCATATTTATTCTTTCAGAGGCATGCCTACCTGTAAGGAGACTGAACTGATGTTGCTACTGTAGGCATAGCAGTTGCTGTAAGCATTTTTGTAGCTCTTGTAACCGCATGTGTTAACGTTGGACCGCCAAGTGCAGAGCTGGCTGCCTAGAATACAAAGCAGAGCATAAGTGCTGTTTTACATGGACAATTAATATGTCCTGGAGAGCTAAGAGGACAAGAAATATTTGTGGGAATAATTTTTCTTCTTTAAATAGAATTATCATAGTCAATTATTCTAAGATGCAAAACTGAAAAAGGCTGTAGGTACAAGAACAATTAAAATTTGTCCTTTACCTCTAATCGCGTGTAGCAATCAGCAATAAATTTCTTGTGCAGTGATACTGAATCCTAAAGGTAAAACGTACAAATGAATTAGAACTTAAACCAAAATCATGGGAATTACTCAAACTGACAGAACCCAACAAGTTACACATTTTAACATGCAGAGTATCAAGGCTCTACGAATGTCAAAGCACTTTCATGTACAAATCTATACCTACCTTTTTCAATCTAGGAGTTAAATTAATATAGCTGTAATTTATTATCAATTGAATAGCTTCATTGGCAATTTCTTCATCAGGTGATTCCATTGCAATCTTCCAAATGAAATCCATCCCTATTAATTCCAGTTTTTCTACACTCTACGGAAGAAAGAACAACAGTAAAACATGACTGGAATTCTTACACAATAGTGAGTTGAACCACAGGAACAAAACAGTCTTCCATCTGCTGGAAAAGCATCATTTGACCAATTATTTTCTTTTCCAACACGCTGCCAAGCTTTGGCACAGTGCAAAGTGAAATCAATAGCTGCAGATTTGTATATTTATACTAGGAAAAAATAATTTGTTTACAGGTAGATAAACCAGTTCCAAAGAACACTCAATTGAGCCAAAAGAAAAATTAAAAACTTCAAGAGCACAGAGAAATTTAATCAGGAATGGAATTTGTTTCACAAAGGTCAAGATGGTAAATAACCACATAATAAACCATCACAAAACCTACTATGATAATTGGCAAAAAATTACGCATTTGAAGTTAACTTTCTGTGATAAAGATCTAAAATGCCTATGGAAAACTACTTAACATATAACCATTAATTTAACAAAAACATTGAAGGATCATAGAGTTAAAAGTTATTGTAGGTTAGAATTTGAATATGATAAGCCTAAACCTCTTGTAAAGAAGAAAAATTTAAAAAAAAAGGGAATATTTCCCTGCATACTAGAATTAATGATTATTAATAAAAAAGTAGTCCACTCATTCCTCCTGCAAAGTTTTAGAAGCTACATACCAGCTTCCAGCTACCAACTGATGAATTTTAACTGTCCTAATTCTGGAGTTTTAGCTTCAGAATTTAACAATGCTAATGGCAGAAGGACAATCTGCATATTGATACAAACATGACAATGTCAAACAGCTGCTCAAGAATCCTTGTCTCACCTCTTCTCATCCCCAAGATGCCACAGATAGTATACAAGAAGGAACTTGCCAGAACACTCACCAGTTGAGTTCCTTGCCTCTTTAGTCGATGGTCACACAGGTTCACGTTTTCAAAGAAAGTCTTAAATAAGCTAAAACCTGAAAGCGAAAAAAGGTGCAAGCTTTTTATTCAGGTCAGGCTAAGTTTCTATGCTTTTTTCAAAAAACGGAGATATTAAATACAGGAGGTGACCTTTTGCCTCTACAACTATTAAAACTCAAAATGATAGAAAAAGACCCCTTTATTATATTGATTTACAGAACTGTTTGGATATTTAATTTGAAGGCTTAGGAAGAAAATTTCTGGTATATATTTCAAAACCGAATCTGTTGACCAAAGCCATTTTCTTACCATTCATAGTAATTTCATATGACTCCAGCTTAAGAATTTTCTCTTTGAAGAGCTGTTGCTGTACATCACTCTCTAGATCATGCTGTCCTTTTGTAAACCACTCAAAGCACATCTGTGAATGAAAGGCAGAGTATTTTTACCCCATTGTCATGGTAAATATTTTAGTTTTATACAGCATTGGAAAACTATGTCACATACTACAGTAACTCATCTTACAGAAGTTTTATCTACAGCAAGAGGTTCAAAATCTAATCTCCTAGTAACCTCACTTATTATACAGGCTGTATTGCAGCATTAGGGTACTTCATCTTCATAGTCATCTTTCACCCACGTAATGGGTGAATGTCTCTTTTATGACTCCGCAAACTTGCATGTATCCCTTTTCAAACCAGCATCCATAAACCTGCAGCTAATCTCCTGGCCAACATTCCTCCTTCAGTCAAATTTAGTGTTAAAAGAGCATCCTAGTCATAAGTGAACACTTAACAGTGGCTCCATTAGCTTACACAAAGCATATAAGAAGCAAACACAAAAAATGCATTATGTTTCACGTGCCTCAACAAATACACGTGCTATTCATGATCCATTAAGATTCACGCTGCCATCACAGACACCAACTTTTCAAGTTTTTCTTACCTCTCGATCTAATTCACAAACATCCTGGCCAGTTACAAGGCATTCCCAGATCTCCCTGGCACGATTCCAGCCCAAATAAAGGGTGGCTTCTTGCAGAAAAAATGCCAAAAATTTTAGATGTGCCTCCAAATACTGAGAAAGAGGAAACAAAAACTCAAGCTTAAGACTTTTTTCTTTCAGAAATAAGAACTCTGAGCATTATTTTTATTTTTTGCAAACTTAGCTGTCAAATAACAGTACACTTTGCGAAGCCTGGAAAACAGAAATTGTTTCTGCAGTGAGATTTATTTCTATTTTACACAATTTTTAACATTACTTCTTTTTGATTACCTTCTAAAAAGGAACATTGAAGTCCCCTTGGATTTGCTATTACTTTCCTGATATTGATATTATTTGACACTAGTTACTAAGTCACAACTAGTGTGGAAAAAATAATTCTCAAAACCTTAGCAACAAACTGTTACAAGGTATCTGTGTGTGTGGCTTTCATGTCGTAACTAGCAAATCTGTTTCAGGGTTCAAGAGCTTCACACCACAGTCAAAGGTAGAGTCTCTACAAGGGTAGTTGAACTGAAGCGGGGGGAGAAGCTGGAAGCTGCACAAGCTTGGAGACAGGAGGTCCCGGGGTGGGGAGATCTATCTCTTGACCAGTTAAAGACTTTGCTAAAAAACTTGTAGATTGTGATGTTTGCTCTCCCTTGCTCTATAATATAACAACAAGGCTACAACAAGCCCTAATAAATAAGTGTCAGAACTATAAATAACAACTAGTGTAATTTTTCACCAGAGAGAACATACATACCAGTGAATTCCAAAAACGAAACATCACCTAACCTTATGCAACTTGGTCAGTGATACACTACATCATGTTTTCAAAAACCTAAGGTAGTAAGAAATTCAGGGTTCAGTACCTCCCGGTAAGTGTATCGGCCATCCACTAATGTTGCTCCAACAAGCCCTCCTGGACCGGCCACAGATGCAGCCAACCGGTGGCATGATATTAAGCTTCCTGTCACCAACTTCACTATTTCAAAGTTTTTCTTTAAATCTTGAATAATGCTCTTGGCACAGAAAAAAAAAAAAAATAAAAAATCCAATCTTGAGAAAAGAGGTTTTTAAGAAAATACATAAACAGGCACATGTACACAGCAGTCTGCTCTTCTACAGACATGTTTCTCTTATCGGAAGGCGTAATGTTCCCCCCTCACCAGAGTCAGCTGTATCCCTTCCAAGCATCCAAAGCCCCCTGACTTCATTGTTTTCAGCATGTGCTGAAATACACGTGCTGCAGACTGCAAACAAAGTCCCACACCTCCGCTCAGCCACTGTATAACACGTGCGACTTGCTAGTATTTTAGTCTGTTTTCCAAGAGTCAATGTCAATTCAATTACAAAGCAGCTGGGCTAAACATTAGCCATCGTTCATTTCTTAACAGACATGCCTGTTAATTATTCTACAAAAAGCTGAGAATAAAATAGATTAGTCCTCCCAGCAAACAGATTTATACATATATATATACACACACACACACACAAATGGATGGCACACAACACAGCATCTCTACTTGAACAGTTTGTTTATGCTACATCACTAAACTGTACTTGTCAAAGTGTTTTTCAGTTTGTCCCGTCCCCTCCCGCCCCCCCCAAATTCAAACTTCCATGTTCTACAGAAGCAGAGCCACACACACATAACAAGGGTTTCAAAAATCATCTCAGCATATATTCTTACCTTGTCTTGTTTTTGGTAAGTTTGTTTAATAAATGAACGTGTGATTTCATGGAGCTGACGTAATGCTGGCACCACCCACACAAATTGAGGATTATTGTGCTGGGATGACTAGTAGTAGGAAAGGTAAAAACAGTTACACATGTGTACATGCTCAACAACAAATTAACTTTCCTCTTAGAAATTTTTAGGCTTCTAGGAGTCTATCAATGCCGCTGTTTCAAAACAACAGCTCCTAGCTCTGAAGGCTTCAGTTACTTGTTCCTGGTCCCTTTCCAAACAGACTCAAGGTGCCCCTTCTTCGCTTTCTACAAAAGTCCTTTGACACACATATATGCCATTTTGCTATCCTTATTATTAAGCCCAAAGTACCACCTCCTTGCTAGAGAACATGCAAATTAAGTAGACAAAAAGAACTCAGTTGCACCAGGTAGAGATGATAACCACCACCTTCCTCGATTATGGGAGATGAAGCAGGTCTGTTAGGGCATAAAAGGGCAAATCCAGTCAAATGACGTTATTGCTAAAGCAAGAATAATAGAAGAAAGAACCTGAAATACTACTGAAGGTTAAGAGATGAGAAGAAATTTCTGATTGGTGCTGCAAGGAGCCCTCTGATAGGAAGCAAAGGATACTTAAGCTGCATTTTGAAAGAGATCCTACAAAGAATAACCCTCCTACCTCATTGTTAGAACTGCTCATCACTTTTCTGGGAGGCTTCATTTTCTGTAAAGTTTGACCACACAAACCAGTACTGAGGTTGCTTGTTCAGAGAAGCGATGTCTGCTTTAAATACTGACAACAACCAACACCACCTACATGCTTAGGGAAATTACAGTAACCTGCCCATAAGAGAGCGCTCTCTACTAAAGACTCCCTCATGTATTTGAGAATGCTGCCTCAATATTACATTCCCTCCCAGCTTATGGCTTCATTTCCCCTAATGAAGGAAAATAAGAAAATTATGTATTTCTAAACATCTGTTGTATGGTCACCCCAATACCTTCCAGCCTACAATGACAGCTTTCCTTTAGTGTTCCTCACTGCAGCACCTCTGTTACGGCTCTTGCCAGAATGTAATTAAAAAGAATGCAAGAACAAGAAAGGACAAGAGAAGATCCAAAAGAAAAGACTGCAAGTTTTACAGAGATTGAGAACTCCAAGTTTGAAATCCATATTCATAAACACACCCACACACAAAAAGTGTGACCAATATCAAGAAGCAACATACTACGCCTCCTAAACAACTAAAACCCTTTACAGATGTTGCAACACAGACAAAACTTAATTTACCATGAAATAAATGAATGAAAAAAGTACAAGCCTTTTTTATTTACGGGTATACTTCAGACTGAAAAAAAAGAAGACAGGAGCATTCCTGCAGACCTCAAGAAAAACTGCCTGCTATGTGAACAGTGCAGGATAGAGTATATGCAGTCTTTTAAGCCATGTACATCTCTGCTGCTGCCAGGAAACACCATAGCACAGGCAGCTGCGGGAATAGCTTCTTTATGTTAGATGAAAAGAATTTAAGTATTTTATTAAAATACAAACCTACTATGATTTAAATATCAATTTGCATTTTGAGACTTAATGGCCATGCCAGAACACATGCTTAACTCAAACAAAACTAATTTAGGTTTTCACATGAAAGGGACAGTTAAAATACTGACATACCTTTATAGTGGTTCCATTTGCAAATTCTAACCTTGGGCCCATCCGTGTAGTTTCCCATAAACTGATCACTCCTTGTGCTGAAAATTTGCTTAAAACAAAGGCAAGAGACTTACTATGAGTCTCATGGTCAACAAACTGGCTCACACAAAGCCTACCCCTCTCATGGACTCCCCAAGGTAAGAACTTACAGATGGGACACGCAATTTGTGCATCTTGAAAGAAAGGGCAATGTCAAGGCTAGATAACGTTTCATTTTGGAAAAGATAAAATAATAAACCAACCCTCTTAATATCCTCTATGCATTTGATGATGTAGCTTCTTTTGATTGCCTCTTTCACTGCATAGGCATCACTGAGGATTGTCAGATGTTCCTCCAAGGCCTGCTGAATAAGACTACATGGTAATGTTGGAAGATGAGCCAGCTCCCAAAGTACCTCCAGAACCTAGAGGAAGAAGTGCAAGATTAGTCAGGACCTAGGAATTACAGAGACTAGCAACCCTACGTTTAATAAAGGAAAAAAAAAAAAAATTCACATGCCTTTCCAGTGGTTGTTTCCACCCGTGCTTCTCGACCAATGCGCCCTATCAGGCTCAACAGCTTCTGTCGCACTCTATCACTCTCTGTCTCCCAGCTCTGTGTGGCAAAGAAATAACATTCACTATTACAGCAGCAAGCACTATCAATCTGTTAAGTCTCAAGTGTACACAAAAAATGCAATTTACAATTGTTTTACTACAGGAAAATCAAAATACAAACAAGTATGTTTCCACCATGCATATTTCCTCATTTCTGTTACTGGGAGTTATAGTACTAATTTGCCCAACTCTTTTTCAAATATAACTAGAAGAGATTAAATATAATAATAAAATCTCACTGAAGTACCTTAGCACTGCCTACATAATGTACTTAAAATCTAAGTCAATTAGCAGTACCAGTAGCACATCAGGCTTTTGGGTTAACAAAAAAAAAAAATTAGTACTAAAAGTGTTATTTCATAGCCAGTATTATATTTATATTTTTATATAGAAAATATAAATGTATTCAAGGCATTTGTCTTTTGGTAGGCTGGATGCACAAGTATATCTCATCAGTTCTCTTCCTAAGGAATGCAAATTCCTGTGAAAACTTACCTTTTGGATTAGGACAAATAAATGATTGAGCTGATCAGAGCTAAACTTCACAGCAGCTGCAGCAATAATGGTATGTATGTTTTCAATCACAGTGGAGGATTGTCCCGACTGAAAAGAGGAAGGAAAACACACAAAGGTATGTTTTCATCCCAAATGAGACAGAGAAAAATCTTCATGTAAGCCTTATCCTACTATTCATACTAACGAGAAAGAATAACAGCTTTTGACATGTTAGAAACACAAGGCAAGAATAACTGTCTCTGCTCCTCATTTCACTGGTAGAGAGGTCTTTGGAAGTAATTCTAAAGCAGGAAAGAACAAGTTAGTCTGCCATTATTACAGCAGCTTCAAGATGCTGCAATGGCACATACCACCGTAAGGTGTGGTGCCAGCAATACAAACATCACCATTTTTATTGTTTGGTTAAGTTCATGTGTGGGGTGCTCCATCCCTGACACTCTTGAAGGCTTTACTCAAAAGTGAGCAATATAAAATCTCCTCCCACACTGATGGGAGCACCATGGTAACAACAGCCAGAAGGGGGGAAGAAGTACTGCATTTTATTAAAGAATAAAAGTGAGTGAGCTAGAATCATACTTCAGCTCTACTAAGCAGGCAAGACTAAGCAGGCAAGACTTGCTACCATGCCCGCACATACAGCAGATCTGACAGCATTCAATGAGTTTAGTCAAAAACGTCAACATTTGGACAGAGAGGAAAACTATTTCCTGCAGTGATTATGTTTCTGGTCAAAATTTCCATGTGTCATTCGCATTAAGCAGTCAAAGCACCTTTCCTACACAGTGATAAGTTGAATATACATAAAGTGAATGTGAAAAGATGACTTGTCAGTCAATTATATGTATGTACAGGAAGTCAAACGGGAATTCAAACAGTTTGAGCCCACTCTCTTTAAAATCACACTGTGAGCTGCATTCAAATTTTTACCTCCAGCCACGAAAATTAATATCCTTAGGCATGGTCTTTGGTCTAGACAAACTCTATCACCTATTTCAGGCTGACAACCTCTTATTCCAAGCCAAATATTTTTGCAGCCCCTTAACACGTGTTGCAAAGAACTGAACCTCATCATAAGATTTAACAGCTGTGTTACAAGAAATTGCCAGAACACTTGATTTTAAATGGTAAAGGAAGAAGTAGAAGAAAGCCTTTGCATTAATTATACTGTTAAAATCTCAACACCTCCACTTTGCAATAAAGAGATGCCTATGTTATAAACCAAAAAATTCCACCACTAGAATGTCTGCTTTTGTAAGACAGTCTAAAAGCACCTCCCTAGTCTTGGTTGCTTACCTGAATTCTCCAAATTTTAGTGAGCTCGTCTAAAGATAATTTACTGCCCAGCAGTTCAATAATTCCCTTTATACGATCACAGTATTGCGCTTGGTCTATATTACCTATGAAACAAAGAAAGGCAACTAAATTAACATATTTAAAACAGTATTAGATACATTAAATGCATAAGAATAAACAAGTTCTTTTAAAAGGCAGAAGAATAAAGTTATCTTCATTTGAAAATTCTTTTTTTACTGTTACAGACAAATCTATCAGTTCAAAGAAAAAGAAAAGGCTCCTTCCATTTTTATTTTGTTTTACTTCATACATCTGATAGCAGTTCACACCTATAGGGCCTTACTACTTGGAAAAAACCACAAAACCTCTTTTCTCTCTTTTCTAGGGGCTAACAACACAGAAAGATAAACTGAGACTAAAAACCCCAGGTACAGCAGAAGACATCTACACAGATGTCAAATAGAGGCCTAGATGATAGTAGCAGAATTTGCAGGGTTTTCCTTACTTTATTTTGAAGACAACAAACACCTTGAACTCCTTTGTTAATAGTGTTCCATTAAAATATATTGAAAGGGACAGATGAAATTTTTAAATTTAAGACATTCAAAGCACATGCCAAAAGTCTTTGTGAAAGTGCTTACCTTCCAGAGCAATTGACAGGACAGAATTTTCTACTAGCCAATTTAGTAATCTGTCTGTATCTATTGCATTCTTCACTGACTTGGATACAGTGCTGTCTTCTATTAATTTCGTTACCTAGAAATTGCAAAACGTGAGATTCTAACAATGATTCCCACATGCATTATACATGCACACAATGAAATCTATTCAAAAGGCTTACTGCGAAGCTTAAAAGTGAATCCTGAAACATTCGGAGCACAGGAGGTGTTTGTGGGGTTTTTTTGGTTGGTTGGTTTAGGGTGGTTTTTTTTTTTTGGTTGTTCGGGTTGTTTGGTTTTTTTCCTTGTTTGTTTGTTTTGGGTTTTTTTGGTTGTTTTGTTGTTTTGTTTTTTTTTTTTTTTTAAAAGCTGTTTAAAGGCAAATTCCTAACCAGAAACACCCCCTTGTCATCAGTCTCTGATGCAGTAGATTCTTATCCCCAGTGTGACACACAAAAGCTGGCCTGTGCTGCCAGGTATATTTCTACAGATATAGCAGAAGTAGGTTATCTCAGGCTCCTGCTTGTTACACTCAAATCAGTGTCCTATTTTTTATCCAATACAGAACCAATACAGGCTCTCGCTCTAGGGAGAAAGAGTACATTTCTGCTAAAGCCTTAAAAAGCCACATTTTTATAACTTCACCAAGGATACATGACATTTATGATTAAGAACAAAACAGCAATGAGGTTTAACATCTCAATTTTCCCACAGCTAAAGAAGCAAAAAGCATAAAAGAGGGACTCTAGAATACCTTACAATGTCTGTATGCTAAAAGAAATGTCTTTTTTTGGGACACTTAAATTGTACAAGTTCTGGAAGGAAGAGATGAATGAACAACTCTATACTTGAATCACAACTCCCATGAAAAATAAAATATTTTCTTCTTCTACTTATATCTAAGATTCTAGCACAAAGAGCCCTGGTCCATAAACTCCAGCTCCTAGGTGCTACTACAGTGTCCACTTAAAACCATAATAAAACCCCCTACAATTACACAGTGTAATGATCTGATATAACAGAACTGAGACACCAATCTAGTATTAGGTCCCATTTGTCCCGAACCCGTCCCGTCCCGTTCCCCCCCCCCCTTTTCTCTCAGTGAGGAACAGGATGCTCTGAATTATCAGGGTTATCTCAGAGTGAATATTCAATGAATAGCATAGACCATTGCTTATAAATCAATCTGAAATTGCAATTCTTAGAAAAGGTTCAAACTATGTCTGGTTGTTTTCTAATTGGGAAGCCATGGTCCTCGCAGCGGCTACTAATATTACAAACAACTCTTGTCATATTAACTTGTTTTGGTATTTATTACGAACTAAGCTTTTGCTAAGGCAACATAATTTGTCAGGAAATATTGCACCATTTCTTTCTTAAGGTTGTGGTTTCAATGACTTACTAACAACCCATCCCACCTACACACATGTACATGTACACACACACACAAAACAAACCTACTTCTTTGAGGGAATTCATTTTTGCACTGAAGTGAGGAGATTTTAACATGCGCAATAGAATGTCCAGCCGTAAATCATCTACAGCAGTTACCAAATCAGGTTGGAAGCGCATACACAGCAGTTTGATACCAGACAAGAGCTCAGGGATACTGACTAGTCTCTGTGTAAAACAAAAAAAAGAGGACAAATAGAAGCATTGCTATTTTTGCTATTCTGTTTCAGACTTCAATGATTCACAAAGAGTAGGTTTAGTGACCCAATACAGACTGTTTAATCTGTGAAATGCAGTACCATGTACATCTGAAAGTATTACTTGTACACTAGAAATTCTAAGACAACAAAACATTTGATTAAAGTGGACTCTTCTGCTACAGATTTGGTACACTAAATTGCTCCTCTGTAGTTACACAACCTATGCATACTTTCTGGTTTCCAATTAACAATGTAAGTCTAAATAAAAAGTAAACACTCAAAAATTGAATAGACCTGAATCCCAAATTCAGGGTAATACAGGACGTAGTTACAAGTTACATGGACATTTTATCAACAATTACCAAATTCTCAGAAGCAAACAGCTAATGCAACAGTCACATGCACACAAGTTACAAGAATTTAACAGACTGCAAAATAGTAAACTTCTTCAAGTCAGTTAGAGAAGTGAGTGTTCTGTACACTTCAGAAGGGGACCAACAAAACCATATTTGATAGCAACAGCAGCAAAATATTTTAAAAAGGGGCATGACATCAGACATCTACTGAAAAGGTATTGAATGGAATTGGGTAAATGTATTTTGTTCTATGTCATTTAGTCAAAATTCAGAACAGGCTGTATTTTTGCCAGTGAAAATAAAGCTATTGTTCTAGGCTACTTTGCCAGCATTTCGAAGACACACAGTAAGTTCCACCTAAATATTTAATATATAAAACATTACCTTGTCTTTCAAGTCCTTCTCTTCTACGTTCTGTACATATTTAATCATTTTATGAATGATTGGATCCAGCATGGGCTAAAGAACATGAGAAAAGGCATGACAATCATTTTACGTTTCCTGAAATCAATTACATTACTCAGATCTCGCTGCAGCGAAGCGAAATACGTAGCTGAAAGCTCACAATTATCTTGGACATAAAGCAATGCCTACAACATACATAAAACTATCCTGCTAGGTATGTCCAGAAAAAGAAGCAATTAGAGAATAAGCCATTTCAGACCACCATAATACAGGTTTAAAAAAAAAAAAAAAAGAAAAAGGAAAGATGCACTTTCAAAGTGCATCAGTTATTAGATGCATATGCCTTTCTGACTCCCAGTAGCTTCTAAACCACCTCCTCTTCAAATAAAGACTTTCAGTCACTTATGAAATAAACGGTTTTTGTTAGTGAGTGTAGGTGTGAAGCCTGGGGTATATTTGCATGCACAAATATATCATGGTGATTTTTTTTCCTGTACCACAATTTTTTCCAGTGTAAACTCTCATATCCATGTGCTTTCATCAGCCAAAAAGTGAAATTTAAAACAAAATCCATCCATCAAAGCTAGATTCTTCTCCCACATGCTTTGCACTGATGAAGCTTACTAATGGCAGTGGCAAAGTTTCTCACTGTTGCAGATGTAGATAAGTGACTGTGCTTAGACAATGAATCTGAACATTGTCTGAGCCCTCTATCCATCACCATCAGGATGCTCAAAATGATTCTTGTACTTTATGCAAAGTGAGTTTTGAAGGCTTTTTGAATTAGTCACCAGTTTCACACCAACACAGTTGTAAACTAATTTTCAGTCCTCTCTTTTTTCTAATTCCTATGATAAAAAGAACTGTTTCTCATGTGGTTGTCTTTCTGATACCATACTGCCCAATATCTACTTTAACACAGAGAGCTCCACCTAAATTTGAGCAAACTACTACAATCACATTTCAAGGCTTTACTATTTGCTGAAAAGAGCTCATAACAAAAGCATTTTACCTGTACTACAGACGAGTTAAGATATTCTGCACAAACTCCAAATGGTTGAACTAATGCAGAGATTGCCTGAAAGAAATACAGCAAGTATTTAGGTGCACATATAAGAGGCTAGTGATCTATACCTTAAAAGGCAAATGAAGGTGAATAAGTATTATTTATTTCATACAATAATTTCCAGTCATTTGCTACAAGTTGATTTTTGTGTGCAACTCCTTTACAACAACACATGGTTCAGGAAAGAGATTTACTCTATGGCATACAGTAAGTGTCATATGTTTTTGCCTGAAATAAAAAATGCCTTCCCAGTTTTCACTAATCTTGGTCCTCTCATCATTCTGTTCAGTCTTGTCTGTCTAATCCTGTTTCAGTCACACGAGTAAACAGACGGAAAGGGACACATCACATTTTGGTTGCTCTCTACAGAAATGAGAAGTGTGAATGCAAGATTTAAGGTTAAAACCATACAGCAAATTTCTTCCCCAAAGCATTAAGGAGGAGAAAGCTTTTGTAAGTGTGTCATATACATGTCAAGATCTCTTCAATGCATGATTTTATTCTTATTTACTTTATACCCGAACTATATACCTATACTACCCAAACTATATTTGGGATTATATACCCAAACTATTCTATGATCCTATGATTTTTCAAGTAATATCTATCATCAAAAAATTAAACATATGAAGAATTTTTTATAATAAATAATATCAAAATTAGTTTCTTATCACACTGGATCAAGAATTGTGAAATTGAGTGAGCACCACTGCAATCAAAGGCCTAAATTAAGTGATGCTGAACCAGACTCCCTTCCTATCACAAGCAGTTATTAGTCATTAAACAAAGTCAAAGTTTCTATTGCAGTATCAGGATTTAAATCAAGTTTCCTTATTCTTCTGTCATGCTAATATATGAACCTCTCTCTTTATAAACTAGCAAATATCAATACTGCAAGAAAAGAAGTTGAATTCTCTCCAAATGGCATTTCACTGAGAATACTGAGGGACAAGATTCTAAATGACATGGCTTTCCCTTAGCCTCCTTGTTCTTCAAAGCTTGAAAGATTGTGAAGTCTCCTTAATATAGGTTAGGAAGCTAAAACTAAATAAGTGGGGCTTTGTCACCATAAAAAGTTTAGAACTGTTGAACCAGTCAGTTTTTAGACACAGCTCTTGAAAAGTTGCTTAGGATTAGACAGCATCCATCTTTCTAAGGATTTTTTTTCCTTAAACAATGATTTCTATAATAAATGACAGAAGTCAATTCACTTGCAGCTAAATGCAGCTACAGCTGAAGTAAACAGAAAAACAGGGACATACTTGTGAATTTACAGTGAAACTAGACTGATTGATGTCTAACTGGAAGGCTGAATGTTACCCAGAAAGGTACACTAACCCTTCCTCTTTTCTGTTAAGTCTCAAAAGCTCTTCAGTCAGGATTCTTATGCACAACCTCATTTGACCTCCAGTCTGACAGCACTTCTCCAGGGCTCTGTGGGAATGTTGCCCCAGTACCAAAGCAAAGGTAAGAGCACTGCCAAAAGGGATGCTACTGGTTCTACATGAAGTCTGTAATGGAAAGGGAGAAGTCTCATGACAGAAGATGAACTTACCCCAAGTTCAATATCTTCTGAATTGAGTTTGGACTGAATTGCAGAAAATCCACCCAACTCTGCAAACTGAAATAAAATAATCAGTATTATGTTAGTGAACTACAGTATTTTATCTTTTAAGTACGCACTTATAGACAATACTCCATTGAGAGTTCCTGGGATGCCAGCAAGTATCCTTTATTGTGGAACAGCACATTCCACATAAGCTTTATGTTTTCATGGGAATTCAGGGGCACACTGGGGAATGCAATTATACCTGCTACCAGTTTAAACATCAAGCCAGAAACTCTGTCTTAGGTAAAAATGGATATAGGGAAGAAAGCTAGACCACGTATAGCAACAGCTGACTGGTCTAACACATTTGACTGGGAAACAGCACTGCAGCCTAAGCTGAGCTCTCGACTTCCTCTAGTCATAGCTATTCTGTTAGGGTAAAGGTGCTTAAGGGAGAAGGCAGCAACTCAACAAAATTTATTTAGCAAGGCCCCTTCCCTACATGTAGGCAGGATAAAAATCTTAAACTATATTTTTTTGTGGGTGTCACAAAAGTGAAGAGTGGAAAAACAAGTCAGCGGGGAGGGGGGAAGAAGAAATTATCTCTGAAGCCCAATGAAGTCAAGTGACAAATAACAATTCTGCTTGGTTTACATTTACCTACCCTGTTTACCAGATCCACCAGCCACCCATGAGGTTCCTTGAACAATTAAAATATTAACAAATTAGTAGCTGTAACAATCAATGCTAAACATTCACCTTCTGAAACAGAGATTTGGACAGACACATTCAGCCCATTAACCCACACCCCAAATGCATGCACTGTTATTTCAAAGAAAACAGCAATGTGTTTGTAACAGCTCCTTTACTAAGCATGTAGCTGGAGCTCTGGGAGGTTCTCATTAGCATCATCCTTTTTTGGACTCTGCTTGACACCACTGACCATGTGCTGTGGCAACAGTATGCACTGTGGCTGCTGACTCACAGGCAACTATATTTATAGCACATTAGCAGCGTGGAGCATTACTAAAGAACTTTTCCCAAAGCAGCAGACGTAGAATTTTCTTTCTATGGCCACAAACTTCTTTCCTGAGGGAGAGGTCAACACCACCAAGGCTCCTTTTTTAGGCCCACCCATCTGGAACAACTGTGACAAGACAGTGCAAACCTCAAAAACTGCCTCCTTGCCAGCATGTCTGACTTAAAGATATCCTATCCTTGGCTGTCAGAAAAGCATGAATTCTCTGCTAGAACTGTACACTTTGAGTTATCCTGGTCATTTCACACTCAACAGCCAAACAGATGTCAGTCCTTAGATACAACAGATCTACCCATCCGATTGTTGTGATACTTTAGACACAAAAGTACACCAATTTCTAAATCCACCCTCTAGTAGAGAACTGGGACAATCTGAGAGGACAAATTCATTTCTACAGACCAACATATACTGAAGATCTATTTGCTGTAATTCTTGGTGACACATTTAAGCTTTCTTGTGTTATAAATACCTACTAATCAAACAATCTTTTCTGAAACAAACACATCCACCCTAAAAACAGGTTTTAGGGCGTGGCCATGCTCACCTTCTGAAAAGTGGATATGGGCGAGACAGCATGCATGTTCCCCTCCCCGAAGACTTCTGCCCAGTTTCTCTGGCATACCTTCATTCGATTCTTGAAATGATATTCATTGTCGGGGTTAAATGCCTTGAAAGAAAAGTCCATGGTAATGAACAGCATGGCTTATCGAGATAACTTTTGAGACTGTCATAATGCCTGACTTTTTCACTTGAGCATTCTCCTGGCTGACAGTTAAAGATCTAGCAACAAATAAAGTTTAACAGAAGACCCCTGCTCCTTCCTCTTAGCTCTCACTGTATAAAGCATTCTGAAGCTTTCAGTCTGTATAGACAATACCCAATGATCATGTGCGCCAGATACCTGTATAAAGGGGGAGATGAACTCAAAGTACCACTTCTAAAAAATAAACAGGGAAGTGACAGCAGACAGCAGATGTGGGGTTTTTTTTTTTGAGTGCTAATTTCCAAAGTTTTGAACAGCACTCACCCCTTTATGAATTGCAAACTGGATGTTAAAAATCTGCACCAAGCAATGCCTGCAGATTGTAAGACAATATACTACAACTTAAACATAGTTAGAAAAAGCAGCAGCAGCATAAATATGAAATGCCAAATACCCCAATACTTGAAACTGCATCAAAGAGTCAAATACCATTGTAAGTACACCAAGCAGGCCCACAGGAATAGGGTCTTGTTTCACTCTTTCTGCAACCAGGTCCACTAGCAGCATAAGCATGTTGTATATTCCTTCATGGATTTCAGTTCCCCATTTGTGAACAGCACTGGATGTCAACAGCTAAAAAAAAAAAAAGTAAGTTTTTGAAGTTTGAGCACAATCACAAAACAGGAGAAATTTATCAACCGCTGAGACTGTTTTCAGAGCAAATGTTTCCTTAGAGTGTACTAAACACTGTCTGGTGTGTTCTTCAGATGTTCTTTCTACACTAATGGCTTAAGAGTTAATTAACTTCGTAATTTTGTCGGGGAACACCTTAAATCACAGTTTATGACAGAAAATAAAATGTAGCAAAGCAAACTGTTTTCCATTTCCACGCATTAGTAAAGACTGTAACCTTTGCAAAGAACAACTAATATGCAAATAATTTGTTTGGAGATTAAAGACAACTATTAAATCTTCAAGGAGGTGTGCCACAAAGCTGCACTGATTCAGCTGTAATAACTGTTTACCAGTTCACACTTTTTGAGCAGTTTCTATTGGAAAACAAAGCACGTGCCATGAAGAGAGAGGTATTTAATGCTGTTTTCCCACCTACTGAAACATGTTCTTTAGATCTGGTCTAATGTGGTTGTTTATAATGGATATTAAGCTTCCATCTGCAAATTTCTGCTAGCTGTGTCTGAACATAAGCAGTTAAAAAGCTTAATACTTTAAATACAATTACTTTTTGTACCATTTTAAGAAACAAGAGAGTTTCTTGCAAATATTTCAGCAAATTGTAATTCAGCCCATTCTGAACTTAGATTTCTACAGACTATCCTTCTGGAGGAGCAATCTACACTGTTCATTTAATATGCAAAAAATACCAAGTGATTTAAAAGCATTATATGTAAAGTTATTACTCTAATAGCCAAATGGAAAACATTTTTTCCCCTTAAATTTCTATCTTCCTTAAATACACTTATATTCTCAGTATTTTAAGATTAGGGCTGAGTAACTTTTTAAAAGGTGTATATATATATGTTTTTATACAAATTCTAAACAGATCACTCAAAGAGGTAAGAAAGAATTTAGCAACCCTCTAAAGAAGGAGCAGAAAGAATAGAATTAAAGGAAATCTGATTCTGAACTTGCCATTAATGGCTGTATCCAAGGGTCTTTAAACCTGTCTTTAGGCTCCACTAATTACTACAGAGCTCTTCATATAAGAAAGAAAAAAAAAGGGGGGGGTGGGTGGGGGGAGGGACGGAGAAAAGCTATGTGCCAGAATTGGCTAGGATTGCAGAACTGGGACTTTGTATGATTTTAATCTAAGCCTATGTATGATTTTAATCTAGGAAAGTAACCTGTGATTTTAATCTAAGAACATACTCACTAGTTACCATAGTTTCTGAAGTCTGGATTATAAAATGCTATTTCCACCATGAACAATGCAAACAAACTTTGAATTGGTCTACTGTACCTACTTACCTTTTTAAATGCTTCAGGCATGCATCTGTCCATAAATCTCTTGCAATTCTCATCAGAATCAGAAAGACCTTTACAGAAAGGAGAGTCCTTTTTTAAGTATTTTTAAAAAAAATACTTTTTAAGATTACCTCAGGGAGCTCATCGCAAGTTTTTGGGAACATCAACCAAAACCAGCAGTAATAAATGTGCTACTGTTCATTCATACCTAGCATGCTTTTTCAGCCACAAAAAGTGTGAGTCAAAAGAACTTGCCTTTTAGAAATAAGAAGTTTCCCAATGTTCCATCTTTTACAAATTCTTCAAGCATTATTAGCATCATAAGTATTTCTCCCTTCAAAGTTTATAACTTATACTAACTTCGCATCAGTTCTGTTGCTTCACAGCCTCCACCCAAAACCAAATCTAAGTACACTCTTTTACCACAGGTTAGAAACAAAGCAGCAAACCAGAACCACCTAACAGCTTCCATTCTTCCAACAGATTATAACCTCCTTTCAGTCTGCCATCAGGCATGATGGAAAAAAACTATCTTGTACTCTTATTATATACCAGTTGTTGGGCATGATACCTCCGTAACACTTGTAACCCCAGCCAAAGTACTGAATACAGAAAAGTCAAATTCAGGTCTAATGCAGTATAAGCATTTCACTAGGGAAAAACAACCAGTTATACAAGCATGGTACAACATGGATTTAGATGACAGCTTGTTTTTACGAATGGAAAATAACCAGCACAATGAAAAAAAGAGTCAGTAATTCAGCTCTGAAAAACAGTAATTCCTACAATCGTTAGAACATAAAGAAACATGTGCTCCACTTTTTAAAAAAGCTTAAGTAAACAAATTACTTTAGAGGGGGAAAAAAAAAAAAAAGAGACTGACATTCTTTTTACAGCATTGGGTAGAACAGTTCACTGTTAACCACTTTCACAGAGATGTGATTATCTGCACCATTCTGCAGGGTGCTAAGTAAACAGCTGCAAGATTAATACGAAAGACATAACTGCCCACCATACTGTCTATGAAATCCTTTGAACAGATAATCTTTATATGTGTAGAAAGAGAACTTACCTAGTCTTGCTAGGTAGGTGGATGCAATTAGGCACTTGCCTAGTGACTCTTCCCGCTTATAGGGTATGGACCAGTGATCTGTTAAAACTCTGCTCTCCAGTTCATACAAGTTAGTTGTTGGAAACTCAATACCTTCACCAGAGCAATTCCCATTTTCATCATTTTTCTGTGAATAAAAAGGAAGTTCAAGTGAAACAATTTTTCTCTCTCTCCTAGACACTTTAAAGGATTTAGTACCTTCAGAAAAAGCAGCTGTGCTTATAGTAAGCATGTCAAATTCTCAACAACCCTGAGGCTGCTTGTGTTTTTCAAAGAATTTAGTATTTCAATTTGAAGCAAAGGGATTACATACCTTTATGTATTTCGTGTAGGTGATAACTACTATGTTTACATGACTAACTGGTAACTAATTGCCTATTTATTTAAGTGGCAAATCTTGTTCCTTAGCATATCAGATCCTAGAGTCAAGTGATAAGTACTTCCAGTCCCTGTGAGACTGGAGAGTACAAACCCTGATCTCCATTGATCTGCGTATTAATCCTCTATTCAACAACTCCTGTAGAATATGGAAGTTTATTCTAAGGGAGGCCAATTTCATGACCCTCTCACTCCATCACATTAAGAAACAAAAAATCCAGTATATCAGGATCATTATTTTTGTACTAGCTGATTATCCAAAGGAAAATTTACATCTCAAATATAGTTGTCCAACAAGGAAACTACAATTGTCCTCCTGAAGTCAAAATGAGTTACTGGAAAATGTTCTGGAAGGCAAACAGGGAAAAAGCAAGCAGATGTCTGCAGCTCAGCTTTACAAGTTTCCTTGCTAGTGCCACTAAACAGCAGCTATTTCTGTGTACAGGCAGAACACAGAATTAACCCCATGTTCTTTGCTAAGTCCCATATGAGGTAACTGCCTCAGTAGCGCCAAATGAAAGAGTAGACAAGTTATCCATTTATTTTCTTTTGTTTATTTTTTAACCTCACGTAGACCCCAGCTACCCAACGTGTCAAAGAGTTCACATGGACTAACATTCCCTGCCTTCAGACGAGCGGACAACTCAAGCAGGAGAAAGGACAGAATGTCTGGATCAGGCCTGGCAGCAACCAGGAGCAACTGTCAGAGACAGAGGAAAACACAAGTGCAGTGACAGTAACAAGATCGCCCTGAGAGAGAAGCCAGGGACATGTAGGGAGGAAGGACAAGCAGGAAACACGTTCAAGAGTTAAGAAAAAAAACCCCAAACAACAGTGTCGGGAAAGTGAATGGAACAAATAGAAAGGAATAAACCAAAAGAAAGAAGTGAACTCAGGAGGACAAAGAATGAATATATATGAATGTATATGAATATATATGAATGTATACAAAGAATGAAATCAATGTATGCAGACAAGCATGCTTCCAACTCTCCCCCTGCACTTGCTATTTGCAGGATTAGACCTGTTTTTTAAAAAGTAAATGTGTCATATTCACTTTCACAAGGATTCAAAAATATTAAGTCAAGGAAACAGCAATTGTATAGAGCTTACCCTTTAAAGTTCACTGGTGCAGGTGACAATAGCACACAGTGGCTGGCCCTACTAACAGGTTCTGGAGAGCGGCAGTAAGGTTTATAGGAATGGAACACAAAATAGTGCTCAGAAAAAGACAACACACCAGCGTTTGGGAAGTAAGGTGCCACCTTCCCCAACCCTCTACTCTACATTTAGTCCTAAGTTTGTCATTATGGGAGGTTGTACTTTAACAGACCTGAATATCAACTTCTGAACCTGTAGTCGTCTCATCCAGTACTGTGCATGGAAGTCTAATATAATTCATACCTAGCAAATCATGCCCTGTTTAAATACTTCAAGTTTTGGAGAAGATATGTTTGAAGGTCTAAATGAAAAGACACCAAACGCATTTAAAAGCTAAAGTTTTCTAGGAATCATCCTGTTGTATTGATTCAACGAGCAACAGTTAAGTTTACAGCTTTTGTAAAGGACACCGATCCAGAACACAAGCCCATTTCCTGCAGAAAATAAATGTGCAGTCATAAAGAAAGCCCTTACAGTAACAGTATAGGATACAGTGATTAGTCTAATAAAGGTAGACTGAGTATAATATAAACACACAATTGCTAGGTCCCCCATTTCAGTTCAGCCTAGACTTGTAGCAAAGGAAAGCAACATTTCAACAAATGATTACAGTAACTGAGCTATGGTTGCTCCATCCCCTGGAGGAAAGCATCCACATTAAATAAAAATATCCATTGCTAACACCAGATTAAGAGGTGTAGTCTAATAGCAGTGCACACCTTCAACTGTTGCTGAAAAACTCCACCTGTTGTTCTGCTTCCCCATCTGCATCTAAGCAATGTTGCTCTTTATTTACCTCTTTCTACACATGTTCTTCACTGTACACTCAGCTCCCACAAATAAAGGCGTTATTATAAATTGCACTAAGGATACGTCTGGCCTATTGCTGGATTGAGTCTACCAACAACGTAGTGAAAAGATTTTTTTTTTTTCTTCTTTTTAAACACAAGAAATAGCAATGGGTGCAGTACTGGGAATATTGCCCTAATAACAATGGGAACTATTTGCATTGAAGGAGCACATCTTTGGCACATTCCACTAATTAGAGACAACAAGTCATCTTGCTTGTCAGTTTTCTGCTACTAAAACCCTGCCCAGAAATTATCAAGTTTATTTATTTCTTAATTTTAGAACCTATCACATACAAGCAGCTTCACAGCTACTGTGAAACCTGCAGCAGTCTCAAATAAATGCCCAGGTACTTAGAACTCAAATTTCCCTTCGAACTATTAATAAATTTAATACCCTGCATTTTTGGGAGATTACTGCTATGTTCAGTTTTTATTACTGCAGACTGAGTCTCGTTTCTTACAACATATCTAGTTATGAGTAACAGTCTCTTTAGAAACATTTGCTGCTCTTTCATAATTAGTGTCTTTCCATACAAAAAAACCAACCAAACAAAAAAACCAAAACCAAACTGTTCACCATCCAACTTTTAAATCAATTTGTGTACGGCTCTTTAAAGCGAGGGATTTATTAACAGCAGCTAGCAGCTGCTGTAGCATGGTGCAATGTCAGCTCAGCTCTTGCATAATGTTAAGTTGGCTCACTAACCAACACGGGCTGAAGATCTTACTTGCTCTGTCAACATTCACAAATGCAACACATCACAGCTCTGAACAGGTAGCCACAATTAACACTTTGTAACTGAGGAGCTAGGAATTGTCACTACAGACTCTACTGACATGGGTCCACAGGTGAAATGAAAGCTTTTAAAGAAAGAAACAGTATGCTATACATGAAAATAAATAGTACACAAGGCCATGTCAGCCTCCCAAAAAGTGGTTTTCTGGGTCTCTCTTTTGGGGAATTACATACTTTTATATATATATATACACAAACTCTCTCCCTCCTCTCAGATAGATGACTTAAGAATGGTGTCTGCCAGTTGATAATGACCTAAATCAGGACTATGCAATTCTGGCTGAACAGACTTTAATACTGGACTGGCACCTGACATGTTAAGGATTTGTAGGGATATTCGCCACCAATAGAATAGTAAAAAGCAAAGGAACTATTCCTGGCAGCCAACGGGTCATCCAAAGATAAACGGTTTGAAAGTCTGTAAGAATCATCTGTTTTCCAAGATAGGAAATCATGGCGCACATCGCACATCCTGTGACTATTCTCCCTTCTGCAGCTAAAATCTTGAGACCAAAAAACATTTGCTGGCAAACCTTTAACATCATTTTCCATGCCTTCTGATATAGCTCTTATTACACAAAAGCCCTGAAGATCCCCCCGTTCTAACAGCATTACTTGACTCTTTTGGCTTATTTTCACAGTGTGAAAGTGCAGTTAGATCCAAACATACACACACAGGCTCCCAAGAGAAATATCCTCACATGAACAGTCTCAAGCACTGGTTCAAGATTCTCACTCTGGGGACCTGGCACCTCCCAGAGTTGTTTGCAAGGCTGAATAAACAAAAATTGTTAAATATCTGATCAACAAAGCATTGCATAAGTCTGTAGCATAAAACCTTCCATGGAAGACTAACATAGAACAAAGATTAGCCCTCACACAAGAAGTGAAATAGAAATTAACTTTAATTGCCAAAAGGTCCCAGTTCAAAGCTTCAAAATGTATTCCTGCAGTATTCCACTAATTAACTCATCAAACACTGTTTAACTAAAGCCACTGATATTTACCACATCGGTCACTTTGCATAAAATAACAAGGAGTTTAAGAAAGTGTTTTGATGGTAATTGGCAGTCTTAGTAATGAAATTACAGTCAAGTTATAATTTAATTTGTTGATTTGATTTTGATAGAAGGCTACCAACAGAATTTATTATCACCAGAGCTAAGTCACATTATGGGCTCTTGAATCTAGTATAACTTATGAAACAGAATCCCAAAGTCATGCTTCTTTCAACAAGCAACAGTCTCAGACTTTCTAAGATACCAGTAGATCAAGCAGTTCCCTTCACTCTCATGCCTCTCTAGTAAGCAATTTTCACAAAATGACCACCATTTTATAGCCAAGAAAACAGATTTTTGATGCTTCACTGTATTGTTAAAAAAAAAAAAAAAAACAACCGGATTTTGTTACTAGGTACCTACAAACAGGACCAAATTTAATTGCTCTGAAAAGCAGTAATGAAAAAATGTTTAAAGCCAGAATTAGAAGCCAAAAACTCTAGGTCCACCTTTCAGTTTTTATCACACACATACTAAGCAATAAAAAGGAGAACAGTTTTTCAATGCTTCAGCTTCCCCAGCTGTAAAGTGTCAACAGTGATACCTCCCTCTGCCACAGCATGCTGACGCACCATTCACGACTGTTTGCAAAGTACTGCAAGATGCTCAGGTAGAGGCAATGTAAGAGAAATACATCATATACCCATGAAAACAGACAGAGCATTTCTCTGCTCACTGATCTATTATGTCTATCAATTTGTGGGAGAAGCTATGAATCCTGAAGTCATGACTTCACAGTCCGTCTATCTGCCAGACTACTGATAAAAGAAGCTTTTACTTTCACAACTGGATGTCAATTCTTTTTTCTTTTAATTAACTCCCAAAAGGAGGATATTCTGTTACCTCGAACTGAATCACAGTGGTAAGAATTAAAAGGCTTTCAAATAAATCAAAGCTACCACTTTGCACTTACACTTGAACACACTAAGCATGAGGTACTCAATGTTTAAAAAAAATGTTACATTTTCATACCTGTAATCTACTTGCTTTTTATAAACTGGTGCTCCACGAGATTAAAGAACTTCTTTAAACTCATGTTAAGTGGCAGATATGGGAACAAAATGGAAGAGTATTTCCCAGCTGCCTGTTCTTGCCATCAGATCAAACTCATTCAACCCACATTGCTAAGAGCAAGCTTGGTATCCTTTTATGAATATGACAATATTAGTAAGTCTCAGAAAATCGTGTCATATATGGAATTTCCACATTATGTTTCTTATTTGGCAATAAGAAAACCCACTATGATTTCCTAAATGTTTTACTGATGAACAGACATTTATTTGCAAAGCATAGTAACAGTTTTTAACTGTTTTAAGTCCTAAACAGACACAGCATCTTGCCCTTGCATTTTCATCCACAAGAAAATATCCATATAAAAAATTTTTGAGTACAGCGATAGATAGGAATGCTTTTTGTTATTTATGTTCTGCTAAGAGAAAGTAAGCTCATTGGGGAGATATATGGATGTTTTATTCTTTTTGCATAGAAATTAAGCTCTCTAGTTCAATTTTTTCCTATGCAGTACTTCATACAAGCAAATGTAGTCTTGTCATAAAAAAAAAAAATTATTATTTCATCATGTTAATATAAAGGAATGATACCAGTCTATCACTAAAGGACAACAAATCCTATATTACAGACTCCACCTAACTGAAGCTGATTTGGACTCTCACCTCACCATAAAGACGTCCTAAGAAAATTCTGATATATTTAGTGGATGTTCTCACAGAAAGTTTTAGACACTGACCATAACTGAGAGTAGTACAAGTGCATTATCAAGAATGCATGGTTAGACCAAACACTTCTTAGTAATTGTAAGGGATTATAACAAGTCAACCACAAAAACCCCATGCCCCTCCCTTCCCCTCATCTCTCACAACCAAGAACTGTGTAAGACTGGGAATAGGAACACAATATGAATTTGAAAAATAAAAATAAATTCAGCAAAGCTAGAAAATAACTAGGATTTTGTAAAAACATTGCTTGTACTGGTCTCCCTGATTTCCAGGGTGATGATATGATGTTACTAAGCAATATTCCCCAATGTACTTGCCTAGTCGTTCAGAGATAAACACAGCACTAAGCATTACAGCAAAACAAAATAATCGAGGCTCTATAAAAATCATATTTGAATTAAAAGAGTTATTTGACTTAAGAAAGGGGAACACCTTTGCCCTTTTATACTACTATTACCATAGTATTTAGTGGAATCTGAGACAGATTTGTTACAACCACTTTTGGCAATGAATTTTAAAGTCTGATAACTAGTTGCAGGCCAGGGAGAGGTCATGGAAAGCACTGTTAAGAATGCCATTCATAAGGAACCAAGGAAAACACACTTATCGTGCATGTTTGCACGTGTTTTCAGTACTGTCTGTGGATATATTTTAAAAACTTACTCCATTAGCATAACTACAAACAGCCAGACTCTGAGTTGAAACCATTATTTCTCCCAACCCTCGAGCTTTCTTAAGAACAAAACCCCATGCTTATTTCCAAATAACTCAAAATAACTTTGTGTGGTATCAGATAAACGTTGTGCTTTAATACAGTAAAACAATGAATCACAAATGCTTAGCATTTCAGTACCTAAAATTAAGTCAATGCTTCTATCTCCCTTTGCCAAAACACCAGGCATTAATAGATAAGTGCTGCAGAAACATTAGATAAAGTATTTATTATAACATTTTAGTGACAAAAGGTCAGGCTCTGGAAGGAAGAATTAATTCAATAACACTGCTAAACACTCATCTGTACTTCTGTTCTATGGATACATACAGATGTATAGCGAGACAGAAACTAGAACTGACTAAGCAGCTGACAACGAGTTTGAAATCAAGTTCTATGATGTATAATCACAAAATTGTGATTAACTAATATGAAAAAATCTTTAAATGCCTCTCAAGACTGCTCTGCTGGGCATCAAAACAAGAGAAGCCAGAACTGCTGTAAAGTAGCGAGCAAGAAGATCAAGTGGCAAGAAACACTGAGCACACTGGCTTTTTAATTAATTTTAATTTGGCCCATGAAGCATAACTGAAACATACATACCAAAGACTATTCCTATGGCAGCACAAATATGTGTTTTTTTCAAAATAAGAGCTTACAAAAGAAACAGGCACTTCCTTTCCATCTTTGCCCTCCTCACACAAAGAGTTACTGTTCCTTAATCCAAAAGCAATCCAAATGATTTGCTGGAATTAACTTCTAACACTGGCTAATTTGTTTTTATTCTCATTCTTCCACAGTATTTCACTTCCTTATTAAACAGCTGCCACAGAATAGCACTGTAAACTGGGAAGATGACCAGAAAATGCCTCCAGAGAACACTAGACACTTCCTGGCCAGCTGAGAAGTTGGCTATACAGAGTTGTCTCCTACCTCCACGGTCCCCACAGGCATCACCTTCGCCGATGAACCATTAATTATAAAGTGCTTGTCTCAATCCGAGGATTACTCTAACAACCACATTACATGATAATGAGTTTATAAGTTATTTGAAACAAAGCTTACATTTAAAATTAACCAACTGCTCCTCTCACTATTACCCCTATTTTCCCTAACTTTATGTAGCATCTCTATTAGTCTGTGTTATATCAAGAATGAAAACCAGGGTATTTTCTTTCAAAATTCAAGAAAGCATTAACATAACCAGAACCTAAAAAGAGGTTCTATGCCAGGGCCACTAAGTTTTGAAAAGAGTGATGTGGAAAACCAGAAGTGCTAAAATACTAATTCCACTTGACATTCTGATGGCATCCAGCCAGGGACTCAATGCCAGAATCCACCACAGAGCTTTATTTAATTGCTTAATTGTTTTACAAGGCCAATTCCTAGACAAGCCACACTGTAAAACTTCCACATGAGAATGCTGGAAATATGCACTTTTGCAAAGCTCAACGCCACTTACAAGACAGGAGACTGACTTTAAATTTATAAAATTGTAGCATGAAATCCACCTCATTTGCTTGAAGGCTAAACACGTTTTTTGTCTTTAAATAAATACAGCTCCTTCCATTCAAGGATCAAAGAACTTCACAAGCCTAACATCCATGGTATTCCTAATAAAGCACACACCGTTATCCTCATTTTACACACTAAAAGCTAAAACAGAGGTTAAGTTACACACCCACCGTGACGCAGCGCATCTGTGGCAGAACTGCTTTCAGTACTGAGCTCTAATAATGAGGAGAGATAGGGTTTTGAACACAAGAGTTCCGCAGCATGACTAGTGAGAATGTTCCTGGCACTGTTACTCATTACAGTCGCTGGCCTGTTTCTTTTACAAAACCCCCTTCTCTTGAAATCAAACAGCATCTCAAAAAGAATCTTGGAGAAGTTTTATTATAAACCTTATCTAGTAAAATCAGGCGTATATGAGCTTTTGATCCAGTTCAACCAAAAAAAAAAAAAAAAATCAAAATCAAAAGAGCACATGCTAAAGGAGACAGGAATAGCTGGAAGGTAATATAATCCGTTAATCACAATTTACCCAAAAGGTCATAGTAATGACTCTCAGAAGCTGTTTAAAAACAAATCAAGATTATTTTAGTAAAGGTTATATAAACCGTTGTTGTATGTTCAATATTTTTGGTGTAAGTGGCTTCCTACCCTTTACCACAATTTTAGGTTCTCTAGTCACAATCCCCACGTTCATTTGTCCTGCTCTTTTCCATCCCATTCCTCCACAACTCGTGAAAGTCAGCACTTATGGCACTCATGGCAATTCATGGACACACTGACAGACGTTGTCATCACATTCATTTACAGTCTTATCTTAAATTATAACGATTTAGCAGCAGTTCATAAAACAGCTTATCTGTCAGTCATATGGAAAGATGAGTATCATCCCCCCCCCCCCCCCCCCCCCCCCGGCAAAGAATCACACTGTAAAAATCTGTATGCTGCCTAAGGAATAAACACACAAATCCCAGATTCTTGCCAAAATGCACTTACTAGATTTACTTCAGCAAACAGCCATAAACATAGAAGTTATGTCAAACAGGCAAAGTTACCTCTTGTAAAAACGCAGGTGATCTCAGCCTATCGAAGTGGTTTGGTGCTACACAGGGCAAAACTTCAAACCAACTGTAAAACCTAAAGTTGAACTTCCTGCTATTTCAGGAAGACTGCACAAACGAATATGAAGCCCCCTTTGCACTTCCAAGTTTGTCTGGCCTTTTTCTTTTAATGAGTTAAGCATGGTCATGCTAACAGCAACGCCAGAGGCACACCATAGCTATTAACTTAAAACTGAACCAATTGTACGCCCTTTGGAAGACATTAGCCTGCTGAAGCTGAAGTTTTAGCCCTCGTGAAAATGAATTTATTTATGTCTTCATCTCACACACAGAAAGCATAGAGTGCCTATCAGGCCATCTCATAGCAGCTGTCTTGCTTCTGGGCCAGTTATTCCAAATTCAGGCTTCTGTAACACTTCCAGACACCCCTGAAGACCAGCAGTCTGGACCACAGAAAGAGGATTCACACTGGTTTTACTATCTTATCTAAAGAAAACATGTTTTTACTAGTATGATATGTATCTCGTTGCTGTGCTGTTCTCAAAGAAAACCAACAGACGAGCCTTTCTTTGATCAACATGCTTACTGAACAGAACAGATTCTAACATTATGTAATAGAAACCAAAGAAGCATATGCAAACATAATGGATTCATTACTCATTAGGGAAAATGTAAAGTGTTTGATCATTCATAAATCTATTCTTATATGCACGGTAAACTGTATTCAGCAAAAAAAAGAATGTAAATACAAAGCACACACCTGTTACACGTCTTGGAGAATGACTAAAGCTTTCTTGTTATTTTTAAATTAAAAAAAAAAATCTAATCCTAACTTTCATTCATGAAGAAGATTACTAGACCAGAAAATTTTGTTTAGGAGAAAATTTCTAATAACTGTGCTCTTTTGATTTATATGTTCATGTACATTGCTGATGTATAAAATTCAAAAATCAAACATGCCACTACCTCCCCACTAAATAAAAGTTAAGTCTGGTATTATGATGAGAAGGAGGAATACACACTCTAAGAGCTGTTAGAAAGAGAAATGATACCAAGGAAGAAAAACCGAAATAACATCTGAATTACCACAAGATAGTATGGGGTACAATATATTTCAACATAATGTATACGACTACAATGAATAATATAGCTATTTGTGCAATGGCTTTCTGTACAGCTCCATATGCCATGAGCTTGTGCTGAATGGAAAACTACTTACTGATTAACCATCTAAATAATAGCTGTAGTTTATTAAATGTAGTTCTAGATTACATTTGAAGAATAAAAAAACCAAGAACTGACTGTATACCATTTTTCTCCCTTCTATAATATATATGTCAAAAGCTGCTAGGTTGTACTGCAATATCAGACAAATAAGCACAGGCAACAATCCCAAGTCTTAAGATTTTTACAGGTATAACTCTTACTTTACAAAAATACTGTTTTGCATACATGTGCAGGAGTTGACAGATGCTCATATGCAAATGAATCCAACTACTAAATTGAGGCCTGAATTTATATAAAGTTTCACGTAGCAAGATACTTCAATCCTTCTGAAATGCCTGCTTTGTGCAGTCATTTGCCTATACTGAAATGTTTTGGCTTCCCTCCTGTGGGTTAACAAGAACACAAGTCAAAGCAAACAAGAACATGAGTGGCAAAGGAAACTACAAAGTGTAAGTAAGTTTGATCAGACATACAAGCTGAAATAATAGGGGTGAAAAAAATCCTCTTAGTCAGAGTTGTCAAAGTGTCATTTCTAATAGGAAGAAGAGGAGGAAAAAAAGTGCTTCTCTGAAGCACTTCAGAAACAGTGTTTCACTGACAGCTTCTCTTGAAATGTCATACTGACAACCCAGATTGTCCCAACCATAACTATATCTGATAGGAAAATCCATCGTCCTGGTGGCTACAGAAATCTGCACGCAAACAAGCAGAACTCGCATTCACTCCCAGCCCTTCAAAGCAAAGCTTAGAAACCAGTTCCCTATTGCTTCAATCAGTGAAATTAAACAGCGACAACTCCTCTACACAGCACACACGCCGTCCCACAGATCACCTTACTCCACAAGCATACATCATCATCATCTTATATGAGCTAAGGATCTAACCCAGTTAATTCAGTGAACAGGATCACGTATCTTTATTCTTCAAGACTAGACTTCAATATACCAAGGCTATGGATACGGGTGATCTGTGCAAGTGTAGCTACATACAAGAAGTTACGTGCATGTATTCTTCATATATATATATTTATAGATACATACACACATGTACACAGAGAGATACCACTTCTGGCACAGAAAATCCCCAGGATAACATTCACTGAAGCCTGGGAGGGTACATGAGTTTCCCTGGTTTTGTTCACGTGCTTAAGCATCTGCTACTGACCACTTCTTGAGACAGAGACTATGCAAGGTGGCCCTTTGGTACTGCACAGCAAGGCTGTTCCGTCTGTTCTCATCCCCACAAGTTCCATCGTCTGGGCACTACTAATTAGCTCTTTTCATATGAGCACTGTGCTAAGTTTTGGGAAAAAGACCTGGAGGAGGAGAAGGCTTTACAGGTAAGCGCTACAAGACTGTTCCAGGCAGCAAGGAAAGCACCATGAGCGTATCTGCTGGCTGAGGAGTTCAGAGTTCTGGAAGAGGATGGAAGAGAGAAGAGCAAAAGGCAGACAAGGAGGAAGGAGAGAAACTGGGAAAGGCTGGTGTTCTCCAGCACTTCCATCTACTTCAGGTGCGTTTTAGAACACAGCTATAATTTAAGTTATGAGTTAAAGGCTTTGCTTTGGAAATATTTGAAATCACTGCATTCCTATTTCAGAATTTATGCTTAGCTTATCCAAATAAAACTGTACCCAAAGCAACACCCAGACTGCACTTTCCTTCACATTGTGCAAACAGTTAAAAAAAATGAGACAGTCATTAGTCACTCGGCTTATGCGAGAAGGCACAAGAGGGGAAGAAAAAAAAAAAAAAATCCTACGGTAGCCACACATTCCTAGAATGCCAAGGAGAAGCCCGGGTGCTCTTCACCTTGCAGCGATCGCCGCGAACAGCGGCGGCGCGCACTCCCCGGCACGGACCGGGAGCAAGCCGGCGAGGCGGGGGGGCGGCGGGAAGGGAAGCCGCCGGCACGCCGCCCCGGCCGGCGAGGAGCGGGGGCTGCCCTGGGGCACCCTCCCGCGGGAGCCAGGCCCCGGGGGGACGCCTGCCCGCCGGCACCGCCGCGGCAGGGAGGCTCCCGGGGAGCTCCCACCCGCCCCGCGGGGAGGCCGGCGCTGACGGGAGGCCGGCCCCGGGGCAGCCCGCCCGGGGCAGGCCGCAGCTCACCTCGGTCTCCACCACTTCGTGGTAGGCGGGCGGCGGGTCGAAGCCGCCTCCTCCGCCGCCGCCGTCCCCGTCGCCGCCGCGGGGGCCCTGCCCGCCGGCGGGGGAGCCGTGCCCGCCCGGCGGGCCCTGCCCGCTCTCCATGGGCTCGTAGCCGCCGTAGTGGAGGCCGGGCCGCTCGTTGGTGAGCAGCGCCACGGCCTCGTTGATGTCGTTCTTGGCCAGGCGCAGGGCCTTGCGGATGGCGGCGGCGTCCGAGAAGCCCATGCAGAGCAGCGTGGTCATGTGCTGCTCCTCCTCGCTCTCCATGGCCGGGCCGCGCCGCGCCGGGCCGGGCCGGGGGCGAGGAGGGGGCCGCGAACCGAGGGGCGCCGGGCTCAGGCGCTGCCCGCCCCGCGCGCCGCCATGTTGACGGGAGCGCCTCTCCCCTCCGCCGCCGCCGCGGCGGCCGCCCCCGCCCCCCCGCGCGCGCCCTCACACACGCGCCCCCTTCGCCCCGCCCTCAGCCCGGAAGCGGCGGCGAAGCCCGGCTGGGGAGCGCACGCCGGGCCCGCGTCACGTGAGGGGGGAGGCAGCGGGGCGGGGGCCGCAGGGCGGGCATGAATGGACGGGCGGGGGACGGGGGAGGAATGCGAGGGCGGGGGGGGGGGGGGGGAGGCTGTCGCCATAGCAACGGGAGCGGGTGGGCGTGGCCGGCTGTGTCACGTGAGGGGGGAGCGGCGTTGCCAGGGGAACGGGACCCCGGCCGGAGGGTCGGGCCTCGCTGCGGCCTGGCGGTGCCTCAGCGGCCGGGCCGGCCCCGTGCGGCGGAGCCCGCCTAGCGGGAGCTCGGCTGCCGGGGGCAGGCTGCACGGCCGGCCTCCTGCCCGCTGCCGGTAGTTCCTCCTTTAATTACGGCTCTTAGTAGTGAATAAGTCCCGCAGGGGCACGGCCGGGGGGGCGGTGGCTGGGCTTTCACTGCGAAACACGAACAGGCCCGGGGAGGGCGGGGGTGAGGGGGCGCTAGGCAAGGCGGGAAAGCGGGCGGGGGCTGGCGCGCCGGGTGGGTGGCTGCGGGGTGCGAGGGCGCTGCTCGGGCAGGCGGCGGGCAGGTGTCCTCTGAGGTGATGAGGGTCGGTTTTGAGGCGAAACGAAGTCCTGGCCCCTGCCGAAAGCTCCTGCCCTGCCTGCACTTGCGGGTGGCAGCTGGACAGGAGTCCTGGGGCGGAGCAGGTGAGCGGCGGCGTTTTGGGCCTGCCCGGGTGGAGGATGTGGTTTCCAGAAGTGCACTGAGAACCTATTATCTGACCGCATGCTGGGCGCTGCCATCACTGCCAGCTTCCAGCTTATTTCTCTGTAAAAATGTGTTCTTCAAGTGTATAATATAGCAAAGAGAGATGCAAATCCATACAAAATGAAGTAGAGTGCAATCAGATAGGAAAAAAAAAAATTAAAAATTGCTAGTGCCCAAAGCAGAAAAGTTGCATATATTTCTTAAACACACTTAGTCAACTGTCATAGTGCATGAAAGTCAGTAGATCTGGATATCCTGGCAATCTCCCGGGCAAAATTTATCACCTCCTTTTAATGATGTGTTTTCTATGTCCAGAGATGAGGAGGAAGGAAGAAAAAGATAAGAGATTTGTCAGGATCAGTGCTGGTATCTGCATATATACATTTATCTTTGGAGGCTCGTGTTTCCTGGCAAACTATTTTGTGTTAGCAGTGGCTGATATCACTGAAAGCACTGAAAGGGGTTAGGAATCTAGAAACAGCTGCTTGAAGTCTTAGATACAAATGGCATTCAGTGTAAAGGACACTTTCAAATGTAGGGGACACCAACAATATTTAGATGTCTAACCTACATGAACTTTCAGAGCTCAGTGTCTGTCTCCTGAGTTTGCCTGTAGAAAGAGACAAACTGATGGATCAGTCTGTTGGACTGGCAAGGTTTCGGATTAATTTTTAGATTGCAGTATGCCACCAGTGGTCTCATATTCCTTGTATTCTGACCCAAAAGGTAATCGTGACTCCTTCATCTTGCTCATTCATCTCTGATTTTTTTCCTGTAGGCTGACATTCAGCGGAATGGAGGTAATGTGCATATGACTCTGAGCTTCAGCTTCTGGATCTAAGGAAGGTCTTTCATTCACACTGATCTCCAGTTATAAAAGAAACTGTTATGGCTCAAGCTTGGCAGGCTTCAGAAAAATTCCAGTACTTCAAATGTATTCAATTAATATGCTGAATATTGACTCACTGCTCATATGACCAACATTTAAATTACACTTTCTCATTTTTGGCGCATATTATAAATAATGGTTTAATCCTCACAGCCTGATGAAGTCAGCTGGCATCATTTTCCCCTACTAATGGAAGAAAATTTGTAGGAAAAAGTAATATCTTTTATTAGATGTCATTATTGCTTTCAGATTCATTTCAAGGAAGTGCTCCTGTAAATTTGCGCTGAGCTAACTAATGAAAACATACCAAAAGTAATGGCGGAACTGATTGTAATCCCAGGTGACTAAGAAAGAAGAGAATGCTTTACAGTTGAGTTACCTATGCTCTATAGTCCAGCTGTCCTGAAGGAAGTTTGAAGGGAATTTGAATTTACCAATATGTAAGGGTAACACTTGGACACAGCAGCTCGACATAACTGGCAGTGAGGTGTACGGGTCCTAAAATTAGTTTTTACAGACTTCCCTGACAGCATCTCTCTTGAGACTACTTAAAGGACAAGATCGTACATTCCAGCTTAGTGAAAGAATGGGTGCATCTTTTCCTAGAAGTTATTCGGCCTGAAAGTCCCAGTTTGCAAATGTTTCTCATTCATTGTCACTTCAAGAAAAGTTGCAGGGAGAAGAACAGCAAAGTTGTCTAACTGAGAACAAGAAAAGCAGTGAATGAGTCTTTCCTCATGGGGCACCAGGAGGTGCAGGGAGACAAGGCAGAGGTGCAGGGAGACAAGGCAAAGAAAGAAATTGAAGTGGGGAGCAAATATCCTCAAGATCTGCCTTTGGATAACTTGGAATTTGATATGACACGTATTTACTAGTTATTTGATCGCGTTACAGAATGCATCATATGTGTATCCTGAAGCATGTCTGGACACAAGGAACCTCTATGTTACAGAAAAGAGACATTTTGGAACAGAAACTACTGTTTTGGTAAGTGGTCGCGCTGTGACATCGAACCTGGCTTTTTGGGTTGACCATGGTGTTGCCAGGTAGCCTAAAAATAGAGTTTGACAGAAAACTGCAATGACTTATGCAGAGATGTTACAGTAGGAGTGTTTAGTTATTTTTTCTTTTTAACTGAAAATGCTTTTATGCTTTTCCTGGTAAACTTGCTTTAAAGGCAGTCCTGTGTTTACAGCTCACTCACTATTTAAACAGCAAATGCAGTGTTTTCCTTCAAAGAGAAAACAGCTGTATTGTTCTGGTGGAACATACACGTGCGGCCAAACTAAGAGTGACTCCCTGGCTTGCTGAACTTGAAGATGTCCCTTGTTGTTTACAGCTGTTGGCGAATGACATCCAAAATCTCAGATGTAGTTGGAAAACATCCTTTGCCACCCTGATTTTGTTTCCCTCTTTGTTGTACCTTCGAGCCATGGTTGTTACATATATACTTAGAGACTTTGATAGAAGGGGATGTAAAGTTTGTTATGTTGCCACCAAATCTTTAATTTTATGTATATGTTTTACTCAGGATAAAAAAGCCTCTTTCTCATATTTTGTTAGAAGTACCATAGGAATATATTACCAAGGAAAGCTTAGTATGAGCTAAAACTTACTGTTCACGAATCTTTTGTAAATAATGACTAAATATGGGAAATCAGGACAAAATTTAATTACAAGGCTCCACCACTGTATGGTACATAAGCACAGAAGGAGTTGTATGAAAACTGGAGTTACAGTAGCTAGAAGAAATTCCTTTGCAGTTGTTGCATGAATGAGGAATGTGGAGTGAGCCTATGAAACCCAACTCCTTCGTTTAGAAGGGAAGAACACTCTTTTTCTCACTGGTTTGGGATTAGGCACCTAATATAGTTGGATCTCATGATAATAAGAAGAGGCTTCTGTCCTATTTGCCATACGAACAGAAACACTCTCCGCAGGCTGCAGGGTAAATGTTTTTTGTAGGCAGCAAAGCAAATGGCATTGTCTTACAGGAAATCTCATCACCCAATAGAGGCAAGAAGGTAACTTGCTGGTGAGAAATATCCTGTCTCTCTACCCCTAAACATACCAAGCACTGACAAGAGGAATATGTTTACAAAGGTTTCCATAATCTTATGGTTTGGATGAGCAAGGCACTTCTTGCTTTTTAGTGGAACTCTTTTAAGGAACTCTCTACTACCTGAAGAAGGAGTATCTGAGATATTGTAGAAACCAGTTTTTGTATAGTGTTGTGAAGAATTAATTTAGGTTTTCTGGAATGACTTTATCTTTCCTTCCTTCCTTTTATTCCTTGTCCCACCCAGTCTCTTCCAGTTTCCTGCTTCTGCTTTATTTATAGCTAAATGTAATAGGTGAGATTTAAGAAAGTGCCCTCAGGGACTGGATAGTGCAAATCCCCCTGAATTATTGAGAATCACATTTCTTATATGTAGATATTGATGAATCGTGTTTGGTTGCCTTTAGTAGAGGGGTTAAAAGCATTTGTGTAGTGAAGAACTATGTAAACGGTCTGAAAAGTACACTTGGCAATGGACAGATAAAATGCATTTGACTCCTCAGGTAGCTATGCAGCTTCACACAAAAAAAAAGATTTTAGCAGACACAAGAAGTTGTGAATCTATTCACGAGCACCGGCTGACAGATTCATGCAATATACTTTTAGACTTTAGGCAGGAGTTTTTTCTGCCTTCACAGCTTTTGGCCAGCTAGAAAGGAGATTTGTACTGGGGCGAAGCCTGCTGTCAGCAGTGATTTGCAAAGAAGCAGTTTACCTTGGTTTCAAGCTGGGACTCATGTACACTAGTAATCATAATTACAATATTTAGCTCTAATACAGTGCTTTTAAGATGGATATCTAACAAGCCTTATAGGGGATGGAGTGGTATCATTAGCTCCTCAACATGTATTAATTTTTGTAACTGCTACAAACCATAGTGGGGCTGAAATGGAAAGAAGAAGGGTGAACAGATCTCGTGGTGTTGATGTACCTCCTCCAGCAAGTCTGTCCCTGTTGTTATTCTAGTGTCCAAAGGGAACAGGAGCTGAACCATGACCGTTTTTTCTGCAGCAGAAGCTGAGTACCCGCTGGTCTCCTGAATACAAAAATGAAGTTTCCTACTGTTTCCCTTGAATGGAAGCAGCATGATGTGAGCGTGAAAAGAGCGGAACAGTATGTTAAGGGAAACACGACTGAAAGGAGAGAACAGCTGACTCCAGGGGCTGAGCAGATCTGCCCCCTCTGCTTCACTGTATGGGTTTGTTTTCAGCTCTTCAACTCAGACCGTCTCGTGAGTCTCACAACACGTCTCCACAGCTCTGGGCTGGAAAACGAAACAATTGCAAGGAGGTTGTTCATTCTTCCTGAAACAAGCTTCACAAGCTGTGGAAAATGAAAGCTAAGGCTGAACTTTAAAACAAGCTGAAAGCACTAAGATGCAGACATGCAGAGTGAAGCCATTCAACAGAATCAATTTTGGAACAGAGCCCTGAAAAAACCTGCAGTTATGACTAATCCATTTTTAATGTGTGTGGTTGTAGGTAAAATCACTTCTTTTAAAGATCATTTCTCTCCCTATGGTTACAGTTCTTTACTGTCATTTTAGATAAATGACATGTTGACATGTGAATTCAGTATCAGATGAACTGCAATGACAGAATTATTTCTGATGCTGGAGTGGCCCTGGCTGAGCTGCTGGCAAGGGGGGGAAACAATACAAACAGGATATTCAGTGTCAAGCTGCAGCGGCACCCTGAGAGACCCACCCAGAGGCAGGCACTTGAATGCTCACTCTATCCTTCAGCCAAGTTAGCTGAGGAAACTTGATGTAGTAGTAGACTGTAGAGCTCAGTTTGTGCGGGGACAAACTCATGCAGTGACATTTTAGAAGCGAAACAATCTGAAATGGAAACTTCTGGTGTTCTGTTCCACTGAACAAGTCTATGAGGCACCACGCAGTTTTACAGGGTAGCCTTTGGGTGCTTTTATTTTGTCCTCAAATTGTCCCAGCCCTGCATGCCGCTCCCTTCTCAGGGATCCCTCCGATCCTGTGATACAGAGCCACTGAAGTTAACACACTGCTCTAGGGAAGGGAGATGTGGTATGACACTCTGTGTTTGAGTGATACCAATTTACGCTTTACCATTTACAGACTTTGCAGTCTTATTATAATCAGTAGAGCTGTGAATAGGAGTACGAATTCAATGCAAACAAGCAAGAGACTGTGGAGGGGAACAGTACGGAGATTCTGTTTAGGCAGGTAGGAAACAGTACAGTGAATCCAATGCTGATAGGATATGCTCAACTTATGGACTGCATCAGTCTAGCTAAGGGCTGTGCAGTGTGGCAACAGTGCTTGTAGTAACACGCAGTACTCTGAGGGGGAAGGCTGTTTTGTGTACTGCGCGTGTATCTGATATCCAGGAACAAAAGCAGTTGGCGTTTCCCTGGTGTAGGCTGAAATGTGGTGCGATGTGATAGAGCGACAGGGAACTCCTTGCTGGCTTTTTGCCCTGTGCAGATTCCTTTTGAATTAGGTTTTGACCTTTATAAAGCAAGACCTGGTTCTTCAGTTTCTCATTGTCTAAATTCTGCATTGAAGCTTGAGAAACAAGTCTGTGAAGCTGGAGGATTTTTTAAGCTCTAATTAGTGAAACACAGAATAGGTAGAAAGGAGTCTGCTGAGGGAGAGAATCACCAAATGGAAACCGTTTAACAGATCTGGTGCCTTTTATTTTTTCTTTACCCTGTTCCACGGCAACACAGGCCTGTGTGGTGCTGGGCTTAAATCAGCACAAAAAAAGGGTTTATATTAAAGACTAGGCCACAACTCCTCTCCGGCTCTTAAGAGTCACCTCTACCTCCTGATCAAAACACCACCTTGTTTGCCCTCAGTGATGTGGAAGCCCAAAGTTGTGTTCCTGCTGCCAGGGTTTTGTACTAGAGCACTGCAGCTGCTTGGCACCAGCAGTCCCATGCAGGAGTTTGGAGGTGGGAGAGGTGAAAACCACTATCTGGACTAAAAATCTGGGGGTATTTAGGCAAAGGGGCTGTGATGTAAGAGCCTCTTTCCCTTTTTGAATTTCTTTAACATTACCATTGCTTCAGTTGTATTTGCACAGGATTTCTCAATTTCTCATTTGGGCAGATTCTGTCCTTTCATGCAGATGATTAAGTGCAGACTGAAGGGCAGCTGAAACTGAAACTGAACACTGGGTGGGAGGCAGCAGCCGTTCTGTGCCAGAGGAGGGCCTCGGTGCTGTGCTTAGGGATCTGCAGGTGGGACTACAGGGGAGGTGGAAGCACGTGATTATTTTTGGTTCAAACACAGGGCTTAAGTTTTCAGAAATACCAAGAGGTTCTTCAAGGCTGTGAGAGCCTAAAGCCCTGGATTCCTCCTGCCTCATCTGCCCTCTGGCATGCACAGCCATGTCCCTTTCCCAATGCATTTGATCTGTCAGTGACTCATTTGAAGGCTCTCTATCTTCACCAGCAAAGCGCTTCAGGGCTGAGTCGCACCCAAGTATCAGCTCTGCTGCTATACCCTGTTATCAGCTACTCCTTTCACTCCTAGGTGCTCCCAGCCTTTCATCTGTTACCTACTGCAGCAACAACTTCCCTTGTTTTGTCATGCTGCGTTACATTGTGTAAGGCCGTCATCAGTCCACAAATGCTGCAGTCTCTGCTGTCTCTGCGCTTCTCTCACAAGTACATCCATACTTTTTCTCTACAGCATGAAATAAACTCTTGTTCCCCTCAATCCTCAACTAAGCATAGTGGAAATCACTTTACTACAAGGTGACAATTTCCATCAGACACTACATGGAGATACAATGATATGGTTAATTCTTCCTTTCCTTCTCGCTGTTCTATTTGGCTGGCTGCTGCTTTTAAAAAATGTGGGGCAGGGGCTGTTTACTCCATCAGTACAGCACCTGGTGCTGTGGGCTCTGACTGGTCTGTAAATCCTAATGTTACTGAACAGTGATGAATCCTGTCCTGCAGCCCTTTTGCTGGCCAGGCTGGGTCTTATTTAATTTGAGGTTGATTCTGTCAAAGCTAAAGACCTTGGTGGAGAGAAAGGTGTTCTGTGGGCAAGCAAGACTGAAAACACTACCTGTGTTTTACAGTTTTTTTTACAGTGACAAATGGGCAAAAGCAGATACAACACAATAATTTAACACTTACTTGCTTAAAATCAGCTAAATTCCTAGTATTGTTGGAAGCAAGACCAGTAGCAGCATCTGAGCCGGTTCTGCTGGAGATTGTGCTTATCAGATGACCTAGCAAAACCTTCCTGACTTGTAGGATTTGGGGCAGAAACTTCATCGTAGCACACATGCCATCTCACAGCCTACAGAGCAGTCAATTCCTGCTGTTGTGGTGTGGACCAGTGATCCAACTCGTTTCGTCGGCGCACTCAAGGGTGGGCCTTGGCTGGGCGACGGGGTGGAGGACATGTTTGCTGCACTAGGTCATGCAATACAGGGAAGGTTGTGGCTGCCTAGGTGTTTGAATCCTAATGGGGTCCAGTCAAGTGGCACAGCCCATATCTGCAACGCATCCCTAACACTGGGAGTCCTGACCACAGTATGCTGATTCCAACATGATTTAATAGTGATGAATCACTTTCCCTCCACTGGCCAGGTTGGTCTTTTTTTATTTATGCCTTAAAACCTCTCCTCTCTCCCACACTGTGGTCTGTGCAAAACTGTTTGGCAAGTTAAAAGCTCTGCCTGGTGTGTGGGCAGGAGAAGGGCCACAGCCTGGTGCAGAAAACATGTGAGATGTGGTCCAGACTTGTGGGGAGAGTGAGGCAGGGACCAGAGATGCCAGTCGTGTGCTCGGTTCCTATGACTTGCCCAGCCTGTTTCACAGATTCATAACTACTGATCCTTGACTATGTTTCAGGCCTGGCCTACAGTCACTAATTGTTAGTGTCCTGGGGCTTCTTCCAGGTTTTAATTGTCCCTATTAGTATGATGGATGCTGGAAATAAGGACACATTGGAGAAAGGTGGTAGTGTTTTCGCTGCTGCTGTTGTCATTGCTGGGGCTGCTGTTAGAGCTGCATACTGGCATTTGCCCTCTTGTGAAATGTGTAGGTGAGCTATTTATAAATGTACAGAGAGATCCCACATCTCTAGGTTGTGCTTTGATTTAAAGGTAATCATCTCCACCAGGAGGGGAGAATCTGTCCAGGACTGCAAAGGAGGTTAGTGGCAGAGTTGAAAGTAACGCACTTCTGAGCCTCAGCGTTGTCTTTACGATGGGGTGGATTTATGGGGGCATGAGTGTGAGTGGAGAAGCAGCATGCTGTTTCCCCGTTAGCTCTGCCTTTTACAGCATGATCTCCCATCGTCAGGGCGAAGAGAGGCACTTTTCCTGCTGCACAGCCCCCTCTCCTGTCTTCCTCTCCCTCTACACAGCAGATGCATGCAGCTCTGTTCTGGGCAGCATTCAGCCTCAGTCTTAACTTGCTTTTACTCTTCCTGCCTGGAGAGGATTTAGCCTGGTGTGCAGGGGGGAATGGCTCTTTTCCTGGAGCAGTCCAGTCCCAGGCACACGGGAGTTAGTCTCTGTACTTCTCAAATATTCTTCTGGAAGTAGATGCAGCGATTTGCTTTCATTATTCCTCTCCTGAAAGGTGCAAATTACCTCACTCTTTAAAGCGTGCAGTTTCTTGAACGGCAAGCTTAATATAGCTGGATTTCTAGTGTATCTGATTGTCTTTTACCTTTCCACATGTGGGTTTGCTGATGACTAGTAACAGGCAAGCTTCTCAGCCTGTCCTCAGTAGGAACATGATTCTACTGCCTGACTCCCAGTTTTTATGAAGCTGAGGGAAATTATCTATCTTTGAGGCCTGCACCTCACTGTCCAGCTTGGTTAGGGCTGACCAGAGGACTCAAGTAGGATTAGACAGATGCAGATGCACCCCAAATGGATAGCATGAGTCTAACTGCCATAAGAAACAAGGCTAATGCTATGTGGTTGTAGTGAGGAAATGAGACTCTTGCTTCTTTCCCTGAGAGCTCCTGGCATGCTGGCTGTATCTGCAGGACACACTGCCCTCTCTTGGTCCTAGGTGGGCTCTGGATCTGGGCTGAGAAACCTGCTCTTCCTGAGTGTCCGGGTGGCCAAGGGACGATCGCTGGAGCCTTGTGGGGGGTAATCTGATATGTGCTGTGATTTATAAGCTCGGTCAGAGTTACAGATTCTGTAGGTGATTCCAACATCCCCTGCAGGACCTCACGAGAGGGTTTATGTAGAGCTTCAGTAGCGCATGAAATCAATTGTGGGAAAAATAACTTAGGAGTGATTTTATCATTGTATGCAAGAAAGCAGTGTAAGAAACTGCAGAAATCTGCTAGCTGGATTCTTGAACACATCGTGGAAGACTTTAATCTGTTTTTTCTTGTACATGAAAGTTTTATGTAAATGTTGGAAAATCGTAATTATGACATAAAAATTTCAGAGAATTTACACTTCCCAGATGTAATGGAGTTGTGAGAGCAATCTGGGAACAGAGACTTGTTTGAAAGAGATCTCAGTGGTGCCCTTTGGGGTTACACTAGCTCAGAGCTTGTCTCTGGCTGCTGCCTGAGTGATTTAGTGTGAAGCTGAGTGCTGGACTGCTCAATACAGGTATTTTAACAAGTGGGATGTAATGGTTTCACATCTGCACATTTCTGATGCATATTGTGCTTGTTTCTGTCCTTGCATGGGTTATTTTGTACTGGCAGTGTCTGACATTGTGTTCAACCTTTTTTATGTCCTGGAGAACCTCAACCTGCCCTATCTCCTTTTTGGATTACTGAAATTTCATGTTATAGCAAGATGGGGGGGGGGGGGCGGTAGGAAAAGATAGCTGTTTTTCAGAGTGATTGTGTTCTTTCCTTTTGTCTTTTATCAAAATAATTGCTGTCAGCAAGAAAACCCAATGTGGCTTGGAAATGTATGTACTCACTGCACGTACTCTTGAAGGAGCAGCAGATGGAAATAGGCACTGCTTGGGTCAGAGCGCCCCGGAACGGTGAGTGTCCTGGGGCTGCACAAGCTGATGGATATCTCCCCTTTAATCTAAATGTACGTGGACCCACAGAGCTAGTTCTAAAAAAAAAAAAAAGACACTGTGATCTCAAATGTCTCACCTCTTACCTGTCTTACTCAATGGGTCACCTCCCCTCACTGTGCACCCCCCGTGTGGATCGCAAATCGCCCCATGTGCCTGTAGCTGTGTTTCTACACCATCGCAGTACTGCCTGCTCTGCGCTGTCGCTGTCTGGCTCCCCACAGCTGCGAAGGCCCTGGTAGCTATGCCCACACTGTGAGTCAAACCCTAGGCAAGGTTTTCCGCATTGTAGGGGAGTGCGTACACGCCTCCCAGAGACTGCCTGAAACCACAAGCTGCCAAGGAAGGCCTGGGCAGGCTGAGGGAGGGCTTGGGGCACTCTTGCTGGGAAGCAGAGGGGTAGAGCAGGGCAGAGTTACCCACACGAGAAAACCTCATGCTCTCGGACAGGAGGAGCAGGCTCTGGGCTCTGCTCTCGGCACACTTTTGCTAAGATCCTGAGGAAACATCTCTGGTTTAGGAACCCACTGTCCTGGGGCACAGGACACCTGCTGAGCACTCTGCCAGTCTGGTACTCTTTCTTATGCTTTTAAAAGGAAAAAATCACTTCTGATCCACAGTACCCCACAGCAGGGAGTGCCTGCCCGTGAAGAGCATTCCCAGCTCCGACTGTAAAGAAGCCTGACAGCACATAGTGTTCAGAGGAAGAGGCATCCAAAGTGATGTCTCTGCTTGCTTGCCTTTGCCAGTTCCCAATCCAAGAAATATATTTTTTATGCCTAATCCTTGCTAGGGTGGCTGAGGTGCCTCATTTGGGTTTTTGAATCCTGGGCGGGGGGCTGTAGATGCAGAGATTTATTGGGTTAACATGGAGCTGGTTACCTCACCTGCTCTTGTTGTCCTGTGACAGCTAAAACACAGCATTAGGTGGGAAAGCATATGCTGGCTAACAGAGCTCAGCTGATACCTGCCCCCATAATGCTTGGGAGCACGGGTCAGCCACAGCCCCAAAGCACTGGGGTTTCTCTGCACTGCTCAGACGGATGACACCTTTGGCATGTGGGTTTGGTGAGCAGGAGAGAAGCCCCATGCCCACTTCTTGAGCTTGCCTTTTCCTCTGGCAGCCCATGGGTTTCCTCAGGCCATGGGCTACACCTGGCAGTCTTGGCCTGTGGACCACCAGAAGTCAGCTTATGGAGGGAGAAGTTGGGGTACCAGGAAGGGGAACCTTGCCATGAAAAAAATTCAGGACAGATTTGCCATCACGGGAAGAAATGGCTTATATCTCGCTGGATCTCCCCTGTCTCTGCTTCTCCATCCCTCCTTTCAGGAGGGTGTATGTGTCGCCTCTGTGGTTTCTGAGGTTTGTGACATCGTTTTTGGGAGTCTGCCATGCAGTGACTGCTCACGTGTATCAGTGGTCTACTGGCTGTGTTGTGATTTCCTTACTCCCGTGCCGGTGAGAAACCAGCCGTCTGAAAGTGGAAAGTTCCTGACTTAGTGCCCAGCCTCACCACTTCTTTCCCTGGCCTTGCAAGCTCGCTGCTAGCAGAGAGCTGCTCTGTGCTGGTACTGTCTGGCTGGGCTAGCTCGAGGGAAGGGCACCCTCCAAGCCTGACTGAGTTCACTCCAAATCTCCACTTGGTATTTTTATAGTGATTTACACCTTTCTGAGGTCAGGCCTTTGAACGAGAATTTTCTTTAAAACTGAAATGAAAAGAGAAAGCTGGAAAAACAGCCAAAGGTGGTTTTTTTTTTTTTTTCCCCCCAATGCAACAAGCCAGGTTTTGAAGATGGCCTTGGATTCCTGCTGGCCAGCTGCACAAAAGACATTTTATGTGTGGCAGCCTCCTTGCTGAGTGATTAGCTTGTGCAGGTCTGGCTGTCAGTGACGAGCTTGGGCAAGTCCGCAGGTAGCCACGGGGAAATCATGAGTGGGAGTGTGTGCGTTCACGTAGACAATTTGTTTTGCAGTTCTCACGCTTCAGCTTGACCAAAACCATACCCTGACCTTATAGCTACTGGCAAGATCAAAATGTCTTAGCAACTGTTATTTATCCACTTATATTAGTCATCGTGTAATAGAAGATGGAGAGACATGCATTTTACGCCGGCCACGGGTGACCAGGCGGGAGCCCTGCCACCACGGCAGGCTTTAGCTGCTGCCACCAGGGGACACTGTTGGATAGCCTATAGACCCCGTCCCGGCATGGCAGGTCGCGTTTCCCTCTCTGGTTTGTCTCAGTTTGATCATCCCGCACTCCCGGCCTCAGCCTCCCTCCCTCCACCACCCTCTGCTAAACTCGCTGTCCTTGGCACTCTTTGCTCTGGCACTGATTTCTTTAGAGCTGTTCCCTGCAATCCCGGCTGTTCATTTTCCTCGGGCAATTTTATCGCACAAGGTCACCGTGTTGCAGTATCTTGCGTTTTGTTCTGTCTCTCCTCCCCCGAGGCAGGTAGCCAACACACCAGTTTGCTGGGACCGTGTCAAAGGACCTGCCTGGAGCTGCAGGACTTGGCATGCCCGGGACCAAGAGACATAAGCCAGATGCAATGTGCCCTGAAGTTTGGAAGCACTCAGAGTAGAGATTTGGATTTGGGCCTGTTTAGGAGATTAAGTTCAGTCTGGGTTCAGACCACTCCAATTCCCCATGTTAAAAAATGTTCTATAATTCTATTCCCTGTAATAAGAGTGAAGTGTAAGGTTCATTGCTTTTGAAGTTAGTGCCTTGATGGTTTGTGCAATAAGAAAGACGTGTCATTACTTGCTTGAAATAAAAAAAAAAAGTTGTCAGATGGCTTTTTCAGATGGAAAGAGGCATTCTTAAGGAGCCTGAACAGGTGGGCATATGAGTGATGTGGGTTCCTGCAGGTTTCCTTCTGAGAAAAGGAAGTTGAGTAACTTGTGTGTAAAAAGGGCCTCTGCTCAGGGCTGATCACTGAGCCTGGGCTTGAGGCGAGGCAGAGAGGCAGTGTCCATCGCAGCTGGTAAGAGGTTCCTCTCAGCACTCCACCCCAGGGAGAGCAGCTTGGCTGTGCTGGCTCTCATATAGGCAGCCTTGGGGATGGGGGGATGAAGGAGAGACTGTGAGCCTTGTCTGGGGACTGTTCATTCATGGTGGCAAAAATGGATTTTGCTTCTTACAAAGAGGGGGCTTCCTTAGGTCCAAACTCAAATGGACAAAATCACTCTTGACTGATTCTCTGTGGTTAAACCCGTGGTTCATGCTTTCCTTGGGGCCTGCTTCAGTACTGGCTGCCCCCAGCCGCAAGTTCTCTAGACTTCTGGAGTCACTTAGCAAAGTGATGGAGAATTGGACCCTGCCCCAGGCAGCACAGAGACATTTTGCAGGGCCTTGTTCTGAGCATAAAACTGCATCATCTGTGAGAAGTTTTTGGATGATTATCATTTTGGAGGGGAAGCTCCTCTGTTTTAGGATCCTCCATGGCATGAGGTGTCTACTGATTTGCAGCATTGCGTGAAGATCAGGACAGGGTTGTTACCATGTACTGTTGTGTCTTTCACTGCTAACACACAGATTTAGAGGAAACACAGATCTGTATCTCTGCTCATGTCATTTGGTATAGCTGCCTTGAATTCAAAGAGTTTAGTCCAGCTGAGAATCTGGTCCATCTTGTGTAATGGCATTTCTGCAAACATCTTTTCCAAGTGCTACTAGTGCAACCAGAGAGAAAGTTCATGGTTGTGCTTTGGTGAGAACTAGTGTGCGGAAGAGCTCCATGCGTTGTGCTTAGACCAACAAAAAGGGCTTCAAGCACCTCTGTGATGGAGAAGGATTTTTAGGTGGCAGTTTCCTTTTTGTTCAGGAGATGAAGTGCCCGCAACAGTTACTGTAGGAGAATTTAGCTGTTCAGCTTATGAGTGCTTTTATATTTGAAGTGTTTAAAAAAGGGGATGGTGATTTTAGAAGTGAAGAGTAAAAATGGTCTGGCAGTCAACTGATGTTTAAGGATGAATGTAGTGTAGGCAGTGTTCCCTTGTAATATGTCAGGAGGCGGGAGGCAGCAGTCTGTGTTAATTATGCTTACGGTTAGCAGCCAATGCCTGTGCTTCAGCTGGGACTAACTGTGCTGATTATGATTGATGGGAATTCCAGAGAAGACTCACACTCAGCGTGTCTTCTCAAAGCAGTAGATAAGTATGCTGAGGTGATAATAATAACTCATTAAAGTTTTATAGTCTTTATGGTGCTTTGTCCCCTGTGATGGTAGAAGCATTCTTGTAATCCAGAGTGTGTTGGAATATTCCCGGAACTTTTCTTTCCTAAAGAGTATTCTCACTCAGAAGACTCCTTCAACTCACTGGGAATGAAACTTCCCTGCAGAGCCCCAGATTTCATGTGCATGTGGCAGCCTGGGAATTGATGGAAATAAAAGAAAGGTGCTGAAACACTTAAGAGAAAACTCCCTGCTGCCGTCCATCCCACATTGCTTCCTGAAGTGGCTGAGGAGTTTGGCAGGGCCTCCTGGTTCTCATAGAGACACTGAAGGGTCTTCATGTCACCAAGGTTTAGGCCATGTGTTGGAAAGGTGGTTTCCTCCTATAGCTGAAGAAGAAAGAGAGATTCTGACATGAGAATGGGGGTTGACATTTCACTGCCATGTCATACCCAGAGAAAAAATGGGATCTGTGGCAAGAGTGGATGTGCTTGCATTTTTGATGAATTATCCGGAGCAGATGAGATGGCTTTATCCTCTTACTTTTCCTTCAGGAGGACAGCAAAGTCCTTATCTAACACAGAGCCTGCAACAGCAAAAGGTAAACCTGTGAATTTCTGTTGGATAATCACTTTTGCATCATGTAGCTCTGGCTTTTTTGACCCAGTATTAGGAGTCCAAGAGTTGGGTTTAGTATTTCAGGGTATGATGGCTTGGACTGCTCCGGTTTTGAATCCTTTTCTATGAAGTCTCTTTTTTCCCACTGGCTCTTTGATTGGCTACATTGCTGAGTAGAGTATGAAAACTGGGAGTCAGAAGTGGTCCGAATACACTCTCCTCCCCCTGCCCCTGCAACCTCTCTGGTATAGCAGGGTAAACCAGGAGCAAAGGTGGGTTTTTGCCAGTGGAAAGCTGAGATCTGGATCTAGTTTTTAGATCCATTGATTTCAGTGGATTTCCTTACAGATTGAATCACCCCTTTGTCCTGGTTGAATCATGTACCTGCTTATAGGTCTGGTCTGGTGATAAACTTCTCTGGCAGGTCTGCTTGGAATTAGCAATGATGCTGTGGCGGACAGGCACCCCCGCCCCTTTTTTTAAGTAATGCTTTTTGTCTGAAGTTACCTCTTGCAAATATCTTTGTGAACATGCACAACACATAGAGAAGGAGAGACCAGGGCCTCATGGCTGGGATCTGGTGCAGAGGAGCAGGAGGACACCTGCGATCTGCTTTCGTGGAGTGAGCATGTGGAAGCCACTTGCTCTTGTGCCTCAGTTTCTCCCTTTGCAAACAGGGGGACTTGTAACAACTGCCTTGCAAGATGATTCCCACAGTGTGGCATTGGCGTCTCTCTGTAACACGGGGCTCCAGCAAACAGCTCTTGCAGTAGGATATGATTTAAATTATTTAGGGTGTTGTCATGTGATCAGAACTGATTGAGTTCCTGTGGCTTAACAAGTTGCCATCTGTTATCATCCCCATTATGAATTATGCATTAGCTTAAATCAAGGCTTAAACCAAAGGAGTTCAAGCAAAGTCCTCACCCCAATGATACCATAAAACTGTCTTTAGGGCTGTTAGTACTGGATCCAAAACACTCCAGCCACATGAAAGAGCATGCTCGTCCAGCACAAGCTCTCTCTGCTGGTTCAAACCGTCCTGGCAGATTCCCTTGGTAGTGGCAGGCTTTATGCTGGGCCAGGTGTTGTCTGCCCTCCTGCTGTAGGCTCATGAAACTGGTGAAAACTCCATTGCCTGTGTCCTGTCTGAGTGGACAGAAATGAGGCCATAGTCCCACACGAGAGCCCCAAGGATCTCAGGATCGCGTGGTCAGGGAGCCGCTGCTGAAGAAGGCACAGTGACCACATGCTGAATCGCTGGCTAACTTGATGTGAGGCTTTACGAAGCTGTTGGCTCTGGAAGTGCCATGAGCCCTACTGTAAAACCTGGCAGTATACATGCGTGTGGTGGTGTCAAAGTGGCCATTTGCAGTAAAACACTTCAGGCCCAGCTCAGACATTCATGTGAGTCCTCTGGCCTGGAAGCATCGTGGCCAGAAAGTAGGCTCCGCCAGAACATTCCCATTTCTCAAGTTGATCTACAATGCATCAGCTACTTTCCCTGTGAAGGAGCCTCGAGCCACTCCAGCTGTGTGTATGGGCTACTTCCCTCTTACACCAAAGTGCTGTTGCTCCTTCATAGCTCAGGAAGCTCCCGCTGGCCAAGCTGTGAAGTCTCTCCCTTTTGGTTGTGTAGCTTATATTGAATCTGCAGTGGCGAAAGCAATTAGGGCCTGCTGTCCTTCCAAGGGTGCAATTCCCTCATGTCCCATCGTCTCTCAAGTCACATTTACAGGCCAGGCTTTCTCTGCCTGCGATATGCCAACACAAGGCAGCCAGCTTGGCAGCCCAGGGTGATTGGGGCAGGCTTGGCTCTTACTGCAGTTCTGGGGTTGGCTGAATTTATACACGTTTGCTGGGCAGCAGATTGGGTCAGTGACCTTGTTCTGATGCAGAGGCAGGCCATTTATTACGATCCATTTGAGATCAGAGCCTGTAAAATAAACATTTCTCTCTGTGGGAACAGGCAGCAGAGATTACTGTAGCTAAATCAAGACTTGGCGAGTGTGCATAGTAGGGAACGCAGAAAATTCATGGCCTCCACAGAAGTCAAGTGCTTTCACATAGATTGCGTGGCTGTCCTGAGGAGGACCACTGGGATCTGTGAGCCAAACAGGATGGATAGGCAGGGAATGAATGTCTTCTGGCATCAGCAGTGGTTGCAATGATAATTCCTGTTTGAATTTTGGGTCATAAATCTGTTTGCGGCTGCAAGGACACTTCCAGTGGCTCCAGCTTTATCCCAGTGTTCAGAGCTGTTTTACAGCTGGAGGGTGCTTGTTCCATCAGCTGGCACAAAGGCTGACTCTATGGCTCTGGGTTTCTGCCCTTGCATATCTGAGCGCAAAATCCTTTGACTTCAGAGGGAGTTACTCACACAATGTCCCTCCTCTTTAAAGCAGAGTCAGATTCTCTGTCTTCAGCTTGATGTGCAAAGCCCTTCCCCTGGGAAACAGCCAGCCTGCTTTTTCTCCCTACTTCACAAGTGTCCATACCCCTTGCTGTTTTACAGAGGGCTGAATGGTCTCTTCAACCAAGACAGGAATTCAGAGTCTGTCTTAATCTCCTTTGGAAAGAGGGAGGTGGATAGGAAAGCAATACCACCACTGTTAAGATTTGTGTAAACTGAGTTGGTCATATTGCAGATCTTCTCTCACATTTTGTCCCGATGACTCTGCAGTCTGAAGGTGAAGAAAAAGAATGGTGAAGCTCTGGATGCTGGGGCCATGGTGGATCAGGAAGGAAGGAATAAGAAAGCAAAGGAGAAAGAGTTGGGATTTAGTGTGGACCACCAGGATGGGAGTAAAGTGAGACAAATTCTTGAACTAAGTCTTAAATTGCTGCAAACCACAGGGTATTGTGCTTGGGGGAGAGGCAGGGAGGGAATAGTTATGCAATTTCATCCTCAATCATGCAAAGGCAAATTATTGGACAAAGGGACTGTATTAGATATATTGCAGTTGGAGCCTAGTAGAGGATTTGATACAGGGTCTTACAAGATCTTCCCCTCCCTCCAAAACTGGCTTGTCTTGGATAGGAACTCAGTCATGTGGATTAGTAGAAATGACAAATGATACATGGGTCTGATCATGCAGATTTTTGACCAATGTGACTGATGACAGTTTTTGATTAATCTGTTTTGCTGAGGGCTCCTTCTGTGCACTAGCAAAGCAGTAAAAAGCATTTTAATGAAAGTTTTAGGTGCCATGTTTTGCAAACATTACTGAGTACCTTGTACATGAAGCATGGCAGAAACCAGGAAGTTTGGTAGTTTTGGTGGGATAAAAATAATGAAAGTGATGGAGTGTTAGAGCAGGAAAATAAGTTTTTCTATCTGAGAAAAACACCTGAAAGCAAAATTCTTTAGGAAGGAGGAACCCTGAAAGCTTTAAGGTGAGAGACAGCAAAGTGAGCAGTGTATAGTTTGGGCTTGCATACTTGGGTGCATGTGATAAACTAACAACAAGGTAACTGAAGTCAGGTTATTGGGCCAGGCTGTAGACTAGGGTAAGCAGCATAGGTCCCTGGAAATCTACAGAGATTTGACAGTTTATCCCTGCTGAAGATATAGTTGGGGTAGAATATACTGCCAAGAAACTACCAATCAACTGGATTGAAATCAGACCTGAAAGTAAGAGTGATGAGTTAAATGAATCTACTTCCCCCCACATATTAAAGAAGAGAGTCTGCTTACCCCAGGCCAGAGGAGAAGGAGAGAGGCTGTACAGGAGCCTGCCAAAATCGCAGAGGTGTGGGAGTATTACTGAGCAGTGTGGGAGGACTTGGCACACTTGAAAGGAAATGGAGTATGGTACTACAGCCCATTCCTTGGGAGCACAACTGCTGGCTGGGAGGCAGCCTTGATGACCAAATCAGTCTTCCTACCTCCATATAATTGGACTCTGTGGATTATGGCTAAGATTTCACTACAGGCAGGTCATGGGATTTTACCCAACAGTCCCACAGAAGAAGGAATTACGCTGCCCTGTAGTAGATGTGAATATTGTCTAGCCCAACCAATTGTGGCTCAATATGAATTTTGAATTCAAATTTAATTCAATATGAACTTTCTTTCAGAAAGCTACCTACTCACAATCCAAGGAGTCCAATTATGATGACTTTACCATTAATGCATAGTCCATACTCAGCTCCTGTTCTTGGAGAGATGCATGCATGCAGGTCATTTACGTACTGTGGCCCATTCAGGAAGGAATCTGTGTGCCTCAACAGTGTATTTCTCCGTCCAACTTGCATCCAATAAAGCTCTGACCACCTGGCTGGAGAATAGGAATACTTTGTTCATCGTTCTCCCTGCTCTGGGTGAGTCTCCACCTGCATCATCCGCAACACTGTAAAACACAGTCAGCGTTGTGAGAATTGAAGTGCTAAACCTGAAACAATCCTGCATCACTGCACGTGGCTTGCTGCTTCTGGGACTGGAGAAGGGTGAAGGGTTTCCTCATCTCCTTTGTACAGTTTGTATCAAATGCTGCCTGGGCCCTTCTCAACAGCCACCAGTGAGGAAATTGCAACTTACTGCTACTCTTCAGTACATTTTGCTCGAGGTATGGCTTTTTATATTGCTTTATGTGGCATTTGGCAGTTTAGTCTCTTGGAGCATCTGCTGATAGCAGTGTGAAGCAGAGACTATTACAGCATTTAAAATGATGGCTAGGATGTACAAAGCAGGTCAGACTATAACCTTTGCATTATAGGCAGTAATGCCTATATTATAGGCAGTAATGCCTATATGAGATGCTTTCAGTGTGAAAGCCATTCAGCTGAAATCTTCTGATCCAAGCAGTTGGTAGTTCACAGCATGATCTTATACTGCAGCTTCAGACTTCTGTACTCATGGCATTACCTACGACATATTGAATTATAGCTACAGCTAGTTGTCCTCTGGCCTGTCTTGTATGAACTGCAGGGGCTGAGTTCACATGGTGGAAAGCAGAGTTCTGTTCTTCCTCTCTTCAGCCTCTCTGCAGTTCCACTACATGTAGTGGTATTATTCCTGGTTACGCCTGATTTGGGCTTGCTGTCTTTTGATTTGACAGTAGATGCGGGTGAAGAGGAATCTCCGATCACTCCCCAGTCCATTTCAGGAGAGAACTGGGTGGTCAAAAGGTTACTTAGTTTTGTGTCTTCATTTACTCCTGTCTTTGTGATTTCATCCCATAAAAACAGCTCTGTGATTGTTAAAGGCTGTTCTTTTAGACAGTGGCATACAGCAGAAAAGGCAGCATGCCTTAAGCAAGGAGTAAGCAGCTAGGTTTCAAACACTGGCTGAGCCTGGTCCTTCAGGCAACTCTTTAAAAGGGTTTTGCACCAACAGAAAAGGAGAGAAGAAAGGTGCAAGTGGAAAGGAGTGTTTATATTGAAATCTTTATTTAGTTCCAAAAGCCTAGAGCAAAGCATCAAAACAGAGTGCCTTGTACAAGCTAAGACAGGGAATAGATTTCCATTTTATTCCAGATGAGAAGTAGGTCTTGTTATAAAGGGTTTGGGTGACAAAGCTAAATGTACTTTAAATTTCTACTCCAATCTATTTTTAATTATCCATGTGTAGATTCTTTTGTAGAGTTAACAAGGAATTTGCCAGAAGCCAGCCCACAAAGGCTTGAGTTGTAGTTTTCCAGCAGACATCCTGAAAAAAACACTGTCACAGGCAATCAGCATCCTTGGGGAGGTGGCCTGTTAGCAGGGTGTTTACTAATTGGGATCATTCTGCAGCAGATAATTGTTTGTGACACCCACGCTGATTGGACCCACAATAGCTTCCCATCCTGCAAATGGTCCGTGACAGTTTTGATGGATTTGAAGTTTGGAGTCTGAATAAATCTATGGAAGGAAAAAAAATGCTTCCACTGAAAAATATATGTAGAAGAGCAGAGCTCTGTCCTGGGTCAGCCTCCAAGAATGGAGCCACGTGAGCACATAGAAAGAGAGGCCACTCGGTGGGTCTTGACAGACCTATTTTCTTCCTCTTGCATTTAATTAAAGAGACTGGGGGAGGACCAGCCATGCCAAATTAAAAATGGGAGAGTTGGTTTAGCTTGCACAGGACAGAGATGTCCTAACCAAGGACTTTTGGGCTTACTGGGAAACTGCAGATCTATTGAAATATCCCTGGAATGAGTTCAGATGCAGGTCAGGCCTTCTTGCTGGCAGACAATGGCAAAAGTGATGCAGATGTCCCCAGCAAACAGGCAGTTTTCTGGGCTTGGGAGCAATATGTGAGGGTTGCAAGCATCATTTTGCAGAGGAGCTGTAGAGATTTTTTTGTTTATGGGATCTGGACCGAATGCTTTTTACATTTTTGCTACATTTGACTGCTATGTTGATATGTGCTTTATGGCCAGATCGAGGATCACAGAACTGTAAGAGCATTCTTTTCCAGTCCCCTGCTCAAAGCTTATTTGTCCTTCTGGCCCAAGCATAAGTTGTATAGCCAGAATAAGCACCGTATAATGTATTTTCACTCATTTGACAGAAATGTGGTTGTTGTGCTTTGTCTGGTTTGCATCTGTGCTACACCAAGGTGAGCTGGAGATGCAGCAGGTTTTGTCTTTGCAGTTAAGAGATCAGAGCTTCAGCTCGGTTCTCTAAGCTCCATGCAAGTGCGCAGCATTTGCCAGATTTCAGACTGAGGATGAAGTTGCAGGGCTGATCTCAGGCTGTGGATCAATGATATGATATTCTGGGCTTCCCTGCTCCTAAAAGGTCCTAAGTGGTCAATATTTTTTCTATACATATTTCAGGAAGACTCTAGCAAAATTAGTGCTGGACATATATCAGGTCTAAGAATCACTGCTACAATTCCCATATCCACTGTCTGAACCTTTTGATTGGGAAGTAAAGAATTAAAGAAGCATTACTCTATAATAAGCTTGGCAAGCCAGGAAGGTTATTAGTGCTGTTAGGATAAACTTATATTCCTGTATTCCTATAAACCTATATTCCTATAAACCTGTATTCCTATATTATGACCTGAAATCATAGGGCTAGTAATGGCTAAAGCATAGGAGACAAGGATTCAAAGGTGTCCCAAGGCAACAGAGTTTCATATTCCTGCTCAGAGCAAAGGTCAGTCGTCCTCCGGAGCCAGAAACTATTTCTGGAGACAGAGCTCTCCTTCTATAATAGCCATGCTCCATTCCACAAGCAAATGAAGTTCCAGATGCAAATTAGCATGGAAAACTATGAGAAGCCATCTAGATCTGAGCTTTGGAAAAGGGGAGATTTTTATATCGTCTCCCATTTCTTTCAGATCCTCCCTGCCCAGCCCAGCAAGAAGCATCCCATGAAAGGCCAGCTCACTGGACATTTTAATGGTGGTCCCTGTAGAATTAGCCATAGCAAAGTGAGTGGTAGTGTATGATACAATTGCAAATCCTTCCTCCCAGTTTTCTTATCAAAATGCAAACAGTTCTCTGAAGATCTGGCTGGATACTGAGGAATGATCTCAATAAACTCATCATCCTGGGGCCTGTGATTACACTGCATGCATTCAGTACTAATGGACTGAGTTAGATGGTGGGAGAGAAGCTAGTGTCTTGTCTTTGAGGCAAAGCTGACGGTGGTTCTCAGGAGATCAAAATCATAAAATAAAGTAAAAGTGTCAGGGCACTGAATTGTGTAGCTTCATCGTTTATACAGACGTGTTGTTCAATTCTATACAGAATCACTAATGTAATGAGAACTCCACCTAGCACAGCAGAAGGCTGGGTGAATGAATGAAAATGCACAGGACTTGCAGAAGGAGATCCCTTGCCAGAGAAAGGCAGGTGATGCACGTCAGATACTGGCCATTTGACACTCTAGAGTTAAGATTTCTCCAGGGAAACCCTCTAATTAAAAAAGAACTATATTCCCTAAAATAAAGTTTTCAAGTATTTCTCAGCACCTTTGTTAGTCTTGTGTTATGTTGTGGTAAAATCAGAAGACTTACCCAAAGCCGTACAGAGAATGAAAAAGTCCTGACTGTAAGTGTCCAGGTGCACTTTACAGTTGCCCCTTGTATGTAACAAATGGGGTTAACTGTTTCTAAAAATACATTAAAGGTTTCCGCAGTAGTAAAAGCCAGGATATTCTTTTGGTCATGCAGCATTCCACTGAAGCCAGCAGGATCATACAGGAGTGGTGTGGTCCAGCTTTCTGGCTCCTATCAGAGGATTATGACTTAAATGGGATCAAGGACTCAGCCTTTTGAGTCGGCGCACTGGTTACAAGAAGTGATCATTTTTATGACTCTTACCAGGGGCAACCCATCTCCTCAAACCCAGCATCCTGCACATTAGCTTAACTCTGATAATCTTCTGGAGCTTTAGCAGATTCACAGGAAAGGGTGGACCTGGAAGGATTCCTGGAGGCTGTCAAATAAGTATCCAGCATTTCAACTGCAATGAGCTCCAGTGCATCTTCTCTAAATCTGTTTCAAGTTGTTTTTTTGGGGTCAGTGGAACACAGTATAAATCCCGGCTCGCTCAAGTCCTTCAGGCAGAGAATTTGGGGAATACATATGGAAATACTTTTGCCTGGTGTTCTCTGCTCTGCACCCCTCCCAAACAGAACATACATTTGTGTTGCAGTATAAAAAGGAAAAACCTCCGAGTCTGGAGTAATGTATACAGTTCAATAATAAATGAAATTCAAAGCCACACATTAATCACATTCATGTTTAACTTTCAGATTTAAAACCTGCAGGTTGGCTGGCCTTTGTTCTGCTAAGTGGAAGGGGGCATTCCAGCCTCTCCGTGCAGAGTTCAAAAGCTGCCTCAGGTAACAAGTGCAATTGGCTTTATAGGCCTCATTGTATTCTTCCTCCGAGGCATGGTGAGAAGCTACTGCACAGGTTGGCCCCTTATCAGGCTGTTCAAAGGAAGAAAAGTTTGGATAGCAAAGGTTTGGCAGGTCACTGCGAGGGGCTGCTTGCAGGTTCAGGAGGCCGAGACTGGAAAAGTGATGATGCTGCAAGTCAGAATCCAGCTGCACTGGCAGGTCTGGGCAGGAGAAGCAAGTTGTACAACAACCTCTCCTGTCTTCCCGCCACCGTCCAGTTTCTAAGCCGCTTGTTTTCATTAGTGTTAGGTCATTTGCAGATTTTTGTGAACAGCGTTTCATGTTGGAGTGCTTGTCTCTGATGTGCCCCTGTGTGTTGGATTATTATTAACTGTTCTTGGTGGTTACCTTTGTCCAGGATTCACTCACTCATCCAAGTGCTGCAGCTTCCTTGCCTCTGGCTGTTCAGATCCTCATTCTCCCCTCCTCTTTCAGTCTACTCAAAATGCTGTTGCAGTATGCCTTTATCCTACCCTTTTCCCAGCCATCATGGCTTTCCAGGGCTCCACACAGGCAAATTAAGCCACAGGAAGCAAAGACTACTCTGCTGCCCTTTAGCAGCCTGCTGCCATAGGAAACCGCCTACCTGCTAATATCTACACTGGCCGTAGTTATAAACACCAGTGGGGTGCTGTGGCTAACCAGAGAATAAATTTATTTGCAGTAGCTGATTTGCATCAGGGTTATAGTCTTGGGTGATCCAGTCATGGCAATATGTGGCAGTAGTGATGGTTGTGCTGTGGCTGCAGATCTATTGGAAGTAACTTCAGGTGGACCAACTTGGGGGCTGGTAGCAGTCCAGCTGTGGTATTGTGGAGGTTAAGAAGGTAGCAAAATCCTCACCAGAAAACTGGTAAATGGCAATTAATTTACAATATTTTGGCCATCAGGTAGTTTAAAGTGCATCCACAGAGCTGTAATGACATGTCCTCCAGCTTCCAAATCCCAGGGTGTCATCCCAGGTAAGACCTGTTCTGTCTCAATGGGAGAGATGCAGTGAGCATCACAAGAGTGCTTATAAACATCCCAGAAAACAGGATATGGGACAGACTTTTTAGAAGTAAACACACTGGGTGACTTAGTGAAACTACCCATAACCAGCAAATGAGCCTGAACTTTGAAGTTAAATAGTCTGAATTCCAGAGAGTCCAAAGGTTTTACATAGTGGAGTGAAATGCCAAATTCTGCAGGCATATCAGAGGTATAGTGTTGGATTAAGAGCTGTATATATAGTGATGACCTCTTGCTGGTGGGTCATCCAAGGACATTATCTGTGCTAAACTCAGCTTCTGATGGTGCAAGTCATTAATAGTCATCAAAGGGGTGGAAGAGTTTGATCCTGTGAGGTCCTCTCCAAAACCTATGCAGAAGAATAAAGAGGTCTTCTAACAGGGGGTGGAATTCAAATGCCTGTTAAGATCAAGTAGTAAATTCATCACTCTCATTTGCAAAATTGTGGGCTGACAAACAGAGTCCACCACCTGATGAGAAAGACAGCATGGTCTGAAAGACTTTCATATAGGATACAAATATAGAGGTGCAACAGAGGGCATAATTTTCCTGTGCTGTCAGCTGGAGAGAAAATATTTTATGCAACAACACTGAATTTAACTTGCAGTTATAAAGTATATATTGTTCTTGTAGGGCCACGCTGGGGTTTTAATGAAGCAAATAGCAAAGCTCCCACTGACAGGGTTTGGCCCTCAGCAACTTCAGTTCCGGAAGTTATTCTGTTACGTATTATATGTAGAAAGAGGAAAGTTTCCAACCTATCAAGCTTTGATGCAAACAATTTTTCCTATTTATGTCAAAAGGATGAATCATGTCCTGTAAGCAGCATGCAAAAATTTCCAGAAGGCTGGGTTGTTGAATAGTACCTTGGAGTTTTAGTGAGAGATCACACAAGTGACTTTCCAAACTTACTCCATATGCTTCTGCACTCTCCAAATCTATGGCAAAATGTGGAGCAGGCTTTTCAAAGGCGTTAAGGACCTTGCCCCCATTTTAAGGGCTGTGTTAACTTGAAATCAATATAAAATGAGGTGTCTAACTTAGACAATCCCTGGTGTTTCATAGTTAAAGGTTGCCATAAAGAGCAATGTTAGTTAGGACATAGTGAAAGATCTCAGAGAAGTTCTGTTGACTTAAGAAGGAACAGGACTCATCTCAGCTTCTAGCTGAAGGGTTTGACACACAAGCAAGCATCTGTCAGCTGCCCAGTAATAGCTTGCTGTTGGTATTTCTGACCAAAAGTGGAAAATAATTAGATTTAGCATTTTTCTCTTAAACTCGTGGGAAAGCTACCCCATATTTAAAAAAAAAGGTCCCCCTGGGATATGAGTGTGCATGTGGACTGAGAGAAGCTGGTGTGTGGTAGTTTGTTACATTGCAATCACTCATTTCTGTGTCGGAGCTCTGTGATACAGCAATTTCCATTTTTTCTAACTTCTCTTGTCTTTTCTGCTGCTTCCTTTCAATTGCCATTTTCCCTAACAGAAAGGAGGAGAGATTTCTGTCATGGCATTTGTAGGCCAATACTGAAATTGTAAGTTTGATGCCCATATACCATTTCTTCTTTCTGTTTTCCTGACCGATGGAGATAAGCTGTATCCCATTGCCCTAGGGGAACAAGACCCATGGTGGTGGTTCACTGCTGGTTCTTTCAGCTTAGAATAACATGATGCAAACTGCAGCTTTTGTTTACATCTCTGAGGGTTAGATGGATGCTCACTCAACCACTGGAGGCTCCTGTCCTTTAAGGTGGGTTATAGCTGGAAGTACTCTATGCTGGCAGTAACTAGCTATTGCATGAAAAGCCAGCAGGAGCTGGCACATTTGGTTCAAAGTTTATGATTAGTGGACTGTGAAGAGGAGTACAGTTCCCATCACACAAGGGGAAAACTCAGAAAAGAACATTTTTTCAGTCCAAGGTGTGCGAAAATGAAACTCCTACGACATTCTAGAGAGAAAAGAACAGTGGCTCTTTGCTTTACAGCAAGACAGGTGACTTATACCTTCTAGAAAGATGTGTAGGGCCTTGCTTGGGTCAGGCTCAGCTCCCTGGCTTCATGACAGTGCTCTGGCAGAGCAGAAGATTGGTTCCAATATCCCAAATTGTTAAAAATATAGTTAGGAATAGTCTTTGAGAGAGCCTGAAGTTAATGTGAGGCAACAGGCTATATCTAAAGGGACTTTTTCTTAGGAAGCAGTATCTGATGAAAGACTTGCAGTCTCTCTTCAGTTCATATGGTGGCAAAAAAATATTTTAGCCACACTGCAGGCAGCCAGATAGTTCGTAAAAAGATTCAGTAACTTAACATGATCTTACTTGTATAGAACTTGCTGTTCTTTGATCCAACTAACTCAATCCAGGAGGGCTTTAAAAGGAGAGAAATAATGTGTTTCTAATTAAAAATTTGAAAAAAGCTTTTAAGAAAAAAAAACAACAGAAGAACATCAATTGTAGAATTATTTAATTTTAAAAGTTTCCTAATTCTCCCCATGTTTTGACATGAAAGGTGGATCTGTGGCCAGCTTGTTAAGTGGAATTACTTGACTACTGGCCCACACACATGGGTAGCAAGCCAATTTCTGCCCTACCTCCTCTCCGCATTGCTGATGTGCTGCAGCGTGGCAGGAGGAGACAGATGGACGTGAGCAGGAACGCTGCAAAATTGGCAGAGTCAGCAGTTGATTGGATGCCATTTTTACAGCTGTTGGATGTTTGAATTTGGGAAAGGAAAGCCAACTCATGATTTTAAGGCAAGGATGATTCCAGTCCTTTAGTGCCTCAATAGGGGAGTGACTGGGAGTGACAAAGGCTTTGAGATTTTGCAACTTGTGCACGCATTTCTCCTTGTCAGCTTCCTAAGGTGACAAATTAGGAGAAAGGCTTTTTTTGTTGTTAAATATTTGGGGGAAAAGCATACATGATATTTCTTAAGTAGGTTTAGGTCAGGGAAAAACTTATTTGATCTCGAGTTTCACTGCAATTTCGATCATTCTCTCTGGCATCTGGTGCCCATTTATAAGGTACAAAATAAGGAATCACTTAAAAGCATGCGCAACCAAATGTGAAATTTGTGCTAAAACAATGCACTTGGGGATTTTAATACAATAATTGACCCCTTCCTTGTTTGTCTGTCTAATGCTCACTTTGTTCTCTCTAGATCTCACAAGATATTGAATTTACTGGCTAGAGAAAGGCCGCAGACTAGAGAAAACAGAAAAATTTGCTGAGAAAGCAGAAGAAGAGGTTAGTGGAAAAATCTTGTTTTCTCTGGGCAAATAGTACTTATTCTCCTTGTGATCAACACCAGATACTCTCCGGCAATCGTGTCTTTTTTTTCACTCCACCCTGAAAGAGTTCTTCTAACCAGAACTGTTGTGTTTTACTGGTTTTACAGTTTTGATAAAAAAATTCAGAGCACCATCCAATCCATTCCAGATAACAGCAGATCAGTACTGAAAAAATTCCACCTCGCAAATTCCCAGCTACCAAAGAGATTTACAGACGACAGTGGTGACAGCCCTAACCCATCTTGCTCTTGTTCTGCATGTTTGTCATGCTGGAGGCTTTTTATATTTTGCTGGTAGAAGTTAAATTTTTAATGGAAAAGAAAGCTGGTGAGTGTTTTGTGGCTGGCAGGCTGGGAGGGAGAAACGATGTGCATCTGACTTCTGGGTGAATTGTGCTGAGCGCAAAACAAATGGTCAGTACTGCAAAACCCCCTGTGCTTCTCTGTGACATGGATATTGTGAAACCTGCACGCTGCCACCATGGTTTGAAGTGCTTGTTCTTTGGACCAGAGTATGCAACTTTGTCTGGAAACTAAGAATTTAGTGCTCCCTACGGTCTGGTCCCATGCCTCAGCACCAGGAGAGAGCTGCTGGTGCGCTTCACTGAACTGTTCTGAAAGTGGAAATGCGGGCAAGAGCCACAGTTTCAGTGGCATCTTTACAGTGGTGTCTCCTTGTCTGCATCCATTGCTTGTGTCCAGTCATCCCAGACTCTTCCAGCCGGATCTCCCTGTTTTGGGTGAGACTACTTCAATCAATGAATGCAATGATTTCAGTGTTTCCTATTCTGACTCATGGACTAATGCTTAGGTCTCTGACCTCTGATTTAGTTCCTTGCTTCTCAGATGCCAAGCAGCTATTTGGATCCTGTAACCAGGCTTTCCTTACACTGGCAGAACAAGTTACCAGCATGGCCTCATTCCTATCAGTAAGCATACTTTATGTAGCCTCTTTGTTTCACAGCCTGCTAGTTTTACCTGTCCCCAGGTGCAAGTGTTCAGCAGAGGAAGGATTGCACAGCCAGGCCCCAGTGCAGGACATCCATTTGTCTCACTTGGAAATCCCGAGTTTTGAGGTCTGATAATTAAGTGTTTCATTAAGCCTGATGCTGCGGTGGAGCCTGGAAAAGTACGTGCTGTGTGTTAGAGCACTTTCGCATGCTGGAGTGCAGGCCTCTCTGCTAGAAACAGCCACTGGGGGAGAGTTGCGGCTGCTGTGTCGGATAAAATCTTTGTCTGAAAGGATCCAGCGGGTCTCCCAGCAAGGAAGAGGTGCAGCTGACGGCAGCATGTCCCAGCGACAGGCTGAGCTGCGCACAAGCTGCACCACCTGTGGCCTCTTCCCCAGGAACCTCCCGGGCGGAAGCAGAAGGGGCTGAGAAAGGAAGAGATGTCCTTGGGGGGGAAGGAGACAGAGGAGGATATTGAGGAGGGCCAGAAAGTCGCGGGGAGCTGGAAGACTGTAAGAAGGGAAAGACATGACTGGAAGGGTCCCAAAGACGTTAAATGTGGGGAGGAGATTTGCTCTGCATCTTTAGATGAACCAGAAGGCATTTGAGTGTGGCTGGTGCCCTGTCAGCTCCTTATCATATTCAGGCATCTCTCCAGAGCCTAGCAGGAAAAAGAGGTTTCTCAATGAATCATTTGCACCACTAGTTCTGCTGCAGACACCGTAGGTGCAAGGCACTCTTTGGTCCTGTGGTTTAATGCAGGTATACTGATCTACGTCACATCTCCACTTGAAATCATTTTTGTCCTGAGAGAAACACTGCTCATCATGATCAAAACAGTCTTATTTTAGAAAGAACAAAATTAGGATTAAATGGCAAACAGTTCCAGTGAAGGGAGTTTAATCTTAGAAAAAAACCTTAATGCTCCCGGAGTATCTCACTGCTGTCAGGTTGTGCTGTAGTCAGCCATGTCTGATTTTCCAAAGTGCCAGCTGGGTTTATGGGTTGTACCTGTACAAGAAAGAAAAACCTTGTATGATGGTGAGAACTCCCTGTTTAGATGCCTGTGCATGGACAGATGATGTATACAGTCACAGTTAGATAAAGGGTATTCTGCGGTTGGAAGAAAAACACCGCATAGCATTTCTTTTACACCAGTGGGAATGACCTGTGGTCTCTGCTTTTCTATTCAGTCTGCTGTTTATTGCTCACAAACAATGGCAATAGCTCACATTTAAAGCATTTGCTCATCTTAAAACCAAGACCCAATCAAAAAGAAACTCTCTGAAAGAAGTTTTCAGCAATAATTTACTTCACTATAATATGAACAAGCTTGAACTGAAACTTTTATGACCTATGACTTGTCAGATTTTTCTTCACAGACCTTACCCTTTAGCACATTTTTCATGATAATACAAGCCAATCTGTTTATTATTTTCAATTTAAAAAAGTAAAAAAGTATTGCATCCTCATGAAAATTGCTTCATTGTTGGGCTGTTTGAGTGGTCAGTGTAATATATCATTGTTTGATCTGGCAGAACCATCTATTTATAAGCTAGTATGTGTCAAACTATTTTTTTGGCAAAACTGGGAAGACACCTGGTTTAGTTTAGATTCCTCACTATGTAATTCCAAACATCGCTCAGTCCTCTTGGATTGAAAACGCAGGCTAGGATCCAGACTTAAGAGTGCTGCTGTCATTCACAAGATGCTCAAGGGCCTCTGCTCTCAAGGTTCATGAGATCATAAATTCTTTTTTAATTTTTCTTTTTTTGTAGTTCAAGTCTAGGCACAAACCCAAAGTAGGGTACATATTAAATGTAAGTAAGTGAGGCGCAGTTGGTCCCGTTCACTGTTTTAGAGAGAGTTGCTTGTATTGACCAACAGAGGTAGCAGCAAGGCAGTTAATGGAAGTTTGCCGATGAGATCAAGAGGAGTGGGTCACCTTTGCAGAACTGTCATAAAACTTGGGAAGACAGCACAACCCTGGGCCATGTTTGCAAATGGGAATTAGAAACATTGTGTTTCTGCAGTTAAGTGAGTTTAAGGGAGCTGATGATTGACTTCCTGTTGAAAGGCACTATTCAATAACAGTGCAATAATGCCTTTACAGAGGTGTCTTTGTAGTTTACTAGTTCCCTCTTGTTAGAGCTGATATATGACATACTGTATCAGTACTATATTATAATATAGTTCCCTTTTTGAGTCATCTAGATTATGCTATTAGACAAGATTCAGGATGTACATGTCACTGTTGCTTGGTTGTAAAGTTCAAGAGCTTATATTGATGGATTCACATTAATTTCAACCATAATTGTTTACAGGTTTCATAAAGGGCACTGGGATCATCATTGTCAAGTGATTGGTATGATGGAATTTGTAGTATGCAATACTGTGTGCATGTTCAGCACTTACATAAATGTAGTAGTAAAGATGAGCAAGACGACAAGGTGAGAGCGAGAGAAAGAGAGGAAGATGAGATAGGAAAAAGAAAAATGTAGATCCTGACCATATGCTGTGTTCCTGGTTAAACCAGTGAACCTGGTCCTCTCTGTCCAATAACATCATACCATTGCATCATTACCTTGTTCAGCCTTAGCAGGCTTTGTTTTTCCTCTGTGGTGGATCTTCTCCCTTCTAACCGAGAAGGAGCCCTTTGCAAGGAGCTGGCCAGTTGTCTAAATAGGCTCCAGCCCCTCTTGATTATTTTCTCTTCATCCTCCTGGTGAGGGAGCTAGGTGGTCTGGAAAACAGAGTCCAAGTGAAATGGTTCGTGCCCAGAGCAGCTAAGCAAAACTATGCTTTGAGGCCAACTTATTTTTCATAATTTATCTTGTAATGTAAGCCAATGCAGTAGTTTAAGACAAATTTATTTTAAGCCTTAAAGGGCAAAGGACTTGTATATTTAACCACAGGCTAAGTTTGACTTAAGTACACTGAAGTCAGCAATGACTATTACCTCAGTGACCTCCTATCTCCTACTAGGCAAAATCCTTCTGTTTCTGCAGCCTGTGTTTAGACACTCCTCAGTAATACAACCTTGACAGTGCTCTGGGAAGAAGAAATGGAGCTTAGTTGTGAGTGAATGAGTGGTTATTAGTGGCAGCTGAACACATATCAATGTAGTGAGCAACACTCTGTCGCCATTTCTAATGTTTGTTAGGTACTCAGTTATGCACTGAATGAAGAGTTAGGCACCCAAAGCCATCTTGCTGAGAGGGCTGTGAAACGCTGCCAAGAGAAATATCAAAGATAAAAGGGTGTCTGAAATATTTCCCCTCACGTTACTTCAGGTTACTTGAAGTACCTGCAGGCTGGATTCAACCAGCTTCATGAGATTGTGCGTCACAGCCCAAAGCGGCCTGGTGCATGGTGGTGCCGCGTTGCTCCGTTGGACAGGCTTTCTGTCAAAATACAGCCAGGTGGGGTCGCAGTAGTGGCAGCCTTCTCTATAACAGACCTCAAATTACAACGCTTGGCGAAGTGGAAGAGGTATGCTTTAGACCTTCTTTATCCCAGAGGGTTTCTGATCCACCCCTTTCCATTTCATACTGGAAGATAAGTTGGGATGAGGGAAGGGGATTCTGCAGCTTTCCTGTTGAAGCTGCTGGGGCCAGAGGGAGCATTACTCTAGCCACAGACGATATACCCTTGTTTTCCAGTGGTCCCTGTTATTAAAACTCTGTACGTATTTCACTGGGTGGTTCCTTAATGCAAAATTCAGAAACTGTCTCATTACATGTGGTTTATGTCTTATTTTCTTGGATTCTGATATCTGAACTCCATCCAGCTTGCACTGTAGGTGCCTAAGTGGTTTGCTAGATCTGGCCCTAAATATTTCTTCTGCTCAAAATATGAAGTGTCACCTTTCTATTAATGGAGCATCTTCTCTGATAAGGCCATTACTTTTCTTAGTTGTCTAATACCAATTCCAGGCTACTTAAATGAATGGAAGTTACATGGATATGCGTGACAAATACCTTCATTTAAAACCAGGCAGTAACTATGCCAGCCCAGTCTCTGATGGTTTCTGAGTCTGAAAAGGTAAATAAGCTAAGAACCTAGACAAGGTAAAAGAAAACATTATTATCAGGAGTCAGTAAAGGGACTACATTATCTGCTTTTGCATTAGAGATTCTTTCCTGTAACTCTTGCAGAAGCGGTGGGACAGACTATCCCCCACTATATCATTTCTTTGAGCATATATTGGGTTTGAGTTGTTATCCAGTGAGAGAAAGCAGGATGTTGTGTATTGGAAGCATTTCATACTGACTCTGTGTGGACTGAGAATTTGGTCCTGGAGACAGTGAGACATTTTCATTTTTGTTTTTCCTATGCTAGTAAATCACTGTAGAAGCAGCACTTTCCCACTTCTTAAAAAATAACAAAAATTGTGAACATCTTTCACAGCTTTTATATGTAATTAATTTAATTTTTAAACAGTTCTGTTTCTGTGTCCAGAGCCTGGGATGGTTGCAGACTTTAGTAGATTAACGTTCCTTAATAAACGTGAACACCTTGAGCTATTTCTTAGACCATTACGAGCCTGTCCTTGAAGGACGTGAATGTATGTCCTTCAGTTTCCTGTAAGGGATGGCATTTTATTTCTTGTTTTGCCAGTTTTCAGGATCCCAAGATCTTTTATTATCTGAACTTTAGGTTTTTTGAAACACTGTGTCACCTTTACCACTGCAGGGCTTTGTTGAAAACAGTATTTCTTGGACACAATGTGCCGGCACTTACTTACCCAACAGTTAGAGAGCAGGGATTCATAGCAACAGGAATATGACTCAAAGTACTTGCATCAGGCTTAAGGATGTCTTTTTACCCTGCAGTCAATTACACATCTTTGTTCGGCTTCCTTAATACTTCTCACTTCTCTGCTTCCTGTTGTACCTATTCATTACAACTAATGAGCTCAGTCTTTTATATTTGTCCTTAAAATCATAAGGGTAAAGAGGATGCAGGCTGTTGGAACAACAAATTATTTTGTCCTCCATATGCAGTATGGAGTCCCAACACGGGATCCTGGCTGCTCTTGCATGGTTGCTAGCTGAGCCCTGACAATAAACGCTACTTCCAGTTCTGTACATAGCATAGTAAAAAGTGTGGCCTGTTCCAGTGGTGGAGGCATAGATTTGTTTTATGAGTGTGTTACACAAAACACCACAAGCTAGTAGATTCTGATTTTTATTTGGTGGTAATCTTGATCAATAGCAGCTAAATCATTTACAGAAGAAAAATAAATGGGAAGAAAATTTCACATTTATATTCCAGCTGTGCAAGGGGATCTTGGGTTTTCCCCCATCCTCTCCTCCCAGAGCTTGTCAGCAGTAGGAATTCATAGTAATAAAAGCCAGACTTATTTCCAATGCAGGTGTTTCTAGAGTGATTGTAATCTTTCTGATTAACTGCATCTGCAAGAGATCTCATCATTACAAGCAAAGCAGAAGTTATGAAAGAAGGTGCCCCTAAAGCACTGAACTGGCAGTTAAAATAATGTTACAGGTTCTGAGACATGGGACTGCGCGGGGAGTTTGGAAATACAGTAAAGATAGGTCTGAAGATGTCATTATGCCACCAAAATCTTTGAAGCCTGCAGCAGCATAATGGACTGGCAAAGGCAAAGGAGCCCAATGCAATTAGGTAGTGCTGAAATCCAGCTTTTGGAGATTAAGCTGCATTATTAAGATCAGGGGCCCTTATCAAACTCAGTCCCAGCAGACTGCCCTAAGTCATCTGCCCTAAGACATCAAGGAAACGGCTGCAGAAAAGTAAAGTGCTGATCTTGTGAAAATAGCATTTTACTGCTTGCGAAAGTCCCTAGGATGACAGTCTTGGAGACTGGGGTCTGGTTTCCTCACGCAGAGCAGCAACATACGGTTTGGTACATTACAAACTGAATGGTCTCACGCTGTATTTGGAACAACAAGATTTAATTGAGAGGGAAATTGATTAACCGTTGCTAATCAAGGCCACATTTTCTTCTAGGCTCTCAGTTGGGGCATGTGAAACATTTGCAAATGGTTGTTATTCCAAGCTGAAGTTTTAGTGAGAGCAGGAAAAATTTACACATGTAAAATGCATATGCTGTAACCTGCTTAGAGGTTTTCATAGTCTTTATGGCTGTAGTCTGACTAGAGTTGTCACAAAAGGGTGGGACTGGGAAGGGTGGAGTGGACCTCAGCGTCCTGATGGCAACACTATCCCCTTCTGCTTACCCTTGCTGCTGCTGGCAGATCTTATTCCAGATCTTGCTTGGTTGCCTGGGACTGAGATTTCTTGCCCTTAATGCTCATCACTACTCTGAGCCCTCCAGTCATAACAGGATATTGTCCTCACAGCAACCTTTTGAGGTGAGAAGTTACTTCCATACAATCAGATGCAAAAATAGGTGATTATCCAGGACATGTATCAGGATTTGAACCCTTGAGTGCCAGTCCAAAGCCCTGGTTTTGAGATAATCCATCCTGCATCCTGCTTTGTGGTGTAAAACCAGCTGACACATGGATGCATGGCACAAACAATTAAACTGTCCCTTCTCAACTAAAGGCATGACAGTCCTTTGGTTTTCCCACCGTTACTTGTAGAGAGACAAATGAAAGGAATCCTTCAGTGTCATACAGCCATGACCTAAAGTCAAAAGGCTGTCTAAGTTGTTACTGGAGGAGATCCAGTTGTAGAAAGAAAAATTCTTGCCAAATCAGCTAGAGAAAGTTGACTGAAATATGTTTGAACAGACAGGTTGTTCAGCCATCTATGCAGCTGGCTCAATAGAGGAAACAGTTATTCCCAGGTAATTGGAAGCAACTATGTGTATATATGTATAAAAATTATAAAAAATATATTGGACAATCTTTCTAGTTGTCACCATTTCTCTCAGTGAGAAGTCTGAAATTCAAGGGTAGCAGGGGGAGAACTCAAACCTAGAAATTCGTGTCGGTACCCTCCCACCCCACCTCCCCCAATAATCCCGTTTCGTCATAGGAGTACATGGCTTTGGGTATTGCTGAGCACTTGTTCTGTGCAGTGGGAGATGGTGTTTCACATACACTAAGCAGCTGTCTCCATTCTGTCCTGCCTTAACAAGCCATACCAGATTTCCTTTGCTTCATCAGATATTGTGAAACAGGGAAAGCCATTTGGTTTAGCGAACCTGGTTGCTAAATCCACAGATGGGGTTTCATCAACAGCTAAATATCAATGCAGAACCATGGCATGTACTTGTTAGCAAAACATTTCAAATGCCCCATTCTACATGCAATTTGCATTCTGGGACTTGGCAGCAGCACCAAAATTTTTATTTGTTTTGGGATACCACAAGAAGAAAATCTGTTCCCTTCGAAGCATTTACCCTTCCCTGCCAACCTGTCTCTGTTGGGCTAACAGCAGGACACAGCTGCTCGGGACCTGGCCTTCCTAGTGGTAACTGAAGGGTTAAACTGAGCCCCAGGCACTTGGTCTTCCAACATACCCTGCACTCCTCGCTCTCCAGGATTTATGGTCATCTAGTCCCATGTTAAAAACATTATTGGAAAAATATGTAAATGAAAGTTAATAAGTGTAGCAGAGTGGTGTAAAAGCAGACTTATTAGCAACAGGATGCAAGGCTCTGCAAATGCTACATTTCTGTTGCTGGAAACATCATCAAAGCACTTTCCAAGGCTGCAAGGCCCAGATGGATTTTACATCTTTATACACCAGCCCTGAGCCAAAGCTGAATTCACAGGTGAAGTTGACACCACAGCACATGGGGAGGTGCCTGGGTTCCATGTCTGTCCCTCACCCAGGCTGCAGTTCTGGCTCCCAGGAGAAGTGGAGTTCTCCTCAGAAAACTGGTTTTGGGGAGAACTTTGCTAAAAATAATAATAAAAAAATGGTGCAAAGGACAGCTTTGCTTCTGCATTTAGAATTTAATGACGCTTTGGCCTTTAGGCTGAAAATACACATCGCAGCTATTCTCTTTCCAGGCCCATTGGAGCTTTTCCCCCTCTAGAGGCTATGCAGTCTTTTTTGCCAGCAGCCCACAGGGCAGTGCTTTAACCTTGTTCTTTTCTCCCATTGCTGGCAAAGAAGTTTTAGACTTAAATAGCAAAACACCAGTGCCACAAAGCACCTCTGCTTTCAGCACCCACATGGCTTATGGCTAGGATTTCTGTGGCAGCTAACAGCAGTGACAACCAGTCTGGGCAGCAGGACACCGAGTAGAAAGAGCAGAAACCCATTTTCGCCAGGGTATCTGCTTTCCCTGTTGCAGGCTCCGCTCTCCTGAGAGAGCAATCCTCCTGCTGCATAACTGATGGAGAGATTTCACACACCCAGTACCCCAGGGGGAGAACCAGAGCCAGGTCTGTAGGTATACTCAAGTTTTTGGGAAAAGGTCTAGATTGCAAAATTTGAAAATTAGTATTATTTAAGTATCAAACAGGTACAGTTGAACTATACTCTGCAGAGCCCGTCTTGAACTCCATAACAGAGGCTGTCAGTGTACCAGGCTGGATCCCATTCTGTAGCCTAGAGAAGTACTCAGACTCTCCACTAAATTCCCTGTCTGTGATGGCATTTGCTCTCTGATTGCCCAAACAACACTGATGCCTTTTGCATCACGAGCAGAGCGTTTGGGGCTGCTGCAACAGTCAGCTCTGCACTGCTCTCTGTCTGCTGGGAAGACAATGCAGCACACCAGCAGGCCCAGTGCCCAGATCCACGCTGTGTGCGCGCGGGCCAGGAATTCTGCTGTACACGTTTGTCCACTTGATCGGGAACCAGATGGGCGTATTCGAGTCACCTTAAATCTGGTCTTTGGAAACCTCAAACTGAGACAGCCTTTAAAAAAATAAGCCCTCAAACAATAACAACAAAACCAGCATGTGACTAAAAGCTGGAATGAGGCACTGCCAGGATTTCTCTTGGCAACCCGTCATTCTAAGAATCTGCTTCTTGCCACACTTGTGCAAGGCACATTATTGAACATTTCCTGACTATTTGCCCAGGATGCTATAAATGCTGTCCAAATAGCAGGGTCTCGCCTGCTGCTTTGATACATCTGGCTAAATTGCATTAAGCAGCACGCCAGAGGCTGATGGAGTCCCCACAGGACGTGCTCCGTCTGTCAGGCTCTCCAAAGAGCTCGGGTGATGAATGATAGCACTAACATTAAACAGCTTGCCTGTGATGTTTTTCAAGTGTCCCTCCCCAACAGCTCGCCTGCTGCCCCGTCTTCTAGGAGATAACCCAGCACAACAGAACATTACCTCATTAAGAAAGCTAGCTCTAATTAAAAACAGTCAGGGCATCACCTCCCTTATATTAGCTTGAAGGGTCCACCCTGCCATTTAAATTCTTCTTTGGAAGATTAATGCCCATACACATTGTGAAGAGTGACGTTCTTAGAAGTAGTCAGTTCAGAGCAAATGTTAGACGTGATGAAAGTGAGCATCAACAATAAAAATTGTAATCACAGGGTCTTCAGATGTTCATGCCATACTCTGGAGGGGGTATGTGTATGTGGGGTGTGTGTGAGGGATTTCTCTCCATCCCTAGCTTAGAAGAAATGGAGAGACATGATTTTGTCCAAACACCATGTTAATACCATCCCGACGTATTGTTTAGGCCCAAATTCTGTATCACTACAATATACCTGTCTGTACCCAAAGAAACAGCATACCAGCTGAGGAATATCACGAATAATTCACAGGACACCTATGGCAGAGCCTTCTGGAAACATCTTGTCACATCAACTCCTCTGTTCTTCCCATTACTCTGAGTTTCAGGGTAAAGAAAGGCCAGGTAAGAGATGGATTTGGCTGGCCCCTGAATGGATGGAAAGGAAAGGGGAAAATGAATCATATCCATGAACTCGCAGCTCAGTTTTCATGGCACTCAGTTTCTTCTTCCCTGATGACTCTCTGGTTTATTTTAAACCAAAGGTTTTAAGTTCAAAAATGACTTAATTTGGAATAATTTGAAGCAAGCCAGTAGCATCACTTAAGTCACTTACTACTTATTTTGCCTCTTATTCTTACAGAACGTTTGGCACAGAGCATTGCCATGATTTGTGCAGAATTCTCATTGCAGGAGCAGCCTGACACAATGGAAGCATTTTTTACTTCATGATTTTATTGCCACCACCTGACTGACAAATCTAAGGCCCCCAGGTGATGAGCACTGCCCACAATAGCAGCACAGGCTTCAGCAAGCCCATTCCATGCTGCCCCTCAGATATGCCAATACAAGCAGTTGCGTTGTCTGTTGGTAAAACAAAATCTTTTTTTCATGTGGATCAGTTTCCTGGGATGGTTTGTCACCCCACCACCCCCAGCAATGGTACTGGCCTAAGCCTGGCAGGTGACATAAGGGGGGGGGGGGGGGAACCACAAACCCAACCACCCCAGAAGCAGCAATAAGTATAACCTGCATCTGATCTGTGGGGCACTGTTTTCAGCAGGGCAGTAGGAGGAGAATAACTTTCCTGTAGTCCTGGCTGTTCACCTCTAACCTCAGAGCACCAGAGCTCACTGCTTTCCCTTCCAGAGGCCCCAAGTTCAACCTCTATTATTGATGGCCTGCTTAGGAGCCCCTTGTTTGGATGGTGTGTTTAGTTCATATTAAACTGGTCAGTAGCCAAGATATAAGAGTACCTATGGATTCACATTTCTTTCAGGGAGCCCAGAGGTCCAGAAGCATTATGGTTATATTCAATATGCATACAGCTGACAAAAACCTATTTGAAGAATAGGTACTAACCTCACCAGGTGCCATCTGCTCGACTGCATGAGTTTTCCAGTTACTCAGGTCACAATTATCTTAAATGATGATGATTTGTGTACTAAACAGCCTTTTTTTATTTTTTCATTGATTAGATGATCCTTGAAGCCATTAAAAGCTTGCTTAGCAGCCCATTGTACTGGAAAACCTTTACAACACAAAAGATGCATTCTAAGTTGTCAAGCATCATGTAAACAGAAAGGAGGCATGACAGAAGAAAAACGTGTTTAGGTATCTGTAGATACAGCCTAGACTTCATAGTTCGCAGTGCGTCATTTTGGTACAAACTTTTACTGAGCCGCCTTCCATATCCCTCTCCCATTTTGGACAGCCTTTGAAACAACTCCTCTGGAAGACTTAACTAGACTTAGTCTGTGACCTGAAGAAATGGCTGTCTGAAATGCAGATGGCATGGGGAATAATTTCAGGTCATGGTGCTGCCTGCACTTTGGCCATATTATGTGAAGAGTGCTAAACAAAAACCATACTTGGTCAAGGTGGGGCCACATTGCTGCTTAATTAGCTGGTCTCTTGGGCAAAACATCTAGAACCACTCAGTATAATCTGTAAGTTCATCACACATTTAGTGGAAACAGGTATCCTGGAAGAAGGCTACTCATCTGCTGTACATGTCTCTCCCCTAGCAAATGTTTGGCTCAGAACCTAAGCAAGGGAATTGAGGTTTAAAACTGAAACATTAGACTTAATGCTCACCTTAATGTGCATGTAGGGACCTAAGAATGGATTTCATGGGGAAGAGCCAGTTTGGATCCTTGCCCAAATCTCAGTCCCCAGTGTCAAGGCTCAAGAATGATCAAGTGCAATCAAAAAAACAAAAAAAAAAGTTTCTTATTTCAAGTACCCCAAGAACATCTGTTTTCTAGAAAGATCCAAAGTATCAGGAAGATGTGGAAGTGTACCAAGAAACCTGTTATCAGGAGATCATCAGTCTGGTTATAGAAGGTCATCTGGAGAAGGCAGGAAGCCTTAGCAAAGCTGGCAGACTTTTGAGGTGCTTCTGTCAGTAGTTACAGCACAATTTCACTGGGTTCTCAGAACCGTAACTGACCTTACAGCTCCACATGGACTCCTACCCCTGCATTTATGGTGGTGTTCAGACTTGCAGACAAATTCTTTTAATTCATTAAGCATTCTCCCTGTTGCAACTATGATCCAGAACTCTTCATGATGCTTTAAAGTGTTACAGGTTTAAAAAACAAAACAAACCCAGGCAATAAATGACTTTTTCAGTTTGCTTTTGAATAATCTGCAATAGTCATAAAATCAAAGAGGAAATAATGAAATTCAGTATTCACACATGTTAATAGCAAAGTGGAAATGGCTTTTAAAAACTCTCAACCTCAGTCTGTGCTGCATCCTTGGCAGTTCCTTAAGGGATCCCTTAAGGGATATAAGTGGGAGAAGTTCTGGTAGAGCAGAGTAGACTTCTCTACTTCAGTGGTAAGACCCACACCTCCATCCTAAAACTGACTAGTTCCATATTCTCACCCTCACTTGCCGGCAAGGAAATAACTACAAATTAAACTGTTTGCAGCTGTGGAAATTGCAAAAGGAGAGGGTAGAACTTGCTGATCTTGGAGTGTTCAAGCAGATCAGTTTATTTGGCACTACAAGTATCACTTTACACATCTGTCCTTCAGAAATATGTGCATCTAGTTTCTAAATTCACCTTGGGTTATTAGTAAGCTGTTGCTCTTCTCTTGCATTCTGCCCATCATAACCTTCGTAGCCATGATATGGCAATTCTTAAAACATCCTACTTCCTTCCTTCCTTCCCAGAACCAGGTCATCTTCCACCATTCTACTGTTTTATGTGCCAAAATTTGATGAAGTCTTTTGATCAAGACATTGTTTCTTCTTTGCTTCATCAGTTCCTCTAGTAAAGTAATTTTTTTTTCAGTAACTTAATACAGTACCAAAGGACATTCCTTCAACGTACCATTTTCCAAGCTGATTCCTTGCAACTCTGCTCAGTTACTGGTACACTTGCCCCAGAGCACTTGTAGCATAAGAAGTCTATAACTCCTGAATTATGACTCTATTTAGATCTAGCATAATAGATGATTGGATCATTTGACTGTTCTCCCCTCAAGGAAGGCTGGCACATGGTTCTGCATATACAGCACATTTAAAGGTTGTGGAATCTTTTACAGTTAACCCAGACCCTACTTTCATTTTCAGATAACTGTGCAGTAGTAGACCCCATAAACTGTCCCAACACTATACAATGGATTTAAAATCTCAAAACAGCTTTCAGAAGGGCCAGGGCAGCCACAGCTCAGGAGTACCTCACCTGCAGATTACCTTCCTGCTGAAGATCACATTATAAGATCATCTTATTACAGCAGTCTTCAGGAAGCTAGCACAGTATCTTAGCATGTCCTTGTTGTGCACAAGGGAGTGTGATGAGAAGTAGAAGGATGAAACAAAGCAAATGTTGGCTGACAAATGTTTCCTGACAGCAGGACAAGGAAGATGCAGTATTCTACACAGAGGAGTCTAGCAAGTCATGGCAGGTAGCAGGTCATCTCATTGAGATCTGTCCTGACAAATGCAGGTGCTGAGCATATCTAACTTTCTAATACACCAGGAGACAGTGTTTTTATAGCCCTAGTTACTTCACTCATCAAGGTAATTGGTTTCAGCTGAAAACAGCTACACTCCCTCATGCCTGCCTCTTGGCAGACCAAGCAGGCACCTGCGCTAACTAACCAGGGCTTTTTTTTTTTTTTTTACTTTTTTTTTAAATGCTTCTATTAATATATTAGGCTGCTAAGCAAGATCCAGATTTTTCGGACTTCTCTGTTAGCAAGACCTCCAGAAGTTCTGTTACTCTCTAAACAAGTAAACTCTCACCTGAGCCTCTGGCACCTTGCGGCAGTGCCTGTCGCATTTGATGGGAGCATACGAACGCCCATGCCTTGGCCTGCAACGCTGCATCAGGATGTGTCAGCTACTTCAGGACTGCCTGCATCTGACAGGCAAACTCTTGTACTTCTACATCACACTAATGCAGAAACTACTCCACCCCACTTTGGAAGGCTTGTTTGAATGTAGTCCGATATTTGTATTAACTTCTTTTACTGCAAGCTGAGGCCTTTAAATAACATAAGACTTCCAAACAAAGCTAAGCAGAGAATGTTTCTCTCATTCTCTAAAAACTGTGAATCTCAAGCTTTTTCCCTGCTGAGAGTCATTACAAAACCAGAAACAGCTCACAATAGACTAAACTTATTCCCCTGGGATGTGGTAAAGCCCATCTTCCATCTTGGCCAGGCCTCATTCAGGATATTCTGAGTTGTCTTGGCATTAAGCAACAGATGCATTTCTGAAGAGTTTTAACTGAGACATTTTCCAGCAGAAGACATGTCAAAATAGTCCTAACCAGACCTTACAACAGAGTCAATCAGTCATACATTTTGGGAGGTTCAATGGTTAATTTCAGCTTCTAGTTCTGTTGCAGGCAGGATTTGACACAGCTGGGACTGGTTAAATAAGAAACTTGAGACTTGCGATGACACTATTGCAGGCCTAAACATTAGCCTGGGCTAATGACAACAGATCTCTCTCCTCTCAGCACCAAAGGTAACCATCAAAATAGTCTTGGGTGTGTCTTGCTCATTTGCAGATCCAGGATGTTTCAGGCACAAATCCCTTAGCACAGACTCAGTTGTGATCTTTACTTGCAAGTAAATGGGGCATACTCTTGACCTCAGTTTCTCACTGATGCTTAGACTCTCTATTTATGCTAACCTTTCAATTCCCACAATCCCCTTCCAAAGGGGAAAGGACTTGAATTCCCCACAAGCCCTCCAGAACATAAACACAACACTAACCTTCAGATAGAAGAATTTATTTGCCTAAGAAAACTTTTCCAGAGAATGAACTAATTCCTGACTGCAGAATTAGAGTTTAGCCATATAAACTCACTTTGGGGTCTGTAGTACAGGATATGAACATGAATGAAACATTAAAAATATGAGTTGAGAATAAAAGCTTTCCCTAAATCTCCCTTATTGTATAAGCTGCTATGAATTAAAGCCCTTTCAGGCTGATTTTTCAGTCATCAACATAATTATTTAGGAACATTTTCCAGACCAGTGTTTTTTACAAGTATTTTAACAACCTGCAAATCAGGAAACTGTAAATCAGAGAAATGAACTGAAATCAGCAATCACAAGGCAGAAGGCCCCTGGCTTAGACTGTGACAGCATGCCGTGAATAGCGGCAGCTCTGTTCCCTAGCTTGCAAACACTGGGAATGATTGCTAGAGATAGGCCTGAGCTAAAAGCCACTGGAGCCTGGGACTCAGGAAGGTTGAGAGAGTTCGACTCCAGTGCTGTGAGCCAGAACACACTCAGATCCTGTTCTCGCTGTGAAAGATGGGACATAGCAACACCCTGGGAAAGACGGGACATAGCAACACCCTGGGTTTGGATTCTCTCCTTCCTCCTCTTCAAGCAGGACAAACTTAGAACCAAAAGCCCTTTGCAAGCATCTTCTTCCTTTCCCCAGAATGAATCAGTTCCACTTCACTTTCATATGACAAACTTGAAGTACTAGGTTTATAAGCCTTAGGAAGAGCAAAGCTTAAGTTTAGTGCCAAAAAAATACAGCTGTATGCTTTCTAGAGGTGCAATCAGCCTGGGTCAGCCTTACCTCAAAGCAGAATATAGAACTCTATTGCATGGTAAAAGTATGGCCTTAGTTTCCCTGGAAAGGTTTTTTGTAGCCAGTTGAGACAGTTTATTCACAAGTATTGAACACTGGAAGACTCTAATTCAGCCTTTGCAAATATGGTTGAGTGGCAGCCCTTAGATTCAGTGTTCAGCAACCTGTTTGAAGGGCAGATGTTTAACCTTTGATAAAGGATTCATGTGCCAGAAATCAAAATCACTTCTGTCCCATGCTTAATGACATGGCAGAAAAGTGAACCAGTGAAGTCCCTGCTCTGTTCTGTCTGAGTGAAGTGCCATGATTAATGGCTTTCCTAGGAGCAAGTGACAGCACATAGAAATTTTAGAAGTCACACTCCAGGCCTCTAAAATCTTCTACCATTGAGAACATGACAATGACTGTTGAGTAAAAGATGTCACAACTCTGAGACATCTACTCCCAAGACATTCAGTACTTCTCACAACCAAAGCATGGATTTTCAAAGCCATTTGTGCAGATACCCAGGTACCTGGAAGTTAGGGCCTTGCACCTTAAAATACACTGTCATCTCTTGAGATCCTGTCTCCAACTTTCTGGGCTTTAGTTGCATCATCTGTAGAGAAACTAGGGGCTGCTTTGGCCAAGCCTGAGAGGTGGCCAAAGAGCCACCTTAGAGCTTCAGAACGTTAGTGGAGCTTGTTGAGGGTAAGACAATCAGCATGTTAGCTGAGTCTGGAGAAACACATTAAGATTTGCTACAGGTGTTTTAACTAATGAAGAAAGAAGCAGTGTGCCTTCATACATTCAAGGAGTTTGCTAAAGCAGGACAAGTGAGGAACCCACAGACCTCTACGATGGTACAAGATATAGAGAACTAGCAGTCCCCTAGGAAGAAAAAGTGTCTGCAGTTACAGTACCTCCCCCAGGCTAGATTTCTAACCTTTCCTATGAGACAGAAACTATCCATGAATGAAGTCTAAAATCACTAAGGAAATATAAAATTTTACAATGATATGTATAGGTCTAGCAAGATTTGAGAAGATTGCTTTTTCACAAGCTCACTGCCCTCAAGTGTCCAAATACAACACAGATCTCATCCTGCGAGAAGAGCAGGAAAGCATATTAAACCTCAGGCCTAGTCTTCATTCTTGCAAGTATAGGGATTCGTTCACATGGTGGCCTGTCTAAATGTAGTCATCTAGTAGTTCATCAGGTATTGTTCAGGACAGTCTTACCAGGACAATCTACAGCAAAGCTTCAGTTATTTGAAAAGTCTCTGTAAAGATGTGGTACAACTAAAAGAGCTTAAGGAAAAGTAAACAATCGCAAAATAAAATTCCTATATTCAATTTCCTTCTTAGCTAGTACTTACCCAAGACATCAAAAGAGTTCCCCCCTCAAAAAAAAAGGTAAGCCCTGCAGAGCCACTTACATAGCCAGATACCTGAGGCTGCATTAGTGATTACTTATGCTTGGCTGTAACCACACCCAGGGAATGTATACAAGGTGAGTGCCAGGAGCTTCTCTCTTGTAAAAGGACTGAGGTGGGGGAAAAGGATGAGAGAAAGATAAATAGGTTGTGCGAGTCATAATCTTTTCTGAATAATTATGTTTCTTATATGAGTCTGAGAAGAATCTTTCTATTGTTTCTGAGAGGCTTTGTGGTTTTTTTCTCATTCTATGTCCAGAGTTTCCCCTAGGCTTTGCAAGTTTCTGTTTTAGCACAGAATAGGTTAGTGTTCTCTAAAGCTAAGTGGTGGCTCTCCTTGCTGAACTTCCTTCCATAAGGAAAATGCAGTGGGGTTACCGGGAGGGCTGGCAGCAGTTTCTTAAACAGTCTTTTGAAAGTTTTTTGAAAACGAAAAATCATAGCAAATAACACACACAAAGATATTTAGTACTCCCATCTCCTTGTACAGGCTGTCAGAAATGCTGGCAGCTGCTGCAAGGAGTTGAAAAAATCATCATTATACTCTAGGCAGCTTAAAATCAAATAATATGTGCACACAAAAGGTTTTCATTTTGGAGCTATTGTGCCTGGCCTGTTTTGGAGGAGGGGAGAAAGAGACCTATTGTCTCTTAAAAAGCAAAATAGTGGCCTGGTTTTAGTTCTGCAGGAACGGAGTGATCTGTGTGCTATTAGCCGACAGTGAAGACATCCTCTTTGCAGAGCTTGCTCACTGCTCCACTTAGTTTGCAACTGGTAACTGCCAAATCCCCACAGGGTAAGAGGCCTTGCACTCCAGCTGTTGGAGAAGTAATATCCCCCACTGCTCAGCGTGATAGGAGAGTAATAAAAACATCATTTCTAATAGGAAAATGATGCTTGCAGAAGCAAATAGAGACTGGTTTGCTTAACAGAGAGGGGGCTTTGGGAAGGACAAAGCCATCCTTAGGAAGCTTGTGGATGAAGCTTTGAGGAGGGCAAGAAGTGTTACAGAATCCCTCAAATCTAGGCAGATATAGTGAAACTTTATAGCCATTTGTAATTGCTGTCTGAAGTCCTGTTAAACTTTTAACAGACCCTACAATTCTTCATGAAAAATATGTTTAGGAGCTTTCTAGAAGAAAAATACTCCTGTTTTCAAGGAATTACTGTAACTTTTCTCAGAGCCTCCCTTTTGTTCCTGACTCTACTTTCTAAACAAAAGCAATTATTAAAACTACTGGCTGTGAGCACAAAGTATCCACAGTATTTGAGTTCTGTCTTTGTCAAGGACATAACACTGATCACAACTGTAATACAGAGCAGTTGAATGACACTTTTATAAGTCAATTTTTCATTATACATCTTGCTCATATGCTCTTAAAAATATATAGGAAAGATTGTACCAACACCGTAAACTTGATAATTATTTCATCATGGCCTGTCTTGCTCAAGCCTGTTCACAGAAGGTCCCTTCAGGTTCCAAAGAAATGGATTTGTTAGGGAAAAAATTCCCGAGAAGGGAGAAGATCTGAGTTTGTTGCATGTGCTTGGTACAAAAGCTCGAGGTGCTAATTCTAAAGCGGTCTCTCTCCAGCTGCCTTATGCACTGAGCTGGTCTCCAGGAGTTGCTCAACATCCATATGTTTCATCAGTTAGGCTTTGGAATAACAACATACGCAGTAGGCTTCTCTCCCCTTATCTGTCCAGGAAGTCCCTTTGCAGAGAATTGCTCTTGGCAGGGAAAGTGTCAGCAGAGGTCATGCCGATGAGATCACTGCAAATTAACCGTTGGCTTTGGTGGTATCCCATGATGCCTTTTTGCAGGAGAGAGAGAAGAATTGCGCCCACTGCCATTTCTATTGTTTTTATACAAATAGGTTAGATAATAATTCTGTATAGATATCTTGATGAAAAGAAGGGAAGTATTCAAGGGGTGTTGCCGAGTCTCTTTTAGGTAAAATACATAATTGAAAATCCTTCTTTTTGAGCTTTTCCACAATGTAACAAACTCAGAGACTTTAGATTTAAAGTGTTTTGGAGATTTTGAGTGCAGTTCCCTCTTGCACTAAGTAACACCTTCTCAACCTCCTTAACTAGGAGGTGGCACCGACTATAAATGAGTGATTCAAACTAGTTTGTGAGTCTCTGCTCAGATGCATTTAGTGCCAAAAGCATTTTTAACATCTTAAAAAGATACTGCCTTTTCCCCACTTAAATAATATCATCTGTACATAGATATTGATCTAATAATTAGGGAATGAAGATACTAATCCCTTCTATTTGTGTTCAGCTGGTTTTAATGAATAATCTTAAGCATAGTATCAGGAACAGTTTGGACTCCCTAAATGTGTAAGCACATGGTGTCTCTTTCCCAACAAGGTTCACAGAAGCTGTCTCATTTGAAGCACCAGGACAGCAAAAAAAAAAAAAAAAAAATCCTATAAAGAAAAGGAAATAAACTGTAGGATTTTATATGTTTTTCATTGGTCAAAACATGATCATACTAAGAAAATGGACAGGCTGAAAACTGATGTTTCAAACTTCTCAATACCAGGATAGAACTTCTTTCTCTGAGACAGTAGGAATTTGTCCTTTAAAACAGAAACAAATGCTTCAGCAATGAGCATTAAAGGATCTATTATGATACTGAAATGAACTGGTCTGCTTCCATTCAGCTGAGCACAATGGTATAGGCATGCACTAGTTGTTCATTGTAATGTTGTTTCTAAACCCGGATTCATGTATAAAGTGGTCTGAAACAACCCCCTCTCTTCGTTCTGGGATACTGAAGCAGGGCTGTGCCTTTTTCACTTAGGGAGAATAAAGGGATCTTGGTGCATTTCTGACATCTAAGGAGAACGATGTGAAAATATCTTTGGATCAAGCTTGTCACTTACTTGTTTCAGAGTGTTTTATATCCAAAAGTTTTGTGAATCTTGGATCAAACATGTTGCATTTCAGACTATATCTAAATTGGCTTTCCTAAACACTCAGCATCAAAATCCTTAAAGATGCATTACAGATCTTATACCCAGGCATCTGTAAGGTACCTTCCCTGATGTTCTGAAAGGTGCTCCTATGACTGCAAGAACAATGTTGGTAGTAGAGATGGGGCCAGAAGTGTTTCTCAAGTCAGGTATTTTAAGTACTGAAAAAAACCCTCAAACAAACCAACCCCCAAACAGTCAGTTCTATGGATAGAGCACCTACAGAGAGGGGACTGGAATTTCAAGTCATGGAACTTCTTTGGAGTTGATGTGGCCAGAAGGCCTCCAAATTACATGAAATGAGTAAGTCTCATACATAGCCTTGATTGTTTGAAAAACGAGTATCTCCAATTTATTTTTATAATACAGGAAAGGAACATTAAGTGAAAGGACTGAACCTCCATAGTATCCTGTTATTGCAAAAAACCACAGTGCATAATTCTCTCCAGAAACATAGAGCTGTAAAGACTAAAAGGCATGAAATGGGTAAAGTCTTCGTAATGAGTGACAGTGTTCAGAGGTTCTTGTTTTTGAAGCTATCAGTGAATGTCTCTTTTTTTCAGAATAGATAACATACAGTTTGTTTTGATCATAATGATTTACACGAACTTATATTAGAAGCACACAATGAAATTAAAACTGCATTCTATGTGGAATTCCAAAGAACTCTGAACAATCTTCTAAAATGTGACACCAAACTTCGTATCATTAAATACTACAGAGATGAGTTAGTTTTGCGATATCTAACATAATTGTGAAGAGCACTAGAACATGTGTAAGCTTAAATGGAGCTGATATCAGTCAGTCTGACACTATATTTATTTATTCAACGGACAAAATTATATCCAGAGAGTCTTCAGACTGTTGCTCAGTGTATTTCCTCAAAGAAGCAATGCCGAGAATGACCTAACACAATAAAATGCATGAGCCCATGAGACAAGACAAAGTACCTGACATATCCAGAAAACCCAGGTATTGCTGACAATAGCTCAGAGCAGGTTTGAGGCTTTAGGAACCTGTTCATAGTGAATGGGAGATTTTTTAGAAACACAGAGAGGAAACCTGCAGCTGAAACTTCATGTATAGAAGCTGAGAGGGCTATTGCAGAGACAATTATTTGTCTTCAGAATGAGAAGCCACCTTATGCTGAGAATTACAGTAAAGCTGAAGGACGAGTTAAATGACGCACCAGATAATAAAACACAGTAGAGATGACAGAAGAGAAGAAAAGTATTAATAATGTGAATGCATTTTACAAGAATATCCATGTGTGGAGGAGTGAGTGAGCATGATTAAGGACGAAAGTGGAAATTACAGTGTAACTATAAAAAGACAGAGAAAATACTGTGATGTCTTTAATAGTGAGGTGGAAAAAAGAGATTCTGGCTATAATCCAGACAGCTCAGCTGTTTTGTAGAAATACCACATTTTGAGGAGCTTTGAGAGACAATTACAATTCTCAGGACCAATAAAGCACCAGGGCTGATAGTGTTCCTGCTGCATTATTGAAAACAGGAGGGCCTACCCGAACTCAAAGACTTTAGAAACTGATTTGGTTTGGAAGCTTGAATAAATTCCAAGTGAATATGCCCAGTTCTGAAGGAGGGAGAAACCAGAATGGAAGAAATGTTGCAGCATTTTCCCTTCTCTGTACAGCCTATTATGTCCAATCTGCTTTATAAAAAAAATGTTTTTCTAAGAGGGGAGAGACTTGATCTGTTAGGTGCTCAAGAGAGGGCAGGAATGTGATCAGGATCTCTCTCTGTGTATGTATATGTGTTTCCTCTGTAGCTTCTAGGGAGGTTTAAGAAAGCTTGTGTATTTGTCACGAATTGACTTTCAGCAGAAGGAGGATCTGGATAGCTTGAAAAAAGTGTTAGAAAGGTGCAAATGTGGACTGGTTGAAATAGCAAAGGTTACACATTCTGCTCTATTTGACCTCAGTGAAGGATTAAGCCAGAGAGATGCTTAACCATCATTCCTGATACTTCTAATGTGACTGGGTAGGGATTAATATGCTCATTGTGAAATTCTCAGAGTGGTATGACTTTAAATGGTTTACATTTCTTTTGTGACCATGCTGGTGAGTTAACTATTATGGGAGAGAAGAAATACAGCTCAAAAGAGAGTTGGAGACCAGAAGGTACTGCAAATAAAAAACCAAACTCCAAACAGTGCTTAAATTTGAAGAAAATAAAACCCAGTTGTTAGCTTAAGATCATCTTGGGAAAACTTTTCTGGGAGTCAATAAATACACTAGATTATGTTGATGTTAAATGGTTTGAACACCTCAGAGGAAACTAAGGCTTGTTAAAAGCAAGAATGATGTTACTTTTTCTGCAGGTAACTCTTAGGTCCGGAATACTGAGAGAGACCAAGCTGCAGAGATCCAAGTTGTTGGACCTCTTTTTAGATGGAAGAATGACCACTAAATAACTTGAACAAAGACCTGAGATAGATTTTTGGAGAATGTAAGGGAAAATGTGTGGAGAAGATTTAATAAAGATGAGCTTGAAGTCTATAAAGAACCTAATATAGTAAAGGTAATGAAATCCCTAGCCATTTTGTTGGCAGAGCCTACATTTAGGATGATGGAAGACAGAACAGCGGAACATTTCTTGGAAGGCTGTTCTCATGGTATTTGACCTGGGTGCTGATCAAAGAGACAGCTGTTACTGAGCATGACCAAGGGCCCTTAATGTGAATTAGTAGCAATGGAGAAAAAATGCCCTTGACAGTCTTAGCAAATTATGAAAAGACCCAGGGATTTTTTGGGTCTGTAGAGCTAGTAAATAAGTAACAAGCACTGCATTAAAAGTTAGATATCATAACAGTGTTTCTGTAATAGCAGATATGATGCAGTAAAAGTGCACCGAGGATTTTGCATGGAGTAGGTTGGAGGGTAGATCTGACCCAATTATTATGCATCAATGGAGATATGAAAATCAGGGCCAATATACTTGAGAGGATTTTAAAAAGTTAGAGCTGTTGGACTAACAACTGTGAGAGAAAACAGTTTGGCTGAAGTATGGACAGTGATTATTGGATGGTTTCTGATGGCTGCAGTTTTGGTTTTCATGTGAATTCTTAGATAAAAAGTGTCCCTGCTGTAGATAAGGAGTTGTAAATGCATGAGACTTGGATAATTCTGATATGACTGTTTGGCCTTAATCTGTTTCTTCGCTTAGTTTTGTATTCTAACCTTCTCAACTGCTAGCACAATATTTTTATGACTTGGACTTACTCTTCATGCTGTTCACTTATAGGAGCACTTCTGTCCTTAGCTAGCCTGAAAATAGCTGTCCTGGGATATGAGCCAAAGTTCCTTGAAGCTCATGGAAAGACTTGTGGATGAGGCTCTGTCAAATGGCTGGTTCTTAGGACCAAAGATTTTCATGATTCTCTGCCAGGTTCAAACTCTAGATGTTGGCCTAGTTTAGTAGAACTGGCCCCTTTATATTTTTCATTTCTTAAAACTTTTTATTCTACACTGACACGTAGTCAAGTCTACAGTAAGTGACTACATGGCGTTCTGAGAATGTGTGTGATTACATCTTTTGGGAGCTGATACGCAGGCATTTCCCAACTCCAGAAATACTTTGGTTTAAATTCCTTGATGTTCTCTGATTGTAGGTCAGTCTTCCTTCCTAGTCCCCTTGCTTGGCAAAAAAAAATTATCATATGTATATATGTATTTATGTATATATGTACATATACAAACATTTTCATATATATGTATATGCACATGTATGTACATGCACATATATATATGCACACAAGTCTCAGTTCATTACATTGTGCTCTCTCTCTCAGCTCACCCTGGCCCTTTGCTTATTGTCTGTCTCAGTCCTTCTTGCAATGGCTTTTCAACTCAGAACTTTTCTCCGCGTCCCACTTCCTCTTTACAGGTTTAAAGGACAAGTTGTTCGTCCTCCAATGGCTTTTGTTCCCATGACTCTTTCTCAGACTTTTGCATTAGCCATTAGTATCCGGTTGCCCCTGATAGCTCATTGAACTTGGTCTTGAGTCAATGGTGTTGTTTTGAACAGATTAGAAAAGATTTCCTTTTCTTTATCAAAGCTAAACAAAAACAAGGAAATTAAATTAAATACAAAACTATGTTTAAATAACAGTAGGGTTGTGACATGAGGCAGGAAGCTCAAAGATAAGGCTGATGATCTGCCCAGAACTTCGTCGTGGAGAGGCACTGTTGCAGGAATGGAGGCCAGAATGTCAGCCATCATATAGCGTTTTTGTGCGGTTTAATCAGTTGCCTATCAGAGCAGTGATTGTCTGGAGTAAGTAAGAAAATAACATCCATCAACGGGGCTGGGAGGAAGGGGACATGTAATATTCCACTGCGCCTAGCACCATCACTCTCTGCAGGCTGAGATCTGATTACCTTAATGCAGTGAGTATAGCATATGCACTGCGGACAAAGATGCAGGAACCATAGTCACAAGATTTAAAAGGGCCTCTAAATGATTGTCCTCACAGTGTCGCTTATTCATGAATTGATGAGATAATGATGTCTGTTGGACATTTCAGGCTACTTCTAGGGTAAGAAACATTGCTAACCTCGGCATCTTTTGCTGACGTTGCTCAGCAGCTTTATTGCTGATCCTTTTCAGATACTTACTTTTAAAGCCTTGTACAGGGACAGAGGGAAAGCATCAGTTTATTCTATCCTTCCCTTAGTTTCCTTGATGAAAACTAAAAATTGTGTCTGCACTTGATGTTAAAGGAGTTGGATTATTACCATGGTTGAAAACCTCTTAAGCTAGTAACTCAAATATATCTATTGTAGACTACTTCAGATTAGAAATTAGAGTTATGAAGGGACCATTCATCCTGAACCTTATGGAGATTGTTCACACTTCCCCTCTATGCTGGTGTCTGCTAATTTGTGTCTGACAGCTTGATAGAGAAGCAGTTGAATGTGATGGCTTTAAGTGTACTGAACTGTCCTATAGCTTCACTTGCTACAACCTCTGTCCTAAGTAGAAGTTATGATGATGCTCACATGTTCACCAGCAGACTGAGCGCTGAGTTCAGAGTTGAAGAAGGCGAAAAGAAAACTGTTCTCTCTGCTACCAAAAGCTTGGGCATAGAAACACTGGGGGGGGCGGAAAGTGAGTAATGCACAGTAAGAACTGCAGATCTTTTAACTTCCATCTACTTTTCTAAGGCATATGGTAAATCTTCCTTTTTAAAACCTGAATCTCTCCATCATCCTTACTTTATGTGAGTTCATTTAAATTGCACTGACTCTAAATATTTCTTTGGATATTTATTTATTTTTAAATAATATGTTTAAAGTTCTGTCAAGAAACAGAATATAGGATTAAATTTCAAGGGATGGCCCTCTTTGTTGGAGTACTGCTGACAGACAGCTGTAAGGACAAAAAAGCCATAGCTCTTACGGTAATAAAGATAAAAGGAACTCAAAACTTGAACTAACTTCCTGTGCTGGTTTTGGCTGAGATAGAGCACATAAAGCTGGGGGAAGAAGAAGGAAGGGGGGGATGTTCAGAGTGATGGCGTTTGTCTTCCCAAGTAACCGTTACACGTGATGGAGCCCTGCTTTCCTGGGGATGGCTGAACACCTGCCTGCCGATGGGAAGTAGTGAATGAATTCCTTGTTTTGCTTTGCTGGTGTGCGTGGCTTTTGCTTTACCTATTCAACTGTTTTTATCTCAACCCATGAATTTTCTCATTTTTACCCTTCTGAGTCTCTCCCCCATCCCAGTGGGGGGAGTGAGAGAGCAGCTGTGTGGTGCTTAGTTGCTGGCTGGGGTTAAACCACAATGCATCCTCTCTTGCTATAAATTCAGTGTGGTTTGTTTCTTTCACATTAGCTGAGCACTTGTGACTTCCAGTAGTTTCTGTTGGGAGGTATTGCAGATATTGTGCCTTGGAAATCTTTTTCTCAATTAACTATTTTGGTATGGACCTGGGGGGACTGTGGACAAAATCAAACCTCATACAAAAGAGATAGATAGATAGGTAGGTAGATAGATAGGTAGGTAGATAGATAGATAAAATGTGAGATGTTAAAAAAGTGAAACGTTGCTGGAATGTTGGCCAGTCAGAATACACTGGGGCAGGTTTGGTGAAGAGATGTGTCTGGCACAGTGCGAGGGCCTCTGATGTCCCCATCCAGCACAGTTCAAGACCCTGGGAGTGGACACAGGAAGAAAAACTCCTCTGGCTCTGCAGCTGACAGCAGAGTGGCAGGGCTCGGCCCTGCAAGTGCTGACAATGCCCAAAGACAACCCCACTTGGGGCTGTAACATCATCCTGTGCAAAGCAGGTGTTGTCAGGAACTAAAGGTTTTTTGCCCTTGTTATCTGTGGCTGTTATCAGGTGAAGCCACTGCCGGAAGGATGGATAGTGGAAAAGAATACATACCAGTGACCCTTAAATTATAAAAATGCCTAAAGCTTGGGACCACCTGGAAGATGATATTGGGAGAGAAACAGAGATGACTGATGACTTTCTCCTTTTTTGTGTTCTGGTTGCTGTTGTCACTCCAAATGCCAACCCTTCACAGCCTCATCCTGCTCCATCTTAGCATTAGTTTAACAGCGTGGATCGTTTCCTTTGCCTGTGGCAATTTAGGGCTCATCCATCTGGAAGGACCTGCCACAATGTGTGTGAGAATTCATCTCAGCAGGAAGGAATACTAGTTACTTTGCCTTAATGATTGACAGAGTCCCTGTAATTATAGTTACACAAGCTGATATCCTGTGTGGTTCTCTCTCCTATCCCCAATTGGGATACATCCTGTGTGTTTGTATTTGCAAGTTTTCCCCCTCACTGGAACAGAGGAGAGAGTTGTTAAAAAACTGTTTTGATTCACTCTTCTTCCTACGCAAACCACTGTCTTCTCCTCTATGGTATTTATTCACAGAAGATCTTTTGAAGCTGAAGGATAGATGTGTTTTTTAGAAGATAAGGCTGCCTTGTTTTTCTTTGCTTAGGTGTTTCCCCCGACTCCAGTCCCCGAAGAGGGATCCCTGATCTCTCTCCTTGATCCTTCTTCTGCCAGTATTGGACTTGAAATTCCCTCCTGCTATGCTTCTTTGAGTTTTTATTCTCTTTTGGGCACACGATGCAAAGAAGGGACCAACAATGCAAAGATGGGACCAACAGCAGAACCACCCAATGGAGAAGTGGAGATGACTGACCCAAGCAGCAAGCATACTCCTTCCTCTGTCACAGGCAAAAAAAAAAAAGAAAAAAAAAGGAATCACACAGGAAGTATCCCAAAGCAAAAGCAGTGTGTATTTATGAATTAGATTCTCCAGAATACTCTTGCTGTGAGGTGGTGACCAAAAAAGCTCTTTAAACAGCAGTGTCATGTGACAAGCCCAGAGCCTGAGACTGTTCCCCATTTGGTTTTCGTTATTTAATAGAAGTTAGATTGACAGAAAGCTCTTTAATGAAAGGCCTTAAGAAAGAACATATTGTTGATCTGGAGAAGCTGATAAACAACTGGCAGCCATGCATGGTATTTTCATGCTAAACCAACATAAAAAGATTCCCTCCCCTTTCTCCCCCATGCCCCCTTGTTTCTTTTCGGGATAATGTGAACATATGTTTTGTCCCCATGAAAGGGACGTGATTTTGATCAAGGCTTTGGCATGTCCAGCGAGCCTACAGCAATTTTTGTGTTTGCAAATAACAAAAATGATCTTTTTAAGATTGGCAGCCTTCCACCCTCGCATGGAACAAACCACCTCACAGCTTTTACTGTGACACACAGGCTGGCGGCCGGCTTCCCAGTGAGCCAGAGGGAGTCTGCATAGCACTGCTGAAACCTGATCATCTCCTCAAAATGAGTTTTGTAACCAAAGCAATGGCTCGCTTCCTCAACTGTTGTCTGCAGTCAGATCCAGGGAGCTCTAATGCTTTACACCAAGTAATAATTAGCCTACCATGGTCTGTGTGACACTTGAAAATGTCTGTATCAGTACCTAAAGACTCATCACCAAGTTTCTTTATTTCCAATTGAAATAAATAAACATGTAGTAAGCAAATATTCACTGTCAAGTTCTAAATGTGTATTATTGCACTGTGCTGATTGTCAGGCCTTGTTCTGATGCGTGTTGCTTATGATCTGCCCATGATTTTGTTACGTTTTCCTCTGTAAGAGTGTTTAGAATATTTCATCAATCATGCATGCAGTTCCTTTGTCGTCTTTTGAAAGAGTGATGTGGTTTAATTTATAAGAACCATGTTGAGAACATGTTTCCTTTTAAAAAGTGAAACCTCTTCTTACCAGTAATTCATCTGGAACTGGCAGGGATAGTAAACAACTTTGACTGGTTTTGAGGACTTTTCTTTGCTCCAGAAAGCTTATCAGTTCTTCATGTAGCCAGCCAAGGCAGCCTTCTTGAAGGGGTCAGTATATTAGTTAGATTACTGTATGTGGATACCACAAACTACAAGCAACAACGACAAAGTCCAGGTCTGAACATATGGTTGGAAATTTTTCACCATGCAGAGATGGAAAGAAGCATTTCAGTGATCTAGAACATGCCTGAAGATACTCAAGATGATTTTAAGGAAGATGTGAAAGAATTCCAGCATTAATGCATCTTCCCCACACAGCCTTGGGGTGCCTGCCCCTATTTATGGTGTGGAGAGTTTTGTTCTGCTTTGGGCCTCGGATAACTCTTTCTAGTCTGTTACTTTGCAGCATCAAGGGGTCAAAACCCAGGATCTTCTCAATCAATCAGACCTGTTGCCATCATCTCACTCCACATGCTACACTCCCATCAAGAAGCTAGTTACCTAGCCTGTTGTATTCTTTCATGCTCTTTTCCGTGCCCAGCATCAAGGGACATGAACTGCTCATAAGACTGGGGATCTCCACACTTCGATTATAAGTCTAGATGACTGTGTAACACAATGGCAAATAGTTGGTCTGTGAAATCTCGAGCAAAGCTTACTGACATCATTATAGTTTTTCAATTCCAGATCTGCATGCATGGTACCTGTGTGGTGACTGGATTGTAAAGAATGGCTTATAGGAAAATTATTGATCAAGAAATACACTAATCAGGTGCCTTCCCAAGCAATGATTGTGAAGCTTCTCTGATTGTCCCTCTACCTTGACTGATACTTCAATCCAGAATTTGATGGAAATTTGAGCAGAACAGAAATAGAAAATAAAAGGTGCTGCAAGATGCCACATGTCTTGGCACATGGCTTTTGATGTTGGCATTGAGACTGGGAGGCTGTGGCTCACATCAGTGTAGCTACATGAGCTCATGTCTGTGCTGTTCACATGCTCCCACTTTCCAGTGAAACAGGAGAGGGTGCGTTGGCATCACATGAAGAAGCTTTTTTGTCTCTTTCAAATGTCAGCTTTCCCTCTGGAGACTTGTTAAGCACAAAATGACAGTGTCCCCAGGTCATGCATTACTCAGCAGCAACATGAGGCCCCCAGATGTGCTGTGGCTCCAGTTCACAGGATGTTCTTTGTCCGGGGGACATTGTTCCAGTTTCTGGTTTTTTTTTGTTTTAATGCATCTGGTTAGAAAAGGCAGGAGCCAATGTACCAATTTGACTTGAACTTGAGGCATCATTCTCAAAGACAAAGATCCTCCCGTTTCCCATTCTGTCTTCAGGTCTTGAGAAGAATAGGGTTTTTGCCCTTCATATGGGCTTTAAAGACATGGTCCTGCACTGCTGTCCTTCATGCCTGGAGTGTGCATAGAAGCCAGGATGTATTCCATATCCTAAGTAGTCACTGGTGTCTTCTCAGGCTATAGCTGATCCTTAGAGAGCAAATGAGTTACAACAGACCAAATATGTAAAAGCTAAAGTTGCCCTCCATTCTGACAATATCATAGCAATTTGCCGTGTTGAGATGGCTTTAAGTTGTCACAGTTTGCAAATAGAGTAAGTGAGACTGAGATGTGGCAGTTTTACAAAGATCTTCTTTCACTTCAATTTGAAATTGTTGTAGCATATGGACATGTTTAGGGATTGCAAGAAGGATCACCATGTTTTGTAATAACTGTAGATTTAAAAACTGAGTTTTCTTCTGGTTGTACATGTGTGAAAGGCTGCTCCACTTAAAGATTTATCAGGCATGAGAGCACACAAAGGGGTGTTTGTACTCCATCCAAAACGTCTCATAAAGCAGTTTAGTTGCTCAGCTCTGAGTGCGTATGAGTTCATATGCTTAGGGTGCTCTGCAGCTTCGTACACAACAGTGTATGCCAGTTTAACTCCATTGATTTCAGCAGAGCTTGGTTGCTTTTCCCCACACCAGCACATCCATATGGCATAAGCATTTTTTGCTGTTGCATAAATATAAAATAACAAAGTAAAGCCTAGGAATATGCCAGAGAAACCAGTGTGCCTCATATGAACTCAAGATGTCAGCTGTCTTTATGGAAAAAGGAAGACGGATTTTGGCCCAGTTAAAGGTATTCTGTTAAGAGACATATGAGGGATGTTGCAGAATTACTCTGGGATACCATCGACAGTAAGAAGAGAAATTGATGTCTTCTGTAAATGGAACTTTTCTATGAGAGAATGAGTTCTGAATTCCTAAAGACCTATGAATTGCTTAGGACTCATTGGGAAGTACTCTCAGTGTTACCATCAGCTAATGGAAATCACTGGCTTCATGTGTAACAGGTTAGCAGCGTGGTCCATATGTCTGTCAACACATGAATACTCTAGAATGCGAGTAGTTGTTACTGTGTGAGAATCCTTGCAGAATACATCTTTCTGCAGAGGTCTTCAGTTGTAGGTAGATTTTTATACGCCCTTCTTCCAATGCAGATGCTATTGTATTGCCTGATTTCTGGGGTCTCTGTAGGCATCTCTCACCACTGCTGCTGATCACCTTTTGAGACCCTCAAGCATTTGTCTGTGCTGACAATGATACGGAGTCTCAATAACTGTCCATGGACAAAAAGAGGAGTAACGTTGCTTGGTTTGTGGAAAAGAATATGGGACCAGGAAGGAGATCCAAATGTAAGAGGAAAGGACTCAGAATACAGTTAAATTTTCCAAGAATTTTAATAGCTTTAAAAAATTATTATTTTTTGAAGATACAATAATAGGATATTTTTAGGAAACGTTTTTAGGAGTTCGATAAAATGAGGACAGGAAGGCACTAAAGCTGTAAAGAATAGGGTCATTTGAGCCAAAAAACATATTAAAATGGAGTATGTTTCTGTAACAGCTAATAGAGCCAACAGGATTTACATTAAACTTATGAAGAAATATGTCCCCAATTCAGGTGAGCGTTTTTAATCCTGAGAGATCTTGTCTAATAAAGATCACTGATTTGGATAAAATAAACCATTAGGGGGCCACAGACAGCAGAACCAGTCTGTTATGAAACCTCATTGCAATGTTGACCCAATGAACTGTGCAACAGCTGCAGTGTTCAGCCACTCCATCATCAACAGGCTTCAATGATGTCCCAACATTTGAAAATATTCAGCTGTCTCAGTGTTCTTGACTGGGTGACAGGCTCGACTTCTTTAAGTAGAAATCTAGAACACTTTCGAAAATCCTGTAAGAAAAACCAAAATTATTTTCTAGACATGGGTTCATAAGGAATGTGGGCCAGGGGTCATGTCTTTGTCTTCCATATAGTCCATTTTAGGTCTACAGAATGGTATTGCGAGACAGCTTCTCTCTCTCTTTACACATCCCAAATTTAGGGATTAACACCCAGATCTAGAGTTAGGAAATAAAATGGACTCTTTCCTGTTAAAATTAATTATTACAATTAAAAAAATTATTAGCTTCTCAACTGTTTCGTATCTAGTCATAAACTGATCAAAGTAGTGTGGTATTGTCACAGAATTAATGATTGCTCTTTCAGAATGTCCAGTCTCAATTGAATTACTGTGCTAGAACCCATGGTTTTGAGTTCTTTTATTATTATCCAAAGTCATCTCTCCCAGCCCTGCAGCATCAGATCCTTTGAACTATGAAATGCTCAGTTGGGCACAAACTGCTGAATTTTTCCCACCATTTTTATCATCAGGTTGATTGATGACACTTACATCCAAAGGTGAGGTAGTAACTGCCGTATGATGTATCTGACATAGGGCTCTCCAAAAGGAAATTCCAGTGAAGTAGGTGTTCTGTCCTGTCCTTGTCTTCTGTTTTCCCTTTCAGGGCATATGAAGGCTACAGGAGCACAGTCTTTATTAGATATGGGACATTAATCAAGATTTTCTCTTGGAGAAACTGGCAGTAAGAACTCAGCACAAACTGATCAAATAAATCCCAGAAACCACTGGTGCAGCCCCTAGGAACATCAAAATAGACGTCTTCCACATGAAAGATGGGTAAAACAGAAGGGGCTGGCTCCCTTTTTTATAATGGGTGTAATTCTGAGTTGAGCCTCCCTTTGAATTTAACCACTATTAGGATATGCTTGTTTTTAAAGGAGTCCCATCCCCTTTCTAGATCTTTTTTTTTTAAACTTATTCATTAAATTGTATTTTCATCCTTTTGGAAGCTAGATTGGTGTCATGGGAGCCTGCTGTAGGTCCAGCTGTAGGTCCATGATTACAGTACTCCTAGAACTGGATTAGGGATGGAAATTGAGAGAAAAGGATGAAAAGTAGTAGAATTTAATATCTTTCTGAGCCTGAGCTCTGGTACTGGTGAAGTCATACACAGAAATTTCTGTGAAATAACTCCTCTTTGAGTGTTGGATATGCAAAGAAACTCTGACGGTGAGTACCATGAGAAGCACATTCTAGCCTCCTCAGGCCTGTGTAGACACTGAAGTTTAGTCTGAAATCTATGCTGGTATTTTTTCTAAACCCTCTCCAAAACCTACAGGAAAAGTTAGGTATTTTAACAAATATTTTAAAACATTTTAAAGGGAAGAAAAGAGCTTATAATTAACATCTCTCTCAATATCCTGTTTTTTCTTCTACTTTAAAAACATCTGGACTCCAGTGTTGACAGATAAACTCCTAATTTTCTTTACTTATGTTAAATGTGCTCTCCAAGTTATATTTTTCACTTCTAATTTAGTGGCATCTGAAGGGTGTGTGGGGGGGAAGTGAGCCAAAGGCTGAAATATTTGCAAGAGAATTGGTGCAGTGGCTTTATTGTTGGAAACACACCTGAACAACAGATGCCCACAGACCAACCTCCTTTTGGCTACCTACATCTGTCTTGGCAGCTGGTGGTGGGTGAAGTCTTCTCCACTCACAGAAATCAGGCTGCAGGCAGGCTGAGCATGCAAAGACCAGTTGTGTCTAACATTGTTGAAAGCTCTGAATCCCTGCCCGATGGGGTTTGCTCATGTCTGCTTTCCTCCTGAGCCTACCCAGGGCTGATTTAAAAGCTTTATAACTAGTAGTATGTCCAATTCATGGTCCTTCTATAGATTCCTGTGCAAAACTAGTGCTGTATGGACAATTCCTTGTTGGCCTTCAGTGAACTTGAGCTGCTGTGGATGAACCCAAAGCAGCTCCATTCTCATGGGAATCACTTGTAATGTTACCAGGAAAAGCAAACTGTTTGTTTAGTGGCAGACACTTTTCAAGGGTTTGTGAAAGGCTGTTTGGCATATGACGCTATTAGTATCTGAGGTTTAATGGATGGTTGGATGACAAAAATCTGGCATGTAATTGCATTTAGAGCTGTGAAATCCAAGATTACTTGCTAAATATAAGCCTGTTTTCTGAAATGTTTCTCCCATGACTAGCAAGCAGTGTGCCCTGTTAGGAACCTCCTACACCTCTTAAGATGGATTTTGTTTAGTCATGTTTGCTTTGTGGCAATTGGCTGTCAGAGGTCACTTCGTCCATAGTAAATCTGCTTTCTCACTTAAATGAAGAAAGGCACGTAAGGTCCTGATCATGCTGTGAAATGTAGTGGATGTACCTCAGTACTATTGGTAAGGGCTTGGGTCTCCTTACCACTTCTGGAGTTTTTTTCCTTAAAGCACCATCTCCTGGAATCAAGTGATTCTGTGGTGCTTTTGGCTTTTGGAATTAAAAGTTTGTTGTTGTCAAAGTTACAGGAAAATGCTTAAAAATACAAGCCCTGTAAGCCATATAACACAAAAGGCAAGAATTAAGAATATGGTGGTTATTGGTTTTGGTCGTTGTGTAAACTGAATGATTTCCTTGAGAGTTGTTGAAGGAGAAAGTGTCCTGACTCTTGAGTGCTTGGAGTTTCCAAGGCTGAGGAAGCAATTCTTCATGGAGTGAGGGGAGAGCAAAAGCCTGTGCCTGGGATACATGGTAGAGAATGAAGATTGTCAGGACACCTGCACTGACATTTTTAAGGCAATCTCAATTTTCACTGTTCTGTCCCACACTTCATAAATGAATAATTGCAAGACATTTTAAAGAGTCTTAATTTCTACTTCAAGTCAGATGATATGTCAGTAAGAATTGGTGAGCAAACTGAGCAAATAGGAAAAAATCCTTATGGATATTATTTCAAATTCCAAAATGAATTTGGTTGGCCTATGTTCAAAAGCCTCACATTTTAGCTTTGAGGAAAAACTCGGGTGCCAGTATTTTACTAGCAAACAAGGATTTTAAAGCTCAAAGACTTCAGTGAATCATTGGAAGTGAATTTGGTAATTTGGACTATCTAATTCAGATTTTGAACTGTGTTAAGCACCACACTAATTTAGGTGTCAGCATCACGAACCCGAGTTCTTTGCATTTCCCTCAGAGCATAGTTGAATGTTAGTCAGTAAACAGTCTCAGAGGAAAAAGACTCAGAATTCTCTAATTTGAAATAGTGGAAGTTTCAGATAGCGAAGTTATACCAGGAAACAGTGAGCTACTGTGTTTGTAATATTTATAATTTAAAAGGATTAAGAAGGGTACTGCTGACGCATCTAAAGCTGTTACCAAGGAGCTGACAGTGAGAATGTTAGAGAAGCGACACGCAGTTCTTGGTTTTCATAGAAATTTTATGTGTGCAAAGATATATGGTATGCATGCAGCTAAGATGTAAAGAACAAAACCCTGCTCGTCCAAAGGCACCCTTCTCAAATACTTAGCTCTGGATGGCAGCAGATTCAGTAGGGAAGCTGAAAGTCCTGACAACTCCAGGTTTATCAAGCAACTAGCAATCCGTGCCAGCTGCCTGTGGTTTCCTTCCTACCACTGCCAAACCAATACTAAATATGGCTTTCATATTAGAAATAAATCTTTTAGTATATTACAAGATGGTCGTGTTTCTTGAAGTATGCAAAAGGATGAGGAATCAGACTAAACTTTGAGCACTGTGGACAGTTTGCTTTCAGAGTAAAATACTGTTTGTCTGAATTCGGGCCTTTCTTACAGTTATTTGTCACCAGCTGTGAATTAATGGGGCATAAATTGGGGAGAAGATGACTGAAGTAGGGTCTGGTATAGTGATAAGGATGTGTATGGAAGGGAGGGAGAAAACATAAGTAGCAGGTATGTATTGATTAGATATCTAGAAATTTGCTGATGTAGTGGATGACCAAGGGTGGTTGTTGAGATCGTACTCCAGAAGGACCCTCCCCAATCTCATTGCTTTCACTTCCTGCTGACCTGTATGCCAAGTGGCCCAAGGAGTCCTTTTGTCTCTACTTTACGTGAAAAGTTTTGGCCCTTGCTTTCTTGGGCTGAGCTGAGCTGAGCTGACCCTAGAGAGTCCAGAGCTGAACACTGTTCCCAAACCATGCAGCTCCACGCTGGCCAGGAGGGCCAAGTAGACATGAAGTGAGGAGCTGGAAAGGGTGAGAACTGGCAGTGTGTGATCAGGAGAGATGCTTCACTCTGGGCTTGTTGGTTATCTGAACTATTGCACTGCCCTTTGTGCAAGGAGACAGAGTTTTCATTTGTAATTTCAGAAACAACACCACCTGCATTCAGGAGGGGTGGACCTGACACAGGATCTCTATGATGGCACACGGGTGGAGCGGGAGAGCCATGGAGACCATTGCCTTTTGTAAATCTTTCTATGAAGCAGTGTAACTGCAGGTTACATAATTGTTGTGAGCAATCCTGGTGTTTACACGATCCATTACGAAGTTCTTTGGCAAGTGCCCACCTGCCACAGCTCAGCCAACGTAACCAGCCAAATTCTGATCTCACATCCCCACAGCCCCACTGAAACGACTGTGGGTTTATATGGATCTGAATGAGGTCAGGACCTGGCCCGGGATCCACAGGAATGGTCAAAGTTGGTGTGTGGAGCTGCAGACAAATCCCTGCCTCTATGCTGGTCATGCAGGCTGTGAATCCTTTTAAGGCTGCATTGCCATAACTTTTAGGTTGATCTAGCAATTGAAAAATATTATTTCTAGTTGTCAAAACAGAAAAAAGTACAAGAAATATGGATTTCACATCCTTGCACAGAACTTCTGGCAGCTAGTATTCTTTCTGCACTTGTAATGACAAATAATATTAACCTTAGCCATTTTGCTTGGCACTTGGGATTGTGTTTTTTACACTCATTATTCCTCCCAGAACAGGGAACAGTTTGTAATCACTGCTTCAGTTTTTCACCAGCCTCATGTCCAAAAACAAGGCTAAAGCCAAGGATTAAATGCTTTTTTTGCATGGGAACAAAAGCCACATCAGTCACAGGATCCTCCAGATCATAAAACACCTTGCTTCAGAAGACAGTAGAAAATATCTCTGTTATCTCACAAAAATGGCCTGTATTGTGAGACCTGGAAGATTACAACACCAGGGTTTTTGGTCAGCCAAGCACTATCTTTGGTTTTCTTCAGAACTGACTTCTCTTATGTTGCTTCTTTTCTTCACATCTCACCATCTGAATTTTGCTCCCCAGAATTTGTTTTGCTAAGGGCTTGCAAACAAATAAGGGAAGTGGAACAGAACAGAAAATAGTAGTTCCTGAGTTCAGGATCTGCCTGGTTGTGATATCAGTGAGACTACGAAGATTTTAAAAGTAGGCCAGGGAGGTGGTCATATTATGACAGCGATATAAGACAGACTATGTTGCCTGCTACTATGTCATTTGTCACCTTCCCAAGAGGCCTGGAGTGGCCCTTCTATCTCAAAGCAATTAGTGTGTCCTTTTCCACAGATGCAACCAGACACATCAGTATTGGTTACTCTTTTAGATATGATCCTTTTTGAACTCAGCGGGCAGGTAGGCATGCAGCACTTGAGGGGACCTCCTTGGTCGCTAGGTTCATGCTCTGCATGCTGCAGGATAAACACTCATGCTGTACAATTTCATTCATAAATTCATCAAGCCGAAGTCAGTGTGCACAGTCAAATGATATCCTGCATTTTCGATGGAGGGTGGTCGTCTTAGTTTTTGGAAGAATACTCCAGAGAGCTTTTTAACAAAATGGATGTGATATAAGCAATTACTACATTGAATATTTCATTGCTAGACTTGTAAATATGCAAACCCATCTGGTTGGACCATAGTTTAAGAAAGTATGGATGCTAGCTTATCTTATTACAAGGAATGGGAACATTATGATATGCCGTAAATTAAACAGTGAGATCTGCACAAAGAACTTTCCTTCCCCATCATATTGTAAGCGATCTCTAGGAATGCTTCTTAGTACACCAAGGAGAAAAGAATAGAAATGCTAAACCTAGAAAACCTTCACTGCAACTGACCTAGCTATCACCCCCCAGCTCTCCGATTTTGCAATAAAGCAGCAGCTAATCAAATGCCATGGAGCTGTTCAGGGTGCAGGGAAGTCTCCCACGTACCACAGATATTTACTGAACAACCTTAATATCTTGAATCAAAACAAATGGGGCAGCTTTATCAGTAGACTTTCTCTGCTTTTCTAATCCTGTTTCTCATGCAAGCTCATTGTAATAATCCAGGCTGGATGTTGTCCAGGCAGCTGGTGGATGTTGTCATTCTTCCATTGACTTGACAATTAGAGGTGCGGGCCAAGAGTGAGAACCTGGAAGAATAATTGCCTTGACCACAGAGGGGTGGGAAAAGGCATCACTGGCAGTTTTGGAAGCAGTAATTACTGAGAGTCATGCAAAATCCTCTCCATCTCTTTCTGGATGATTGGAAGGATTCAGCTCTGCATGCCATCACTGGGGTTTTTGGCCTGGAGAGGTATTTGGAGGTTCATTCATTACTTGTTATAATCCCTCCCAGTTCAGCTGTGCTGAAAGTGAAATATTTACATTAGAAATAACATCATCACTGCCAATAACTGAACTGCCCATTGTAGAACCTGTGAGGGAAATGAAGTCTTTATAGTGCACTTTGCTATGCCATTCTCTTGATCACTCAGATTTTGCTCCCCTGGTACTATAATGTATGTGTGACCTTCAAAATAAACTATAAGCACAGCCAGCTTTTTACTATATGGAATTAGATTTTCAAATACTTCCCTTTTGAACTACCTACCACTTGAATCTGTGACCAGTTTTTGGGCCTTCTTGGCTAGGTCTGCTCTCTTCAGACTTTGTCTTACTCTCTGCAGATTTATATTGCCCTGTTAACACGATTCAAGTCCAAACACTACATCACAACTGTGGGCTTTTGGGCAGCTCTCCAGCAGTGTGTTGAATCTTTCTCTTTTGCCTTGCTTTTAATAATTCTATTGTATGTGGACAGAGCTGCTGCTGCTTTTAATGCATGTCTTGTTGAAGCTTTGCAGGCTCCTTCAGATTTACACAGGACTCTGTTATAAAAGGAGAAACTAAATCTCTTATCCATTCCACTCCCAAATCTGTGTGTTTCTCTTATTTCCAAACACTTCATTTAGAAAGCTGGCCAGAGAAGCCTGAGCTAATGCCACGTGCCTCATGCAGTTCAGTTGTTTAGTCCAAGCAAGCTTTGCTTTTGTAAACTTCTTTAGAGATATAGAATTAAATGTGAAACATGAGTCAAACAGTTTTTGGATGTGTTTAACTTGGAACACTTTGTAGTTGTGATGTCCTGATTCAATACAAGAGAATGTACTTTTTTGCCCTCAAACAGCTTTGTAAGATGGCTATCAACTGGATAGATATGTACTTACTCATCTTGCTCCCGATTCATTTGCTTTGGTTACTCCATCTCCAGCAAGGCAAACCCAAAAACTTTGCCAAAGAAACTCACATTTCTGTTTCTGTGATTGCAACATGAAAAGAAAGCCCAGATCTCCAGGAAATATTCCCACCCTTGCAAGAGTTTAGAACAGGCAGGCACAGAATCAGCTTTGGGCTACCACTGTAGCAGAAATGCTTTATGCAGACCAAGTATGAGCGAATGGTTAGGTAATCCCTGAGCATATCCATGTTGTGAAACTCTTATCTAATCCATAAACCTGCAGGCAAACCCTATCCCTGTTCAATATCTGGGTCCAGGTTTGAGTAATTCTTTACCCTCATTCTTTCACCTCAAGGGTCTCTTCATACCAGTCTACTCAAATTGATACTCCAGTGTCTGGTATACCTTTTTGCAGCCCTGTTGATAAATGCTGCCTTTTTATCCCTCTGGCTTCATCTGAATGACCTTTGGTTTACTCTTTCACTGCTTGCAGACCTCAATACATGCAACAGGTGAACATAAACAGAGTTTGCACGTTGCTTCTGGTCAACCCTGCTTAGTATTTAGGGCAAAGGGACATCTTGACTTCTGGGGAGGCTGGTCTAGGCAAAACTTTCGTTTCACCAGTTGGTACCCAGTTTGAGGAAAAGAGGCTGTCAATGCAGATCAGACTGCAGCATGCAAAAGCAATTCCTGGCTTCATTAGGTTTCCAGAGACACTCGGGCTCCTTCTGGTAGGAAGCAAACAGGCCACCCCTCCTTGCCCTCCAGCAAATTTTTTTCCTTTTTGTGTGTGTGTGTGCACCTGTTTCCTAGCTGAGCTCTCCACATGCAGCTTCAGCCCACCGCCTGTTGAACCCTCTGTTTTGTGGGCTGAGGGAGGGCACTTCTGTGGTCGATTGCTTTGGACCAGCCGAGTGCTAGAGCAGGTATCCACAGGGAGTCCACATGCTGGGCTTTGCACAGCTCTGTCAAAGAGCGCATTACACCCCTCCTGGCAAATTGTTTGGTAATGGTTCCCCCAGAGGCCCCTGGAGCTTATCTGTGCTGGATCAGACAATGGTGCCAATCACTGGCTGTGCCCTCACGTTAAGGACCTTTGCACTGCGTGTAAACATTGCTTATCAGTGACTTCCTGTCTTGCGAGCACGGCACGAAGAATTGGTTTTGGCATGGAAAAAAAAAATGGTAATCTACAGCCACCATATCTGTCCTGTATCGAGCTCAGAGCATTCCTGACCCGAGTTCTGGCTCGGATGGCTTGGAGTGCCTGTATGTGCTACATGGTTTAAAGGTTTTCTGCAACAAAAAGCTATTCAAAACTCTGAACGAAAACACAGAAAAAGCAGGGCATGGTCTGTTATCCTACGTCAACTCGTGGAAACTTGTTGCCAATTGAGCCAATGTTTTCCACTCATTCCGAGATAGTAATGGAGGTCAATGTTCATTTATTACCTCAGCTGGCCTAAAATGTCACCAGTGGTTGTTTATCTCAGCTATGCACCTCATGCAGCTACAAGCTGTAGCCTTGGCTGCTTGACAGTGCAAAACCAAGAGGCACTCTGAAGTCATGTTTTATTCAGTTACCTCTGCCCAGATTCATTCTGTTACCCTTGCACGGTCATGTTATTTGTAACAGTTGGCCAAAGATGCACCCATGTATATCAGGAATGACTCAGAAAGCCACAGTGGAAGTGGGAGGATTAGCAGAGACCTGGTGTCTCCACCAGGAGAAAAGTTGTGTCTGTATGAATGGCTCTGTGTTAGTTATCGGCAGGTGCTGGGTCCTCTCATGAACATTTGAGGCCTTATCTGGGGTCTGCACTGTCTGTGTGAAAGAACAGTGCTAATCTGATCAGCTTTGGCAAGTTGTTAAGTCAGACCTCTTGTCATAATCCAGACTTTTAGTTCAATAGTCACTTGGCTCTCAATAAACTAGTCCCTTCTATGGGAACAAAGTTTATGTGCAAAAGATCCAATTAAAGACTTTTTTCTAAAAACAAAAACCCCGACACCTGTAATTGGTTGTTACAGTAAATTATTGAAATTCAGACTTCAGCCTAAAAGCAAACTTAAAAACATTACCTTTTGGAATTTCATATTTCTTCTCCCACTGGCAAACATACAGATCCCATTCCCTCAGCTCTGGACCGAGACATGTTTTCTACTCATTTCTGGAGCTGTACACACACTCCAGACTCTGAACATGCAGTGTTTGTTCTACCCTGGAAATCTTCAGAGATGGACAAAAGTGAAATCTATGGTTCCTCCAGATTTTGCCAAAAGTTTGAATTTATGTAGACAGAAGAGCTGGAATTTTACTCTTGCGATTGGGTGCTGGTCTGCATTTGACCTATCTATGTTTTGGAAACAGATCTAAAATTGAGACAAGCAGAGACAGACTCTACAGGTTGGACTTCCCTGAAGATGTTGTTTGGGGTAGAGAGGTTCACTTGTTCTCTTTAAAGGAGTCCAACGTATTTCCAGCGTAAAAAGTCTTCACTCCTCAAGGAAGAGCCTGGCTTAGTTACTTCCAGATATATTTTTTTTTTTTACAAATTTGATATTTGAATGTATGGGAGCAGAATTTCCATCTCAGCTGAGAGAGCTCAGGGTGTTTGCCACTGTTCCCATGATTACTTCACTAAGTTCTACCTCTTCATGATTCTTTCACATCATACTGCTGAGTTTTGACCTCCTGTGACTGGTATGCAAGACCATTGCTTTGCATTTGTGACCATCACTCTCCAAAATTCAGTTCTTTGGTTTTAACAGACCTTTAATCTCCTGTAGTTTATTTCCATGTTCATTTTAATATCTTTCTTGGTTGCTCTAGGTTCAATCCCTTCAAAGTTTTTTCTTTCTTTCTTCCTTTTTCCTGTTATGAGTGATAGATCAGTTTCTGATGAGCAGATCAAGCCATCATCAAACCAGCCCATGGTTCTAGATTTGTAATGTACCTTTGCTATGGAAAGTGATGAGCTGCTGAGCAAGCTGCTGAAGGGATTAATGGTTGTTTATCAGATCAGTCTCAGCCAGTGATTGTGAAGGGATGTTTTTCTAACCTTCTGCTACCTGGGGTTGAAGTTCTGCAGGGGTCACTGATGGGGTGTTTGTCAGCCATGATGTTTGTCATCCAAGGTTTTTCAAAACAGTGTGAGAATCTCCATCATCAGAGAGTTACAATAGTATGTTTGTCACTCTCATCTGCTGGCATCTATGGTATGAACAAGACAGGGCATGGGGGGGGGGGGTGTTCTCTTGCAATATTTGCTGTCTTAGCCTTGTGTGGTCTTTGCCAATGTGTGTTTATTTCCCTTTTGATAGCTGATGCATTTTTATTCTTCATTCAGGGAAATGTCTGGCTGTCTAAAAGTGTTACCTTTTGACCTGTATTAAGTCAGAGAAAAGAACAGAGAGAAAGTTAAGTTGAGACAGAACCAGAAGTTTTGACTCTACTACCTTTGCTTTCTTTCAGTGATCCTGAAATTCTTTAATGAATTCTTCCAACATAGTGAGAAAGAAGACATGAGGCTTAGATTCATGCATACACAGACAAGCATAGGTATGATAGTTAAGTCATATAGTCAAAAGGCATGTCCTGTTTGTTGGCTAGGATATTGATTGTAGCCTCATTTTACTAGGGACCCCATTGCTCACAGACATGTGTGCTATGGAGGGAAATGAAAGGCACTTTCCTATGCAGAGGGAGAAGGGTTGATCCAGTTTATACTGGGTATATATGCTGAGAACTCAGTGTCAGAGGGGAGAATCAGTCCTCCAGGATCATCTGAGGCAGCTCATGCAAGACCATGGGATGCTTCTTTTGCAGTTTTTAAGGGGTGGGTAATCATGTTTCAAGTAGAAAGAGCATCTTTCTCTTATTAGAACTATATTATGAATATTCAGTCCAAATGATGACCCTATTTCTTTTTCTCAGTTTTTTTGGGTATAGAAGGGGAAATAATGCAAGAAAGCCAGAACCAGAATAGATACCTCGTGCATCGTGTGGTGACCTAGAACAAAGCTCAAGATGTTGTATGAACTCAGGAAATTTCAGATCAGGACTATAGTGCTCCATCTTTGTCCTTCCTCATCATTACAGATTTCTCTGCTACCTTTAACTACTGTAACAGTCAGAATAACATTTTCTTGGTGACAGCATATTTTTCTCCTGTTTTGCTTTCACTTCTTCTTTCCCCCATGTATCTAGACAAACACAACTTGCAACCACAGCCACAGGGAGTGAGCAAAGATGTAGAACACCGAGCTGTTTGAATGGTGGCTGTGCTTGGATAACCATTGATTTGTCTCAGAGTCCGGTGTCCACACTTGTCCTCTAAGATCAGGCCATGTAGAAATCCATCCCTTTCCCTAAAACGGTACCTGTCTGGCTAATGCTTGGGGCATGGGTGCAAAATGAAAGCATGTATGGCCCCTGAGAAGGAGGGCTGTATCTGGCACTGACTAGTGGTCTAGTGGTAAATAAAATGTGGGTAAACTGACCCAAATTCAAAGTGGAGTAAACCCCACATTTTCCTTCAGCTACACTGCTAGTATTGAAGTATTGTCTGTCTCTGCTGCGGTAGTCGTACTGGTGAGGAACTGGGGAATTAGGGAACTGTAAACCCATTTGGTTCAGATAATCTTTTACATGAACTCCATTGTTGAGGAGAAGGAAAAAACCATAAAATATTTATTTAGAAAGTGCAGCTTGTTCCCATTCGTGACCAAGCAAATTCAGAAGATTGAGCTTTGTGGGGGTATTTTTGAATGGGGGAGGGGGGAACCCTGTAATCATGAAAGTCTGTGAAATAAGATTTTTTTTTCCTAAGGAAAAAAGCCCATTAAGAAATTTTAATGTACAAGCCATGTAGCACCATAATATTGAGCTCTCTGCTCTCAGCTTGTTCAGCTCCCCTTCTCCTGCAGAGAAGAGCTTTCTACCTCAGTGTCCATAGCTGTCCTCCCGCGGAGCCTCCTCCCTTTACCTCTCTCCTTTCCTCCGCCATTCCTCCATCTGGGGTTCGAGGGAAATGAGGCAAGGGGTTCTCCTTAAAAATCCAGCTCCTTGTGACCTCCCACAAGGCTGAGGTAGGCTCTCACCTCAAGTTGGAAAAGAGGCAGCTGTCACCTCAAGCAGTGGGAAGGGAGCAGCAGGTGGGTGCAAGGCACGATGGGCTGGACCTCTGCACCAACAAGAGGGGTCCAAGTCAAATCAAGTGTTTGTTGAAAACCTGTGACAGACCAACCAAAATCCTCGAGTTTACAGCAGGAAATGCTAGGTAAAAATTTATGGTCTGGATTGTACAGGAAAGTAGAGTTTGACAGACAAAGTGTTTCCTTTGGTCTTAAAAGCTCCAAAGCTCTTCACTTACTGGGAGACCGTTAGCTTGAAGTAATATAAAAATGTTAACTGCAGGGGCTTTCACAGGAGCTTAAAAGAATTAGTATCTTAACTGTCAAATAACCCATCATATCTTTTGCAGGAAAATGCTGTTGAACAATTTATTTTCTAGCTGCTAAATTTCACTCTTACACTACTGGGAGGGGTTAACATTTCTATGCTGGATTAAGGTATTGCATACTAGAAAAGAAATGTATGGGTCTCATTCTTGGGAAATGTACTCCTCTGTGCCCTACAAATGAGTCAATTCATTTAGACTGAAAGTGCATGGGTGTCCTTTGGTGACATACAACCACCATGAAGCTCAGCAGAAACATGGGACTGCAAGAAGTAAATGTCATATTGAGTTATTACCACTGAAAGAGAGGGCTCTGTTTTTAACCTAGTCAGGGAAATTGATGGTGCGGTATGGAAGGGGGAAGACGACATTTCATGAGATATTCCCATAATAGTTTTGGGTTGGGGTGGCCTTTCAAAAGAGCTGTTTTAACCAATCCCCACAAACATTACATAAGAGCCATTGGCAAAACTAACGCACACACGCTTCTTGTACAAAGGACTAAAGAACCAGCCCAGATGTTTACAAAGCAACCACTAAAGACCGGAAGAAAAACAAACATACAGAGATGTTTTAAATGCAGAGCAACCAACAAACACAGGAAAAAATATCCATGTTCCTGGCAGTAGCTTTTGAACATAGTGAAACCATTTGGGGCAACCCTCCTTTAAACTTGCCCCATGGCAGGTTTGAATTATCAGTTATGTTTTCATTCATCACTTAAGGTCAAAGACTTCGTCTTTCAGTATAGGTCTACCCTTCTCTAAACAGGTAGATGGAAAAAGTAAGGCAGATCTTCATCTGTTTCTTGATGATTAGTCCTAATTGGTTTACCCTTCTTTCCCCTACTTTCCTTCTTCTGACTGAAGCTCTACAGCAAGGACATAAAAGAAGGTACTCTTGTCTCGCTTGTCTTCCTCTTTGAGCAAACCAGCACTGCTCATGCTTCCCAGTTAGCCTGCAAGCTACCTAGGGACATGAGCAGTCCGGACCTTTCCAGGTCCAAAAGTGCATTGGACCACTGTGCAAATTGCTGTATGTCCACTTCCTTCAGGCTGATGTTTTGAGCCCTTTTCTGGGGACTCCTCAGTGGTTTGGAACATGAGAGGAGATCTGTCTGGAAACACTTTCCTCCCAGGTTGAAATGCCTTTCTGTGACAACGAGGCAAGAAAGAGGATGGTTATTTGAACAACACAGGCTCTTGCAGAGCTGGTCCTGAGAGTATGTATGTATGTATTGCATTGCAGTGAGGAGTCTGGTTTCTGCACCAACTTCTTGGTCTTCTTTGACCAAAGCCACTACCCTTGTGATTTTTAAGTCAGAAACAAGCGCTTTTTTCTAGGAGGTATTTTGCTTGTCTCCTTTGTTTGCTAAGTGAGAATAGCTTGGAAATGTATTGCACTTGGACAGATGCTTGAATTCGTACAGTCACTCCTAAAATGCAGCTTACATTTTCCAGATGGCTTAATAACAAAGCTGATTTAATATCCTTTGCACATATATAAAAGTATTAAAGGATCTCACATATTCATGTGCCTAGGTGAGGTGGTCCTGAACCCAGGACTACCAAATACAGGGCTAATTTGGATCCATATGCAAACTTCACGACTTTGACCTGTTGCTAATTAATGTATCCATTAGCTTATAGTGAAGGTACCAGAAACAGCGCTGCTCTTTGTTGAAGAAGACTGTGTACTTTACTCCTAAGCTCTACAAAACACTGTAAAAGCTGTTTACTTTGGCTTCTGGTGTCCTGAGTTTGCTGAAGAAGGTCATGGCTTTTGTCCTCCTCTACCTACAAGGCAAAATGCTTGAAGAGAAGAGGAAAAATGCTCCTTTCAGGCTGGAATGTTGAGGTTGCAATTTATCGTACGGGACTTGAAAGAGGAATTTTCAGTTCCAACGTGTTTGAAGAGGAATGGGCTGGTGAAAGAATTTAAGGGCACTTCTGAAATGCAAAATGTTGCCTGTCTATGGAATGGCCCAGAAAGGAAACATCCGTGAGGATCTATGGCTCAGATATTCCACACTGCCTGGACAGAATAATGAAACACTTCTCTTGAGATTTACGAGCCTGGAAAATAGACTGCAGACTTCCGTCAAGGCCTGAAAATACTACAGACTGTAGTTGGAGTCTCTAGTACATCTCTTTTTATATAAGCAATACACGGTGGGAGTATTGGGAAGGAATCAGAGATGAAGTGTAAATGCAAACGCAGAAAATAAATATATTCTTTACTATCATGAGACTCCCAAGCTGCAATTGTGAAAGAGGTTTTATCTTTCTAGTGCGAATTCCCTGTTCCTTTTTTTTGTTTTTGTAACTAAATACTACCTTCAACTTCCTACCATTACACTGCAAGGCGAGGTGTGGTGGGGGAAGCATGAATTCTGTTGGAAGCGTCTCTCTCTTCAGCAAAGGCACAAGCAATGGAGTTGGTGAGTTCAGGCTGCTTCACTTTCCGCCGTGAAGGCCAGGGGCTGTCAGGAACATACTGTGAACGCTGTTTCATTGCCTAATGTGAATGCTGATCCATCCCTTCCTGTCGTGTAAAGGATGAGCGAGGCAGTGACTTGCGCACTTCAGGATAATGCCATTTTGTATTAGAGAGTGGAAATCACAGAATCCTAGAAAGCGGGATCTCAGGGTTAGCCAGACTGTCTCTGCCCCAAAGCAATGTCAGCTCTCAGAGGTGTGTGACAGTTGCTGCTCTGTCCTGTTCCTGAAAAATTGCAGTGCTTGAGATTCCCATCCACGGTTTCTGCTAACTGCACAGTTGAATTTTTTCCTTGACTGTAATGCCAATTTATCTTGCTGCAAGTGTTTTCTATCAAATGTATGTCATAAACTGTGAAGTAGATAATGTTGTTTGGCAGTCACATCTGCTGGCGGTATTGTTGGTATTATTATTTATCACTGCTATGTTTTTTAAATGTTCAACCTACAGGTTTGAGAGTGATTTTGGATGTGAGAAAATCTTTGTTGCCTGATTAGATGTGTCAACTCAAGGAACGAAATCTCACCCACCAGTCCCACATCTCAGTTCTAGGAGCAGGGACCAAACCCTCCTGCATATGCACTTAAAGAAGGACTAGTTTGCTCTCTCACCTCTCAGCCACCTTTCGTAGTGCCACACTCTTAATAGAGCTTTAGAGGGCCAGCTCTGAGCTCTGTGAAAGCCCAGCTAGCAACTTGGGTGTCACAGTGTCGAGCTGAACTCCTTCAAAAATCTAGTGCTGAACTCTGCTATAAAAAGAACCCGCTCTGCAAGGTTTCCCCAAATGCACCCCAAAAGAGCTTACAGTCTAAGCAAAGAAAATAAGTCCCCCGTGAAGGGGGGTGCACACTCAGCACCATAGTTCTCATAAGGATATTGATGAGGCATTTTTTTTCTGCATTCATTGTTTTCCATGACATTGTTTTCCAGACATCTACAGAGGAAAAGAAATAGATTTCAGCGGCTGTTTGGAAGAACTGCATGTTAAGGGCAAGGATCGCTCCAGAGGTAATCGCTGTCTCTTTTTCATCATGTCAGTACATTGTTGTCAACCTAATGCAAGCTGTTTTCTCTGTGGCTCTGCATTCCTGATAGGAACTGACTGTATAAACTCACTGCATATGTGGCTTGACTGGTGATTTCCTAGTAAGATGCCATGAGGAGGAACAACCCCAGTTGCATTCGCAAGGAACTTTTTTGCGGGTAGAGAATTAGAACAAGTGCCTTGTGTGCGATGATTGATACTGCCAGGCGGACAATAATTATGATTTACACTTGATTTCTTTATTCTTGAGGGGAAATCCCAGTTGCCAAGTATGTTAACGATGTATGTAATGGTGTGTTAACGGACACCATTAGTTTGCTGGACAAAACTAAGACCTCTGCCAAAACAAACCTTCTCCAATGGTATGTTTTATGGATCAGCAGATTCTGAAATGCTTCAGAGTGGAACTGAATTGCAGGGCACATGCTTCAGGAATGGCTAACAGTTTCCTAACCGCAAGTTTAAAGGTATCTGTTAGTAATTAAATGCACTCGAGCATTTTGTTAATTTCAGCATCGTACAATTTCTCTATGAGGTGCAATAATTGCAGTCCGGAAATAATTTGTTTTAACGTTATGACTAGATTAGTACGGAAAGTAGTCTCAGCTTGTAGCAGCTCATGTTAACTTCCATCACCAGTACCAAGCGGCTTGTCCGTCCTCAGGAATGTGCTCGTAGCCCGAGGCGCGTGGGGAGCCGTACCTCCCCAGATCCTCCCTGGCGCCAACAGGACCCGGTGCCGAGGTTGTGCGAGGTTCGTAGGAGGTGACCCCGATGCACTAGCAGTCGCAGTGAGGGCCTGGCAGACCCTCTAGCTCAGGGTGGTTTCTGAGTGCCGAGGAAGCTCTTGGTTCAGCTGCTTTTGGAAACACTGACAGCAGAGCTGGACTGCAGGAGCAGCTGAAAAACTCATGCACAGGTGGAGTCAGGGTGCCTCAGCACTTTTTTAAGGTGTGTTAAGGTCTGGGCCGGTGCGGCAGGCCTTGGGCTGTACCTGAGCGGAGTTGAAAATGCTCGTGGATACAGGTGCACGTTCTCAGTGGGAGCTGCCTGCAGCTTGGCAAGCAGAATTTGCCCTGTGGAGGCATGCGGTATCACATACTCCCAACCTGCAGTGCTTTCCCTGAGAAAGGCTGATACCAGTTTCCAGTTTGAGTTCTGTATAATCCATGGTTCACAGAAAATTTTGTGGACTGGGACTTTTCTATTTCCAACAAAACTGGTTTAATTCAGATTATGGGGACTTCTGCAGTATCAGACGTGTCGGACAGCAGTGGACAGTAACATCCTGGAAGTGTTGTGCCATAGTATTTGCCCCAGGGTTTGGATCAACAGACAGATGTGAACTTCCTGCAATCTCAGAAACCTCCAAAGCACTTTTTATAAAAACCAAACCATGCAACCCATTTACTCCAGAGCAGAGCGTCTAGGCTCTCCCTGTACTTCTTTCTGCTCAGCCATTCAGCATAGATGTACTCAATAAAGCTCATTAAAGCAGTTTATTGCCTCAGTTATGAACCTTCATGTATTAATACAAGAATTTCAGAGCACAAATATGGATTAAATGAATGGCTGACAAGGCTAGAGTGATCCAGCAGTGATGCTGGTTCTTCCTTTGAAAGGTTTCCATTCATCTCAGACATGATAGTCTAATCTTTGACCGAGACAAGAGTTTTACCTGGATAGTTTCCAGTCATGTTAATGGGAGCTGTGAAAACCCTGTGCATATCAGCGGCAGAAGTGGCCCCTTTTTCAAAGGGAATGGTTTTGGTTGTTTCTTAGTGCATTACAATAACCAGCCACCAGACTTAATTGCTTTTTGTACCACTTTCCCTCCCCTCCTCGTATCTTTATCTCTTCATGCCATAAAAATACTGCATTTTAAAATGAAATCAAGAAGACAGAAAACAGAAGAGGCATGTTTTGCATAAAAGAAGAAACATGTGTTAGGAATAAAGACTCGAAATGGGCAAACATATTGAAGACATACATGCCTTCCCTCTCCCCCTTTTGCACCCTCACGGGCAAGCAGGCGTGAAGCTGCTCTCGTGTCTTGCCTTGCTGGGAGGGGGCTTGGTTACGCCAGCAAAATCAACCAGCCGTCGTCCCAAGAGAGGGGTCAGGCGGGCTTGGAGCAAAGTGGGAAGTTTTTCCGCCTTCAGCTGTTTTGTGCGGATGTGAGCATGTTCTGGTACTTTTATTGGAGCTGAACACACTGCTGGCACAAGCAGGTGAAATTCCTCTGGCAGAGCCAGAGATGACCCTGGATGGTTTTTAAAGGGAGCGAATTGTTCTCATTGCTCCTGGGAAGGACAGAGAGTTAATCACATTCATCCTCTGTGATGATCCTGCTTAGGACATTCAGTGCATGCTTGTACTGTAATCAGACCTGGGTCAATTTTAAGTGAACTATGGTTGGCACGGGTAATCCAGCATGGATTACACAACTTGCCTGTGAAAATGTTCAGGTGTCATGTTGGGCTCTCAAGCTGTTGCAGCTGTGTCTGTGCTGTCCTGCAGTGATGCCAGGGTGGGCAGAGCTGAAGAATGAAGGGCTTTCAGGGAGTCTCACTCCACCTGGGCCTTCTCCTTCTTTTCTTCTTTGCCAAGAAAAATAAAAATATATTCCCCCCACCAATTCTTTAAAAAGGCGGGGGGGAAACTACAGAAAGATTTTAAGTACTTGTTGTTTTTCCTAAGGGGAAAAAAATGCAATGTGGTTTCATTCTAGCCATGCAAATATTTATGTGAGCAAGAGAGAAGCAAGATCAGAGAGAAAAGCTGGGTTTGGTTGTGACACTGGCTTTGGTGTCAGAGACGTGGATTTACTCTTGGCTCTGCCAGAGACCGCCTGTGTAACCTTGAACTGGTCACATTCACCTCTGTGCCCACAGCTACCCATCTGCTAGAGCTGATGAGAACCCCCTTTTTTTTTTGTATTAGCTGCATGGGGCTGGGGCAGCTTCAGGGTAAAAAGGAGCTTTTCAACTAAACAGGAACTTCTAAGCGCTTAGGCGATGTAGTAATAGTGGAAAATTATGGCAATTTATTTGAGCTAGGGAGGGTACCTCCAAAATTTGTACAGTACCGTGCACACTGTGCTTGATTTGCTGGAGTCTTGTAAGTGCTACTGTAATGCAAACAATGGTCTGCATTCAGTAAGTAGCTCCTCAAATTTCCTGTGGATATCCCCAGCAAATCTGTATTTAAATAAGCAATAGTTTCTTAATCCTGGACTGCAAGTTGCTGGGGCAATTTGTACTCAGGGTGAATGCTAAGGTTAGGGAGATGTTGAGATGTATAAAAGAAGCTTGCCATCCAAATTGTTTCCATCTGTTTTCATTATGCCCCACTCCTGCAGAATAAACCAAACATTTTAGCTTTCAGCTATTTCCTTCTGGACTCTGTAAAGCTACCTGTTCTCAAAAGCATTATTTGGTGTCTTTAAGTGCTTTAGTCTGATGTTTTTACAGTTGTATTCAGCCAGTCAAGAAAACCGCCTGTGAATAGATAAGAAAGGCAGCTGAAAAAAATGGAAAAGCAGTTTGATTAAATAAAAAATCCATTCAGTTTGTATTGTTCAAAGCATAAAAATATTTTGGTAATGCATTTTGGATATGCTAGAATTTCTTGACAGTTGTGTAGTTTTGCACTATCTTTTTTCCCACTTCTCCCCTGCCAAAATTGCCAGGGCCATAGAATTGAGTAAACCATATATCAGCTTGTGCCCAGTTTCCTCCATACTTCTTGTCATATCTAACGGGACACTTCAGCCCAAATGACCCAGAGCAAAGCTCAAACCTGTGTTGCTGAGGCTGTGGGTGACATGTCCACCCCCAGTCCTAGCAGAAATGGGTAAAAATTTGAAATCTTTGTTTTTACTTCTTCTGCGAAGATAAATGTCAGTCTCACAGGAACCAACATTTTGCTAAGTATTTTCACGTAGAGGAGTGGTGGAGGGGCAAATTATGTCAAAAGTGTTTTAAAGACAGATTTTTGATTTTTGCTCTAAAACCCAAAGCAATTCGTTGTCTGCTGCAGTCATCCTGTACCTTCCTCAGATCTTAAAGACCAGAAAGGATCAGATCTTTCCTCCAGAAAGAAGTTTCTCTGGTAATTGAAAATATTTCTTCCCAGAAGTGAAAATATATTATGCCCTTTCTTTTTAGTTAATCTATTTGTGTTTAGCTCTGAAGAGTGATTTTTTATATGCTAGTTGCCCAGTTGCCCAGATGTATATGTTACCTTAAAAGAAAAGTAATTGATTTTTAGCCAAAAGGACAGGAGAAAAGTTAGGAATGTGCAACACAGTTTCTCATAACTTTGGAGGAGGCAGATGTTTCTCTTCTGGTTCTAACATTCATTTTCTTTCCATGAAGAACGAGTTCTTTAAAACCAAATAAATATCCCTTTGAGAAGAGCATGGTTCCCACTGTTATTCTTTAAATTAACTCTTTTGTAGCTAAGGCAGGGCTTAGCTTGTTGATTTTTATTGCAAAAATAGAACAAAAGAGAGAATATAGTGTAATTTTTTTCTATAAATGGCTTCAATTATTATGATCAAGAACTGGTCAAAGGAGTAACAACAGCAACAACACAAAACCTCTGACATCTGACACAATATGAATTCTCATTACTCATTCTAGGTAGTGTAAATATGACTAAAAATCCTTTTTTCTTGCAATTAAGATTTCATTTAAACTTTCATAATTGCAAACATAGCAGCACATATTTCACATTTATAAAGATAACAGAGAGGCCAGTTGTATCTGCTAGCAGTAACCAACAGCAGACTTTGACTGATGCAGGCAGAAAGGAAAGACCAGTAAAGGCTGTTATTCATGGTAAAAGTGCACAGGATGGATGTCGCCTGTCCCTCACTGAAATGACTCCTCTGTGCGTGTGGGGCGTGCCATATGTGTCTTGGTGATGGAGACAGTAGGATGCTGTTCATCTCCTCGGGCACTGGGACCAAAATGGCAGGTAGGCTTAGAAAAGTCTCCAACATAGAGAAAAGTGGAAAGTGTCTCATTTCAGATTAATATCCTCCCTCTGCTGACACTGGGGATGCCCCTGAGACTAATGTAGCTAATTCCATGCTCCACAGCCCGTTTCCCAGGGAAAAGGACCGAAATGTTTATCAGGGCAGAAAGCCTGGCAGGGGAGAGTATCTGTGTGTGGCTGGGAATGGACACTCTGAGATCTCTAGGGCCTACTGAAGCAAGGCCAGAGGCTGGGGGTCACTGATAAGGTAACTTTGGCCATAGTTTGGATTTAGTCATTTGTCTTCACAGAGTCTGACTGATGGGAAATGAGGACAAAAGCCTTTGTGAAGCTCTGCTTGCCATATGTAGCTGTGCAAGGCTACTGGGGAGGCTGACCTGTTCACCCACCAGGTCTGCGAGAGGCATTTGGTTCCTAAGTTTATAAATCAACATGGTGACCCCTTTCCAGAGGATGGGGGAATAGCTGAGGAATTACAGAAACCAGTGTCTGAAGTGTATGTGCGTTTGGCCATGATGGGATCAATGAACTCCACCATCTTCCTCTCATCCCTGCTCCGTGCTGAGTGCTGGGCAATAAGGACTTTCAGAAGTCTCCACTGGGAAATCTTGGGAGGAGAGAGATATGTGAAAAGCAGAGACAGGTAAAAAGTGCCAAGGAGGGGTGAGACAACGGTTGTCTCCAAGGAAGCCTATTGTAGTCAGCGAAGCAGAACTAGCCTGCTAAAAGATGTGCCATTCCTTGCATATACTGAGTTGTGATGGGAATGTGGGCTAGCCAAAGCAAGATCTAGTGATGTAATAGTGTATGCAGAGTCAAGACTAAAATCATATCATCCAAGCAAGACCAGACTTGAGTGGTTCAGCCAGTTGTCTCACAGACCCACTGGCTGCCCTGCCCAGGGAGAGTTTTGTGGCTTGTGATACCCTTCCCAAGAAACCTGTGCTGGTCGAGATTGAGAGAGGAGGGCAAAACTGGAGGTTTTTCCAGAGGAGAAAGAGGGCTTTTCACATTTGAAAATCACAGGTGGCTCTTTAGGGCTGCCCGTGATTTATTATTTCCACATTGTGTGAGTGGGGGGCTCTCAGCCCACCCACACGCAGCCTTTCTTTCCTACAACAAACAGAAGAACACAAAACATATGAGTGAATCCCACATGTTCGTACTCAGCTGGCTTCTTCCTTACCTCCGTGATCAGTACTGTCCATCTCCTGCTCAGCTCCATTTTCAGCTGAAGGAGCATTTAGTAGAAAAGTACTGAGTCTGCTGGGACTTCTGGGGACATTTTTGTGTCTTTGCAGAGACATGTGGCACAATGGGACAAAGTGGTTTAGTTCCCCATCCAAATGCATCCTTATCCTATCTTTTCTTCTTATAGAAGTGGTTTTCATGATGGTCATAGTTCTGGAGGTTTTAGGATGAACGTTTATATTATTTTCCCCTGCCCTCTCACTTTTCCTTCTAGACTCTTCTAAAGGCCCGGTATTTCATACCTTTGGCAAGATCCTACCAGTTGGCTATCAATCAGCCCTGCTGATCCAAGGGAACCTGGAGCTCAGTTGCTCCATTCTGCTCAGTGTCAGTATTTTGCATCTCAGGCTTTCGTGTGCTCTCACCTGAACTTCTGGCATACTCTAGCTGCATGCAAACAGAGGCGTAACTGCCACTTCTGGATGATATTTTTCACTGAGCCACTTGAGAGTGAAGAAGCTTTTTCCTGTTTAGAGCTCAGAGAGCTCAGCCCAGCCATTTCCTTGCTACGGGTTTTGGAAAGGAGCACTATTTACGTCCTTCCAAGCACTCCGAAGGCATCTGAGTTCACATCTGACAAATTGGTACAGCTAGATCTGCCTGTTCCTGCCTGCATTCTGCCTGAGTAGGGTTGCTGGATCCTGGCCAGATCCAGTGCTCTGTAAAAGAGTGGATTAGCGCACGCTTGATTTCACTCTACCAAGGTATGCGGCTTCTGGCCTGAAGCTGCTGTGCATCCGTAGACTAGACATCAGGTCTTTGTTGGTTTACACGTCTCCTAAGTAAAGCCAATTTGGCGTCCTTATGCTCCAGTATAGGGGGATGATCGGCCTATTCCTCACATGATTAGCAAAAGGCCAGGCACAAAGTTTGGGTTCCTGCTCCAGTTGTCTTGAAGGCAATTTTCTATGCACAAAGTTGTACTGCTCTAGCAGAAGAGAGAGGATGGTTACATCTAAGGCTTTTGCACATGGATGCGCCTGTGTCTGTTTAAACCTGAGTAATTTCTGGCTGGTTTACATCAATACATTTACAGAAAGCTCTAATCCTGTATAGCCAGTGTTAAGTGTCTGTGCATGTGTTAAACCAGAGTTTGCATTAGCTTACCCAGGGCATTTTTCTGAGTGCTTTGTAAGGCAACTGGTGCAGTAGAGCTATGCAGGAAAGCTGAAAGGGTGTCTAGTTCTGGGTTTGTTTTACACACTGAGTCTTTCCAGAGAACATATTTCTAAGGCCCAGTGCAATATACTGAAATGCCTTACATGACCTTTTCTGAAAAAGGGGAGGTGGTCTGGTTTCTCAGAGCTGCTATCAAGATATTGTACTCCATAATCTTACCATGAAAAGCTCTCCATCTGCTCTTATATTGCCATCATATATGTTTGATGCTGCTGTGAGGCAGTGACAACTTCCATTCTCCTTCAGACCCCAGGAAAAATTTCTGTGGAATTTAGGAGAACATCCGAGAAACCTTTGGGTGTTGCCACAACCTAACTAAAAAAGGGCATCCTTCTTGCTCAGCAGAGAGGACCATTTCAAGTATTTTATAAAGTCACTTTTGTACAACTCCACCAATCTAGTTCAGTTTCATCCTAAAGGATCTTTCTATTTAAGAGAGTACTGCTGATGCTGAATAGGTATAGGGTGTTCTGGAATTGGAGGAAGTTCTTTAGCATATGAATATCTTATTAAACCTTAGCACACATCTCTTAGCAAGCAAAAAGTCCATGCCCCAAGATCTGAAAAAGCATTCTGTTGTAGGGGGAAGGATATTATATGCAATAAATCATATGGAACTATTTATCAGCAATCACTTCTTTAACTTTTCCACAGTCTTCAGTTTCAAAGCACATTTTGAAGTGACTGAAGTTTGTACAGAGCAGTTTATTTAAAAAATTATTTTAGGAAAATTACCTCAGGGTTGATTGTGTATTTATGAAGGGTTTCTCTTTTCTTTTTTTTTTTTTAAATATTAACATAATGTAAGAAAATGGCTTTATTAAGAACAGTGGAAAAATGTGTAGAGAAACAGAAAAGATTTTGTGGCAGACAGTCTGCAATGGGAAAAGTTTTGCTTGTCTTGCATTCACAAATGACAAAGTCAGTGGAAAGACCCTGATTTCAATGGGCTTTGGATTAGGCTCTTTACCAGTGTGGGATTGTTCACTGCAGAACCTTGAGTTGTTTCTGGTGATGTCTACATCCCGTCAGTGAATGTATTTAGATTTTTCTATTTTTCTCCCCTGCTATTATCACTGATTATTTTTATTAACCTCATTTACCTACCTTATTCTCCTTGCTTGTTGCCTTCTCCTTAACCTGAATCCTGTCCTGATTTTTAGTTAAAAATGAAATTAAAATACTCGGGATTGAAACAAACAAATGGTTTTCACCCTGCAACAATTGTTGCATGATCTCTTGCAAATCCACGTTGGCCACTTCGTGTTCCTGACATTGTTCATTCCTGGAACAGTTATGGTCTGCTGCAGTTTAATTATGGTGTCTTTCAGTACACAACACAGCATGGTGCTTATAGTGATGCCTTAGTGATTTTCTAAATCATGAAATAAATCTGATTGATTGATTGATTGATTGTGAGTATTCGGTATGTGGTTTACAATCGACTGGATTATGACTTTCCCAGTGTGGTCAGTCTTTTTATGGAGGGTCCACAGGTTGGAGTAGAACTAGCTTTTTGCTATAGATTGCTGTGGGCTTTATGGTTGGGTTTTTTTGAAATAAAACTCAGTGTTTTCCACATACTTGGCATCTGTCTGAACCATGCTGGTTCTCCACGGGCTTAGCCTGGGGTCTCCAAAGATGAGCTCAAGCATGAAGGCTGCATGAGCTGTACTGGCAGGGGCCGTGCTCCTGGAAGGTAGGCTTCGTGTCATAGCTTCAGCAAAGTCCTGTATGAAGCCTGCTGACTGCCCTTAGAGCTGGGAAGGCAGCAGGGAAGAGGTGTCTGCTCAGGTCAGTGCACATGCAGGGTTGGAAGGGCACACAGAAGCCCTGGACATGCTGGGATGTCAAGGTGCAGTTTGGATTCCATATAGACAGACAGGGCCCTTTCCCAGGCATCCATGACTGATGAAAGGGAAATTGTTTGGAGTGACTTGGAATGGATTAAGTAGACAAAATATGAATGTTTGAATAAAGTAGTAGCCACAGCTCTTGTGTAGACAGTAAACAATGGTTTATTGACAGTAAATCCTTGCTCTTATGGTAAAATGTCTTGAATCACTTATTTCCTGAAAGGCTCATGCAGGGTGTCTTTGGTCACTCACACGTGTTTTGTACTTTATCTCAAATCAAAACATCCTGATTTCTAGTCTCTGGAACACATTACTTGTCCATGCTTCCCCTGTTTGAATAAAAGGTGGCAGTCCTGGCTGTACACTCGTCGAGGCTGTTTTAGGTAGCATCTATGAGTTAAGAAGAAGCAGCGGAGAGATGAGACCCTAGGATTTGTGCAGCAGAAAACATCCTTGGGCTGGGCTTGACAAAAGGGAGTTGTGCTGGTGGATAGCTCTTCTTAGTCCCCTTCTGCTTAGACTTTGATGTGATTGCTGTGAAGGAATAGAGTGTTTTGTCAGGCAGGAGCCTCCAGTCTCTTACATGGCCTAGTTAAGCTTCCATGGCTTGAAGAGCTTCCCTGAAGGTTTCCATTGTGTCACACCACTGCAAAGGGGAGCCAACTTGAGTTTCTTCACAGTAGGCCTGTCTGGGTGTGCTGCAGGTATTCACCTCTGTGTCGGCTTGGTGAGTACAGAAGGGTTGCCTGGTGGGTGACAGTGTGCTACTGGTTGGTGTTGAACCATCAAAATCTTCTGAGATTGAGTCTTTGGTCTGGTCTAGAAATTGCTGTTTGGGTTCAAGAAGGCCACTGTTGGCTCAGATGAGTCCTGATAAGTGTTCGGTCTGTCTGTTACCTTCCATGAGCCCCAAAGTTTAAAATAAAATCCTCAAACAAGCCTTAAGTCCATCTAATATACTGGATAGAGGCGACTGGTCAGAATTCTGCAGGACAGAGCATCAGCTGATATCCACTGACTCCTCAGTACAGCTACAACAGTTAGCCCCACCTAGGACTTTAGCTGTGTACCATCTTCTCAAAGGCATGTCTCACCTGCATCTTTCTCAGGCAAGCTGCAGGAGACCTCAGGGAAATTGTTAGCTGCCAAAAATAGAGGGACAAGATTCTTCCTCTGTTCATATTTTACGATGGGTCCAGTAGCAGATCCCAAAGTTGCAATAGGTGGACAAGGACTTCTTGGGAGGATAATTTGCCTGCCTCATCATCAGTATCTGGGGGAAAGATAAGGGAATTCAGGTTAAATCCAGGACTAAACAAGCAATGGCAGCAACCATGATTGCCTCATATGTCAAATACTCTCTTTTTCCCCTGCGGTACATTGAACTACATAACTTATTTTCTAGATGGTCCGTTAATAGATATAAATCCATTCCCCACACCATAGGGCGAGGTATCTGTAACTACAGTATTTATTTAGGGTCATTTGGTTCTGAGGCGATGCTGAGGCATCTTGTTCTGGCTGAAGATGAGCTCACTGAAGAGGTTACTGGCTCCCAGCCACATCCACCTGATCTCTACCTGCCCCAGCCTCAAATGTGCAGATGTAGCTGCATAGGTACTTGCTCTCTACTCTGATACTGTCAAAATGAGTCAGAAAAAATCATTCCAGTAGTTGAGGGATCTGGTCGTTTTGGCAGCATTGGCTTTAGGAGCGATTGCACAATCAGTTGTGCTGGCAGATCTGATGGGAGGGCAGAGGAGTAACCAGGCACGTACTGAGAATAAACCCAGGCAAACAGAACTCACTTGCTTCTACCCATGCAAAGACAGATGTGTGAAGGAGACAGACATGGGCTGTGAGCACACTAGGTGCTCCCTGGAGTGGGTGACCATTGCTCTGTGGTACCCAGCCATGCACTGACTCCTGTGGCCTGTGCACAGGTAGAATATCCATCTTCCATAGCACAGCAAAATGACCTAAATTACTTCCCCTGGGCTGCAAAGATGTACATATCAGCCTTTCTTGCAGAAAGGGTCGTTCAGGGCAACTTGCTCATCTGTGAGGCAGTGCTGGGTGGCTCCAACACAGGTGCTGTACTGGTGCCCCCTGCAGTGACGGAGCTCGGCTCAGCCCGCTTGTTAGGAGGAGAGCACAGGACAGAGGTGGGGAGCTAAGAGGGCTGGACTGGGCTGGCAAAAAGTGGTGTGCAGTGGGGAAGGCAGCGGGAAGGGACCAGAGAGTGGGGGCTGCCTTGGCTCTTCCTCTTTGGAAATTAATCCCTTCATCGAAGTCTTGACTGTGGTCCTGAATAGCCCAAAGGCTGGACTGGTCACTTCAAAAGTCTATCTTGCACCCCTCAGCATTCAGAGGACCCAAATTTGTGATATTTCCAGATTTCTTCTTCCAATGAGGGACTTGCTGTGACCCTCTCTCAAGGGCCCTGGCCTCAGGAGGTGAAGATTGCTGAGCACTGTGTCAGCTGTATCCGAAGTGGTTTTTGTTTAACGGTCTCTGCTGCTGTTTATATTTTCTAATGCGCTGTGGCTGGCATTTGTTGCCATTAAAACTTCATTTGTTTGGAGGATCTTTTCAACAAACTGAAATCCAATAAATCATGAGTAAAATATTTATTATTTCAACTGGATAAGAAGGGGAGGGGGGAGTGGACAAATTTGTATTCCTTCAGCAGCATGTTAAATGGGAGACCACGGGAGTGTGTTAGCCACAGGACTTTGTCCCCAGAAGAACAATTAGTTGGCTGGACAGGACCAGTGGAGTGACAGCTCCATGTTTGGAAGCAGAAGTGGAGCTGAAATACTCTGAGTGCTCCAGCTTTATCCTGTCTACCCATGTAATCACATCCACGATGATGGTAGTGAGCTCAGGGCTTCTGGATTAAAACTGTCAAAAATACAAGCCTCTAATGCCTGAGTTAGAAATCCCGGGCTAATAAAGTGGTCCCACTTATGTTGGTGGCAAAGCTGCTATTGTTTGAGGTCAGGATTTCACTCCAGGTCTGTTTTAGTTCACAGACAGTAGCAGACTCCAAACTCTTCATCCTGCTGTAGGGTATGTTACACTAGCTTGTGGTGGGACAAATGACATGGAGATCTGGAGCAGGATGTGAAAAATGTCATCACAAGCATCATTACATTAGAGCTGTGTGGCTTTATTTATTTGTTGAATAGTGAGCTCAATTAAAAATAATGTGGGGTTTAGGGCTGTTCATGTACTTTTGCGTTCAGCCAGTGGCTTTGGCTGAAAATGCAGAGGGAAGTATGGGAAAGTCAGTCTGTGATTTCAACATTTCAAATACGGAATGCATTGCCTGTTCACTTGGAAAGTATGTTTAGTTTTTAATGTGACATTTTATTCAATGCCAGAAACACAAAAAAATTTTGCTTTTGGACTGACCTGAACAGAAATGATTCTGAAATCTGTCCATGGGACTAAGGCAAAATCTCTGCATTGTCCAGTTAAGCTCTGAGAACAGGTGTGAAGTGTGCATCCAAACGATTAGGAGATGTAGCAGGCTCCATAAGAAACTCAATGTATATATCTAGTATTTCTATGGAGAACTGATATATATGTATAACTATGACAGAATCTGTCTTCTCAGTGAGGAAGATGCCCTTCTGCACCTGTAAACCAGACCCTGGCTGTAAGCAGCTCCAAAATATTCATACAAAGATTTGGCCTCAAAGTTTTACGTTAAATCCAATTCCCTCATCCTGCATGATAGTTTCTACCCCACACAGTCCTAAAAGCCATCGCCTTCACTATTAAGGCCTCTAGATGCTACTATAATACCATAAAAATGTAGGATCCTAGATAAAATAAGTTAGCGTCTCATCTGTCAAAAACAGGACGTGCGGCAACCCTTCCCAGTGAGTCATCTGTTCAGCATTCTCAAGTCTTTGAGACCTCTGCACTCACTAGGGAGCTCTGACATTTACCAGTGTTATCTTTCTTATTTCAGTTTTGGCACCTTTTTCCTTTCCTCAGAGACCGTACTGGGCAAAAAACACATGAAATGAGCAGCAGACATCATCTCTCATTTTTCTGAAAGGTTACTGGGCTTGAGTGTGTTGTTTGGCCACAGATGGTGGTAACTTCACCAGAAAAACAAAAAGAAACCCATACAGTGAAGGAATTGTTAACTGGGCAGAGTTTTACATAAGGGGTCCATTTGTTGAAAGGGAAGGGTAATCCTTATTCATACGGACTTTTGGGATGACTAAACCCTCAAGAAGCAGATCAGAAAATGTTATGAAATGCTTTTCTTACTTACTATCATTTACTGTGAATCAGCAATAAAGTAGTCACCCCATTGGCAGCATTCCCACCGAGGTCAGTGGAGCCAGGGCTTCACCCCTGGAAATCCTGCTCTGCAGGAGGGGCTCTCCGTCAGTCTGTGTCCATTCGTTCTCACTTCTGTGAGCAGTTGTGAGTCTACTTACAGTGTTTCATAATACAAGAACAAAGGGGTTATTCAATAAAAATGAAGGAGGGAGAGATTTAAAGCAGATGAGAGTAAATACTTGCTGCACAATAATGTCAGCACCTGGCTTTTTATCGTCGGTAGATGTCAAAGTACTTTACAAGAGTGGTCAGTACCAGTATCTCTATTTAACAAAGAGACGAAGAAATATAACACTACCTGTTCAAGGTCACCAAGCAGACAATGCCAGAATCAGAGTGGAAGATATCCTCCTGCACTATGCAGTGCCTTCTGGTTAAAATCAAATTACTTTTATGCTACAGAGCTCATTGCTCCAGGTCAGCATGACACCAAGAATTCAGTGGCATGGACTGTTTATGGGGAGAGCAAGCACATGCCACTGGGAAGATGTAAAAAAGAATTCAGGTCAGACAGCTGCTCCTGTTTTTGTAGCGATCTGTCTGATGCCAGGGAACAGGAGACTTTGGCTGGATGACATGTTTCTTTTTAATGATAATGCAGAGTACAGAGCTGGCTTCTGTCAGTCAGGTTTTCTTGAAAACCCTGATGACTGTCCCAAGTATTTGGTGGTCCATGTAGAAAGGGAGCTGTCATTTTGGAAATCTACCCTGTCCGAGGTGAGCAAAGGTGTTGTTGATATTGTCACCGGAGATATTCCCACACAAGGGTGAAAAATGACCTAGTTCTTCTGGAGCTATTCAGGAATGGGCAATGGACTGAGGCCCAAGCTAAGCATTCTTGTGAGGCTTCAGGGTTTACCCAAAAAATCAGGCAGGACTTATGGATCCTTGCACCCCCACACCAGGTCTGATGCTGTCCTTTCAGATGCATTCTAGGAAGCTTTTGCCAAACCCATAGTGAGTATAGTTGGCTCAGCTGAAGATGAGAGGGTTGTCCACCCTCTCAGACAACTCATCCTCCCATACCTGTGGATGGTCACACAGTGAGAGTGAAGTATGTTCTCCACCTGAGCTACTGTCCCTCCTTTTACTTCTCTTCAAGAAGCGTGAGCCCCCAGCAGCCCATTAACCCTTTCCAGACTCACATGGGTTTGCACATGTGCTTTTTAGTGGCATAATTCTTGGCAAGAGAGGCAACCTTAATATTGCTGTTGGACCTATGTGCATGTCTGTTGTTCATCATGTGTAAATTAAATGGACTACCCTGAACTGGAGAGAGAGAAACTAATGATTGCCATATTGTTTCCAGCAGTCGTCAAGCAAAAGAAGCTGTTTGAACTTTCCCCCAAAGACGCTTCTGCCTCTTGCAGTGATTTTAAAATCTTGGGTTTCTACCCTTTTCAAGGTGATTAATTTTGTAATGATGCCTTTGCTACCTTCGCCTCCTCAGGGGAGTGGGCAAGCAGGGGGAGGGAGGTAGGACAGGGAGAAGGAACTTTTCAAAACTAACTCCATGTGCAGCAGTAAAAGGCATGATAGCTGCTTCTCTTCCTCTCTCCTCTAGTTTTCAGCAAGTTCCCATGTGCTTTCAGATATTTCATTATGTTTTGTTTTTAATTCCTCTTCAATGCACATATTGACATATTTCTTTCCATGTATTTCTGTCCTCCTTTATCCAGTAAAATGATCCAACTGGGAAGGTGAAGGTCCAAATAGAAGGTGGAAGGAAGGAAAGCATCTTTCCTCGTTACTGGGAGCAGACTGATTGATAGTGCGTGACTCTGAGGCAAAGACCCTCTCCGGGGTGGAGATCGTAGCCTCATTCTCAGCATAAGGACAGGCAAGAGGTTGTAACTAAGAATGGTGACTGCATTTAGAACGTATGACTAATTGTGGTGCTTGTCTGGCCCTCTTCCCAAAAATCAGGAGAGAAATGCTGTAGCAGGCATTGTTTTCAACCTACAGGATATTTCAAGTGCCGTGCTTTGTGACTAAGGAAAAGACTGCATCCCGCTACAATTGGCAATTAGAGCTGACTGTGACCAGAGCTGACCTTCTTAATACTGCTTTTGAAATCTGCACCCAGGTGTATCTTGATCCACAACCTTGAAATGGACAGTAGGAAAAAGCAGCAGAAAAATGAGAAAATCCCTCACATAGTTTGGATTGTCAGTAATAAATCAGAGGGAGTGGAAAAGGCCTTCCTTGTTGGCAGGGTGATCCCATCATCTTGATATAAGAAAGAAATTTTTTACAGTGAGAACAATCAATCACTAGGATAACCCATCAAACGTCCCCAGGGATGTGGGAGAGTCCCCATCTCTGGAGGCTTTCAAGATGCAATTGGACAGGGTGCTAGACAGATAGGCTCATCTCATCTAGGCTCCCTTTCCCACAAAAGGCTGGACCAAATGATCTTTTGAAGTCCTTTCCTGGGCTGTTCTGTGATTCTATGATCATCAACATGTTGGTTGTCTGCGTGCGTAATGTCTTCTAATCAGAGGTGGTCCTTCAGTTCTTGCCACAAGTGAATCTTTGCTGTTTGCATGTCATTCCTCTATTATCTAGTTTCTTTACAATCTTACCTTGCAGTTTTAGGGGTAGTTGGGAGTCCCCTTAAGATTATCTACCTGGCTGCTATCTGCTAGACTTTTCTCTGAGCTATCTCATTTGATCAAAGATGGGGCTCTGGAACCTGCAGTGAGTGGAAAACCTGCATTGCTGCATGAGAACAGACTGTGTAAGCTCACCTTCTGAAGGACTTTGATCAATAGTCTGGCTCAACCTGGTGGCTCCCTGGAGTTGGGCACAGGACAGCAAATATGGAGATCTGAACTGTACCTCCAGTCCTGCTGTATTCTGTACCTCAGGTTAACCACATGTAGAATGTGGGTCTGTGGATCACTCTGTTGTCTTCAGTCTGATAATCCAGAGTACACTGGTAGGAGTTCCTAGGAGAGCGGCTCAAAATAGAAAATTGCAAACTAACACCCCCCGCCCCCTGCTACCCAGCTTTGATTTGATTTGAATCAAATTACCAATGGGAGGGTCCTTTAGTTTGCTTAATATGGAAAGCATTCTCAGGAGAGAAATGTTGGAGGACAGGATCATGAAAGCTGAGACAAGATGTAAGGGTGTCAGAAACACAGAGGCTGAGGTGGAAGAGAATAGAGAGCTGGCCAAGAAGATGTCATCAGTGACCCTTGTGAACACTGTTTTGTTGGAATGGGGAGGACGGAAGTCAGCTTGGAGATGATCCAGGATGCTGGAGACAGGGAATACACCTGCTGTGCTTATCTTGTCCTTAACCACAGATGAATCCATTTCCTCCAGAAGCTTCTGAAATAAAGTAGGTCCTAGAAGACCTACCACTGTGAATATTTCAGCAAAGACCTTTGTTCTTTAAATTGCAGAGAATTTTGAAATCTAACACAGAAGATAAGTCAGCTGCCTCAGTGGGTTTTCAGATTTTTTGGTATCATTATTTGATTCTGCTAATATGTGTTTTAAAGATAAAACAGGCCGTGTCTCAAAAACTGGGAATCCAAGTGGAGGCAAAGATGGCAGGGAGAGCTGACAAGCATTGTGGGAAGAACCAGATCAGGGGAAAAAGTGAACGAAACTGATGGCAACTATAATATGGTCTGATAGCTTAGGTGGGTAAAGTGTGTGCTTCGAAGGGGTCATGAATTTCCTGGCTTCACAGGAGACTGTGAAGACAACATCACTCAAAGCCTTCTCTCCTCCAGGATGCAATTTCCTCCCCATTCTACTGACGGATCCTTTTCTGCTGTGTATATTTTTCTTTCAACCAGCACAGCAAAAGTACTGAAAACTGGCAAGGCAACTCAGAACAGTAAGAGATCTTGTACAAATTCTTTCTTCCTTCACAGGTTGTTGAGACATACCGTAACAGAAGATTAGAGATAAAAATGGCATTTTCTGTCAAAGATAATAAAATACTTCCGCAGCTGACCAACAGCAGTGCATTTGTCCTGGCAGGTCCTGAAACCAACATTTTTATAGTTCTCTCCAGAGAACCAGTTAGTTTGAATACTGGCATAGCCAGCATGATAACCTTGACTTGCTTGCTGTTAATGAAAGAAGGGCTTGACTGAAAGCAATGGGTTGGATCATTCATCTCGGTGGCTATATGGTACAAACATACCGTTACTTAACAAAATACCCAGACCTTCTGTGTATGAGTCCTTATTTATCCCTGCAGACAACACAGACCCTCAAAAGACTCTCATAAATTTCAGTGGGAATTGGCTATAACAGGTTGTGTTCCTTAGGGTAATTCTTCCCTGAATGTATGCTCAGCAGGAATATTTGCTTTATCAACCATAACTAGTCTTGGGATCTTGTGGGCAATGGAATCTGTTATTCCACACTCCTCTGTGGGCCTGGGTATTTGTTCTTCAGCCATGTTGCAAGTGCAGACCTTGAATTTAGGTTTGGCTTTTAGAGTATGTTTAGGTGAATTTGGGCTGTGGCTCATTCCTCAATTCAGATTTGTCTACTGTGCATATTGCTTAGTTTTGTAGAGAAGCTGCTAAGATGGGCATGAAAACCAGGCTCAGGTATGGTACTCTTGGAAGGGGTGGCAGGGTGAGACTCAAAATGTCTTTAGAAGAGAATTAAATTCTTTCAAACTGGACAGATCTAGCACAGGCAGGCAAGGATGTCAACAGATGTCGTGAAACTAGCTGTTCCTTAGCCTAAGATGGTTGATTTGAGCCTGAATTGGAGCCGTGTGAACAGAAAAAAAGTGTGCATGCCTCATGCAAAAGACTGCTCTGTGGTCCTGCTGTGTAGACACAGCCTTCTCTACACAGTCAACAATTAATGTGTTAGCTGATGCTGTGAAAAGCTTGCCACTCCAGAGATCATCCATTCTTCTTAATGAATGTCTTTATAGCGTTATGCGCCTCTGAGAGTAGAAACAGCGGTCATTTTGCTTTCATAGATCAGGAAGGGTATAGTGCACGGTCATGGACAGATGATTGCTTTGAGAACAACTCTGCTGGCTGAGTGGGGAAACAACTCTTTTGAGTGGGGAATCATTTGAATTCCCTTCCGAGTACTGTAACCAACTGTGGTTCAATGTAACCTTGCTAAGTGAGTCAGTCACGTGTAACTACGATGGATGCCGCACTTTAAAATCAATAAGGCTCCTTGTAGTGTGGGGTCCCTTTTACCACTTCATGCTGTGGGCAGGTTGTTTGCTGGCAAATATTCCTGACCTCCTCCGAAAGCTTTGAACAGATGCTGTTCTGCTGCCATCTCTTCTTTGGGCATCAGTGGGTCAATCTGTAGAGGGAGCCTGTGGCTTCTCAACAGGAATCCCTATGGCAGTTGTAGGGTCTCTCTCCTGGCCTCGTGTAAGGCCTAACTCATGTTTGGAATAGTGCGTCATCATGAGCTCATAATTTCAGGTTGTCCTTGCTTCCAGTGGAAGATTGGATTAGATGACCTCCAGGGGTCTCTCCCGACCTACATTTTTCTGTGATTCTAGGAGTGAATGGTAGCAAGCTCAGGACCTCTGCAGCACAGGCTATTTTTATTTCTACCTAATGTGAATAGGCACATTGTGTGGATACCCAAAGGCCCTGACAGACAAGCCCTGGCAGTGATCTGAGCTTTTACCGTCCTCAGCTATCAGCCTGTGTCTCTCACAGAGGATATCATGCTTGTAGCAGCAGGAGGGAAAGTGTGAACTGGAGCAGCTGAGGATGCTCAAACTGTTTGTTCCTACAAGCTGCGTGTCATGGGCCAATCATGTTTCAGACCATGGCAGCCAGTTGCTCAGATAATGGGAGACAGAGATCTAACTTCATGCAGCCAAGCTTGGAAAATGAAGCCAAAGTGACTTGAGCTTGACTTGAGTGTGGAGAAGGGACGGTGCAGTCCTCCATACCATCTGAATACTAAAGAAAGCATGACATGGCCCAGAACTCAAATGCTTACGCAGTCTCCCACCTCTGAATATTAGCTTTGAATTGGCTTTTATTTTTATTGCATATTTGTCCACAGCAGCTGTCAGAAAGTTTAAATGCTAGAATTACTGCTGTAATAAATATATCCTTCCAAACCCTTGCTATGGTTCTACCCATTGGGAGTTTATGTAACATACTGAGTGGTACAGAAAATATGCAGAGAGAACATTTTGCTTCCTGGAGATTTCAGCTTGGTTTGACAGCTCAGTGCTGACTCACTGTCAGGACCTGGGTTTATGCCTTGGTGTTGCTCTGTAGTAAAGCAGTGAGGACTGCTGCCTGGGAAGTACAGCCATCGACGTTGCCACGAATGGATGTGAAACCAGACTGTTACCATCCTAGGTGACTTTTTTCCTTGGCAGTGCAAATGCCATGGCATTCAGCCAGAGGCCAGCTTAAAGCAAAGGCTGCTTTCCTGTGCCAGTAGGTGAAGAAGTAGAAAGACCCCAAAGTGGTCTCAAAATGCTATACTAAGATGAAGATTTCTTTTAGTGCTATTTTTATCCAATACTCTAATTTTATCTAGTTTCCTTACATAACTTTCAGTTACAGCTGAATGAACTTCCAGGGAAGAGAAATTTTTATAATAGAGCTCTAACTTTCTCTAGATTGATTCTCTGAAATCATCCATAAAGGCTTCCAGAGCATGTATGCAGTGTAGGTCTTTTGTCTAGCAAGGAAAGAGTAAAAAGCGAAGCAAGCCCCCTAACAGTTGAGTTTGTCCCTCATTCTGGAGATGGCAAAAAGAAATTATTTTGTTTGCGTTGTTTCTGGCAAGAAAATGCAGTTTATTGATCATGATGGAGTGGTTTCCAGATAGGTTTAGTTAGATGGGGTTAGCACACCAGAAGCACTTCTGTGCCCGTCCTCCCAGGACTACCTCGCCAGCACTCCTGGCCTGACCCTGCTCCCTCTGCCCACATCTCCTTGAGCTCTGAGCCCATGAACAGCGACTGGAGGTGCATTCTGTCTCCGTCTGCCTCCCCTCCAGTCAGTCCAAGCTCTAACAGTGGGAAGAAGGGAGACCTGGCTCTGCTGCCTGCCCCAAGCTGATGGCTGCCCCAGGCAGCTGCCTACTCTGCCTGCGCCAGGAGCAGACCTTTGGTATTTTGAGGGTTAGGGTGTAGCTAAAGTTAGCTGTGTTCTGGCTCTTCGCTGTTGTTCAGGGGCCATGTGAGGCAGATCACGAGTGAGTGAAATGTTGAGGATTTTCTAATGCTCTCTAGGGACCAGGTGGGTCCCTGGCTGCTGCGGGATATGGCCTGAGAAAGGCTACCTTTTCTTTTCCCAATTCCCTTTTCGTGTTTACATCTGCAGGAAGAAAATCACCAGAATCCATGCCAGATGTCTTCTCCAGCCCCTCCCTGCATCTAAATGGGAAATGTTCACTGCGGCATCCTAGAAGAGCCAGTTTGCTGACCAGCCAAGCATGAGGGATGGGGAAAACAAGGGCTTGAAGAAATGTGAACAAACCCAAAACAAATGTAACTTTAAACAGAAAAAATGGCTGGAAAGGCAATGCACCTGCACCCCTGCAACTCTTTTTTTTTTTTTTTTTTCAAAATGGAGAGGAAACTGGGGTGGCAGTATTCGCAAGAAATGTTGTTTGTCAATCTTTTTTGTTTTTAATAATTGAGAAACGTTGTTAACAAAAATATAAAGCAACATCACAAGACTCATGAATTAGAATGTTTTCTGGTTGTCTGTCTTTCGCCAAAACGTAGGCTACACTTGGATGGTAGTTTAGGGGCTGTCTTATGCTAAAGGCATGAATTTGGCTAACGTACTCGAATAGCTAATGGCCAGATGCAAAGCCCAGTGAAGCCAGCAGGAGGTTTTCCACTGGCTTCTTTAGACTTTGAATGACTCTTAACAATATGGGCAAAATAACATACAAGAGTAATCAACATTTGCCCCTTCTTGGAAACGCATCAGCCCAAAGGGGCTGTGGTCATGTATTTGGTATTGCATCTGACTCTGACACCCTGTAAGGAAAGTGCAGATCATCAGAAAGCAATGCGGCAACGTTTGAGATCTTGAATGTGGAATTATTTATTGAACAGTGACAGACTGAAGCACATCGCTTTTAATAATGATAAGGAAAGGTTTATGCAAGCACACATCTGCACTTGGCTGGGTACAAAGCATGTTAATAATGTCATGTTCCTGATTAACCATAAATTTCTCCGAAGCACTTGCTGAAATAGGAGGGCCCATGGTAACTGATATCTGCTGCACAGCTTGTATTGTTTCCACTGCTCCAAACTTGGTGTGCAGCAATGAAATATAGCCCTTTTTCTTCTGCTCTGTTTCTCGTATAAACTTTCACTATGTTGGTGCTCCTTGGACTCTGCTAAGATTTTTTAGTCGCTATGGAAGGTAAGTGGGTGAGATATGTTTTTCTACAATCTTCTGATCTGATGATCTGTGCAATACAGGTCATTGTCCAACAGCCCCTTCAGTGACAGGTATTACGGCTGAGAATGATAGGTGCTAGCAGATATGAACTTGTACTAACGTGGAGATGGAGGTGCTGGAGAGCATATTGTAAAGACATGCCAGCTTATGGTGTGTGAACTGGCTCGCCTGTGGACAGCCGGACCCTCTCTAGCCCAGTGCTGTGCCTGAACAAGCAATCCCCTCCCCGAGCCACACTGAAGAGGGTTAACACAGTGAGGGTCCATCTGGATGGGGCCCTGCAGTTTTGCTCGGGCACTATGTTCCTGGTCACAAAGCCCTGGATCTTCCTTGTTCTGTCATGACCTGCAACATCTCTGGCTATTGAAGTAGACTAACAATATTTAGGCCTTTGGCAGCAAACAAGGGCAGGTTTTTCTCACTGTCCCTGTGCTAGATCTCCCAGTGGCTGTAATGAAGATTTCAATAGCTCTTGTGACTTATAATCCAAAGAGGTTTTCTGTGTAATGTGGCTCTCTGAAGACCAGCAGTGATTTCCTCAGGGTGAGAGGCAACAAAGACTTCTTGCACTGTGAAAGCCTTCTTTTAAAATTAGAAGCAGGGCACTAGTATTAGATCTTGCCCTAGGAATGTAATTGCAAAATACATATAGCTGTTCCCTGGTGTGTCTTTATATCTAGATTATTTCATTATTCACCAATTTTTTCATGGTTTCCTAGTCTCCTCTTACCTCCCAGATTTTGTAGGATGCCTAAAAAATGGCCAGGTCTTAAGACAGAAGGAAATGGGGAGCAAATGGCAGTGAGGGCCGTGAGTACTGTTTCCTTCCATAAAGTATGTCTACTTGCCCTGAATCCAGGGATAATAGCGAGTCTGACATAACAATAATATAAGCTGGCTTTCTGCCTTTTCCAGAGTTAACTTAGGATCCCAAATACAATTCCTGCATAGTAAAAAGAGGAAATCATCATTTCTGTCTGAATGTGCTATATCATTTATTGAAGCTCACCTGATACAGCTACAGCTTATTCTAACTTTGATCTTCAGTATCTGAAGAGAGTCCCCCAAAGAGACTGGGGTGGAAAATGCAGCACGAGCAGAACCTGCTACCATCTGGGAAGGGGAAATTGAGGTACCAGGACACTGATTATTTGGAAGCAAGAGGTGAACTCACATGTTGTATGTCAGTATCTTCTTGCAAAAGGTTCAGGAAACAGCCAGTGGTCTGTGCAGCCTTTTCTGCATTTGTAAGAAAAACTTAGAGCTCCTCTGTATGAATTAGAGCAGTCAGAGTGAAACTATCAGCTAAATCTGAGAACGAACTGAGGATCAGAGAAAGTCCCCCCACGGCTCCCGTTCAGCAGCGCTGTATATTATTTTAAAGGAGCCTTATGCAAGAATTATGTTGCATTCTGAAAGAGGAGATTGTTTTACTTACTTGATGTGGGAAGGTCCTCAAATTACAGCCCTTCCTGCTTATATTATTACATTCTAGGTTTCATCCTGCTGCAGTTACCCTGTGCTGTATGGGAAGCAGGATCCATGGCAGATAAATCCACAGCCAAAGCCTGTTGTTACAACAGAAGTCTCTTGCCAGAGAGTCTGAGCTATTTCAGACTTCTCATTACAGATGAATGCAATTAATAGCTACTTGGTTATGCTCTGGAAAAAGTGTGTGGGAGACAAGTCAGAGTGTCCTGGAGCACAAACTCACTGTGTAGCTCCAGAGCAGGTACAGCATCGAATGGAGGCCATGGGTGACAGGGGATGGCTCCAAACTAACATTGGACAAAACACTCGTGTCTGCATTCTGCCTAGAAGACTGTGTTTTTACTTATTTCTCCATCACAAAGTGATCTGCTTTCCAGGGAGATGAAAGGGAAAGAGTTAACTTTTATTCAGGAAGTGGAATGACCCCAACCAAGACTATGAATGACTGTAATCTTGACCAAGATGAAATATTTCTGTCCTGAAATTCCCATTCATGGGTCTTCTAGCCCTCACTGCACATGTCCCTATTCCTGCCAGTGGCCAGGCTCCCCAGGTGAACTCCCAGCCATTCGTGTCACTGGTGCATCACCCCTCTCACTGGTATGTCACACAGCATGTCATGGGAAATGTCGTCCACCACACTCCTCATCCATTGAGAAAATAGGGGTGTGATGCAGAGTTGCATCATCCGTGAGGCATGAATGGCACTTAGGCTTTGAAACATTTTAGTTTTGCCTCAAAAAATTGTTATTTTGAGGAGGAGAAGAAGGAGTTTCTGACCTACTTTCTAACCTACTGTACTTAGATGCTGAAGTCTTGGCAAGGAATAGGGGGGTTCACACAAGTGTAACATCTCAGCTCTCTGCTTGTCCAAGAAATACCAGATAAAAATTATTCATAAGAAACCTAGCTGAGAGCAGTCTTGAGAAAGCATTTAATGGAGAATAAGGTTGGAGCTTTGCAAATCTGCTGGGATTGTCTTCTCTTCATGAAGAGCAGAGAGAGAGCCTGATGGTCCTTGGGTGAGGAGCGGAGGAGGTGGGTGCTTCAAGTCTCAGGTCTGGTTTGAAGTTGGCTGGTGGCATCCTTCAGTGGATAAGGACTTTTGTGTGCTTACTCTGACAAAGGCTGCAGGCTGCTTTGCTGCACGAACAGAAAGTTAGGCTGTGTGTGGAAATTAAAAGATAATAAAGCAGAATCAATCCTTCTGAAGCAGCCAACTCAAGGACGCAGCTCTTAGCCCTGGTTGCAGATCCTGATAAGGGGCACGTGCCTGAAGCCTGGCACCCTCTGGCTTTGGCTGCAGAGTTGTTTCTTTGCCGGGTATATGGCATTTCTCAGGCTGTGCCCTAGGCAGGCCATGCTATATTTAAATACATTTTGCTGGTGAGGGACTAAACGGCCTCCAGAGTTGTAACTTCCTAAGGGCTATTCTGCAGATTCCTTCCTCCTTTCTTTTTTTTGTTTTCCTTTAAAGGAAACTCTCAGTCTTCTTAGGAAATAATCCTTTGTTTATGTCATGAAAAAAACCTGTGCTCTCCTGGCCAGGAGAATGGAAGAGCCAATAGGAAGAAGTGCCACTTATGCGTTTTGATACAACCAAGCATGTCTTAAATAAACACTTGTTTATTTTTCTACCTTTCTGTTGAATTGCATCGTTGCCAACATAGAAGGTAAAAGTATCCAGTTCAAAGAAGGCGTCTGTAAGCATAGGCTGACATCCTGTCATAAATATAGAACTGGCCTCATGACAATGCCCTGCTCGGAAACAATGGGAGCAGGGCTGGGAGAAAGAAATTTGTGAATTAACACAGCCGAGGCAAATGATTAACAGCTGATAGAGGAAAAGAGCTGTGGGCAAGGCTGCCTGCTCTCAGGGGTACTTCTGAGCTGGCCTTTACCCACTGCACAGAGCTGTGCGGTGTCTCTGCATTGCTCACATGCCACCAGTGATGCCACCTTGAGGATATCAAGGACATGGGAGACCCTTCTGTGCAAACCGCAGAATAGGTTTCCCTCTCCCCTCACTCAGGTTGGGGCAGAGCAGTAGCTTTCATCTGCTGCTGCCTCAGTCCTGCTTTGCCAACAGGACACCCAGCCTTGGAGCAAGGGCAAGTTTCTGCGCTGCCCAGTACTTAGATCAGCGTTTGCAGTGTTTGGGGGTTGCGCCGGCAGAGACCAGCGCTGGGGAAGCTGCAGCCAGACTGAATCCCTGCCCTCGGGACAGCCCTGGACAAAACCCCTGTGGGCCGGGTGATCCCACCCTCCATCGCGTTGTGCTGGAATGAGCAGTGGAGACCCATTTCCACAATCAGGATGAGAGGCCCAGGCACTGCCAAGACAGATGTGAGAAGGCTCATCTCAGTCAAGCTTTGCTGTGAGAAAATGGAGTCCCAGGCTGATTAGGAACCTTGCTGATGCTTTTTGTGATACCTGAGAAAACCCGTTAGGACTTAGTAGGAACCAGTCTGTGGCTGTCAGATTTTCTTGGCTCTGGCTGGGGACCTGGCAGAAGTCACCGGCTCCTGTCCCCACCAAGGAGGAGCAGTCTGGCAGAAGACAGGAGCTACACACTTCTGTAGCTGGTCTTCACATTTACAACACGCTTGTGGGGACTTCTTCATGACCTTTTGGGAAGCAGTGGCTAAAGTGGGTGCACTTCCATGCGTGAAGGAAAGACTTTCAGTTCGGTGAATCCCTTGTATAAACTGCATTGAGTTTTAAAAAATCTGCAGAGAGAAGCCCAGTTTAGCTTAGCTTCATACTTGTTTTTCTTTGATTAACTACAGTTTTTTTGTGACTGTCATGTGCAAAATGATGGCTTGCACTGAGGCTGCAGTACTCACTTCACTTGTGTCCTAAGCCACCTTTAGCTCCTGGGCTGAGCCAGCAGACAAGCGTCCAGAGCAATAGCAAGTGACTGTCACTAGTTTATCTTATCTAGCACACAGAGTATGGCATCCACGAGTTGAAGCTCTGGGTTTTCTTCTTTTCTCTTTCTGTGCAGCACAGGGTGTGCCCCATTTGACCTAAATATTTGTGAAGTTACATCCTTGGGACAGGCTGACAAAAGGTTATAAACTCATTTGTTTTCATCTTTTCCTAAGTCGGGCAGGCTGCAGTGAGGCATGACATCTGCCTCAGATGGGGTCCCTCACACCTTCCTCTGACGCATCTGGTGCTGGCCACCATCTGAGACAGGATATTGGGCTAGACGGGCCACGGGCCTGATCCACAATAACAATTCCTGCTTCCTTACCCCGGGAGGCTATGGCTGCTGCCGCCTCATCACCTTCTGTAGGCACGGCCCCGGGGGCTCTGGAGGTACCATTGGGGTTAAGAAGCAAATAGTGTCACGGGAGATCAGGTGTCATTTCTGTGTGAGGGGGGCTCTTTACTCTCATGGGTTTGATCTTCAACTTAGTGAACCAGTGTGAATCAGCACAGTGCTGTGGGGGTCAGGATTTTCCCACTGACGTCAATGCCATTAGGTTGCTTTGTACCTGAACCATTAGCTGTGCTCATCTTTGGGCGGAGATGAGAAAGAATAAGTTTTGAATGTTAATGGAAGGAAACTAGGCAGTTTAATCCCAGAGATGAAGTGTGTGTACATAATAACACCAGTTTTTACCATATCTCCAGCACTGTTTAACAACGGCTGTATTTAATTATGGTTGTGGCACTATTATTTCTTTTAGGAATAGTGAGGAGTGAGTTGCAGTCCCAGTGTTTAAGCATAAGACAGAGTGGAAGGGATTTTTTGACTCCACTCTTGAGTTTGACATTGGAAAAATTCCCCAGCCACTTCAAGAGCCTTTCCTAACATGGGTACCAGCTGTGCCCACATTTGGGCTCCCCCAGATACGAGGCTGGTCCTGGCTGTGCAAAGCTGCTTGTGCATGCAGCAGTCCCAGGTGCCACATGAGGAACATTGCTGTGTCTCAAGCCAGTGCTACATTACAAACATGGGGACTTGGGCAGAAAACAGTGAGTTTCTTGTCTTTCACGGTGTATTTTAGTTTTTAGTCTGCAGCATCTTTGTGCTCAGCTATAATCGTGCACCACTCCCTAGCATACTTAGAGAGCTCCCTCATGCTGCCTGTCAAGCAATCCCTTTTCTCAAAATGCTGAACAAATCTGCAGCCAAGTGTTTCCGAGTCAGTGCACAGTTTCCATTAAACATCCTGGCTGTGCTGGACTTTCGAGCCTGCTCTGAAACAGCGTGTTCCCCTGCTTTGTGTGATATCAGTGGGCAGAGGCTTGGGGGGAATTAGAGACAGGACATTGGGGTGCATGTCTACAGGCCTGTCAGCTCGTGGGTGGAAGAAAGAGATCCCAAAGTATTCTCGGGAGTGACAGGTGAGTTATTGCATGAGGGAGTCAGCGCAGCCCAGAAGCAGAAACGTTGTGCAGGGTACGAGGCTGGTACTGCCTGTGCTAAAGCTGGTGATTTGCAACGTGTAACCAGCAGTGTTGTGAGCCTGATCCCACTGTTTGCGTATGCTCTGTTATCAGAGCCTCTTAAATGTTTTCCATCAGCTAATCCTTAACCCTTTGCAGATACAGACCAACCCTGCGCTGGAACAAAGAGCCAGATCAGAAATAAATTCTTCCTACTCATTCTTTGGAGGCTTTTTGCAATGAGTGCCCCCCACACCACTAAAAAACATTTGGAAATTATTTAGAAAGAAGCAACAACCAACAGCTCTGTCCTCTCACCCAGGGGATATTTAGCAAGACAAGGACAAAGTATCTGTGGAACAAAGCAATTTGAAAAACCCTGTAGGAGAGGCTCAGAATCCAAAATTAAAGGTGACTTTCTTTGAAAATTGACTTAAGTGATTCAGTGGCATAAGTGCCATTTGAAAAAATGAGCAGGCCTTCTGGAGCAGACTAGACAAAGGCGTTCAGGTGCCTGCATATTCTAGTGTCACTAAGCAGATCAAAGAGAGTTGAGTGCTTGATGGCCGTAGAGGCCTTTCCCTATCTAGTTTATAAAGACTCACTGAAAAACTACATGGATCTAAGGTTTCTGAGTTCTTGTCCAGGTGTTTGACCACGCTCAGGGCAAAATTCTTTTTCCTTGTAACTGATCTGAATCTCCCTCGCTGCAACTTGTCCTTTCGCTGTGCATCTTTGAGAGGCCAGGCTTCATCTTGTCTGTTACCACCCATTATGTACTGGAAGCTGTGGTTCCTCATTGCTGTCTCTGCCCCAGCCTGAACAAGCCCAGTTCCCTCCTCTCATGTCATGTGCTTTGGCCCCCAGACCATCTTGATGGGCAAAGCCAGGCTTACTGGCTCACTCCCCTTAGTCAGTGTCGTGTCCTGGGGAGCCCAAAGCTGGATGCAGTATCCAGACTGGGGCTCACAGGTGCTGAATACAGGGGAAGAACCATTTCCTTCAACCTGCTGGTTACGCTTTTGCTATTGCAGCCCAGTGCAGAGTTGGACTTTGTCCCTGGCAGGGCACATTGCTGACTGAGGCTCAGCTTGCTGCAATGTAGTAAGTATCCTTCTCTCCCACTGGCAGGCAGATCCACAAAATGTCCCTGACTGACCTCTCATCAGTCTATATAGACAACAGGGACAGATAAGGACTTGAGCAATCCTGTATAGCTTCTGTCTTTTGTATAGTTCCACCTTGCATCCAGTTTCTGATTGACTCTGTCCATCAAAGCCTTGCTTTAAGTGTTTGTAAGCTCACAGCAAAAGTAGCAGCAAAAGCAGAAATGTGTCTGCTCCATGAAATTACTTTCCCAGGATCTTCTGTTCCTTGGACACTGTTTCAGGTCTCTGGGCAATACAAAGATCGGGAGAGGTTTCAAGGGAAACAGTGTCCTTCATGTGTAGTCTTATTTCACTGATCTCAGAAGACAGAATGCTCTTGACCACTTTGATTCCTGCTGCTCACTCTAGTTGCAAATGAATAAACAGGAATGCAGCTAAAGCAAGAAGTGAATAGGCTAGAAAAACTCCTGTGTAAAAGCTTTCCACCCCAAAGAACCTGCATATTGATAATTGCTTGAAAAATGTATTATTTGTTTTGCCTGGGGGGGTTGGAAAGCTGAATGGCTAGGGGGAAAAGAAGGATCAATGGAGACTGCCAAAGCACTATTGTTATGTCCTGAATCTACAGCCAGATCACCAGCTGCTGAGCACCAGTGCAACTCCGTTGACTAACTGCAGACAATGTCCTGCGGTCCAGCAATGTATGAAAGGCAGAAGCACAGCTAGATATTTTGCTCTGTGTTTAGAAGGGTCCTTTTTGGGTTGTTCCCAAGGCCATTCATGTCATTCCTTCTGCTTCTGCCCAGCTGCTCTAATTCTGTGCCTGGGGTACACGAGACTCTTCCTTTGCTGTTTGGCCTCAGCCCCGTGCGTGCTTCCAGCTGTGGCGGTACTGCAAACGGAACCCCATCCCACCACCCATCCCCATCAACACCACAGAGCCCATGATGCCATCAGGGCCACTCTGTGACCTCAAATCACCTATGCCAGTGGGAGGGTGAGGTTGTGTGTATGAGCCAAGGTCACCAGGTGGCTCTCGGCCTAAGCCCTGAACTTTTGCACCACACTAAGGGGAAGGTGGATAATTTGGGGGTTGTGAGAAGCCTGAGAATATAGCAGCATTCCTGTATCCAGACTAGGTGGGGCAGCGACAAGGGGATATTAGCTCTCCCTAGCAGTCAGTGTCTGAAACTTCCTTGTATTGTTTGTCCAATGCTAAGAGTTTCCCCCAATGCTAAAAATAGCTTTTTGTTTGTAAGTTCACTTTGCATTCAAGCTTCCTCTCTTGGTTTTCTCAAGAGGTTCCTTGATATCTTTAAATTTGCTTTAACTGCAGGAACAAAAGGCAGCAAAAGTCTCCCTGTGTGAAGATGGGGAGGTTTTCACCTCAGAAAGAGAGAGGGGGAGGCAGTTTTTAATATCTTTTAATGCTTAGTTCAGGTTTGACTGGTGAGAGCAGTCATCATGTTCAGCCTTTATTCCATTTACCCAGTAAGAGCAGAAAGGGAATGCATTGTCCTCCTGGGATCCCAGGGAATAGTTGGCAGTGATACCATACAGCAAAAAAATGTTGTTCTCAAAAATACTCGAGCAACCACCAAGCAACAGCAATCACTATTCCTCTTAGCTCTAGTCTTTGGCAGCTCTTATCTGGACCAGATGTTGTCTTAAGTAAAAGGGAGATGCTGTTTTCTGGGGCAGAGGGGTATATATTTTTTTCTGACATTATTGCTCAATTGATTTCTTTTAAAAATAATGCCTTGTAGAATGTTAATAAATAGCTGTTTATTTTGACAGCAGTGTCAAGAGCATGCTAATGTGTTATTGTTTGTACTGTGGACACTTAAGACATATAAAGGGAGTTTGTGTTGCTGGTTCCAGGGAAGCAGGAGGGTTTTGCTAGTGGTGGACCCAGTCCAGAGAATGTGCATTACATATGGGTGTTTATATCTTGCTCCGTCTGTAAGAGTTCATTTGGTTCATGAAAGATTGTTTGCTAGCACTCTAGGAGCTGGCAGGATGGTATTTATACCATTGTCAACTCTGATAAAAGTTTCAGATGTTACAAAAGCTCTTAGCTTAGATCAGAAAAAGAGAATTAATTAAATCTAAATTTCTTCTAAATTTGTTTATGTTCAAAAGTGCTCTGCCTTGCAGGCCTTTGAATCTGGACTGATCTACTTGGTATGTGTTGCAGTGATTTTGATTTGAAACAACGCAATTTTGCAGTAGATGCCAGTCTAACCACAGCAGTGTGGAGCTTAATGTGGCATGGAAAAATCATGGAAAAAGCATGGAAAAAAAATGGAAAAAACGGGTACATCACATCAGGCAAGGCAGCTCATGCAGTACATGCTGTTGGTGTACAGCAACATAGATGTGACTGATAACTTGTGCTTCCTCCAGGTGGATCCCAAAACTCAAGTCCTGGGTGTAAGTGTAAAATCACAGGGCTAGAAAAGCCCTCAAAAAATGTCACCTCCTCCTTCTCTCAGCTGTGGAGCTAGACCAGCTCTTCCCACATCAGTCCTGGCTCACAGCAGGTGATGGAGACACTGCAGCCTACCCAGGCTGTCTGATGCAATCCTGTACTATCCTCACTGCCTAGAAAGTTTCCTCCAGGTATAATTACAGCCTTTCTGGCTTCTTTACTTCTTATCGAAACTACAGTGGATGTGATGATACTGCAGCATGTGTAAAGTGCTGAATACTCTGGTCTTCTGGAAATATTATGCCTCTTCTGACTGCCTTTAGCTGGCGAACAGTGCAGTGTAACCACTTCTAGGGTGCAACACCTCCCTTTCAGTATCTATAAGGGAAGGGAGATTAGGTCTGTGAAACAGAGGCCTTTCTTCATATAAAAAAGGTCATGAAGACATGTGAATACCAGTTCCTTGGTGAAGGAATATATTCTCAGATCAACACTCCTGCTGGTGAAAGTGCACGGTGCATGGTGGAATCATCTTTGCCTCTCGGAGGATACGCCCCAAAGATACCATGCGTTACAGCAATAGGAAAGGTTGCATTTCTTTGCCTTTGTAACATGTTATGCATTGAAACAATACTTCCTTGGGAAATGTCATGCCACTGAGTCATGCAGCAAGCCTTATCAACAAGTAGGCATATTATATATGAAATGTTAGCGTTCATATGTGTGAGAATGTTTCTTAAGACAGCATCTGAATTTATGTAGTGTTAATAATAGGTGGATACATTTTCCGCTAGCAACAACTATAATAAAATCAGATTGCAACTGAAACGAAATGCTAAATTGAATCATAAAAAATAAAATAAAAATGAAGTGCTGGTGGACTCCCATCTGAATCGGATTCAATTAAAGAAACTGTTGAGGCCAAAATTACGCTTGAAGCAATTGTGAAGGACAGTCCCATAATGTCATCTCTGAGTCAACATTCACATGATTTACTGGCCCTTGGAGGGAACGAATTCCCCTTGAATTCACACAAAGGAATGGCCTTTTCAGCTGGTGTTTCTGAATTATTCTGCCTGTCTACATGCACCGTCTCAGGTTATTTGGGGCTGTTTGGGGCCTGTACGAGGCTGTGGATGGAGAGGGTGTGCAGCAGTGCCTGCTGAGATCCCTCAAGTCCTTCCAGTGCTGGGTGCTCTGCTCACTTCCAGAGCAAAGCTCAGCACAGCGGGGTGGGAATAGAGGTTTTCTGCTCCAGATAATCACATCAAAAAGGATGCTGTTGAGGGCAAGTGATCTTTAGTCCATCTGGCACGTGTGGCTTAGGGATGGGGTATCTTTGCACTGAGTGCTGTTCCCACTGCACACGTATTTGCCTGGGCTCGTACCAGTGCCTTGAAATGAGTGATCTCTGGCTTCCACAGGAGCAGCGCCTTACTGAATTAATGCTTTAAAACATTATTTTTTATTCAGGTGGGAATCTGACAGGATTTTTTCTTCATGCTCTGATTTGGCATTTTCTTGCAGTTTGTAATTATGTAAAATGCCTGGTCTGGAATTTTCTGAGTTTTTGTAATCAGAAAATAATAGTAATCTAGGATAACCTGTCTGTGTTTGCATATATGAGGGTCAGTTCAGTAAATCTCCCAGACCTGAAAATGTTTCCAAGTGGTTTCAAAAATGGAAAGCATGAGGTCTGGATGGTTTTTTTTACAGTTTTATCTTGCTTGGCTGTTGTCTGTAGCATTAAAACCAGAATGAACATTTCAGTTGATCCATGCCATTTCCCCTCCTGAAATGATCCCTTTGCAAGGATTTTGAAGCTCTGATTTTCCATTCCATCTCAAGGTGGTAAAGCACTCCCCTGACTCTGGTCTTATGTGAGTACAAAGATTTACTGGAGCTTTCTGACAACTCAGTCTGAGTTCCAGTGAGATGGAGGAAGACCTCACTGTAGGGACGTCTCAGCTGGCTACGTTACCATTTGCCACTGTATTTTTCCTGCATTTCTGGTTGTCAGAGTCACAGCAGTTCTGCATGCTTTCAGACATTTTTTACCCCTGGAATGGAGCAGTGGCCCCTCTTTCCAGTAGAAAACGTGCCCTTTTCCTTTTAACCGGGCTCTTTGTCATGAAGCATAAGACTGGTTTTGATGGACCTAATCTGTCAGGAGGCTATGGGAGCAAAATCAGGAAAAAAATAAAACAGCTAAAATGTGATGTACTGGGGTATCCTGGCTTTACCTGTCCCATGAAGTCTTCCACAATTGCTCAGTTACCGGAGAACAGAAACGGATATATAGAAAATAGCAGAACACTTACTTACAAATAAAAGTGAAGTTTTGGGGGACAGGGGTAGAAGGGAAGTGAAAGGAGGAGGGAGATGAAACAATCCCTGAAAAAGACTTTGCTAACCTAGACGTGTTTGAATTAACCAGACATTTCCTTGGAGGCAGGTTTTTTCCAGAGAGTCACAACTCTGTGTAACCTGAGTGACAGATGCCAGTTGAAGCGACTGTTTCCTCTGGGGGAAATCGTTTACGTTCTGTAAAGGCCTGGGTATGCTCTTCCCTGCTCTGTATGCCAGCACGTGCTGACAATTAAAGCAGTGGGCGATGCAAAGATTTTCTGGGCAGAAATCCTCCCCTGTCTCCATGGAGCCCGTGCACTGTCCCGGGTGATGGTACAGCTTGCCACAAAGCAGTCAGCGGCTCTGTGTGCGCATTCAGGCTCAACCCGAGAGGAAAAACATCACTGTTGGACTCGTATCTTGCAAAGGGAATTCAGTGTTGGGAGCTTTCTGGGTTGCATCTGCACCTCGTCGAAGTTGGAGGCCACAAGGTCAAACACGTCTCTGTGTGCTGATGCCCGCGCTGCAGTCCCAGAGCTCTCTGTGGAGGGGGAAGGACACTGCTGTGTTATCCAGCAGCGCTAATGATTCAGGTCATACGGACCATCCCGGGTAAGAAAGATGAACTTGCATTTTTCTCCAGTGATGATGGTGATGTCATGATATAGTAAACAAAGTATTTCATCTTTTCTCCTTTTCTTCGCTCGGTTCCAGGAGCTAGTCAGGGTTTTCTGCCAGAAAGCTGACTTTTCTCCTGGCTGAGGCTTGAGGGCCCATCAGTGCTGAAACATCGCTGGAATGTTCTGTCCTGTAGACACGAGGGAACAAAAACCTCTCTGGAGGAGGAAACACTAGCCCAAGAGCTACAGGCTTTGTTTCTGTACCTGTCACAGTTATTTATTATTTCAGGCAACTTCTGAATTTATATAGTGCTCCTGAAAAGTGGTGCTGAGCCCTGAATAAGTAGATGAACAGACTCTCAGCACCTCACTGTTCATTTTGGCCAGCAAACGGAAAGCACTGTGATGGAGCGGAAGGTATAGCATCCGAAATTACTGGGTCATGTAGCAACAGCTAGTGATGCTTATAACTCCTGCTGGTACAACTTTGAAAGCAGCTGTTTTGGGGGCTGAATATAAAGGCAGTTTGTTTGCAATTAGTTTTTGTTGACTTTGCCAAAATGCCTTGTCCAAACAAAACCGTGTGCGAGTGTGTTCATGCACACACTGCTCATACACATGTGCACACATGCTCTCTCACACACACACACACACACACACACACACACACATTCTGGCATAAGCCCACTCCAAAATACAATTCTTCCTCTCGGTTTGATACAACACTGTTGCTCCCCAAGTATTCTGCTTGGGTTTGAATGTCATGGTCCTTCTCTCTCCTGTCACTGCCTGACCCTCACGAAAGCTGTATTTTCAGAGTACTTTTCCCACCAGTAACACAAACATCAGAAGAGCTGGGACGAGGTCCAGGCTGGTGCCCTCTGCTTCTGCCACGCACCCTCTCCTGGCTGTGCTCCCTCGCTTCTTCCTCTTCCTCGCTCTCCGCTTGCTGCCGATGCTTCGAGATAAAGTGACTCAGCAGAGAATGGCAGAGAGCGAGGCTGACTCAGTTGCAGCCATCAGCACTCAGGAAAGGGCTCAGACTTCTTGGAACCTCCATTTAGTACCCTCTAACTATGCCTAATATGGCCTTGAATCTGCTTCTTGGTTTTATGGAAACTATGTGTGGCACTAGGCTCAGCAAAGCAGGAGGCTCAGGACAACCGTGGAGTTAGTTGTGGGTCAGATGTGTGCATGAAGAATGAATGTGGACCTGTGGGACTTCTGCACTGCAGGGTTGTGGAGGCCTAGAGACCCATAAACGCTCTGGGAAATATTCCCAATGTGGGTCTCCATCCCATCTACAGAACCAGCCTTTCTCTGTCTTCCCAGCAGTTCCCAGTTACAAGGGGCATTTGTAAGCAGGGGCTCAGGCACAGAAATACTGGTGCCGTGGTGCTTCTTGTGAGGTTGCGAGGTGCAGGAGGAATCCAGGAGTTGCTGAGGGATGAATCCCAAATACGTGCACATTTCCTCACTGTGTTTGCTGGCAGCCGTGGATGTGCTGCTATCCATCAGGGAGGTGTGAGAATACCAGAAACCAGCCCCTCTTCTGAGTCAGACGATTTTGAGATGTTTTCATAAAATTCTCTGAAACTGGCCCCTGACAAGTGCAGTATGGCCAAGAAAACTGTGTCTACTTGCACATCTTCGCGTCTTCTGCTTCTGAATGTGGGACAGGCATGTTGAAGATGGGTGTTTTGGTCAAAGCCTCTGTGTGTTTGTGCTTAGGGTGAAGAAGTTGAAGCTGATTATACCTCACAGCATTTTTTCATGTTATATAGCTGCAAAGTAGCAAAAAGAAAGGTATTTCTCTGTCAAGTATACATGACAGCACTAATTCATCCTAGGTTACCCCCTCAATCTTGTGCTGGGTCAGCGGCTGCATTTTTGTTGTCCAATTCAGACCTGCTCCAAACACACAGCTTGGATAGAAGAAGTTAATTTAACGTGCTGTTCTGCAGCCAGATGAGTGATTTGTCCACATCCTAATTCCCCTAGGTAGGTCCTAACTCCCTTTGGGCCTTTGGCATTTCCCAGCCTGCCACGTGGGGGGTTTTGCCTCCTGCCTGCTCCGTCTGGCAGGGGTGGGGGGCAGCAGATGGTGCTGTCGGACCATCGCTGGGTTTCTTCTGACATTGCGAGCAGTGGGCAGTGTTGGAGAGAAATGCAGTCGGGCACACTGCACTGTGGTTTGTTTTGGAGGAGGCTGTTGCAAGCAGCAAAGTGGTATCTTCTCTGCCTTAATCTCAGTGGTTAATAATCGGGTCTGGGGCAGAGTTTCTCCCTGGGAAATATGGTTTGCCGTAATGTTTCCAGAAAGCACTGATAGCTGGCACACAGACTGCGACCCTCTCCCCTGGAGGACTTGTGTGTACAGCAGGAGGTAAATGTCACCAGATCTATAGGGCCCACTCTGCTGATAAGCAACAGTCTATTGTATGATAGAAGAAGCTGCGTGGTTAAGAAAGGAGAGCTCTTTTCTTGGAATAATGCCATATTAAAGTAACCCTTCCCTTTCAATAATTTTTAATGATGTAAGAGAAAACTAAAGTAGAAAAGTCAAGGGGAGTGAGAAAAACCTCTAGAAGATATTTTGAGGAGGTTGGGCCTTTCAAATTCAAGCTGAAACGGGACCAGGGTGGGAAGTCCGAAAAACTCAGACTGAAAAAAACCCTGGAATTTATTAATCAAAGCCTTTTTTTTTTTCAGGAAAAACATAGTTAAAAACATTAAGCTGTATTGAATAAGAGCCTCTCAGTCAGCCAAAAGCGTGAAATGAGCCCTGTGATGCTATTTGAAGTATGTAGGTGGCATACATAGACACTTCTATTTACCTTTCTACTCTAGTGAGTTTATAAAACAATTAAGAGGTGTGCTAGAAATAATGAGATGAAACATGGTCAATGGATAAAAAGTTAAAGTTGTTTAAAAAAAAAAAAAAGAAAAGGAAAGATATATAAGCAAAGGAATGGGTCCCGGTTGAAAACTGATGGAAGCTCCATCATTTGGATCATTTGAAACCGGGCTGCACACTTCACTAAAAAATATGCTAAGGGAAACAGCTGTAGGTTTGTTCCCCCAGGAAGGGGCAAGACGACGTAATATATCTTCTTAATTTCATTTCTAATTTCTATGCTTCAAATCATGTAGACAAACCTTGAAATATAACCTACAGTCTGCTAATTCCTTCCTTTCTTCCTGTCTAGAGAGATATTGAGTTGAAGGCAATTGCCCAACATTTTTGACTATTATTTTTAGCCTGGTTTCCTAAGGAAATGAAGCTTATGTGAACATAGTGTCAGCGTGTCTGCCTGCCAGTCCCTTCTCTTTCCTCTTCCCCCAGGAAGTTCTTAGCCAAATTTCAACAAAACTTAGGATAGGGCTGGGGACTAAAAAGATATTACAGTTCTTCAATATTTAAGGGTAGAGGAAGCTGTAGAGAGAAGGAAGTGCATGTAGCATCGTTAGACAGAGACTGCATTGAAGGTTAACCTGGATTTGGCATCCGAAAGTTCACAGTGAGCTCAGCCCAGGGGCATGACCCCCAGGGAACTGGTGACCTTCTGGCAAGGCAGGTCCATGGGTTAGCTCAGATGTCGGCAGAGATGGCACTGTGTTGGGACCATTTGGCTGGAGTAACTGGAATGGCAGCTTCTCACTGGTCGCAGCCCTGCAGCCGCTTTTGCGTGGCTGCCTCTGCTGTGCTAATGCTTTCCTTCCCGTTTTTATTGTCTCTCTGGGGCGTGCTGGGGTGAACTGCTGACAACGGGGCTCCGCCACACGGCCTTCAGGCCAGAAAGCAGACCTTCTTGGTTCTCACAGGAGGGCTTTTTCCCCTAACTCCTCCTTTGAAGTCCCCTCACCCCACGCCCGAGGAAGCTGATGTCATCGGAGGATGGGAGGCCGTGGCTGCTCTCGGCCAGTTCCCACCTTCGGAGGAAGGAAATTCCGTGGGGCAGTGCTGTTTATCTGTTGGCCCCCAGAGAGCCGGACCGAGAAATGATGTTGCTTTCTAAAAGCCGCGGATTTTAGATTCCCCCCTCGCCTCTCCGTGCTTGCTGCACTTTCATTGTGCAGGTGGCTGCCTGGGGACAGCACATTGATTGCGATGTCAGAAAACTGAAGCCTGGCGCCTTAATTACTTTTACACCTTGCTTGTGGAATTTGCTCCGCAGAAACACAAAGGCTCTTGCAAGCTAGTTTCTGTGGATTGATTAAGGAAAAAAAGCCCAACAAACAACCCCCCCAGGATTAGCGAGGGCAACAAGCCAATGCAGCTCTGCAAGAAGGAAAAGGTGGGACTTGCTGCTCCAGAGGATGCGAAGGAAGGGGCCCTGGCCACAGCCTTGAAGCCCTGTTAAACAGAGCACTGAAATTGCTTGTTGTGTTGGACAGGAGTGCAGTGGTCAGAGCAGGAAGGACGGAGAGGGTCTCAGGCCATCCTACCCGAGGACACTTACAGGTTACTTACACAAGGCTACAGAAAAGGGCAGGGGAGAGGAATGCATCTTGCCCCAACAGGTGCCCATTTGCAGTGAGTGGTAGTATATACCTGGCATGGGGTCATTCAGACTAACCTTCCCTGTGAGATAGCTCTGGCTCTGGCTCTGGCTGTGTGGCAGGCAGCCACATGATTACAGCAGGTGGAAGCCAGCTGGTGAGAGTACATTAGACTCACATTAGGCAAGCATTCGGCTCAGTAGCAGTGGGAGGGAAAGGTGAATTGCACAGCCTGAATATGTCCAGTGTACCTTGTCTACAGCCTCCAGGTAAAACCAGAGAGACCCTGTTTTGATTCTAGGTAAAAAGAAACACTTTCTGCCATCACATCCCCAGAGCGTGGTGTAGCTGTGACCTTGGGTAGCCATCTCACAACTTGCTGTGTCCACAACAGGCAGGACCAAAACCCTTGAGGTCCAACTGTAAACCCCCACATGAAGCAGAAGCTTGCCATTGATGTGGGCAGTGCGCCATGCCAGAAGCCCAGGAATGGCTGCACGTTATCGCAGAGCGACCCTCTGGCTGGGGATCGTCTCCGACAAGAAACTCACTTTGCAGCCTAGAGGGTCTGTGTCAGGCAGGAACGTGCTGTCTGATGGCCCAGCCTCTGGCTCAGAGCAGCCAGAGCTTTCCCCCTCACCACACTGTGTGTCGGTGTTCTTTTAGATATTGAATAGTCTGATCCTTCTTTTAGCCTTCCTCTGTCCCAGGTAAAGACTTCAGAGAATTCAGCATTAGGTCTCTCCTCTCCAGCAGGAGGAATGTGCTGACACACAGATATCACCAGACTGGCAACCTCCTCTGGAAACACAGTTATTCAAGCCAAGAGGTTTCTTTTGCTGGTGTAGTTTATCAGAGCTACCCAAACAAAATTAGCTATACTAGAAAGAAAAAAAAAATTCCTCCTTTTGTAGCACTACATCCACATCAGGGTTTTTTTGTTGGCATAGCTGTCTCTCTTGTAGGGATGATGTACTTGTTTTTTCACACTCCTAGCTGACATAATTAGGCTTGCAAAACTTCCTTGTGTAGACTAGCCCTAGCAGAAAAGGGGTCAGCTTGCTTCAGGAGCACTTCCATGCACCAGTAAGAATTGCTGTTGTCTTAAGGTAGTACATTATATGTGTTTTCCACTGTTGTAAAAGATTTCCCACAGCGCAGAGAAAAAAGCACTCCTAAAAGCTCTCTTTTGTCCAGTCATTTTTGTTGATCCATTATACCTCTCTGTGTGTGTGTGTGTGTAGACCTTGTTCACAAATTGCCATAGCATAGAGATTTGGGCGTTGAGGAAACAAGTGCATGGAATTTATGTGCAGTTATTCAGGTGGATGAAGAAGTGTGGAAAGAGAATACCGTAATCGATGATTGTGCTTGTTTCAATCTGTTAATTGGATATGCCATGTAAAAATCGGGATGAAATAGTTGTTCTAAGGAGTGTTGAATCAATGTATTTAAATCATACGCTGCTGTTCATCCTGAGCAGGTTGTACAAGTAGGGATTTTTAGTCTTTTTGCTGAAGCACAAATACTGCTGAGGAGAAATGCAGTAGCTGCTGGTGAAGACATGTAGCGGTTCACATCAGCAAGGGAAGCATAGCCATGTCTGGGTCTGGTGTGCTTGGGAGAGGGGTTGTCACTTTGTGTAAGGGGGAAAAAGTGCCCCAGGAGGATGCCATTAATGGTGACAAGCAGACATGATCCTAGGGTGGAAAGCCAGCATATAAACTGCAGTGTTTCTGGTCTGTGGATAAAGAGAGTGTCCTTTCTGTGAAAGGTGTCAAGAAGTCACTTTTCCTATAAGCTGGAGCCCTGGTTGGATGTCCTTTACCCAGTTGCATGACTTGAGATGAGGTTTTCTGGACAGTGAAAACAGTTGGCTGCAGTCAGAGCCCTCCAGCCATCTGACAGGATGGCCCAGGTTGTCATTCCCATCCCTTCATTCCTCCTTTCCTTTTGTGTGACCAAGCAGCCCCATGAAGGCCACCAGTGAGGGCTCTGAGGACCACCACTGGCACTCCATGGTAAGCAGCGTCAAGCCTAGAAGCTATTGCCTGGCTTTGAAGCTGAGTGGTCAGCCTTTGTGTACTGAGATAGAGAGATTATTTAGATAATGTGCTACTGGATGGAAAAAGTTTATCATCTCCCCCTCTGCAGACATAGTTTCAGACTAACTAAATTATGCTCAGCATGCGTATTTAGGCTTAGTTCTGCAATATAGCATTGCACCCTGAGGTATGGTGCCTCCCAGTTTGTTGTGATATTAATCTTGGAAGCAAAACAAAATCCTTTACAAAAGATCAATTTAGTACATCTCCTTTGTCTTGGCAGAAGACAAATTGGAGCTGCAACATCTGTTTTTCTGAAGGGATAGTACTTTTCCAGTCTTGGTTTTCTCTGGCAGCTGCGTGCTGCCTGAAAGGCTGAAGTCAAGTACTTGTCAGTGGTACCTCTGACACTGAGCAGGATAATGGGCCTTAGAGATGAGCTTAATATTTCAAAGCACTGGGCAGATTTTAATTATCTTTGCCATTATTGCCCTTAGCCCACCAACGAGTGTGGATAAACCATGGGGAGAAATACCGAAGCATGCAAACACTTTCATTTAGGAGAAAAAAACAGTATTAGAAGTAGTGGCTGAAAGAAGTATCCCAAAAAATTCAAATGGGAAATTAAACTTGAATGCTCAGTAGGGATGGGAATTAATCACAGGGGGGAAAATACCAAGGGAAGTGCTGGCTTTTATCCATCTCTTGATGTTTCAGATGAAGATAAGTTGTTATTCTGTAAGAGATGGAGAGATATATATTGGTCAAACATAGGCAATTGGCCTCAATTCAGGCACAACTGAGTGAAATTAAAGGTTTTTTTGATATAGAGAAGCCAGACCAGACTCTTCTTTGTAGAGCTTTAAGCTCTATAAATCCATGATGTTAACTATTTTCCCTACTTTATCTAAGGAAAAACCCAAACTGGCAGGTGATACAAGTTGCCCAAGGCCATATAAGAAATTAATGGCAGCGTCAGGAATATAACTCAAGATTTCCTGGCTTTCTGCCCGGTTCTCCAGAACTGCAGCCCTGCAAGATGCTGATGCTGCAGGGAGAGGCTGAACCACTCACTGTCTGCTCTTCCCCACTGCAGCTGGCTGCTGTGCCCCTTCTCAGGCAGCCTGCACCCCTTGCTCGGCGCTGCCACCGTGGCCCAGCACCTGAACGTGAATTTTCCACCAGCATTCGGGCACTGGGTGTGCTTGAGCAGCTGGTTCTGAAAGCTGGAGCAGGGATGTCAGACCCATCTTTGTGCTGGGGAGCATAAGCAGACCTTCTCCTCCCTGCAGGGCCACTACCCAGCGTCCTTGCCTACAGGAATTGCAGGAATAGGCAAAGGTCACAGCCAGGATGAGGGGCTGCGTCTGGGGAAAGTGAAAGGGTGAAGGAAGGTCCCCCTGTGCAGGTTCAGATATGGCCAAACTGGAGTCATGATGCAAAAAAGGAAGAAGGGGCTGAGAGCAGCAGTGGTGAGAGCTCTGACCCTGTGTCAGCAAATCAGTTGAGTATATCCTTAAAAATACATCCTGCTGAATCCTATTAAACACACTCTTCATGCTACACAGGGACTAAGGGTTTAGCTGAACCAAGGCTTGCGTAAATGGAGGGCTGTGCATCATTAAAGATATTATTTTTAAAAAGTCACCTATAATAGAGTAGATAAGATCAGCTATTTCCTCAGTATATCTAGAAATAAAATATTTTTTTTTTCCAACAGAAATAAAATTCCAAACATAAGAAAAAATCCACCAGGAAACAGTGCATCAGGAAATTAGACAGACAGGGTATTTTTATGCTTGTGAGCTGATTTGACCCATTAATAGCAATTTGCCAGCTCAAATACATCTTGGTGCTGCCAGGCCCGGTGACTCTTTTATGGCAATGCTACTGCCAGAAAGGTGCATACTTGGGATGAGTGGGGAGGACTGGACCCCATCAGAGACCAGCAAAAAGATAAGCTGTGCCCAAGGTTTGCCTGTGTTTGGGCTTCAGTTCAGCATGGCCATCTGATTTAGCTGCTGTGCTGGCTGGGAAGTGACTACCAAGTTTTAATCCTGGGGTGGAAACATTTCAGCAGTAAGTGATGTAAATGTTGACCATGGTTTTTCACTAGGATATCTGATATACAGCCAGCCCCGCAAACATTTAACTCTCTTTATACTGCCTAAAAGCTTATAGGCACAAGCTCATGTCTTTTTGTGGAAGTTATTCATGCATATCTGAGAGTAGGTCTTACCTTAATATATTACCTTTGGATTTTTTAGGTTGAAGGTAATGTAAGATGTTATCAGATGGATCTCATCTCCTGTGTTGTGCTGGGACTGTATTCATACAAAGAAGTCAGCTTTTCTGTCCTGCTGGGGTGAGAGCCAATCCCAAATCCAAACAGGAATTTATATCTTTTTAAAATGGTTATATCAAGTCATGAACCTTTGAATAGGGTCCTTCAAAGGTTTCTTTAAGGCACTTTCTTTGAAATGCAATTTTCCCCTTCCCTTTTTCCTTGAAGTTTCTATTCCAGGGTACCTCTAATCTTCAGCAGCTGATAAGAGCAGTCAGAGGGGAATTGCTGGAGGGGATCTCCCGGCACACAGGCACCTGTGAGAGCAGCAGGTGTGACAACCTGGAGTCCCACTCGGGGCTGGAAAGTCCTGATTTGTCATCCTTGCACAAAGGGGAGAAAAAGGCTTGCAGCTCTTAACTGGGTAAGGCAGACTCCTGGTGCTCTCTCCTGCTCACTCATCTCTATTGTCCACCCCAAAACATTCAAATTCCTGGCAGAGGCTCCCAGATGATGACATTTTGGTAAAAGATATTTGAGGATTTTCTTGTTCTTTATAGGAGTGATTTAGGTGTGGAGGGAGGTCTCCTTCCTGAATGGTGGGGAAGGTGAGGAGAGGTGTCAGGGGCTAGTGTGTGGTGGTAGAGGGGCTCAGCATTGCAAACTGGGCAGGAGGGAGGGCAGATGGGGGACATGAGGTCAGGAAGAGCCTGCTTGAACACCATGCTAGTCCCTTACGCTTTTAATGAATTTTTCCTGGCACATTACCTAACCGCTAAGAGAAACTAGACCTGTGGAAGTGGAGGATTACTGATTCTTTGGGTTAATCCTGCAGATCCATGGAGATGTGTCTCCATGGCACTGCTGAGCTGCAGTGTCCTAGACTGGAAGAGGGCAGCATATCCTCACAGGTCAGGAAATGCTGTCTTGGGCTGGAAGCTGCAAAATAAAATTGCACAAAGAAGCTATTGAAGGCCCCTGTTTCTCAATCCTTTTGGAGAAAAAGCGACAGCTTTCTGTAAGCCAGTTATTCAATAAGGGGGTGGTCAGGCTGTTTTTTTTTCTTTTTTAATTTAAAAATCAGGCAGAAAAAGCCAGTGAGATATTGCCCGAAACTGCTGCAATGAAAACGGGGAGCTGGTTGCTTATGGTGTTCACTCTGCAGCCTCTGTCAAGTCATTTTTCTTCTCCCTCCCATCCCTACATGTAGTAACAAACCAGGCTCAAAGGGCAAGACATAAAATCCTTTTATAAAACAATGAAGCAGACACAACACTGTGACACAGATATGGTGAAATTCCCACAGACATGGAGTGAGGAGGGCTACGTGTCTGTGAAGCTACCCAGCCGCATGGTGGGAATGGTACCACAGAAATCCGTGGCTACCCAGGGACCACAGCATGGAGATCCAGAAACTTCAATGGTGGGGCATCGCTTTCTTGGCAGCCTCCTGCGGCCATAGCCTGTGAAAAGTGGTGACAGGGATTCTCCCCTGCAGCCGGATGGTGCCATGCTATAATGGCTCCAGCACCACAGTCCAGCCCGCTGTGCCCATCACTGTCCTCTGCTCCCTTCAGCTTTCTGAGAGACAGTGCTCTCAGCCACAGCAGTAATATATTCTTAGTGAAAACCCCTCCATCGTTCTGATGGAAGTTCCCAGGCTTGAATTCCCCATACTTTCACTGATGTGAGGTGGGTTGAGGCCTCCAAGAATAGTCCAAAGAGACACAGCAGAAACCCAGAAATTGGGGCCAGCTAGGGCATGAGAAGGCAGATAGCTCTGAAATGGGCCCTGATACCGGAGAACTCACAACTTGGAGCTATTGCCTTTCTAAGTGGAAAACTATTCATTCAAGCAATGAATTAACTGACCTGATAGAAGAGATTGTCTGTCAGTGCTGGCAATGAAATATAAATGGAAATATAAGTGGCATCAGCTGGGCAAGGGCAAACTTCCAAATCTAGACCTGCAATCTCAGAACTTTTCAGGTTCAAGAAAGGCTTTACTCCAGTTGTACTTGAAAAATAAAACAAGCATTGGCTCATCTAGAAGGGTGCTGTTCACTTCATCTGCAAGCAAATGCTTTCCTAAGGAAAAGTTGGATTTTGCCACATGAGGAAAGCAAAAATACCTTCTGATTATGGATATCTTCAGAGGAATGCTGTGAGCACTTGTTACACTCTTCCTTGTGGCCCAAGCAATAGCTCTTGCAGGTGGCCACAGGACCAGGCACGCCGAGCAAGGGGAGAGGGGAGCGGGGCATTGCTTCAGCTGCACACGGCTATGGGCAGCGAAGGAGAGGGAGTGGTGAAAAGTACAGGAAAAATGACAGAGAGGTCATGTGTCATTTTTATGTTGATGCTGTCACTATAAGTTGGATTTCCAGTTGTTGATAGTTTATAAATTAAACTAGTCTTTTTCTAATTTTTCTCAAATCAGGATTTGCCAAACTGCTTGAAAAATGGCATGAACTTGTCTGATCTTGGTTGTTTCTGTGTGAATCCACTGGAGCTCTCGTTTGCTTGTTGGATGTCTGGAGACAAAAGAAAAGGAGTGGCTTGAGGTGTGGGGAAGTCACATTTCCCATTCTTGGGTGCCACTGAAGCTTGAAATGAATTGTATTATTTTATGACAAAATAGCTTATTATCCTTTACCCATCCAAGCCACACTTCCTCAGTTTTTGGCGGAATAACCAGACATGTCATGGGCCAAATAAGGGTCAAACCATTACCTTTTCTTTCAAACAACATTGCCTCGACCCTGTTGTGTTCAGTGTTTTCATTTATTGCTCTTGAAGCTGAAACACATTCCAGATGTGATTTGCAAGGGCTCCCGCAAGGTCACAGCCAAGTCGAGGTGCTCTGGCTGGCCTGTGGTGACCCCAAGGTGTCCTAGGGTGGGGGGCCTCGCTCCCTGCTGCCGGCCTGGGCTGGGGGGCTGTCGCTGTAGATAAATCCTAACTTCTGCTTTGCTGAGAGGGGCTGCTCCGTCTTTTTGGGAGGGAGGAATGTGGGAGTTTGCAGACGCCTCTGCCATCACCTGGTTCATTTGTTGATGAGTGTCTTGAAGGCAGAGGGTGGACAAAAGGTGCCTGTCCCTGGGACAGCACAAGAAGGGAAGTTTGTGCCTTGGGGAAGGGAGAGCAGACAAGATAAATGAGGTCTGCAGTCCTGAGGGGAAGCATTTACAAACCGTAGCATGGTTCTTGTATTCCTGTGCGGGATTTTTTTTTTTTCACAGATGAATGAAAAAAAGTAAAGAAAGAAATTACTTCCTTGATGATATCATTCACCTCTCAATCCTTTAAGCTCACCAGACCTAAGTAACGACACTGATGTCTATTAAAAATAAATGGCTGTTTTTTCTGCTACTGTTCCCTCAGGACAAATTCAGGCTTAAAGCATAAAGACAACATAAATTCCCTTCTTCAATGTGAGCATACTAATAGCCTGATTTTCAAAGGTCCAAGTGCAAACAGGAGCGGGTACCACGGAAAACCCAGCTGCAAATTCCTATTCCTGGAAACACTTACACAGATGTCATTTCAGCCAGGCTCCTGGTATGCACAGAGCTGTCACATCCCTGACTGTTTGTGGGACTGAGATTTAATCCCTCAACAGCAGCTTTAAGGATAATGCGTATTTTGGCTGTGTTGACTGCTCAAGCTGCTGGGCTGATAAGCAGAGTCCTCTGCTGCAGGTTGAAGTTTCTGAGACCTGCCTAATTAGGCTTTCCTGCCCACACTCATCAGGCAGGGCACAGATGCGCTGAGCTGTGCAGGTTGTCAGCCTCTTCTCAGAGGACCTGCCAGAGAAACTATTTCTCTAGCTCTGGTATCCAAATGACACAACGGGTTTGTAGGAAAACCAAGCACAGTGTGGTTAGTTAGGTATTTAAGGTACTTGGAAGGATTTTTTTCTTCCAAGAACTTGTCCACTTGCCCTTTGAACCCATGTAAACGTATTTTTTCATACTACATCCTGTGGCAAGGAGTCCCACTGCTTCCCTGTATGTTGTCTGCATAGGTGTCTCCTTTTGTCTGATCTGAGTACTGTGTTCAGTTTTGGGCCCCTCACTACAAGAAGGACATCGAGGTGCTGGAGCGTGTCCAGAGAAGGGCAACGAAGCTGGTGAAGAGTCTAGAGCACAAGTCTTATGAGGAGCGGCTGGGGGAACTGGGGTTGTTTAGCCTGGAGAAGAGGAGGCTGAGGGGAGACCTTATTGCTCTCTACAACTACCTGAAAGGACGTTGTAGTGAGGTGGGGGTTGGTCTCTTCTCCCTAGTACCGAGTGATAGGATGAGAGCAAACGGCCTCAAGCTGCGCCAGGGGAAGTTTAGGTTGGATATTAGGAAAAACTTCTTCACCAAAAGGGTAGTCAGGCACTGGAACAGGCTGCCCAGGGAAGTGGTTAAGTATCCATCCCTGGAGGTATTTAAAAGACGAGTAGACGTGGTGCTTAGGGACATGGTTTAGTGGTGGACTTGCCAGTGCTAGGTTAACAGTTGGACTCGATGATCTTAAGGGTCTTTTCCCACCTTAATGATTCTATGATTCTATGATTCTATGAATCTGCCACATGGAAGCCCCCTTCAATATCACTGTTTTTGAACTGGAAGACGGTCATAAATTTCCAAGTGTTGGGCTAGTTCACAAAATCTGGGGTAAATTCTTCACACTTAAGCCATAGCTGGAGATTTTTTTCTGATGGTCATGCTGCATCATCAGCTTGGTGGGCTGCATAGAGGAATCCGTGAGTAACTTCTGTGACCTAGCAGTGCTCATACTCCCCAATACAGTTTTCATTTCTTTAGTCTAACAGCAATGTCCAGCTGAAAAAAACTTACAGTCCAAGGAGTAGCTCTGGTTGCTCTGGGTAACCCAGCTCGAAAGCCCAGGATCAGGAGAACATCTTACCACAGCCAATGACTGCGGACAAATCCTATTCAAATATCTGGCCATTCCAATCTGTTTTTTCTCTTTTATCTATGAATCCTGTCTTCATTCCCATGAAACTGCTTTTATCTTCTGTTTTTCCAAACCAGTCCTGACTTTGCTGCCTTGAAATGTGGCACAGAAATGTAGCACCGCTGGTGTTGGAGGTGTTTCCCCAGATGATTCCCCAGGCAGTCTAGCAATGGTCAGTGATGTGGCCACCAGCTATGCACTGCACAGCTGAGGACTGTGGGCTCCTTCTTGGGAGACTCTTGGGTTTTGCTGGCAGTCAGGCACTGCTGGGTTTTAACCTCCTGGGTCTTTTCCATCTCTGTCTCACCTCTCCCCTGCCCTCTCAGGATTGCTCCCTGCAGCACATTTGCGAGTTCGCTGCACAGTTAAAGGTTGAAATGACCCAAGTGATTGGGAGTGGGGAACTGCTGCGGCCTCTCAGGAGTGAAATATGGTTTTGTGTCTGCAAAAAGGTTAAAGCTGCTCCCCAGCAAGAGCAATGGAAGGAAATGCCCTGTAGCTAAGTTTCATTTCAGTGTACAGTATGAGAACATGTGCAACCCATTACAATAAAGCTCTTGCTGGAAAATGCCTAACCTATGCACTGTAAAACCTAATTAAGGGATTCCTTAAAAAACAAAGTTACCAACCAGTATCAAGGAATGGATAACGAGAGGCTGCTTTCTGTAATCCAACCCTTTATCTTTAGGCCTTCGGGGTGTCCATGGCCAGGGTCTGTCCCCTTGTTGTTGCTGAGGCCTTTATTGTAATAGCGGGCCCCTCGGCCTAAGAACAGTTCAGCCATCTCTTGTAAAGTTGATTGGCTCCCCTTATGTTTCCTAATGGATACAGCTGCCAGTTCCTCAGACAGATCAGCTCGCTGTGACCTTGGGGATGGGGTTTCTGCAAGCATTGGAGGGACAGCGTGCAGGGATCTGTGTCCAGCCCAATGAGGCACTGAAGGCAGCGGCCAGCATACAGGTGATATACCCAGGCTTGGAGGGTGATGGAGGTGCCATCACTTCTGGGGGGGGGGTTTCCCCACCAGAGAGGAGGAGGACAGGGAGAAATGAGAATGCTGGAGATGATATTGTCTTTCTCTGAGATCTCCCCCAAGCCCAGAGCCTGCTGCCTCCTACTTTGCCAGCTGACATTAGCTTTACCAGCATGGGTAGAAAGGATGCAAGGCCCTTCCTCAATACCTGCAAGGGAGCAGCTCCCAGGGGACATCAGCTCTCAGGACCACGCTGGAATGGCAGGCTGGCCCTGAGCAGTTTCCCAGTTTAGCATGCAGTAGATGTGCAGGCCCCTTCCATGATATGCAGAGCATGTGCACCATCCCTGCAATCATGCAGAAACTATTGTTTACAGTAACTACACTTCTCCAACTGTGTAAACCAAATTAACTCTCCCCTGCTGATGCATGGGTGCTTGGTGTCATCAAGTGTCCATTAATTTTTGGTCTTCTTTTCGGTGGGGCCAGCCCCAGTGCAATAACCACCTAATTCCTGTCTGTCCTCATGTGGACAGACTCCATCCAGGCAGCTCCCAGCTCCTCACCTTATCCCTCTGTGCTGCTCTTCAGAGCCTCTGAGGGACTCCCTTCCTCCTTCACAAACCAGACAAAGCCACTTAGAGGAATCTGGGTTTTTCGTATATGGTCTAACACATCCTCAAGCCCCATCTGAAGTAGACAGGTGGGGTCTACTATGTGGAACTTGCTTGGGACTTTATGGGTGGACATATGACAGAGACTTGTTGCAGGCAGTGAACAAGGGCAGGTTTATTTGCAGACCAGGTAACCTGCAAACACACTTCTTGCCATTAAGCTCACAACATTATAAAAAGTATTTCCTGTTTTGGTCATGGCCATTAATGAAGGGTCAAAACTAGAAGCTCCCTGTCTGAATGTAGGCAAAGCCAAGAGGAGCAGAGGCCGAGCCCTCTGTTATCACTGTCTGCATCTCCCCCCTCCAGCCCAGCAGCTGAGCCTGAGAGCTAAGCTGAGTTTTACAATATCTGTAATTAGTCATTTTTATGGTGTGCTCATTTGCAATATTCTAGGTAAGGATCTGTCAGTGTTTCCATTATATACCCTTCTGTTTCCAGGGGTTTATAACCAGGCTATAAAAACACGCTCTGGGGCAAAGCTTGCCACATAAATTCTCAGCAGAGAACCTATTTTTGTTTTGGTTTTGTTTTGTTTTGCTCTGTCACTTATGATTTTAAATGTGCAGTAAATATAGAAAAATTCAGGTGGCTTCTTCAAGCATGTTTTTTACTAGGTTTCAGTTTAGCAGAGGCATATTGCAAAGGGGATTAATTTCTGTGGCTTTTGGGTAGCCTAAAAATGAGAAGTTTACTGTAATTGAACTGAAAGACTATCTGTAAACTAGCATCTGGATTTAGAGCTCTATTCACCGCACAAGCCATGCTGGAATCGCTGACTCTTTATAACTGCTAGAGGGCAGTTACATTGCTCTGCATTCAGCTCTGATAGTGCACATACAGACTCAAATCCAAAGGCTATATCTAGTGCTCAATTTTTATACCTATACATCCAAGGAAGGGGTAAATTTTAGACTAAATTAGGATAGAAACAGAAGGCTTGGTAGATAAATAGAAGAATGAAGTTTCAGTGGGGGTTTTGGGTGGATGAGGGTTTAACCATGTTAAAGTGCCTACAGGGCTAATGATCTTCACTCATTTTGAGTGTGATTGGAAACAAAAATTCATGTTGATGTTTAAGGTTTCCTGTAAAAAACAGGATATGGCATACCGCTGTTATTCTGTAAGAAATTCGATGCAAGGAGTTTTATGACATAAAAGCATTAAATTGTACCCGTCAGGCAACATAAGTAATTCTCTCACTCGGTGGTAGCGCTGCTTTATAAAAAGCTTTCTCTGCTTCCAGCAATTAGAGGTGGATGAGCTGCAACATCTGACCGCTTGTCGCCATGCTGGTGGTGTGTCAGAAGTTGCCCTGGCACATCCAGCCAAGTGCCAGGAGAGAAACCTCTGTTTGGGGCAGCTGTCCTGCTACCAGAGACTCCTCACAGGGGAGACACCAAAGGATTAATTGTCTTCAAGGACTCAAGATCAGCTAAGAATATTTTCTGTGTATCAAAGGTCAAGTTTTGCAACCCTTTCCCTACATAAAATATAAAGTACTGATTTATCTCCCTCAAGAGCAAGGGCTACAAAATCTGCTCCTCATCTTCTTTTGATGATTTTGCGGTATGTTTCTCTGATCCTCAGTCTGATCCTTTTAATTTCAAAAGCTTTAATCAAAACCTCTTAACAATACATTCACTTACTGGTTTTGCGGTTTACATTTAATTCTGATTGATTTTTTAAAAGGATGGTTGCATTAAGATGCTACGGCTTCTGTTTGAGTGATTCATTAATATATGCCTGGGATGGCACAACCCCAGTCAGATTGAAGCTTTGTGTTGACAGACCACTAAAATAATACCCTGTGTGTGACTTCCCAGGGAGTAAACAGAGCTTTTACCAGTGAGACCTTAAACCCTTACAGTATCATGCAAGCGTGCTCGGTTAAGGCCTGGAAACTCGTAGGTATAACACAGAGCCATGTGTCAAATGGGGCTGTTGAACACTTGCTCAGTGTGTTTCTGCTGACAGCTTCGAGGTGGAGTTTGGGTTCCCTTCGTCTGGGCCGAAGCGACATATCAATTTGTATGGGTGTGCAATTAAACTGAGGCAAGCTACTGCCAGATGAATTAAAATAATAGGATCTGTTTTTCAGGTTTAATGACGGGATTAGTGAGGGAGAACGACTTTTGCAGGAATGCTGCCTTGTCAGACAGAGGAGAGCGGCTGCATGTGATTGCATTTAACTAGGCTTTACTAGAGGCAGTTGGCTGGTGTCTCTGAGAGCTGGTCTGCTCGCTGCCCTGAATATAAAAAACGTTGAGTAACTGCCTTATTTTTATTAACTGAAATACAGATCTGATTGATTGCAAAAGCCTGAACAATGCAAAAGATCAACAGTTTATGCAGTTCAAAATCACAGCTTCTTCCTTTCACCGGGGCTCTACAGAGTCACAGCATCTTGACAAACATATGAGTCAATGGAAGCTGTATTATCTTTTCAAAATTGACTTTTGGCATTTGTTTCTCTAGAATCAAAAATATTATTCATTTCCTCCAAGCTCCTCTCTTAAGCATCTTTGCCAAGAATCATGACTAGCATGGAGAAGAAAGTAGATTTACTTAGGAAAAAAAAAAGTTTTTGTCTTGGTTGATCTAAGTGCAACAATTTGATGACAAAGGAGAGGTTAGCCTGTGTCCAAATTAGTGTCACATTTTAACATGGAAATGAAACAGGTGGTAAACAATTTTTAAATGGGATAATAAAAATGGTGATGAAAGTTTGTTTTCTTTTGGCCTCATAATGATAGGAAAGGCTGTTTAAGGAACTGCAGGAGAAAATTTAGGGACCAGGTATATGTGAGATAACATAACTCTAGGTGTCGGTTTCTGCAAGGGCATATGCAAAATTGCAGGTGCCTGCCTGCAACCTAATGCATGTGCTGCACCAGGTGTGTGCTCAGGTGCGAGGGTCTGTCCTGCAGGAGATCACTCATGGGGAGTTAGGGCAGCTGCTGAGTTGAGAGACAGGGATTAAAATGTGCAGAGAGCTGGTAACGCTCCCCAAATGTGGCTGCTAGTGCACTGAGGGCTCATAAGTAATAAAGTTATGAAGGGCTAGATTTGTGCACCTGTGATAGGAACCAGTATAGGGCCATATTTCACCCTTTGATACTAACAGAGTCTGGCGATAGCAGTGAGAGGCTGTATGCTCAAAGCTAAGATGTTTGCGTCTTTCATTTTCCTTCCCATCCCAGATAGTGGCGTGTCCTACAAGGGGAGCCCTGCGTGCTGTGGATGCGGGGGAAGAGCCCTGACAGGGTGCACAAAGGCATCTTTTCTTCCATTTGCAGAAGAACTTTGCAGCATGGCGTACAGATATAGCAAAATATCTGCCACTCATGGTGCAACTGTCGTCTTCACAGAAACACTCAGCTGTGGCCTTTTATCTCAGTTGGCTGGCTCTAGGGCTCTTTACAACTCTTTTGCAAAGCAGAGTGCTATTTAAATCTGTCTCTGGGATGATGAGGGAGGAGTAGTACATATTAAAGGTTTTCTGGTGATTTTGAAAGAGAAGAAACCCTTTAATTACTCAGGAAAGTTTCATTTTGTATTTTCTTTCTCTCTCTTGATCCAGATACTTACAGGTCTCTCAGCACCTTCACATTTGAGTGCCCCTAACATTCCTACACCAGGGCTGCTTGGGCAAGTGAACACTGCCACAAGAGGGCTCAGGTCATTAAAAAACCATAGTGTTCATGAGGAACTGTCTGTTTCTGCCAAATGTAATTTTTTAAAAGAAAAACCAATTTTCTTAAAAACATTCTTTTACATTGAACAGAGATCTGAACATTTTTTTACAAGAAGGTTAGAAACTTGAGGTGAGGAGGCATTCCCTTGCAGCCATAACTGAATGACAAAAAAAATTTAAAAAACCGTTTCTGAATAGATGTTTTTCTTTTCCAAATGCATTGATGCTGTAAGTTCATGTGAGTAGGGATTTGGCTGGCTTGGAGTGGGGCAGATTTGGAAACTGTCTTTTCCAGGTAACCACTTTGAAGCCTCTTAAAAGTCCTGTAAAATGAGCCAATCTCAGCCCAAATCCCAGAATAACTTTGTCCACATCAGAAGAAAGTGATCAAAATCAGTGTTCTTGCTGGCTGTCCCTGAAGAAAAGTCCCAGACTAAATGAGCCATGAAAACTGAGCTCTTTCACCGTGCTTCATTCAGCCAAGCATTGCACCATATTTTTTAGCAAAGCACTGGGGAAGTGTGTTCTGGGTATATACAGAGTGTTTACATCTTCATAACTGTCCAGCCAGCCCCTTTCAGGGGGCCTAAACTCTCCATATGGAAGAAAATAATTCCCTCTTGTACTATACCTAATGCCATGGACCTGAAAGATTGAGGGAGCTTTGCACACTGGAAGAAAATAAGATGAAAAAGCACTGAAAAGGCGTTTGTGTAGGATCTTCTCAGGTATTTCTGTCTTCATCACATGCATCTGTGACTTGTCACTACAAAAAGTGTGGTGACGCCACACCTCGAGTACTGTGTTCAGTTTTGGGCCCCTCACTACAAGAAGGACATGGAGGTGCTGGAGCGTGTCCAGAGAAGGGCAACGAAGCTGGTGAAGGGTCTGGAGCACAAGTCTTATGAGGAGCGGCTGAGGGAGCTGTGGTTGTTTAGTCTGGAGAAGAGGAGGCTGAGGGGAGACCTTATTGCTGTCTACAACTACCTGAAAGGAGGCTGTAGCGAGGCGGGGGTCGGTCTCTTCTCCCTAGTAATGAGCGATAGGATGAGAGGAAACGGCCTCAAGCTGTGCCAGGGGAAGTTTAGGTTGGATATTAGGAAAAACTTCTTCACCGAAAGGGCAGTCAGGCACTGGAACAGGCTGCCCAGGGAAGTGGTTGAGTCTCCATCCCTGGAGGTATTTAAAAGACAGGTAGGCATAGTGCTTGAGGACATGGTTTATTGGTGGACTTGGCAGTGCTAGGTTAACAGTTGGACTCGATGATCTTAAGGGTCTTTTCCCACCTTAACGATTCTATGATTCTATGATTCTAAAATTATTCATCATGCCCCTGCTAAAATACTGCTCTGCCTCAGATTCCCTTTCCCCCAAAGGAGTTTTCATCTCTTTTCCACTCAATTGCTTGAATTAGTATTCAGATACTGTCTCTATTAACTAGAACAGGCTTGCTTGCTTCTCCATCGCTTTTACTGAAGTTCACTCCTGGTCTTTTGATAGACCAACTTGCTGCCTTAGTGAAGTTTAAGGAAGCCTGAATTTCCTTGCTAAGCTCGGATGAGGGAACATAGATTCAAAGGAGCCAGCATTTTGGATCCTCTTTCTTCCTAAAACAAGAAATAGCTGTCAGCTGGGGCTGCCCTGCTGCACCAAGGGGAGCCACTCTAGAAAAAGCATCAACACACAGCTGCACCCTCGAGTGGCACCTCTCCCTGTGCTTGGGTGCACCCTGTCTGGTCGTACAGTTTAGCCCAATTAGCAGCCCTTGCAGACTGGAGAGTTGTCAGGTGGCTGACGGGAAAGCTTCAGGTATAAGAAAAAATTAGCCTGGGAAAATGTCATGCCAGCGCTGGTTTCCGCAAAATAGTTCTTCTGAGGCTTTGGGAGAGGCAGTGGGAAGCCTCCCTCCGGCTGTCGGGTCTGGGAGGTGAGAACTGATGTCCTGTTTTCTCGGTAACAGGCGGGCCGCTTGAGAGAAGCGCTGGGTAGCACCAGGCAGCTGGAACAGCAATCGCGTGCTCCTGGTAGGAGCGAGACAATAAAACTTCCTCGCGTCTCCCAGGCTCCATCCAGCTTTCTGATGTCAACACAGCAGCAGGAGGCTTCAGGCACGTTCCCGGCAGCTGATCATATTTATCAAGTTCATGTTCCTTGCCTTTTTTTTTTTCTTTTTCCTTAAATATCAAGGTCCAGGAGCCACAAAATGGCCACATTCCAACTCCGGCCCCTTTGAGCATAGAGAAATGTGTGCTGGGGGCTGGAGCAGGGACATGCTTTCTCCATGTGAGCCAAAGAACAAACAGCAGAGCCCGCCACGGGGACCGATTGTTGACATGTTTATGATGATGAAGTGGGGTAGAGCTCTCAAAGGGGGATGCTAGAAATGAAGAAGTAAAGTGTGGCACTGCTGCGAGCCTATATAATACTAAATATTGTAGGAAACTGCAGTTTCTTCCTATTTGTGACTGCTTCGCTGAGCAGTTAGAAAAGTCCCTTCCCAGCCGTACATCACACGTTCCCCATTTGGAGCTGTAGCTGTAACAACAACAACAACAGCCCAGCAGGCGCCGGCAGTACGGAGTGATCGGGCTGAAGTTACAGGGACTCTCGCCATAATTTATAGCCCTGCTCGAAAAGTGTGAAAGATATGACGCTGTGTGCCTGGAAATCCTACCCAGAGGACAGCTTACAAACGCTAAGTGGGTATTGGAATACCCCAGCTGACTGGGGCTTGCCATTTTGCTTGGGGTCGCAGGCAAAAGCCCTTCATCTTCCTCTGCGTGTGCACATGTGTGTCTGCACTGTGGGACAGTCCCTGGATCTGCTACCCAAGGTCAAACCTCCCACCTGGCATTTGAAGGAGAGAAAAAGGATGAGGGAGTCGGGTTAAATTCTCCCTCGTGGTGATGCACATTCTTCTGTCTGCAGCAGCCCCAACGGGCCACTCTTTGTAGCTAGCTCTGGGTTGTGCTTCCCCTGGGACTAAGCTGTTGGAGAGCACGTGGCTTTGGTGGGGGCATCCATGCACATCACACTGCCCAGCACCAGGGCCCTCAGTGCTGGCTCCTCATTGCAGAGCTAATTGGGCTCTGGGTGCTTGTTTCAGTCTGTGCTGATCTCCACCTCGCACCATGCAAGGCCTCCAGCTGAAATGTCTGCAGGGGAACAGCAGCTCTCCCTGATTTCCAGTTACACCCTTTGGGACTGTGAAATAGGGGATCAGCACAACTTCAGCCAGGGAAAGTGAACCTGTCCGTAGCCAGGTCTGGCCAGAGATGGTCAGCTGAGACACTGTCCAAGGTGTGATGGCTATAAGAGTTCTGGATTAGTCTTGGCTTGTGTTTGGTCAACTTGAAAGGTCAGAAGGGGAAAATATGAGTCAATTGGCTCTTGCCTCTGTAGACATGAGTTTAGAAAAGCAAGGGACTTCTCCAAGGAACTCCAATTCCTTCTGTTGGGTTGCCCACAAGCTGAGCAGCTCTAACCATCATGCAAGCTCTGACCCTCAGGTTGCCCAGCACTGCAGTAGCTACTTGAAAGCAAAACAGAAATGCACATTCATAGGCCATGTTTTGCAGGATCACTGGAGCTGTTATCTTTCATGAATCCTGCTGGCTGACTCTGAGCACACCTTGTCTGGGGGCAGAACAGCTTTTACCCTGAAGAAAAAAAAGAAAACATCTTTTTCAGGCAATATTTCAGTCTCTTAACCTGCTATGGGTTTCCCTCTGGGCCTCTTGAATGTATGAGGTGGGAGCTGACGGCTTTCCCTCGGTCTGAATTCTGCTGCTACTGTGCTGGGGGTTGTGTGTCCCTTGCTGGGATGATAAACTTTGGGCAGACGCTTTTGCTCTAAAGGATAGGGGTGTTTTTTCACAAAACATGTTTCTGGGCTTTTTCTCCCTAGTAGAAAATTTATCTTCTCAACAATTAAATGGAATTGTCTGTGGGAAAGGGATTGTTGGGGAAGGTGGTGGTGTCTCTCAAAATAACCACTACAGGAGGACCTGTGTTTTCAGTACATCATGGGGTGATGCATTTTCCTCAGAAAGCAGAATAAGCTTTGGCATTTTATCCTTATTGCAGTGTGGTAGCACCTGTGTTTCTGTATCTGTCTTTTGGTCCACCGATGTGTTATTCTTCATTGATGAGAGCATGTCTGCCTTGCTGGGAGCCACTGTGTTTGCATTACTACTCCTGATTTTCCCATCTGTGGCTTTGTTCATCTCTTGAATATTCTTGAGCTATATTGACTTGAGGCTCAGCCTCATGTCCCAAGCCCCTATCTTATATCAGCAGCTATCACATTGTGTTATTTCAGTCCAGCTCTCTTTCCAGAGTTGTGCATGGGAAGCCCCACCTGAAAAGCCAGAACAAGCTCACTGTTTTCTTGTCTTTCTTTCCTGTGCTTTTTGCAGCATCTCCAGTTTTATGATCCTCTGTGAACTGTAGCGTTTCTCCCGGATCTTTTATGTAGATGCTAGGGGATTTAGACCTGGATTATTTCAGTGATTCCTTCCTTAAGAAACATGACTGCTGAGAACTCTGCACCCTCTGTTTATAGTCCTGTCAAGCTGAAATCCTCACACACCTGCTTGTATGAATGAATTTTTCAGCTGCATTTCTATGCTGTTGAAGGCCCTCTCTGAGTCCCAAAGGTACACAAGTGTCATTTGCCACGTGTCCAGCATCTCACCGGATTGTGATGCAAGGGGGAATACGGACCTCCCACAGGGTGGCAAAGGGTGTTTTGGCATATCTGTGTATCAGGCCAGGAGTCTGTAAATCCAGAAGTGGGGCTGCAGGTTGCCTGTCTGGCTTGTTTTCTCTGAATCCGCTGGTGCTGGTGGCTCCATGCCACTCTCTGCATGTTTTACATTTCAGACCTGATTTGCTAGAAGAAAGTCAGCAAACAGAAAATCTGACAAACAAACCACAGAGAACATATGATCGATCAGAAAATACGTAAGCCTGTTAGTGAATGTAGGCACGGCAAGGGCTAGCATTAATGGAGAACATATTTGTTATTAAATCCCATCCACATAAACCAATCTGAAACAGATGTGAATGTTAGTGGTATTAATAAGTGGGCAAACTCCAGGGAACCTGAAGGTACTTCTGCATAGGGGAAGAAGGGGCAAAGACACATCTTTGCTATCACATGGGTTTTATAAGTAAGGACTATATTTTTACACTGTACCTTGCTTTGCATTCCTTGTTGAGACTGAAAAATGCAGTATGTGGGACACGGAGAGAGGAGTGCTGAATTAGAGCGAGGACGGCTGCCTTTGGGAAGGGAAGAATGATGGCTGGTAGTAGAGTTCGGCTGAAAGAAAACCAGGTTCTCTGCCCCTCTGTCTGAGTGCAGCTGGCCTCTGATGGAGCAGTCCCAAACAGTCCTGCCATGGCCAGAAGGGTGAAACGCTAAAGTGTGCTCAGGAAAGATGGAGTCACAGGGATGTAAGAGGTATTGCTTGGGTATGAAAAGGGTTTTCAGAGCAATTTTACTCTGTCAAATCTGATGAGATTTTCCACTACTTGCAGATTTCCAGTCGTTTCTCTAAAGCAGGAGGACTCCAGACCTTTGCAAGAGAAGGTTGCTGGGATTTTTTTATATTGCAAGCCACTCTATTTTCCCTAGCCATCTTCTCTGAAACAGCTGAACCATTTTTTGGCTGATGGCTAAAAAAAAGGAAGGCGAAACAAAAAATCCAGCCCAAGGCAGACATTTGGCATGGAAAATTGCAGCCCAAGTGGTTTAAGTTTAACAAAGTTATTAGCAATTGAAAACAGGGCTTTATAATTGGGAAGTGTTTGGCAAGTTTAATAATAGGTTGTGCTACCAGCCCTGCCTCTTAGATGTGTGCATGTACAGGGATGTGCATACACCTGACACAAAGACATGCATTTGTGTTAAGATGCTTCTGGCTGGAAACATGCACAAATGCAAAAACCCGTCAATGTCCTGTGCTTCCAAGACACCGCTCTTTATTCACCTCTCTCTTCTCAACCTTAATTCTTCAAGTTTTTGTTGTCCTTCTTCCTGCAATTGTAATTAAAACCAGACTGCAAATGCTTCTTGTCCTCACTGGAACAAAACACTGACTCTTCTCATGCTCTGCAAATTATTATTAAGAGGAGAATTCGCAATGGCTTTGGCGTGACACAAAGCCAACTTCCAGGGTGCTGGGAAAGTAGCACAGATGCTTTGTACCTCTACTTTCTTCTTGAACACTGCAGTGGGAGTGGGGTTGGCTTGTTTTCAGTCTCTATGCACGTGTTTGTGGCCCTTTGCATGATTGCATTGCATCAGGTGGAGATGGAAGCTTTTTGGGTGGCTCACCTGGCTGGACAGCACCTACCTGGGGTAAGAAGTGTCCTTGCTGGGCTGAGTCAGCCAGCCTGTCCACTGTTGGCCTTCATTAGGACTCTCTGCAGTGCTGCTCCTATCTTGCTGCTCCATCAGGCATCCCAGTAAAGTTTAAACTCTCGATTACCACAAGCCCCACTGCAGCCAGGAAGCGACGTCAAGTTGAGTCATCATATTGTTTGAATTACACCAATATGAAAATACATGAAAGCCACAGGGAGCCAGCATTTTCCCTTCTATATAAAATGGGGTTATGACCATATTAAAAAACACAACAAAACCTACTAGCTTTTAACAGGAGATGGTGGAACAGAGGGCTTAAGCGATGCTGAAAAAGCCAAGCCTGAAAATAATTGTATTTGAAACAAGGCCCTGCTCTTTCTTCTGCTCAGCCTCATTATGTTCCCTGCTCCTGTCCCCTCTACATCTTCTCCACTGCCTTTCATTTTGGAGAGGGGAGAAGAGCAGCTTTGGGCTGTGGGTGCTGAGTCACAATCCAATGCTGTTGGGATTGACAGGAGGGGAGGGAGGCACAGGTCTCGGTACTGCGAGGCATCAGAAATGCAAGCCATGGCAGCTGGCTAGACCAGAGACCCTGTTTCTTTTTTATCACTGCGCATTTGTCATCAGTTGATGTTGATCTTAATGACCTGGCTAAAGGCTGCATAAAATCTCAAGTCTGAACAGTGCCAGTTTTGGGGGTCTCTCTACCTGCCTTTCAATCCCAATGTGATGAGGTCTCTTTATGCACAGGGTGAGCTATCCCAAAGGCTGGTGGCTGGAGGTGCTTAGGTGTGGGTGGGATGCTTGGTGGCTCCCCTGGCGTGCACTGAATAGCCCTACTCTATTCATAAAACCTCTTTGCCTTGACCCAACAGGTTGTGATAATTCACAAAAGGAAAGCAAATCTGTGGTTATGGTAGCAAAAAAGTGGCCATAAAGGAGACTGTTCTCCAATCCTCCAGGTGTTTACAAAGGAGAAAACATCACTGTTTTCCCAACTCTCTTGTAAGCTGCAGAGCCATTTCTCTGGCAAAAAAAGGGAACATTTCCAAAACAGCACAGAGCAGATCTCTGGCACTTTACACCTGGGCAGCACAAACCCTCTTTCTTTCGCCCGGTAGCAGCATAAAGCAGTGGGATGAAAGAGAGGCCTTCATCCTGCTCTGTGAGACTGTCAGACCCTGGGCCATGCTGTAGGAGACCATCCCTGCCCCGGTGAACTACCAGCGGGGCCAGCTGAGGCCAAGGGGAAGAAAGCTTGATTGTCTTCCTATTTTACAAGCAAAGAGGAAGCTGGGGTATCCTGATGTTCATGTTCACAGGCACCACAAAAGGTGCCACTGTAAGGCTGGACTTCACCATCCGCAGTGTGCCAGTGGGCGAAGTTCACTGGAGGACAAGCATCATGTCCTTCTCAAACACTCTTCTAGTTCTCTATTGACTTCCAGCTAGATCTCATTGTTGCTACATCTGAACCGACTCATGCTTTCAGATGCTGCAGAAATCCCCTGAGAGTCTTCCTACGTCTTCTTCAGAAGCAGAGCAGCTTGTGCACTGAGACTCGTACTGGATATTAATCATTTGTTTTTAACTCTGTCCTCAAGGCTCTCTGATACGCTCACAGCTCCGGATCTAAGGCAAACAAGCCCTACTGAAAACCAAAGCAGAGCCTTCATCCCTTTCAGGCTTCTTGTTTGTTTCAGTGTTATGAATGGTGTTTGCACGCTTTTTAATCATCTCAGCTCAAGGAGTTTGAGTCCTTTGCTGTTAGTAATTTTGATATATTGCTACCATGCTACACACCGAAAGTATTTCTACTTTCTTACCTCCACATATGTATGCAGTCAGGAACAATTACTAATGTCAATCATGTCTGCTTGCTAGCTTGCTTTTTTTTCCCTGTTGGTCGTGCTGTAAATCATTTTCACATTTACAACATTAAGAAGGCACTCTGAGCAATCATTCTTGTGGTCAACAAACTGTTACTGCTTCTCAAGTGTCATGGGTCACTACTTAATTACTGGATTTCACTCCCAGTTAAAACCATTAATCTTGTCTCCACCACCTTTCTCTGGGCCTCTCAGTCCAGTATGTTTTATGTTAGGCACATACGGCTCAAAGTGCTGTTTTTTTTTTCACAGCAGCAGAGGTTCTGTAGCTGGGATTTCTGGGCTTGATTGATAAGCAAAATCATTCAACAGAGGCGTTCTTTGGACTGAGTCGCTATAAGCTGGGCCTTTCTGCAGAGAGCTGGGTTTTTCAAACAGATGCAGAGATACTGAATACAACAAAAAAAGTAGTAGGGGAGTTCAGTGGTAGCGCTGAGCTTGCAGAGAGTGGTGCCACCTCAGCTGCAGGAATTCCCCAAGCTTCATCCCGCTGGAGGATTATCGCTGCCTCCTGCGCTCTCGGCAGCTGCTCTCAGCCGCTGCCTGAGACCAGGATGGGTATGAGCACAACAGGGAAAGGCAGGGTAGCCTGGGAAAGCAGACAATAATTTATGAGTCCTAAAGGTTCATCAGGAGTTGAACTTGCCTGTGAAAGATTACACATGCCTTTAAGAGGGTTGGCTTCTGCTCTCACTTACTCTGCCCTCGAGCAGGGTGGAAGCACGCAGCCTGTGTGGATGGCAGGGCAGCATCCGACTCCTCCCCATCTGTTACTTGCACTGATGGGAATTCATAGGTGTTATATTAGACAGAGAAAGGCTCCCCTGTTGTTCCTTACATGAAATCGCAGCAAAAACATATTTAGAATTATAAGCACAAAAATGAAACATAAGGGCTACAGAAATCTAACAAAGCTTGTTTCATAGGCCACATCCACAGTGCGTTCATACAAAATGCCACGTGAATCACACTTAATTTACTACAGAATATATTTTGCTATTTCAGCAAAAAAAAAAGAAGAAGGAAAAAAAAATAAAGCCTGTGGAGGACAAGAGCTTTGCTGCATGTTAGCTGTAAAAGTTCCACAAATGTGGAATCTATTAAAACCATTATTTGTTTATGATGTGAAAGTGATTAGTCTGTTCCAAAAACAAAAACATGAAAACGCGAAGTGCTGGGACTTTTCAGGAGAATAGCCACTGATTCTTGATTATAATAATTCATATAATATGACTCCTTTGCTAGTATATGTATAATTACTGTAGCACTCAGTTGCCTTAGCCAAAATCAGGGTCCTCCTGCACATTCATCTAGTAAACACATTCCCTGCCCTGGAGAGCTAAGCAGACGAGAGCTGGATGAAGGAATGTATGATTACCCCAGTTTTGCAGATGAGGAACTGAGATAAAGAGTCAGTGTTACTTGCCCAAGATCCCAGCGAAGGGGTTGTGCAGCAACTTGGGTACCTCGGCTCAGCCCTCACCTGGAGCTGCGCGGCTGGGCTGGTGAAGCCAGGCCATGTCAGTCTGAGCGCGGGGACGTCCATGTGGCCCCAATTACAGACCCAGGGCCTCGGTTTCACTTCCTGGACTGGATACAATAACAGGATGCTGGGATATTTAGGCTGTGTTCACTGCAGGGAATGTTTTTTCTTTAAAAGCAGAAAAAAAGTTTTTCCCTCTAAGATGTCAAATCATCGAAAGATGGGGATTTGGACTTGTTCTGTACGTAGAAACCTCACCCAACTTTGGCTTCTTACCACCTCCTTTCACAATGCTGCTTACTTTCGATTTTAATATCTTGCTAATGTTAATGTACTCCATGGGTTTTGGAGAGGGACCTTATGTTTGCTGTCACTCTCCCTTGCTGATGCTCACCTGGCTGTTTGAATGTCATGAACCTGCCTGCCTGCAGACACGGAGCCTCAATGTGTTCCTGGTTGTTGGGACCTCTCACAAACCGTTTGCAGGGCCCTTTAGAAACCAGGTCTGCAATGCCTCCCACTTCCCAGCCTGCTCATCCTTTCCACGTGCTGCATATCCTAACCCAGAGCTGCTTCTCATCTTTGAAGCATGGGGCATTTCTAACAGGCGGAGCGTATAGAGCTAATGCCTGGGTTCAGGTGACCATGCAAATGCCATCACTGAAAGCTAGTATCAGTGGGAGGAGATTCTGGTTGTTCACTGATGGGCTGATGATCAAAACAAGTATCTTTAAGTTTAGCAGCCTGTTAGAGCTTTTGCCTTTTTATTCCTTTTTATTCCCAGGCAGAGCATGGGGCTTTTCAAGGTTTTCTGGCCTATGTACTTTAAGCTCATTGTTTCATTTAAACCACATTTGATTTGGGTTACAAAAATTCATCAGTCATCTTTCATTACCCAGGAAGAGCAATTGTGGCTGACTACTGTTTCCTCTGCCTCGGTAACTTGCCTGATCGTTTTAATGTATTGGTCATTATGGGTGTTGGACTCAAGAAGTACAATATTGAATTGGTCTCACCCTGGGAGGGAAGCCTTTCCTCTCTTTTGGAGGTCTGTTTTGGAGAAGAGACAATTAACAAAGCAGGGGCAAAACATTTCATTTGGGGAAATTTTAGTATTTAAATTAGATTGAGTACTGAACTGTTGCAAAGTAGTTAGCAGGCTAGGCCACTGCTATCTTAGAGAACGAAACCCCATAAACGTTCACTAGCTGTGCAAGCTCCATGCTGAAATCAGTTAAGGGCTGTGTGCCTGTGTGGTCATTGTGCAAGGCTGTCACTGAACCTCCTAATTTACAGTCCAGATTTCCTCTCAGTCCATTCATATCCCCATGTTCCAGTGCTGTTTTTTAGCTTATTCACTCTTCTCCTTTCCTGTCACTGGAGAAGTGTGAAGATTGCAGTCAAGGGGTGTCTTCGCTCTCCTTGTAAGCAGGCCATCCTCTCCCGGTTTCTGCTCCTGAAAGTGCTTCCCTCTTTGCTAATCCCGGAGTCCTTCCTTTCATGTGTTGCACTGTGAATTTACCTTCCTTACGCACACCTGGATACAACACTCCAGCACAACAGTGTTGTCACTTCCCTCTGCCTACTGGAAGGGTTATTCGGTGCTCCTAGGTCTTTCCACTTCAGTGAGGTTACAGTGATATGTTGCCTCACACCTTGCACCACAAACTTCTGTGCATTTTCTGTGACTTCTTATCTCAAGATCATCCAGTTCGTGTTAACCTTCTTATTCTCCTCTCTTTACAGTATCTCTGAAATTGAGGTCATCAGGAAGTTTCATTAGCACATTTTTTACATTACATGCCATGGTCATTAATGAGAATACCCAGCAAGATAAATTCCTAAGACCCAATACTAAAGAATTCCATGAGTAATTCCCTTTAGTCAAAGAATTTCCTTTTCACAGAATGTGTTTCCTTTGATACAAATCAACACTTTATGTACTTTTCAGATCTTATACAAATCCCTATTTTTTCCTGTAAAGAGCCATTTTCCATGTGGCCCTGTATGACATACTTTACTGAAGTCCAGATCAACTGGATTCACTGTATGTCCTCTAGGAAATCTCTAGCAAAGAAGCCAGATGTGAAATGGATATCTGTCTTCGGCAAATCCCAAAGTTGTACTCTATCCCAGTTCCCATATATACTTATGTCTTTAATTACTCTTTCCTTCGACTGCTGTTTTAAAGCCTTGTGTGCTATTAAAAGTGGTTAATGGCAACTGGTTTTACCGGCTGCTTTAAAGCAAGCTATTTATAATCTTTGTCCAAAAGTGAATCTTGGTGTCCAGGATGCAGCTGACACTTTGCTGGAGTGGAGTTTGCAAGCTGGTCGGAGAGCAGGTTACCTGCCTCGTTGGATCCTGTCCACAGCGAGGAGAACCAACAGGTCTCCAAAGGCATCTGGACATTGCAGGGTCAGGTCTTAGCATTCCGAGTGGGCCACAGAAGGGGTTAGAAAAGCTGTCATTCACCTCAATGGTTCTCGGTCAAAGGGTGGTGTGTGGGTCACGTTTCTCCATGGCACTTTGTGCCCAGATGGGGAAGGGAGGAATTTTGTTTCTTCCCTTTCCCCATTTGCCCATCATATGAGAAGAAATTGGAGTTGGTTTATGCATTCACTCCCTAAATTATTGTTCTTTAAATGGAGTTACTGTTGAGTGGATGTGAAAAGAGTAAGTTTATTGTTGTGCTTTTGGTCCTGCTTGGAAATACAACCTTTAGCTTGCATCTACATCTATTTTCATACAAACTCAGGCACATGCACACAGTTTTATATGAAGCATGCGAGACACCTGCCTGTGTTTGAAATGAAAGAAATGGGTAGTTTGTCCAGTCTGAAAAATAGCAGCCAAAAGAGAGGAGAGGGGATAATACGGGTAAAGAATAAAAAGAGTCTAAAGAAACTTGTCAGAAATGTGAATCTGGCGGCTGGCAACTTGAATGCAACAGAAGGGAAATGAGAACCTACACGGAGTATGGCAACAGGAGGATAATTAATAGATCCAACAGGAAGGTGGGGGCTTGATCTGGGAAAGTAAGCAAGGAGAAGAAAAGAGAGAGAAATTCAGCTCTTTACTAAGAGAAGAAAATTCTTCCCAAAGAGTCTGGCATGGAAAGAGGCCTGGAACGGATGAGAATCTGGATCTCCAAGTGAAGGAATGTATGAGATGAGTCAAGAGGGAGAAAGAGATTTAAGGAAGAGGAAGATTTACTTCTATGTCACAGATGGGGCAAGAGATAGCAAAAGAAGTTCTTAATACCTTGGAAGATTTCAGGCTGACAGGAGGACATTTTCTTGATTTAAAAAAGAGATCTAAATGTAAAATATTTTTTTACCTTGTCCATAGTGAGATCTTTCTTTACTCCTTTTTGCTATAAGTTTCTATAAAAAGGAGTGGGTGACTGGTCCTACTGGTAATGTGGGTCCTGGACACGAGTGCACCTGGGTGGATGTCTCCTTCTCCCTGCAGCCAAGGATCTGTCTGCCCTGTTAGCCTTACAAAGATGTTGATGCTGACCTGCTACTGATTTCAGGGGAGGCAGGCTCAAGGACCTAACACCTAGACTGACTTGGCTCTCAAGGCATGTGTGTGACCATGTTCTGGGCACCACCAGCCAGGCAGCTAATTCAAGCCTTCATATATAAATGGCTTTGATATAGGTGGAAGTGTAATGATTTTAGTGTAGACAGTACTCCAGAAATACTTAACATGGAAAGGAAAGGTAGTGTTTCTTAAGGATGACATGAGCTGGTGGCTGGAAACAGTAAAGCTCTACTCGGACAACCCAAGTTCAGGTCTGGATCTACTCAAAGAAACCCAAATCCACCCCAGGTTAGGTTGGTGAAGCAGAGGGTTCCTGAGCGGCTGGAGAGCAGCTCTTGGGTCCCCTCCCCAGCCCTCGCTGGCTTTATCTTCCATTTCAGGTATTAAAGGGGATCAGTCTTTCTGCACGGCACTGTGCACATAGATTACCCAGGTTTTCTACCACATACAGCACGTAGTTAAATTGCATCTAGATTCATATAACACAGTTCATATCAGGGTGAAAGATGCACAATGCTCTTTACTGTATAGCCTCTGTGTGAGGTTTCTGTGGTAAACCCCAAATGCAGCCACAGGGGCCACACCCTTAAAGTTTTCTCTCTGCTCTTTGTTTTGCATTCACAGTGTTTACTGAAGCAGGGCTGATGCAGTGGCCAGTGCTGAATGTACTGTGCATACATGGTATCCCAGTTTTTTTAGGTAATTTTGGCTCAGCTGTGCCCTTTTGGGGTTAACTTCCTGCTAATATCCAAGTGCTAATTTTACTGCTCTGGAAGCCCGATGAATGTTAATTTCTAGGTCATGTAGCTACATTTGGAAACCAAATTTAAAAGCTGATGAGGCAAGTATGTAGTTTGGAAGTAACTTGGCAGCTTCCCCAAACAGGTCCAAACCCAAACACAACATGGATGCTGTGACCGGTCACAACTACATGACAAAGCTCTCTGATGCAAAGGCAAAATCGCATGTGTTGCATTCGGACAGACCTTCATGAACATACCTTGAGTAGGAGGAAAGGTGAAATGAGGCCCATAAATCACATGTTGTGCAGCACTACTGCAGAGGAAAGTGAGAGCTCGTTTTGGGGCTCAGCCTGCAACCATGCCTTTCATCTCCTCTGCCTGCAGGATGGCTGCTGGGATGGGGTTTGCAGGGCTGGGTTGACCCATGACATTACTTGAACCTGTCTTCCCTGTGCCTGGCTCCTTTGATTCTCCCTTAATCTGTGCGTAACCTCCTTGGGGACCTGATGTGGGGCAGCACCGGGGTAAGAGCAGCTGTGCTCCTGACCTGACAGCATTGGCTGGGGTTGGACAGGGGTGTGATGCTGCATTCACACAGGGGAGATAGACAGTGAAAACACACTTTTCTGCTCAGTCTCCTCCAAGCTTGTGTTATAAACACACGGAGAGAACAGTTGAGCCAGACCTCAGCACATGGGAAACTGCAAGACTCGAATTCAGCCTCCTCCCTGGGGACAGACCTCCCCCTTGACCTTGGGCAGGGTGCTTTGTCCCACTCCATGCCTCAGTTTCCCCCAAGTGAAGTGAGACAACCGTCTTGTCTCCCAGCACTTTTGACAACAGGGGCTGGATGTGGTCACAAGTATCTTAACAAATGGATGATACTATGTTTTCTTCCCATTTTAATCCAGAAAGACTTCCATTTCCTTTCTAGCTTGTCAAACTTGTGAAGTTAGCCACGGCAGCGTAAATGGTCACTGAAATGGAAATTTCTAGTCAAAAAGAAGACAGATTGACTTTTTTTTTTTCTTCTTTAAAAATGAATACCTTAAACTGATGAGATTGTCTGTGGGTGGCAGATCTTTTAAGTGAAGCTAGAGATGTGTCTTGCCTTGGCCTCTGGTGTTTGGCAGGCAGAGAAGTGTCCTTCAGCGCATCTGAGCTGCCCAGAGCTTTGTTTTGGATGCGCCCTGCATGTTCAAGTAGAAGTAGTGAGTAGTGTCAGTCTGGGAGAGCCTGAAGATGCATCACAGTGAGGAGCACTGAGTCCTCCAAGCAGCTCCGGTCTCCCAGCCTCAGGGAAAGGAGCGTGGCTGCCGTGTCCTCCCTTGCCTCCTTTGCAGGAACACAAAATGCAGGATTTAGGAAAACTGAAAAGGGTGGTGAAAAGACTCTCCCTTGGTGCAGTTCTGCAGCATCAGACTGAATGAATGATGTGTATCCGCGTCTGTGGTGCATTTGTGAGATTGAAGCAGGTTCCCTGGGGTGTGTCCATTTTGTTCCAAACAGTTCATAAATGTAGTAATTACTAACAAAGGATATTCTGTTAGATGTAAATAATATCTGAAATATAATCTCTATAAATATGGTTCATTTAGCCATTAATTTTATAGATTGTTGAAGTAATTAACAGTGCATAAAGAGGACTTCCTCCAATGCAAGTGTGATCTTTGGCTGAATGGACCTTTGTAGTGATCTGTAAGACAGTGTTGTAGAGTGGAATGGAATTGCATCTTGCCTTTATTTCCGTATTTTAAAGTGTTTCTAAAAGTAATTTTTCTATGTGCTGGCCTTTAGTAGTTTAACTTGTTTGCTTTTGTGGGTCAGTATAAATCATATTGAAATTCATGTCCTCCTCAAGGCAAATTATTTAAATACTCAAACAAACACTGTCTAACACAGAAAGGCTGTCATGTTATCTATAGCTGGACAGAATCTGCAGCATGGTCAGGGTATGTTTTGAGGTGATTTCCACTTCATTTGTTTTTTTCCCTCTCTTAAACACACCTTTTTTCTTTGGTTCTCTGCAGGCCCAGTCAGTAGCTAAAAGCATTTTAGCACTGCAGCAGAAATTAAGATCTCCATTTATTCTTGCTGTCTAAAAGTTGTATTTTCCCAGTGGGAAATTGGCCAAAGAACAGAACATCCTCTCCTACATTGCTGCTGCTGTTTGATCTCTCTCCTTCACCTGTAGACTCTCCTACCAATTGTATTCACACAGATTTTGCAATTTTGTAACTGTCTGCAGATGAAAACTCCTTCTGCCTTTCTTCTTGAAGATTTTGGTCCTTCTACCGCCAAGAAAAAGTTTTGCTTTGAGACCATGGGAAAGACGACAACTACAGAAAAGGCAGCACAAGCAAACAGCATAATGCAGCCACTTCACTGGGCCCAACCTTGCTCTCCCCGATGGTGTAGGGAGAAAGAGACGCTCCAAAAGGCCATAAGTGCCAGAGATAGGCAGAACCGGAGACTTGATTGTGTTTCCCTCCTGTTGACGGAGGAATAAGGACAAAGGAGAAAGCTGGACTCATGTTTTTCCTCTCTCATAACACCATGAACCCCCCCAAAAGACAGAGCAGCCTCTAGCTGTGGGTTTTACATGGCCATAACTAGATTTTCTTGCGGTGCAGATGTTGCTGCTCTCACGTCTCCATCCAAGAAGCACACACTTAATACCAATCAGTGAGACAAGGAGTTGTGTGGATACATCTACATATCAGAGCTGTCACTTGATTTTGCTGGGAGAGTTAAAAAAGAGTAAAAACCCCAGCTCCCTCTGCCATTAATGGTGGATTGTGTCTCAGGATGAGCTATTTTCATCTACTCCATTTAGATTCCCCTTGCAAAGAGTTCTTCAGAAACACAACAGATTTTCAGACATGCTTTTCTCCTGGTTAGCCTTATTCAAATAAATTTGCATCCTTTAGTTCCCAAGATGTCCTTGCAGTGTCAACATCTGTTTTGGTAAAGATTTGTTTAATAGGTAGCTAGAGCTCAAAATGTTTGCCGTCATAATATCCTGGCCCTTAAAGGAATTAAGGGGTGCCCATTTGGCATTTATTACAACAACTCTTCCTTCCTCATGTGAAGGCAATGATACCTTATTTCTCTCATTAGAGTAAAATATAACCCTTTTAATGTGTTGGTGTATCATTGCATAAATTATGAGGACTTCTCTCTGTTTATATGGAATGCAGACTTTTAAAAACCGGAGCGCAGAGACGCTGGGCTGTGAAAATAAAAAGCAGATGTCTTTCTCCCTCTCCCTCAGGAGGTTAAAACTTATCAGGGTATTTTAACTCTTAAGGTCCTGTGACAGGCAACATCAATTGAACAAAGGGAACTGGCACTCTCAGGTGCAAGATGAGGCATCCAGTTAATCCTGGTTTGCTCTCAGGATTTGTCACAGGGCAAAAGTGAGTGTGACAAATATGGAAGGGAAGTTTTGCTGTTGTTGGGTTTTCTTTCATGTAAATGAAGGGAAAAGGTGGCCTATAAATACTTACCTGGCTGTGTCATTGTCCCCTTCTGAAGCCCCCATGGCAGACGTTCTTGTGGAGTTGCTTGCTTAGTTTACTTAACAATGTAAAGTATATTTCCCTCTCTGCAACCATCACCGTGTGGTTTTTTTATATCACCCACTGCATCTAAGCAAGTAGCAGGAGACTCTCCATGTGAGTGCTGAAACACTTGGGTTAGCACAGGGAGGCTGAACATGGAAAGAAGGACAAAAATCAAAACAATCTTTATCTTACCTATAACCTCTGTGCAGAGGAGCAGGTGACACAAAGCCATCTGTGCCACCTTCTGGGATCTCCTGGGCAGGGAAAATCCTAAAATCTTCCTGTAGGTACCATTTCCAGATGGCTGGCAGCATCAGAACTGCACCTGCAGCCCAAGCCCTCGACAAGGATGTAGTAGCTGAAAAGGGTAGTGATTTCATCATGAGAAAATGAACTTAGGGCATGGATGTGCCTCCTCAGGGGCTGTGGGGTGAGTGTGGAGGAAGAGCAGCACTTAAAATCCGCAGGCAACAGATATTCGTCATGAAATATTGATTTAAATAAAGTGTGAGAGCCAGGCAGATGACTCTAAAATGTATGGCTGGCCTGTACTTCGTGGTATTGCCACAGTGGTTTATAGTGTTTGGAGGGAGAGTTATGACGCAGAACAAATGAGATAAAAAGCTTGTTTAACTGTGATTAAATGGGTCTAAAAGCTGCCCATTTTATGGGAAGGAGCTGCAGGCGTGATGCCAAGCTGTAGCATGCTGTATGGTTCACCAGCTCGTCATATCCATATGGGCTGATCCAGTAGAATCTGTTTAAAAGTCATCCAAACAATTTATGAACGTTCTCATCACCGGGCCTAAGTGCGTGAAGGGAAGATACACCCAACGAGGTCATAAAACAGTACCAGGGTCTTCTGCTTTTAAAGACAGCAGTTTAGATGTTCAAAATTGTCATCCACTGACATCACCCCAGTAACCATTAGCACTGGTCTTGACATTTCCATATGGAGTAGTATTCGTTGGCAGCCGGCTTAAACGAGAAAGGATCACTGAGACTGGACACTCATGCGAGGCAAGTCACGTTGCAGATGGATCAGATATCCTTGCAATGAAAATGCTCCTTCAGCCAACAAGTTTCTTCTTTGATGGTTTATCCCAGAGAATTGAGCTGGTCAGAAATGTTCCCATGAAACATTGTTCCTTGAGCCTGGCTTATTTTGCTGGAACTGTGCTGAGCACAGTTGACTTTCCCTGTGCCTGAGGAAGAGAGTTTGAGGAAACCCACCTGTACTCCTGGCAAATCTCTTCCAGGACAGGAGAAACATCGTGCATACAAGTCTCTGGCTCCCAAGCGGATGCACCTGGTGGATTTCCCCCAAGGCCAGGGATGCTGGGAGCTCTGCAGCTGCCCACTGAAGCTGACAGGCTTTGACGTGCATTTCACTGGGAGGCTGCAGCAGGGTCTGGGGAGCTTCTGGCTTCCTGGAAATTGCTCTCTTTTAAAAAAACTGAAAAAAGCTTCTGTTCAATTTGGATCAAAACCAAATTTTATATACATATATATATATATACATAATATATATATATATATTTAAACCCTTACATTTTCAAGGCACTGGAAACACTGCTTTTCAGCCAGCTCTACTTGATAGTTTTATAGGGCTTTGCCATAATAAAAGTGAAGTGAGACGAAACAGAAAAGCCCTGCTTAGTAACAACAGGGGGTGGGGGAGTGGGAAGGGAGGCCTTAACCAGAGACAGGCTTGTTGGGTGACTGTTCTGCCAGCAGAGGACAAAATACATGTGCCAGAAGTGTGATGGAAATCACGTGGGTACGAGGCTTTGTGTCTCAGATGCCCTGCAATTCAGAACAAATCAAGATGCCTCTTTGGACGGTGGGGTGCTCTGTCCTGAACGGTCACTGGTCTCTTTGGCCAGGCGAACACCGGATTATTTCTCAGGCATAATCTGAACAGATGCTTTTAGCCTCTTACGGCTGTCTTCCCACATATGGAGCTTTGCTTTGTCACCAGACCTTGCCAAAGATCCAGTCCTCCTTTTGACAACAAAAAAATGTTTTTATTTACTATGAAAGCTGGTCTGGCCTTGGTTCTCGGTTTTGTAAATTATTCATCTCGTGTCAATGGTAGTGGAGCTCCTCTCACATGTAATAAGTTTAATTCCAGCAAACTATCAAGTCCAGGTTGGGGGGGGGGAGGGGGGTCGTAAGGCAGAAGGGACTTAATAGCTCACTGTCTTCATTAACTTTAACCAGCCAGGTGACCATATCCCCCTTAGATAATGTTCCATCGACCCCTTGCACTGGGAGTAGTTACGTCCTCTCCTGTTTCTGTATGGGGGACTGAGCGATAGATTAGCAGTTAGAGCCAGGATCTGTCCTGACATGCTTTTGGCTTCTTGCTTTCTGACTCAGTTCCTTCCTCAGTGGAGGTACCTGTCTGAATCACACAGTTATAGAAAAATTGGTTGGAGGGGACCTCTCAGTTGGATCAGGACTATCATCAAACCTAGATCAGATCAGCGCTGGCTTGGAAACAACCATGGATGCAGAAGCAACATCATCTCTAGATAACCTTTTCCAGAGCTGCACTACCTTGTTAGGTAATTTTTGTAATGTTCAAGCTTATCTTGCCATATTACAATTTGTGTGGCACCTTTTATTAACTTTCTGTCCTTACCTAGAAGCGTTTGGCTCCATTACCTTTGTTACCGTCCTTCATGTAGTTGTAGGTGGCTGTTAGATCCCGTCTTGGCCTCCTCTTCACCAGACTGTACAAGCCCAGCTCCTTTACCCTGTCTCTTTTCTCAGCTGGCAATGGACTGCTGAATCATTGATTGCCACGCTTTGAGTCCAGCTGTCCAGCCCATTTTCAACCCATACAATGATCTACTTGTCCAGTCTGTACTTCCTCAGCTTATGAAAGAGACTACTGTGGGAAACAGTGTCAAAAGCCTTACTAAAAGCAAAGTATATTACAGCACTGCTCTCACCTTGTCTATATAGCCAGTCATTTCATCACGTAATGCAATCAGATTGGTCAAGCATGGTCTGCCCTAGGTAGATCTGTGTGGACTCTTCCCTATTTATCTTCTAGTTCTTCCCATGTGTGGAAATGGACTCCAGAGGATGTGTTCCATGGTACTTGCAGGGATGGGGAGAAACCAGCTGCCTGAGATCCTTCTCTCACCTTTCTTATAGATGGGCGTAACATCAGCCTTTTCCTGGTTGTTAAGGACTTTCCCCAATCACTGTGATCTTTTGCAGGTAACAGTGGCCTCACAGTCACATCATCCAGCTTCTCCAGTATCCTGAGGTGAAAACCGTCCATCTCCACTGACTTGAATATTTGCACCTACCCCATGTTGTCTCTAACTTGTTGCTCCTCCACTGTTGGCTGTCCCTTTCTTTTCCAAGCAGTTCTGGTTTATACAGAGGTCTAGGAGGAAGATTTGCTGGTGCGGACAGAAGGAAAAAAGGTGTTTAGTACTTTGGCCTTTTTCAAACTGAAAGCGGTTGTCTGTCAAGGGGCTGCCTTCCCCACAAATGACAATTTGTTCAGTGACCTTATCCCATTTGAACTGCAAGTAATGGGACTGCAGGATGACATGTTGTAATCATTTAGAGCTGCGTATGAGACAGGGATTTACTTTGCTCAGTATCTGAGTTCCGGCAAATCAGTCTCGTATAATGTGAATCTTTGCACAACATAAGAGCCTGTGTAAGGTCCTTTCAAAGATACAACTCCCCAACCGTGTATGTATACTACATTCATCAAGAATGTTGTAAAATTGTTTCCTCTAAGACTGAAGTCCAAGGGAGGATGAATTCTCTACGCAACTTTGATATGCTTGTTTCTCCTCTTATTTTCATGGATATTCTGGGTAGTAAATCCCTTATCTCCAGCTATGTGAACAGTTTACTAAACATCTGTCAGTAGCACCCGTGCCCATCTTGCTAATCTGGAATGCCAACGTGCCTCCAAACCCTAAAAAATGCTTAACGATCTCTATCTGGGTACTAAAAATGCAATGCAATTTAACTCAAAAATTGTGAAGTGTCTGCACTTTGTCCACATAAACTTTATTTGCAAGGCAGTCTTTAGACATAGGAAGAAACCCATTTCCAGAAGGAAAACATTAGCGATGGGTGCAGTTGTGAAGGGTGGGAGACAGGGTTGTGACTGAATTGGGCCTTGGAGGTCAGATGGTTATCAGAACCAGCTGAGCTTGAAAAACCAAGCAAGAGAACTCGAACAAATAGGTCTGTGGCATTTAGGCGCTATATTAAATAGGATTTGTGGTACTTGCTGCTTCAAGCTGTGCCAAGAATAGCATGAGTAGCCTTTCTTGTTGAAAATTGGCACATCTGGTCCCAGTCCTAGTTGGAACCAGTGGGGCATGAAAAAATATGCTGTATTACTAGTCTTTGTTTTGACACCTTTACTGGAGGATTCAACCCAGGCTGGACATTCATAGTGTTACGTGATCTCTCCTTTCTTTCTCAAGCTCCGCACTCAGCAACAGACCAGCTCACATTTTAGAAAGCACTGATCGTGGGGCAAAAATGGGCTCTGCTGCTGTATAGTTCTGTGCTCTGTTCCCCCAGAGTCCCTGGGTCACCAAGCTCTCTCCAGCACCATCTTTCTAAAGTAACACAACAACCTTCACAGAGGAAGAGTTAATTTAGCCAACCTACAGAAGGAGAAATGGAGGAAAAATGAATTTATTTGGTGGGGCAGGCTGATGACAGCAATGACAAGGGAGCTTGGGTCGGTACTGGCCCTTTTTGGGTCCTTATTCTGAGGCCAACTTTCCTGTTACTGGCTCATACTGCCCACCACACTGGGAGGGAAGGCAGAAACAAGAGAAGTGGGTGGATTTAATTCAAAATTTCAAAGATGTTGCTGCTGGGTTTGCAGATGGTGGCAGCAGATGACAGAAATGAGCTCATTTTCCCTCTGAACATTTCTTTCATCCCTAATAAAAAAAATCTTAAAACAAAGAGCTCCTACAAGAAATGTGGAGTTTTCTCCCTCTCCATTTTTTTTTCTACTGGAAGAAGGTAACCAGAGCAAAAGAGAGTAGATTCTTGCAGTAATTCCTGGAGTACATTTTCCAGATATCTCAGTGATGGCCTGTTTTACACAACTCCCTTTTGGGCCCAAAACTGAGATAATCTGTGTGCATCTTAGCCCAGCTCATCCTCCTCCAATAGAACTGCCCTTGACATCAACTATTTTTCATTCTCCAAGTCCCTGTCGTCAATTATTTTATGTATCTATCTTGTCTGTGGCAGGGAATTTCTACATGGAAATCTGCTTGTTGGGTTGGAAAGACCTATCATTCCTCTTGCTACAGGCTGATGCATGGCAGGACAAAGAGTGATGACTTTTCTCATCACTGGCTACAGCTATTCTCCTCTTGGTAGCTGTTTCTGAGCTTGGGTTTGCCAGTGGCTCCTGTCCCTTTCTTCAAGGGAGACAGAGTTTGAATGCGGGTTTCCCAGCCCCAGAGTCAGCTGGTTGATCCACACAACATCCAGACAGCAAGCCAAAATATGACAGTTTGGACAGTTAGACTTGGTTTCCAGCCCTGAGCTAACATAAGAGCATAGACTGAGCTCAGTGTCAAGTGAACCATGTGCCGTCTTGGAAAACTTTCTGATTTTTCAATCCAATCCTGTTCAGTGAGACACCTTTGGAGCTCAGAGAAGGGACTTCAGGACCTGCTTCCATGTGTTCCTGCATGACATTTATTTCCCCTAGCTCTGCCCAAACAATGAAAGGCAAAGGGAAATTTAGCCATCAGATACATTCCTGTCGATGCTCTTTGATCTCAGTTTGCTTTTAGATTCTGCATGCCTGAATGACAGTTGTACTGCCAGTAAGAAAGAACCGCCACCTTCTCTTTTTTTTTAGGAAGGATACAACAGCAGGTGTTTTTCCCAGAAGTAGCTCTCCTTGCATGATTCCTCCTCTTCAGCAACACCTCTTCCTCCTGCATTCTCAGTTTTCCACTGTGTGTTTCTGGCGGGATGATTTGTACTGATCTTAGCTCATCAGGTTTTACAGGTCCCCTGGTTACTACCCAGTAAGTGGGGTGAAGTTATTAAAGGAAAAAAACAAAACCAAACCATGCCCATCATGACATTTCTTAAAATAACATGAATTGCCCATTCAGCTGTTCACACCCTGCAAAGTAGAACGCAGACCCTTTCTCAAGCTGAAATCCTTCTTGAAGCCTGGATCCCATTGAGGATTTAGGACTGGATTCTCATTTATACTGAGGTCTCTTGAGCCAGCAAGCACAGGATGTAAATTATTTTTACTCTCACTTTCACATGAGAATTAGGCCTTTAGAGTCAACTTGAGTTACCTTGTGCTGGCTGCATCAGTCACATATGACCACCTGTTGTTTCTTGGTTAAGCTTAACTGTATTTAGTTTTTTGGCAGGAGCGCTTCCTTTGCTGTGTGTTTTCACAGCCCTGGCCACTAGGTGCTACTGCAACACAAATACAGTGATGGTTAAATGGAGTCAGCCAGATCGTGGCCCTGGGAGCTCAGCATGGAAGGGTCTTTCTGCACCCCTGCTTCCTCTTGCCAGTGTGACCCCCATGCCCGAGCTGCTATGGAGCTGTCATGGTGAGCCTCAGGTTAAGGGACAGGCCCAGGGCTGATACAGAAGTATAGGACACTGTGGTGAGGTTAAAACAACCTCTCCCAGGAACCAAGCCCCAACGCATAAGAGAAGGGTATGGAGAGGATGGACTCCATCGTGTGCATGCACCTCAGGGTGAAATATGGGAGAGGACTGCACGGGGGAATGATGCTTTTGGTCACCAGCTGTTGATGGAAGACCTGTTACTGAAGGGAAGATGTGAAGTACTGCTGCATTCCTCTCAGTTCTTTTCTAGATCTGGATCGTAGAGTTTAGGACTAAAAAGAATGCTTGGACCTTCTAGGCTGACATCCTCAATCTACTAGGTATTAGATTTCACTGGTTAACCTGGTAGGAGACCAGCTGATTGTGTGTTAGCAAAAGGATCACCTCCAGAAAAGCATCCTCTCAACCTCAAGACATCAGGAAAGGAACACTACCAATTTTCCATGGTTATTCATGCTCCATGTCTAACCCAGCTTGTGCCTTCCCACTTGTTTGAATTTGCCTGCCTTGGAATATGGAAGAGGTTCTCCTAGAATGCATACAACCAGGAATCAAACAGGGAACAAAAATATATGTGATAGATCTGCTCTGTATTTTTCCACTGCAGTTTCTTTCTGGTTTATATTTTGGGCTTTTTTTCCCAGAAGAAAAGGAATTCTTAGTAAAATGGAGTTTTTAATTAAAGCAACAAAACAAAACTTGTTCTTATGGAAAACCTCAAAATTGAAAAATCTGGTTTTAGGAAAATTCTGTTTCTTAGGCTGGCTTCATTTGATATCTTATATCCTCAGCATGACGCTGTCTTTCATAAGACTTAATTTGTGTAATAGAAGACAGCAATAAAGGCAGCAAATGTTCCCTTTGCCCTGCTACTAACTTTAGTTTATCTGGGCTGGCTTCAGCACCTCTAAGGAGGCAGCAGAGGGACATTTTGTACAACTCTACCTTAGAACAAATATATTAAATGGAGACAGAGACTTCTCATTCTCACGGGCTCTTATTTGTCCGTCAGAGCAGTTTGCTTGCTGCAATGCGACCTAAGGACCCACAGGTCTTATGAGTTCCTACCCTGGCTTGGTCCCCTGTGCTTCTCCGGTTCACAGCATCGCAATCTGGGGCTCCATACACTGAAATCTTTGTGTGATTTTTTTTCGTGTTGGATGGGCCATCTGCCAACAAGGCCAGAGCAGAGTGCTGTATATTTGGTAGTTCTGAATAATTCTGCTGCTGTCTTCTGTAAAGCAAGTGGGAATGCTTAGATTTTTGTTGGTGTCCTCTGACGCTCTAATAGCTTTACTCTTTGCTTCTGGGTAAAAAAAACAATCTTTATCTATTGAGCTTGTAAATTTTTATTACTCTTGACATGGTCTACTGTTTTATGCTGTTTTAATTACTCCCTGCCCCGTATCCCGTTGGAGCAGGAATTCAGAACTGATTCAGTTTATCATGCATGTAATGCAACTTACAGAAAAGCATTTCACTAGAGAGCTTTGACATTGTTCACTTGTGTTCAGTCCTCGCTTTACTGCTAAACTTTGCTTTTCTTCTAGGTTGAGTACAGGATACAGTCCAGAGCAAGCATTTGTGAAAAATCTTAGCATTTGTTACTATTTTTCATCTACTATGTAAGAAGCTTGACTGTATCATGTTAAGCCCATGCAGAATGGGAGCATGCTTGCAACAGCTTACACCCTCCTCTAACATAATGCATTCCAGGAAAGATGAAATTATCAGTTAGGTGGCCACAGCAGATTTACACAATGTGATCTGTCCTGTAGTTACAGTGGGGTTTGACCTGAAAGCTAAATCCAGAAATCAGCTCACACCTTTTCCAAAAATGGTGTGCTGAATAGTGTGTGCTGAGTGGCCTGGCACTATCTACAGTCTTTAAAACAGCTCCCAAAACCTGGCATTTCTGTATTGGTGGGGAATAACTATTAAGAGAGCTCAAAGAAACAAGTCTTTGGAAGCTCTTTTAATGGAGGTTGAGGGAGGAGCGAAGTTTGGCAACGCAAGATAAAGCAGTAGTATTACACAATTGTAATGCTGTCTCTCACTGAAACTGTGCTAAATGATTTGTAACACTGAGAAATGTGCACCATCAGCATTAATAAGCTTGAGACAGAGAGTTTGGCCAACATCAAAAATTTTAGATTTGCATTTGGATTAAGAGTAATTTGCCTTCAAATATTGCGTGTTTTCCTTGTACTTCTTTTTGAAGCCACTAAAGCAGACCAGTTAATTCCTGCTGCACCAGTAAAACTCTGCTTGGACACTTTCCTACCCACAGCAAAATGCCCTATGTGTTGTCCAGTGTCACCTCTCAGTTAGCCACACAGAGCGATTCTGTTGTAAATAAGTATCAGGATATAGTTTGTCAGAGCGCCATTGCTTGAATGCTACTTTGGGAGGAAATGGTTTAGGAGAACCATTCAATCGGTGCACTTCCAGGCTTGGATACTTGGAAAAGAGCAAGACTTAAAATACTTTTTGTCAGACTATTTGGTATATTGTAGTAGACTGGCTGGTGAGTATGCGTGTCACCATCTTCTCTGAGACAGGATATGTGTCATGAACCTCATAGTGCCAAACCTTACAAGATATTTTTCTTCAACTCAAGTGATGGATCATGCTTTTAGAATATGACTGCAGGGCTTAGTGTAGTGACAACATGACATTTTTCATGGTCATAAAGTGGTTACAATAGATCTGAAGTGTTGTGAACCGCAAATAGTTAGGAACAAATTTTATCTGCTACTCAAAATTTCATGTAGATTGCTACATCTTTCCTTTAAACAATTGTTATTGTGCTTTTTGTGCAAACATTTGCTTACTAGCTGGGCCTTGATGTTACAAGTTCAGTTTTCCCTGGGTGGGAAAATGATCTTTATTGCTGATTGACAGTGGACCCATTAGGTCCTCCTAATGGGTTTTTCCTTTGGGAATGTCGATCTTCAACAACTTATTTAGATGATCATGTTCTGTCCATCTCCGTGTCTTTACTCTGTGTCAGAGCACCCTATTTTGCTTCTGCAGTGGTCATGCACTCCTCCAGACTCCTGCTGTAGGCCAATTAGCCCCTCACATTGACTTCTTTCTCAGTACATGCTTGCAGCTATGAGACCTTCTGTCATGAAGATGGCTGAGATGATGCCCTGTGGGGCTTACATGCACCGTAATTCTTACTTTCCTGGTTTGAGAATGACCAAAGTACCTTGGTTAGGTTGTTAGTAGCCTGCACCACAGACACACAGGGATACCTGAGGTAGGTTCGTGCAGGCAAATGCTGTGAGAGGCACAACCATTATGGGCACCCCAACAGGAGATGACAAACCTGAGCAAATATATCAACAGAAATTATATTTATTGCCATGGCAGGCAGGCACTGAATGCAGACCTCTCTAAAGCATCCTTATGGAGGTAACTGTTTAAAAAGATATTTAGGCACAGGCAAAAAAGTGTCTTATTGAGACAGTGATCTTATTTCTATAGAACTTATTAGCCCAGGAGCAGCACTACACACCTGCAGCTCCACTGCTTCCAGAGGTAGCCTGGGTCCAGGAGCACCTCCACATGTGTGCAGATGTAGTCTTGTGACCAAATTAATAAACCTTCTTGGAACCACAAGAGCTGAGAAGATCTGCAGAGAGTCATCTGGCTCTGTGGGATGCCTGTGGGGTGGTCCAGAAATAGTAGGTATAATTTTCATTTTTAATTTGTCTGGATAATCCTTAATCCTTATTGTGTCGGATAATGGAGGGCTGAATGTATCCTGAAAGTGTATGAAGGACTGTGCTGCAAACTAGCCTCTGCAACAGTTGGTGCTTGTACTTGGCCTTTGATATTTATCAGTATGCATAACAACATCAACACATATGCCCTGTTTTTGCATCCACTGCTTCAAGATAGATAGGGCAGGCTTGGCTTTGGTCACAATGCTCTCTTTAGTTTTTCTTGGTTTGTTCTTTTCTTCTCTGCATTGACACCTCGATTTTTGTCTGCTAGTTTGTTATATTTCTGGCAGTGGATACCTCTCTGAGCCAATACCTTTTAAGAGCCTCTAGAGCAGTACACCGTAAAAGAGCCAAAGCTGGAGAGAGACTTGGAAGACATACACAGTAGAGCATACAGGTGGAGCAATGGGCAAGGGCTAGTGCAAAGGAGCCAGCTTTCATCCTGAAGGCCAACCAGCTGTCTGCACTCACTGGCTCTGCTGCTGACTGACTAATTCCAGTTTCAGGTTGGGAAGGCTGATGTCAGTTGGCCTGCAGGACTTGTGCTGGGTGGTGACTGCAGTCTGCTCTCCTCCACCATCAAACTTCTGAATGTTGATGTGATGGCAGGTATTCCTCTTGATAGTCAACAAGCTGCGCAGGTTGCTTAGGAAGTTGCTTAGGTTCAGTCCCTTTCCCTTCCTCAGATCCCTAAAATGTGGAAATGCATGGTGTTGAAAACTTCATTCACCATGTGTTAATGTGCTTAGGTGGTCCCTTCTTCCCTTTAGGGCCAAGTTGGCAGAGCAATGGATTGTTCTGCAGGCGTCAGGATGTGATGGTTTGAGAGAGGGCCCAGGTCTGTGCTATTTTAGCCAGTGTTAAGAATGTACCCAGTTCATTTGCATTCTCTCCCTAGCTTTTGAGCTTAATTCTACTGGTGCCAACTGTACAGAGCTCCAACAAAGTACTTTCAGCCTCTTCTTTTTCTGGTGATGACCAAATACGCTCCTGAACTTGGAATGGAAAGACCCTGATTGCTATGGCAAGCACCAAACTACCTGGCCTTCTTGCAATGACAGCAGTCAGGCATGTCTGGTGCTTGCTTCATTGCCCAGTATAGAAACATCCATTTACCAGAAAGGGTTAAGGATGTTCAGTGTTTAGCATGATTAGATACACACGGGCAGTGTAAAATTTATACATCTTCCTGCTTCAGTGAGGACAGCTCTGAAGCGACTTCATGGAAAACTCTCCAGTTTCTGTATGATTTCACATGGGCTTATCCCCACTGTAGACACAGAGGACCAAAAAGCTGCCCTGTAGCCAGATGGCTCGTGCCTTTTATGAGTCCTCAACCGATGAATGAATCTGGTACTTATGTAAGAGAAGGGATTATTTGTTCTACCCCCACATTTCAGAGATTTGGATCATGCACTGCATAATTTTGATGATGTCTTGTTCTTCATCCAAAGCTGCTTTCCAAGCATTCTGTATAGTTCAACATTACTCATCTGGGAGAAGCAAAGAAACCTGAGTAAGACTTTTACAGGGCAGGACAGAGTGATGAAAAACTATAATGTGACAACGTTGTATCAGCTCAATTTGAAATGATTCAAAGCTCCTTCTCTCCTTAGGAACTCACAGAGAGCTTGGGCAGGCCACCACCACTACATGGCAGTTTTGAAATACTAGCTGTGCACCCAGGAGGCCTCTGGATGTTGCTAGGCAAATTTATGGGCATGCCTGTGAACCCCAAAGTGGTGAGCTGTTTATACAAAATGGCAAGAGTAGAGAGCCTGTCTATTTGGCCTGCACATGGGGTTCATCTAAAAGCTCCCTGAAATCCATTGACATGTGACCTATGTCCAAGGGCCATAGTGCAAAATGCAGTTTGTGACTGGATCAAAAAAAAAAATGTTTTGAAACTTTTCTGCTAATTTAAGGCCAAATTCTGCAATCTTCTCAACCATTTGCATTGTACAAACCCATGCACCAAGAAAAGCGAACAAGTTGGAAGGTAGCAGAAAGAAACCTGAATGCATTTTAGGAGCTGGATGTTTTTATCCTGCACCCAGCAAAATAGGCAGGGAACATCCTTCCTCTGTGTGTTTCATTATTTGAAGTTTCCCAGTCACAGTAACTTTATCTTCCAAGTTGCAAATATTCCAGTTTTTACTCAATAAGAGTTGAGTAAAACTCAACTGTGCAGTGTGTTCTATGGGAAATGTGAACATCACTGCTCGTCCTTTGCAGCTGTGACCATATAAATGATACCAATATTGTAAAATTGCTCTCCCCTCTCCCTCCTACTCTCACCCACCTACCCACACCTTGGCATGTGCAAAGTTTGCTCTGCACATACATAGCCAGCTAGTTTGAACTCCAGTAGCAGGCGGTGGGATAACAAAGGAAAACTCCAAAATCAAAGATGCATGGGCATCGTGCAGCCAGCTGAAATGAGCAATTATCTTCAATCTGTGTGGAAAAGCCCAGGGTGTAGTGGGGGTAGGGTGAATAACCCTTTATTTGTTGACAAAAGTCATGAGTCTTCGTTTTTCCTTTGGTAGGGAAGGCAGTGACTGCAGCAGCGTTTCTTCTACTTGTGATAAGAAGTGAAAATACAAATGTGATGGGGAAACAAATTAATTGTGAGGGTACTAATTAAAATCACTGGGAGAGGTATTGCATTACAGTGCAAAGAAGTCGATGAATATGACCTTTCTGTGAACTTCTCAACCCTACTAGAAGCATAAATTTAAAGTCTCCTAGTGGAGAAATGTTCTGGCACTGAACTGGTGTCTACAATCAGGATTTTGTCTGCAGGTATCAATGCACAAAATCTCTGCCTCGTGGAGTTCTGAGTCCCCTGAGGCTTCCTGTGTTTTGCCTTCGTTTGCTATAGTCCATGTCAGAGGGTTTCAGTGGCCTGGCCCAGCTCTGGCTGCTCCCTTCTCCTCCCAGCCTGGAGCATTTCCTCAATACGCAGGGAAAAACTCTGGCAAGAAGGTGGTCAGAAAGGCCACGGTAAATGGAGCAGAATGGAAAGCTGTGTACGGCAGAAATGCTTGCCGAAGATATATAACTTTTGTCTGCTACCAATTGTCACAAACAGTTAAGGCAAGCAATTTATGGCTGTGTAGCTCACACTTACCCTGCTAGATTTCCATCTCTTGACTCCTACCTGGCATGTCGCACTGATTCCTCCTGAATTTTAACTCAGGCCAGGGCAAAACAAGAATTATGAAGCAGATATACTCCCTTCCTTTAAGGAAGGGGTTTTTTTTTTGGCTCCCTCATCATTAAGCAAACATTTTTGCTGAGTGACAGCTGTTTCTGCTCAGAAACGGGACACATAAAGTTTGGCTTTGTTTTAATCCTGGGATGTTTATCACAGGACTTTGAAGCGTACACCCCTCATTTTCCCCTTCTCTATCTCTCCAAAGCTTTGGGGTTGAGAAGGAGCAGGAAGAGGAAGGGTTTTCAAAGGGGTGTTTCACTGTTAAAAGTTCAGCATTGCTCTCATATGTGATTTTCCTGGTTGGCAGCTTTATGTCTAAAACCTCTATTTCAAAACTGGTGCACACTGGTGATATCATGAACATGCCACATGGTGTCTGATGTCCTTTAGTGACAGCAGATTTATAGCATTTTCCCTCATAAAAATCTTCTCTCTTGCCAAAAGAGGTCCAGCTGGAGTTATGAAATCAGTAAACAGAGATCCTGCTACAGTGAGGCAGCTTGGCCTTTTCAGTTCCCTTGATCTGTAGCACGCAGTGCACATCATAACCTTGCATGCTGGAAGTTACACAGCATCCGTGTGGTACCCTCGGAAAGGCACCTTTATTCCTATAGAGACATGGGATTTGAGAGCACTTGTGGTCCTTCTGTGCTGCTTCGCAATTGGAAGTGCATCTTATTCAATTATTATCAAGCTTTATTAAAGTTTATGCACAGGATAGGGTTAAAATCTAAGGGGAATAATCCCATAATCCAAGGGGAAATGATTAGCGACCTGCTACATCACATGGGCACGCACAGGTCTATGGGGCCAGATGGGATCCACCCACAGGTACTGAGGGAGCTGGCAGAAATGCTCACCAAGCCACTCTCCATTATCTGTCAGCAGTCTTGGCTAACCAGGGAGGTCCCAGTCAACTGGAGGTTAGAAAACATGACACCCATCTACAAGAAGGGCCGGAAAGAGGATCCGGGGAGCTACAGGCCTGTCAGTCTGACCCTCAGTGCCAGGGAAGGTTATGGAGGAGATCATCCTGAGTGCCATCACGTGGCACGTACGGGACAACCAGGTGACTGGGCCCAGTCAGCATGGGCTTATGGAGGGCAGGTCCTGCTTGACTAACCTGATCTCCTTCTATGACAAGGTGACCTGCTTAGTGGATGAGGGAAAGGCTGTGGATGTTGTCTACCTGGCCTTCAGTAAAGCCTTTGACACTGTTTCCCACAGCATTCTCCTGGAGAAACTGGCTGCTCATGGCTTGGACAGGCATACTCTTCACTGGGTAAAAAAACTGTCTGGATGGCCAGGCCCAAAGTGTTGTGGTGAATGGATTTAAATCCAGTTGGCGGCTGGTCACAAGTGGTGTTCCCCAGGGCTCAGTACTGGGCCCAGTTCTGTTTGATATCTTTATCAATGATCTGGATGAGGGGATCAAGTGCACCCTCAGTAAGTTTGCAGATGACACCAAGTTGGCCAGGAGTGTTGATCTGCTGGAGGGCAGGAAGGCTCTGCAGAGGGATCTGGACAGGCTGGATCGATGGGCCGAGGCCAATTGTATGAGATTCAACAAGTGCTCAACCCTGCACTTGGGTCACAACAACCTCCTGCAATGCTACAGGTTTGGGGAAGAGTGGCTGGAGAGCTGCCTGGCGGAAAAGAGCCTGGGGATGTTGGTCAACAGCTGGCTGAGTATGAGCTGGCAGTGTGCCCAGGTGGCCAAGAAGGCCAACAGCATCCTGGCTTGTATCAGGAATAGTGTGGCCAGTTTTGGGCCCCTCACTACAAGAAGGACATGGAGGTGCTGGAGCGTGTCCAGAGAAGGGCAACAAAGCTGGTGAAGGGTCTGGAGCACAAGTCTTATGAGGAGCGGCTGAGGGAGCTGTGGTTGTTTAGTCTGGAGAAGAGAAGGCTGAGGGGAGACCTTATTGCTCTCTACAACTACCTGAAAGGAGGCTGTAGCGAGGTGGGGGCGATCTCTTCTCCCAAGTAACACGTGATAGGACAAGAGGAAATGACCTGGAGTTGCAGCAGGGGAAGTTTAGGTTGGGTATTAGGAAAAATTTCTCCACTGAAAGGGTAGTCAGGCACTGGAACAGGCTGCCCAGGGAAGTGGTTGAGTCTCCATCCCTGGAGGTATTTAAAAGACATGCAGACATGGTGCTTAGGGACATGGTTTAGTGGTGGATTTGGCAGTGCTAGGTTAACAGTTGGACTTGATGATCTTAAAGGTCTTTTCCAACCTAAATGACTCTATGATTCTGTGATGCTAAAAGCCTATGGGCCAAAAAACCCCACCCTAACCATGAAATATTGCACCCCTGAAATTTGAGTGCCTCCAAATACGCATAATCCCTTCTTGAGTGCTTGGGAAGCGGTTAGTGGAGCTTGGATGTCACCATGAACAAATCTTAGTTAATAATTCTTACAATTGGAAATGTGTTCTGAATCCACTGTGACTATCTGACCACTAACGGTTTTCGTGTTGCTCATCGTGAAATTCATAGGCAATTAGGGAAATGGAGACAGATCTGATAGCTAATTGCTGCAAAAATAACCCTCCAAATCATTGAAAAACAGAGTTCCTCAGCTGAAATCCACAAATGTCTTCATGCGAACTAAAGAGGTTCCCCAGTGGCGTCTGTGTGGTGAGGATTTCGAGATGCTAGAGCAGTACGGGGGGTTTAGAAGGAACTGTGCTGGGACAAGCAGAGGCAGCATGGCTTTCCCATCACTCCAGAGACCCTCAGCTACGTCTCCAAAGGCACCACTGGCTCTCCTGGCCATGTGGCATTTGCAGAGTTTGTTGGAGGGCTACCCTCAGCCCTATTGCCTTTGGGGAACAACTGTGCCATGAACAGAATGTAAGGGCCATATTTGCACGGGACTAGAGAACAACTTCAGCTCCAGCTCCCTTTGCCATTTGAAAAGTCCATCCTGTATACCAATTTTCTAGCCTAGACTCAGGTGTAAGCTGTGTCTCAGTATCACTTGGATGACTAGGAAGCCCTCCTAGGAGTGTGTCTCTCCTTTGCTTACACCATGCTGGTGACATGTGATGCTACTGGGCAATGAGAAAGTGGCCAGAGCAATGGCTACTAGACCTGCGTGCCAAACCCTCAGCTGAGACAACCAAGTACAGAGTCTGGACAGCCCAAGTAGAAAAGCTTGGTCCAACTCCCTGTCAAAAAACATCTTGAGGCTCTGCTTGTCTCCAGTGAACAAGGAGGCCTGAGCTGAAGAGGTCTTTAGAGAGCACCCTTGAGCTTTAAGGTTCAGGTGGTAGATCCACCATGTACAAAGGGCCCAGACCTGCTCCTATGTGGTGTTCTGTGCTGTGCTGAAGCTCTTATTTGCAGACCTGTAGAGTAGCTGGTTCTCTTCTGTTTATTGCTTGAGTTTCTTAGTAAAAATATCATGCGCGAAAGTCTAGCCACCCTCATAAGCAAGAGGGACTTGGCTTTGATTCAACACACACAGAGGCAAATCAGAAATAACTGCTGACGCCAATGCCATTGAAATGAGTTGCATTAGCTCTGGATATGATGGGTGTGAGATCAGAGAGGGGTCTGATGTGTGTCAGCAGTTGCTGACTTGCTTTAGTTTTTGGGAGGGCAGTTCTGTTTGGAAGGCTGGTACTTGAAAGGCATTTCTGAAAAGATATACATATTGATCTTTTCAGATACATATATATATATATATATATATTGAATTTGTAGCTGACACCCTGGCTTGGAGTTGAGGGAGTGAAAGGAAACACGGAAAAGAAAATAAAAAAAGAACAGTGAAGAAATAAACATCTCTGTGAATATGGGATAAAAGTCTAAAGAAACCCAGAGAAACCACTGTGTGTCTTATAATCTGGAAAAAAAATTCAGGGCAAGAGAGTCAGCATTTTTCATTATGACTCTACAAACGCATTGGACTAACAGAACAAGAGGACCGTCCTAGTTGGCTTCGTTTCTGCACAAACGCATCACACCTGGGTCTGCGCTATTTGTGCTGACCTCTGTCAGCCATGTAAAGTGAGAATTTAGGGACCAGATCTGAGAAAAAGTAAAAAAAAAAAGAGCACATTTGCTTTACGGCTTTGATTGCAGCAGCCTGGCGTGGAGCTGAGGCTTGTTCACCAAGGCCCCTCGAGCGGGAGGACAGAGAGAAGGCTGTGTTAGTTTCCATGCTGCTTAACATTTGTATTTATTTATGCACCACATTTAATTCTTTATTTATTCTGCATGTGAGCGTGGCTTTAATGCTTGGCTCCGGGCAGTCCTGTGTTTATCCACAGGGCTGCAAGTGTTCAGACTGACAATAGGTTTTAAACCCAAGTGGAAAGGCCACCTCTAAGTCTGCCACTGTAGTGCCTGTCTACCCGTTTGGACACTGAGGAGCTGCTGGTGGCTTGGCTGACGGGATATTTGCTCCCAGGAATGATATCGAGGTCACTAAGTCCATGCCCAGGGGCCAGGACCATTCTCTGGTTGGTTGTGGCTCCTGGAGCATGAGATGCAGAGACCAAGGTGCTGTGGGAGCGGCACTGTGCTGCTGTTTGCCAGCAGAAGGGAGTTGGTCATGCAGGACGGAGTTAATGGGACATTTGCACATCGCTCTCTTCCTTGGCCTCTGTTTAGTGCTCTTGCTATTCTCAGCAGCAAAACAGCCCTGGAGGGGCAGATGCCACCAAGTGTAGCAAGGGAATACCCCTGTGGATGCTCTGGATTCTGCTCTGTGCTGGACAAAAAAGGCAGGAAACCAAAATACCCTGTCCCAGAGCCATGTCCATGTCCTTGGCCCCAGTCGCACACCACATGGAGCGCGAAAGCAATGGGGAGTCAGTGTGTTACCATTGTTCATTGTTAGCAGCTTCAGATCTGAAGCACTGAATGGGGAGCCAACATCCCACTCCAACTTGCAGAAGCCATCCAGTTCCCTCTTTGTTCGTTGGCAAATGGGGGGATAACAAAGAGCGCTGCTGAAATCCAGCCGTGTTGCAAGAGCTGCGCGTAATAGTTGCAGAGCTAGTTGAAAAGGAGGAAAACAGGAGCTTGTGAAGAAAAACGGCAGACCTTCAGGTTGCCTCCGTTTCCCAGGGTGGTACCGCAGCTGAAGGTGGGTCCTGCAGGGGTTCACATGGCTGCCCTGTGTATTGCAGAAGTCAGAAATACCATGAAAATGTCAAAGGAAAACAAAACAAAACAAAAAAACACCAGCCAAACAGCCTGTCACTGCATTCAGTGGTCAAAGGAAGGTGGAGCAGGGATGAAAGAGGAATGGCCATCAATTAAAGACACGGGGGGAAAAGCTTGTGACACTTCTATTTTCTAACAACCAAAGCTTGCCTAGACCCTAGTTTGTTTTTAGTTTAAAATCCTTTTCTGTGAAAGAAAAGTTCTAATGATTGAAAACTATATTTTTGCACTGAATCTTTTGGTTTTGAGAAAATACTTTTTCAGTAACAAAATCTTTCACATAAAATATTCCAAAAGGCTGGAGGTGTTTGTGTGCAGAGCTGTAACTAATGAAGGTGATTCTCAAATTAGATGTCTCTGAATGTTTTCACCTGCTCTGGGGACAGTCGGATGCCTCCTTTCCTTACAAACTCAATCATCACATGAACGGCTGTCACCTTTTGCTGTGATGGCCACCAAATCTGAGCTCTTTCATACTAAGGATGGCCATTGGTAGATGACAGCTGAATTATATTACTTATGCTCATATGGTACCACGTCTTTCAGTGTTACAACCCAGGAACTCCAGATGTGGCTTGGAGCAGCACTTTCGGGGGGACACACCATGCACATGGCACTCCCCACCCCCTCTCCACTGAGAGACAGAGTCACAACCAAATGTGAGACCTTGAATGTCACATTTCCATCTGCGGTATTGATCGACAGGACATAAACACTACCTCTGGGGGTGAAGATATCCCCCAAGCTGTGCAGAAATGGCATGTTGCTTTCATTTCACCGCACGCCTGTACCCCCTCATCCTTTCGATCCAGATGCTACTCTTCATGCTGCTGTGAGAGGTTAGTATTTCTGACATGAATCGATATTGTTGGATGTGGAGCTCATTTCTTGGCGAATCAGTGCAAAGGAAGTAAACAGTGCCTGTTTGTTTTGACTTTCTTCCCTCGTTAAGTCTGGTTTATTTTAGTAGATGGTCTTTTGATTTCATTAATTAAAATATGGCTGGATAGGGAATGAGAATGAATACAAAGGACTTACAATTGATTACAAGAGGGGAGGAATATCCTTTGGATTCCTATTGCCACTAAGGAAGTTGTAAGAGGCAAAGTAGATCTTCATCTGTTGGCTCTGTAGCTGAAGGCAGGAGAGGCTGGTAATTTTAGCTGTCTGTGGTGCTTTGCTAGAATTCAGGGTTGAGATTCAAGGTCTTTGACAAAGCTGGGTTAATTAATGATAAATAAAACACAGTGAAGATAAGAGACAGCAAACTAAAGCAAACTAAAGCAAAACTATGTATTACAAATCAATTATTACAAAAACATCCAATATATTTTAGTATGTCTCCTTTTTTGTTAGCAAAACATTTGAGAATAGGGGTTTTTGTCTATTTATATTTCAGCAAATATTAATAAGCAATTGGACTGTCAACTTGTGGACTCTTTTCAAATTGGTTGCACTGATTTTTCTTAATGCTTTCACCAGAAGTGCTACATTGTGCTGTTGCATTGTCAAGACAATTTGCCCAGCTCATACTCCACTTGCTATGCTGAAACAAGAAACAAGTAGCTGCAACCCTTGCAGCTGGAATAGTAAATGCATTAAAAATTATAGCTTGAGAAGGACAATTTTTGGACCTCAAAACCATGGGTGGTGGCCATGGAAGGAATGTAAAAGACAAGATGCAATATTTCAGAATTCTGAAAAATTAAACACTTGCTTGGGAAGTGTAAAAATATTTTTTCAGAATTTGGCTTAGAAATCATTTTAACTTACATTGATTTGTTCAGTGTCACAATTCCCATATCTATTTTTAAGTAGTTGCTAAATAACACTATATTTTCTTTTTAAATTTTCTTCTGGGCTGAAAAACATAATCTCATTCAATCTAAGTCCACTGATCTTCGGGCCAAATGAATTATTTCCTTTGACTCAAAATTTTTGCCAGGTTGGTGGTGATGGGGCTGGGAGGTTGCAGGTGTGCATCAGCAAAAGCAAAGTAGTCTCTGTTTTGGTTTGACTTGAAACAACTCTTTTCTTTAGATTCTTTCTTGTGTTGCTGATGACAAGAAAAAACGCTGATTCACCCTGGGCTGAGGCCTGCGATACGAAGCAGCGGTTAAACCACTTACAGTAATTGGATTACGAAGGAACTGGGCTGGTGGCTGCCAGGCTACTGTGTCTCTGTGCCTGAGCCTGCCCACAGGCAACCCAGCAATGCTACAGCACCTGCAAATCAGGGGTTTCCCCAGGTGGTGTGGGGTGAAGACCAAACCCATTGCTTCTGGCTTGAATGTTGGAAACATTCAATTTTCTCCCTGTATTCTCTGTTTTGCACAATCTGTAGGAAAGTTTTATTTTTGCTCCGGAAAGGAAATTGTTTCCTGCCTTCCCCAAGTTTCCTGCAAAATAGTAATTCTACTTTTTACTGGCTTTCCTCATGTGCCGTTCTGAACAGGGCTGGTCTTCAGCATGTATATGGGCTTTCCTGAACTTGAGGAGAAACGTTGTCGAGTGCTTACGTGCACCATGCAGCTCACTAGAGTCAGCTCACCGTGTGTTTCCATGACAAGAAAGGGTTTTCATGACCTCCATTAGCTTTGTTGCCAGATGAATTTGCAAATCCGTTCCCCCCCCCCCCCCCCGCCCTACACAATGAGATTGCTAGGCAAGCAGGCAGGCTTTTTGAGTATTTGTCCAACTCAAGGTTTCCTACTGGGTACCTTTAAATGGCAGGTAAAATGTGATGATGACTGGGCCGTGCATGGCACAATGTTTTGTTTGCTACCTCACTGTGATAATTTATGCTTTGCTGGGAAGCTCTGCAGAGCCCTTATGTAACTGAAGGTCTTAAAGATGTGTCATAAATTGCTTGAAAATGAGAGGAAACTTAACTTTCCTCATAAAAAGGCTAAGGACTGTAATTTATTACTGTAAACAAGAATGAGAAGATAAAAAAATTAATTAAAAAAGAAAATGTCAAGCTCTTTTTATTCAAAGTTTGAAAGGACCTGAAGTCAATTGTTTCCTCCTGTGGAAGGTCTGGTTTCTATCAACCAGGCAGAAAGGCTTTTGTTTCTAGCAGTCAAATCAACAGGCCAGTAAGAGTAGCTTTGAACTGCAATTTGTCTTTATGTATTTTGAAAATGTTCTTTCGACGTGTTTACATGTTGGCTGGGGCGCTTTTGCCGGAGTCAGCTCTTTCTGGAACGATTAATCAAATGATCAAGTCTCTGATTAATCAAAGTCCCTCCCGACAACGCAGTCCTTTCTTTCAATCACCTGCTGAGTCTCTACTAAAACCCAAACAAGCAAATGATTAAACTTTTTTTTTTTTAAATAGAAAGAATGAAATAAAGACATTTTAAAAAAGGCCGTGTGTCTTGCACATTTGGCACTTTCCAAGGTACATACCTCAAGGAGAGAGAGATCTTGGACTACATTTGTGATGCAAACTGGAACCTTTGGCTACCAAATGCAGGATGTGGTGTATCCTGTTCAAAGAGGCACATATTTCGCATGTTTTTGTTGGCTTCTCTCAATCAAAGCATGCTGTGATTCAGCTACACTAAAAATTAACAATCTATGTTATAGCCATGTATTACATTACACCCCATTTTTTTGAAAAATCTTTTCCAGAAAGACATCTTCTAAAGAGAAGGGAAGGTAGGTAACAAAAACCTTGCAAATGTTTTCATAGTAATTATTTGATGGCAATCAAATCATGCCACTTTAAAAGATCAGCTGAACTATCTGTAAATATTTTCTCATCTCTGCAGAGCGGTACAAACTCCTATCCATTTCTGCATTAAACTGGAAGTGGATTTTTATGTATGTCAATGGCTCTTCAATGTCACTGCAAATAGGAAAAAAGAAGAAAAAGAGTTAAAATAGGGGATGCTGTCCCACAGAAACTTGGGATTTTCGTGAAACTAGTTTTGTGTTTGGTTTGTTTTTTTTTTTTTGAAGAGAGAAAACAGGCTGTATTAGATGAGTTGATTGTAAATAGTGATGTCAAAAATCAAAGACCAAAATCTCCTCTGTAATGAGCAATATCACCTGAGTCTGCTGGTAGCCTTACTGACGCTCTGATTACTGTCTTCTTTTTGGCTTCTAGGATTTCAGACTCTTTGTTAATAACCATTCTTCACATCTTTCCTTCAGAGGTATTTTGCAAACCAATGGATGAGCTGCTACAGAGATGATACCTAAATACAATTCACTTTGTTTACAGGTAAAAGCAAACCGAGCTATAAAGGAACTAAATAACTCAACCATTTCCAAGATCCAAGGAGGAAGAGGTGCCTGGCCTCTGTGAACACTGACCACAACCCTGGACTGCTCCTCCAATCAGGGAATCTTTTCTTCAAACCAATCCCACCTGCTTCTGCAAATTGGATTAGAGGGGCTGCCCTGCTGCGTGTACACATAAAACACCTCTGGATTAACTGACAGAGTAGCAGCACAGCTATTTTTGCATACTCTGTTTCAACACTGTTGGCAAATCTCCAGATTTCCTCCAAGTTATTCCATATTCTTGACGCATGAATCTTTCTGTCAGTCCACTGTTTTGTTCCCCTGCCGCACCTATTTCTAAGTCACTAATTACACTTGTTACATGCTGATGAGCCAAACATGTTTATTTTTTCCCTTCCTCAGGGTGGCTATTAAAATCCACAGTTGGCTTTATTCACTGAAGTGGCCTTAGGAAAAGACCTTGCCCGACACATCTAATGACGTCGTCTTAGTATTTAATTTTCAGCAGGCATTTCCGGAGAAACCCCATTTTGTTTCAGGCAGAACTCTTTATTTCAGATAATGCAGTTTGCAGGCTTCATAAAAAAACAGCATCGTGTTTCTTTCTTTGTGGCATTTAGAACAAAGTCAACCAATGTTCATTCCTCCAGTTGCAAAACTCCCCCTCAAAAACAAACCCCAGAAAACATGTTTTTCTCCCTGCTTGAATTTATCTTGTTCTGTTTTCAATAACCTGTGCCTGGCATCTTGGGTATTTATCACTCTGGAGAGGATAGGACATGAAAAAACCAGCACAACAGCAAAAAAGAAGTCAAAATACAAATCTTGAGAGAAATTATATTCTGAGAACTGAAATGGCATAAAGGATTCTCTTAGCTGTTCTGGTGAAAGAAACAATTGTATGTCGAGTCACAGACAGCAGAAGACTACAATACCTAATGTCTTAAAAATAGCAAATCTGTTCTGAACTTGATAATGGAAAAGACTTCTGATGGTTGGCAGATTCATGAAATCAGTTAAAACTGTCTTCTACATAGATGTTTCCGGCTGTGCATCTAAACCCTGATTTTAGCAGGAGATGAGATCTCAGCTACCTACACTGAACTCAGAGAGAAAAAACATGGAGAAATAGATTGAGTCATACAAACTAATGCCACTAACAATCTGCTACATTTAAAAATACTGAGCAGCACTTTCTCATTCTGTACAGTTTAAATATTTAAACAAATGGGGAAAATTCATCTTATTCTTGGCACAGATCTTATCCATTTTATTACTCAGTATCTCCAAATATGCTGATATGCCAAGTAATTTCCAGTTTTTATCAAATTTTAACTTTGGAGTATGGCTTTGGGATATTATGTTCAGGAGTGCATGGAGCTTTTGAAGCAGAATTTCCCTGGATTTAATATATCCCTTTCAGAGCTCTGTCTTTAGATGGAAATTCATTCTGAGCCAGTAATATTATATGTTATTTCTAAAACTCTTAAGTTTATAAAGCACATAATGAAATTTAAGTCTTCAGCCCAGGTGGAATCATGAATTAGCATTGAGTTCTCTGTGAACAGCAGGGCTGGTTGCCTTTTTTGTATGTTTGCATCATTCTGGATAGACCGTGGACTATGGCATAGAACATCTACAAAGAGACACGACGGTCACCAAGGCAGTCACCCCCTTCCTGGGAAAGCAGTCCTTCCTTGGCAAGGTGAAGATGCTTGAGCTGGAAGTATGGGGGAAAACTGACCGTGACCTGGAGATGTTTTCTCAGAAGCCTCATGGGTCATGTCTATCTGTAAATGGATAAAGGAGCTCCTTCTGATGTGGTTATTATCTGGACCATAGCAATGGCACAACATTAATCAATCACAGCAATAAGTGAAAAAGAGAAAATATAAAAATACATTGGAGGTTTTTATAAACCATTAAGATCACCATTCTTTATTTAGGAAATTTGCCGTCTCAGATCTTCAGGCCAGTCCCGGACTCATCCAAATTTATCTGATACTAAAGTACCAAATAGTTTAAATTAAACTCAACATGCTAAAACTGCACTACTCCTATTGTTTTCCTGGATGCAGGACAACATGAGGTTTCCTATAAGTTCTTTTGCAACATATTTATTCTGCAGGATATTTTTCTTGCCAGCTCTGAGCTCGATAAGGCTGTTGAACACAAGAACCTGAATCGAACTAACTCCATCCTGGGTGATAAGGACAATGAGAGAAAAAAGTCACAGTGGGAAGAATTAAGCTGTTAATACTTTCTCGTTGTACCTATATTATACCAAAGAAGCAGTGCTGAGGAACATCATCTGAACGTCCAGGAATTAGAGCAGATGCATGGTCACAGTTTGGGCCAATGCATGTCTATCCACACTGACTTTTGTGGTTGTTAAAGCAGATGAGGGAGTCGCTGGAGTGCAGGCATTGCCGACGGGGCAGCCCTCAGTAGCTCCATCACACCTCTAAGTGTGTTTGCTCAGGGCTGCTCCTCTGTATTTCAGGTAGGTCTTGCTTGCCAGAAGGGAAACTCTGTTTATGTAGCATGTTATGGAGGTGACACGCTCTTTGCCCCTGTTAGGAAAAGTTTGCTTTTCCCCCTGAATCTAAACCAAAAGTCACACTGTTTGAAAGAATACAAATGCTCTTTTTATATGGGAAAATACGTAGCAGGAGTCAGTCACTTACCCTGGCCAGTTGCAGGTAAAACCGGGGTCCAAATTGGCACAGCAGGGAAGCAAGCAGGAATTTCAGCTAAACTGTGACTAATGGACACTGTGCCACAAGATATCTCAGCTGCTGAGCCCTAGAGTATATTTTGATCAAGCAAATGAAGTTCAGAGAAGCAAGGGTTCAGGTGTGACTGCTTAAGAGCAGAAGGCTTTTCAATAGCCAACGCTTTATGACTTATATCAATCTGACAGTCAGACATTTGGCCTTAGTGCTTATTGGTACAAGCAAAGTGTATATCATACCTATTAGCCACTTTTCCTTCCAGGAATTGACTTGTCCTGGAAGCTCTGCCAAGTGGTTTATATGCAAGCCCATCACTGATGTGCAGCTCACACTGCCCGCTAAGCCACAGCTGAGTCTGATCTGCTTTATATTCAGTTTTTACACTTGAGAGAGCGAGCACCAGGATTTTGTGAGCCCAGAGCAAAAAAATTTAAACAATGGAACTGTTCAGAGCTGTTTCCTTTGGAGATGTTCGACGCTGATTAGATCTAGCTGCACAGCAGGTAGCCACCTAGCAAAGTGCTTAGCAAGAGCTGCCTCGTAGCGCCAGGGCGTACATGCAACGCGAAGGGATTTTTAATTCCATCTGTCACACACAACTTTTTGCAAGGCTTCCAAAAATCACATAACCCCGTGCCCAGTCCCGGCTCTGAGAGCGAAGTCCTTTTGTTTATTGTCTTTGGGCCTGGTGTGCCTGCAGCTGTGCTGGTGGCAGCATCAACCCCTCTGACAGACCCCCTTGGTGGGGTGAGCAGCAACTGGGATCTTCCCACGTCCAGCCTTCATTTCTTGGAGTGACGGTGGCAGAAGGTCATGGGCGTCTCTTCCCTTTGCCTCTTGGAGCCTGGTGATGGCCACCCCTTGTTGAATGTCCCCCTGGGTGTAGGGCCGGCTGGGTTTTTCCCACACTGCAATCACCAGAGGGCCCACTTGCCCTTCATGCCTGGACTGCCAACTGTGATGACATTTCTCATGGTCAAGGTCTTTCCCAGATCCCACAAGCTGGTGGGTTCTGGACATCAGAGAAGATCCCGTACTGATTGTGAGAGGTTTCTTTTAATGTCTTGGACTGGTACCATCTTTTTTTTGCCTGCTGCACATCTGCTACGCCTCATGCCATAACATCTGCATTGCAGCAATGTGAGTGCTTTCGGATGGCAGGAGGGGCGAGAGGGAGGTACGAAGGTGTGCATGACACTTGTGGGCCTCCATTCAGCCTCTTATTGAAGTAACTGGACAAATTAAACATACATTGAATAAAATAATAATAGTGTAAGTCCATTTGGGGTCACATCTTTCCTTCAGTCATAAAAAAAAATCTGAAGCTGACAGTATCTCTGAAGTCCGTATGTGCTCTTAAGCATGTGAAAACAGCTGAGGGGAAAAGATTCATTTTCCTAATGATGTAGCAGGCTCACATTTGCTGGCTCGCCAGCACACGTACCCGTAGCAAGCAGCTGGCACGCAGCAGTGGCACACATACAGTGGAATGTGTCTGGCACAGGGGGCTTTTTCAACTTATATTTTCCTAGCTGGCCAGGAGATATGTTTGTGTTTATTGCAGGGGCTGGGAGTTGCCTACAGGTGCTAATTATTGACTGTTCCTCTTTCACAAGGGAGGCAGTGTGTAAGCCACCCTTCACCCCTCCTGGGAGTCACTATCACATTGCTGGCCCTTCCCTGCAGCTGGAAATGAGCTGTTTGGGTTGAACTTGGTGGCGCAGATGGTGCCACCTGTGGCATGCTCTGCCAGCCAGAGTGGATCCCTGGCTGCTGCCTCTTAGGAGGTCGTTCACGGGAGGGGGAAGCCAAAATGCATTTGCATTTGCACAAGATTCCCCAGCCTGACAAATCCCTTTGCATGTCAGATGGCTGCTCCAACACCCTACCGCAAGGCCGATGGACTTGCAGACTGCTGAGGAGGCCTGTCGAGCCCTGAACATGGCCCAGTCTTTCAAGTTTGGGAGCAAAAAGTGTTTAACATCCTCCAGGAGAACAGGGGCAGTCTGATTTCCAAGGTTTCACATTGCCTGCCCAGCAGCTTGCCTTAGATGTAACAAGTATCTCCTGTCCCATGAGAGGGTCATCAGAGAGGCTGACCCCTCCCCGGATGAGCAGCAGTTTTCTGCAGGGCATTCCTCTGGCAGCACCAAGTGTGCCAGCCTCGGTGATGGCAGGTTGATCTTATACAACATGCAGTCGCCAAAAGTGATGAAATCCAGAATATAAACTAGGATTTTTCACTTCTGATGGCTATCTCATAAAGAAAAACAACTTCTGGCTTTCTTCTGCCCTCTCTGTTCCCAAACAAGAAGCATTTATTATACATTTTTAATTAAGATTTAGGCCGATATAGCAAAATTGTTGCCTCTCCCTGTACTGCCTTTGTTGAAAAGACAGCTGAATACAATTACTAAAAGAAAACTTTTGCCTTGATGATATACTATTCCTTTTTTAACTGTGGTCTTTCCTGATGTCCAATAAAATAATAGAATATAAATCACAGCAGCCTAAAGGCTCAGGGCGTGATTCTCCAACAGGTGGCCTTGGAGAAGGCAGAGATTTGAGAAGATTCCCACAGTGTGGCTAAAATTGTCACATTTTAACTTCATCAAATTTATGTGAAAAAGAAAATCACGGAGTCTTTACACCTGAAGCTATAAACTGGCCCTTGCTCCCTTGAAGCACAGCCAAGACTTGTTTGAAACTTGGTCCACCTCAGGGACCATTGTTTGAACTGAATAATAAAAGCCAAGTTGAGGCAACTTCACTACGTGTCGGGAGTAGATGTGAAAGGTTCACATTGCTTTTTTCATACGTAAGGTGTGGTTGTTTCTACTGGTCAGAAGGGCTGTATTGGTATGACCCTGACCTTTGCCAGAAGAGCCACAGCCATACATTCGTGTTTGAAAAAATAGCAAAACCAGGCATTTTCCAGGGAAATCTTCCAATTTCCTGGACCTTTTTCTGGGTTCCTTTGGGAACAGGAGTTGAGTTTTATAGGAAATTTAAATTTGAAAGTTTTCTTAAAAATATTTAAGTGCTTTTCATTTTAAAACAATAATGTTCCCAAGAAATATTAAAAAGAAATATGTATCTTTCTTCATTTTGTATTTTTCATAGTTTTTAGATTTTTAGATCAACACCAATCATTTTCATTAGTGCTCTATGACCCAGTTCGGTACTAACATCCTGAAAATTAAACACACGCTGAAGTACTTCACTAAATCAGGGATCGGAGCTCCTCAGTGACATGTACATGCATATTCTACCAGCCAGCCATGAGATTTTTTTGCATCTATTTATGTCCCTTTTTCCTCTGGTGCAAAAAATGATGCCAAGATACGTTTCGCACCGGTCTACCACACGCTGAGATTTCCCCTGCTCCCAGCCCCCTTACAGAGAGCACTTTTGCTTTCATTTATTACTTTAATATAACTTTTTTCCTCCTGTGTTTCACAACATTGAGCAACTTCCCCCTGGCTGCGATCGCTGGGGCCCGTTTGGCATCACGGTGGAGGAATCCCAGGCATGCTCCACCAGAGCGCAGCCCCCTCGTGACCCATGGGCAGGCTTCGGGCAGCTGCTCTCACCTCTTCCCTTAATTTTTTTGGAGCAAAGCTGGGTAAAACCCATTTTTTCTGTCTCATAACAGTACTTTGTGATTGCAGGGTTGTTTTTCCCTCTCAGTCTCACAGTGAACCAATAGGTCTCATTTGAAATGAATGAGTGGGAGAGAGAAAGGAGGAGAACAAATACCTTACAGTCCCCTGGTGAGGGAAATACTCGGGCTGCCAGTGCTCCAGGCTCAATTCCCAGCTCTAGAGGCCGTGCCTTTCACATCCCAGCTGGCCTCCCCTCGCCAGGCCACAGGATGCTCTGGACCGGGGCAAGCGCATACTCCCTTTCTGTGCACGACCAAAAATTCCTCTTTGCAAAAGAAGTGGGAGCGAACCCACCATGTTCCTCCAAAGAGTTTCCATCTCAATACATCGGTATTTTTCCACCTCCAAAAACATTTTGTAAAAGCTTTCCAGCCCATTCCCTTCTGTGGCCTTTAAAACCATGTCAGTCATTGTAGTTGTTTCAGTAGCTGGTCCCATCGGAGCGGGTTCAACTCTCTTGATTCCAATGGCACCTAATTTGTATGAATGAGTGTTTTCATGTGTACAGATACATGTAATGGTTTGGAAGATATTTATGTGCCTGATGTAATTAAATCCAGTGGTCTTGTATTCCTTCAGATTTGGATAGTGGAGATATTATGAGAATACCAGCTCTTTCTTTATGGAAAAGTCTTACAGAATTTAATAAGAAAACAATAACCATTCTTAGGCTTTGGAGCTTTTTGAATAGAATTTAAAAGTGAATTACATCATAGCAATTCTATAGAATGTCTTAAAAAGTCTTTGCGAGAGGGGATCATTCTCTATCAAATTTTAAAGATTACACAGCCATTTCCATAGATTATTTCATTTCTCTCCAATCCTACTGGTTGCACTCCTATTAATTTCTGTGGGGCTTTCCCATATGGCACATATTATTTTGGCTATAAAAATGCTCCCTGAGGCAAAACAGGCTATGAAAGACGTACAGCCTCAGTTCAGCCCAATGAAATTGCATTAGCTTCCACCAAGGCTGAGTCAGGTTTGCAAAACTGTTTTGCACCCCTATTCCTTACATGTACTTGAGAGCTCCTTGCACAAGGCCGTGCAGCGATGGAAGGGTAGTTCCCTGCCCCATGGAGGGCACTGTCTTCAGCTCCCTATCTGAGATGTTTGAGTTCCCACATGTGGTCTAGCAAGCTTGCTAAAGCCCATCACACTTAGTGGGATATTGAAGAGATTAACAGTGTGATCAATTAAAGCGTTTTAAATTCTAGTCAGCTTTTTCTTCCAACTGTCCCCTCCTTTGTACCTTCCCCCCATCCCGTCCCTCCCTGTGAGCTGCAGCCAGCAGTGTTTATGATGTGTTATGAGGCACCACATGCTCCCCTCCTCCTGCTGCCGAGACTGGCCGGTGCAGCTGCGAGGGTCAGTGTTACTGCCATTTCATCTCCTTGGGGCTTCACCCATGTTCTTATTGATGTGCTCACCCATGTTCAGTGACCCTCAGTGGTAGCTCCCCATCCAGCTCCAGTGCCCTGTGGAAGCGCATGAGGTTAGATAACATCACTTGACCATTAGCCTTGGCCAGGAGCAGTCTGACCTATTTACTTATCAGAAGCTGATCTCCAAAGAGCTGTAATCAGCAATTGCAGCTGAAGGGACTAAATCTTACAGGCTCATATGTCTTCCTTGGCCTTTGGGATACCAAGAGTGCACTTTATTGCTTGCTGCTGATGTACTGTGGTGGGTAGGTGGGATGCCTTTCTATTTTCACCTTACCATTGACCTTATGATTTATTTTGTTTAACCTAAGCCTACTGAATTCCAGCCCTTCTTGTACAGCCCAGTGCAACCTGCAATATAACCTTACACCTAATTAGGTAAGCACACCGTAAGGCTTCGCTTATGTTCATTTTGCAGTGATTTATTTTTCTTCTCATACCCTTATGAAAGTGGACACCACCAGTGGATGGCGGGGTCAGACTTCACCTTCTCTTGCAATGAGCTTAAATAAGCAGATGTCTTTGAGGGAACTTCAAAGCAAGGGATTCAGAGAGGTGCAGCTTTTTAGCCCTGTAACTAACAGCTTGGCATGTTGAGATCGTATCCGAGCATGATGCTGAATGTGCAGGCTACTTGGATATACCAGTGTGTAATATTAGCCCAGAAGAAAGCATGATTTGGGCATAGACTGATACAGCTGCACTTTTGCCAGTGGACTGATTCTGATTTCCGGAGTTGGAGATCTAGTCCTTAATTTGTCATTTGAGATTTTAAAGTTATCCAGTGTGAAGAGTAGTGTGTCTCAACCTGATTACATTGCACACAGAGTGGCCAGGCCCTTGATTTTGATGAAGCTATGCCATTTTCTTCCCGAAGAGCATCTGGTCCCCTGCATGGACCTTTTGAAGCCTGGCTAGAAATCACTTAACAGTGGGAACTTACTTCTATAACAGCACAAATAATTTACGGCAAGGCCTTTGCCATTATTATTCTGCTGCATTTCATCGACATATAAAATTATTTTATATTACATATTTTCCCATGCCCTTTCCCTGCTTACACTGTCTGCCTCAACTCTTTGCTAATGACGTTTGTTGACAAGCTCAGCGCATTTTGATAAGTCTTCTGCCAAAGTGTCTCTAATAAAAATAAGAAGAATGACAAGTGGAACAGTGCAAAAAGGATTCCAACAGCAACAACTGAAGGTTAAAGCAGCATAAAACAGGGGGAAAACATAACAAAAACAGAACACAGTGAGCCCAGATTGCCTTTGTTAAGAACATTTAATGCTTAATTTTGTTTTATAGCCCTGGCTCTCAAGCTCTCCATGCAACTTAGATTCCCATCTTTCACAGTTGTATGAATCTGCCTTCAATTCCTGTTGGAGCAGGGACAGCTCTGTGCATATATTTTACACCTTCAGTCTTTGGCCTCTTTGGCTTTTGGTCTTGGAGCTGGAGTGAAGACAAGTCTCCTGTCCATGGAAATGCAACCACAGAAGGCTGGTGGTTCACAGCCCCTCAGCACAACTTGCTTCTCTGCTGCCAAAGGGCACAGATGCCACAGCGGTGAGGTGGGGCAAATATAACGGAGAGCATGCAGCCAAGCATTCGGGATATTTCCTGGTTTGGCATATCTAGCTCTGCACCAGCCAGGGGTCCTTACATGGACCTCTGCACAGATGGGGAGAATGGGTGTGAAGCTGCTCCCAGGGTGAAATTCCCAAGCATGGCAACAGCTGTTCCTGGCACTGCATCGAAGCGGTGGGTGGGAACAACCCTCAGACCTTACTCCTCAATCCATGGACCCCTTCCCTGCCTCCTCCACCGTCACTGCTTGCTTTTGGAAGACAGCTGCAATTTCTCAGCTCTGTGCCTCTCCCTCCTCCAAATGAAAGAAGAAACTCAGTCCTGAGTGTGTGACTTTGCCTCTATTTGGACTTCACCAAACTATGATGTCACAATTGTTAAATGATGACCTTGTAAGACAACTGGGTGATCAGGAAGGTTGGCTGGAGTATGTGTCTTAGGACTATGCACAAGGAGGAATAGATGTACAACTGAATCGGCAATGGATGCCTCATTTCATGCATGCAGTAAATGCGTCTCCTCATGTTAGGGCTTAGTGCAGTCAGCCGGGATCAAGTGCAGGGGAAATCAGTGACAATGCTATTTAATACACACAAAATAGCCTGTCTGAAATTCTGGAGCCTTCTGCAGAATTTAATAAATCTATTCAACTGTTTTACAGAACGCCTTGACAACCTTTTCAAAGATGCAGGAAGGGCAAAGTATCTAAATAGCCTTAAAGTCCTTGGCCCAAGATCCGGTCCGAGCACAGCTGTGTCTAACCCCACCGTGAGAACCAGAATGTGTCTGAATTCTCCATTTATTAGTGCTGCGAAGGTCTTGATTTGGCACTTCTCCACTGTGAAAAGTCCCTGTTTGAAGCAACCCACATTTCAGCAGCAAGGGCTGAAGTTACAGGTGTCCCGAGAGCAGAGAGCAGGCAGTCCAGATCAGGGGACAGCAGCAGCTGCAGGAAGGGGTGGCCCCACTGGTATGTCCCTCACGTCCCTGGTGTTATGTACGGACCCTTGCTAACACTGTTATCTGAGACAATTTTAGCAGCTCAAGGGGCAACTACCATTTGGAAACATAATGTAATGCCTTTTAGTCAGGAGTGAAGGATTAGTGGAAAATCATATCTGGATTCCTCTCCTTGTGCCACAAAAGATATTTTTAGTGCCCTCAAAGCCAGCTGGAGTTTCTGTGGAGGGGAAGACTGCTCTTCCCCATAGGGGTCTTTCCAGCGTTGCCCACATCAGTGGTGTAAATAACTCCTTCTGCTTGTTTAATAATGCACCAAAGGGACTTTTCAAACTTGTTCAAGCAAGTTCATGTTTTAAGGGAATTTAGGTACCACCAGCTTTCCTTGGAATTAACATCTTAAACTCCTCTAGCTGTCCTACACCAAATTACCAGCTCCAGTGAAAACCCACGGGGTCTGTGTACAAAAGTCCCTCAGGACATAGGGGAATCTCAGCCCTACAACTAAGGTACAGGTGAATGGGTCCCTTTGAGGCAGCTGGAAAAGCAAATCCACGTGGAGTGGCTTTCAGCTTTGTGCAGGACCAGCACAGTGGGCTGGAGATGTGGGCCTTGCTCATGGACACCAGATGTGGGATCTCTGAGGGGTTTTTTGTAGAGCTGGAGGATAGTGAGGGCTTGGTTCTATCATCTGGGCCTTAGAAAGCTGTATCCCACATCCTTAAAAAAAAAACAGCAGTTGAAATAAAAAAACAAAAGGGTTCAGCATACCGTAATGCCCACCGAGGCATATGGGCATCACCTTGGAGGACGTTGTAAAAGGCCTCCAGGGTGAAATAATGTTGGGATGGTGAACCCTCTGCCATGCTCCCAGCCTTTCTGTGGGGCTGTGGGAGTGCAGCCCTGTGCTAAGCTGAGCTCCTGAGGGATGAGAGCATCGAGGACTCAGACTGTGAGTCCTTCTTAACAGACCCTGTGCTTATGGATGTTGATTACAACTAGTCTAGATTAAAAATGGAAAGCAAAATGCTACCCCTTGCAGGTCTCCATCCTGGGAGACCTCCTGTTGACAGAGATCCATCAGCTCAACACTCCCCATCTACTGATGCTTTAGAGCAAATGCTGTCTTTCAGACACCTGTCCCCACAATGGGAAAATCCTGTCCTATAGGAAGCCAAGACTAGAAAGATATTGCACATCCCAAACCACTTTTGAGTAATACCCTTGGAGCCCCGATGGTCTGGAAGGGTTTTATAGTCTCAATATCATGCCTGGGCCCCTGGAATGGGAGTGCAGGCATCCAGCAACTTGGCAGGTAACAAATCTCCGTGCTTTGAAAGGTGGGTGTCGGTCATTGCTTGGCTTCATGGCACCAGCAGCTGGCTTGCTGGAATCGGTTTATGTCTGCCTTTCCTCTCCTGGCTCTTTGGAGGGATCTGGTGACTGATGTCACTCAGGTCTCATCCCCACCCTGCAAATCCTACATTTCTCTTCACTTGCAGCACCCCACGGATGTTTGCTTTCTTCTGCCTCAGGCCAGTGGCATTGTGCTCCTGCTGGCACGGGGTCTTCACAGCCCTTAGATCCCACATTTGCAGGTGGAAGAGAGTCTCTGTGCCTTGGTGTTGGTCCTGGCTTCAAGAAAGCTCTGCCCTGGGGCAGGACCCATGGTGGGCTGAGCGGGGCAGCGGGGCTCTGCCATGGTGTGCTGGGGCTCGGGCCCCGCCACCCACTCGGGGCATGGTATGGTGCTTTTTCCCTTCTTCCCTTCAAAAAAGGTTGATTTGGTTGCTTTGCAAATGTATGTCAAATGCCTTCATTTTTTCCCCATGAAAACAGAATTGCCAAAAAAAAAAAAGAAGCACAATATTTCAACAAGTTTGAATCAGAAAGCTTTCTCTTTTTTTTTTTATTTGAAACATCTCTTTAAAAAGTCCTCTGAAAAATTCTGCTTTTCAATTCAAAGTTGGATTTTTTTTTTCCTGGAATATCCTTGAATTTTCCTTATACAACTGAGCATATCTCTCCCACCTCCCCTCTAAAAATAGTCTGTAAAGGAAATAAATAATCTAATTTTGGGGTCGAGCAAAGCCATCAATCCATCCCAACAGAAAATGCTGCACGCTTCTCAGTTCTCCAAAGAAAATCTTATTTTTTTTTTTTCCCTTTATTTTTTGTCCCACGGTTTTCCCCTTTGTTCCATGAGGTCGATTTGGGACAATTCCCCCCCCCCCCCCCAGTTTTCAGTATTACACAAGTGGACCAGAAAAAACAGCCATTCAGCTGCTCTAACCGCAATCTAAATGAGAATGAGAAGATATTTCAGCTGTTTCTCTTGGTTTCCATTTTTCTCAGTTTCTGGCTCAGTAGCTCCCAGAACCTATTACACTAATTGTTCTTTTCCAAAATCCGACTGTCAACAAAAGGCAGGGAACCAGTCTAACATTTTCAACTGGAATTTCCACTACTTTGGTTTGTTCCTGGCTTTGATTTTCGCGAACTTGTTTGCCCTCCGAGAAGTTTGACATTTTGTGATATTTCTCAAACTTAAATTTGGTCTCTTCATCTGACAAACACAAAATTCATTATCACAAGCGACGTTTCATGGTGGGGCAGATACAAATGTCTCCCTCGTTATATTGTTTCCAGTCCGTGATGAGATAATTAAAGTGTTTATGTGAAGCTATAAGGGAATCAGTACAAGGTCAAGCCAACTGTGTGAACTCTTCAGTGCAAAACCACCTTCTCAAGTTTCCACGGGAACTTTTCTTTCACAAATATGCTTAATGCCTGCCCAAAGTGTCCCTTCTCCAGCCAAAATTTATCTTATAAATGCAATGCACATTGTCAAAGGGAATGCTTGGGCTTTGTTCAAGACAGTTGTTTGTCAATATGTTTTCCCAGTGTTCTCCTAATTGGAAGGGCCTATCTCAGCAGCACTTTAACTGGTTGGTTGTGTCCAGGACACCGAAACATATTACATGTGGTAGAAACAGTAAACTAGTATAATGACATCTTTATATTATGGGCCCTGAATTATTTGAGAGTTATTGAATAAAGTCAAATCAGTGTTTATCTACATTTTGCATCACCCACTGGTAGACTAGGCTTGCAGTCAATAGAATAAATCAGGTGCTTAAAATTAAGCACATGCTTGAGGGCTCTGTTAAAATACAGCCTAAATGCTACTGCAGATTGAGGAGGGGCTTCAAATTTCCCTCGCAGCAAGATACAGGAGTGGGATATGGGAACCTCTTCTTGGATTTAACCTGTTTGAGACAAAACTAAACCCAAGTGAAGCCCTTCTTAAATATTTTGTTCTTATTTCCCTTCAAATTTCTCTTTTCTTTTCTTTTCTATCCTCTAGTCTAAGGGCTTTGATAAAATGGAACAAATAAAAAACCATGGTAATTGTTTGCAGCACTGGGGAACGTTTCTCTGACGTGTCCCAGAGCTTCTGCTGCGAGGCGGCGGGAGCCAGGCGCTGGCAGCTGGTTTCACTTTAGAGCCATGTACGAGGCTCGCAGCTAATGCAGTTGTTATACATTTACAAACCCCTATCACTCTGGAGCTCTGTCTTTGCACCCGCCTTGACACCAGCCTGATTTTGCTCCCAGTCTGCTGAGTTCTGCTTTGGTTTTCTTTTTTCTTCTTCTTTTCTTTTTTTTTTTTGTTGTTTGCAGAATCAGTAAACATCTTTTCACAAGCAGGAATAAGGCCATGGACACTCCTGGCTGCTGCTCTCCCTTTGCTACCACTCCTTCATGTGTATAATTTTAGCAGGGGGTCCAGGAGCTAAAATGGAAAGCACATGGTTTTGCGACTTTACAATTGAAATAAAGAAATCTAATATGACAGAAGAAGCATGTTGTTTATGGAACTACGGATTTCAGTGAAGGACACCCCTACCAAATCATAATTAAAACTACCATAATGACCTCCAAATTTCATTTGTTGGGCTGGGAGGGAGGAAAATACAGATATTTTCAGTGGGTTCTGCTGAAACGATTTATCGAGACCCACAGCTGGTTTTAATGTGCTGATGAGCTGGGAAAACAGTCAAAATTGTACTCCAGTCAAGTGACTGTGTAATATCTGAGGGCAGGACCAGACCAAAATCTCTGTCATTTTATTTAATCTAATGAATAGTGTTTTGTAACTGAAAAACATAATTGCTCTGCACATATGTTACATGCACACTTCACTAATAAAATCCACAGTGCCACCAGTGGAACAAATGAAAACACTTTTAGTCTGATTTATTTAACTCTTTTAATTTTTTTAAAGACTTCTTTGGAATAAACCAAATATTTGGCATGAAAATCTTCAGCAACATTTAGGCAGGCTATAGGGAGGAAATCTGTGTTCCTTAAAATAAAAATAGTGGATTTTTTTGCAAGAAAGGACATTTTAACAAAATTATTTTCTACCTTTTAAAATATATTTTAGGTTTTTCACTGGAGTTGCCTTTGAAGTCAAAGAAACAAAACCAATCAACTTTAAAATTAGCACATAAAATTAATGATTGCTGGAGTTGGCAGGCTGACTGGAAAACCAGGACTCTTCTGGCATTTTCATTTGGAAAAGCTTCAAAGCTGCTGCCTGTGTTTGACATTAGAAGCAAGAGCTGAAGAGTGAGGGAGAAAAGAGGAAAATGGCTCCCAAATATCAGGTGCAGAGCAAATTTGAAGGGACAGAAAACCCCATGCTGTGTTTGCAGTCTTAGTCTTGGGGACATCACTTAAAGCAAATCTTGCAAACTTCTGAGAATGAGATTTGGTTGTTTGTTCATTTGTTGGGGTTTTGTTGTTGTTGCTTTTTTTTTTCTTTAGCATTTATAGGTGAAGGTAAACAAGGGTGTGGTTTTGGGGGAGCAATGGAAGAAGCCACTAATACGATCATTCATAATAAATCAGTTGCTGTACCTACGCTAGAAGAAATACACAAATATAGGAATGACCAGCTTGTGTTAAGAAGACGCTGTTGGATTTGGCTAAACTTGCTTAAAAATCTGAAAGCTGTTCCTTCTCTGAAGAGGCTTGTATTTTATCACCTGCCCTAAGACCAAAACTAGCAGCCCAAGCATTTTATTGTATTTTTTGTTTTCCCAGTAAAATAAAGCAAAATTTTCTGGGGAGCAAAGGAGAAAAAATTACCTGCTTTATACCTTCATTAGTGGAAAATTAAGTTTTCCTTCTCCTGTGAGAAGCCAGCTGGGCGTGGGGTTGGTGATGGAAGACAGCTGCAAACAAATGTGTTGAGTGAATTAATGTACTGTGTGGTGGTGGAAAAGGAGTTCAGCTCTGCAAGAAGGATTTGGTTATCACACAGGTTGAGCAAGGCTGAGGGAACGACAGTAGAGACTGTCTGCAAGTTCAGCTACAAACTGCGTTAATATTTAAAAAAGAAGGAAAGGATGTCATGAGAGAGAGGAAAAAAGAAAATATGCATTTGGAGCAGCAAAACTGGCAAAAAGTGAGTTGCTATAAGTTGGATTCTTGTTTTCTTGAGTGGACTTGGCTTCAAAAGTAATTAGCTTCTTGTCACATGCTTTGGCAGTCATGCCAAACAGTTCAACAACACATTATTTTTGTCGTTGCACAAAAGGTGATATTGAGCCCAGAATAACTGTTTCTATTTATGACTTTGGCTTTTGGCCTAAGCTCAAAGGAAGCAAAAAAAATAATGATATCCTTTTCTGAAGGTCTTGGGGCACTTGAGTTTCAGATGTTAGTGTACAAGAAAGTTTACCAGGGTCTCAGTGTCAATAGTAAAGCCTGCTCCCAAATAGCTTTATTTGGGTCGTTTGGCTGTTCACTGGGGAGAAAACCCAGTGGAGAAACCATGTGGGATCAGGAACTGAGGCCACAGTGATTCCTTAATCCTACATCTACCAAAGCCTTTTCTAAGGTGTCAGCAACTGCAGGAGGAAGAGGAAAACGTAATAGCCAAGATTTCGTGCATGCTACAACCCCTCCAGCTCTAAGAGCTATTCCAGTCCCCATTGAGGCACTGTCTCAGGAATGTTCCTTTAACAGCCCAGGAAAATATTGTGGTCCCTTCGTGTGTTGGCACAACACATCAAGAAGGGTGACAGTGTTCCTTCCTGCTAAGAGAAATTATTGTTTAACCTGAATATTGATTAAGCCAACAAATCATGCTGTTCAGGGTGTAATAACCAAAGAGGTACCCACAGGGATAGGACACTAGGTAAAAGAGGGCTTTTGCTTGCAGGGAAATGGAGAGTACGCAAATGGTGGATATATATGTGGAAATGGATTTAATAAACACCTACTGGGTCTCTCTCCTACTTCCCTGCCTGTAAATATTCACCGAGGTATTTTAATCTTGACGTTTTTAATAATACAAGAAAATCTTATTAATAATTACATTTTGGAATGTTTCTGCTTAGTCAACTCCAGGGCAACAGTTTAACTTGACACAACAGTGTTTGCTTTAAATTGTGTAGACCATACCAGTCCGTAGGGGTGATTCATTTGCTGGCTAATTAACAAATGTCTAATGTAAATTTAACATTCACTTTGACTTACATTCCTGCAACCCAAACTTCTTTTTGATTGGGGTAGTTGCAAGTGGAAGCCAAATATTTTCGTTGGTGGAGCCAAGGGGATGGCATATGCTACTCGTTTAGATTTCCATTTCCTTTGCATCTTTGCAGGGGCGAAAGTCAGGCGTTAACATTTCTGAATACAGAGTCATTTTTGTATGAAAATTTGCAAATAACCCCCCAAGATTTTCTAGTACTACTAAAAAGTAAATCCCGAGTTCTTTCATTTCCAAAAAGAACGTGGCGTATGAGGTTCCCCCATTCCTTCTTCCCAAATTTCCTGGTAAATAAATACATACCCAATTTGGCTTTAAGAGGCTTTTGTGTGTTTCCTGTGCTGAGCATCCATCAGCTGACTGTGAGCTGGAGAACCAAGCCAAGCCACTGCTCAACGGAGAGGTGCTTTGGTGCCTGGTCACCTCTCTGCTTCATATAATGTCCCCATTCTCCCAGACGGTGCGTCACTACTTTTTTCAGACATTAATGTTTCTGGAATACGGCAACACTGACTACGATGTAAACAGGATCATAGCTTTCCTGATGGCCCACATAAGAAGATAAACAACTTAATCCTGCAAACAGACAACCAGGCTCCTGCAGCCTATCAGGAATACACTTGCCAGTGGCTGCATTACTGGGAAACGCTGGGTAAACAGCAGCAGAGATGAAAAGCGAGATACTCGTGAAGGTCTGAAGGAGCAAGGACGGGGTCTGAAGCTCGCATGACGCCACGCAGAAACAGCATGGGCTCGGATGACTCTTGTCACCAGGCTGTGAGCTGCAAGCCCTGGCTGCTGCTCGGGGAGCTGGTGCTAGCAGCTGCACGCTGGCTGCACACCTTCCAGCCATTTGCTTTCACTTCTTGAAGGGTCCCTGGGTGGGCATAACAGCACAGCTCGGTAGGAAGGGAACATGTCCACGTTGGCTTTTAAATGCCTTTTACCAGAATTTCCTGGCAAGCCCTGGAACAGATTTGAATGGCCTCCGGAGGTGTCCGGAGGCGACAAACCCAGCCACATGCAGAGCCGGTGCAAGGCCATGTGTGGGAACCGTGCACCTCTCCTAGAGACTTCCACCCACTTCTTTAATATGTCCCCCCATATCTTCGGGTTGGACTCCCAGGACTGAATGAGACGGGTTTCTGGCCTGGATACCCACCCTGTATGTTGCAGCAAGAGCTGCTTCTGTTTTAACACTGGGAAAGCCCATGGTGAGAATCCATCATTTCAAATGTTTTCTTAAGTGAAGGGTCACAATTTTATGGAACATTTTAGCGTTAATGTCCTACTCCAACTGACTAGCTTTTTTTTTTCCTCTTGTGGGGAAATACTTTCTTAAGGGAGCTGAATTTTAGGAAGCCTGTCCCAGGAAGCATGAGACAAGGAGCTCAGATGTCTCAATGGTAATTTCGCCACTTCTGCTGCTTCACTTTGCAAGTTTGGAAAGGTGACATAGACTCCTTTCCTCAGTTTCCAGCTCAGCAAGGCAGAGCAAAGACTGCTGAATCCCATCAGGGGCTGCTGTAAAGGGCAATTAAGTCACATTCCTAAAGGGCTTGGAAATCATCTGATGAAAGCCATATGCTGATATTGGGCTCATCTAACACAGGTTTGATTTCAGGATTATTTGGAAATGACCCAACAGAGAGAGAGGGCTTGTGACAACTCTTCAGAAATGCCTGCACAGGATCAACCATCAGCCTGTTTTTCCAGGAGAGAGATCCAGGCGCATCCAAGGGGATTTATTTTAGAAATCGCACTGTAATCTCTCAATAACATCATTCTGATGTGATTTCCAGCACCTGCTTGCTACATCTCTGTTTCAATGAGATATGGAGATACTGTGAAAATGGTGGAGTTTTCACCCTGCTTTGAAATCTCTTGGTGACGCAAATGCACTTTTCGTTTGGTTTTGTTGAAGGTTTGGGCCAGGCCTGTAGGCTGAGCTTGGAAAAGTCCAGGTTTTGCTCTGAATTTTGCAGCTCAGTCCTGTTGTTGAAACTCCTCGGAAGAAGGGCACCAACCATTCATGGGGGCTTTCTCTCGTGAGGGATGCAGAGCCATGAAACATCACTTGTTTTGTTAGCCAGCAAGGGGAGCTGTGCCCTACCTGTGTGTATTTATGTTTGCTGCAATATGGGCTGGATGTATACATAAAATATTTCTGCCCCTGTTGCACATACATCCAGCTTGGTGAGGCTGGAGCTGAGCAAATGCAAGCAAAGATATTTTTTTTGCAGCTTCCAAAAACAGAGTGCCCTTTTCAGATGAAAAATTCATACCATCGTTAGTACTGAATGGTGTCTTCTTGACTCTCCTGTGCTCCCTTATGGCACAGGGAAACCTATATAAACAAAGTTGGCTGGCTCTTGAAAAGCATAAATGAGAGGAACCGGCTGGGGGGGAGAGGTTTCTGAGTCCCGTTAGGGCTCGAGAAAGAGTTCAAATGCTTCATTCTTCAGCTGCTGGAGATAAAAGTCCTGGTACATTCAATTCCCACTTTCTGCTGCTGCCAATAAGCAGGGGGGCTTCTTCCTCAGCCTCTTACCACCGCAGAAATAACAGAGATAAAGCAAGCAAAATAAATAAATGCTTTATGGCTGGAATAGATAATAATTTCACCAGCTGAATATTAAAATATCAAAGCTCAAGGAAAGGATATATAATTATGGGCCTTTGAAGTTCAATAAAGGTCTGTTTCATCAACATGGTAGCTAGTATTTCAAATGCAAAGACAGAATGATAATACTACACTGGCATTTCTGACCCACAGAGGATATGTTAGGAGAAGGAAGTCCTTTAAGACAGAAGCCATTTAGACTGTGGCTGATTAATTATCCTACCCCGAAATGATCTGTTCCTGACAGGAGAATGTTGCTCAGCATCATTTCTCTCCATTTTACACCTGCCATATTTCTGATTTTTTTTTAAGGACTGTTTGGACCAGTAAGAGCAGGTGACATGCAACATGGAGATGAAGGGAGTCTGTGTGCTTAGTTATGCTGGAAATATCCCCAGATAAAACAGAATATCTAAATTATCCAGTCCAATAAACTGCAGCTGAACTTTGTTTGATCCCAAGTTCTAAACCAGGGCCAAGGTTAAAAAGCTTAGTAAAATTCCTGGGTGGTGCAAATTTTTAACTTTGACTCCACAGGTAAAGAAAAGTCAGCCTTGAGACATCTTACACAGGACATAAGATCCTGAAAAAAACTTAGATTCAGACAAATCCCCTTATTTTCCCTAGGCCCACTCTGAGAGCTAGAGGCACTGCCTGCCAGGCTTGTGGGAGCTGCAGTGGTGATGGCTTCAGTTTCCCACACTACATTTTCCAGGATTCAGGACAGCACCTGGCGCATCGTTGGAGGTGAGCCCTGGTTCATACAAGGGCTGGAGGGGAAGAGAGGCACCATGCCACCTTGGGTAGGAGAAGGAGACCTTTTGAAGGAAAGTTGTAAGATACACAGCAAGGTATGCTTTTTAGTTTTTATTTTGTTTTTGTTTTTGTTTTTGGTAACACTGTTAAAGAGAGATGTTTCACTGTGATCACAATGAACTAAAAAATGTCCTTTACTGAGGATCTGCTAGGCTGGAAGAAAAGCTGTTAAAGCCAACTGAAGTGCCAGCAGTGTTTATACCATGCGGGTCTTGTACTTGGAAATGAGTTTACTACATTAAGGTTATTTTATTTTTTTGTAGACTGTCATCACATTTGGATACATTTTCCATCTCAAATTAACATCCAGTCCAGTTTTGTGGTTGGAGAAAGACAAGCAAAAGCCCTCAGCTACATGTCAGTGGAAGAGGAGCTTTTATTTGAGGCTAGGGATGTTGAATGACCCCACAGCTTCCTGTTAGTGTTTTAATAGCAGGACTTTCCCACCTGGGCTTAGCTAGAAAGTCAAACTTGTATGCTTGTGTGGAGACCTAGTAAAAGTGTGAGAAGAGTGTACCATATCCGATTTCCTAGGTAAAGAATGTTATATAGCTTTTTGGTTCAAAGTGGGAATCAGCCTGTGGGGCAAAAATGGTCTTTTTCAGCACACTTTGCATGCATGGGAGGTCTTGAACATGATGTTTCAAACTTCACAGTGCAATATAAAAGAAATGGAAGTTTCAGAATGGGGCAGTTTATTTTGCTTTTCAATATGCATGTGCATTGGCTGTGCAGTAGATGGAAGGGTTACGTGGTGATTGGATGAGGCCAATTAAACAGTCATCTTGGTTTCTTGACTACTTAGAGCAAGAGAGCTTTACAGCACATCCCGTGCCTGCTGGTTTGTCTGAGCCCAGCTTGAACACGAGTGCAGGAGGGTGAAGGTGTCCACCTGGACCACGGCAGCAGCATGGCCATGCTGAGGTGCAGCAGCACAGCCGAGCTGCTCAGCATCTGTGGGGCTTGGAGCTTGAGGCTGAGGGAAGCCTTTTTGCCAAGTGTTTTATGATGGTGAAACATAATCCTTCAGATTAGTTCCACTTTTCATTTGGCCTGGTTTCATATCAACACTCAGGGAGGCGGGGGGTGGAAAGTGTCTCAGCACAAAGAGGGAGCTTTGGAGAAAGGCACAAATGGGTTTCTCCCAGCTACGGTGTCTATGGGGACGTGTCCCCTGTTTGTCTGATGTTGGTCCAGGTGTCTTTGTATTGCACAACATGGATATGCTTTCTGTCCTGCTCAAACAGTGAGCAGTTTGCAGATTTGAGAACTGCTATCTCTTGTTGCACTCTTTGGTGCAACAGGCCCTTGATGTGACTGGAGCCTTTGTGTGCTACACTAATGGAGTGGTGATGATTTTTGCCCTGACTCCAGTGAACGTTTCCGAGCTGGCATGTCCTGGTGATGAAAACTGTCAGCTACTTGAGGCTGGGAGGCTCAGCTGCTCCTAATGCAACAGGGCTCTGCTCCTTCTTGGCATTTCCCACAGCACTTCAGTAAAATAAGTGTCTGACTTCTGAAGAGTTCACTGCATCTTAAAGGACTCTTGCAAAGCCTTTGCTGTCACCCAAATTCAGTGGTGGTTTGAAGATTATGAGTATCTTGTTTAGCTCCCTCAAAGTGGACAACTTCAGTCATTAAGTAATGTAGAGAACGAGAGGAGAAAAGGGGGACTGTACTATATGCAGTTTGCTGTATCTAGGAGTGAACTTCCCAGTGTTCAGAATTAGAGTTTAACCAAAAAGGTTAAACTTGAGCTTGTATATCTTTTGCAGGTTAGGTTTTCTGGCTGCAGGAGATTTGAGAATATGTGAGTGAGCATTAGTCCTTGCTGGGATGCTCCTGTGGTGCATGGCTGGGGGCTTGCCCATTGCTGGACTTGATTTCTCTTGAGACGTGTTGCTCTGTTCCTTCCCTGGTTGCCTCCCTGATTTCTCATGCTGCTGAATTTGAGGAGTCCTCTGGAAGGCCCTTCGGTGTTGGCGAGATGGGGATGACAAATGGGGTCACCCCGGTTTTGGGGCTGGCATGGGCTGACCCTGGCAGCCTCTTCTCCGTGCATCCCTCTGCACAAGCCATGTCTGTCCATCAAGGATGCAACATGCAGGGGGATGCCGGTCCCCTGGGAGAGCCTCTTGATCCCCACACCCTGAGCTTGTCAGCTCTGACTGTCCTCTGGGGGTTTTCACAGAAGACAAAGAAGTCATTCAGGAAGTACCAGAAACGGAAACTAGAATTATTATAATGAAATCTAAATGAAACCGTAATATAAGAGAAATAGCAAACAACGATTTCCTCTCTTCTACGGTAGAACTGGCAATTTAAATTAAAAAAGTTGAAATCAGTGAGTGATACGCAGTTCAATGGAGAGTCAGAGTGTCCTGGTTCTGCTAGAAAGGCATTCGGCTGCAGATTCAGCCCTGTAGGCTTTTCTCTGCGCGTAGACCTTTTTTGTGTGTGTCAGTCAGCTACTTCTACTAAACCACTTTAAATTAAGTCTTGGTCGATGTCAGAGTTGAGATCTGTTTTATAGGGATGTATTTGTGGAAGAGCATCCAAATACCTGCCTCTGAACTTGTCAGTTATAACTATATTCTCAGCAGACATTGAAAGCCATAAACCTCATGCTGAGGGCTTTGAATATCACTTAAGAGCTTAAGCCATGTTCTTGGAATGAGTTTGTGAGAAAAACCCGGAGGGACTCAGCAGCAGACACGGGGAACTGGATCTCCCCTTCCTTTCTTCTAGCTGGGGGGGGAACAAATTCCCATGGATAGAAATGGCAAAGCCTTTTCCAAACAGGACAGCACTTACCTTGCAGGAGATCTCCAGAATATACTGGAAAGCCAAATGTAGTCTCAAGCTAAGATCAACACAATGGATTGAGAGGTGGGATGGGTTGGTCAGAGTGATGGGGGAAGCACTTTCTGCATGTTAAAACAGCTCGTTAAAACCAAACTAATTGTTTGGCCCTCAAATTATCTAATAGCTGATTGTCCTTTCTTCAGCTGGCTCTGTTCCCTTTCTGACACCACAGACAAGAGCAAGCATGCAACTCTGATTTAGAAATGTCAACGTGGTTTAGGTTAGGGAGTGTTTATAATAATTATGAACTGCCTTTACGGTTTGTTTGCTTTCCATAGCAATTGTGAGAAGACAGCAGCTGACAGCTGTGGAAATTTCTAGTGGTGTTCCCCTGGTATAGAACAACATGGATCTAATTAGTGTGTACCAGCAGCACCGTATTATTAAATTAATAATAATTAGAAAGCTATTTGCACCTGTGCTAATGTAACACTATTTATCCCAAAGTGTGTTAAATCATTAAGCGCTTCAAGTCTCTAATGACACCGGCTTTACAAATGGGAGAACTGTGGTGAGAGTCGGTGGCTTTCCCAAATGCACAAAACTACCAGTCAAAGCAGAAATTCTTCCCTGTGCAAAGCAATAGGGATTGCCTAATGCACGCAGGCTGTGGTGGCATAGGCACCATATATAAATATATATATGCATGTATTTACAAAAATACCCAAGATCACTATAACTTTTTTTTTTAAAAAAAAGGTGCATGGGGAGGGAAGCAGAGTTATTGAAAATAAAGCAGAGACTGTCTGGGCTATTAACAGATTCTGCTAGCGCTGTGCAAGGCAAACACTGATTTTTAACAGATCAGCCAAGAGGTTTGCTGTCAAAAAATCCTTTACAGACCTACAAGGATTCCTTTTGCCCCTTAAGCAATAGTGGAATAGAGATGTTTATTGAATTGATATACTGTGTTAGGCTTGGCTGTTGTAGAGTGATTATGGCTGATGTTTTTTGAGGAAGTAGATAGACCATAAGGAAACATGTTGGAGTCTAAACTATACCGCATCCACACAAAATATTTGCTGTGGTTGAATTTATGCTGCTTGAAACTTGACTCTTTCAGTTAATTTCTATTTATTTTTGGCATTGTTGATGGTAGGAGACAGCAACATCCCTCCTTGAAGATTTTGTGCCGTTCTTGGAAGCACAAAGGAAATAAACTTTTACCAGGGTGACACCATTTATTATTACTACTCCTAGTTATTTATTTTTATTTTAGTGAGATAGAGAAGGCCAATTGGGGTCAAACCGACTGTGTGAGGCATCTTCTAGGAAAAGGTGGCTCCTGCCTCAGAAATGATTGTAGTTCAATGAACGCCTGCGTTCAGCAAAGTGTTTAAGCACAGATTTAATTGTAACCACATGCATGAATCCCTTTGATGCTGCATCATATCGGAAGCTGTGATACAAGACAACAATTAGGCATATTGAGCAATCATATGGAACATGGATAGAGAGGGGAGCAAAGAGGTGAGAGGACACACATTTACACAGGCCAAATAGATAAAAGATTATGCCCTTTTTCCTTGTCGCTACACATGGTCTCTGCTTTGTCTGTGAGAAGGCAGGAGGTCACTAGATCAAAAGAAGCCCATGTAATCTCATTAGACCTCTTGCTCAACCCATAAGCATCTTAAGTACTATCCCATGGTAGTCAAAGGAAGCAGACAGGCAGAGATGGATGGCAGTGTGATCAGGTCTGCAGACTGAAAGCACCTTGGCCATGTTTAAGCATTGGTGTAGCTGGTAGCGTCATTCTTAACCCCCAAAGTGGAGGTGATGGTTGAATGTCTCACACTGAAGCTATATCTAATTCTCCAGCAGAGATGCACAGGTCAGCATCTCCAGCTGGCTTTAATCTGATGAGTTTGTAACAGTGTCAGGAAATTGCTGGTACTCCCTTGTCCACCAGCTTTGACTGTATTCTATTAAAAGGGGCAACTTGCATACATGAACCTCTTCCATCCACTTTTGGAGGTGGTGAACAGCAGAGTAGCCATCTGGCATTTCCGTGCATGAAGCTGAACTAGAACAGATTGCTAACATCTTCCACTTGTGGATCTGAAGTTTGCAACTGTCTGCATTCGCTTGTGATGTAACGCTTTGCTGGGAGAAAGTTATTCCAGTCTTGTGTGTTTTGTAACAGATATTGCTGTGCTCGTAAATCACTGCTGAGTGACTGCCTGCTTGGATGTTAGATGGAATTGCTATTACTGCATACAGTGCATGCAGTAGTACCTGATCAGTGCTTAAGCTTGGCCGAAGCCTCTGAGAACATCTGCCCATCATTAACTGAAGGCTTTCGAATCCCTTTTTCCTTTCCTGCCTTTCTCATTGTATGAAGACCAGAGGAAATGGTGATTTTTTTGCAGAAGCTATTTGTCCTTTGTGAACCCTCTTTGAATGAACTGATGTGCTTTACTACATGCACAATGAAACATCAACACGGTGCCATCAAAAGGACAAATTCTGCCCTCAAATGAGTGAGTGGGCAAGAAACTATGAGCTCTGCACATGTGCCTGATAGCCTTATGTGTCTCATCTGCGAGGCATTGAACCTGGAGGCGTAAATCTATAGGCTTAGTACTGAGAATCTGTCCTGCAGTATTTATGGCTGTTGTTTAACTTTAATCTCAGCCATTCATTTGCTTCCTGGTTCTCATATAATTAGAAGATATTAAACAGGAGCCAACCGCAAGAAATATAAAAGGTTAACGCAGTTAGGAAATGTCAGTGGAATGAATACAGCTCACTAATTCACGTGTTCTTTCCATAAATATTTCCACCAGCCAAAATATTGACTTTAACCTTTTCCATCTCCTGCATGTAAAGCTTTGTATTCCCTTGTCGCAGCAACAAATACCTCAGAGCGTGCGGATGGTGCTCAGCGCAGGGCAAGCGGTTACAGTGTGCAGTTATGGTATTAATTAAGTGGCAGAGTCAGATTTCACAATGGTAAGGCACACCCAGAGATGGAAAACTTGGACATAACAAAAAAGAGCAACACGTTATAGTGGGGATAGCAGAAATTGTTTAGGACAACTGTTTGGAGCTGGTCTGGCAAACGTCTAACCCCAAGATGTTTTGCTATGAGTAGCACAAATGTTTGGACATTTGGATTGAGAGATGTCCTGGGTCACTGTCCTCAGCTGCTGGAGAAGTCCACATCTTGGATCTTCTTTCATAAATTAGTCAAGACCCATCTTAAAAGCTGTTTATATTCTCTTAACTGAAATTCCCATAGTGGAAGGTGGTTCCATCACCTCCTGACTCTAATGATTCAAAATCTTTTTTGGTTTTTGGTGCCTGCTGCCAGCTCAGGGCTCCTGAGCACCCTGGCTGGGCTGGGCTGCACATGTCATGGGGAAGGTGACAGGCATGATTTACTACTGATCTCCCACGGTCTGAGTTGCATTGAAGAAATTAGCAGCTTCTACCTGTGGCTGTTTCATGCTGAAATTTCTCTTCTGTCCAGACTTGCTCAGGATGCTAAATGAAAAGGGACCTACTACTGTTTTCCTTGAATCCCTACCAAACTCCTGCCTGTTTGAGAATTAGAGATAAATCTTTCAATGGGTCTGTGGTACTAAACCCTAGCAGCTGTACTCAAGGTTAACTGTCCCCTGGGCTTTTCATGTGTGCCTGGGGCATGGCTGCCTGCGCAAAACATGTTATTCCCTTAATCTGCTTCCCGATGTGCTACCTGTGGTTTCAGCTGATAAGTGGTCTGGATGTTTTCCTCTGGACCATCTCATAAAACCAGCATGTGCTATTGTAAAGCAGTGGGTTGCATCTCAGATATGAAATCGGTCCTTTATACCACTGAGGGCTGAAATGCAATATTCTCCATACAGTATTTTTTGATAGATTTTTGTATCTAACAGCCTGGTGGGATGCCTGCACATCCTGAGAGCAGGTACTAGATGTATTTGTGTCAGAAGAAACAAACAATAAATTCACATTATGCTACTTATGCTCTAATGAAACTCAAAAGTGCTTTCCGGGATTACCTCTGCTAAGGAGGTGGGTAGTGCCGGGAAGGATGCTGAGTATCTCTGGCATCTTGCTTATATCAGAAGCAGCATGTCATGCTGGGGTAGGAGTCTGCACTAGATAACTAGCTTTGAGATGTGAGATAGATATCTGTATGTCTTTAACTCAGATACGATACCAGGCTATCGTGGCTTTGTGTGTCCTGTTAACTCACTTGGAGCTGGCTGGGGGACCTGCGCAGTGTGCTGTTGGGCTGTGTAGATTTTGGAGGTCCTACCCACCCCTTCTACACTTTCACCAGTATTTGGTGGGATTATTCCATTCAGAGAATTTTATCCTGTAGTTCAGCTTTAGAAAGTAAATGAGATTAAGCATTGCTTAAAGCTAAGCCTTTGCCTAAGCACTGCCCTGAATTACATGAGAACCCACAGACTGCAGAGAACTGAGGAGGACTCACTCTGTGGTGCTCTCATTAATAATCTTTTGTCCTGTCTTATATTCAGTTATCTGGGTAAATATCCCCCTCCATTGCAAGGCCCAGTTGCCCAGGCACTGGTATTCGTGTGGGTTTTTTTTTCCTTAGCAGGTACACTAATTTGAACAGGGTGTTTAAGTGGAGAATACAAAGTGTAGGAAGCCAAAATGAAATGCATCACCTGGTAGAGTGATGGGAATCACCAGGCTGTGAGTAGAGCAGCCAGCACGAGGGCTTGGAAAGGAGTTTCCGTCAAAACTGCATCCCCACAATGACAAAGGATTAAGGCTGGATCTGAAAGTGAAATCTGAGCTGTACACCAACACTGCTGAAAGGCAGCACTCCTGTAATGATGCTAATTTTAGGCGCTGCCAGGAAAGAGAAAGAAAGAAAGAAAGAAAATGCTGCCTTTTGACCCATCTGCAGTGGCTCTAAACAGAAATAATGCATGCAACTGCAGTGTCATGCTGCAGTGCAGTCAGCACCTTGCCTTTAAGCTCACCGCAGTTTATGCTGCTGATGCACTCAATTCAACATTTAGTAAATATAAAGAGTCCGTAGTTTGCTGTAGCACTGACTATATAAATATGGGTTCAATATATGTGTGGGTGTATATAGGATACATTCTTTATGACTTACTGTATCCTTAACACCAATTCACAGCACTTGTGTAATAATGGGCTCATGACAGAAATCAAGATTTGCCTTTGAATGAATATATCTTTTATAAAAGGAATGACAGTGAAGCAGCCCAATGAGACATGCACTTGTTTTTTTATAAGGTTTTATACTGCTTTCATCCTCCTGGGATGTGTGTGCTTCCCATTAGTGCATTCCCCACCACCCCTGCCATCTGTCACAAGTGATTTGCTCTTTCTCATCTTATCTCCCCCAGAGGAGAACTGTTTCTGAACAGAATTCAGTTCTCTTTTTTTGTAGCACTTGTAAATTTGCTTGCAAGTACACCCTGCTCACTGCTTATGCTGGGGAAAGCAAGGCTAAAGATGCACCCCTTGCCCTGGCTGGGGGGCAGGTGGCATCTGTGCCCTGATGAGATGCAGGGTGGCATTGGCACCTGGGGCTTTTTGCATATAAAAAAGCATTCCCAGATCTTTCCAGGACCTTTTAAAGCTTTTGATCCTGCTATTCTTTACCAGCGTAATGAGTCAGAGGCAATCAAGGCATCCTAGTGGAAATGCATCGTTCCCCTGCACCATACCTTGGGGCATGGCTGGAAAGGATTGGTGCTGAGGGAGCTCTGGGTTCCCAGCCTCAAACCCTTTGAGAAACAGCAGCAGTGAGGTTTTGAGTCTGAGGTGGTTCTGGTTTGGTGTAATCCTCTCCCCGGTATTGCTTGGCAGAACTTTGGTTAAAACCCTCACCTGTCATCTTTTAGGTGCCAGCAGCAAAACTCCAGTCAACCCCTCGGAATTATCCATATGGAAAAATGTATTTCTCTGATGTTTTTTTCCCTTAAAAATAGCCAGTTCAGGCCTGGGGATGAGGGTAGCTGCGTGGAAAGTCACCTGGGAGTTAAAACTGCAGCAGCCTGGTGTTTCGCTACCACATCTATTCACCATCACATTCACTAAGAATATATATTTTTTCCCCTAAAAATCTTCCTGTGAAGTCAGTCCCACTAAAAGCCACAAGGGCTGAGGCACTGTGTAGAGTCTTGTAGCACATAATCACCTGGGGGATTATTTCTTTGGTGGAATACCTAGAAAATCAAGTATGTCTGGCCACTGGAAAGAAGAAGAAATTCCTGCCTGTATCCAAAACCATGGGGGGGGGGGGGGTGAGTCATGGATGATGGCCAGATGCAGCAGATGAGCCAGGAAGGCCAGGTGTTTTGTTTCTTTGAACACGACTGGTGTGGTGCAATGCACCACTCAAGACTTTGTCATCATCTGTTCCTTCGAAGAAGAGTTCTTCTGAGACAGCTTGGGCTTTTTCTCTGAGCTAAATCATGTCAGAAAGGTGTTTCTCATTGTGCTAATGATCATCAAGAAGCAGGGATTAGCTTCCTTTCTTGTATTGCATGGGGATAATTTGGCATTGGCATGACTTCTGAGTCCTTCTGATTGAAGAGTTTTTAAAGCTGAGGTCATGGCAGGGCTCCTTGCAAATATCCCCTTCAGCAGCACTTGCTGTACTGTATTTCCAAGGCATCTCGGAACATTTTGACTTTTCTCAGGAAAAAAAAAAGGGAAAAGGCCCCAGCTGAGCTTGGAAACCCTCATGCTTCTTGGTTAAGAGCAGGTTATTTACTGTTGTTCTTGGCGCAGAAGCAGTTTCAAGGGCTGCGAGGCTGTGTTTGGCTGCATTCAGCACAGCTCCTTGGCACCACAGAGGCTCCTGCTAAACCGGGGGGGACAGAGCCCCCCAGCCCCACATTGTCAGCAGAGGGCACTGACCTGTGTTGGAGAGGTGATTTAATCATCTGTGCTATCTGGGGAACCAACCAGATAGATGCCCCCCCAATATGTGCTCAGAAAAACTCACACGTCTACTGCCTCCAGAGGCAATTAGTCAAAGAACAGTAAGAGTGGGCTGCAAAGCGTCTACTTGTTGCTGTAATGGTTAACTGAGGAGCTAAAGTCAAGACTAGAGATGCTAAGCTGCATGTTGAGGGATGTCAGCCCTATTTCTAGCTGAGCTGCCAGCATGGGGAAGGTTGCTTTGATCTGTGAAGTGGGGAAAAACTCCTTATATAGAGATTTCAGACTCTATGTGGGTGGGAAATCTGGGAAATCTCTGGGTGGAAGAATGCTAGTCTTGGTATGTTTCATAATAATATGAAATAACTTAAATATGAAAACTTCTACTTTGCTACAACTGGCATAATATTTCCTTAAATCATGATCCTCTGGATCTGGTTATTGTACAGGCCTTTTCATCTTCAAACAGCTTTGCAAATTTTACCTGACTGAATTGCCTTAGAAACACAATAAAATTGAGGGCAAAATATTACCTTTCTTTGTTTCCTCCTAGGTAATACATTACACTTTCATCCTCATTTTAGATGAATGACTCTAGTTCTCCATAAAATTTCTGTTAGCATCCTGGTTGAATCCCCTCTGGAATAGTTTATCATGTGCTGTAACATGAATATGAGGATAAGTTTGTCTTCCTTTCAAATTTTAACCTCAAAGTTTTCGGCTGTCTTGGAGACTTCCCTTGGCAGTCATCATAAAAGACCCCGTTAGTGCCTCTGTCAAACTATAGGCAAGGGTTACATTACAACAGGCTTGGTCTAGGGGCCGATGTTAATCTTTCGGCTTCCCTTTAAAACGGGATCTGAATGTGTGCTAGTGTTACGAAGTTAAACCTGTGTAACAGATTATGGATCCTGGTCTATTCTCTATCACCCGATCATCTCTTTCCAAGGAATGCAGAGGCTTTACTTGCCTCCAAGACTAGACAGCTTTTAAAAATACTGCTGGCACTCAGTTCGTTTGCTCATTTATCAGGGCGAATAGGCAGTAAAAGGGACTGTAGCTCCCTTCTCTCCTTTGCATTGCCTGGAGGAACACAGGAACTGTAAGGTATATAATATAGTAGCTGTAGCACATCGGGAGTGCGTCTGGTGCCGGTTCAAGTAGAAGTCATGGGGCTTGATACAGAAATTATCAGCTGAGACTGTTTGGTTTGTGTTTCACAGGAAGCTGGATGGAACTATAATAACAGTCCCTTCTGGTTCTAAAAGTCTATCAAACTTATAAATGTGCAATCTAGGCCAAATATCTCTAGTATTTGTGGGCAGCTATTCTGGGTGCTGGAAATCGTGGCTGCATGCAAGTCTGATGGATGGAAAGAAATGCATTGGAGATACTATGCATGAAACATCATGCATAAATCCTGGCTTATGCTTTTTTTACTTCCATGGCAAATGAACTTGCAAAATATTTATTTGGCCAAGATTTCCATGGTAACAAGAAGGCTATTTTGTATTGGGAGACATTTCCTTCTCTGGGACCCTTTGAAAACTGGCGTGCTCTGTGATATGTAGGTGCTCCGGTGCTGCATGTCATGAGCAGAGGAAGGGTATTGTTGACCAGCACCTGAGGCTGGAATGCAAAGCAATATAATTTAGCAATCATGTTGGCAGGGACTGAGTTGCTCAGGGTTTTGTACCTGTTGCACCTACTGTCATTGTAAACAAAATTCCCAACGCCGCTGTTGGATCAATTGGAAGACAGTAATAAAAGTCCTGAGCAATTGCAAACAGGGCTCTCAGCATCTTTCAGAAGATGCAGGATGCAGTCCTGTGTTGACACTGAACGAATGTGAATCCTCTGGCATGGGAAGAGGTAGCGCAGGCTTAAATGGTGGAGCTGCATCCGGCATGCAGGAGAAAGTCTGGGTGTATGAAGGTGTGTTATGTGAGGTGGTTGTGCAAGTGTGGGCCCCTGGAAGGGATGTTTCTGCACCACTGGAAAGCCCAGATGTCCATGGGAAGAGTGTGCACATGTGAACTGTGTGGGTGTTATTTGTAGAGCATCACAGTTGAGTGAGCAAATTTGTAACCTAACCTCGACACCGGCTGGGGCCAAGCTATGAGAAAATTATTAAAGTCATGGAGAAAGAGGATACATAGTCCGCCTTAGAGGTAAAGTTTTTCCGTCTGACTTCAACTGAAGTTTGAACCGTGTCCTAAGTTAATAATATTTACACCCATCTAAGGGAGGAGGCCTTTGGTTCTGTAATGAGTCTGCAGTTTGTTCTGTGATACCTTTTTACTTTCTGCCATCTGAGTTTCTCATGCTCTGGACAACCTTGGATGGGTATTTATAGAGCAAGAATGTGTGAATCCTTCACCCTTCAAACATGTGTTCAGCCTTAGGAACCGTAATGATTCATATCCTTGTCTAATCACCATTGATTATATGTGGAAAACTTGGATAAATCTTCTGAGAGGCTTAAAATGCGATGTATATCTAGATTCCAAAATAGCCATATGGGTAGTGACTCATTTCTTCAGATGCTGTTCATAAAAATCAATTATATGGTCACTTTCGCTACTAGAAGGGATCTTTTCCGTTGGCCATTTGTTTCCTAATACTGTATTTTATAACTCTTAGAAAATCATAAAATGCTTACAAATTAGATAATATTTCTGGCAAGAAATGTCTTCCATAGAGACGGATCTGTGGTAGTTTATTTAAAAGCAGGCTGAGATCCTAGAACATGCTGCAATTTTTAGCATTGATGTGCTAAAAACACCTGGCAGAGGAAAGGGGAAATGCGAAGCATGTGGAGAAAAAAGTGATGGAGGCAGTTGTTTGTCCGGCAGTTGGAGCATGGTTGCTTGCGCGACTCTCATTCCTTGCCCAAGTCATGTAGACTGACGTTTTCAAATCTGATGGCTACAATTAGAAAGCTCAAGTTATTGTATTGTGATTATCTATCGCCTTGTGCTGTCCGTGCATGATTTGAATGCCAGGTGCTAGAGAAGCACTGAGTGGTTTTGCTCCCAGTGTGAAGATGTAGGTGGCTGTGGCAGAAGAAGCTGCGTGGACTCCTGTACATTAAAGTTTTAGACAAAGTGATTAAGAGATGCTGAGAATCTGGTTTGTGATGCAAAATGCAACTGAGGTGTACAAAGTCTTTATAAAATGATGTAGTGCTTTTTACAGTCATCTGATACTGCAATGTGGTCATCCCTGGAAAATGTGGGGGCCTTTGTGAAAAGCTGAGAGTTGCTATTCATTCTCTGGGCTAAACCATTTGAGGGACTGGCACTGTCCGCTTCCTACCTATAAAATATGAGGACATTTCATTGGTCTTTCTGCCTTCTCTGTAAGTAGATTCTGCTTTTGTGTCAAAGCATCATGGGTCAGCATCAGCAGTGTTTGCCTGCTGAGGGTGGCAGGGTGGTACGGCACTTCCCCGTTCCACAGTCTCCAATTCAGGAGGGTTTTTGATGGTGTACACAGTGTTGTGACCCTGGGCTGTAAGTATTAACCAAAAATATTAATTTAAAAGGAGAAAATCTGGAATGTATCCTTGTCAGAAAGCATTGCAGCTACTTCAGATAACAAACTTTGTCTCCTGAATATGAAAAGATTGACTATCTCAGAGATGCTCACTGTGTGTTTGCTCTGAATAAAATACAACTTAGCAACCGGCTGCCTGTGCCTGCATATGTCAACCTGAGAGATCCACCAGCCTTTCCTGAAAGTCTTTTGATGTCCTGTGGCTGGTGAATGGCTTAATTAGGAGTCCCTTGTGAGCTTCAGGTCTGAGCTTCAGATAAATCTCTTTGCATGCCCTGCCCTTGTATTTCCACTGCCTGTTCCATGCGTAGGACATCCATCGACAGAAACTCACTCCAGAGCAAATGTTACCCTAACATAAACACATTGCTAGATTTCCTAATTTTATTTTTCTCAAGCAGTATATATAATTTGGTTTCTGCCCTTGCTCAGTTCTTTGAAATATTGCTAGGCTGCTCACCGATCTTATCTTACACAAATATTTACATGCATTTGTACTTTGTAAAGCATGATTTAAATTGCCTTTGCCGGATGAATGAGACGGTGCCTCTGTGATCCAGCCCTCTGCTGCTGGGGTTGTGAGAAGGCCAGCCCGTGATACATGCCCCATCGAGAATTCTTGCTGACTCAGCCAGAAGGCTGCCAGTATCTCTCAGAAATAACCCATATTGCCATAAAAGCTTCTGGCCATCCTCTGCCACCTTTTGTGAGTAGCTTGATCTACTATCTGCCGAATGAGCACAGCGTTGCTCTTGCCTAGAGGAAGCTGTAGATGATATGAAACAGTGGCTTTGTTAACCAGCTACGTTACTCCAGTATTGTGTTGGTTGTAAGGACCTACAGGATAGATGGGTACAGCTGGGTGAGACAGGCTGGTGGGGCTGCCTGTGACGATGCTGAAGGTGTGGGATGGACTGGGAGCTTCCAACCAGCTTTGCCCCAAAGCCCTATGCTGCACAGCTCTGAGTATGGAAACAGCATATCACCAAGGGATACTGATTTTTTTTTTTTTAAAATAATAATAATTAAAAAAAATCTTGGCATCCCTGCCCTGACTTAGACTTTCTGAAACAGGAGAAAAAGGAGGACTCTGTTTTTACAGCATCCCTTGTGACAAATATTAGAAGAAAGTATTTTAAAGCATTCCACTGTGATATTTGGATGCTTTCACTCGAACAGAAGCCATGCATTTCAGGCAGAAGTTGCTGGGTGAGGCTGCAGTCTCCAGAGGGTCAGACTGAACATTTGTGACGGTTGCCCTGGCTTTAAAACGCATGAATTTGTGCATTTCCCTATTTATTAATACATTTTTCTGTGCGTAAATCACTGGGTACTATTTAAAGTGAGTCATCTGAAGGGAAAGATGCATCATTGCTGTGAGCTTACTGGAGGCTCAGAACTAACACTTGGTCAGAAATGGTGGGGAGGTCATTGGGTTTGACTTTCTACTGTTTAACCCTTTCTTAGATGTCCCAACTGTCCAAATGTCAGCTCTGCTGCTCTAATAAAATAATTAGCGATTATCTGGCCTGAGCCATGGTTCAGCCTGTGCTACTTTTTTTAAATTCTGAAACATAGAAAGAGTTAGGGGAAAGAAGTGGGAACAAATTAGATCCAACTGATGGCAAAAGCAGCTCAAAGTAACACTAGTGATGGGTGATTCTGTCTTTATAGAAGCCAGCAAAGTTCACCAAAGCCCAACAAGGCTCCTGAGCCAGGTCAATGGGCTTTGGATCAGGCGCTTTGTTAGATTGGCTGCATGGTGAATTGTGCACCTAATGCACTTTTAATGAAAATGTTATCCTCTGGAGTGAGGCCAGGTACAACTAGAGCAGGAGCAAAGACCCTCCACTCCCTAGCAATCATGGGAAAAGATATTACAGCTATTTCATAAGCCTGTATGTTTTAAAAGTCTAAGAAAGCCAGCCCACATCAACAGCAGAACGAGCAGACTTCTACGCGGACACGTCATTTAATCACAATTTAATAAGGCTCCTGTATCAGACTTTCATAATGAAACTTTTGGGTAGAACCAAACAAAGGGGTCACTGTGGGAGAGAAGAATGCAGTCTTTGATTCATGGTTTCTTTTTAGGGTTCATGATGTTTCGTTTTCAGTAAGCTCCTGGTGAAATGAAATGCTTTCCGCATGCCAACTGTTACCTCATAAATGGTGCTTATGAAAAGTAATTTGTGATCACAAGATGATTATCAGCCTTCTCGGCCGAGCTCCTGTGAGAGGCGCGAGTTCTTCTTCCCTCAAAGAAACCCTTAGGTATTCAGGCCTTTAATAAGTGCTCTAGAGAGGTGTTTAGGGCTTGGATGACAAAAGAGTGTTATTTTAATAAGACAATAAGCTGCTGGGAGCCAATAAGTTGGCCTGGGACAAGTATGCTCAACCTGGTGGTCTTGGTTGTGTTGAGTGTCGAGAGGACATGAGGGCAATGGTGCCTCAGGCAGGGATGAGCTGCCTGCACAGAGGACCAAAACCTGCTGTGCCAAATGATGCCAGAGGATATTCACCCTCATTGGTGTTAATCGTCACCTTGGTCTCCATGTTTTGGGAGGTTGTTGTGTGAGCTGGTAACTCATTGAGAGGTGAAGAGAGCAGTGAATGATCTGGAGAAGGTCAATGGAGATGGCATGCAGAGGAGGAAGGTGTCTTTGCTGTCAGTTTGAGCCTCTTGGTGTTGCTATTCCTCCTGCTCACCAGGTTTCCAATTATAGCATGGTCCCCCCCTTATTCTGCAGAACTGAGCTGGGGGGCTCAGGACCCATGGGGCAGGGACACCCGTCACCCTGTTACAGCTCTGATGGACAGCATTGGCTGCAGGTGCATCTGACTGTCCCTGGAGGAAATAAAATGCAGCCTCTGAGGCTTTTCAAGGTATGAATTTAGTTGGTTCATGCAGCCACCTGGAAAGCTTTGGCCCAAACGGACAGGCTGGAAAATACAGAATGCTTTTTTTTTTACCCATGACCTGTTGACTCTCCCCAGATCTGTTTTCTTGAAAAAGTCTTGCTTGCCTATTTCGGAGTGTTAATAACTTGTTTTTAACCAGCACTTGAGATACGGTGGGTACTGAATGTAGCCCTGATGCTGGAGAGGTGAAATCCTGTCTTCAGTATTTGACATGGAATGGTTCATTGTTTTTTAATTAGCAGAATTCTCCTGGTGTGCCGTGTGTGGCAGCATGTTGTTCCCAAGGATTCCTGCAGCCCATTCCTGGGGGAGTTCAGCTTTAATTTTGTCCTTCGTTTGTTTTGTTCTTGCTGGATATTACACAGGCATCGGGCTGGACGGTTGCTTTTTGTGTATTGGAAAAAATAACTAAACTCTCCAGTGATTCTTGCCATGAGCAAAAATTTATTGGAGGAAAAAAGACTTTAGAGTTGTTTTTGCTTGTAAGGCTCTTAGAGGCTTCACATTGTTGTAATCTCTGGCGTGGTGCTGGGAAGCTGAGAGCAGCCTCTCCTCTGCGAGGGTGTGGATCCCTGCTGTCGCGCGTGGCCAGCTTACCTGCCAAGCCGCTTTCGGCAGCTACCGGCCCCAAGAACTTGCTCAGTGTGCACAAGTCCCGTGCTGTCCCTCTACAAGTCCCTCCTTAAAGCTCTTTGCTCATGTGATACAGGCATAAAATTGATGGAGCTGATGTGAGCTGAGCAAGGTTCATCCAGTATGTGGAGGAGTCATCTGCACCCAGCTATGTCTCTTCCAAGCAATGGTCTTTGCATGCTTGGCAGCCTTAAGCAGTGTACAGTTAAATTACGTGATGGAACACTGGGCAGGCAGGTGTCCTGACCCCTAAAGCATCACAAAAATGTCTCCATAACTGTTATCTCATACGTATTAAACAAGGATGACTTAGGTTTGCTTTATTGTGCTCTAATGCTGCAGAAATATTAGAATTATGAAACCAGCCACTGTGATATTTCTTTTTCTGTTCACCAGTTTTTCATAGTGATACAAGGAGGATTAAAATCCTGCCCAAACGGAACACTGTGAAAAGGTAGTTTATTCTGTCCTTTCCCTTTAAGAAAAAAGCAACAGGGTAAAACAGAAATGAAATGGCCAGTGTTTTTTTTGCATCCCGGGGCTCTCATGGCTTTAAACTCTTCTCAACAGTGTGCTTTATCTGTAACAATAAATGCAGAACTGCTGCAACTAAAGCAGTCAGACTTCCCTTGCCAGTTTTCCTGCATTATGTTATGTGGATGATCAGAGAAGCTGCTGCCTCCCTGATTTCAAATAAAAAATGGCTAACAAGCAAAGGATGCTCTCAGCTTCTACCCAAAGTTTGTTAAAAGAAACAACACTACATGTAGTCAAATGATACCAAATGATGAGAGTCACTTATGAATTGCAGGATAGAAAAAATACAGCTGCTTCAGAGGAGAGACTGTGGGTGCCAGGTAATGGAACAGGTATTTTGTGCTTATCTGCTGCTGGTTGAATGCATGATGCTGTGCATCCTCCCCATCACTCCCTCATTTTTCATAGTCGTCCTTTCTAGCAAAGTTTGCATGTTATCTTTGGCCACTCAGAGGTAGGGTAGTATATCCCTGGCTGCATCTGATACTAATAAAACATGGCTGCAACAAAATATAATAGTTCTCAAACTAATCCTCGCTTTCTTATTTTTACATCAGAAGCAGGGCATTTGTCCATCAGTGGCTCTGATACAATCACGGTGAATTAAGATGGCCCATTTACAGGGTGTCCATAAATATGAATTGCTGCTCCTCAACCTAGTTTTCCTGGCAATTTCTTCTGCTTTCTCATGTGTCAGAAGATCTTCCCAAAGCTGCTGCTGAAGTACACTAGCCAAATGCCTCTGTAAAGACTTTTGCAGAAGCTGAGGTTACACAACCTCTCCTTAAATCAGAGCTGAAACGTTTGGAGTGCTTCAGCCTTCTGGTGTGGTGCTGCTTCCAAAAATCAGGCCCTTTCTGGATGCTGCAGATCCTACTACCAGGCCACGACAGCTCAGGCATCCAAATGCTGAGTCACCTACTAGACCATAGACCTTTATGTACCACCTGAGCCCTGACGTCAGGCTGACTTCCAGCATTGTTGAACATTGCTCTTCCAGGTTCAGTTGGTGCTCATCAGCCCAACAAAATGGGTCCTGGGTGTTCATGAGCTGCCTGCAGTGGAGGGCATGCCCTTTCTCTTGTTTGCTAGGGCTGGGCACACTCATGGCTCCCATAAGCGTTGTACATGGTTAGAGTTCTGGGGAGTTCATCTGTTACTGAGTGGCAAAACAAAAAGTTGAAAAAAGGGCAATAATATGATAAGGCATGGTCAGTCTCCACCAGTGGCTAAAGCTCTCCGTAGGAGGAAGAGACAGAACAAAGGTTGCACCTTTGTTGGCTGGCAGCAGCACGTCTCCCGAGGAAGCATCTCTCTGTCCGTCAGCGCTGGCTCTCCAGGAAACTCTTCTTCTAGGAACCCTTGTCCAAGGCTGCTGAAGTCAACACAAACAACATCTCTCGCCTTCAGCTAGCCTTGGCTTGAACTCTGGGAATTCCCCAGTGGAGGGGGAGGAGGTGATCCGAGGACAGCAGCATGCGGCTCGGAGGGAGCGCTCCTCGTGGAGACCAGGGTGGCTGTGACCTTCTGTCTTCTGTCAGGGGGCAGTGCCGTTCCCCATGCGCCTCCACTGATGTGGGTGGGTCTGGAGGGATCCTCGCAGTGCAGGAGCAACTCCCAGCACCATGTCAGCTCCCTGTGAGCATGATGCTCCTCCTGTCCTTGACTTGGGAGCATCCTTCCACCTCCGTTGCTACCTCTTGCAAATCAGGCTGTTGGCTAACCCAGGCGGGAAATGGCCTATACTCATGGCTTAGCGTGTGTGTGGGGGAAATGCTGAAAGCATGCCAGTACCAAGCACAGGAAAAGTTGTTTTTCATTTATTGTTGAGATATCAAAGATAGGGGAAACACAGAAGCAGCTCTGGAGGAGCCAGGCGGAAGGCCTCGCAGCGTAGGAAGTGTTGGTCAAATAAAAGTGGAGGATGTTTATGGTGTGAAATTGGGAAGTGTTTTCAGGAAGCTGGTAGGAAAATTCAGCTGAGATTAGGAGAAGGGAAAACAAGAATGCAGGGAGGGAGAGGAGGGACTCTCTGCCTTGTTTAGCCGTATTTATAGAAAATTGGACCATCTTCAAATCTGATGTTCAGTCATGAGCTGCCACAGATTTCCCTGCCCGCCTCGTCCCTGAAATTCACACTCAGGAAACAGTGCTGTGGTGTGTGCAGGCTATTTTGGGGCTGGAGGCTATTTCAAGAAGCATCAGCAAGGCCAAGCTCATCAGTACTGTCACAGATGGACTTTGCAGGGGTGAACTTGGCTCATCAAATTGATGTTTGGGCTGTCTAGCAGCAAGGAGCAGTGGAGAAAAATGGGCTCTTTTTTTTCTCAATGCATCGCACAATGCATCTCTATTTTATGTAGCTTAAACGAAAGATCCATTTTTTTCCTTCTTTTAACAGAGAATAAAATGGGATTGTACAACCTTAGAGGATGGTAAATGGTATCATTTAAAACTGAAATAAAAGCACCAACTTGCAAACTGTCTTGCACAGAGGTGTTGGCCCTGAAAGTTCTCAGTTTTATTTCTCTTTCTAACTCACCGAAAACTTACGATGTGGCACAGGTTAGTGAAAATAGTCCTGTTAAACAACAACAAATTCCTGGAATATGATCCCTAGGCAGAGCTCAAAGGCTAGAAATGATTAAATGCCCAGGACAAATGAAAGGAAATAATCCTTCATGCATGCCGTGGTCACTCTAAAATTCACTGCTGCAGGAAATCATTAAAGTCAAGTGTCCTGGATGCTATAACTTTATTTTTTAAGAAATGTTTTAATTTTACACTCATCAATAGCATGTTTAGGCTAGCCAGGCAGTACAAGAAGTGTCCTTATTCACTTTTCAAGGCATTGCAGGGCTCATGGGGAGGAATTATTCCTCATTTGTGAGCAATAATGACTGAGTGTGGGCATTGCTGGAGAGGAAGGAATCACTTTCTTCTGCGTTGCATTTCACCCACGATGAGGAAAAGATGCCTAACAGGACAGATTTAAGATCTGATTGTAAGCAAGGCTGGTATTTCCATATATTTGATTTAAATTTTAATCAAAGTAAATTATTTTTTAAATGCAGATAACACAGCAATGGCTCCAAAAATAAAACACGAACAAGCAATCTATCAGGCATGTCTGTCAGCAAAACAGACGCCATCTCATAAACCTGCCAAAACAGCTCTTTGCTTCTAACAATAAAAACTGGAAGGAGTCAAAAGCCTAAGCTTTAAAAATCTCTCTTTGTATGTTTAAAAAATAATAATAAAAAAAAGATCCTAGCTCTCAATCGGTGTAATTTGGACTAGGTTAATGTAAAAATGAATACCGTTCAATAACTCTTTTAGCAGAGATCAAAAGCAATGAGTGCAGGAAACCAGAAAATTGATGATACGACATTTTCCGACACTCTATAACATTCATATTATTCAGAGAACTGCCAACCGCAATTGTTCGAGTACTCTTTTAACTGATGTTGTTACTTGAACTCATAAGCCAGCCACTGGTCTCCCCAGGAAAAACATATGGGAAGACAGTAGCTCAATTAAAAGTAATATGGTGTGTGGCTCTTAATCCTCAGTTGAGCCCTTGTGCCAGAAAGCTCTTAAGTATGTGCTTAAATTTAAGCCTGTGCTCAAATTTTATCTGTTTTATGTGCATTTCTTGAGTAAAATGCCCACAATGCTACTGAATACCCTTTGCAAAGGGTCTGCTCAAGCTGCAGCTGGCCGTGCTGGGCAGTGGCATCTACTTTCTCCTAGGCGCGTTGGGCTCTGTGAGCATTTCTGGATGTTTTCTGTCATTGATAAATACTGCTTTCTGATTGCAAAACCTTATTTGAATCCTGTCTCCCTCTAGTGTTGTGAAAACAATTGGAAGGAGGTAAACGGGGTGTCGGAGATTTAATGTCCAAGGTGCTCTCCTAGTTAAGTGAGCAGAAAACTGATGTCAGCAAGCTCTCCCCCTAACTGTGCACCTCCACTGATGACCAGAGGACAGGGCTTGGAGGGATTTTGGATGGGGAGCATCATGCTGCGAGCAGAGCTGCCGCTGGCTGATTTGGCTGATTAATCAGGCGCATTTTGGCTGGGTTGTGTTGTATCTTCTGCTCCACTGCAGGAATAGTTTCTCCGTTGCGTGCCGGCGTCTGTGCTGACTGCGAGTCTGGCATCCTCTTGCCTGTCCCGAAAATTAGTGACATCTGAAAAAAATGAATGATGAAAACAAGATCATGAAAACCTCGCTTGCATGGAAGGAAAAGTATGGGTATTGGAGCCTTCCTGGGTGGGTTGTGCCCTGTGTCACCAGGCACACTGCATGCTGGCCGGTATCCACGGGGTCCGAGACCTGCCTGGCAGAGAGGTGGTAACACAGCATCACTTTCCCTTGGTTGGGCTCCTATAGCTGATCTCAGCAGATGGGAACAGTGTGTGGAGCAGAGCTGAAAGTGTGCTTATTTTACTTGCCTTTTCTTTTCCCTCCCCTTTGAAGGGGGGCAATGCTGCCTGCACCTCAGCTCTGGGCTCACAATGGACAATGTCCCATGGAAGATGTGCCAGCCTCATTTTTTTCCCATGGCATTTTACCACTCATTAATCCTTTTGATTTTAGCCTCTTTGAAGCCCAGGGTTTGGATGTTTTTCAGCACACACTGAAATCGGACAGGAAAATACTTCAACCAGTGCAAAAGTTTAAAACCCTTATTCATAAACCCTGGAAAGGCTTTCACTTGATATGCTGACAATGACTGACTTTATTATGTTTATCTTTTGGCAATATCTCCTTTTGCAGTTGATAGCGTCTCGTGTTTTCCTGGTGCCAGGTTCAATTTCCAACCTTAGTAAATGAAACGGGCTGTCATGTTTCTCTGCCATGCTGCGGCATGCTCTGGGCAGCCTGTGATTTCGGTGGTAAATACACAGAGGAGTAAAATAAACATGTAACAGAACAGCACACACAGACACACACATATGATAAAAAGTCTGGTCTTTCACCTAATTTAGACCAGAAAATTGGCATCCGATTTTATTGTTCAGACTGACTCCAAGAACACAAACATATTTTTTCCTTCAAATCGAGAACTGCCAAAATATAAAGAATGCTATCTGCTGTTTTGAACTAATTGGGATTAACTGTTTCATGGCTGCTTTTTGTGGAACAAGTGCTATTTTACTCAGTTGTTAGCAGTAACAGTACCAAGGCTGACTTAGGGAAATGCATGGTGCGAGGGTCCTTGCAGCCAGTGGCCCTCCCCCAGCAATTGGATCCATGCAGGAGAGACTTTCTGACATTTGGGTGTTTGAAACAGGAATAGTCTCTGTTCCCAGAGTCTCAGCCTGCCCAGCTCCCGTTGCAGCGTGGAAAGCCAGACAGGGGAGCGCGGCAGGGAAAATGCTGAGCTTTTGGCAGTTTGGTTCCATTTTAATTAGTGTTTTCTGTGCACTTTTTGATTTCCCGTTTTCATCTCCAACTGTTGAGACTATTTAGGTTTAGGTTGGATATTAGGAAAAACTTCTTCACCGAAAGGGCAGTCAGGCACTGGAACAGGCTGCCCAGGGAAGTCCCCATCCCTGGAGGTATTTAAAAGACGGGTAGACGTGGTGCTTAGGGACATGGTTTAGTGGTGGACTTGGCAGTGCTAGGTTTACGGTTGGACTTGATGATCTTAAAGGTCCTTTCTAACCTAAATTATTCTATGATTCCATGATTTGTATTTCTGGAAGTGTTTCTGAAAGGCAGGAAAAAAGCACAATCCCGTCGAGAACCCAAGTACTTAATTAAAATTGTTGGGATTAGAATAACATTGCAATTAGAGTTGTGTCTATTTGTCTTCCGGGGTTTAGGATCCGTGTTTACAACCCTTTTGCTGTAAACACGGGCCTGGAAATTTATCTTGGGGTTTCAAAATAGCCAAATGTTGCAAAACCTGCCAGAAGGACTGAGGCAGCTGGGAACACTGGCCTTGCAAGAGGATGGGGGAGCAACCCACATGTTGCCTGTGGCTCTGTTTGGGATGTTGAAATAGGTGCAGGAAAAAAATACCATGTTCTGTTAAGGGCTGATCTGAAGAACCACACTGAAAAAGCTATGTCTAAGGCATGGCATGTTCTATGGAGGAACCATACAGCATATTTTTAGCACCATTTCCTGGCACCTTGTGTATTAACTACTTCCAGACTGAGAGCATTGGACAGGGATGGTCTGAGTCACCGGGATTCATGTGCTGATTGTGCACAGCATGTGTGTGACGAGGTGGCTGATCCGACTGCGGAGCAGAACACAAGAAGGAAGAGGAGTATTTTTGATGCAGCTCTCAGGGGACCTCTCAAGGCAGAGATGCCTGAGCGCTGCGGTATGCCACTTGCCCAGATGTTTATAGTGTGGTGTGAGCAGAACAAACCTGGAGACAAGCTGTTCCTGGGAGTAGCCCGCATGGACAGGCACGTAAGAGTGTCCCTGGGGATGCTGTGTGGGGCCACCAGCTCTACCAGCCTTCTGTCCACATCAGCTGGCATGCTTCAGGGACTGTCTCCAGGGACACATGGTGGACCAGGCCACTGGGCTGGAGAGGTCATGTGTGCTGAGGGGGTCACAGCAGTGGGTAATATTTTCTCTATGAATAATTAATCTCTTTGTCAGGATGTCCCTGGTATGCCCCTCAGCCTAGATATATGCCAAAGATCTGAGCTGGCCCCCCAAGAAAATAGATAAGACAGATGCCAAACAGAAGTGGGGGTCTGCTAGCTTGCTTATTCTCACATTTTATTAATGCTTTCAGTAATGTACGGGGCTGATGATCTTGCTCCTTCCCACAGGACACTGACTGTGGCTGAATTGCCATCCAGCATACCCTCCGAGTAGCAGAGCATGCATGAGGGTCTTGGACCATCATTTCCTCATAGAACTGGTTATATTTTATTTATTCAGTATTATGCCAAGCTGGGTAAAGGTTGTAAAAGGAGGTGTAAAGCTATGGGGGAGGAGGAACGTTCTAGGAATAATGCCTCCTTGGATGACCTTTAGGAATACATTGAAGCAGCTGCGCAAGCAGTGGAGAGAAGGATAGGGGAACCCTGTTCCCCAAGGAAAAGGGATGTTTTCCTGGAGCTGTGGATATTTATCCTTCCCAACAGAGCCCACTTTGGTGGGTACCACAGGGAGATCTCCCTACCCCTGCCAGTCTGCTTTTGCTGCTGGGTCATTGAGGAAACCACTAAACCAGCTGAGAGAACATTGATTTTGGGTTGCTGGTTTGTTTGTTTAGTGTTGGAGTCTGCCATGAAAATCTGGGGCAAATTAAGAAAAAACAAAACAAAGATTTTTCTTGGGAAGAAAAAAAAAAAACCCAACAACATCAGAAACCCACATTGTGTTTCAAAACTCGGTGGAGAGGAAGAAGTGAGCTCATGGACACACACACCACCACCACTACCTGCACGAGACTCTCTAATTCCTGAGTCTAGAAAATAAGTGATCCCCCAAAAAGACCCCTGGCAAGGTGACAGGAGCTCCCAGGCCATGAAAAATAGTTATGCATTTTTTCCCTCCTTTGCTAACTTTGCCTCCCAGAAGGCTTCACGGGATTCACCCTCCTCGTTGTGATTTCCCCTCTGACTGCAGAGGCGGTGAGAGATGCTCGGACCCCAGCATCCTCACACCTGGCTCTGATTCCCCGCTCGCTCTCTAGAACTGATGATGTGCCAGGTGTCAAGGATCTGACTTCAATTTGGGTGTCAAATGGGGAGAGGTGGTTCATGAAAGATAGGCAGCTCTGGGGCAGGGCTCACCTGCCAGTTTACAGGCAGTTAAAGCTTATACACGTAGTAGGCGAGAGAACTCTAAACATGGACCATGGGCGCGGGGAGAAGCTGGGCTTGCAGGGGAAGCCCAGGCTGGAGGGATCGAGGCAAATTCATGCGGTGGGTGAGAACTGGGGAAGCCTTACTGGCATGGCTGCCGTGGCTTTTGTGACTGTAGCACCCTATCTCCAAAAAGAAATATAAAGACTTTGGTATCTTGCATCAATCCTGGGAGCCATGCACGTGCTTCAGAAGCAGCAGCTTTCCTTCTTATTTCTATCCCTGCTTCTGATTTGCTCTGTCACCTCAGGCAAATCATTTAACCCCAGCTTCAACCTATTTTACAGGGATGTTGCAAGGCTTAATTAAGGCTTGTAAAAGGTCTTGAGTTCCTGAGAGGTGCCTGCTGGAGTAGGGTGATTAATTACATGTTGATGGAAGGGATATTGTGAGGGTAAATCCAAGCAGTCAACAATAGGGCAGATAATATTTTTCCCCGGGGGAATAAGACAAGGGGGTTGTAAAAGCATGCACATATCAGATGTATTCATTCTGGATATCAAGTTGTTGAAACTGTAGGGAGGCTCTGTGGCCAAAACCACAGAAATCTGACTGTGTGGCTGAGATAAAGACATTCTGAATTTCCACAAAAATCAATCAGAGATACATAAATTAGGGTGTTTCCCCCCAGACTTCAGAGTCACAAAGGCAAGCAATTTGCAAAACTTCAAGTTTTAGAAATAAATGTTTGGCACTTCCTCTGAACACCATCCTAACCCTCTGAAAACGCACCAGAATCACCCTGTTAGTATTCATTACTTTAGAGCAAAAGGGAAGATTATTCAGAGGAGGAGGAAAAAAAACCCCCACACCTTTTACTGAACTTATGCAGTTGTTCGCATGATTGCCCAATTGCCCTTCCATATAGAAAAGGAGAGGAGGGGGAAAATGCTGGGCTCTGTGCCGTTATTTTCAAGATGACCCAGTTCTTCTTTGCGGAAGAAAAAGGGAAGGAGAAGTTGCCTGCTGAACTCTGTGCAGTGTTTTTTGTTGGTTTTGTTTTTGGCCCAGTTCTTTTCTCCTGTAACTTCATCTCCTTCAATAGACTCGCCCCTAATTTACACCAGCATCACGAAAAAGAGCTGGGACTTAGAAAGCAAACCAGGCAAAGGCTGAGCAGTCTTTGATCTGCTTTTGAATTCAGCAGGCTTTGCCCCAGAAGTTGATGGTTACAAAGGGACGGACCCTGCACTGGGCTGGATCTGCAGCGATTTGCCTTTGAATACCGAGGAGGGCTCTCCATGGCCCCAGTGACTGGAAGGAATGCAGCGAGCACTTGTGCATGCAAACGAGGGTGATTTCATACGCTTTTCAGAGACCGAGCATAAATCAATATTGTTTTGTAGATCCCTTGGCTTGCCACATTTTTTTCCTTGGGGAACATCCCGTATCCATGTACTATGGGGAAGGACGCTGCAGGGGAGAGGGGATGGCTGTGCCCTCTGTTTTCACCTCAATATGCAGCTCAGTGAAAACTGGATTTTATTCTTCCAGGGACCAAACAGAGCCAGCCAAAACCAGAGATTATCATCACTAAGGAATCCTGCCTGGGGAGCTTCCACCAACCAGGAGAGCAGTTAGTTTGAGATTTTTTAAAGTATTTTTTTATGGCACGGCAGTTTTAGTTGAGCTAAATGAAGCTTATTGCAGTGGGGAATTCAGCGTGCACATGTTTAAAAATCTTTTAAGATTGGATATTTTAACTCCAGCAAATAATCAAGTCCCAGGAACAATTTAGATGAGTAATATATTAAAAACAGGCTTATACAGATCCAAGAAAAACGTTGGAGGATCCATAGGGGTCATTGTTATGCACTGCAGGCTTAAATATATTGACTTTTACAACTGCAAATGGATGGTTGCATAGTGGTTTCCACCGAAGAGCAGTTTCAGTTGTGATAATTCATACAAAGTGAAATTCAGTCTTGTGCTCAGAGCCGGCATGAGGTCTAAGATCTGAGTGAACTTAATCTTTATCTCTCTACAAACATTACATCTCTTTAATCCTTAAGGCATGCCATTCCTGGGAGGACCCTGCATAAAGGATGCAATAGAGCAGGGCAGGAACTGGATTTGTTATTTATGGAAAAGATCTGAAATTAGAGAAAACGCGTTCTGAAATTACAGGAAAGAAAACATTTTCCAAAGGGGAAGAAAATCTCAAAACCAGAAATAAAGTGATTTTTTCACTAATGAAAGTGTTTTTCACTTCTCTAAAATGATATCATTGTATTGCAAACAAAAGAGAAAGTGAAATGTGCCAGTCAGAGTAATGTCAGCCCTTCCATTTCAGGAAAATCAGAATACTTTTTGTAGAGGAGATTTCTTTTTCATACAAAATTTGTGAAGCTTATAGATTTTTATAGAATATTGTTTCTTTTCCAGTGGGAAAAACCAACCAAACAAACAAACAACTTTCTTCTGGAAAATATGCAAACCGCTCTGTTAAACCCAAAATGCCTGTGGAAGTTTGAGATTTAAAAGTGCATAGAGAGGAGATATTCAAGGGGTATGGGTAGGTAGGATGTGGCCATAAATACACAGGCTTCTCCGTGGCACTGTGATCTCTTCTTCTAGATTATTAGAAGAGATGCAATAGTGAAACCAGCTGTCACGGGGCAATGCCTTGGAGCCACTGGGCTTTCTCCTAGCAGGGTTTGTTGCCCATACCAAGGCATGCTGTTTGCGTGCAATGTATGCAACAAAAAAAAAGGTCATCTGCAGAGAAGTGTTGAGTTTCACTTGTTAGAGTTATAGAACACCCTGATCTTCACTGAGGTGATTTGAATTAGTTTTTCATCAAATTTATGTTCTCATGCCAGAAAAACTGTTGGTGAAACTGGGTTTCCATTGGCACCAAGACCTAAACACTCAGCAAATAAAACTGAGCGTGGGAGCTTTAATCAGTATGTGAAGAACAGCCCCCAGCACAGCCAGATCCCCCGAAGATTGCTGAATAGTTACATTTCTGTAATGCTTCCTCCTATGACGTGGTGTGACAGCAAATATTTCCTCCCTGAAGATGAATTTGTCATTAACAAAACCAGGAGAGGTGACAGTGTCAGAAGCAGGGCTCGTAATCACCTTCAGTAGCAAGATATTGTGCAGGAACGCAAACATCTGAAGGAAAATATTTTGCTTTATTCAAAATATTCATTTCTGGTCCATTGGAGGAGCTATGTAGTTTACTAATTAGGGAATTGGGAACCAGGGGTTCACAAATTGTAATCCTTGGCTGAGTGAAGCAATGTGTTCATTACAGCTGTCACTCAACTCCCTCCTGTCTCATTTTTCTGATCTGTAAATTGAGGTTAATACCCTCTATGCACCGAAGGTGCAAGGAGGATTAATTAGACGGCATCTGTAGCACTGCAGGCTTCTCTTTGGGTGACGGTTGAAGCTCCAGAAAAAACTGAAAAGTCTCATTGGAAAATGTTGTTTTCTATTGAAAATCTGAATATGGGTGCTTCAGTTCTGAATCACTGAGATATTATTGCTTTCATCTGAAAATTACCAACATGTGAAACAAATGTTTCTAACACAAGGGGAACAGGAAGGAAAACTGACCTTTGAAAAGTGTTTAACAGGTTTACCTGTGAAGTGGAGCAGGGAGGTTTTTCTTATTGAAAAGCATTCCCAACTCTAGCATCCCAAATACTTGGCAACAGCATAATCACGACTTTAATAGAGCTCTCAGTTTTCCTGTTACAATAAATGAGCTCTGCTCTGTGTTAAAAACAAAGCAAAGGGGAAGCAAACAAACCAAAATCCCAGCCCTTGAAGCAGTCCAGGGAAATGGGTTCACTATTGGGCATATCTCAAAACCTATCCAGGAACTGCATGTTCTCAAACCGATTAAATTTACCCACCCGTCGCTTGTTGGGCTACATTAGCAAACAAAACAAACTGCCTGACAGTTTGTGCTGTACTGCACGGCAAAAAACCACCACTCCCAGTGGCTTTTCCAATTCCAGGGACAGAGCAGGCGACTTTACCTATGTACTCGGCTCTGCTCACCCAGAAAGGACCCAACCTGATGGATGGCCCCTGACCTCTCCACTCCGCATGGCCACCAGCCAGACTGCCACTTGGGTGTCTTCTGAGTGGGGAGATACAAACCTCCCGTCTGGCAAGCGTCCAGCCTATTTTCGTTCCATACCATCGTAAGAAATACTACACTTCCCTGAATGGATGACCTCGAAGTCACACGCGAGTTAAATAGAAGCATAAGTTATCTGGACTTGCAGCCATGAAACCATTCTCTGGGAGGAAAGGGTAAATAAACAAATCATTTATTAGCAAGTAAAATTGTTTTTTCTTTGAAATGCAAAAATGTGCTCTCTGGTGAATGATGTTTTTAGCTTCACCCTTCACTCTCACCAGGCAGAGTCCAAGCATATCATGAGCAAAACTGCTTTCATGTCACCCGTCCAGCTGGTCTGCTGTAGGGTGGTATTTGTCTGGTTAATCACTTAGGGCAACACTCGACTGAGGGGAATTTAGCCACTGACGCTGGGCGTAGCAGGGCCAAAATCTGCAGATATGGGGCAGCACCGGCTGAGACACCCCAATGTCCTGCAGCTGGTGGGCTTGGGGGAGGGAGGATGAACTTGAATACCACTAGGGTGGACATGGATGCTGTCCATGCAGAGCTAATGGTGGAGCAAGGGAACAGGTCTGTGGCATTCAATAAACACGAGGTGTGTTGGAGAACATGCTGGTTTTCCCTCTGCTCCCTGCTCTGTCACAGGGTTACAGACAGTGTGGGACTGAAGAGGGGAAGGTGGCTTTGTGGCCAGCCCGTCCCCTCCTCCAGGAAGGAGATGGGGCTCCAAGGGCTGCCTCCCCTCAGGGTACCTGGCAGCGCTGGCATGCTGGTGCCGGCATGGTCCCAATTTACTTTAGATCTTCTCTCTCCCTTCCCTGGGCTGATCCTTCAGCTTCCAAAGCTGTCATCATTTTTCACCAAAAAATTGCTACTGCGGCATGTCAAAGAAGCGCACAGAGTCCCCGCCTGCCCATCAAGCCTCCATCGTTTAAGCCAGCTCCTTCCAACCAGCTCCCCAGAGACAAGCAGTGTGTTAATTAGCCCATCCATCCTCAGGAAGCTCCTGTGTCATGTCTCTGCTCTGCATCACAGGCACATAATGAACAGAGACTTACATCCAGCAGGTCTGGGGATTCACTTTGGATGTCTCCTTTGATACCTTGCTGACATGGCGAGTCTAGAGATGCAGTTGATCCCACATGGGCAGGGAATGCATTTACATCTCTGCCGCTTGGTGCTGCTAATTAGGAAACGCCATGGGGGAAATTGGACTGAGTTCCTGCAGTTTCTGTCCTCTGCTGGTTGTCAGCGATGCTGGTGAAGGTGGGACAGTGTTTGCTGCCACCCCACAGGAGTGTGGAGATAAGTCAGTGAAGAAAAGCAGCTATTTTGTGTGCTGAGGAGGAAAATGAAGTGGGGAGATAAAAATTTCTGGCAAGAAATCTTTACTGGGTCATGTCATCTTAGCAGATGAGAGCTCCTAATTCCTCCAGGAGGGTGCAGGTTGGGAGCAAAAGGACTTTCAGGTCCATAAAGCTTTTTAGAAATGCTGATTCAGAAGGAGACCAAACTGCTTGCCACGTTGGCAAGTCACAAATCACTCGTACTGCCACTGACGTCCTACGTCGCTGTGGACAGGTCATTTGCGCTTGCCATGCTCTTAGGAAGGAGAAATAAACATTTTTCGCATTGATGTAAATACATTATAGTTCCTACCATGAAAATGTTATTTTTCTCTCATTTATGGTGTGCCAGGCAAATGAGCCCACTGACATAAGAGCTTAGGCACAAACACCTTCCTCCTGCATGTTGGTTTGAAGAGTTAAGATACTTATAAAACACTCGCTCTTGGAATAAACTGTCCTGTAAGCCGCAAACCAACAGATACGTGCACATCTTGCCACAGTTGCTGGAGCTCCAAAGTAGTTTTCTGGGCTGTGTCAGCTGTGATTTATATAACTGTTTCAAGGATCATATCATCGGGTATTTTAAAAACTGCCTTTGCCCCAAAGTCTGGACTCTAGAAATTAGATTCCTGACATTCCTCGTATTGTCCAGCTGAGACCTGTGGTACAAACAGCGTTTTTGTAAGGCTGTTTTGAAAAGTGAGCTGTGTTTGTTATTGAGCCCTCTCTCTCCATCTTATTTAGACTTTTCTTCTTTCTTTACTGTTATTTATGTGCACGAAACTGGTGCTTCTGTTAGGAGAGGAATTGCTTCATGAAGCAATTGTGGGTTTCAGTGGTCTGCTGCTTCTCAATTAATACTTTGAGTAAATGAATGTGCTACCACAATTTCATAACTTATCCATATGAGGATTAAAATAAGCTGAGGGAAACAACACAACAAATCAATTATATTAGCTGTGACTACTCAAACCTGCAAGACGAGCGAAAAAGTACATCTTGCTTTCTGATTTAAATAGCACTAATTTATTTTTAGCCCTGTGGCCAGTGTAGGAGCTTGCGGTTGAAGCAGAGACAGGGATGCCACGGGTGGGTAAGGTCTCCTGAGCTGTTAAATCCTTTCCCTGGCAGTTTTAATGCTAGCTTCAGACAGCAGCTCAGAGCTCCAGCATGGGTTAGTGGGGAAAAGTGGGAAGAAGTGGGATTGGTATTGACAGCCTCAGGTGCAAACCCTAAATTGGAGAGCAATGAAATGCATGCAGCTGAAAGCTTTTGCAATAGGTTTTGGGGGAATGGGAAGGGAACCTTTCACTTAGTGCCAGCATCTTCCCATATTTCCACATTGACCCTATTGCTCCTGGACCTGACCCACTTGAAGACACGTTTCACCTTGCAGTTTGTCTTCCCTTTCCTGTGATCTGACTAGAGCAAAAGAATCTCCAGCAAATACAGCACTTGTACTGTGTGGAGCTAAGAAGAAATCAGTGCTTTCAGACCTGTGGGGTGTGATACCGAACACGAGGGGGGGTTATCATGTTTGGGGACCCTCAGTGCTTCCAGAGTAGGAGAACGAAATAGCACCGATGGAGGCCACCACTTTGGGTAAGGGCTTTCTGATGTGTTGCCAAGCTGAAACACAAGTGCTGCCAGCTGGATCTGAGGGGATCTGCACTTGCCTCTGCATGGGGTCATACTTTAGAAAGACATTGGGGCTCCAAAAGATGCAGAAGCAACTGAGGTTTTCAACAGGACCTAGTAAATGGGAAGGCTAATGTAAGCTGCAATCCAGGGAAAATAAGGGATCATTTCAGATGATACACGCATCTAATATTTTTTAAAGTCTCCGGTGGTATCCAAGTCATGCACGTGCAACCGGAAGGTGTAACGAAGGGAGACCTGCGTTGCATACAGCAAGCAGTCCCTTGCTGGGTGCAGCATATTTGCAAGTCAGGATGGCCTTTTTGTCTCCAGTACTTGTCTCCAGCCTCTGTTGCTTCTTGGCAATAATGGTTTATATCATCCAGGCAGAAGTGAGGGCATCTGCCCCACTGAATGTATGGTCCTGAGCTGGCCTGGGGCTTGGCTGAAACCTGCAGCACACGGCAGCGTTTCTGCATCACCAGCTGGAAGGCTGCAGAGGCCAAAATGTCAGATCTGGGTTTCCAAGGAACTTTGGAGAAAGTTTCTGGATTTCAAGCACTCTAATCCATGGAGCTCTGCTTGAACCTCAAAGCCACCCTTAGTGTGGGACTCTGAGCCTCTCCAAAAGAGCCGGCTCTGCAGCCAGAGCTTTCTGGGTCATGTCTTTACAATGTGTGTTTCTCAATGTCAACTAAAATGAAAAGGCCACAAAGACATTACCTCTGTTTACAAAAAGACAGAAACAAACATACACTTGCATTTGCGAAAGCAAATGTCAGCACCATTGATCTAGAGCTAAGTTGTTTATGATGAAGAAAGGTTAATATTTAATTGAAGGTTGACTCCTTTTTTTTTTCTTTTTTTGAAAAGGTGCCTAAAATCACCAGACTTTGCAAAAAATATGGTTTTGATTAAGAAACATCTGACTTAACAAAAGCAAAGTCAAAGTTAATATGCGCATAGTTTTGTATTAGCTTGCCTTTAATTTTGGAGTAAAACTCTAATGATTACAGTAAATTTGTTCATTTATGAAACAGAGAGGAAATGCGATATGTAGAAGAGATTAGGGGCAAGGAAAACAACCCTTTTACTGAAACAGAGACGAGCCGTGCTGCTGCCATATCCCCCTGAACTGCTTCCTCTAGGCTCCCTCAGAAACAAGGACGTGGATTTTTCAAGGATATATAAACTTCCACATCACAGGCGAAAAAAAAATCAGGATAGAAAGAGAGATTTGAGGGCTTTTCTGTGCAGAAGAATGTTTCAGTTCAGACTGAATGAAACCGGGCCTTCTGCTGATCTGAAGTTACCAAAATGAGAAAGCAAGGGTGGTAGGAGGGGAAGAAACAGAAGGTTTGGAGCTTCTTGGAGAAAGAGCAAGACACATCCAGCCCACAGCTCAGACCAGGCAGGGTTGAATCCTGTGAGTCCTTTCTTGTGCACCCAGGAACGGACCACAGAGCAAGATCTCATCCTACAGCATGAAGCAGCAGACAGAGCACCCCAAATGTAGGGTGAAGGATGATGAGTGGGAAAAGCTTTGCTGGAGGAATGATCAGAAGGAGAAAAGGATTGCTATAACGTGGTTAGCCTGGATCTTGGTGCCAGCAAACAGAGGAGGCTCCCTTCTCCAGTCCCTTTGGCACCATCCTCCCCTGCATCACATGGGGCTCAGCAGCTGTGGGGCTCTGCTGGAGCTTAGGGCAGTGCTGCAGAAACACTTGCAACCCTTCTGCTGCCTGAGCATATTGCACCCCAGGCTTGCTGAAGCTGTATTTTAAAACAAAAAGGTTTTTCCTAAAACATAAGTTATGCAAATGTCTCTCTTTTTCAGAAAGAACAGTAACATCCCTTCATTAACCATTTTTCTGCTGCAAAATGAGCATCCTGATGGGATTTTCCCATGCTGGGGTGGCCAGGGCATGGGACCTGCGCTGGGCACTGCCCTGCAGGGGCTCAGCACCAGGTGGGAGCAGCAGCATTGCTGTCCGCCTGCACTTGATGTCCCTCGGGACTTGAGGTGGAGGACGGCCACTTTGTTTTCCAGCCAGATTTTTTGTTTGCAGGCAGGAGGGACTGTTTGATCTTCCAGCGATGGGAAAAGCTGCTGTGTTTGGATGCATTTGGAAAGCGCCTGCTTTGGCGGTGGCCCTGATAAAGCGTGCGGTGGCTTTGAAGGTGAAAGGGAAGGTCCGAGGGGACCCCCGGGTGTTTGGAGGAGGGGGCACCCCTCGGTGGATGACAGCCCGGGTGCGGAGCTCATAACACGCTCTCCTCAGGTTATCTAAATAGCGTATAAATCACTGTCGGGGCTGCCATTTCCTCTGACGGGGACCCGTGTAAGTGATTAATAACACACAAACAGTGGTACTTTGTGGAACTGCAGTAAATTTTATTATAACTTCCTTCCACTTGATAAGCACTTCCATGGAGACAGAGGCGGGCTGCGCCGGACGCCCGCTCCCCTCCCATCCGCCGCTCGCAGAAGACCCCAGCAGCCCCAAGGTTAGGGAGGGCTCCAGCACTCCAGCCTTTTCATGACCAGCTGCAAGCCATGAAAAGGAGCGTTTTTGTTTTGTTTTGTTTCCTTTGACTGGATGGAGCCTCTCATCCCCACTGACTGACCTGGAGTTGCATCTTGCACACCTGCTGTTTTAAAAGTCCCATAAAGCGTCAAGCAGAGTGCAATGTGTCAAGCACATACTGTCAAGCATCCCCGCGCCACGGTGATGGGATGCACAGGGGCTACCGCAAGAAGAAACACTCCTTACAAGAGAAAGATGGAGAAAGACCGTAACTCTTAGTGTTTGGGGTTTGGAAAGCAATGAGAGCAATTGCTGACGCTCTCACCACTTTGCCCCATTCTCTTGAGGATTCACATGTTCTCTAAATATTTACAGAGAAACATGTGTTTCTGTATGTGGAATGCTGTTTTTTTTTAAGTGTTACGCTATTTTTTTCAAGTGGGAGTGGAGGTTGCTGGTAGATGAATGACAGTGCATAGCAGCAGTAAGCCCAGAGCAGGAACGGGGTAAATGCTCATGGGTCTGCAACATGGTGTTTAGTTTTTGTTACAGTGGGGATGTAATTTCCTATCGCTTTATAGCAGTAATCAAGTATTTTACATGCTCAGTGAAGGAGAGTGGAAATCCCTGCCCTGCTCACCCCCAATTTGTCCTGAATAAGGGGTTTCTCCCCAGCGCTGGTCTACACAGGCAGATTTTGATAGTTGTGGGGAGATGCACATAGAGCGTTTTAGGGCGTAAATATATAACATCTTGCAAAAATGATTGAGCAAGCCATGGATGGGATGTGTCATGGGAGCTCTCTGATTTGGTTTTGTTTTTTTTTTCCTCCACATTGTTTATAAAATCATGGTGGTTTTGTTTTCTAGGTTTTAACGCACTACATGAGGGAAGGGAGCAAGGTGCAAGGTGTGTAACACGAGCAGCTGCTGGGAAAAACTGAGCCAGGTTTGGTCTCTCTATAGAGACCTGAGCCCAGAAATTTGGTTTTGCCACTGGAAAAGGCACTCATATGCGGAGTGGGGGGGGTTGCTTTGGCTTTTGGGACAGCTGGGGGAAATCGCAGCAACACATAGGACAGATTCGAGCTAAGGCAGATGGCCCAGATGCTGCTGAGGTTTGGAGGTGACCCTGAGCAGGCGTTCAGGACAGCTATAGCCCTTGTACCTCTACTTAACACTGTGTGGTCCATGAATGAACTTTTTTCCCCTTTTTTTTGGCTAAGCACAAGCAAGTTTCTTGCTCTGGTGTGTGCAGATGGCCGATCTTGGCTGGCATGGTGCCATGGGGATGCATTGCAATAACTTGTATTTTATATGAAGGAAAAAGCCTCTGGAGAAACAAAGATTTGAACCATTCAATTTGTAACGGTGCAATGCTGGCAGCAAAAGCTGTGAATGAAAACTTGTGGGACACTGAATGAGCCAGTTAATCTAGATGGGTTTCCTTATTTTTCTTTCCTTGTAGGCATTGAGTGTAGGTTGAGTTTTATTCTGACAGCCAAATGCTGGGCTGACTGCAGAGCAGCATCTGTGTGCCCACACTTCTGAGTTCTTGGAAATCCTAGCTGTGAATGAATAAAATGCAAACAAAGTAGCAAGGCATTTTTGTTATTCCTAGAGCAAATCCAAGCGGTTTAAACGAGATAGCATGGCAAAGTAAACAGCACCTTCGCTTGGATCCTGCCTGCAGTGGGAACACATCTGCTATAGGTTGTGCTTGGGCACCCATGTCCTGAAGGAAGCCAGGTACCTGCTCTGTCCCTGCCATCGCTGCCAGGGCCCATGTGGAACAGGAGCTGTCACCGGCAGCGAGGTGGTGACACTGTTCAATGTCAGATTTATCAGCAAGAGGGAGGCTTTCAAGGTGTTGTGACTGAGCTTCCCAAGAATCCTGCTTTATTTTTTTAATTTTTCTTTTTCTTTCTTTTCTTTTTCTTTTTTAGTTTTTTTTCCTGAGGCTGATTAAGTGTGAAAGAAGTTTGGAATAAAAATCTTTCCATCCCAGCCTCAGAGATCTTATATTTCAAAGAAACATGGGTGGAATAGCAATAGAGGAGGTTGGGAGGATGCTGCCATGGTCAGGGAAAGAGCATACAGGCATGGGTGGTATGCCCATCTCAGATAAGGTGTTGAGAAAAAATGAAAAGCTTCAGAGGAAGAAAATGACTTGAAATAAAAAGTAGGGAAGAAGTAGGACTTATCTGGAGGTTCAAAGGTAGGGTGGAAACCCCAGGTTTCCAACAGCATGCAGCAATTGTAGGGGATGATATGGTATTTCTTCCTGTTGCCTCCACGTAATAGGGTTATGAATGCTCAGACTAATAATATTTTGGCAAGAGAGATTTCTTTCATAGTCCAAGACACAAATACATTTCAGGTAAAAGGTAGAACACTGATTTAAAAAAAAAAAAAAAAAATTCCCAGAAAATACTGGGGAATTTTCAGTAACTTTTCTCAATGCTTTTGTGAAACCTTCAAAATTTTTGTGGGTTTTTATCCTCCCATCCTAATCTTCACACAGCTTGAGAGGAACTAGCATCTTTGATGGAGCTCTCACTCAAGTATGTTCGCAGGAAGTCAACCCACAAAGAACTATTACAAAGAAAAATTCCTTAGTTTTATGCTCTGAATTACTCAAAACCCACCACAAAATATTGAAAAATCTGCTGAAATTTGGAAAAAAAAAAAAAGGAATCTGAAGGATCATGAAGAAATAAGTATCTACTGTCCCACAAAAAAGGCTTTATGTCTGCAAGCCAGAAAGATTTGTATCGTAATATATTATGACACAGAACAAAGAAAATAAATGAAAAGCAAGCAGCCACCAGATCTGTCTTTCACACGTCCACATGGAAATTAAGCCCTTCTTTTGGGATTGGTTTTTGTTCCCCATGTTCTGTGGTGGGTCTCAGGGGCTTTGGTCAACGTGGCCAGGGGACAACCCTCTTCTCCATGGGCATGGCCCCCGGCATGTGCCGCCTCCGCTGCAGCCCCTACCTGGCCATGGGGACGGGGGGGAGGAAAAGATCGGGGCATTTTCAAGGCAGAGATGGGATTGGAAAGCATCTACGTGTAAGGAATGCATGACCTCTCCCCAGTTCCTGGTTAATATATCCACCACACTTTGGGGTTTAAAATCAAACCTCTTCACGTTATCGTGGGCTTTTTGTAAACGCTCTTTTATATTGCATTGCATCACTTATATCAAAACCAGATCAGAAAAAATTCTCCTTGGCCCTTTTTTTTTTTTATGACTGTTTGAGAATTTCAAAGCACTTCAGGATTACGCAGGGAAAAAAAGGTACTTCCAGCCTTCATCTAAAACGGATTCATTCCTGTCACCAAAATGCATTAAAAAATAAATAAATAAAACACAAACTAATTCCAGGCAAGACAGATGGATGTTATAGTTGAGCTTTGGATGACGCTGGCCGTGCTGAGCCCTTGCAATGTATTTTGAGTGTGTAAAATGCACATGATGCTGAACAAAATATGTTTTTCACACAAATACCATGTTTATATGCTTACATGCTCCTCGTGAAACATTTAAGGCTCTTCTCTAAGACAAAATGCTCATGCAGCTAGTTGTGTCTTCAAACAGGCCTGTATTTACTGGAGGGAGAACAGGATTCCCTATGGGCACTGTCTGCTGCAGCACATGTGTCTGCTGCAGCACATGTGTCTGCTGCCACACCGTGTTCTACTCCCACCCCCTTCAGATGTGGGCTGCATTAGTCACCGTCTTACTGGAGTATCACAAAGAAATGGTAACTGCGTGTGTAGAAAAAGTCAACCATTTCAGTTCTATGTTAGAAATTATTTCCAAATGCTCAGATAAAGGAGACTTCATAAATGAGGTGTTCTGGATAATTTTGGAGTTCCACTCTTGTTTTCTAAAAGCTTCAGGTGGAAATCAGTGGGACTAAGCACTTTTGAAAAAGTGGCCTCTTGTTGAAGCAGACACTCTTAAGGAGAGAGTTTGGACTTGGTATGTTTTACCAGTCTCCAAGTCTGACTGTGGTCTGGGGAAGTCTTGAAGCTCAATAGAAAATGACGCCATGATGTTGGTATGGGGGAGGCCATCAAAAGTAAGAGCATTTAGTCTTCTCTCTTCTTCCAATGAAGCCATTGTCCACTCATCTACAGAGGATTTTTGAACAGGTTTCCATGTGTTATACAAGCATGGCCTGGGAAAAGCAAGTGGTACTTTTTATTTCCCAAATTCAACAATTCTTAAAAGCTTTTTAAAAAAAAATCCTTCACTTAAAGGAAAATTCTCCATTCTGGCTGGCCCTCTTGGACCACATCATAACTATCGCTGAGCACAGAATATGCTTCTTTATGGCTTTGGTTTCCTGCTTCCACATACTCCGGCATTCGCACTGCTGCAGCCTGCAGTCCTCAGAGAAGTATTTTGCATGAGTCCACTGCAAGGTCTTCACTGACACAGTCGGGCTGCTTTCCTTATCCCATCGTGTTTCTGCCTTCCTAATTGCTCCCTGGTAAGAACTGGTCACTTGCTGCGAGTATGAGAAACTGCTGCACTCCTTGACAAAGTGCACTCCTGATTATTAAACCAAACCAGGGCTGACACAGATCAGCCATGCGCTAAATTACCCCTTGCAAAGCCTCTTTCCCTGAAGTTCACGTCACTGCTCTGACACGGTGCAAAGAAGGAGCCAAATCTCGGAAAAGAGGCAGTTCAGGTAGAAGAGGGCTCGTTCTCTTCTTATTAAGACACAGTTATCACATCTTGCTTTCAGGGAAGCATTTCTGAATGCTTGTGATTGGGGTGGTTACACTGGGAAATCTCTGTACTTGAATGAAGAGGAACAATATGGAGATTTGGTTGGCTTCTCTGTCTAGTGTTAGGTTGGTAGAAGAAAATGTATGTGAGAAGAAAGACAACCATTTATATTTGCTCTGTAAAGCCCCCTTGCGCAGGAAAAACAGGGGAAGAAAAGAAATTAAAACCCTTGCAAGGGTCAAGCCATCTGTATTTCTCTGGGGTTTGCACTCCTACCTTGAAGCATCAGAGCTTTGTGTGTCTTTAACTGAACCAGGGGCTTTAGGTAATGGTTAAGCAATTCCCAATGTATTTTTTACCATTGAAATGCCAAAAGGACTTTGAAAAATCAAAGGAAAAAAGGTATTTTACTTGAATTGTATTTTACCCAAATCTCTGAAATCTGAGCAGTGACTCACACCCCCAGCTGGTGTAAATCAGCAATGGGCTAACGAGCAGAGAGGAACCATGCTGATTTAAGTCTGCTAACACAACTTACTCTTTTGGTGCACCAGTGCCAGAGCCACCAGCAACTGCAGCTCATGCGCTTTCCCAGGAGAAGACCACGGAGGATGGGTCTGCTCAGGATACAGCAAGGACTTTGAGGTAACACAGTTGTTCCACCTCTTTTTTTGTCCCAGAGGCAGCTCATATCTGATCACAATATTCAATAGAGTATTTTGTTGGCGTGTTTAGAGGCTGTTCTGTGCCTTTCCAAATTGTTGGGTGTTATCTGTTGTATATGTGAGAGCTCTGTAGTGATTATTGGTTTTTTGGTGATTGTTGCAGTTGCCTATTTTTTGTGACTATAAAGCATTATGAAGCATTTACCCCTCCACCCTTTGGAGTGATGTCTTGAGATGGTACCTCAGTAATAAGCAACATGTGCAATATGAGGCTCAGGTGCTAGGAGGGAGCCTTGGTTTTGAAAAGCCCTGGCATATTTTGGGCTGTTTGGATAGACCTAGCAGTTTGGACAGTCCAATGACATCCATATGCAATGATTTTTCTTGATTCACAATGTTGAAACTGAAAACCGCTTGGCTTTAAACTTTAGGCCTCTGCATACATTCCCCTGAGAATGAACATTTCTGGCAAACTATAAGTTCTTAAATATCACTTCTTCAATTACATTCTCACAGGTTAGTATTTATGCAGGCCTGGCTTTTCAAATCCACAGAGCTGGTACTGGGCTGAGGCTTAATGCATTACAGGTGGCTTTTGGTGCTTTGGGCTCTCTGACCAAACTGGTTCCAGATGGCCACACAGTATGAGTAATAACATCAGCTCATTAAGTTGCAAGGTTTCAACTACAATCACAGAATTATCAATGAAATAAAAGCTAACGGCATATCAGCTGCACCCTAAGCCATAAATAGGATTTACAGCAAAACAAAAAACCTGCTTTTGAACCCAGATCTCTCATCATTGCAATACTGGGTGTCCACATAATGGGTTTATTCACTAGCAAAAGAGAAAAAAATCTGCCTCACCCTCTCCAAAATGTACTCCTGAAGGCTACTGCACTGCGGTCCTGTAAGCTTCTGATTTTGGAAAAGCTTTTGATTAGGGTCATTGAAAATGCACGACAGTATTTATCTGTGATGACTTAGAAAATTACTGGAATGAGCCTCGGTCTCAGATCAAAGAGATGAGTGTCAGAAAGCCTCATTACTTTGCGTTTCATGTAACGGTTGCAAATGTTGTTCTTTGTGCAAATTGTTATCTGTCTGTAGCATGTATTATCATGTCCAGCAGGATGGCTCTTCTAGTGTGTACAGGTGGCTTCTGCTACTCTATAGCTTGTATCAACAGTGTTTTGTTGGTCTAGATGTCTTTTCTGTTCAGGATCACCATGGGGAAGCATTTCCCAAGCTCCTGGGGTAGTAGGGGTGATCGAGGTCCCTGATCTTGGCTATCAAGGGGTGAATTTTGCATGAAGAATGTAAATAGAATAGAAAAATATACATAAATTAAGTAATGCCTCTTTGAATTTTCATAGTCCTCGGGCCAAGCAGGAGGTGTTAGTACACAAAAACAGCAGCTGAAGTAGATCCTTTTTTAAATTCTCCTTGACTGTGACAGCTCTGACTTTTGGTTGACTTGATAAAACTCCTGTTGCAAATTCCTGAAACGTAAGTGCAGCAAACAGTTAACATCAGGCGCCCAGTCAGCCTCACTGGTTTCAGTGAGGTTTCTCATGCGAGTGAAGTGGTGTGTGTATGTGAGTATTTGCAAAAAGCTGAAGCTGCAATGTGGGGTGCAGTGCTGAGCAGAGTCCCTCTGCCATGGCACGGGCTGGGCGATGCTGATGCAGTGCTGATGGCAGAATAGCAGAGAGGGTTTACAGTGCCTCTCGCCCTTTCTTTTGTTCTGCTACATCTGACCCCACTGCCAGGAAATCAGGACTTCATTAGCAATAAAAACCTAAATGACTTAAAGAAAATGTGTTAAAGATATAGTGTCACGTGGTTTGCAGCAAGGTATCTTGTATGTTGTGGTATAAATTATGCCAGAATTATGAATAAGGAATGTTTCCAACCCAGCTAAAACCACAAGTTATTCTTCTCTGCTCCTCCATACAGGCATCCAGAAAACTGGCACGTTAGAAGCATGAAGGTATCTTGCTGGGTATAGTAGAAAAACCATGTCTTGTGAAGCCTGAGAGGGTAAATGAGTTTCCCAAGTTTCTGGGAAGCCTAGAGAAGCTTTCTATGACCCTAGTTTGGTTCTAGAGGTACTGGTTGTGGTTAAAGCCTGGATGCACTACCCTGAGCCATGCTGATAACCAGTGCAATGATCTGCTTTGTTACTACTCTGCATGAGTAAGAGACTCAAAATCAGTCCCTTGATGATTAGAGATGTTTTCTCTAGATTTATCCTACCTGCTTAGCCTTCCTGGCTGCACTTCTGTTACAAGTGCAGGCAAAATTTCCATCTATTTCTACCCCAAGGGTTGTTTAGAGCAGCAGCATAGTGTACAGGTCATGTGATAGTTCAAGCATTACGGTGTTAGGGAAGGTGAGTACATCTAGTGTCCTGCTATTTAGGATTTAATTATCAACATAAGTAATCCTGTAGGTAGTTCTCTCTCCATCCTGTAATTCTGAGGGTCTCACAGATGTGCAGTATCACTGCTTCCAGATGTTGATGGCCTTTTCAGAGTGCTGGGCACTGGCCCAAGGAGGGATTTGATATCAGGGAATTCTGGCACCGGCTGTGTTTCCAGTGATGTGTACACCGAGGAAATTATTGTGTGCGAGTGTAATGCAGAGACACCACTGGAGGCTGAGCTTAAGTCCCTGAGCAGGCACAGTATTGATCAGAAGTCAGGACTGTGGGCAAGCACGGACAGAAGTAACATGGTAATTTAGTGGGGTGTTTTTCTTTCTGTCTCAGGCCGCTATTACCCTTTGTGCTTTTTCAGCTACAGTGCCTCCAGCACCATTCTTCCACAAGGAGCAGGTTTTCAGTGAGGTGCTTGGTGTTACTCTGAGTTTTTAGGCCTGCGTTTGAGTCTTCTGCTTTAGACACATAATTTGGGCAGTGCAATGTGTAAGTCACAGGGTGCTGTCTCAGCAGGGTGATGCTGCCTGGGTTAAGACCTCTGTTCCCTGTGCACACATGGCATCAATGGAAAGAGCAGAGAGCAACCCAGGAGCCCTAAACTAAGGCAAGCCTCTTGGGTGCCTCCATGGGGGCTTGGGTGATGGGCTAGGTATGGGATGGGTGTGCTGAGCTGGCAGCTGCCTTGCACCAGTCAGTGTGAAACTGGGCACAAAGCTGTATCCAGGCAGGGCTTTGTAGCAGGAACTTCCATCCTGGTTTTTGGACTGGTTCTGGGGGTTTTGAGGGTAGGACATGCCCTGAATGCAGCTCGCCTCCTGACCCAAGGGTCTGCTGGCTGTGTCTATGAGAGAGCACGAATCCCCCAGCTTTTTGGGGAGAGATTGCTAGCCACCTCTTCTACCAGTGTGCGCCATGGGGTCCTGCAAGGAAGCCATAGATGAGGGGACTGCCTCTCCCGCAGCATCAGCATCCCATTTTGGGTCTTTGCTCTGCATAACCAGGGTTTGGGGTCCAAGTGGGTGGTCTCCAGCCCATCCCTCTTCTAGCTGCTTGCTATAAGCAGTGGGCATGTGAGCTTGGGTTTCGGCACCGGTGCTCTGTGCATGCTTCCGGTGCCGAGACCCAAGCCCATATGCCAAGCAGAGCGCTGCTAAAGAAAGCCTGTGTGCAACATGAGGAATGCCAGACCTACCCACTGTCTCCAGATCTGTCTTCCCAGCCAGGTTCTGGATCTTATTTGGATGCAGAGAGATTTATAAGGCATTCTCTTAATTAGGGGCCCCTGTTTTGACTGAGAAAGATGGGGAATGAGGAGACCTAACAGAGAGGCAATGGCAAAAAGTGAACTGAAAGGGAAGGCTGGGGAGACCGGTGGTGTGTGCTGTAAAGAAGTAGGGGCAATAAAATACACCAATAAAAATGATGTGTACGTCCGTAGCCTTGTCTAAGAAGGGGGAACAGCAGCAGGTCCCTTCTAAGGGCAGACAAGAGAAACCCCTCCATATGTAAGCAATTATCGGAAACACATGGGAGAGGTGGACAGGGCAGACAAATCCGAAAGCCATATGATATTGCACAGAAGAGTGAGGCTCATGTAAAGCCTGGGAGTTCATATATTTCACAGCTCACAATGTACAGAGGCTTTGCCCTGCTCCAAAAGCTGCAACTGGGAAGGCTCCGCTCATTTTGGCCTCGAGGTCTGTGCACAGATGGCTAAAGCTGGGGAAGGAGTGCTGGGTCAAAGGGGTTGGCATGCTGCTGAGGAGAACTAGAGCCCTGCTTGGCTTTGCTGTGCACTTTCCTTTATAAAACTCTTGCAGCCAGTCTATACCACAGCAGCACTGAGCTGGGGTACTGGGAGTGATATAGCTGTGCTGCAACAGTGCTGCTGATGAACTTTGGGGCTAACTTTGGGGAATCTGTGCTTTAGTTTGTTTTGGAGTGTGGACTGGTCCTTATTGCCTTTAAATTTTCTATCAGTGTAGTTGCAGAATGGTATTCGCTGTAGGGATGGGAGTCTCAGAAGCATTGCATCCAGCTTTCCACACTGGCGCAAAGACAAAACAGCATATTGGTGTGTTCCCATCACTGTAAGGACTGCGGTGAGAATTAGATGTTCCTGAGCTGCTTTTAAGCTGCCTGGCCATGTACTGCTGCTCTGAAGGCCATGGTAGTCTGGAGCCCAAGGTGTTATCCAGCTCCTGTGCAAAGCTGGCATGCCTTGGACTGCATGGTGTTGTGAAGTGTATGGGAGAGATCCCCTCTGCTGAGACCCAGCCCCATGGTGTGCCAGATCAGCTCAGTTGAGCACATTTGTTCTTGGCAACTAATCTGAACCCATTCTCTAAGCTGCTTCATGTCCGCTTGCAAAGAGCATGCTGTGAACTCGATGCATGTCATCAGTTTACCAATTTGGATGCATTTAACTTGTCTCCAATGCAGCAACAGTCAAGTCAACCACCGCTTTCTCCCACGTGCCGGAACGCCAGTCTGCCTAACAGTGCCCCAAATCAGGCTAATATGTGGGTTGCTGTTTTCCAAAGGTCTCATATCACAAATGCAGGGATGTTCTCCCCAGGATATGTGGAGAACAGCCTCATAGGAGTCAAAGTTATGCCACTTGGTTTTCCCATTGGAGACCAGGCTTTGGTCCCTAGAGGTCATAGCATTTGCTTGATTTTCCCAGCAGTAATCAAACTTCTTCTCTTTAGTCTTAACAGTAGGAGCAAAGATTTGAAGAAATTGAGTTTTAAATTTACAAATGCCCCACCTGTGCCCATCTCTTGTAAAGCCTTGGACATCGTGGGGCTGCTATAGAGTCTCTCGCTTTACATCCCACCATAATGCAAATGCTATGCCTGTCTGTAGCCTTGTAATCTGAGGTGGATGGCCGGATTGGGAAAGAACAGCTTCCAAATGTGGGTTTAAGGGTTGCTTGAAGGCTACCTCATTTTCAAATGCACAACTGTTAGTTCAGGTTGGGCTGTGAAAGGAGCTGATCCGATTGTGAAATGCATCTCTTCTGTATGTGCTATTGGCTGCAGACAATTATTCTGCCTTGTAAGAAGCAACAGAGAGGAAAGGTCCCTTAGCTCCTGAATGTGCCACGCTCCTGAACATTAATGTGGTTGTGGCGTTGTTTTTTTACTGAGCAAGCAGATGTTTTAGTGCTTTGAGGATCACCTTTGCTGCAAAGGGTGATGCTTACACCTCTGAGGGCAATGGTATGTTCAGCCTCAGTAAACATGTTCTGCTCCATCTCACTGAGCACTGAAAGCAGAAACTGCTCTTGGGTTTCATCGCAGAAGGGGCAATTTTGCCAATATAAAGAAGAACTTGTTCAGGGTCTGCTTTCATCTCTGTGCATTATCAGAACTATTAAAATGAGGAAAGAGCTCTTTAAGCCTCATTGGACAGTGACACTAAAAATACCCCAACAGCCCCCTCAATCCCAAGCCCCAAACAACTGAAAAACAAAAGCCAGCCCTAAACCCTAAGCCCCTGAAAACCCTGTGGTATCCATCACTGCCATGTATAATCACAGTTAGAAATCCAAATGAAGTCTGCAGCCTGTCAGCTCTGCAGACAGATTTGGTGGTGATATGAGCAAAGCCAACATTTAAAAATGACTGAATTCTCATTATAAAGATACATGATCCTCCTTCTCATTGAGAACAGTTGGGCTTTGCTTCCAGTGGAGAGGCAAGCCATTTATTTTATAGCTCCATTGTATGCTGCACTGGGAATTGTTCCCGCAGATAGAGGTTTCTAGCATGTTTTCCCTATGTACTTTGTTCCACATGCACTGTGCCCTTTGCACATGCTGAGGGCTCTCACATGAATTACACTTTGCCTGATTTGGTTGGATGGGTTTACTACATTTGTGTCCTATAAATTGGCATGGCAATGTATTTATTTTGGTAATCAACCAGTTCTTTGTAAATCTGTGAGCTTAATCCTCCAGGAGAGAGAAATAAAAGGCTCAGTCTCTGTTTCTAACAATGAAGATAAATACCTTTATTTTCATAACTTTTGGACATCTTTTTTCATGGCGTCCAGCCAAATCATGAGGTCCTTGCTCAGGCAAGAGCATGCAGATGTCATTAAGTTCCTTACCAGGCTTGTTAGGGTATGGGAAAACTCTTTTAAGAGGAAGGATGGTCTCATGGTTTTGCCATTGAGTGAGAATTTAGTTCAACTGGGCTAAGTTCTTGCCTCTGCCATGTATTTCCAATGTGACCTTGCATGACCCTCTCTCTCTACATCTGCTCCCCTCAGATCTCCTGCTGTCAAGCATATAAAGCTCCTTGGTGCAGAGGTCCTCTTGCTGTGGGTTGGTTTGTGCAGGAGTTTCAGCTGAGGCCATGAGGCGTCGCAGTGGCAATGCAGACACAAGAACAGCAATAAGCTTTCGTCTCTGTGTGCAGATCAGGACTGGCTCAACCTTGCTTCAAGGTGATGGGATGTAAGCCAGAAGCCACCTGAGCCCGTTAATGCTTAGATATGCCCATAGTAATAAATGTTGGCTCCCACCTTATTAGTTCAGGTGCTGTAGTGATAAAATTTGGATGCATTGGTTGTGGTGATCCTTGTGCTGAAGATGGCTCACAGCTGGGTGCATCTGGGAGTGGAGCCCGACCCAAAGGAACAAGGATGGCTGTTCTGGGATCTGCCATCCTTTTTCAGCAGCTCATGCGTTCCCAGGGACTTACTCTAGCACCATCCTTCATCTGCTGATCATTTGATCACCTCTTGGTGAGACTGGTTACGCAAGCATCCAGGTTTTGCTCCTCTCTGGAGGTGCTGGGAAGATCTCCCTGCAGCATTTTAAATAGCACTGGGAAAACAAGCATGAAGGCTGAGTGTTTGAGCAAGACAGCAGCTGAGCATGAAGGCTGAGCAAGGTGGTGGTGTAAGGAGCTGGCCCTTGCATGGGGTGACACTATCTGGGGGAGCTGGCAAAGGCTGTGAGCACAGGCTTGGGTCAGTTGGCTCATCTCAAGAGAGTGGTATAATATGTCAGACATGCTGGTTGATGTGGTGTTATTGACTGCAGCATGATATGGATCTCCACGTGCTTCTGCCCGCCCTCCATTTCCCCCCAGCTGGAGGGAAAATTTCACCATGGTGGTGAGCAGGAGGGTGGGGGATAGAGCAACCCTGCTTCACTGCCATCTGGGGCTGGAGCCTGCTGCAAGGAAAAATGTACATGATTACTACTTGGCAGAGTTCCCCTCTGCGCGCGCTCTCCCTTCACACACACAACCGCGTTTGTTATTCTAATACGCCTACGATTTAGAGTGTGAGCTGCAAACTTGCACTTGGGGAGAGAGTCCTAATGCATGTAAACGGTTTGCTTAACTGAAGTGATAGTGTGTGTTAGTTAACCTTTGCAGAATGGGATGCAATGCGGAGCCTGAGTCCAGGAGATTCCTTCACTGGCCTTTGGTTGTGCTAAGAGTGAGTCTGGATTGGCATATGGCTATGACAAGCAGGCTACAGCCTTTTCAGTCCTTCCTTCTCCCTGGCCTGGCTGAAGGTGTTCGTCAGGCCCAAAGACCTCCATGACCACTTCAGGTTTCATCGGATAACTAGACAATAACAAACCCTTTGAGACTTGAGCTATGGCCACCATCTCTTTGGCTGTAGCACATGTGCTTGTTGGTTTTTTTGGGAGCAAAGTTACACACCACTAAAAAACCATCCATTTCTCCGTCTCTTATGGCATCTGCTTCTCCTAAAATACCTTTCTGTGCCTTTTTTTTTTTTTTTAAATTAGAGTAAAACTGGGGAGGGGGTTTCCTAAGTGACTGTTTCCATAGTAAAAAAAAAAATCCCTTTACAATAAGTAATGATGATGCTCCATTTTTTTATACCAGCCTTTACAGTGAAAGCAATATGTTGTTCATAAATCTTAAGGCTGGTTAATTCCTATAAAATTCTGCTAGCAGAATCAAATGATTTTACTACCCTGTGTCAAATTAATGGCTAGGCGTTGACCAGTGTCACTTCCTGCTTGAAAAATGACCATGACATTTATGCAGATTTTATTTATGCTTTCCTGCCTGGTGATCAAAAGTAGTAAAATTGAACAGTGAGGGTGGGGAAAAGTCAGTGCTTGTTTCATAAATAGCATCACCACTACATCTCTTTGGAGTAAGCCCATGGTGATGCCCACACAGTGGGATTCGGGTGTGCTCTCTGGACACATGCTGACTCTGTTTTTCCTTTTATGACTAGTTGCTGTGGGAAGGGAATTTGGACTCATGGCCCTAAAATCAGCTCTGGCCTTTCTTCAGTTGATTGCCTGATTTGATGAGAAGGGTGGTACTGTGGGACATACCCCAAAACCTAGTGCCCCCTTTGTAATAAGTTGTCTGAAATTCCTCTTGCTAAGCCATATTTAGATACAGCAAAGGCCAAAAAGAAAAGAGCAGCTGGTCTTCTGGCCAGCTAAATTCCCACAAATTGAAGGAATAACTTGTGTAGTCTCATGCCACTGGTTTTATATGTGTTGATGTTGATCTGAGGAGGGGATTTGTCTTCCTCTGTGCGCTGGTGGGCCCAGGAAGTTGGTGGCACCTTGATGGGATGCCAATTGTAATCTGTTTGTTAGTTTAACTGAGGTAGAATTTTGATTATTAGCAGCTAATTGCTTTATGGTGACACCTGAAATGCACATAGACTCTGCAGAGATGCATAGTCAACTACTGTTCAGCTTGGAAGCAGTTCACTGTCTTTTGTCCAAGTTTTTGAACAAAATACTAAGAAACTCCATATGATGGTTTGGGTGGACCAGAATAAGCAGTCAAGGAAAAAGAAACAGTTCTGTCCTGTGATTCTTGGTGCTGTAATGTCCTTGCGAGAAATCTTTCATCAATAAATGGTGAGCTCTTATGCAAAGAGACAAAGAACCAGGAAAGACTGTCCCACTGGGAGGTTTATCTATTCAGAAGGCAACCATCCTCGACAGGCCCATGGGTGGCTGGAGACAGGGGCCTGCATGAATTCACCTCTCTGGTTTCCCCCATCCAGCCCATGCAAGCAGATGGAAACAGCAGCTGCCAAGCACACCACACCTCCCAGCCTGCAATAATAATCACAGATCAGCTCACCTCTGGCCCACAGTAAGTGTCTGGAGAAATTTTTCTGTTACCAGTCGCCCCACGTTCAAGCTTGTTCTCTTTGGCTTGACCCGTAGCTGGCGATTTGGCTTTCAGTACACTAGTGAAATGCATGAACAAAGGCCAGGCGAGGACATTACGATCGGCAGCATGAAAGACAATTCACTTTGAGTCAGCTCTCAACTTTGCTAGCGCTGCCAGCACTAGGACTCACTGCTGTTTCTCTTGCTGCCCTGGCTATAGTCATTCCCTCTGAGCCAGAATATTTCCACTGTATATTTTGGGAAGAACTGGAACGTTCCACTCAGTCTTCCAAAATCTGAATATCATTCCTCACGGCCCTCCCTAACACCTAAGAGTCAGCCCTGGACACGCTGCAGATTATTTTTATCCATCCTAAGTTGTCATGGTATGCCCAGTTTTGCCCAACCATCTGCAGCTGGGTTAGCAGCATTGTGTCCACCCCCTGTGAGTTGTCTCAAGAGATGCAACAGGGATGATCCTTACTCTTGGAGTTCCTCATGTCTCAGGGTCACTTGGGGCTGAATCAAGAAGAGGTACAGCCAGTGCACAGCACAGGACATCATCCAGAAGCTGGAGCATAATGGAACCTCTTGTAGCTCTTCTTTGACCATCTTCCTGGATCCCCCTACAAAGAAAACCAAACCCTATGGAGAAATGGCATGGAGTCAGCACACATACAGGATTTTAGCTGGGAACCAGGACTGGGACATGTTCCTTGCTCCCACAGTCAGACCGATTTATTCTGTTCCTTATCTGGGCAGGACAGCACAATCTTTCTGTCCTTTTTTCCACTTTGTCCCTTGGTTCCCAGGTCCACATCTTAGCCCATACAGTCCCTGAGAATTCAAGACTTGATTTCATCATGACTGTAGATCATGAGTCCTGAGAGGCAGCTGTGCTCTGCTTGGATAATCCAGCCCACAGAGCCAGGAAGAAAGAGAACGACAGCAAACAGGGAGGATGGAGTGTCCTTATGGTGTAGAATGATCTAATCTATACTCCAAACCTTCTCTATACTTCTTTAGTCAAGGCCTAGGCTCATAACTAGAGAGATTTTGACACGCACACCTCTTACAATCTGTCAATCAGTCACCCAACCAAAGAATCTCTATTGTGTCTAGAATTTCCTGTAATTATCAGGAGGTGCATTTGTTTTGATTTACTTCACTAACCTCTTCAGCCCAGATGTTCAAAGATGTGCAAGCTTTTGAGCCAAAGAATAGCCAATTTGCAGTTAGTGACCGTGAGGTGCTAATATCCCTTTGCCACAGGATTGGCAGCATGGACCATGCTTACATGGGAACTGCAGCTGCAGGATATGAACATCTGAAAGCACTGTTAGAACATAAGAAAAAGAAAACAGTTCAGACACATGACCTCAGGGCCAACATTTTATTAAAGAATATATATATTTTAATGCTGTTCCCTCTGATAAAGAACTTATTTAGGCCTTGCTTAAACTGAAACCCCTAACCTATTGCTTAGAACTACTGTATCTTCCTACACAGGGGTTTATTTTGTCACCAGGCCAAATAAAGTCATGTAGTTAGAAGCCTTTGGCACCTGCCTGCACATTTGCATCTGGGAAGAAAATATTTTTGTGCCTTCTCTCTCTTTTTCTGTATACAGTTAGTTTATAGAGCCAAAGCTACCCCTAGGGCTCACTTCACATATTTGCTCTCAGAGCAATCTATTTCCAAGCCACCAAGTGCTGGGATGGTTGGAGAGAGTGGAGCCTGATCAGCCATTTCTGATGATAGTCTGCAAAAATCGAAATGCGACAAAGCATTCAGGAGGATGCTTAATTATATTACAAGGTGTGAGGAACTTGGAACCATAATACAGAGACCGCTATAGGAGATTATCGTGCCTCAAATTTTCCAGTGTGGCAAGCTTATAAAACATAAGCTTTTTATTTTATAACATTTTTATATTATAATTATATTTTAACTCGCACTTTCAAATATATAAAAAGCCCTAATGTTCTATAACCTTGCTGAACTGGAAAGTCTGAGGCATGCACATTTGGTGATGATGACAGTTTGATGCATGGATTTTTTGGGTCGATCAAATGCCCTTGTCAAAATTCCTTAATTGCATCTCGCCCATATGTAGGTTTTTACATTCAGTCCCATCAAAGTATTATTCAAGACCTTAAGATAGAGTTTAACTGATTCACAGAGGTGGTGTTGGTCTTACTGGGTTGATTCACCCAAGCTTCATAACAGTAATAGTAATAAATGATGCTTAACATCATCAATATGTTATTTCTGATCGCTTCCCCCTGGGACTCATGCGTGTTACAAAGGAAGCTGGTGTTCCTCTATTTTAAAGATAAAACACACACAGCTTACCAGTGGGGATGTTAATTAGACTTTGGACATCCATGTTTAATCTTCTTGTTTTTATCGTTTTCCTACATGTGAAATGTTTAAAAACATGTGGAAGCAAATTAGATAAACATCTGCTCCAAGCTGGACTCATCCGTCCAGCCCATAATTCAGCATGTGGGAGGATTTCAGTGGTGAACATGGCTGTGAAAAGGGCAGATAAAAATAGCATCAGCTTCCCAGGGTATAAGGCCAGGCTGCCAGCTGGTGTAAATCAGGGTGTCTCCTCTCCTGTGCTGCCTGCACAAGGCATGGTTCATCTTCACCAAACCTTGCTGTTTTGGTTTGAGATGTTCCAACCTGATTTTCCAGATTGTTTCTCCCATCTGAGTAGGTTTCACAGTGGGGTTTGTCCTGGAGGAGTGAGACAATTAATGAAGAAAGCTGCTTGTCTCTCTGAACAGGGCTTTGTGGATCCAGTGCTCAGTGATGCATCAAGTGCAGGTGGGCGCACATAAGCCATCAAAAGGGGATGCTGAGCTGCAACATGCTCAGAGTGCAACCTGTGTGGTCCTAATGGAGGAGTTAATGTTCCTTTACTGTCCTCCTGGGTGGAAAATCCATTCCCAAGTGTTTTCTATGCAATCCTTTTCCATAATCTGCTTTAAAGGTAATGCTGAGCATGAGTCTTCCCAGGGATGCTCCCATGTGCACTATTGGAGGTACAGTGATGCTGTGCAGGTGCCTTGAGTAACTGATGAGCAGGAGCAGTGCTGTGGTGACATTTAACTAAATGTATTCCATTTTTTGGTTGAATACTCTCTCTCATATAGGAAGGTTACAATGGTCCCTTCTAGGTTTGAAATCTGAGAGGTACCTGCGTTTGGTGAGCACTTGTAGGAATGGAAAAGCAGCCCCCTCCTGCCTGGACCAGACTTCTGAAGCTCTCTGGCCTTGCAGCTGGAGAATCAGGCCAGGTGGGATTTACCCCTTGCTCTTGCCAATGTGTAACCTGGCAGGGCTGAGCTGCTGGGATACAAATCTCTCCTCCTCCTCCTCCCGTGATTGCAGGGAGCCAGGCAGAGAGCTGCAGCTTTCCCAGCAGCACTCAATGGCATGCCGTACCCCAGGGCGACTTGTGTTCCCTGCTGTGAAAAGCTGTAAATTACACACCAATAACTGCATGGAAATGGCTGGGCAAATATTTTGGAAGATGGAGAAACTTTGTAGAAACCACTGCTTTGTGAGTCACTTATGGAGGGGGAAAAAGGTGAACTGAAAAGATCTCCCTGGCAAATGATTTGCTGAACATTATTCATCTTAACGGTGCCGCTCCCTCTCTTCCTTCCCCCCTTTCTTATCTGCTGCTTTTATACACTTGCTATTCAAAGTCTGATGAAACCATAGTTTCCAAATTGATTTTTTTTCCTCCCAAATTTCTAATGTCAATAAATACTTCAAAGGTAGAGAGAACTCACATGCCAACTTCTAGCCTAGAGCTTACTTTTACAGCTCTGTAATAAACCCCTTTTAAAAAAAAAATGTTTATAATGGCCATGACTGTGGTACTTAACTATTGCAGTGCTTTCTGTCACCCTCATAATGTTAAGTGCCAATAAATCACCTGAACTGTCGTGATGCCCTGTATTTATTTACAAAGCTGTTAGAGGAGTATTTTTTGGTTTTATTGACCAAGTGAAACAAAAGCTGGGGCTCTTTTGTTTTGCGGATCTTCTGTGGTTTGTTTTGTTGGTTCCCCCCCCCCCCCCCCCCCCCCCCCCCCCGGAGAGCAGATTAAATGCCACCTAGATGTCAATCTGGCCTCTTGTAAGGCTGCTATTTTTTGAGATATTTCGCAGGGGATCAAACCCAGTTCAGAGGTGAGGAGGAGCAGCAGTTGCTCGGTGGTTGCAAGTCATGTGCATTGCCTAACCTGCACTCAGGGCTGAGCCTGCAGCCGAAAACAGGTTTTGTGGGGAGGCACCAGCCTGCACCGAGATGTGAGGCATGAAGCGACGGGCCTTTTTCTGCTTGTAGGCACTGCTCTGAAGCCTCCCAGACTCCGCTTATAGCAGAAGGAGATTTTTGGACTAATTTCCTGGCCCATGTTAGGCTACGCAGAGCACAGTGCTCACTTATTTCTATTACCACCCAGTTGGGATCCTGCTTGATGCTAACTCAGGGTGTTCTTCTGAGGCTTATAGATTCAATCATCCCCCTTTTGCAAAGAGGATGTTTGCTCTTTGGTCTATTGAGTATTCACAAAATTTTACCCGCTGAGAAGCAGAAGTAGTAAAACCATAAAATAAAACTTATCCTTCATCCTTGTTTCCTGCATGCTGTCGTCTCTGCACTAAAGATTTCTGAAGACAACTCCCTACTAAGGATAGGGATGAAGTCCAAAACCTAGTAAAGAGCAGAATTAGAGCTTGCGGTATGATCGTGGGCAGAGTCTTGGTTTGAAATTAATGCATGAAAAATAAACTGTTTTCTCAAAAAAAGTAAGCATAGTAAGTTTTCCATCTGTGTCAATAACCCCAGGACAAAATGGATTTTGAGGCAGCAATGGATCATATAGAAAAACAAGGTTTAGCTGTTGGTAATTAAAAGTCAATGTTAGAAGTAAAATGCCAAATGGCCTTGAAAGCCACCTGCCTCCTCTTAGAGTGTGTTTTGAAGATCCTTACTACATACTGCATTAGGAGCTGCTGCCTCTGAGTGTATCACCTGGTTGGAATTTTTCATGGAGCTTGAATTTATTAGAAAACAGCCCCAGTCAAGCAGAACTGTGCAAATTAAATTGGATTTACATGACAAGGTGGAGCCCAAGCACAGCAGCTAGGAAATGCCTGAGAAGCAAAAGACAAACCAGAGGGGATCAGGGAGGAAGGCTGCTCTGTGTAAACAGTGTTTAAAAAAAAAAAAAGGGAAAGTTTGACTAACGGAGCAATAAAATTAAAATTCCCACTTTAGCTGCCCTGGGGGTTTCAAAATGAGACACTGAGGGACAGTTAGATATTAGAGGAAATAAACAGATTTCAGCATCTAATAAGCAGGAGGCTGGAATATTATTGTAGGATAAAGTGTTCTGGGATGGAGTGAGCTGACCCAGAACATGTTCCTGTTGCAAAGAAGGGTGAAGACTTGATCTTCGACCCTGGTGAAGCCTGGAGGACTCAATCTATTGGCTTCAATAAGCTCTGGGTGAAGCCTGACTTCCTAGTAGATGTTAGAAGCTTCATATTTTCTTTCCTTTAAGAAACATGTCTGTCAGCTTGCACTGCTGCCTATTATCTTATCAAAATATGGTTTCTTAATCAGTAATATGTAGGTTTCATCTGAATCTGTAAATACTGAATTGTTTCCATATGCCAGATATTTCACTGGAGAGACCCTCCACTTTGGGAATGTCATTACTGCCCAACATAATCTTCTGTGAGTCATAATGTAAACTCAAAGTTATTGCCATTTATTAGCAATCACAATTTGCCAGGAAAATAGAATCAAGAGTGTATCAGAGAAAGTAACTCAATTGCAAAATGAACATGCCCTCTATTGCAGTCTGAGCCCATTAATATCGACTTTCCAGATCCAAAGAGTGATTTCCTCATGTGCCTGTATAATAACGTGGTGCAGTATGTTTTCTTCTGAAGGAAGCAACAGTATTTTATTGAATATATGGAAGGGGATTGGTTTTCTGGCTTGTTACTTAAAGCTGATCCTTACTGTCAACATTTGTGATGAGTAAACCTCAAAAAATAACACAGCTAAAAGCTTAATCTGGTGCCACTGTGATTTGTAGAGCTAAGTTGGAGAGAGACTGTTGTGGCCACACTGCTGGGGACCAGCCGGGCAGAAGGTGTGTGCAGGCACCCTGGGTCCGGGTTGCTTTGTCAGAAGTGCATAGTGCTCTTAAAGATCAAGAGATCTGCTTACAGAGATAGTGTCCTGCTGTCACCATCAGCAGAGCTTGGGAGAGGGCACAAAGGAAATGTGGTGAAAAGAAAGTAATGAAAGAAGTGCTAAAAGTGCCATTTCCTGCTGGAGCAGTTCAGCTCATGAGAAATCCTCCCTCTTGCATCCTACTGTTTGGAGTGTGAATTTGGAAGGGTGAGAAAAGGCTCTTTATTAGTAACACTTTGATTCCCCTGATCCCGGTGGGCTTGTGGCTGGGATTTTCTCCAGCTAAATGCTGATGTGAGCAGCCTCCAAGTCTATTTGTATAGAAATATCAATGTGTAGCAGATCCAACAACTGGCTGTGTAGGGTCAGCTTGTTATCTCAGAGCCCTTACCCTGATGTGCCTCCTCTCAGACAGCAATGCCATATCCCTTCAGATGGAGCTAGTCTCCTAAGCTACTGAGGTCCCTTCAGCATTGGCTAGAGATGTCCCCATGATTGTCCCCATGTAATGGACAGTGGTGGCTTGGCCTTGCTTTGGTGCACAGTCATGCTGGGCATCCTCATGAGCCTCAGACATTAACCAGTCCCAGCTGGTACCAAGGGAAACTTTAAAAGCTCCAGTGTGTGGGATCATGTCAGATGTCTGAAAGGGGTTGCACAGCTGGACTGAAAGCTGGCAGCAGAGCTCTTAGGTTGGCTTCACCTAAAACTTATCTATCCATTCTGGTGGAAAGAACAACCTCTTTGGCTGCCGTAAATAGGTGTCACTCTGAGGGAAGCCGTAATGTGCTGCCCATTTATAGCACTCATTTAACTGGCAGGGACACCCCTTCTCATGTGGTACTGGCATTTCTGATTCACTTGCCTGGTGTGAAGCTGCAGTTATGGGTGAGAGAATCGGAGAGAGGGAGGACAGAGAAAATAGGTCTCTAACAGGACATTGCTTCTGGGGAAGCACAAGAGTCTTCATTGTCTGAGAGCCTGGGCAGTCCTCTGGACTGGTGATAATGGATGCAAACTGGGTGCAGAATAGTGCATCCCCTGGTCCTCATAAAACCAAGTGGAAATATAGCATAACCTCACCCTATAAAGCCCACTCTGAGATGTCAGTGGTTGAATTATTTTGGTAGGAGAATAAAGGTCTAAAAATACCTCACCCCTTGAGAATTTGCTTGCTAGGTGGTGCTTGGTAGATGTTGCACCTACTTGTTCTGCGCTTTCTTTAGCATTGCAGGTGCTATACAAAACCAGGCTCTGCCTTTGACCAGCACCGTGATGCATTTACATCTCTGTGGCAGCAATGCCAGCCTGGACACAGGAGGAGCAGGCTGATGGCTTAGCCTAGTGCAGACTGCACCCTTACAGCTCTTACATTGTGGTGGAGCAGCAGCACGCTTCTGTAGGATTTATGTTATCCACAGGGGATATGAAAGCAGGCAAGTTTTGCTTCAGTGTGGATTAAAGTTGGGCTTCAACAGATCTTTTTCTTTCCTTTCTTTTTTTTTTTTTTTCCCCTTCCTGGGAAAAATAGGTGTAAAATTCTGTTCCACTCTCCTTGAATTTAACAGCGTTTTTTTCCCTTAATTTTGGTGAGGTTGCAGGTATTTGTGTGTGTTTCCACCAGCTAGTACCCAAGTGTAACAGCTGAGCTTGTCTGAAAAAGGGGGTTTCTTATAGAGAAAAAAGAATGCAACTCTGCTGGAAAAGCTTTTGTTTGGCAGTGGCTGGAAAAGGTTGCTCTGGGACTGATTTAAAGAGCAGTGGGTAATCTTATGCAGATTCCCTCAGGGCAGCCATAAGTTAAGTGATGAAAATGTCTGCATGTTTTACACAGCTTTGCTCCAGGACTGGGGGAGAGGCAGCAATGCTGAAACAACACACAGATCCCCATGCAGATGGTGTCATTGCCGAGGGACAGGATGCTCTCCTGTGGGAGCAAGCACAAGTCAGGATGAGCCGGACAAAGCATCAGTGTTGTGGAGCTGGGCATATGCAGGGCTTTTGCTGTAGCTGCAAAGTGCAGCACTAATGCCATCCCAGTGTCCCAGAGAGCTTCCCAACAGGAGATGCAGTCCCTCTCCAGCTTCCTGCAGGAGTGTGGCTGCCCTGAGCTGGACCTATATGGTGCTTAGCAGAGATCTGCTTGATATTGTGGGGCTGAGCAGGAAAAGCAATGGCTTTTCTTGCTCTTTGCTCATCTGCAGAGAGCTGCTCTGGGGTATCCCCTCTGTGCCCCTCCTTGTTGGTTCAGGGAGCTGCTGTGACAGATGCAGTGCTTCTCCCGGAGACGTCCGTGGTCATGATACCACTCTGAAGTCTGCAGTGCTTACGCAGGGCCTGCTGCCAGTGCCAGGGAGAATGACTTCCACTCTGCACGTGCTTCTGATTTACATAATTTGCATACTAATTTACAGCACATAGGCAGAGAGAAGGAATGAGGGCTTGCAAGAGAGGGAGGCTGCTTATTTGTGATGATGTGTTTGATGTGGCTGCCTTTTCGTGCTGGAGTTTTGCGTGTGTGTGTGACATAAGTGGTCTTAAAAATACAAGGGGACTGGGTGGGAGGAAAAGAAGAATAGAAACTGCAAGTCTCTTACTAAGCTAGATACCATAATAATCCTGGCAATTAACTATGGGAAAGCTCCGGAGCTGGTTTTTTTTTTTTTTTTCTGCCATGCATTTGTTTTCAGTATAACAGAGAGGAGAGACCTTCCCACTTGCTGCACAGCAGCCATGCCCAAGGGGACTTGGTTATAACTATTTCCAGAGCAGGGTATCCACATTCTGGGGTATCTGTGTGCTTTGCCCATAAAACTTGTACACACCCCCACCTAAGACTAACATAAAAAATCGGAAAGTAACTCTAAAGGCTTCTCCGATGAATGAGGCTCTTTGTTCTGAAATACTGTCACCCAAGAGTGAGCCCTATGGGGAGATTTATAGCAAGATTTCAAGGTACTAATGAAGGCAGATTTCTTTGATTAGTCAGGTGGCAAAGCACTACAACACAGCAGTCCACAGTCAAAGAAGAGCAAGCTAAGGATGGCCATACAAGCAAGCCTATGGGTATGTGCATGAGAATTTGGGTATTGCCATGTTGCATGCACTGCTTAGAGAGCTGCTGTGGCTGAGGGAAGACTGTTTGCCAGAGCCCAGTGTGTCCTGGACATTGCTGAAGCAATCCCAGGTTTTCTGGAGCTGGCTCTGGTTTGCAGTGGCTTCTTGAGGTCCCTCAAGAACCATTGTTTTATTGAGGGCTGTTGGACTGCAGCACCATGTAGCTTTGCTCTCATGGTCACAAGCTAGAAACTTTCTGCTTCTTTTATCCCCAAACCATCTGGATGCTTTGCTCATGTCCAAAACTACCTGGATCAAAGAAGGTGCATCCCACAGTGCCAGCAGGATGTTGGTGTGAAGAAGGACTACCAATTCTGCAGAAGCCCCAGAAGAAGTCAAAGTGATAAAGGAAAGTGCTGGGGTGGAGATAGAGCCACCTCAGGCAGGTGAGATAAAGCCAAGGGTGTGACGGTGTTGGGATATGAGACTACATTCTAGTCCCAAATATGGTTTACCCTCTTGAAGAATCTCCTTACATTTTGTTCATTCTCTATCATGCAGGAAGGCAGGTTTATGGCGTGCATTCACCCTATAGTGCTTACAGTGCTAACGAATTTGAGTAGTTAATCAATTTAGTGTGAGTTACCACTTTAAAAAAAATATATCAAACCATCCAATTTATGCTTACTCTTTGCAGAACATTTTCTGTTCTGTCAGTCTAAACACTGAGAAGTATTTTAAACAGATGTAGGCCATCAGTTTCTATAAACATCATAATTGTTTGGCACCACTGATGCTTACGTTTAAAGATGTAATTTGCAAGGATCCACGCAGACACCAGGCACACACTTTCTGCTGCGCGCAGAACACGATTTATGTCCCGTTAGAGGCCCATAACCTTCCTCCCGTAAAACTCGCTTTAGCTTCAAGCCTGGCACCAAACAACGGCTGTTATCCTTGCAGCTTTATGTAGGTTCGTGCTGCGTGCTCAGCCATTTTAGTGTACTTGCCTGGTGGGGTTTGATAGGAGGATGTGGTTTGGATTCCACTCCAAAAGCTCTTTGTTCTCATTACCCAGCTGCAAACTAGATGCAATCATACTGGCACCTCGAGTTGCTCAGGGTTTATCAGGACAAAATAATATAATTGGCCTCTCAGAGCTGAGTTTGGTCATTTACCCACAACTTTCTATGAACTCATCCTCTTCAGTCTATGGGTGATCATGAAGCTGATGTTCACAGGGCCATCCCCAGAAAGCAGAGGAAGTGTGGTCGTCAACTTGCCTTCTTGTAAAAACGATGAATTGAGCTGAAGAGAGTGGGGAGGTGAAAGGAAAGGGTAGATAATATTCATGCTAATAAATCTAGTGCAGTAATTAATATCGCCTTTAAAAATGTGTATTATCAGCACAAATGGAAATACAGACAGGAGCAGTGGCCAAGTGCTGCTCTGTGTTTATAATCAAACAGGATGGACTCGGCATTAGCTGGGGACTGCTGGCCAAGCCCATGGCTCTCCTGGACTGGGGTGAACAGCTCTCCCTAAGCCATCTTTTGTCTTGAGCTCATCTGCAGCTTTGTTGTTCTTATTCCATATTAGCTTGCAATGTAGTGGTGGGGTGATTGCCATCACCTCTGGTCCCTGTTGTAGTTCCTTTTGTTCTTAATGATTCTTTCCATTAGCCCTAACTAGGTAGGTCAAAATTGGGCACCTTTGCACTGCAGACTAGTGGCAGCATGTGGCCTGAAGGTGTAAAGCAATTCAGGGCTTTGCCCTATGTCATTCCTATCTCAGGACAGCCCCGTGTGCATTCTCCTCCTGTTATGAAATAATAAGTGGCAACAATAAAATGAGCCTTTGCTGATAGCGTATGTTCAACTTGCAGGCTCCTTTCTTAATATACTTTGGCTCCAGCCTTTAGCTGAGAAACCAGATTGCTAAAGCATCAGAAGTGTGGATAAATGTACAGTCAGGGCATTTTGTAATTCTTGCTTCAGTGTGACATACAGAGAAAGCTGTGAATATCACCACAGATCGAAAGAAGCAACTGCTTCTCTCCTCTCTGACACCCTGGAATGAGAGTTTGAGTTTTCAGGTCACTATTACTATTCAGTACCAATTTTTGGTCAGCTTGGTGTTGAGAAAGGTGTTGTCCAGATTTTGAAGCACAGATGAGGCATTCCCCACTGGGATAGAGACACAAAGGGTAGAGTACCAGACAAATATTTATCTCATCCACCTCCAGCTGTCTACTTACAATATCTAACTTAGCTGCCTGGCTTAGACAGCTCGTCACTCAACAGCTCCTCTATACAGGGGAGAGAGAAAGGTTACTCTGTAAGGCTTTTCCCTACACATGAGGCTAATTCATGCTCTGAATTGCTCACCAGAAGAAAGATCTCTCTACGGAGAGTATAAAGATACCAAAGGAAGATCAACCACCTAATTTAGTTGCTTATACAACATGATTAAAGTTGTCTTTTCCTTGGTCCCCAGTGACAAAGGTTTCTAGGGCATCTGGTGGGCACCTCCATGGTGCGAGGGACAGGTCCCTGCAACAACAAAAAAGGGGCAGGCCCTTTTTCCCATAGAGCACTGAACTTCACCCAGAAGAAAGCTTCCAAGCATCTACATGGAAACCTAAAGCTAGAGCAAAAGGTTGGAGTTAATGTAAGTGGTTCGTGGTTATGGTTGCTTGGTGGTCAAAACAGTTTGCTCTTCCATCTGTACACAAGGGTCTTATTCTAGGAATTCCTGCTTGTGTCACTAGGAATTCGGCCCAAAATAGACTCCCTGGGTCAGAGAGAAAGAGAGAGCATGGCTCGAGTCAAAAATGTACCAAACTTGGCCTCAGACAGTTTTGCACACTCTGACCAGGGCAGAATCTAATGTCAAGCTTTCCCCAAGAGTCATACTCCTAAATGGGAAGGAGCCCAAAATGGTCATATGTTGACTGCCTGTTCAAAGACAACTGGCTCTTACTGCCAAACTAACTGTTTGGGGAGGTCTGCTCTTGGAAAATTGACTGCTGCCTGCATGCTGATATTCCTCAAGAGAACAGGCATTTGTCAATCACGGCTGGGTCAATAGCTCTTTCCGAACTCAGGGTTAAAGGAGTCATCTACTCTAGCCTTATCTCCATCTGCACCAGGGTCAGGAGCTCAGCAGCTGATGCTCTGCCACTCAGCTGTCCCTTCCCTTTCAACCAAGGCTGGCGTCAGTAAACCTTTCTGAAGGTGTGGGAGTTTCTTTGTGGTGGCTTCTGGCAGGAGGTTGACAGAGAAAAAAGTCTGCCTTGGGTACATCTACTTTGACTGTGACCTGAGCATGCTTCTGGGTTTTCTGGTTTTGTGTTTTGGGGTAACATAAGAGACATGAACATAGGAAAAATAGTATGACCCTCCTGTTCTTTTACTGCACTGATGGATTTTAAAATATATTGGATTTCTTCTCTCTGAATGAAGCATACCTGGAATTTCTTACTCCAGAAGTTAAACTGAATTCTTTGTCAAACAAGTCCTCTGAAGACAATGCTGTAGGGTTTTATGCATCTACACACTTGCTATCCTTTGAGTTTTTCTTAATTATATTAGGGTCCTTGCCTAGGTTTCTCAAGTGATGTTCACATTTCTAAATATATGCAGGTTTTGTCCTTTAGGTAGCAGGCAATGATAAATTCTGGAAGCTGCAATTATTCAGTTGAGACAAGCACATAAACAGGCAGTGACCCATCCAGAGCAGATCTGAATGTCTTGAATTAGTCAGATTTGGCTACAAAAGTCTTCGATGGTCCAGCAGAAATCAGTGAGCAGGTCTTCTACTGGTACGTGAGAACCATCCAACCCAGTATCTCAAGGGTTACATAAACATTTTAAAATTAAGAAAACAAGGTAATTCATCCCTTCTGGCCTCTTTTGAAGGTAGGATTCAGTTTTATGAACATGTACCCTGACTCTTTCTTCTGAACTGATTTGCCTATTTCTCCTAGCAAGAGTGGCTCATCAGCCAGAGCAGCAATGATCCCTGGTCCTGATATTGTTAGAGCTTGAGGTAGTCCATATCAAGATCTGAATCCCAAGACTGGCCTCTGCCAAACTGTAGGCTGGGGTCCAAACATCAATAGCAGTTATTTAGGAAAGGCTTATTCCGAGATACGGTTTAGCAATGCCTGCAGTGTTCCCACTCTGGTAGACAGGGTCCAGAGCACGCTCCCAGCTGTTGCTCCCCAGCATGGTCCCAACTCCATGCAAGCTGACCCTTTCTTAGTCTGCGTGGTTGGCAGCTGTGTGGGCTGGGTTTGAAGCCCTTCTCAAATCATCTGCAGATCCTACTTCCCACCCTTGTACAGCAAAACAACGCCTTTTCCCTGCTGCCAAAAATTTCTCCAGTGGTGGTGCAGAAATCAAGCTCTGGCAACAATCCCCTCTGGACCTTAATATTTCCACCTAAAAAAGAAAAAGAAAACAAAGCAGCAGAAATGTAGCTATTTGGGCAGCTTTCACGGTTGTGAAGTCACTTGCCTGGCGGCTGCAAGGCGCACACCTCGGGAAGAATGGCCTCTTTTCAGCCACTGGCATTTTGTTGCAAGCGGATGGGGCAGTGGCAAAGCCCTTCTGTTCAGTGCAGGCTCTTGATCCATGATGCGTTCACCATTCCCAGTAACCCAAGATCCAACAAGGGCTCCTTTGACATCATTTGGGACTGAGCTGGAGCAGGGCTGGGCAAAGCCTTCCCCTTCGAAGGGGAGGAGGAAAGGTGGTTATGCGAATGCTAGTGGGCATCTCAAGCCTGCAGGGAAGTCACTGAGCAGTCAAGTTAATTATTTTTAATGAACTGGGCCAAAGCTGATTGTGTTATTTTGTAACATATTAGTTTGGAAAGCAGTGAAAGTATTTGGCATCCCTCCCTCGCCTTCACAGGGACCCCTTTGTGCTTTCCTCTTCCCCACTTTTCTCTCGTGTGTATAGCTGGCTCCCACATCTCCACTTGCTGACGCTGATTGATTGCATTAATATCACTGTAAATATTACATAATCTCCGCTTACAATGCTAGAAGGAACTGATGAGTTTTACTTTGCCAAGAGTTTTCAGGCTGGAAAATAATAATAATGATAAAAATAATTTAAAAAAAATAAAAATCTTTCTTCTTTATTTCCCCCCATTTTATTTTTTTGCCATGTGCGTTTGCCATTGGCCCTGTTGGCTGCAGACCAAGAAAAGGCTGTATCCACTGTTTCTGGCCATTGCTTCAAGGGGACAGTGAAAAAGAGGTGGGAAAAGGCCATCACAGCATGGCAGCAAACTGTGCGTGGCCTCAGTAGAGGCATGGTAATGGGGAGAGGGGATATTGAAGGATGTCAGACCACTTAGGGAGGAAAAAGTAGGTTTCAGAAAATAGGGTTCAAGTAAGCTAAGGAGGATGTGGATATGCGGGGGGGGTCTATACCCCATCCTAGCATTGTGGGCCGGTGGAAATATGGTTGCTGGAGTGTGGTACCCTGTTCTCTCCATTAGTGGCTGATCTGATGTTGGCATACTGTGTATTCGAGCTCACGCCATTTAGGATTTAAAGACTCTGCTTTCACTTTCCTGTAGAAGTGACAGCTCTCCCAGGGTCTTTCCAAGATCGTGTCCGGGGCTGGGGAGGTTGCACTGCTGCAGGGAGGGACCGAGGGGATCCTCCCTGCCCTCCAGGGAGCCCTGCAGGACAGTCCTTCCTGCCCTGCGTAGGGAGGGGAGATGTGGCTCCTCCTCCAGCACCAGTCCAGGGTCATTTGACCTCATGCGTGTAACACATCCTCCATCCCAACCCTTGTTTAGGCCAGTTCTGTTTCTTTTCTCTGTCTCCCTCCCGGAGACAACTATGTATCAGGTTGCGTTTTGAAGCAGGCACACTGTTTTCAGACTCTGTAGAAAATCCATTTATCATATCAGCCTTACATTAGCCAAAGTATTGGAGATAAAAATTATCTTGGAAATCTAAACATAGATTCTAATCTAAGGTACAGCAGCATCTGTTTCCCATTACTTTTTATTACTTGCAAGATTTGAGTGGTATTATTCCTGTGGTGAGATATTTCTGAAAGTGGAGGTCTGCACTTCCCAGAACTGCGAGTCCCATTGCTGATTGCTTCTCCTTTCCCGGGGCTCATCTGTATGGGAATAGCTGATTACTCAGCGTGCAGCATCAGGGAAGCGTGTGTCCTGCACACAGGCAGGCTCCCTGGGCAGCGGACTCGACTGAGATCAGGGTTATGCTGACTTCAGCGGTACTGACATTGCGGTTGGACTTCTTTCAGAAGGCTGCTCAGGGACTTTTTTTTAGAGGTATTTGCAGTATCAGTCTGTCAGGCTTCACTGGTCCAAACTGGCCAGGGAGAAGCAGTGATGTGGATACGTGGACATCAAAGCCATGATTTCAGGCTCCCCTTTTCTAGTGGAGCTCTTTCTGAGCCGTGCTTTGGGGATGATGAGCTCCTCGCAGATCACTACCAGAAGTGATTCAAACCTACCACTACTTCTCATCTCATGAGGTCAAATCCTGCACAGCATGGTGCACAGTGCAGCTTTCAGCTTAGCTGTGGGACAGGCCACTTGATCTGTTGTAGTGCAGCTGGCCTTACCTGCACCCTGGGGACTGGCTTCAGGGCTTGCAATGCTTGAAGCTGTAAGTCAAGTGGCCACAACTCCAGGACATCCATGCACCAGCTTGGGGCCCTGAGGGCACTGACAAACCTTGATTTCTCTGACCAGCCTCACCTAGGACCTTTGATAGTCCCCACTTGAGCTCAGCCCAGCCTGAGCTACATTGCAGGATTGCCCACCCTTTGCCCTGTTCTTGAGTTGTTGCTTGGTTTTCCTGGATTTTCCTTTAGGGAGCAGCCCCGCTCTTTCTTCTCCCTGACACCAACAAGCTTGCAGTTATTTGCAGTGCATTGGGCATAGCGAAGGGGATGTGGTGTGAACTCAGCCTTGCCCTGCCACTTGGAGACAAGTATGCAGCTCTGCAAACTACTGTTTGCCTCTTGAGACAAATTATGGCATACTGCAATAGTTGAGGAATAGCATAAGAGGAGTATGCAATGAATCATGATGCATATGCACACGAGGGGAAAAGTTCAACCTTCTGTTTGCCATTATCTGACTCTTGAAAGCTGAACTGTTCAATTCTTGCATTTTCTTAGCGGAGTTTATTTCTGTGGCATTTCCTAAGTCTGTCTGTCTCGAGGCAGGAGAAAAAGTGCATCCCTCCTCAGAACTTTGCAATTGTGCTGGCTTGCAAATAAAAATAAAATCAAAATAAAATAGGGTAAGAGAGCAGAAACATGTAATGTGTAACTCTAGATCTCTGCATTTGTGGAGTTGAATGCATTTCTTTAGCTTACACAGCTGGGGCAGCCGTGGTGTGCCTGCAGCTCATCGCTTCTGCACGTTCAGCCTGGGTTGGAGCTGGGTACAGGCATGGGGACCTCAGAAACTGCCTTGGCTGCAGGAGGCCACATACCCTGCCATACCAGTGCAGTGGTGTTTAAAAAAAAACAAAAACGTATGTTTCAGTGGCAGAGATGTAAAGTCATGCTTTCTCATTGCATCAACTGAAATGGGTTTTCTCTGATAGGGACAGAGAAAGGGGAGAGAGGAGAGAGTTCCTCCCCACCAACTAACTCAAAGTTGACTTTACCTCTCAAGGTACCTGTTTTTCCCCAATAATGATAACAAGAGCACATGCTGACTAGTCTCCTAAATCAGCTCCCTCAGTGTGTATGACTTTGGGCTTTTCAGGGCAATCTGAAATCCCATGAAATTACTATTGCCAATACAGGAAAATTAGTCTTTAGTTTGTTTTGTGGTCACTGTGCATAAGTAGTTGTGCTGGTTTTGGCTGGGATAGAGTTAGTTTTCTTCATAGTAGTTAGTATAGGGCTATGGTTTGGATTTGTGCTGGAAACAGTGTTGATAACACAGAGATGTTTTAGTTACTGCTGAGCAGTGCTTACACAGAGTCAAGGTCTTTTCTGCTTCTTGCACCACTCCACCAGTGAGGAGGCTGGGGGTGCACAAGAAGTTGGGAGGGGACACGGCTGGGACAGCTGACCCCAACTGACCAAAGGCATATCCCATGCCATGTGACATCATGCTCAGCATATAAAGCTGGGGGAAGGAGGAAGGCAGGGGGGATGCTCGGAGTGATGGTGTTTGTCTTCCCAAGTAACCGTTATGTGTGATAAAAAAAAAAAACTAACTCTATCCCAGCCACAATCAGCGCAGTAGTCCCAAAAAGCTGTGGTACCTAGGACTAGATACAAAGCAGGGATGTGTTAGTGTCTGCTCAATACATCAGATTTTGTCAAACTTCCAAACTGTATAGCGGATATTTGTCCTTCCTCAGGCAAATGTTTAACATGCAAAGAGCAGGTCAAGAGGTTTCCAATCATCTCTTAATCATCTATGAACACTCACAAAAGAGAGGTTTATTCTGGGGGAAAAAAAGTATCTCCTTAATCTAGCAGAAAAATGAGGTCCCAAAATAATGAGGAAACAGAAGCTAAACACACTTAGAGTGGTGACAAGACATGGGTTTTCAAGAATGACACTAATTACACATTGAAACGCATTAACTTGGTGACTGGAGTAGTCTACGTTCCTTCCTTCCTCCCCTTTGTTGCCAAAACTCTTCTGGAGAGCAGAGGCTGAGCTGTGCGGGAGGTCAGCACTGGCAGTGCTGTGACTCCTCTCTCTGAACGGGGAGGAGGAAGCGTGGTAACGCCATACACTACTGCACCAGCTCGTAATTGTAAACTCTCCCCCTGCTCAGTACCCTGGAGCGTTAACCCTGAAGCCTAATGATGCCCATCTCTACTTGAAAAGTACTTCAGGGCCAAGTCCTTGGGCAACAACATGCACTTTTGCTGGGATTGGGACCAGTAGGAGTAAAGTTGCCTCATTTCACCCCAGATCCCTTTCCTGAACCACCTTGCTCTGCCCTACACCTGCTTGTGTGAGCTGCTTTTGTTGCAGTTCTGCATATGTCCTAGTGAAGCACGTATGCTTCGCATACCTGAAACTACAACTTGGCTTACGTAGTGACAAAAGTAACTAAATGAACCATTTCATTTGAACCTAACTTGCCAAATGAACCCAACAAAAGTACAACGGCATTTGCAGTGTTTACAACAATCTGATTTTTCTGGATATTGTCCTGGAAAATAAAAGGTACCCTCCCCCCTCTTAATTTCACAGTAATATTTGCTTTCTTATTGTGTACTCAAACCAGCTGTGCAATTACTAAGCTTAGAAAACCATTTGTGCCACGTCTTATCTTTTTATTAAAAAAAAAAAAACCAGCTTTGACTTTCTGAACTGGCGGCATGCAGCAGAGAAAGGTCATTCTGGAGAACAGGGATTGAGACCGAGCACTGTACGGATGCTAATAGACCACGAGCAGTTTGGAATCAGAGTTTTTGGATTGGATTTTGCATAGTATCCAACACAATAGGGCCTAGACCTCAAAATGCTCCTAAAACACAGCAGATGAGGATTGCCTGTATGGGTTAATCCTTGCTGTCTGTGCATCAGCGGAAATACTGCAGTGCTCCTCCTGTGTCCAACCCCTCGGGAGCCGGAGGAGAATTTAGGTCAAAGTACAGAGGACTGTATTACCGGTATTAGCACTTATTAACCAGTTTGATTCTATTAAGAGAAACCTGCAGTGAATAATGAGAATTAAGTTGGCCCTTTCCACAAGTGCTTTAACAGCTGGTGGCCTGAGAGCTGTTTTCATGAAATAAATCACCCTGATGGAAAAATCTCAAAAGCCACAGACTGGAAAGTTGACCAGATCTTTACTGGCAATATTTAGGGATGCTCTAAACAATGAGACAGTTGTTTTCCTGTTACTTTCAGTACTGTGCCTGGAAAAACATGATACCCCTGAAGCTTGCCTGCCCTGGAAGGTTCGGGATGCAGGGCGCTGCTAAACCTGACCACAGGACTCCTGGAGGGGCTTCTGTGCTTGTAAAGATGTTAATGTATACAATAATTAGCTGGATTGCCTTGACCTCAGATGGAGATGGCAGGACAGGTGGAGGGGGGTTTTCCTGGAGCCTGGCTTTTTCCTGCAAGCATCCTCCATGGTTGTGCACCTGCTATGAATTCTTGGGGCAAAAAAAAGAGTTTTTGTAACACACAGCCACTGCCATAAAACCTGCAAAAAGTAAATACAGAGGCAGGGCTGAAGGAGCCCCTGAGATCCCCGTGGAGTAGCTGTAAGGTATCAGCTCTCTGCGTGTGGCAGGACCTCCCCTTGGACTGTCCGGCCTCTGGATGGCATTGCAGCAAGGCAAATCCAGTGTTTCCATCTGCTAACTCTGTTTTGGCTTATTTCTTGAAGGAGATGTGCTGGGAAAAGCAGCTCCTGGGGCAGACAGAGCCTCTATCTGCAAAGGCTGGGTGAGAGGAGCTGAGCAGTAGCACCATTGCACACAGGGCAGGAGCCGGCCAGCCCTGCAGCAGCGCTGGAGCTCTCTTAGCCCCTGTGCTCAGCAAATGCAAGCGAGCGAGGCTGTGCCTCGAGCCCCCTGGACCATGGAGCTGGGGGAGGGCATTTAAACTATTTTTTCTCATCAAGCTGAGCTGGCTAAAAGGTTAGGTTGGGTTCATTTCTCCTGTTTTGAAGCTCCTGGATCAAAGCGCTGTGGGGACTTTGCTAGGTTTTATAACAGAAAGTGAGAGCCGAGGTACCTGGCTCAAGTACAGATAATTGTACATAATTTAGCAGATAGCAGGAGTTTCTTTTCACCTCTTCATCTTGACCTCCTCCTTCTCACCTCTAACTGAAACTGCTTCCTCAGCAACCTGTCTTCAGGGAAACAAAACGTATGGAGAAGAAGTGAGGAAATAAGTGTAAATCAAAGGTCGTCTTCGCAAGGAGACATCTAATTTTCTCTTTCTGTTCTTAGGAAGGTCTTCAGTTCAGCCTGCAAGACTAGGTGTCCTTTCAAAGGCTGTGAGTAAGGATAGGCAAAAAAATAATCTAGTGTAAGCTTCTTAGCTTTGAAATCCTCATGCAGCAGGTTATTGAGCAGACATAAAAGGAGGCTAAGGGCATACAAGAAAGGAGACCCTTCCTGTCTGGTTGTTGGTGGTAGCGATTTCTGAGCTAGGTTTGACCCTTCCACAAATGCCTGTATGCTGCAGAGGAGCTTAATGCTGGTGTTAAGTGGTGAGGAAGTAAAATAGAAGTGATCTGCCAAATGCTGTCTAATGAGGTCTTTCTCTTTAATTGGGTGTTTGTGGAAGTGGAAATGGTAGTTTAAATACCGCAGAAGACATCAAACCTGCGAGAAGGTGCATGGGTGGCTGGCTGGGCTCCCCTTTTCTGCGCAGGCTCTCATGAAGCTGGTCGGGTTACCCTCGATGAACACTGTTTGCTGTGCCTCCCTGCTGATGTTTCTGTTGGTGCTTTTCATAAAGCTCAGATGCGAGTGAGTGTCACCAGTTGCCCCACTTGACTACTTGCTTGTTCTCCTAAAATTAAAGCCTAATTACCTCCCAAGATGGTATTACTGGCACCTTTTCATAATCAACAGAACCCTGAATTTTGCATACATTTTCTATAGCCTTTCCCTACCCTGTTCTCTTGGCCTCTCTCCCATTTACACTGATGTCCCATTTACACCTTTTAATGAGATAAAGGATAAATCTATTATGGTTATACATCATCAAATACAGCTTTTGTCATGTTTCCTTTGTCATGGGCAATCCAGAGATGCCTTTACTGAGATCAATTCTGCCTTATGGAGCATGACCAGGAAAATAAGTTATTACAGTCAGAAAGTCCTGTTTACAGGGGAAAAAAATAGATCAAGCCCAGCACGTAATGCAGTAACTGTGGGCTGTGGGAGAAAAGATGTAATTGTTGTCTGTGCTAAACACAAATCTAAACAGGATCACAAGTAATTAGCTATTTAATAGGTGACTAAAGTAAATACCGTAATTAAAAAGCCTATTAAAAATAATATTAAAAAAAGAAACCTCACAAGAAACGCAGCTTTGTCCCGGACTGCCAGTCAACAAAATCAACAAACCATTAAGAAAAAAATGTCCGTGCATACCCAAATCAGTAAAACACATAGTAATTACTTGGCACATTTTATCTTCAAAGTCCTCTGCGCACTCTAAGTAATTAATCCTTCCAACACCTCTGTGCGGTATGCGCAGCAGGCACTGCTAAAAAGCAAGCTTGTATTGCAGCCAGGCATAAATACCTTGTTGTGGGGCTTATGCTTGATAGAGGAAATGCCACTGTAAAGTCAATAACAGGGAGTTGGAGGGTGCTTATCTCTTCAATGGCACTCATTGTAAGTCCCGACTGCCTTTGTTTTAACGAGGCGGAAACTGAGGCACATGCCGAAGGAGTTAGTTGAGGCTGTAGAAAGCTGCCCTCAGTTTCCCCACCGGCCTCTGCGATGAGCAGAGTGGCGTTAGCAAAGTCCCATGAGCTTATGCAGCTCTCTTGCCTTCAAACCTGTGTCTGAACATCAGGTGTAACCTGGGGTTGGGTCAGTCTGCCAGACCTGAAAACACTTTCTAATGCAAGCTTTGGGTCAGCTGAGTTGAGTTAATGAATTTCAATTTAATTACTTGTTCTAAGGAAGAGGGAGCTCCCCCTCTCTCACAGTGCCCACTGTGGTATACGTGTTCCACCAGCAGCTGGGGGGGGGTGTGATGGGTCTGATAAGATGTAGATGATACAGCTTCGTGTGTCTGTGGTGTCTTGAGTCCATTTTTGTGCTCTCTGCTAAGCAGATGACAAACAGCTTTCTGCTCTGATCCTTCCATCTGTTGCTCCATGTGATAACTTTTTGCCATAAAACCAAAAGGTGGGGAAAAGATAAATACATGTAGTAGATCACAGTGGAGTAACACATGGGGGAACGAGAAGTAAGAATGCAATGGTGGGGCATGGAAAACTCACATTAACATCAAGCCATGTCATAAACACGTCCAAGCCTGAGCTCTGGGAGTGCCAGCAGAAATAAAATACCTTACAGAGAGAAATCAAAGATGATACCATCAGATCCCATCCATCTCCCATTAAATGCAGCAAAGGGCTGTGGGGAGCTTGGCAGGTGCCGCGTGGAGCAAACCTTCCCAGCCGGGAATGACTAATCCCACCCTGGCTGCCATTAAGAGACCATTTGCAGCAGTGGCTAACTGGGCTGAACGTTTATACTGTTGTCCAAAAATAAACTTTCCCACAAAGAAGGGTGAGCTACAAATGGAAAACTACCTGCACTGAGATTAATTTTGGTGTGGGAAGTAAAGCGCTTCTGCAAAATGAAAGGCTGTATTCAAGAAAGGACTTGTTTTCCCTTTGATCGGAGGGGCACCTGTGCAGCAAGGATGAAAATGGAAGTTCATGGATTGGCAACCAGCAGAGAACAGCATTTTCACCAAAACTGAACTTTTTGTAGTTGTATTTACTGGTGTGCCTGTGTGTACATTGAAGATGAACACTGCTATACATCTGGTACAGGTCAGCAGGGTTTGAATGACACCAAAATGTGGCTCCTCTGGTTGGGGAGGTGTTGAGCTTTGCGAGCTGATCCCTGACACTGCAGCAAGGTGCTTCTGAATGGCCCTGGGTCACCCCTCTGCCACCCCTGGGGACAGCCTGTGGGTTGTCTCCTCCTACAGCCAGAAATGCCCACAAAGTAACTGCCTAAAATAGCTATTAGCTCTTCTTTGCCTCAGATTCTTCCAAAATTCTAATTTGGGATTGTGTTGTCTACATCCATTTTCTTTTGGTTCTCAAGTGACATCTGGTGTGGACCACAGGGTTTCTCTCTCTTCATCTCCTTCTCCCTACAGTGCTCAAGGAAGGTCCTGTCCTTTCATTCACTCCAGACTCCTCTGCTTCTTGACTCTTAGATGAGCCCCATGCCTGTCTCTATCCCCCAGCTTGCTTTTGCTCAGCTTCCAGGCCAACTGTCAGGGAAAATGCTGTTATTGAGGATGAATCCTTGTGAACAGATACTCATCAGTGTTATTAACCTGGTTGTTTCCCTGTGGATTCTCCATTTGTCTAGGAATTAAAATGACAACAGAGAAAGCAGAGTTCAGAATCTCAAACAGATTTGATAACATGTGAAACATTTCCCAAACCATTGCATCGTGCAGGCATAAGTCATACAGTGTTTTTCACGCGCACAAAGTCCTGTCTTAAATCCAGAGTAAATTGCCAAGTTATTTCCCCATAGGACATGCTCCGTGATGTATATCAGCTGAATCATCAGGATAGTCCATCCCTGCAAAACAGCATCTAAACACATGCTGTGGTTTAAACAAGGAACTTAAGCACATGCTTTAAAATTATGTGCTATCCTGATTTGTAAATAAGACCTATAACTCTGATTAGGACCGTGGAATGAGGCTGCTCTCTATCTTAAGATATATTGATCTGTCTATTTGGAGATTTCCAGGGAATGTCACCTTCCTGATTCTCTCATTTGTGAAAACAGGATTTCAGACTTGGCGGGAAGAGGTGTATACACGTTTGCATTAGGTGACTGTTCTTTGAAGGCTGATCCGACAGCACTGGGTGGAAAAACTTCTACTAACAATGAACAAAGCCCAAACCGTTATTCCAGGAAATATTTGATTAACATCAAATACCTGCTCATTTCTGCTGTTCCTAAATAATTCACTGTTTGGAGGAGATTTCATTTTGTTATTTTTCAGCGTCTCTTTTTCATGAGAATGTGTGCTTTGCCACACCAGCTACTTCTGAAAGAACATCCAGGACAAAAAATGTGCAGAACAGGGGCATTTGAGCTCCATCCTTTCTGGAAGGCAATGGACTGCCCATCGTTCATCCAGGAGCTGCTGGCTGCCTGCTGGCAGCCCAGACCCTAGGATGCTATGGAGAAAAGGGCATCCAAAATGGGCCACGTCCCTAAAAGCAGAACCAAAGCGTATAGAAAAGAGCACAGGTGAAGAATTGGAAGTGACACCTAGTATAGTAAAGCAGAGAAATGTCAATGGTGGGCAGCATGGAGCTAGGGCATGGGGTAACAGTGCTGGCCCTGGGTGCCGGGGTGTGAGGACACCTCTGTGTCCCTCACCTGTGCACTGTGGTCCTTGGATGTGCCTCCCCTGGGGCTCTGCCCTCGGGTCGGGGCCGGCTGAGGCTTGGGGGCAGTCTCAGCTCATTGCACGGTGCCGTGGGATGGACGTGAGGGCTGTGGCAAGCACAGCCTTCCCCAATAAGCACCGCTGAAACCTTCGTGTCAGACCGCCCTGAGCACCTGGGTGTTGAGGAGCGCAGCATGTGTCAGGATTTCTCAGCATCAGGCAGGGGTTGACCTAATTTCTAAGCTCGTATTAAATGATGACTACTGGCTCTTTCGGTATTTTAGCATCTCTGCTTGTCCTGCCTTCCATGCTCACAGAGATGTACAATATGCACTGCTAGCCTGGTCTGTATATAATTCAACCTTTATTAGATTATATGCTGCAGTAACCCATTAACCCTCTTATTCCTGTTACTGGGCTTTTAGTCACTTTCAGTGATGATTGGTGCGTGTTCTGGGACCTCAGTGCCACAGACATCAGCAAATAGCCTTGTGTTTCTTAGCGTTTTTCAGAGCAAACGTCCCAAGCATAGGACTTTCTTTTCTGCCTTGAAGGGAGTGGGAAGCAGCGTTCCCAGCCTCCGCATGTGTCTTTCCCCTGTTTATCCCACGGAGTCTCTCGGATTAGGCCCGCTGCCATCCATCATCCGTTCAGAGATACAGATTTCACTAATGGCCACAGTGTAAATATTTACAGTAAACAGTTTTAACAGCTGACTTTTAGTAGCCACTGTGCATATGGAATAGCATAAACAGGAAGGACAATTACAGGGATGGAAAAATTGGAACAGGAAGCAAGGAAAAGTAAGAAACTAAAATGCTGAATTCCTACAGTATATAATTAACATAATAATTAATTAGCAATGACCCTTCTCTTCTGAAGACCCACAATACAGGCATGAAATGAACACGTAGAATTATTTGGTCCTACAAAGTAAGATATAGTGCAGAAATTCGCATTATGTTACTTTTTTGACCCAAGTGATTAGCCAGGATGTGGGGTCTCATGGCTTGTTTCCACTAGAAGCAGAAATTAATGATGGTCTCAAGTATTTCTTTAACACAATCCTGTTTATTTCAAAGACTGTGCAAAATCCTTGTTCCCTGAACTCATTAGGAATTAAATAGCAGGAGGCAGTTTCCTTGGGCAGTGGTCCAAGCCCCCTTTTCCAGCCAGCACTCAACCCAAAAAGCTTCACTTCATCAGTCTCATTTCAAGGTCATGCTTCATGTGCTTCTTTAGTTATCCTTGACTTTTTCAGCTGCCTTCTCTCCTTGCTACTGTGACATTTCTCATGATGTTTTTCCTGCTTTTTTTCTCCCTACTTTTTTCTCCCCTTTTCCCGTACCTCCTTCCCCTTCCCACCTCCCCCCCCCCCCCAAAAAAAAAAAAAAACAAACAACTCTGCATGAATTCCTTCACTTCTTTAAAAGAAATTCAAATCCTTAGCCCTTAGCACCTGGCTAACTGATGCTATGTGCTTTAGGCAGTGTCTCCTACTCCTTTAAACATCTAATTCTCCCTCCACCCCTCCAAAAAATAGCTATTTCTTCCATTTATTATCAGCAAAAGTGGCTATTAAGCATCCCCTCTTCCACCTGACAATGGCTTGATCTTGCCAGATGCCTGTGATTCTTATTACCTTTCTTTCTTCTTTTTCATGTGTCCTCAAGAATCTTCCTGAGGGAAAGATGGAATTTTTTCTGGTCTTTTAGACAGACTTCACCCTTGAATGTGGTTTTGTTTTTACTTTCCATTTGAGCTGGTAAATCCCTGTCACCACTTAAAACACAAAAGGATGAAAAATTCCTGTGCACGCTTTGTCTGTATGTGCACATGCACACGCTTCGGACCTCAGCAAGAAGATATATTAGCTCTTTTTTCTTCCCCTCTGCCAGACTAACTCTTCCTTTTGGTATGTTTATTTAACTAATCAGAGCTAAGGCAACCTGCTCTTTGAAAGGCAAAAGCGGTATAAGGCAATAACAACATAATTCAATATTTCAGTTGAAATCTAAGTTCCATAGTTGGGGTTTTTTTGGGCATAGCGAGCAGGGTATTTACAAGGGTAATTCCAGCTATTCAAAGTATTTCAACAGGTTTTTAAAGGGACGACCTACAAACTAGAACTGAGAGCAAGGCTTAAGCTTGGGTTTATACATCCCAAGTGCCAAGATTGCTCAGATATGTGCTCTGTATTCTCGTGCTTGGCTCTGTTTTATCCTGCAGAAGGCAGGAGGAGGAAGGTTATTTGACTTGGAGCTGGGCAGATGTCTGACAAAATAATGTGAGCAAATTAAGACAGATGAAAAGTGGGGACACAGGGGGAGAGAAAAGTGAATTTCTTTTCCTCTTCTGGAAAATCCAAACAGTTCAATATCTGCTGCAGTCCAGGTGGCATTCATTTCCCTCGTTTAACTAATTGGGGAGACTGGGATTTTTATTTTATTTAATTTATTTTCTTTTTACAATTTTCTTGAAGCTTTTTTTTGTCTGTGTTTTGATTTTCTTTGGAACCACATGTCTTCCTGCTATATGGAAAAGAATTAGTAAGCCATCACCTCCACTTCCTAAAACACTTTTACTGCTGATTTTTTTTTTTTATTATTAAATGGATTTTTGAAAACCTGCTGTTGCCTTAAAAAATTGTGAAACAAAAACAGTAGTAAAAGAATTAAGAATTCTTCTAATAACTCTGTGGGAAAGACATAGCCTGTGGTGACTGATTGGGGCTCAGGGAAAACCCTGCTAGGTCTTCCTTGGAGGACCATCACAGGTGAATCACAGCAGCAGGGGGAAATACATATGTCCTTTTTCAGGACCATTTTTTGCTAGGAATGCAGGCATCCAGCCCCATAGTCCAGTTTGGGGGTTGCAGGGCAAACCAACATCTTCTGCCTCAGGGGCAACCTCAGGCAATAAGTGACTTCGGGCCATTTTATTGCCTCTCCCCACCAGCCTTGTGTAAGTGCATGTGAGGAGAGGGCAGTGGGACTAAATTTTTCCAGTTTCTTTGGAAAAATGTTTCTACAAATCTAGATGCTATGTGAAATCTGTACAAAACAGCACCACAATGACACCAGCCTGCCAGATCTCACTATTTCTTAGTAGTTTGACTCTTGATCCTAGAAAAGGATGGATGTTTTCAGCTCTGTTGGGTTCATATTCAATGGGAGACCCAAGTGCAGATGACCACAAACCTTAATCTTCAATTAATGCTTAGATCATTAAATAGTATCAGTCTAAAGCATGCTGCCAAGGAAAACGCCATGAAGACTGTGTTATCATATACTGATTAACAAACTGTGAAAGAGAGACTTTTCGTGATGCAGAGGAAAGACAGAAATATCTGAAGAGAGCAGGAGGGGTAATGTAATTACGAAGAACTTGAAGCTACAACATAAATACAGGAATATACCCCTTGAGTCAGCAGTGCTCTTAAATATATGTAATTTTAAACTCACAAAATACACCTATTAAATCACGTACATGAATTGTGTGCTTAAAATTGGGCCTGTGCCTAAGTCCCTTGCTGAGCTTGAGGCCAGGTGAGGCACATGTCTAAATGCTGTTGACATTTTATTCTCAACAAATTAGGTCCCAAATTGTTTTTAACTTGTCTTTAATAAGTTTGACATAGTTTGGGTTATTCTTGTCATTGCTATTGGTGTTTCCCTTCTCTGTTATTATTATTCATAATCATAATGTAATTTCCACTCACATCTTGAGGCTTTAAGAAAGTCAAAAGAGCACTGGTAGAGACTGGTAGATCTTTCATGTTGTCAATACCCACATTTGATATTAAAATATAGCCTTGATACAAAGGAATGGCCAAATCCCAAGGCTCACGCTAACATTCACGCCTCCCTGAAGACCATGGCTCAGTAACACATGGTTTCCCAGAGATCCTCAGCACATGCTTATTCACATATACGTAAACTTTCTGGTATGCGCCCGAAGAGAGAAATTTAGCATGCTATTCATTTGTTTTACAGCTGGTTAATGATGCTAATTGTGCCTGCACCTGTTCACTCAAAAGGTTTATTTAAATGAATTGACCTAATCTATGCAAAGAAATGGAGGGTCTGGGTCTGTAGCTGATGTTAGTCCACTGACGCTGGCCAAGCATCCCACAGAGAGCCTCTTTCCTCCCAGGGTTAATCTGTCAGCATCATACGCTTTTGCACTGATATTGCATAAACTGAGGATTTGGGGAAAATAATTTAAAGAAAAGATGCTGTTATACTTAAGGGGTATTAAGAGCAAAACAGAGTGCTCTCACAGCACTCTCTGCCTCTGTCCTTATCGACAGGTAACCCTCCATCCATCCCTCACACCCAATTGGCTTTGAAAGCAATGCTCCCTACATGTTGGACTGGGACCTCCTGTCCCCAGCAGCTCCCCAGGGCACTGCTAGCTTAAACCACCTCCTTCCCACTTTGCTGCTCACCTTGTCCCCAACACCAGCCCCTGCAGTGAGTCCTAGGGTGGGTATGTGACCCACACTGCTGTCCCCAGCCCCTTCTGCAGATGGCTGATGCAAGGGGCAGTGAGCAGAAGGCAAGCAGCATGAGATTTGGGTTGTTTTTTTTTTAACTGAACTTTGTAATTTTCTCATGTTTTATTGTGGGCTGAGAAATGAATGCAAAAAAAGCTGTGGCTAAAACCAGCTAAAATTAGCAGAGCTGATACTGCACCCACGGTATATCATGTAGAGCGAATAAAAAAAAGACAATAAAAAAAAGAATTGAGAGGATGTGTAACAAGGAAGCAAATTTCTGCATTCACAATTAAATGTACAAGGATGAGGCTAGAAATACCACAGCGGAGGACTGAATAGGAATACCTTTGGAACAGAACTGTACTGGGTAACCTGTTTGAGGAAGGACCCAGCAAAGATGAGGTTGCTGTCTTGGTGAAAGGAAACCTGCTATTCCCAGAAGACATGACTGGGCTTGAGACAGTGCTTTTCCTTCTCATAGCAGGATTCCCTTCATTTTTTCTTTTCTAAAAAAAGATAAGAGAACTCCTGCCTTTGCTTAGGAGCACCTACTGGAGCCCCATCACTGCAGCTATGTAGCTGCAAATGGCATCCCACACCTTAAGTGGCAGCTTAAAGGTCTCTAAAGGGTAAGTAGAATGTACCATACCATCTAGTTGGAAAAACACGGGCCATTTAATAAATACTTTGGCTTCCTGCAATCTTATCAATAGTTTTGGTCACAAAGACTGATTGCCAGTAACAGACGACTTTCATGGTTCTGATAAAGTCAATGAAAAGATTCCTGTTAATTTTAATGGGGTTTGGCTCAGACACTATCCATGTGAAACCACATTTCATAAAGTTTGCAGGAAAAGAAAAGCAAAACTGTTCAACTTGTCTAGTTACTCTTTAACAAATGGTTTTAGTGTTTTTAAAATTCTGCCTTTGGGGTGTTCATGCATCACCGAACACTGTTAAAATAGAATTTGACATTGGTATTCACGGCAATGCTAAGAAAACTGCCTTTCTTTACAAGAAGAAAAAAACCTTACCCGAAAAGGAGCATTAAACACATAAATAACATGAAACATGGCTGTTTCCACAATAATTTGAATGATTCATTTATTTGTTTTTAGTCTAGGGCTTTTAAGATAACGATTCATCATATGAATTATTTTTTTAGGTTATGCACACTACAAACATTTTATTTTTCCCCCCTCCCTCAAGATCCGATCCTTTTTTTTTTCCTGCGGAAAGCAAGATTTTTCCAAACTTTTCGTGAATAAGTGATGACGACAGGAAGTTCTCTAATCTCTTGCCATTTACAAGTGAGTCCACGTGGAGTTTTTGGATGGAAAGTTGCAGCAGAAGGTTCCAAGAGCTGCAGGCCTCTCTAGCTTCGAGCTGGGCTGAGTGTATGGAGATGTAGCCCAGGCAGCAAAATCCAGCCTTACAGAGTACGCTTATTTTTTCACTCTCGTCCTTGCCCTCTAATGAGCAACAGCAGCCTTTTCTTGCCTGCACATCCTTACTGCCTATGTAGCCAGATTCCTCTGGTGTAGGTAGGGGAGGATTTGGCTGCTAAAGGACAATCACAGGATCAGGGTGGCTCATTCTGATCTGGCCCTGGGGACCTTACTCTGATTTTCCCTTTTTGCACGTTCAGAGGTGTTTGTTTGGAGGGAGTGTGAAATTTGCGTTTCAGCAGCCCAGTCTTTAGTCACAGGATTAACTCTTCTCATTCCTCCTGTAAAGATAATATCTATCATCTGGACAGGGGCTTAGGAGTGAGGAACAAGTCTGTCCATGACTTCTGATGATTTAACAGGGCGGTTTATTCCATTAATACATTATGTGTTGGGGCATGGCCCTTTGGAGTCAATGGGAATCTTTCCAGTTGGTTTCCATTAACTTGACATTAACTAAATATATAATAGAGTTGCAGCTTCAGGGGCACTTAGCTGTGGAGAAACACCAGTGCACAAGACCCTGCAGATCACGTCCCTGGGTGGCAGGTGACTATTTGCTGCTTTGGCTGTAAATCTCAGCTTCACATCATGCAGCAGGCCTGGGAGGACTGCGAGCTCCACACTCCATATTGATGTTAGAGGATGCTCGTGTGTCTTCTGGTGGCGCCTTACACAGTGTTTCAGGTACAGAAAGAGGTCTACTGCACCAGGAGTGTGAAGATAGCTTGGAAAAAAAGATTGCATTGCATTCTTAGTGCAGACATATTTGTGATATATTATTTTTTTGCCATTTCTAGGACAGGCAGTCTCCTCTCTCAGCATTAAGACCAAGCCTTGGAGGCACCAAGTCTACCTCTAACAGTTACTCTGTTTAGAGAGCACAGAGTCAAGAGCAAATCCTTTTGCCCTTGCTAAAGTTCCCTCACCAAAACCACCAAGAAATACAGCATTTCTTCCAAGGCTAAAACATTGCTCTCACAGTAAGACATAAGATATCTCAGTAGGAACACCAGCTGTAGGCTTGTGTTTGTGACGGTCCTCTCCATTCTACCACAAGCTTTCTGCAAGGAGACGTTGCCTCAGCTCTCATGCTCCAGGTCTCCAGCTCTGTGGTAGTGACAGCTCTCCCTCACTGCTTCTCCTGGTTTTTTAGTTTGTAAACTTTTCAGGACTGGAGCTCCTTTATCGATACAGGAATGTGGGAGAGCATTTTTTTATAGCCCATAGACAACTGAGTGGTATGAAAAGCTGTGTTCAGGTCTAAGATTTGCTGTAATAAAAAAAAAAATACAGAGACAAAAGTGATTGATAAATATTAAATATCAAATACAGACCCACTTCTAGAACATTTTGAGTATTTTTGTTTTGGAGAGAATACTCCACTTGGGCTAAAATGTGAAAGGCTTGCAGTATTTTTTTTCCACAGAAAGAGCTGCTGTCTGACTGTGTGGAAATACTATCTATTATGCCACATAGTAAAGCACATTTTTTTCCTCTTTAGCAAAAAGTGGTCAGAAGCCAGCTTTCTTCTTATTTATCCAACTTCTGTCATCCCACAGGGAAAGGACTGGTGATTTAGTAATATCTTGAAAAAAGGATTGCCAATACAAATGCAATTGTTTCTCGCAAAGGCACATTAAGGAGACAACATTCAATGCTTCCAAAAAGGAAAAACAAAGCTGAATGTAAAATAATTTTGAGGGGAATTTGTGGAATGTAGCAAGGAATAGAGATGATAGATCATTAAAATTCAATGAGACTTATTTCTCTCGAAGTCAGATATTCAGTGTAACATAACTCACAATGCCTTGGGGGAGCAGCTGTAGGTGGAGAATGGATGTTTGGGTGATGTGTTTATGGCACAGGCTCAAGGGAAATCAGAGCTTTTCCAAATGGAGAGCTGCTTGCATGCTTAAGACATCATCTAGAATTGCCCAGCTGGGCTGGTGGGATGCTCTAGGTACAGCCAAGAAAACATGGATTGAATACTGGGATGTTTACCCATAAACAAAAGAGGGATCCAGGACTCCTGTACACAGGGCTTGGCAACTTCAGCTCTTTGATGACAGCAGCAGAGGGACAATTCAGATCCTAGTTCAGTTACAAATTTAACCACACCTCCACATTTCCAGCCCTATTAAGTTCTGGTTAAATCGTATTAATTTTAGTATAAACAGGATGTGTTTCATATTTAAGCATGACTCTGGCTAAGGTTGCTGTCCTGAACCTGAGCCATGACAGATGAACATCTCCGCTTTAGCCTTGTTTTTGTTTTGCTGGTTATGCTTACAGCAAACAACTGTGTCTGAGAAGCCTGGGGTCCGTGGGATCAACTGTTTAATCAGCTGTAGCAAGAATGTAATTGTCTTTGTTGTTAACCATTCAGCTATGAAAAGTGTGAGTAGTATATGTACATTTGGAACCACTACACGAGTAGTTTTGTCCCTGCTTTGCTCCCTCCTACTGGTCAAATGCTCGAAATAACTTAAATATTTTGGAAGACAGGCATTTTGCTGTTTTCTCCAAAGTTCTTGTTTTCAGTTCAAATGGATAATTGCATCTGTAATAGATAGATGCTTTTTTCACTTGGCTCCGTTAACATCATAAAGCACCTGCTAGGGCTGAGCTTCTTTTAGCTCCGAAATGTTTGTTTCTAATAACTTTTTCTGTAATACAAATGTACCACCATATCTACAAAATTTTTTCTTATAAAATTTTGAAAAACTACCCTCCTTCCCACTAAGAACATATACTAATTTTCACTGTTTTTTGTTGGTTTTTTTTAATCTTCTCCCTAGAGCATCAACATTTTCCAGGCTTGCAAAACCAAAGAAAAAATGTAACTGTTAAGGTGCCAAAAATGCAAATCTCCTATAGACGTTGTTTCCAAGTACAGAGGATGTAGGGTAAGGAGGTGGTTCCTCCTCCCAGGGCAGCAGTTTTGCATCCCTGCAAAGGGAAGCTTGGGCTGTTTTTCTCTGCCCATACCACAGCGTGAGCGGGCTCTTTCAGCATTTGAGGGATGCCCAGCACACAGCCCACTGCCCACACTGAGCTTTTGGGTTGGGAAGGGACAGTGGTGTCCACCTGGGGCCACGTTATTCTGGGTTTGGGTACTCCATAAACCATGGAGGAGCAAAGTCTGCTGCTGGTTACTCTTGGGCTCTGCAGGCAGACTTCAGCTTAACTGAGCTGAAAACCAGTTCATGTGGGTGATTGCTTCACTCTGTTGAGTGGCTGTGGATGTTGCAAGACCATTCAAGGTTTCAGTTGTTTTCCTGCACACTGGAATGTGTCTCTGGTCTGAGTGTTGAGTCATTTCTCTCAGGAGCAAGTGGCTTCTGGCTCTTGACATTCAGAGCAGTGCCTGTGCACCCAGGAGAGCAGGGTGTGGGGGGCAGCCCCTGGGTCAGCACCCTCTCAGGCATACGGAAATCGGCTGTTGCAATGCTTGCATGAAGATTGCCAGGTTTTTAATGAAAAGTTAATGGGCAGCTAACCTCAAAATGCTGGGAGCTACCTAAAGAGTTACATCACTCTACCACCCACAAGCGTTTCTTGCGAACTTTTCCCAACTTTACCCGAACCTCTCAGCTGTCTTCTGCTCTGGATTTGGACAGGCAACAGCATTTGGGTTTGGTTTTAATCCCCTATGAAAGGCACTTTTTTTTAAGCTGTTGCTGAGTGCAGAGACAGGAGCAATATCCCATGTCACAAAGTATGGCAGAGATGCACTTGAGCACCCTGTTCCCAGACTGAGCCCTGACTATGTTAGTGTTAATATCAAGAAGCTGTTGGGTAGGAGAGGGTCTGTCCCTTTTTCCCTCTTCATTGTCACATCTGAATCCTCCTTGAAAGTAGTCAGAGGGGAGCAAACCACAGGCTCCTTTTAAATTGTTCCCAGTATCACTGTCTCTGTGTCATGCTTTTGAAATGGCAACCCAAGAAATGAAGAGTGCCTGTTTTCTCTCCCACCCCTCTTACCCCCAGCCCCCCCCTCACCCTGTTTCCAGCTCTTGGTTCCAATTTCAGAAAAAAAAGTGAAAAAAACAGAACCGATAAACATCTTGCCATGTTGCATAACTCCTGCCCTCAGTGCATTTTCCATGCTCCCGAGCCAGACAGGTTATTCATTTTGACTTTATAGTTACGTCTCACTCTCTGACAGCTCTATCGCAAAAATACCTATCTCCTGTTTTGGAAACCTGCAACTGTTTATGTTTGTCTGGCTTTCAAATTGCACTCAATCCCTCGCACTGCTGCGATGTCCTGAAGACACCGGAGGGAGAACAAGCCCTCGCTGTGAGCAGGGGCCTGGAGGTGGTGGGTGGTCCGTGGGGGAGCGCAGGTGGAGCCGGCTGCACCGTGCCTTAGCCCCCCGCGCGTGCTCAGGCAGCAAACGTCCTGCAAAACCCGCAAGCGTCTTTTCCTTTTGTATGCAGTCTCGGGCAACAGGTACAATTTGAGTTCCTGGATCACCAGCTTTGCCAAGGGCAGGCAGGCTGCTCCTTGCCTGCTGGCACTGGTGTGCCTGGCACAAATGCTCAGCTGTTTCCAACGACCCAGATTTGACAGGAAAAGCTCAGATATTTTGACTTTTTTTCTTCACTTTAATGTACAGCAAACCTGAAAGTATCCATCTGCCTGACTTTTCCATCTGGTGAAGGGTGGCACAGGGGCAGCGAGGCAGAAATAATCTCTGCGTTGCTTTGAAGCTGCTGCTGTTGTGCCCGAGTTTGCCTCTTCCTGCCCGCAAAATGTAACTTGAGCCTTCTGCATGAAACTTGCTCAATTTAAAGTTTACACAAATCATGTTGTTACTTTCAGCTTTCCTTAGCTCTTGCATGATTTTATTTGTTTTTTAGCCCTTTTTTCAAATGTGAGTTTCTCAGCACACAGCTGCCCCCTAATTCCAGCTTTGGGGGTTTCCCGCCTGGAATATGCTCAGCAGCCCCTGCATCAGAGGATGCAGGGCTCCAATCCTAAATGCCCCCTCTGCCTGGGGACTAGGTGCCTGCACCTTTTCTGGGTTGTTTGCACTGCAAGAGCTTCTTGAGCCCTATCCGCCCCAGTGTGCCTGGCTTTATATAGGCATATGCTATACGATAATCCTTGCCTTGCTTTTGTGGAGTTATTTTTCCTGCTACTGTAATTTAAACCAATCTCTGTTGGCTTAATATGTACTGAAGCTTTTCATTCTGCTGCCTGTGATTTAATTTTATTTCTTTTTTCTTCTCCACCCCCTGCTAATTCCTCCCCTCTATTTTCATCTCCCAAGGCCATACCTAGAGCAGATTTTGTCATAATTATCACTCATCATAATTGAGTCAGCATAACTCATGATGTCATGATAAGAACTCAACTTTCTTAAGCTATTTTGTAGACGACTCATCTCAATAATTTCCCTGCCCTCACCCTGACAATAACCTTACATCTTTTTGGCCTGCTTTTTTTACTAGTATAATTGTTTTTGTCATGATAGTAGCAGCATTTTGTGTGCCAGAAACATATCCTCAGAGCAGCTGTGATGAAAAACACAGTAGCAAGTTTTGCAAGTCATTATTAGTCATTTGCCGAAAATGGATGGCAGCTCAGGCTGGAAGTATGTTACCCAGACGATGCCCAGGAAAGCAGCATCCGTAGCGTGTGCCAGGGACTTTCTTCTTCCCACACGGACACGACTGACTTTCACTGAGGGTGATCAGAATGACTCATGTCCTACCAGGAGAGAGCTGGGACCCATTTCTTGGAAGGAATAGGAGTGGAGGCAGAGCCTGATGCACAATGTCTGATTTCTGTCAAAAAAGTGTTTTTGAAAGCTCCCCGTGCTGTCAGTTCAGATTCAGTGGCTTGCCAGTGCCTAAACGGTACTTTTCTCCTTGCTCCTTGCCCTAAATGCAGTTACTATGCGTCTAGGGGTTACAAATCCGTGCTCCTGATTTGCAGGTTCTTGTGCCTGTTCTTTTCAAACTCCAGGATGGAGATTTCCCCATCCCTCTGGACTTCCCCATGTGATGCTATGGCTGTGACTCCCTCTCAGCTCCATCCTTTCCACGTCCTCTTCTCACTTGCCTTCCTGCCTTCACCCCATGCTCCGCAGCAGCTCTTCTCTGAGCACTGCAGGCAGGGTGGCAGGATAGTTGAAGTAACCCTCGGTTCTCCTATTTTTGCTCTATTTTTTACAGCACCATAACGCATTTTCCTCTCAATGTTTGTGGCTGGAAAATGTCTCGGGCTTCTTTCCTCATTAAAAAGTCTAGCCAGGTTAATTTTGATAGTTCTTATTTTACCTCTCCTCTCCTCAGTCTCTAAGAGGCTTCCTTTGTTGCTTTTGCGTCCCTTTTTGCACACTTGGTAAGACTCCTACTATTTTGCCGCCTTAAGATATCCATGTAGGTCAGTGAGGAGACCTTCCTCTTTTAGCAGGGAGATATATTTGAAGGGATTTTTTTGTGTTTCCTAACAGAGATTCCAACCCCCTTCATCACAGCAGTCACTGAGCCCTTCAGTCCCCCTGACTCCTCCAGCTCTACTTCCTTTTTGATATTGAAAGCCATAGTTTTACTGTAAGTGAGTCAAGATGTGATTTCTCAGTTTAAGGCTATTTGCTATGACTTAGAAAGCACTCTTTCTGTGCTTATCCAAAAGCAGGTCAGAAATAGCGACTAGTGAGGAAGCCCATCCAGGAATAACTGGGCTCCACCAAGACAGTAGAGTGATGTCCCCCATTTCCCCCCAGGAAATCTCCCTCAAGAGCACAATACCCGGTAGCTCTCTAACACCATGCAGAGCTCATAGCCAAGGTCAAGTCTTGGTCAGACGCTCAGTGTCACAGCCTCACATCTCAACATGATTCTGCCCCAGGCAGATGCTGACTGGTCCCTGATAAACCTCGTTTCTTTGCATCAGCAACACAGCAGTGGCTTGTGATTTATCAGAGACCACCACACTGTAGCTCTTGCTGCTCTGCAGAAATCCTGCCAGAGAGTCTAGACCAACTTGCCTGATAATTTTAAGGGCTTTTGTGGTCTTGACTGGGGAATGTGTCTTTTCAAGTATAATATGTCTTCCATCCCTGAAGGCCCTGTGTGAATTTCATGGACTTATTTGGCTCTTTAAACCCTCCTTTGCTGGGAGGATGTTACTGTGAGCTCATGGATGGCTGTGCTCCGTCTAGCTTTCCATAGGAGCCTGCCTTCTTGTTCAGACCTCTCTGAAATCTGCCTTTTATCCTCTGCCACTTTTGATTTGTTGTTGTTTCTTCTCCCACTAGTATTTTTTCAAGCCTGGTTTTAAGTACAAGTGAAGTTTATATATGTTGTTGTTTATAGCAGACATTTCTCCTTTAGTTTAACTGGAAGTGCTGCATCAGGGGTGGTCCTTCCTTCACTTCAAATCACTTCTTAATCTCCCATCGATCAGGGATCACTGCCACTTTCCACTGAGTGCTACGTGAGCAGCCTGAGCTTGGCTTTGCTTGATGGCCAAGAGCCCAGATAACCTGCCCTTCTGCAAATTCTCCCTCCAAAGAAATAAAGGTCTCCATTTCCGACCTCTGGAAAAAAACCCCAACACCCCCAAAACCCAAAAAGACCATGATCTCATCAGGTATGAGAAATTTTTCTGGGGACAGATATTTGGCACTCTCCTGTCAGCCTAATGAGTGAACAGCCTATTTCGATGAGCCCCAGCGAGACCTTGGATTTGGGCGATCTCCAGTAGATGACAGGCTGCTCACCAGAGCCCTTTCAAACCAGCTCAGCTAGAAAGAGTTTTTTCACTTCAATCAGATGTGTCCTTATACCCACCCCTTCTGTGTGGGATTTCTTCCTGTTGATGTCCTTTTTGCAGTGGGTGGGGAACTTAGAAAGGATGGGAAAAATTGTCTTCCTGTGATGCTGTCATTAAATGTATACTCTGGGAACTGCCTTTTTGGCAGAAATTTGGAGAAATCGTATATTTCCCTTTGTTTTGTCTTGGAAATACATAAAAAAATGAAAGCAATCGCAAAGCTGAATTGTTATCAGTGAATGCTGTTTGGGGAAATCTTGCTTTACTGTTTCTTTTCCATACATTTATTTGGGTTTTTTTTGGCTGCTTTTCTCTTGCATAGGCAGTAAAGTTCAAATTATTGTAGGATTTGGAGATTTTAGCCCAGTTTCACTGACAAAAGAAGTTGGAACTTGATGAAATGCCCACTAATGGAGGTGGAAAGGCTTCCACTGTCTTTGAGAAACTCCTGCTCATGTGTCAGAGAATTTCCAAGAAATGTTTTATTTATGATGGTTTCTGAGTTAAGGAAATAGTGATTCTTTGAATCAGAAGAGTAGATGGATACTGGCTCACACTTTTGTACAATTCCTACGCTGCTGCAGCATCATTGTTTATTTGACTTTGGCTTGCTGAGGACAAAGCAGTAGTACGGAAATGTGCTTTTTTCCCTTTATTCTTATTATAGACTGCCCAATCATCTTAAATTTTATTTAAAAATAAAATTTGTCCAGTCAACTTGAAATTTGGAGAAAATTAATTTGGGAATGGCATCTCCTTTGCATATCAAAAGGAGATGTAACAAGATACAATGGCTGTAAGCAACATCCAGACAAATCTGGGATAGAAACACAATTAAAAATTTTAATGGTGAAAGTAGTTTACCATAAAATAACTTAGAAAGATTTGATTTATGGATGGAACATTTAGGATTCTCCATCACTAGAAGCCAAGGTTGGGTTGTTTTGCTCTAGGGTGCTCAGCATGACTCAGAGACACTCCAGGGACTGGGTAGAGAAACTAATTCAGGACAAGGGTCATGCCTGGGTTGGGCAGCAGGTGACAAGAGGATAAGGTTCATGCTTGGGTTAGGCAGGACATGACAAAAGAAAGTCATTACAGTCTACCTCATCCTTATAATCACAGATTAGCACTAACTAGGTACTTATCGACAATATGCACTTCAAATCTCGTTTCTCCTGTAGGCGACAGATGAGTTTATCTGCAGAGAAATTTAAGCCCCCAAAGACTTTTACCATTTTTGTTTGAAAAGACTGTTGCAGTTGTTGTAGATGGAGCTGACCAAGCTCATCAGCACCGCTGTAAGCCTGCAAGAAATATTATATACGCATGGTCCAGGGAAATTCTGCTGAAGCCTCTGGAAACCAGCATGGTGTGGCAGGCAGAGCGGGGTTACAGGAGCAAGCCTTCTGCTTGTCTGGTGGTGCTGTAATGACAGTCAAACTGTCAGGATGCAAGAGTTATCCCAGAGGCTGCTTGGTGGTTCCACTCCCTGAAGGAGGAGTGCCTCAACATGCTGATGAGGACATTTTGGGTACTTAGGCTCTGGTAACATCAAGCTACTTCAAAGGAAGAAAAACTGTGAAGTTAATGTTGAGAAAAAAAAGGCAGAAAGAAGAGAGGCCCATGTTTTGTGGTTAAGAATCAATGAGTGTCGCGTCTCTTTCCAAAGCAGAGGCCTCTCGATTTTTGCTTCTGTCTCATTCAATTATGCTCAAAGGGCCATACTTAAAAGCTTCAGGAAAAGGAGTCAGACCTTTACAATAAAACACATGAAGCTGCGTTTTTGAGTGCCAGCCTTTGGTTCCTGCAGTTCACATGCTGAAGAGCAGTTGAAATACCATGTCAGGGCTGGGCTGATGCCAGGGCTAACAGGTAACCTTTGAGACACTGTGCCCACTTGGGCATGTCCTGGTTTGGTAGCTGTGTACCAATCCATGTTCACTGCCAGACTCTTTCAGAGTGTCTTAATAAAGACATTTCTGATGGCAGATTAATCAGGTTGCCCATTTTCTTGTCCCAGATAGAAAATTTGGAAGAAATGCTCCAAAAGCGTGAACCCTTTTCTTGACCAAGACACAAATTCCCAAAGAGTCTACATTTGAGGTCCTTAAATCTCTGAGGTGGGCACAAGGGACCCACACGTCTTGTGTGAATCTCCCTTCTTGAAAGTCTAAGCCCCCTTGCGACCCATGCACATGAAGGTCTAGGATCCTCAATTCACCCACTTCCTGGGATTGTGATTGAATCCTTGACCAACTCTCTCAAGATTATTAGTTAATGTTGATAGACACTTTCGTCCCACAGACCTTTTTTTCCACGTTGTGGCATGAGTTTCTTGTTGTTACTTTTGGGTTGGAGCTGCTGTTGGAAAACAGTGCAACAAGGCACAGGCTCTGTGCTGCACAGCCTTTCACAAACATTTCTCTGCCTCCTGCATGGGAGGCACGTCTCTAGGTCTACTCCCATTCTGTTCTTTTTCACCAGGATAGAAGGAGATCATACAGATGACTGTTCCCACTTCTATTCTAGCTATATAAAATGCTAAGAGCCTCCCCCACTCTTTCTGATTTGTTTCAAAGTTTATTTGAAGCTAAGGATGGGCAAATAGGATATAACTGGAATGGTGCTGAGCCCAGACTGAGATACTGAGCTGCAAAAGTTCTTGGATAGGGAGATAGGTAAGGAAATACATTAGAGCATTAATTAAAAAAAAAAAAAAAAAATCTTCCTCTATTGTTTTTCTTCTCCAAGTAAATTTCTAACAGATACTCATTTACAGTTTGGATATATGCCGTGAAATGTTTGACATACGGTTAACTTTATGCTGTTAATTATTTGAGGCTTTCTAGAAGTCTTATGTGGGATTTGGTGCAGAGCTGTGTGGCTCAGCAGATCCCATGCAAGAGGGATGGCATCTTTTCCTGCCACTTCTTTGTTGTGATGGTTGCTCACAGGCTGTGTCATCTCATCAGCTGGGATGTCAGCATCTACTTGGAAAATTCATTCCCATTCATAATTTAGCCATGTGTAGTAGGCACAGGATGTGCATATTTTGGAAGAGAGCTTGCATCAGGGAGAAAGGTCAGCAGAGTGCTGAGCGGATCTGCAGGTGGTTTAATTCACTGCCCGTGAGAACCAGCATGCAGCAGCTCTTTGCCTTTTCCATTAACAGAGCGTAGCAAGAAGACACTCCACTCAGCACTCAAGCCTTGGTCCTTCTGACATCCAGGGGGTCTGGTGTTGAATGCCAGCACGGCCCAGTGCTTCTGGAGAGCCTTTTTTTTTTTACAAACCAGACTCAAGTTTTGAGCAAGCCAGAGACTTTTGTGTGTATATAAGAGCTGGAGCTCAGGCTAGGCAGCCATGTAGACATGGCCAGTGGGAGTAGCGAAGCTTAAAACTTCAAGCTCTGCTTTGTTTCCTGTGAAGCCAGCAAATGCTAGATTCTCCTGCTCACTGGGTAGGCAGGAAAGACAGGAATTTCAAAACTTCATTCCTTCAATTTGCCTTTCCCTCAAAAATGCTGCTCTTCCTTCAACTTCTTCTCTGGTCTCCAGTCTAAGCCAAGTTTTCATAACTCCTTTCTCCCCCACCCTCTGGTTTGAATTACTGCAGTGTCTATCACTTTTAGCTGACGTTGTGAATAAGCTCTTATAGCGCAGAGAACATCTTGCTTTCTAAATCACTTAAGTGATAATCAAATTTAGCAGGATGATTTAGAGCCCAGGAAGTTTGGTGCGTTTATTTTACTAGAATTTCCTGTACATATAAGTGACCATCCTGCTGACTATCCATATGAAGAACTCCTCGTGGGAAATACTGTGAATTTTGCTTCACTACCTAATTTCCACTTTTACTGTAATTCAGTGTTTTGGAGGCTGCTAAAATCGCAGCTTTTGTTGCCGGAGATGGACTAATGCTGAAAACTCCCCAGAGAGAAGTGAGTTTTCATCCAAGTGGAGGCCAGACAGCCAATTATTTTTCCTTAATAAGAACAACAACGGCTTGATGCTGCATCATACTTGAAACTAATAGTGAGTTAAATAATAACAACAACAGCTGGTGGAAAGTGAAAGAATACCAGGAAATAGCTCCTCAGGCATCCTATAGTTAGCTCCTGGGCTTCATTGCCACAGGAGATCGTTGTGATGACTGCTATTGTCCAAACGCCATGGCCCTTACTTAAGAAAAACTGACGCTTATCTGCATAAGAAATCTCCAAGGGAGGTTTCTGGAAGAGCTTGTTGTAGCAGTAAGGTGGGACAAGAATGACTCCATGCTTTGCAGTGCAGGGAAGGTGACTGCTCACCACAGCTAGGAAACTGTCAAAGCTTCCTGGGAAGCCCAGCCAGCCTAAAATAGATAACCTGGGAATAGCTGTTCCTGGAATCATAATGCTTAATCTACCATGTTTCCTCATTTCCTCTAAGCCCCCTCTATTCCCTCAAATTAGTGGTGAACTGAATAGAAGGGTTTATGTGTGTAACAGCTGTCAGGTTTCCATCGCAAAATCACTTGTTAACTATACCTGCCTCCAATCTGGTTCTGCAGAAAAATTATTTTCCAGCCTTGTTTTGGATCTTAATTAATGCTTGTGAAATAAATGTTGTAGTGCCATGGAAAAACAGTCCACGAGCTCACAAGCAGTGTGAGGGTCGGCAGCCCATCCCCAGCCTGAGATTTCCATCTCTGCATTGAAAGATTCTGCCTTGGGCAGCTCTAATTAGATGTAAGATTGTACGAGGATCCGAACAAATGTATTCAGTTATTCTTATTCTGCATATCTTGACACCAGCAAGGTTTTCTCCAGAGTCTGCACATTAATTTTGACATTAAATTTCCTTTATAGGTTTGTAGGTTTATACTTCTAACAAACTTGGCCTGTACTTTTTCCACTGATGCCCATAATATGCTTCATTTTAAGACCAACTGGAGAAGCTGGGATTTTCTAGTTGTTTTATTTCCAGAATACAGGCTGGAAATTACACAAGGACCTAAAACATACATGAACCTCTTATCATCATAATCAGATATATATCATAGTGTTATATAGGAAGGGCTGTCTTTACAACAACTGGGAAAAGGTGTGAGTCATCGTTTCTTACTCCATATACATAAGTGGAACATCACACCACAGCTTGTAAGATGTGATTACATGTGAAAGAGAAGATTTAAACGATCAAGGGTTATCACTGAGATTTTGCAATAGAAATGACCTGTGATTCACTTCTAATTTCTGAGTGTTTTGCAGTTTTTTTGGAGCTAACGAAAACCAACAAGGCATGCTTCCTGTAACATCCAGAGCCCTTCGCTGTATAAAGGCATCGACACGCTGTTTTGGACACATAAAGGGCAAAGGGCTTGCCAAACAATTGTGTCCTGACACTTTGGTATTGGCTGAAAATTGACATCCACACATTACTTCATATCAGCTCAGCTGTGTCTTGTATTCATTATATTGGCTCAGGAGCTGCTTTTTTGCAGCCATGAATACATACGTAACTTGTGTGTGCCGTTCAAGCTGTCTTCCTGGAGATCTGCCATCAGCCGGGGAGGTCATATGGATCTGATGGCTAGAAGGACAAATGAGTCTGAGAAAATGAATAAAAACTCTACAGAGAAGCACAGGAATCCTTCCAAATGATGGGGATCTGCTGCAAACCCTACCTTTTCAAGCATTTAGTGCAATTTCAGAAAGCTCAGCCCCAGTAAAAACAACCATTTTACTTAAGTAAATAAAAGTGTTTTGTATTTTTCCTGTCTCCCTAAAGCAAAATCCATTCAAGGCAGCATCAGATGCACCAGAAAACCTAGTGCCTCTCTTCACCAGGCTGTTTCCTTCTGACTGGACAAACTTTCATCCTAGTACTCTTGTGAAGTCTCATTTTCAGTAAATGACCAGCCAAGCTGCAGCCAGCGTGTGTCATGGGAACATGACCAGGAAGAGGCACTTGGAAGAAAGAAGAACCCAGGACTACACAATAACTTGACAGTTAACTTGATTAGAGAGATTAATACTAACAACCCAGAATAAAATGCGATGTTTTGAGAGCTTTTGGGTGGAAGCAAACATTGCTGTTTCCCATGAACATTTTTGCTCCCTGGCTGAGTTTTGCTCAACCCCAAATGTTCACATTGCTTCCTCTTTTCAAGACCTGGATAGTCACGTTGTCCAAATATTGAATTTATAGTTATGGTTAATTTTTTGTTCTTCTTGCCCAGGACAAATAAAGAGCAACAAGAGGAAGAAGTCATGTAGGCCCTTTGAATCAAGGACAGATGTTTGTGTAGAGGACACTGTGACTCAGACATGTACATCTGAATTATCTTTGGAAATATTACAGTCAGGGCTTTTGTAGGAGGGCATCTGGGTAGTTATAACAGTGTTTTCTCGCTTTCAGATCCATGACTCTATTCATCCTCTCATTAAAAAAAACCTTTTCCTCGGTTTTTTAAGAAGCTGAACTTCATCTGCTCATTCCTGGGTGGAGTAGCTGCCTCCAGCCATCATGAGCTATGAAACACCTCTTTTACCAACATTGTTACAGCTCTTATCCAAAATCCACTGGACTCTGCAGGTCTTCGCTGACTCTTGCTGGCCCTGGGCTGGTGTAATTATACACAGAAAAAGCTGTCTTGAAAATTTTTTGAGGCTTGACTTTTGCTGCCACTTTACATATTGAACATGACTGAGGTTTCAGTAATTGTTGCAGTGGTGAAAAGCAGAAGAAATTTAGCTCACCCGAACAATCGCTCTTGTCTGATAATCTGGGTTTGATTATGGCCCTTTGTAGATGTCTGAAAATCAGTTCATATCCTTTGCTTCAGAGGCAAACCCTATAAAATGCATTTAGTGTCCCACTGAGTATTGCTCACATTTAGTTCTGTGTTTATTTTTGGTCACAAACTCAGTGGGAAACTGCGTAAACAAAGCTGCTATAAGCATATGCACGCGCACACAAAAAGATTGCCAAGCAAACGGTGCCAATCTGGGTAAGTCTAATGTAAACACCGAGTCTAGACAAAATGATCTAGAGACAGAAGCCAGCTCTGATGTCGAAGGAGATCAAATGTTGATAAAATTGCTAGAACCAGGGAGCCAAAGGGGTTTTGTGTTAAACTTGGATAGTGGTTAACGGTGATGTTTTTACTCGGCTTGAGTTAATGGAGTTTTTGATCTAATATATTACTTCAGAATTCCTAACTCTGTATCCAGCAACTGAGTTAACAGGTATGAAAAGCCTTTGCTTTCCTTAGTCCTTAGATGCCTTTCTGGACTGCATGGTACAAAGCCCATCTTCCAGCTCTGGGCGAAGCCTCAGTGTGCTATACCTTAACACGTCCTCCATGGTGCCTCCGCAATGCTGCCTGGTGTGGACAGGTATATGGTTCCAGGGACAGACCAACTCATCTGGTCCCCAAATCCCTTTTCCATGTCTGTTGCCTCCCATGAACATAGTGGGTCCGTGCACTGCAGCAGCTCTGCCGCAGCAGGTCTGCACAAATGGGTGCCATCACCTTCTGTTCTACAAATACTCTCACGTGTGTAATGTGGAGCTGCTGTGGGCAATGCAGCTGAGGTCTGCTGGCTGCTGCTGCAGGGAAAATGGCTCAGAAACCTCTACACATTTATTTGCATTTCCAAGAAGGGCTTCAAGGTAAGAAATAGTTGAA